>NC_138978.1:152472853-153672853 GCF_964341445.2 Mesoplodon mirus | reverse complement strand
ATTGCCATTTCCTAGGGAAAAACATTCTGTTCATTGCCTATAGGAATGTTTAAAAGGCAAGAAAATACTTATATACAGGAAAAATATGATCCATTTTTAATTAATCCTTTGTATTTTATCTAATATATTTTAACAGGCACAATAAAACGGCATTGGGAATATATATGTAACCATAATAAAGAAGAAACGAAGATCCTAGGAGACAAAAATGATGACCCCATATGTGGAGACAGTGAGAACAAGTTTGACTTTTCAGTGATGTCCTATAATATACTTTCTCAAGATTTATTGGAAGACAATTCACACCTTTATAAACACTGCCAGCGGCCAGTATTACACTGGAGTTTTAGGTTTCCCAATATTCTGAAAGAAATTAAACACTTTGATGCAGACGTAAGTACAAAATATCATCAAAATTCTTCACATAAGGAAGAGTTGGATTCATTTCTGAACTAAATGGTTTTATCCCTTTTGTTTGTAGGGTAAGAAGGGAAGACATTAAATATAGTGATGAGGGAATTCCCTGGCGGTCCAGTTGTTAGGACTCTGCACTTTCACTGCCAAGGGCCTGGTCTGGGAACTAAGATCCCACAAGACACAGCGTGGCCCAAAAATAAATAATATATAAATATAGCGATGGAACAGTTTTTAACAAGGTATCATAACTTTGGAGGAATAACTTGCTAATGGTTGTTGATATAAATAATTATATAATGTTTCAAATAAGATCCAAAAAGTTTTAAGTGTCAATCAGTTTTGAGACAGGGACTGGCACCATATTAAGTATTCAGTAAATATTTCCTTTGATTCAAAATTTAAATAATTCGTGCAAAAATTTATTTAGATGATAGCATTCGAAAAGAAAGGACTAGGGGCTTCCCTGGTGGGGAATCCGCCTGCCAATGGATTAAGAATCCGCCTGCCAATGCAGGAGACGGGTTCAAGCCCTGGCCTGGGAAGATCCCACATGCCGTGGAGCAACTAAGCCCGTGGCCACAACTGCTGAGCCCACATGCCACAACTACTGAGCCCATGTGCCACAACTACTGAAGCCTGCGCACCTAGAGCCCATGCTCCACAACAAAAGAAGCCACAGCAATAAATTCGTGCACCACAACGAAGAGTAGCCCCTGCTCGCCGCAACTAGAGAAAAGCCTGTGTGCAGCAATGAAGACCCAGTGCAGCCAAAAATAAATAAAATAAATTTTTTAAAAAAAGGACTAGAAGGATTTAGTACTAATAAACATGTAAATTCAGGAAAAATATTCCAACATATAAATTATAAGTATTTCCTTTGGTAAATACCAGTTTTGGATAATAAGAGGGCTTCATGTGATTAAAGGTCAGAGTTTTGGGGACTGATCAAATTTGGAGACATTGATTTGATCTATACATTACAAGAAAAAAAATTTTTTATTTCAGCTTTCATCAGGTTTTTAGAATTTTAGAAACCTATTTTTAAAGACAAAAGCACCAGAAAATTCATATTTGCATTTTTTTGTTTTAATTCAAGCCATTTTTTTTCTCTTAAGGTACTTTGTTTGCAAGAAGTGCAAGAAGATCATTATGGAACAGAGATCAGGCCAAGTTTGGAATCATTGGGTACAGTGTAACTTTTACTTTAGCCAGATTTACTTAATGGGTTGTTAAAGTATAACTTGCTAATAACAAAGATGTGTGGTGTATTTGGACCAAAAATCTTAATTTTGGAAAAACTTAATATGCATTTCAGAAGGTCAGGAAAACATTGAGGTATATCAAATGGGACCTTTTGTGTTAATACATAATTTTAATTCGGATGGAAAGGTATGCAAGAATCTCTTAATAGCTTCCCTTCCAGGAGTTGCTTTGCCTACTCCCAGAGCCCTAAGATTCTGAGTTCCGTGAGATCAGGGACCATCGTGTCTAGTTCATCATCATATAATACCAGGGTCCACCGTGTGTAATGGGTAGAAGCTGAAAATCTGTTTGGTGAGTGAATACCTCTAGAAACAGGTTGTCTGTTTGAGAAATGCTGCCTACTTCGCATTCATTCATGCAGCAAATATTGATATTTTTTGAGTGCCTACTGTACACCATGCACTGTTCTAGGCAGTGGGGATATAGCAGTAAGCAAAACAGGCAACAATCTCTGCCCTTGGGGAGCATACATTCTAGTGGAGAAAGGCCAAGAATAAACTGAACAAACAAGTAAATAGTGCCTTAGGTAATGGTAGTTTTCTGGAGAAAAGCAAATGGGCCAGGTTTCAGTTTTAAACAAAATGATCAGAGAAGGTAACATTTGAGTAAAGACAAAGGAGGTGAAGGAACAAGCCATGGCTAGAGCTTTCCAGGTAGTGGAGATAGCAAAGGAAAGGCGCTGAGGTTGGAGTGCCTTAAGGCAAGTGAAGCTGCTGTGTGTGGAGTGGAGCAAGCGGGGAAGAATTAGAGGCAAAAAGGTGAGAGATATGGGGTTGGGGGTGGTGGTGAGGGGGCAGATTACTATAAGGCCTCACTGTCTTTGTCATGACTCTGACTTTTGTTAGGATGGAAATGAGAATGTGATAATGTACATGTATGTAACCCTGAAGTCTGCCAGTAAAAAAATCTATTTGACCCAGTCTCAGACTTTTTTGATTCTAACACTTATTAACATCCTACATTACTAATGTTTTGCAGAATACACTTTGGTAAACGTTGTTCAAAAAATTAGGAGAACTGTGTTTTGCCATATATATAATTTTTTGTGTGTGTGGCAAAACACAGCTCTTCTAATACTTATATATATAAAAAACCAGCCATCTTCATTTAAAATTTTTTTCTTTCCTCTAGGTTATCACTGTGAATACAAGATGCGGACAGGAAGGAAACCTGATGGCTGTGCCATTTGCTTCAAACATTCCAAATTTTCCCTCTTATCAGTGAACCCAGTGGAATTCTACCGCCGTGATGTTCCTCTATTGGACAGAGACAATGTTGGATTAGTGTTACTCTTGCAGCCCAAAATCCCAAGTGCTGCCTCCCCTGCGATCTGTGTGGCTAACACACATCTGTTGTATAACCCAAGGCGAGGTGATATTAAACTGACCCAACTGGCAATGCTTCTGGCAGAGATTTCCAGTGTTGCCCATCAGAAAGATGGCAGCTTCTGCCCCATTGTTATGTGTGGTGACTTTAATTCTGTTCCTGGTTCTCCACTGTATAGTTTTATAAAGGAAGGGAAATTGAATTATGAAGGACTTGCCATAGGAAAGGTACGTGCTTGTTTCCTCATCATTAGGAGATGGACTTAGTCTCTCTCTTCGTTGTAAAGTAAGGATGGTCATCACAGGGCTGTTTGAAAACCTTGATGAGTCAGTACCCTCACTTTACCAACCTGTGATGATGAGCTACAGCTACTGATAAGTAATTATTTTACTTGATTGAATTTGACCCATTGAATTTCCATCTATTTGTGGCAACATTCTGCTTGGAGGAATTGACAGGCAGTAAAAAATTCAGAATGGGGGAGGAGAAGAAAAATGAAAGCATTGACAGACATGAGTACTGCATAAATAAGGAATTACTTACAAGGTGGCAGAATAGAATTTTGAATGCTGGATGTGGGCAATATAGTTGGCAAAACAGTAATTTAGTATTTATTTATTATATAAGTTTCCCTTTATACAGTGATAAATATTTTAATTCTTTAGCTGAGTAATTTATCCCATGTTTTTATTTTAAGTGTACTTTCTTTTGCTTACTTTAGATAATTTCATCTTCGGTATATTTAACCAAAATAAACTCTCCACCACTGAGTTTTGAATGATAGTTTGAAATTTTATAAGAGTTGATCTCTCTTAGTATTTTATGTAAAAGGAAATATGTTGCAGGTAGTAAAAAAGGAGGAACAGTATTAGTCCAAAACTATAGATCGTTTAGATTTCCAAATTAGACAAAAACATGCATAGGAAAAGATTGCCATTTACATGTAAATAATAAGTGCTTTCTGAACTGTATTTGAACAAGATTTTATAAGCACAAATAATCAATGTAATGAATAAAGGGTAATATTTACCATTCTTGGATTCCCTTTTATCTAAGAAATAAACTTTTCAGTACACAAACTATTTAAAATCTATTCACCTAAGATACCTGTTGAAATTTTGTTTAGGTATCTGGCCAGGAACAGTCTTCACGGGGACAAAGAATTTTATCTATTCCAATTTGGCCCCCAAACCTAGGTATCTCACAGAACTGTGTGTATGAGGTACAGCAGGTACCAAAAGTAGAAAAGACAGGTAAGTGTTTGCAATACATTTTGGCAGTCTTCTTGATAATAGTGTTCCATTTGAAGACATAAAACTAAGTTTTTAAAGGGATAACATCTCAGTGATGAATATTCATATATAAAAGCATATAGTTGTTTGCTTATTCCTTTTTTTTAAGAGCTCTAAATTTACCTTTTTAAAATTCAGCTTCCAAAATTATCTTTGCGTGAATTACTTGCATGTTGCTTTGGAAATGTTTGTGTTTTATTTTTGCTAATTCTGGAGATCATCAAAACATAGATACGAGAATGAACCATTTAACTAGGCATCTATCTAAACTAGATATGTCTTAAATATTGTTCCTAGAGTAAAAGGACTATACTAAGGCAAGCTAGAACAAAACAATACATTGATAGTATAAATATATTTCTCTTTGTTCTTACAGACAGTGATCTGACACAGACACAGCTGGACAAAACAGAGGTCCTAGTAACAGCTGAAAAGTGAGTTTTGGAAAGCAACAATAGACATTTGCTGACTTTAGTTGAGTAAAGAAATCATTTCTCAAAAATCACTTGGATGAAAAATGAAGTTGATGTTATTTTATGCTGGTGAAGAATGCTGGCTCTGAAGTGAAGTAGACCTGAGTTCCAACCTTGACCTTGCTACTTTTTAGCTGTGTGATTTTTGAGCAAGAAATTTAACATCTCTAAGGTTCAGTTTCTTTATCTATAATTTGGGTTGTTGTGAAGATTAGATGAGACAAAGCATGTAAAGCTCAGTGTTTGACATACAATAGTAAGTGCTTAAGCACTGCTGTTTATAGAAGCAGCTTGTCCGGGGACCTGAACAGGCTAGTAAATTTATTATCTTTGAAATTTATTGCTATTACATATTTAAACAAAGGTCAAGATCACAGAAAAATATCTATCAGATTTCAAGAGGACCTTTAGCCTCCTTTGACTTACTGGATCTTGAAACAAATCTATAGGAGAATTGATCCAAAAGAATATGTCTGTAGAAAAGACAATTACTTATACCGTATCTCTTAAACTACAGGAAAAGGTCATCAGAGGTAGCTGGGTGAAGATGCCTGGATTTCTTTTTATTAAAGAATCATGAATCTTTAGGGCTGTGGTTGAGAAACAGATGTATATTAATACAACAGGGTGGAGACTTAAATCTTGTCTCTTGGGAGATTCTTGAAATGTCTTGATTGTTTCATATTGTGGCTCTTTTATAGCTTTGACTTTTGTTTAACATTTAAATTTCGGGACCACCTCTCATTCTCTTTATCTGCTTTCTCCTCAGTCTTATTTTATTTTGTATATCTTGTTTTGGGAAAATTTCTCATATATAAGAATTAGTAAGAAAGCAATTTTTTTGAATTTTTGAAAAAGAATATATAAAAATCTGTGATTAAAACTTTCAAAGTAAAAACTTCCCTGAGTAAGATTAATAAAAAGGTTACTCTTACTAACAAATACTTAGTTTTGAGTAATTCTAAAATCTTTTTATAACAAAATGGGGTATAAGAAAAGATACTTTTAAGTATCTGTATAAATACAGTGTGTGTATACGCATAGCTTTTATCTGTAAACTGAAATGTTGGTAGTAAGATAACAGTTTGCAGGAGACCTATTTTACAGTTAAAAATATTGTAAATATAAGTCCTTAGACATAAAAAATTGCTAAAACTTGGAAGTAGAGCATCTTGAAGCAATTACCTTTGCTTATTGACATATGAGCTCTTTAAAAGCAGAGCAACATCTTTATTTGTGTATTCTCAGTGCATAAGATGAGATAGTGCCTGGGACTTAGTACATGCTTGGTAAATGTTTGTTGGGTGAATAAAAAAAAAGGTTTTTTTTAATTTTGTTTTCTTTTGTGACATAAAAGATCCTTAAAATTCATGATGTGTTAGTAGGAAATGATTTTTAAACCTTTTACCCATAACATTATGTGTATTTGTAGTGTGGGGTAAATGTAAACCATTATAGAAGCTGTTTTAAGATACAGTATGGGGAATTCCCTGGCGGTCTGGTGGTTAGGACTCCACGCTCTCAGAGGGCCCAGGTTCAATCCCTGGTCTAAGGTGCCGCAAGCCGTGCAGTGCAGCCAAAAAAAACCAGATGCAGTACAAAATTATCTCATATACCATACCAAGAACAGTCATGGTAAAATATAACCCCTCTGACATCAGAAGTCTGTTAGTTCTAAATAGCATTCCTAAAGGCCACTTTAATTTTCCTTCTTAAAAACAACAAAAAACTTATAAATTGTTTAAGAATATGTGTTCATTCACAAGTGAAGGCTCTCAAATATGTTATAATTAATTTTAAAAGTCACATTAGGGCTTCCCTGGTGGCACAGTGGTTGAGAGTCCGCCTGCCGATACAGGGGACGCGGGTTCGTGCCCTGGTCCGGGAAGATCCCACATGCCGCGGAGGGGCTGGGCCCATGAGCCAAGGCCGCTGAGCCTGCGCGTCCGGAGCCTGTGCTCCGTAACGGGAGAGGCCACAACAGTGAGAGGCCCGCATACCGCAAAAAAAAAAAAAAAAAAAGTCACAGTAGTCGGTTAAGTATTGAGCTCCCCACTTGCACCCCACCCCATGTATCACAGCTCTGTTAATGGGTTTTGGATATCACTGCATGAATAAAGGAATGCAAAATTGTGATATGGTCTATTTAAATAAAGATTGTCCTAATGTCTGGTTTTGTCTGGAAATTAAGTGAAAAAGTGGTTTAAATAGGAGGAATTATAAAAATCATGAAGAACTTGATGGATGCTAAATAATTTTTCTTTTCAACTTAGATTATCTTCAAAGTTACAGCACCATTTCAGCTTGTCATCTGTTTATTCACATTATTTTCCTGACACTGGAATTCCAGAAGTGACCACCTGTCATTCCCGCAGTGCCATAACTGTGGATTATATTTTCTATTCTGCTGAAAAGGAAGGTGTTGCTGGGCAGCCAGGTAAAGAATGCATGTAATCTTAAATTCTGCTTGAGAACAAAGTAACTAAAACTTCAGGGCTAAAGTTGAGAAAGCTAGCTAAACATCTAGATGTTTAGATTTCGAAATTAAAAATATTTTTAAATTGGTAATATATTTGGCAGATTGGTGATATATTTGAGTAAATCAGTTTATCACCTGCAAAAGTTGGAGGCAGTAGAACACCTCAAAGCAAATTATGACCCAAGAATTATATCCTCAGCTCTATCCTCCAGTCCCAGTCAGCTTCTGAGGTAGAGCACAGATCTTTCATATCGCCCTTTGGTTTTACTCTCCATACATTTATGTTTTTCTTGTGACAACAACATCATACAGTTTTGTACTTAAATTTTACTGAACTATGCTGCCTTCATTGTAGGGCCTTGCTTTTACTGCCAACGATTGACAGTTTTGTCATGTTAAACCTGGAATATTGGTTCTTCCTGGAAAGAGAAGTCTATAATATATGTGTTTTCAAAAAGCAAAGGTGGGGCTTCCCTGGTGGCGCAGTGGTTGAGAGTCCGCCTGCTGATGCAGGGGACGTGGGTTCGTGCCCTGGTTCAGGAGGATCCCACATGCTGCGGAGCGGCTGGGCCCGTGAGCCATGGCCGCTGAGCCTGCGCGTCCGGAGGCTGTGCTCCTGCAACGGGAGAGGCCACAACAGTAAGAGGCCCGCGTACCGCAAAAAAAAAAAAAAAAAAAAAAAGCAAAGGTGATAACACACTCTTCTTTGTATGATTCAATGAAAACAAGGTTTTATTTATTTATTTTTTTTGCGGTACACGGGCCTCTCACTGTTGCGGCCTCTCCCGTTGCGGAGCACAGGCTTAGCGGCCATGGCTCACGGGCCTAGCCACTCTGCGGCATGTGGGATCTTCCCGGACCGGCGGCAGGCGGACTCTCAACCACTGCGCCACCAGGGAAGCCCAAGATCTTAAATACTAATCAGAGGACTTAACATGGAGAAGGAAGTGCCATTTAAAGTAACTGGAAGTCAAAAATATATTCAGAAAACTGAAAATCCTAAATGTGGGCAGCTATTTTGTTTTTCCTGATTTTCCCCTTTTTCTTTTTACAGTGCTACTTTTCTTTTCCCATCTGTTTGTTTGTTTTCTCCTTCACAAGGGTAACCTTACTAGTAACATTCAGGAGGTGGTTTACTCCTCTCTGCTAGATCAACTCTGCAAAATAAGCTTGCTTTGAATTTGTAATAAGGTTCTGGTAGTTGTCATACTGAAGAACACTCACTAGGTGGCGGAAGTGTGCCATGGACCAGCATCACTTATGTTAACATTAAGAGCACATCCTCTTTCCATGGGTACTGAGTCTCTGGGACCAAACTATACTAACTTATTCTGCAGTCACCTCATAAATGTCCTACTCAGATGTGGCTTGGTCTGATTTTATACAACTACAGAAAGGTTGATGGGTGAATTTCTTAGGTAGTTGTCAATCTCAAATTATTCTTAACATCTTATGTGTTGCATTGATATTTTCTTCTAAAGATTATTTGCAGAAGTTGAAATGGAAAAAAAATCTGAAATAGAAAAAAACAAGCATCTGAAACTTGTTAGAGAATTATAATTAGGTTATGTCACAATAAAAATTTAACCATATTCTAAAAACTGTTTCATATTAGACTTCCAGAAGGGTGTCAAGCTATATATCATTGTTGTTTTAAAAGAAAAAAAAAAGATTGGTATGATTTACAGTAACCTGTTGTTTCACTAAATATATATATGTTTCTTTAATGTAGGAGCCGAAGTTGCTTTGGTTGGTGGCTTGAAACTTCTAGCTAGACTGTCACTTCTTACAGAACAAGACTTATGGACTGTTAATGGACTTCCAAACGAAAATAACTCTTCGGATCATCTGCCTTTATTGGCTAAATTCAGACTTGAGCTCTGACTCTTTTTTTTTTTTTTTTTTTTGCGGTACGCGGGCCTCTCACTGTTGTGGCCTCTCCCGTTGCGGAGCACAGGCTCCGGATATGCAGGCCCAGCAGCCATGGCTCACAGGCCTAGCCGCTCCGCGACATGTGGGATCTTCCTGGACTGGGGCACGAAGCCACGTCCCCTGCATCGGCAGGCGGACCCTCAACCACTGAGCCACCAGGGAAGCCCCTGACTCTCCTTTGATTACATATATACTGTGCTTTCCCATTTATGTTCTTTTTCAAAGAATGTAAAGTTCTTAAGAGTTTGCATGTTACTTATTTTTACGCTATGGAATTTCTGAAGAGGTTATGTTAAATGCTTGAAACAGGTAGCAGAAGAAACAAGTTTACAACAATTTTCTTTTTTTGATAATGAAAAAATATTTTCCTGACAAGTGAGATCTAAACGCTCTTTATTGTAAAAGAGTTGTAAATATTTATTCTAAATTCCAGTAAATTTGACAGTGATTTTTAAATATAGTGCAGTTTCTTTAGTCCTCTTAGTAAAGAATTTCATTTCATGTTTTTGGCAAGCTTTACAGTGGATCCAAAATATCTTTGAGTTCTTACAAACCACAACTCATTTCCCTTGCAGAGGCCCGATATCATCATGAGGATCATATGTTTGTTGAGTCCTAAGTAGTTCATCTCAGAAATCATCAGGTTCACAAGTGTCCAACCAACCATTGTAGTTTGTTTTTGAGGGGGCTCAGTAATGCTTTTTAAAATTGTACAAATTGCTTAATTCATCTTATTACTATCCTGAGCCATGTAATATACCTGCATTTTATTGGGGAAATATAGGTCACCATAACTAGTAGGATGAAGTGCTTTACACAAGCCCACTTTCCATCCTGTCATAGACCATTGCAGGATACCTAGGAGAGGCAGAGATTGGGGTTATGCCTTGTGTTTCCCTAGTAATTTTTTTTTTTTTATATATTCAGTTTCAAGAAAAGATCCCTGGATTCGGAAAGATATTTTATTTTACTTAACTAATCCTGTAGAAATTTATTTTATTAGGAAACGTATTTGGAACAAAGTGGCAGCTATAAGGTTATTTTTATTTTGCCTTAGAAATAAGAGGAAGCCAGCAAAACTCTAGAGAGATATCAGCTTGGAGACATAATGCTCGTAAGTAGTAACTTTAACTGTTTTGTTTTGTTGTGGTTTAACTGTCGTGGTTTTGTTTCTAAAATGTTTTATCATGATGCAGCAGTGTGAGATGATGCTGATTTTGTTTATAAAGTGGTGAAGAGCAGGCCTAAAAAATGCTGTAGTTGGCTCTGTATAAGTGTTTGAATCAAAAAATTTTAAACATAATTGAAAATTTTCTCTTTTTTAGACATTGGGATCAAAGAATTATGTGCATTTTTACTAAGTAGTAATTTTATACTGAATTATACAAGTTTTTACAGTGGGTTTTCTTAATAGAATACTTCATCTTAAATTAGAAAGCAGCAGCTACTTTATAGTCTTGGACTTTAAAAGTTTTTCTACTAAAGTATTTACTACAATTTTTAAAAAATAAACCAGATAAATACCCCCAAAAGGCATGTGGGTTACAAGGATTTGCCTAGTAAAAATTATAGCGATAAGCAAGTACTTTTTTTTTTTTTTTTTTTTCTTTTTGCGGTATGCGGGCCTCTCACTGTTGTGGCCTCTCCCGTTGCGGAGCACAGGCTCCGGACGCGCAGGCCCAGCGGCCATGGCTCACGGGCCCAGCCGCTCCGCGGCATATGGGATCCTCCCAGACCGGGGCACGAACCCGCATCCCCTGCATCGGCAGGCGGACTCTCAACCACTGCGCCACCAGGGAGGCCCAGCAAGTACTTTTAACTGTTTAATGTCTCGCTTTCTCTCACAGTATTAACTATAGTTCTAGGATTTTCATTTCGTAGTAACAGTTTTCAGAAGATTGTATGTTCTAATTAGCAGATATTGTCATCATCAAATAATAACAGCACATAGTATATTTATCCCCTTTTAGTATTGGGGAAAGAAAAATGAAGGTTCATTGATTACTACTTTGTGTTGTGTGAATTTATTAACTAACTTTATATATAGGTATTGTTGATAAACATCCCTGAAAACCTCTATGAAAACTTAATTTTTTGTATCCTGATTAATATATTGTGATTTTAGGCCCTTTTCATGCGCTTCAATTTTATGGAGTTAATCCATAAAATTGCTTTCTACTTTAGCTTATAGAATGAAGTATTATTTTGTGTACTGGAGGCCAAAGGGTCCATGTAACATCATAGCTTTTTAAAGCTCCACTAGGGACTTCTCTGGTGGTGCAGTGGTTGAGAATCCACCTGCCAATGCAGGGGACATGGGTTCAGTCCCTGGTCCGGAAGATCCCATATGCGGCGGAGCACCTAAGCCTGTGTGCCACAACTACTGAGCGTGCGAGCCACAACTACTGAAGCCTGTGTGCCTAGAGCCCGTGCTCCACAACAAGAGAAGCCACTGCAGTGAGAAGCCTGCACACTGCAACGAAGAGTAGCCCCCACTTGCTGCAACTAGAGAAAGCCTGTGCACAGCAACGAAGACCCAGTGCAGCCAAAAATAAATTTATAAAAAATAAATAAAAGCTCCACTAAAATTAACGTCCATTTGTCTTTACTTTTTTTGGTCCAAAGAGTTAATAACTCTGTTGGATCCTTGTATTTATCTGCCAAAATTAAATTAATTTAAATTTGGTTAATTGCTGAAACCAAATCTCCCAGTCTCAAGCGCTATGCTGTCCAAGTGTGTGTGTGTGTGTGTGTGTGTGTGTGTGTGTGTGTGTGTGTGTGTGTGGTTTTTTGTTGGGTTTTTTTTTTTGGCCGCACCCTGCGACTTACGGGATCTTAGTTCCCTGACCAGGGATTGAACCTGGGCCATGGCAGTGAAAGCAGAGTCCTAACCCCTGGACCTCCAGGGAACTCCCTGTGCTATTTAAGTTTTAAATGGAAAGGGATATATTGTGGAGTAATGAAATTTTGGCTTTACTGTAGCTTTTGCTATCAGTATGCATGTTTGAAATCATCTTTTTTGGAATTTAGCAGCTGTATGCTTTTAACCCTTTGCTTTCATAAAAAAAAAAAAAAAAAAAAACTAAGATCCAGAGAGTTCAAGGGGTTGGAGAAACATTCACGTCAAGTCATTTGCACTTTTTCCCTGTAAGTTACCTAATATATTATTGTACTACATCTGTGCCTGAAGATTTTGTAGTAGATGTACTAAGCTGTGTAATTGACTTGTTGCCTCTTCTAAACTGTTTCATTACCCTTTTCAGCCTTTATTACTTAGGGTGATATACCAAAATATAAGTGAATTAAGATACACCAAAATAGAGTGATGTTTAACACAGAGTCTGAAAATTGTGAACGACAACAAGGGTGAGAGAGTGATAAATTCGTTTACTAGGACAAGTATGTAATAAGAGGAATAAGAAAAAAATCACACCATTTATATTTTTAGAAGGAAAACAATCCTTGGGTTTCCAGGATGGTTTTATTACAGTCCCATGCTGTGTATAAACATACAAATGATGAGAAAAACATTAACTTGAAACATGCACTTATCTGGCATTCCCTAAAATACCATTATACAAGTTTTCATTTACTTAGAAAAATACCCACTAAAACAATCACAGTTTTTCTTAAAAGATTTTTTAAAAATGTGTTGGCCAGAACAAAGTCCAAAGAATAAACAAGATTCTGAATTGCATGTCAAAAAAACTGTACAAGGTTGTACATAAAACTATAGCTTACAAAAGCCTCGGGTATAGTAAGAATACTGAATTAGGATTTCCAAAGTTCTATTTACCAATATCTATTAATAAAATCCTTATGAAATAATTGACTTAGAAAAAGTGAAATGCTCATGATTTCAGAGTGTATAGAAAATACTAAATATCACTTTCTGAAATAAAGTGTACTCAAAACAGCACAACATGTAGTCTAGAATCAAAATTTCTGTCATTCATTTAAACTTTGCATGTATTGCCATAATGGCTTAAGCATAAAATTTCTCTTGCATTAATAACTTTAAAAACTAGATTTCAGATCCCTTCATAGTTTTGTTTTTTACCTTCTGAATTATAGCCAGTTTTAAAATCAGTTCTAGGAGGTAAATCATGTCTTTTTTTTTTCTTGCCTTATCAATTAAATTACTTCACTAGAATGTTGGAGTTTGGTGCCTTTCTCATATCTTTTAGAAATTAACATATTCCATAGGCAATAAAAATAGAATAACAACCAAGAACATTTTAAATTAATTTTCATGTTTCTGTGACTAACTCTTGCTTTGGGGAAATGAGTCTTAAAATCAAGAAATGAGTGTGGAATAAATCAGGTTACTAATTGAATCATCAAGCCAGTTGGCAGTTTTAAGGCTTATGCATCAGCATATTAGAAACAGGTTGTATTCCTATTCCTTTCCCCTTTTCTGTGGGAAATGAGAGGCTATGCAACTATTGGCATTCCATATTTTAGATTGGACAGTACTTAATACTTAGAAAATCCTATTCCAAGCTCTTAGAATGATTGCAATGTTATAAGTAGTCTACTTATTGGATATAATATTTTCAGATTGATAAACAGATGATGGTATTTCATCTAGAGAGAGAGCTAGGTCAGTATTGTTTTAGAACGAGAATGAAATGATTCACTGGCGACTGCAAACATCTAAGTACATGCATGTGGCCATGAGGCTGCAAATGGGTTCATCTTGTGAAGGTTAAAGATAACTCATTTTAAATTCTGCTAACTGATAGTATTCTTGAGGAAAGTGGTTAAGTTCTGAATTTTTAACTTACGCTGTATTTTAATCTAACTGAGATGTACACTTCAGTCAAAGAAAACCAGAAGGGGAAGCACTGAGACTGAAGTAACACTTTTGTTGACTAGCAGACTTCACTTAAATATGCCTTTTGGGGGCTTCCCTGGTGGCGCAGTGGTTGAGAGTCCGCCTGCCGATGCAGGGGACACGGGTTCGTGCCCCGGTCCGGGAAGATCCCACATGCCGCGGAGTGGCTGGGCCCGTGAGCCATGGCTGCTGAGCCTGCGCGTCCGGAGCCTGTGCTCCGCAACGGGAGAGGCCACAACAGTGAGAGGGCCCGCGTACCGCACACACACACAAAAAAAAATGCCTTTTGGTCTCATGAGTTGGCATGGTTGCTAAGATCAAACAAATGAAACGGAAGCTGTATTCTTGATAACATACAGACTTGGTATGCTGTTAGAGTTATTCTGTGTGGTCTGCAGCCAGAAGTTACACTGTAACTACCATATGCAGGCCGGATATTCATACTGTGCTCCGTGGACTAAATCACACTATAAGGTGTAACACTGTACCTGAAGACTCTTCCATTAAAAAAAAGGTTCTGCTGCTCTAATTCATTGTATTTTCCAATACCAGTTTCTAAGCATCATGAAGTGGTACCTAAAAGCAAGGTACTGGAAAATAATCACATCGTGTTGTATTTGGTCTTAATATAAGACATCAGAACACATCTCTAACAACAGTGAGTCCTTCAGAATCGAGGCCTGACTTAGAGTTTCGAAATCAGGTGAAATGGGATCAGCAAGGTTAGCTGGTTCTCAAGACCTACTGATTCACTCCTGGCCTGTGCCTTTGAGTGTGTTACTGTCAGAGGTAATTGCAATACTGCTAAATTTGTGTAACAGTTCATGACCCTGTGTGCTTTTTGCTGGACTCTGCAAAGTTTAAATGTTAGTGACAGAACATAGACTAGCTTCTGAACGTGCTTTTCTTGTTTTGAAAGAACAAAAACTGCTGTCAGTGAATGCTTTAAGAAAGATTTAAGAAAGAAGTGACTCCAAGGTTCTGAAAATGGTTTCCCGTATTGCCAGAAGAACTTCAGTGCTTTTTTAGTAGAACACTTGCATATATAATACCTTAAATTTCATCGCATGTGTGCACCAGGAAAAAAATTCCAGACCTTGTGGAGATCCCCATGGAAAATACTGGGGAAACAATACAAATAGGATATAAAAAAACAAAACACCATTAAATTTGCATATCTGATGTCAAGATGCTGAGGTAATATTGACTGCTTAAAAAAAAAAACCCACCAATCTTTGCCGCTGTTATTGCTGAAAAAGACATTAATACTGATTGAGTTTACCTTACTGTATCAAAAGTGGGAGGGAGGGTTTCATGAACATTTACTACTGCTGTTTAAAACAAGTAAAAGAATGTAGGTAAATGGGAAAATATAAAACTACAGTTATGGTCTTACCCTTTCTATCCAGAGTGAGTCTGACCGCAGTGGGGTTTATTACTTAGCCTTTTCGTGGTTGTCCCTTCGTGAATTTTTTCAAAGTTAATTGTTACCACCCACTCAGAGTCTATTCCAAGTGAACCCTTACAAATAAAATTCACAAGTTCTTAATAAATAGTTGCAGTTCCTCCTGAAGATGCTGGGTAAAGTGCAGACAGAAGCACCATAGAAGCCCTGTTGCTGGCTGTATTGCTGGCCTAAATTCGGATTTGATAGCCCACTTCATTCAGAGTGCTGAGATCAGCCACCTTCTTTTCAGGCAGTGCAGGCCTAAGGGTAAAAGAAAGACGGTAGGCGAGAGGGGAAGGGACAGAAAGATCATTTAGTATCGTCAGGGACCTCTACCCTTTTGGTATTTGCCCCCCCTACACACACACACCAGCCTTAGCTCCCAACTCCACCTCTTGTTTCTGAAGTCCACCTTTATAGGTTTTAAGGAACCTTTTAATAGGCTTTCAATGTAGAGTTCAAAAAATATTTACAGGTTGCTGAATGAGTTTGTTCAACTTTAAGCCTGAATTTGGTCACACTGTAACTTCTGAAACCTAGTTTCTGTAAACCTTGAAAGGGTCTAAAAAAGTTTGACTACAGTAGAACTGAACATCTGAACCAAATTCTCCTAGAAACCTTGGCCCCCTCGTGTCGGTGCCCTGGGGAAGCCCAGCACCTACAAGATGTCTCAGGTGACTCAGGTTCTTGTGGAGATTCTCAGCCACTATTCCAGGCTTGAGGGTATAAATCAGGATGAATCTTTTAGAATTCATCTGTAAAAGCAGGTCAATGTGGAAAATCATTCAGTGGCAAATCACCTCTCTTCCCTAAATACATTTTCTCAAGCACTTTCCAATATGACAGTACACCCAAGCATTTATAGGAAGTTGTAAGAAAGTACTTCAAGGTGGGGAAAGAAATCATTCAGTAGCACATCATCTGTCTTCATTAAAGATACTTCCTAGGTGACTTCCCAATATAAAATCATACCTAAGTGTTCTCATGATTTATCTCACAATTTTTTCCATTTTTAAAATGAGCCTCCTCCTCACCTTCTTTGGTAAGACATAACCCAGATTGTAAACCAGTATGTCTGAGTTCTAACTGAAAAGTTTCACGTTTTTACAAGAAGATCAAAGACATTTTTAGGTTACACTTGAACATTAAATGTTAAAAAAAGAGAGACCAAATGAAAATATAATTGTTTAAAAGTTTCCTGGTTTATACCGAAAGATTTCCTAGCAGTAAATTTGTTTTTCCCTTGGCATGTATGTGGTCCAACTCATTCAGTGTTGCTACAACGAGAAATCAACAGCTAGCTTCTACTTAGGGCACTGCTCGATAAAGGACACCAGGCTTAGTTTTGGCAACAAATTCTATCACCCCTCACATTCTCACTCTCATTCTCTCTCTACTTGGCCCTCCCTCTCCCCTCTTCCTCCCTCCCTCCCTTTCTTGTTTTCAGAGATGTCCCATTTCTGATAAGCCATTAACAGTCTATGATCATCCCCTCTGAAACTAGATTATCCAAAGTGGTACAGAAACCTTCCCTGACCTGCTACTTGGCACTACTAAAATAACCTGTAACCTTTCTTGTCTCCATTGCACGGGGCTTACTTCTCAGCTGGACCATGTGCCCTGCTTTATTGGTCAGGAATCATGCCTCTCATTCCTTTGTGTATCTTCTCATGGTGCCCAGGATACACAGATGATGCTGATAAATACGGCAGTACTTAATACTTAGACTCTAAAGGTGCCGCCCTTCCTATATGAGAATAATGCTAGTGAGACCCTAGCTTCATATTTCTCAGGTGTTGGGATAAATCTGCACTGACCTATTTTCTCTCCCTCGGTCCTCTGACCAACAGCACCTGCTGGAAAGTCAGTGGCAGGACAGACGACAGGGTAGGTCAAGGAGAGAACAAACCCTACCCACTCAGCCCTGTAACGAGGGCTTCCCTGGGGTCACTGCAGCGACAGGCCACAGGCACAAACCACACGCTTGCCACCTCCTCAGAAGCCACTTTTTGGCCACTCTCCTGGCTTCCTCCTTTTGGAGCCCCTCAGCCCTGAGGAACAGAATTTTCATATTTTTCGAACTTTCTGTGCCCTGCAAATTTCTCCCTTTACCTTTCCCATGTTCTGCTCTCAGCACCCTTGAAAACAGATGCACTTTAATGAGGGGCTCTTATGGGAATTCCCTGGCATCCCAGGGGTTAGGACTCAGCGCTATCACTGCCAGGGGCCTGGGTTTGATCCCTGGTCAGGGAACTAAGATCCCATGAGCCGTGCGGTGTGACCAAAAAGAAAGAAAGAAAGAAAGAAAGAATGTGGGGCTCTTTGGCCTCCTTTTTCTAAACCTTTCCTTATCACTTCCACCAGTTCCCCACACCTTCCACGTGCTGAGAAAACACCGTTATAAATAGCTTTTATTTATTAGGCACTTACTCTGGGCCAGGCATTGTTCTAAGCAGTCTACGTGGGTGAATTCACTCTCACCATAACGTCATGGTACTGATAGTGTTGCTACCCATTTTACAGAGGGAGAAAGGGAGGCACTGAAAGGAAGCTGCTCAAAGCAAAGTCGTGTGGTTATTAGCAAGTGGTGGAAACCAGAGTTCTTCCCCAGAATCTAGAGCCCATGAGCTTGACCAGGATGCAAACTGACCCCCATGCCCACGCAAAGTATCCTCCCAAGCATCTGAAGACGACATCAGGCCACTCCTGCCTCTGCACCTTGGCTTTTGGAATGCCTCCTGCTTGTCTTCTCATCATCCTTTCAAGAACCAACCCAGATGCCACTTCTCCCCTGCAGTACTTTCTGACTTCCTCTCTCCACAGCACACTGCTCCTTGCTCTGTATGCACTGGTGTTTCCTTTTGTACATCTGCTAAAGTATCTCGAAGGCTCATAATCCCTGTGCCCGCCTCAGAGACTGCAAACAACTTCAGAGCAGGGATCAAGTGAATTCATCTGTGAATCCCCACTGTGGCACCTGTACCCCTCAATAAATTTTTGGTCTAGTTCTGACTAACGTGTAAACGACTGATAGGACTTCTTTCTGTTACGTTTGTCATGGGATATTTTTATTTCAACAAAGTCCTAAGCCAGGAATTCAAGCCACCATGACACCATTCGAAGAATTAACAAGTAGGAAGAATTTTTTTTTTTTCTGTGTAAGAGAGGCTTTACCTTATCTCCGAAAGCTATTTGGGGAACCTGCCTACTTGTACAGCTGAATGTGGTTCTGCAACGACAGACAGCTTGGGGGCTTCTAATGGAAAGGGACTAAGCTGTCTCCTTCCTCTGTATCTCCACCCCTCCCACCTCCCCCCAACAGCCCAGAACCCAGAAGAGGAAAAAAAACAGGTTAACACTGGCAGAAAATGAGTTAAACTGAGATTCCTGGTGACCTATCCGTAAGGTGAAACCCTTTTCTTTCTCAGCAACACTGGCTACAATTTCCTGGCCTGGCGAAGGGCAGAAGTGGGTTATCACAGCATGCCACCTGCCCGTGGGCCTAGCCAGAAATACTATTCAGTCCTTGCCAGCTCATCTCAGGGCCAGAGCTGGGGGAGCTATTGAGTATGGAGAGGCCTCTTCCAAGTGCTCCTCTGGCTATAATTAGAATATGGCAAGGGGGGTTATTTTTAAGAAACACAAGCACCAGGATGATGATTCAGCCAGGTCTGTGCTTGCCCAGAACCTCACATCAGATCCAGGGTTATTATTTTAGAACAATATATTTCTCCAAACCCCTCCCCAGTCCAAACAAGCAAAAGAAATCAAAGGATTCTCCTTTAGAAAGCTCTCGGGCACCTTCTACTTTAGGGGAAGCGGGGTAGGGACCTCAGGTTTCCTTTGATGCACTTTGGGGATGGAAAAGGGGACGCTCCTCTCTGAGCACAAATGGAAAATCCCAGCCTCAACTGTATCCAGGGTGAACCAGGGTGACGGCGTGATGGCCTGGTCCCAGGTCCACCCTCAGCCCCACCCTCAGGCCTGCATCCCAGGAGTCAGCCGCAGCGAAGCTGTGCAGAGGGGGGGAGGTGGGCTGGGGAGGACAGGGCAACTGTTCCACGGAGGAGGTATTCTGTGAGACGTGCCACTGCTATTCACCACACACCCTAGTGTTCGCTAACTACACCTTGACAGTTCGGGCACAGTGAACCATCTCCAGGTGGCACATCGTGTCTTTCACAAACCCTGAGGCAGCCTCAGGGCCGAGGAGGAGCTCGGCTAGATTGGATGTTGGTGTTGAAGCCACAAGAAGCATCAGAACCAGAAAGCGATGGCAGCATGTTGGGGACAGAAGCGGGGACAACATCATATCCTGGGGCTTGAACGAGTCGGCGTGCGTCTGTGTGACACTGGCTTTCGGGAAAGAGGCAGTAAGTGGAGGAAAAGCCTACGGGGTTTTCCCTAAAACCACCCAGCCCCCTTTCTGTCCCTCTGACTAAGGGCTGTGTCTGGGGCATCTCCTCTCCTCATGTCCCAACTCCCCAGCCCCCAAGCTGTCACCGGGCAGGATGGGTCCGAGGGCCTGAGTGGCAGCCGGACAGCAGGGCTCCTGCAACTTGCTTGCTACTTAACTCATTCACAAGAATGTATCAAGCAGCACTTTGTGCCGAGCACCTTGCAAGTCTTGGGGTTACCCAGACAGATGGCAGCTCAGTGGAGCCACAATCCATCCCCCTTTCTTCCAATGGAAATTTACCGCTTGCTTCTCCCCTACGAGTGTGAGATACTGATTCAGGGACAGGGCCCAGCTCTGTCCAGTTCAGGGCCGCCTGATGGGGACCCACAGACCACCAGTCGGGCTGCTCATGCTTCTTGCTCCTGTTTCCCTTGAGGTCACAGCCCTTCAGGGTGGGGGTGCACGTGCCCGTGTTCACACGCACCGTCCTCACACACCGCACACTCGCAAGGACCAGTGTAGCTGTGATCCTTGTGGTCTCTGGATTCGAGAAAGGGATATATGGTAAAGGAGCCATGTTCATCTCTCGGGCCTCAGTGTTAAGGGTGTGGAACGGACTCCATCAGGGATGGTGTTGGCCCAGCATTCACAAGTTCAGGGAGACCCCAGGCCCTCCTCTCTGGTCTAGTCTGGCAGCAGTCAGGTCAGGCCAGGCCCCGATTTAGGACTCATGGCCCATATGCGGGTACGCCTCAGGGACGAACACTGGGTGGTTCCCGCCCACCTGTCACCTTCCTTCAAAGCCAGTCCTGCTCCTCACTCACATTCCTTACTTCCCAGGACCGCAGGCACCGCTGCTGGCAGCTGACAGGGCAGACAGCTGAGGCTGCTATGTGAACAGACGGGCTTGAGCCAAGAGAGACGTGGCTCCAAAGAGATCCTCTGGCCCTTTGCCCTTTCTTCCAAGCCCTCCCCAGCCAGGAACTCTGGCCAGAGACCAAGAGCCAGGGGCCACTGAGATTCCAGGGCACAGCTTCCAGGCTCTGATCTCACCTCCCGTTTCCATGGCAGAGAACCCCTGTAGGAACCCCAACCCGGCATGACTGTTTCAGTCGTCAGCTCTGGAGGCTCCTGGCTCACTCTGCCAGAGGCAGTCTTTCCTGATAAGGCCCATCACTCCATCTTGGTTTCTTCAAGCATCCCCAGGGACCCTGGACCATATGAAATCCCCTGGGGAACGAAGCAGGGTGGGCCTCTGAGTTGGAGACTACCTTCTCTGGGCTCCTGGAAAGAAACCCCACATCATCGTGGAGGTTTTACTTCTCCCTCCATAACCTTCCTAGTTTTCTCTCCCTCTTTGTGCCCCTGCTACGATCCACGTGAAGGCAATTTTCCCCTTTCCCCCCTTGGGGAGATTTTCTCATTTGGGGTCTACAGAGAATGACTTCTTGGGCCCCGTTCAAAATATCTTCGATGTGATTAGATCATGGAACCAAACTGCTTCTCCTATGACTACATTATGATTTCATTTAGAAATGACTTGAGGGCCTCACTTAACCAGTTGCCTGGAGGCATCTTCATGAGACTGGTGGTAGAACGGAGAAGGAATTCCCTCATCCAGCTGTGGCCCAGCAGTGGAAGGAGAACTCTCACGGGGCTGAGTAACCTCTGTGACCCTGAGGGTCTCCAGCAGGGTGAATAAAGCCCACCGGAGGCACGAAGTGCCCTCGAGATAGATGACAAAGAAGGGAACTCAAAGAAAAGGAAAAAAAAATTGTGAGCAGCAAAGAAGAGAGCAGAGACAGAGGGGAAAAAAAAGGAGGCAGATGGGGAGAGAAGACAAAGATGGTCTCGTGGGTCCTGAGGGACTCTTGCCCCAGTTCAGAAGAACGCTCCTCGGGGTCACTCCAGTTGGTAGGAGCTGCTTTCATGCGAACACAGGCAGCCCAGCCAGAAAACCACTGTCCACTCACCCCCACTCCCCCGGGTTCAGGCTACAGTCAGCAGGCCAAGAGCTGTGGACTGTCAGAGACGGAAAGGACCCCAGGGAGCATCTGGGGTTCTCAGTGGAAGCATTTTAGGTGGAATGGTTCTTTACGGGGGAGGATGGTCCATAGCTTTCTTTGCAGGGCATTGATCATCTTGGCTCCCAAGATGTTGATAAGCAAAACCCTCCCCTCCCGCTGCACTTCTAACCCTTCTCCCCCAGGGGGCGCCCTGGCTCCTGTTGAGAACCTCTGTGAACACCCCTCAGTGAAGAGCTAAGTGGGGACTGAGGGCCAGAGTTGTACAGGAGTTGATTCAAGTTCGCAAAAGGCCTTTTACACCTAGATCTCAACCTCCATCTCCCTGACTCTGTAAGAACTTCAGGAAACAACCTGGCTGTTCTGTGTGGACGCTTCTCTAAACACTCCTAGAGGAGCAGCGAGTACGAGAAGGGACTCGTGGATGGAGGGGTGGAGGAGTCCCTGTTTCTCTCTTGAAACTTTGTCTCAGCTGACACTAAGGTAGTCACTGCTACTTGCCCTCCTCCCACTCAGCTGACTCTCTGTCAACCCAGTGACACTGATCCTCCTTCCTAGAAGGATTATTCAGACAAGTGCAAAAATGGAGAGGAATGCAGGGCTGGAAGTAGCTCCAGCTGCAGGGAGGTGGTGGCTGAGGATATAAAGTCACTAAAATTATCCACGCACAGACAGGGGCTGGGCCCCCACAGCTGATGGGCCTCTTGCCTGTTATGGTCATTTTCCACCCTTTGGGCCACTCCCCGGCTTCCCTGTGGCACCCGACACATTTAGAAATGACCTGATGGCCGTAGGTAATGCTGAGATAGTAACACAGTGAGAATCACCAAACCCTTGCTGATGCTGACCATGCTGCAGTAGGATGCCCAGAGTTTGATGGAGTTATGGGGTCCTAATCAAATTTGTCACTTTCTCGTTTCCTAGCCAAAAGCAAGATTACCTGGAGAAAAGCCTGCTTGGTGAAGGCCATGGGTAGAAGCTGAGAAGCTGCTTTCCTCCAGACACACCTCTAGGTACCAGGCTGTCCTGGATTCTAGTCTGTTGCAATGGCGGAGGCTGGGAGCCGGAGAGGGATGGAGGGGCTTGGTGCTCAGTTCTTCCCGTGGTCCCCACCTCTCACAGCCTTCCTTTTACTCTCATCTCCTGCATCTCTCTTCTGACATGGTGGCCCCTGTCATCCCTAACCCAGCCCTGCAACCCACAAGTCAGGGTTTAGGAGGACCCGGGGAGAGACTCTTCCCTCCTTGTAACTCCTCCATCCACTGTGAAACTTCAGCCAAGATATTTGCCCTCTAGATTCCTCTCCTGACCTCCAAACACTAGGAGAAAAGAAGCGGCAGGGGCTTCCACCACCAAGAATAACCATGGTCTTCCTGGATTTGCTCACATCAAATTGTCCATAAGAACCCACAAGCCACCTGGGTTCCCTTGATGGGCAAACAACCAAGGCCACCTGGCCCTAATTGGGAAAAAAAAATCCCCATATTCTGACCCTTGGGAGGAGTTCATGAAGGAAGACTCCTGGGAACCAGTGCTCTGCCCAGAAGAAGGGGCTGCGGAGAAGGGTCATGAGTCCAAGGGATTCAGAGGCTGCTTGCAGCCACTCTTCACCATTTCGGGAAAGTTTACATTTTCACTGAACCATGAGCCGTCACCTGTGTGCTCCTGGGGCCTGCTCGGCTATAGCTGGGACCAATTCAGGACATGAAGGAGGCTGGTGGAATTGAATCTCATGTCCCTTCACGTCTTCCTTCCTGACCCCCCGGTGACGACCGCCCTCTCCCTAGTCTTTCTCCCCCTTCCCAGGCCCACTCCCACACCTCAGGAGGGTGGGCCCTGACACTAGAGGGTGGCCCTGACGCTCACATCCTAGGCAGTCTAACAGCCGTCCTCTGCAGGCACCGGTGTGCTTGCATGCCTTGGGTGCACGACAAAGTAGCTGCAGTTAGAGCAGGGGCATGGCCAGGGGGATGACTGAGAACAGGATTTCTCTATCTGGCCCACAGGAGAAAGACCAGCTGGGTTCCTCCCAGAGTGACTTCAGTGGGGGGCCAGGCCCCGGTCACACCCTCTAGCCTCACCCCAGCAACCTCATTATCCAGAGGCCCAGGCAGGACCAGGCAGGGCTGAGCCCCTGAACCACACTCAATGGCCTCATCCGCCCCTCTCGGCAGATGTAGGACCTTCATCTTGACGTTCTGGTTTTTTTTTTTTTAAGTCAAGCCCCAAATCAGTTCTCCCACATTGATTGATCAAACGGTGGCTCTCCAGGTGTGGTCCCTGGACCGGCAGCATCAGCATCACCAGGGAACTTGTCTCTCCCTTCTTTCCTTGCAAATGTATCCAGCTGTTGTTTCAACTGTCACTTCTGAGGAGATGGCTCTAAAAGCATGATCTCTCTTTCCCAACATCCTCCAACACCAGATCTGCATTTTCAGCAACTTCTACAACAAACACCCCGCTCCCTGGGTGCCTAAGAAGTACCTCAAAGTCCACGGTCCAAACTCAAATTCACCTTCTTACCCCACTCAAACCACCACCAATACCACCACCATCACCAGCAGCTTGTCATCCTGACTTTTGTCTCTACAACCAGTTTCTAAGACCTTATTGGCTTTACCATCCCTGGGCAATCACAGTAACTCTTTCTGGTGAAAAACTTAGTATATTTTGGACTGCAAAGTTCCTGTGGATCCAAGTAAAATGACCCGGACAGGAATCGCCTTAAAAACCAACGGCTGCCATTCTGTGCATAAACCCGTCAGGTAGAATGCCTAGGGTTTCATGTACCCTGGACGCCAGAGTCTCAAGGGGAGAGAAAGGCTTTATGGACTGCTCAACGTTTGCTGAAGAGTGGGAGCCCCTCAGGAAAGGACTCAGGCCTCCACGGGCAGAAAGGATAATCTATCAGATTAAGGGGCCCCCTCCCCTGCTTCAGGAGCCACCAGATTCCCATTTCTGGGTCACTCATTCTATGCCAAATGACCCTCTGGGAAGGGCTTACATGTCCATAGTCCTGTGAGACAACTGCTACTTTGTTCAGGGAAGCAATGGATGGATGTTAGAATCAGGGAGGAGGAGACACAGGGTTAGGGTCAGGGTCAAGGGTGCTCGTCAGCATCAGGGTCAGAGGCCATGTATGAAAGGCTTGAAGCCATCCCGCTCCCTGAAAGGACACACCTATGTTGAAACCACCCTGACTGACCTTCAGCTACAGGAGCACCTGACCCTCCTGCTTTGTCATTCCTCCCCTTTCAAACCCTGGGTTCCAGTCATTTTGCTCAAGGCCTTCCTGGCTGTCGATGCTGAAGCCTGGGATTGGCAGTGGGAGGTGGAGGGGAGATGAACGGGAAACCTTCCTCAGAAATGACAATACGCGGGTCCTGTCCTATTCTTCCAAAAACAGAACCGATGCTCCCCTCCCCCGCCACCTTCCCAGAGTCAAGAGACCTGGGTTCTAGCCCCAGTGCCATCACTGGCCAGCTGCACGACACGGCAAAAGACGACAAACCTTTTTTGTGCTCTGGTTTCTTCATCTAAAAAGGAAAACCGGGAAACTCTCCCTTCTCCCCCTACAGAACTGACGTGACAATAATATGCTTGCGTACAGCAGTTCACCACGAACAAATCGCTCTCGTTACGTCTTCTAACTTGACCCTTACAGCACCTTGTGATATAGGCAAGAAAAGCATTTTTATCCTCTTTGACGGATGAGGAAACTCAGGCTCCCGAAGGATTTGCCCAGGCTGCAAGGTTAATAGGCAGCAGAGAGCCAGGGCCCAAGCTTGACCTCTGTGCCCTGTACCACTCCGTCCCCTGCACGGTGAGAACCCATGTGACAGACACAGCATGCTGCTGGTATTAATCAAAGTAGTAGTTTTTCCCAGTGTAATTATGACCCACATATTTGCCAGTGGATTATCACTGGTTACTCTGGGTAGCCTCAGCATCTCCAATCCGTCACTTCTTAAGTGGGTCATTTTGAACTAAGATGCAGGTGTGAAATCACTAGCTTCACGGCTAAAACAGGGGAGGATACAGTCAACCAGGGAAGAGGATGTGCCTAGTGGTATTTCTGATGCCACCATCCATGGAGGGCGATCACGCTTTCTGCTGGGCACAGAAGGCTAAGGTTTTAGGCAAGTTCATCACTTCTAACAATCGCATTTTTGGGGTGGGAGAACTTGAGCCTGGAAAGGCTGCATGACATGCCTAGGGCCCCATAGCTCCTTAAGCAGCTGAGCTGCCTCCAGACATGGGTTTCCTAACTCTGTAAGGCCAATGCTCCTTCCAGGCTACCGGGATTTCGCACTGTTCTCCATCTCACACTATCTGGGGCTTATCCCTCCAACTGCGTCTCCATCTGACAGTCAGGAGGGTAAGAGCACTGGGGGTGATGTGCATGGTGGATCCTTTTCCATAAGAGATGTCCACCGAACGAGGGGCAGATCTCTTGGAGATCACCATTTGGTTCAAATGCCGAGCCCAGGACACAACTTCATCCCCAAGGGCCAGGCCAACCTCCCAAACGTGTGTGCTGGGCCTTAATTTGGGGAAGAGGAAATACTACTCACGACTTGTCTCGCCTGCCGAGCCGTCTTGGGGGGCTCGCCTGCCTCCGTCGGGGGGACAGTGATTTTCCCCGGCTTCTCGCTTGGGTTGGAGAGTGGGCACTTGCAGGTTTCAGGAGCTGGAGGAGATTACAAGGAGTTACCACGCTGCTTCCTAACAGCCCCGCCCTCGTGCCTTCCTACAGCCCAGCATCTCAACCCCTGCCCATTCATGATCCCGGGGTTTAGAAGGCCCTGAGCTGGAGGCCTCCTCCTGACACACAGATGTGCTTCTCTCATGCTGCACTGACAAGAAGCAGAGGTACCACTTCCCAGAGGATGATAGGATTTCGTTGAGTTCCTTTCCCCATGGCAGAGAGAGGAACAGAGCCCAATGTCTCAGCCTCCTGGGGCTGTTTGGTTGCTCAGAAAATTCCCCTCTCGCGAAGGCAAAGTCCCAACCATGTTGCCCCAGAAGCCAGCTTGTTCCTTTTCTGACCCTCCCACCCCACACGCATGCGCAGAGTGGGTCCAGCTGATCCAGAATCTCCATTACAGGTGCTGCCGAGTGAAGTCCCCAGGTGCTAAACGCAACCAAGCCTGAATTCGGCATAATCCCTTGCCCCTGCGGGTCTCAGCATACACACAGGTTTTCTCTCTCAGTGACTCCACGAGCTCTGGAGGAGCAGGGACAAACAGGCATCCTGTCACCTTGGAAGTGACATGGTAGAAGGAAGAAGGGCTTATGAGCGTAGTTTATATTAAAGCCAGCAGAGCGCATGCTCCTTTGTTTGCTTTTGTGACTCCAGGTCAGAATTTTATGCCAAAGGGCTTTGCAACTTACAAAGCAAAGCAGAGATAGGGCTTCCCTGGTGGTGCAGTGGTTGAGAGTCCGCCTGCCGATGCAGGGGACACGGGTTCGTGCCCCGGTCCGGGAAGATCCCACATGCCGCGGAGCGGCTGGGCCCGTGAGCCATGGCCACTGAGTCTGCGCGTCCGGAGCCTGTGCTCCGCAACGGGAGAGGCCACAATGGTGAGAGGCCCATGTACCGTAAAAAAAAAAAAAAAAAAAAAAAAAGAAAGAAAAAAAAAGGGCTTCCCTGGTGGCGCAGTGGTTGAGAATCTGCCTGCTAATGCAGGGGACACGGGTTCGAGCCCTGGTATGGGAAGATCCCACATGCCGCGGAGCAACTGGGCCCGCGAGCCACAACTACTGAGCCTGCGCATCTGGAGCCTGTGCTCCGCAACAAGAGAGGCCGCAATAGTGAGAGGCCCGCGCACCGCGATGAAGAGTGGCCCCCACTTGCCACAACTAGAGAAAGCCCTCACACAGAAATGAAGACCCAACACAGACAAGAATAAATAAATTAATTAAAAAAAAAAATTAAAAAAAAAAAAAAAAAAAAAAAGAAAAAAAAAAAGCAGAGATAAAACAGGACTCTGAAATAGATTATACAGCAGGGTGACCCTGGCTTGCCTGAGACTTTCTTGGCTTTAAGTACTGAAAATCTCATTTCCTCAGAAACCCCTCAGTTTCAGGGAAACTGAGATGACTGGCCACTCTTACTATAAAGACAAAACAGAATAAAGCAAAACTACAGCCTTAGTATAAAATGACTAACATTTTAGATTGACTCACAGAAGGAACTGCAGGCCAAGACTCTGCTTCAGCTACAACACCTAAATTGAGCTTAGCTCTAGTTTTTAAAGTAGTAAATGCAGAGAGACTTAAATTGTCCATGTCAAAAATTGAATGTTATTTTTTTAACAGGGTGCCTACTAAGCAAGATAACCTCAAGAAACTTTTGACCATCTCAGAAACACAGGGCACGTGGCAATAGAGAAAGAGAGAGGGAGGGAGGGAGAGAGAGAGAGAGAACGAGGAAAGAACTCTCTTGCCTTGCTCATTTGCCTCCCCTGAGCCTACCTTCATTCTCATGTCCCTGGCATATTTCTCCAGCTCCTTCCTTATATCAGCCCTCAACATCTTTGAGACATTGAGGACCAGCTGCTTCCACTCGATGGGCTGGAAGCTATGAGGCTCATGGGGGACATACAACCCAATCTTGACCTTCTTGACTGTGTGCAGATATTTCTTGTAGGAGTCTTCAAAGTC
Source organism: Mesoplodon mirus (assembly GCF_964341445.2). Taxonomy (NCBI): domain Eukaryota; kingdom Metazoa; phylum Chordata; class Mammalia; order Artiodactyla; family Ziphiidae; genus Mesoplodon; species Mesoplodon mirus. The sequence continues at coordinate 153,644,298 of NC_138978.1, read as the reverse complement.
AAAGATGAGGTCACTCAGAGTCCGAAAGGTCAATGGCTTGTCCATCAGCTCAGCCCTTCGGCTCATGCCCAGTGAGCCATAGCGGCCATTGCAGTAAATCCCCAGCACAACATGGTGAAAGTAGTTTCCTGAGAAGTAGGTTTTAAAGCTGATGGGGAATCGCTCGATGGAAGGCTGTCCATTGGTTAAGTATCTTAGAGAATCTGAGTCAAGGAAGAGAAAGGAGGCTTGAGGACACCAGCACTTGGACTCCCAGGAAAGGAAAGTAGCCCATACGGTCAGTGGGCCCACCCCTCTGCCTCTGAGCAGGCCAAGACCTAACCTTTCCAGACCAATCCTCTTATAAAGGACTCACTGGATATCTCTGAGTACCTGCTACATGATGCATACCAAACCAAATTAATATGGGACAAAGAGGGAAGATTTGCCATCTTCTTTAGTAAATCAATAAATGCAAACAAAACCATTAACAACGTACTTTATCCTCCCCTGGTGCTCTACAGGGGATGATAAGCTATTAAAAGTTGGTTTCTGCCATTGGACTGATGTTCTCAGTCGTTAATTCTGGCTGGAGTATGTGGGACAGACCAGGAATTGAAGGCCTCTGCAATGGTGCTGGGAGAAATGACAACCAGAGCCTAGACAAGGCAGTGGAGATGTAAAAGACACAGACCAACTGACAGGATGGGAAGGGACAGAATGGTGTCAGAATGGGTCATATCTGCGCCTTGTCTGCTCCTCTCATTGGCTCCAGCATACCCATGCTAGTAGCCTTGGGTACCACAGAGAGCTGCCTGCAGCATCCGAACCTCAGGCTCCCTTCAGTCCCCAACCCAGCTGGTGTCACAGCTCAGCTCTCTCCACGTGTTGGCCCGTCTGGATTGAGCCACCCAGCCTCTTACCATGAACTCGGTTTGGGCCCAGCAACCCCACATGGTGCAGCTTCAAGTAACTACCCCCACTGACTCCACACGCTGCAACGACGGACAGGAGGCACCACATCCTCAAGTCCACCTCAAAGTCTCTGGACAGCCCTGGCATGGCCGTGGAGACTCAAAGACCCAACTCTTCTGGAGAGGGATACTGGAAATTCAAATACACTCTGCTGAAGACCGCTGGTGTCTCCGGACCTTTTCTAAGGGACATAACAATCCAGGCTCTTAACATGGCGGCTTGTGCACGGTGAGTGCTCAGTAAGTGGGTACCATTCTCCACTCTCGGAGAACTTGTCTTCACCATTTCTTGCCCCTGCTCCAATTTACCTTCCACACAGTGGCCAGAATGATCTATTGAAGCCAAAATTTGGTACATGTCACTCTTCTGCTTAAGTTTTCAGTGTCTCTCATCTTCTCCAGGACTTGGTCCAAATCCCTCAGCAAAGTCCTGCCATGATTCATCCCCTGTTCCTCATCCCTTTGTACCGTCTCATCTCCCCCACACTCTGGGCTCACACACTGACCTACAGTTGACCTGTGACTTTTTTTTTTTTTTTTTGCCTGCAGTGCAGCTTGCAGAATCTTAGTTCCCCAACCAGGAATTGAACCCGCACCCTCAGCAGTGAAAGCGCGGAGTCCTAACCACTAGACCTCCAGGGAACTCCCAACCTGTGACATTTTTGAAGGATACACCGAGACCATGAAGAACCCAAAGATCTGTGCCCACTGTCCTCAGCACATACTCCCCCAGAATATGAAGTCAAATATAACTGAATATTTTAAATGACCTTTACATTACAAGGCCATGAGACTAAAGTGACCCAGGAAACTTTCAAAAACAAGCTACTAAACCCACTGTACACGACCTCATGTCTCCATCGAAGTATAACTTCTTTTATGGCTTCACTCACACATCAGTCTTATATTGTGGAGGATTTAAACCTGGCAGAGATCTTTGGGGTCTCCTAAGAATCATGAGTGACAAGGATGCTATTGGGGGTTTCCCTGGTGGTGCAGTGGTTAAGAATCCGCCTGCCAATGCAGGGGACACGGGTTCAAGCCCTGGTCCAGGAAGATCCCACATGCCGCAGAGCAACTAAACCCGTGCGTCACAACTACTGAGCCTGTGTGTCACAACTACTGAAGCCCATGCACCTAGAGCCCGTGCTCCGCAACAAGAGAAGCCACTGCAGTGAGAAGCCCGTGCACCACAACGAAGAGTAACCCCTGCTCGCCGCCAAGTAGAGAAAGCCCGTGCACAGCAACGAAGACCCAACGCAGCCAAAAATAATTAAATAAGTTTATTTTTTAAAAAAGGATGTTATTGGGCTTTCTCTCTTTACACAGGCTGCACCCTGACTGGAACAGCCTCACTTCCTGGGTGTGATACCTTCCCTGACCTTCCTCAGTGTGGGTTAAGTCTCCCACACCCCCTGCAAGAACTCCCACAGCACTTGGTGCTTATTCATCCTGCTTTGTGTGTGTGTGTATGCGCACGCACACGTGTGCGTTTGTATCTTGTAATGGCAGGAATTGTGCTTTGCATCCTGGTATCCCCGGGCATCGCACAGGCCTGGCGCACAGAAGTACCTGGTTAGTGATTGCTGAAAGGATGAATCTTAGATTGTGAGGATACATTTCCTTACGTTCAAAAAGACTGTACTCGACAGAGAAAGACAAACACCATGTGATATCACTTACATGTAGAATCTAAAAAAATACAACAAACTAGTGAATATAACAAAAAAGAAGCAGACTTACAGATATAGAGAAGAAACTAGTGGTTATGAGTTGGGGGGGCAACATAGGGATGGGGGAGTGGGAGGTACAAACTGTTGGGTATGAGACAGGCTCAAGGATGTATTGTAAAACATGGGGAATATAGCCAATATTTTGTAATAACTGTAAATGGAAAGTAACCTTGAAAAATTACATTAAAATTTCTTTTAAGTAAAAATAAAATTTTTTTAAAAAGGTCTGCACTGGGTGTGGGGCTAATCCAGTACCCTTAAAAGAAAGAAGGCTTGTCCTCTATCCTCAATTAAATCACAGATGGCTCCTCTCTATAAAAATGGTTACCTGCTTTCTCTTCACTTTATCATGTGAGATAAACTGGCAGTAAGGGAGTGAAATCACATCCTTCTGAGTCCTCTTACATAAATTCTTACTTGCTTTCTGGGGTGAGTTCTCTGGGGCTGGAACAAGGGCATTCCTCAGTTAAGTCAGTGTAATAAACACTGGGCGAGTGTTTCCTGTGCCAGACAGACTGCTAGGTAGGGCTGCAGAGCCAAAGATGAAGACTCCCTGGAAGTCTGATAGGGAGACAGACTCAAAGTGGACACAATACCATCAGTATGGCAGTTCCTCAAGCAAACTAAACCTAGAATTACCATATGACCCAGCAATTGTACTTCAGATACTTCAGGTATATACCCAAGAGAACTGAAAGCAAAGACTCAAACAGATACTCACACACCAATGTTCACAGCAGCATTATTCACAATTGCCAAAAGGTGGAAATAACCAAAGGGTCCATCAAGGGATGAATGGATAAACAATGCGTGGTATATACATACAATGGAACATTATTGTCTTAAAAAGGAAGGAAATTCTGCAGTATGCTACAACATGAATGAACCTTGAGCATATTACACTAAGTGAAATGAGCCAGTCACAAAAGGACAAATACTGTTATGATTCAACTTTATGAGGTACCTGGAGAGGTCGAATTCATAGAAACAGAAAGTAGAATGGTGGTTGCCAGGGCCTGGGGACCCTGTGTTTAATGGGTTTAGCATTTCAGTTGGGAAAGAGGAAGTTTAGAGGTGAATGGTGGTGATGGTTGCACAACTGCGTGAATGTCCTCAATGCCACTCAATTGTACACTTAAAAATAGTTAAAATGGCAAATTTGTTATGAATATTTTACTATTCTTAGAAACCCCGCATTCGCAATATATGTGTCAAGTCATTATGCTGTACACCTTAAACTTTCACGGTGCCCTAAATCAATTTTATCTCAAACTGAAAAAAACCCACCCCCATGTGACGTGTGTTGTGAGAGAGGCATCCCTGCCACCTCAGGAAGAGCAGAGAAGAGCCCTCGGGACCAGAATGAGTCCCACAGGACAGGTAGAGTCAGCCAAGGGGAGAAGAGTGAGTGGGGAGGGGACTGGAGGGACCACCAGTCCATCCTGTGGCAAGTCACCAATCACTTGGATTTGCTCCATCACTACAGCAAATCAGTAAAGTCTTGGGACCTGGAGCCTCTGTGAACGGAGAGGGAGGGGACTAAGAGGTATGGATTAGGGCTGGGAAGTAGCCTGAGCTTTTCTAGAGAAAAGGGAGCAACAGTGCCCCAAGCTTGGGGAAGATCTGCCCAGTACCCAGCCTGCTGCGGCTATGCCTCCCCTGCCTCTAATTACACACCTGTTATTGAATAAACCCTAGCACTTCAGCACCATGATTAAGCCCCACCAGGGCCAGTGAGGCCCCCTAAAGAGCTGCCATGATTCAGAAAATAATTTGGAACCAAAAGTCTATCTCTCCAGCATGATCAAAAAAGCAAGATCAAAAGAAGTGGCCCTTCGCGAATGAATCCTGAACTCGGAGCTCATGTCAAACAAGAGAAAACAAGGACAAGCCCATGGACACAGCTTCCAAGCAGCAGCCAAGCCGACCTGTTTCAGAGTTGGCAACACACCGCTTGTCCCCTAGGACCTGTGGAAGGGCCCATGGGAGGCCAACCGATGACCCAAGTCTGTCCTTCACTGTGCCTGGGAGCAAAGCAGGCCACAGGGCTGCTGACACAAAGACAAAGAGGCCGTAACTTTTAGAATTCAGCTGTGTTTCTTGTCTGTGCAAGAGTCACATTTCCCTGAGTTCAGCTGTATTTCTCCCCCCTCCCTCCACTTTTCTGAAATGACACGCCGGTTAGAACAAAGGAGAACCCAGAGCACGCTACCCTCTGGTTCGGACAGGCCCAGAGGCTGGCCACAGGTCCATCCCCCCAACCCCAAAGGTTTTATTGGTAACTCCGGTAACCTAAGCTAATTTCGGCTTGGACTGATAGAATTGCTCGGGGACAAGACAACTGTGTACGGGACTGCCGTGCGAAGCAAGATGACCTCCATCCAGGGGCCCTGCGACCTCTGTCAGCACAGGGTCTGAAGGCAGCTGGTGCCCGTGGTGATGGGCTCCCTCACCCATCACCAGCAAATCCCCGACAATTGTTCACCCCATTAAACTTGCAGGAGGCTCTGCCCAACAGCTGTGCTGACTCCTGCCTCTAAAGGGTGGGGCCTGGAGCCATCTGCTGCACACCCCCCCGCCCCCATCCTGCCCTCCTGCTGGGCTCCCAGACGCGGTCCATCTCCTTGGTGGGGAACAGGGAGGAGGTATGACTGGAGGGCTGGGCAAAGGCCTCCAAAAAGCTCAAGCTTCCATTTTTCAGACGTCAGCCTGGGCACCTGCGGACAGTCCTGTTACAGATCTGGCCAGCCAGCGCTCTGCAGACTAGAAGGGTGGAGATTCCCCTCCCCACGAAGATGTCCAGGGGGCCGGGAGAACAGACCAGACCCAGCCTACTGTCCCCAGTCCGATTCTGAGTCACCAGTCCTTCTGTATCTGCTCTCTCTCCTGGTTCTCCTTCTACCTCTCTGGCCTCCAAGTCCTGTAAATTCTATCTCCTCGGGATCTCTTGAAACGGTCCCCTCAAATCCATTCCCATTGCCAAAACCATGGTTCAAGCATCAACATTGCCCTCATGTAGCAGCTCCTAACTGGCCTTGCAGATGCAGCGCCCCCTTCTCCGGTTGCCCTTCAACTGGCCCCAAGAACTACCTCTCTAAAGTGCACACCTCATCATGTCCTGTCTCTGCTCCAGAGATTTCGGCTGGGCTGCCCACTGCCTTTGGAAAAAGTTACCCTTCTCAGAATGGCATTCAAGGACCTACATGTCCTAACCTGATATCACCTCTCGAGCTCATGTCTTACTGTGTTCCCTTGGCCGGTTCACCCCAGCCGTCCGCCCCAGGACTGGGAGTTTCTTTGCTTTTCTACCAGATCATATTCTACTGCCACTACCACTAATAAGTCAGTGCCATCACAGTTATTCTGGACCATATTCCCCCTCAGGCTGAGGGTCCAGGAGTCTGGTGCAAAACGGAGCAGAAAGTGTGGAGAGACCAGACCCTTGTTTCAGCTTTATGTCCTGTAGGGTCAGGACACTACGCCATTGGTCTCCTCCACAATCCACTCATAGAACTTTCCCTGGAGATGGCTTTGGATAATCCCATTTTCCCTGGAGGGTCTTTCCTGTTGCAATGCCAGATTAATGCAAAAAATAATGATACACACTCTCTCACTAGTCCCTTGAAGCTGTAATTCTCCTTGTGACTAATGCGTCTGGCCTGGGAGCTGGCCGTGATGCAGGCAGGCTTCAGCTCACAAGTTACACTGATGATGATCCAAGCTCTGATTTGGTTCAACTCCAGATGGTGAAAGTTCAAGAGAAGCACCAGGAGGGCTTGACACTTTCCTCCAAGGAGACAACAGGCATCATCTCTATGGATCTAGGATGATAAAGGCACAAGCAGCCCCACAGTGAAGCCATCATCTATGGAGTAAATTTAAGCTTACGTCACTTAAAGGATACATGCCCAGGATGACAGCTTCAAGGCATTTGATAGGCAAGGACTCCCGAGTCATTTCTTTCGCTGTTTCCATTAACCTGTAGGGTAGAGCATAGCAAAGGATCTCAGACTTATTCAATTATGCAGTCGGTCTGTGTGCCAATCCACCAGGCATGCCCATCGCCACACTAGGCAGCATGCAGGAGTACAGAGAGAAAGGGCAGAACTTGCCTCGTAGGAGGCGTGCAAAGCACATCTGCACCTGGTGGAACTAAATTCCTAAATTCTCCACTCTTCTCTGCAAGACGTAGTTCCGGGAGATTAGTGCTTTTACTCCACAGCACCCTCCCACTAACCCAGGACACGGGTGTTACAATGGAGCAAGTGAAAAAGGCCACATAAAACAAATTTCACAGGTCTGCCCCACCCCTGAGTTAGTCTCCACCACTGAGCTTAGCTCAGCCCCACCTCCAACCTGGCCCGGGGCACCCCTACCCCTTACAGACCAGAATATTTGAGCACTGGGATGAAGGAGAGAGAGTGGGAGAGAAAGATGGCCCCTCTCAGATAGGAGCATGGTCACCTGGCCCACAGATCATGCACCACTTACCCACTCAGCGGTCTCATTTTCCTAATTTCAAAGAACTGGGTCCCTGTATGATTGTATCTGTGTGAAGTATGTAAAGGGAAAGTGACAGAAAACTCCAAAGGTCCCAGTAATCCAGCAGAGGGATTTCTCAAAGGGATGAGGAAGTGGGGGCTTTCCAGAAGGTGGCCTGTAGCCAGAAGATCGCCAACAGTATCTTCCTCCTCTCTGTCCTGCCCTAGAAATCTACTTTCTAACTTAGGCCCCAAAGCACCTTGGATCTATACAATAACTATTTTCAATCTGCTCTGTATTTTGTTTAGTTGACTCCATGTCTTAATTCACCTACTAGACGACAAGCCCTTTGAGAGTTGGGACCATTTATCATCTTTGTGTCACCCATAAAGCCTGGCACAAGCCCAACATATTCCATTTAGCAAATACTATTAAATAAATGAAGACTAAGTGAATGGATGGGTGGATAGAAGGAAGGGAGGAAGCAAGGATGGAATTGATAGAAGTGTGAATGGATGGATGAATGGAAAGCTGGTTGGCTGGCTGGACAGACAGAAAGGTAGGTTGATGGATGGGTGAAAGGAAGGAAGGGTTACGGATGGAAGGTGGAGAGATGGTTGTAGGGTTTCTCAGGAGCGCAGACTCTGCAGCAGAGCTTACCGTGGAGGTAGCACTTTCATTTCATGCCTGGACTGATATTTGACATTGATTACTAGATCTGAGAAGATGACAGCATTCTCCACAAACTGGGATTTAGCTGGTTGCCCACAAGGTCTCAGGGACTGACAAGCCCGCACCAGCTCATTCGGAAGGAGACTGGAGATTCTCAGATACCGGGCTCTCTGTTCTGAAGGAGACTGGAGATTCTCAGATACCGGGCTCTCTGAGACCGGATCTTGATTTTTTTCTGAGCCTGAACAAAAGTTGTTTCATATGTTTCTCTTTCCTGCCTCAAACAAAATCCTATAGAAAAAGTGCATATTGGGAAGGTGCTAATGAAGCATGAACCTGTAGCCCAGGCAGGAAGTATGAGGTTAGATGTGTGCCCCTGCAGTGGTATGGGCAGCTGCAGGAAGTGGCAATGATCACCTCAAGGCACTGCACACCCTCCCGGAGAGGTTGGGATTCCTCTCCGGGCAAAGACGTGCTTGGCCGCTAAGACACAAACATATGTAACGATCACCTGGAGAGTTTGTTATAAGCAGATTCTGGGCTCCATCCTTAGAGATTCTGATTTCGGGCCATGGTCTTAGCCCCTGATGTCAGAGTCGCCCCACCTGGGACTGTCGAATTGGAAATTCTAGGGGATGATTTTAGTAAGCTCACCGTTTGGAAATTACCAGCATGAGCCATAAGAATAACCAATAACGATATAGGCTTGCCCAGATTTTAAAAAATACAATATACAAAACCCTAGAGATAAGAGAGAAAAATGAAGGGCTACGTAGCCTCACTGTGAAATGATTTTTCACTTTACCAAAGATTTCATTCAAATAGTGAGATTCCTTGTATATTTAAAGTAACATGCAACTGGCAAAAGTTCTATTTATATGCCCAATTTTCCCCCTGTTCATATATCTAGTTTATACATCTAGTGCATGGAGTGAGACAAACCTGTAATAAAATAATAAAAAACTACCTGACCATTCTTTCTCTGTTCCTTACAGTTATGGGCCCCTGAAAGTGAGCTGGGGAGGACAGCCTCCTGTAAACGCTGCCTGAAGAGAGAGACTTCACCCTCTGCTCCCTACACAGCAGAGCTCGGGGGTGGGGACTTCTCTTTCCAGAACCCAGTGCAAGGTCAGCATTCCAGTTGGCCAACGCTGTGAGACTGTCAGAAGGGAAGGCAGGATTTGTCCTTTCCTGTCCCCCAGCTGAGGACATCTGTGGTCAGGGCTGGCCCCAATCGGTCCCCATACCCTAGCACCAGTCACTGCATCCAGGACAAAGCAGTAGGAAGGCCCAAGGAACTAAATAAAAGGCTGCTCAGGAGGTAGAACAAAGAGGTTACTCCAATGGCCAGGTGACCCGGAGCCTGATCCCAGTAGCGTGGTGGTGCTTTCCCTTCTCCAGCCCTCTCTGCAGTCACTGAACCAGCTCAGTGAACATCACAGTGGGTCAGTGAAGGGAAAAATGAAAACGCAGATCCTTCAGGACTGAGAATGGGCTGCAGCCTTTCCGGGAGAATGAGCCAATGATATGTAAAGCACATGCAAATTTGCCCCATCAGTGCATTCCCAGCGGCCAGGCTCGTCCTCTTTAATCTCCAGCCAGATGATCCTTGTGAAGACCATGTCCTAAATAGAAGGGGGGAGCCATGCTAATTTCTGTCACCTTCTGGAACGTTCTGTGAGGAGTCGATCACATCCAGGAAGGCTCAGCTTTTGGGGTCCAGGTCGACTCTGGCAGGTGTTTATGCTTCTGGGCCACATGGAACTCCCCACGTGCGGTACCAGTTCAGCGATCAGCACCGACATCAGCCTTCTGTGGGCTAGAACTGTCCGCCTGACCCCTGGAGGCTGGTGTTATCTTCTCTAATATCGCTTCAGGATTCTACGAGGAAGATGCCATGCAGGGGAGTGCACAGTCCGTGAAGTGGGAACTGAGAGGCTAATCAAGTAATTTGCCCACCCAAACGAGCTGCAGCTCTCATCTGGTAGGACCCTTCCCTTCAGGGAAAACACAGAAGTCCACAGGAAGGCTTCTTGCCTATAGCACAGAGAGGGGAGGCCTCCTCTCAGGCATGTGGGACATGTGTGCAGTGCCCCGTGAAATCCTTTCTGCTAAGCTCTATGCCTTTAGGGAGGAAAGACAGAGGTCAGCAGACCTCCTGAACAATGTGCTGGGGGCTAGGATGGCGGCAGCTGCCTCGGCAGGGAGTCCGATGCTGGCTTAGCTGAGATGCTCACTGACTCGCTTGGGCAAACGGCCTGTCCCACTCACATACACCTCCTCTGTTGGCCCGGCTCCCGTCTGACTCCCATCCCTGATAAAGCACCAGCCGTGGCGAGGGCACCATCTGACCCTGCCCCTTCGTTCTTACAACATAGCTCACATGGGCGCTCAGAACAGATGTAATCCTGACTGCGAACACTGGAGGAGAAAAGGGGCCACAGACTGGCTGGTCTGCACCCAGCCTGGACCCACAGGACTTCTCAGCTCTTCTTCAAACTCACATGAGGGGAGACGGCCCCCAGCCCAGGGCCCCATTCACTCATACAGAATGGACCAAGGGCACCAGCCACCAAAGGCAACGCCAGGTGGGCCTCTTGTAGATGATGAGTGGTCAGGATCAGGGCAAAAAGTGAAAGGAAAGAAAAGGAACAGAAGACTAGGAGGGGGGCTTCCCTGGCGGTCCAGTGGTTGAGAATCCGCCTTCCAGCTCACGGGACTTGGGTTCGAGCCCTGGTCTAGGAACTGAGATCCCACATGCCACGGAGCAACTAAGCCTGCACGCCACAACTACTGAGCCCACGCACCCTGGAGCCCGTGCACCACAACTAGAGAGGGAAAACCTGCGCGCCACAGCAAAGAGCACACGCTGCAATGAAAGATCCCGCACGCCTCAACGAAGACCCCGTGTGCCGCAACTAAGACCCGACGCAGCCATAAATAAATAAATAAACAGATATACTAAAAAAAAAAAAAAAAAAGACTAGGAAGGAAGAGGGAGAAAGCAAGCTGGTACAGGAAGAGAGATGGAGGGAGCCAAGGATAACCAAGGAGGAGGAGGTGGAGAAAGCGCAGATGGAAGGAAGAGGGGCGTGTGCTGCCCACCGCTGCTTCACTGCCCTTTACCGTCCCGGCCCACACCCTGCTTCAACGGAGAGGGTCTGATCATTGCAGTGACGTCCTCCAGTGTCACTTCTTCTAGACTCTCACATCGAGGCATCCCTCTGTGCCCGGCCTCGCCAACCTCAGACAGCATTTGCTGACCAGATGGGGACAGAGCCACCACCAGGCTTGCGATCATCATGCCTGTCCCCGGGCTGGGTCTGCTCAGACCCTGGTCGGAAGGATACTGTAGTGTCTTCATGTAGTTCTGGATTGCCTGGAGCCAATCTGGGATCGTCATCGACAGCCTGTAGTTGGGAACCTGGGGTACTGAAGGCTGCAGGGAAGTAGAGAGAGATCATTTTATCAAGGAGATGCAGAGCTACTCCTGAAGGCAGATGGCCACACTGGCCTGGGCACCCGTTCAACGGGTGCCTCCTGGACAAGGTCTCCCCAGACAGGCCAGTCCTCTCTCTGCGTTCCCTTGGCACACACTCTGCCCTGGGTCGCAGCGGCTCTCTATGACCCTTTGTGTGTTGTGGTATGAACACCGCCTGCCTCCCCATGGGAGCCTCAGCCCTTCTTGAGGCCAAGGACCATGTCCTATAGTGTCCCCCCCTCCCCAGGCCTGGTCCAGGAGGGTTCAGAGGTGCTCCATTAATCCTTACACTTCTACTGCATGACTACACTTCTGCTGCATGGCTGGTGTCACCATTGTATGTGTCCACTCCAGGGCACCACTGAATACAAGATGAATGGCGTGGTGCTACACATGCCATTTCTCTTCAGCAGCACCCCCTGCAATGCCCATCACATCCATTGCCTGAGTCCAGCCCCAAGTGCACTAGGAAAGATTCCCTCCTTGCCTTGAATCTTCCCAGCTAAGTGCAGCTCCTCTCACTCATGAGCCATCTTACCCTTTGACCCCACCCGGCTGCCCAGTCTGCCTGGGCATCTCCTAGTCCGCCTCTTGGTCAACACTCACCAGCTGAGGGTATGAAGTTCTAACCCCGGCTGGGAACGGAAGGGAGCAACAGCCGGCCAGCACTGAAAAGGGGGAGGTAAGTCCCTCTTCTCGGGAATTTAGAGCTGAGACACCACCCAGCCCTGAGCAACCCGGCCGACCAGGCCAAGAGCGAGATCAAGCAGGGGCTTCCAATCCAGTCCCTCCTGGGAAGCAAGGGGGCAGTTTCTGCTTTATTTCTTCTCCGTGTTACCCAGTCCCTTACCCTCAGCCTCTCTGATGGGCGGTGGGGAGGGGCGCTGGTGACAGGGACACTCAGCCCATGTGGGTCTGTAGCTCTGGCAGGAAGTAGAGGAGGACTAAGCCGCTTAGGGAGGGGCAGAAGGGGCCGCAGGACAGATTAGTTCCAGCCTCTAAGACAACAGGGAGAGGGAGGCCCTGGGGATTTAGTACTTAGCTGATGGAAGGTGAAGCCACTGGTGGACAGACTGAGGGACAGCACTGGGCAGCCTGGCTGGGCACCAGCGCCAGACACTGCCCACGGACGGTCCCCAGTTCTGTCCCCAGCTCTGCAAGCTCAGGCCCCACAGCCAAGCTGGAGGGCGAGGGGGTCCCCTGGGCCTGAAGCAGGAGGCTCTTCATACTTCTACAGCTTCTGCTGCTTTTACTTAAAATAGAAGGGAACTAGTCACACATCCTATTTCACAGCCAAGGTGCAGAGTGTGTATGTGTGTGTGTGTGTGTGTGCATGACTGCATGTGTGAAAGACAGAGAGAGAATGTGAGACTGTGTGCACACACTCACACAGCTGTTCTGCAAACATTTTGTTTACAACATATCAACTCAAATCACATTCCTGTCTTGGAGAGTCATTTTTGGGAGCAAAATGTTCCCATCTGAACATCTGCTTATACGGCCATTCCCACAACACCCCCGCCCAGCCCAGAGTCAAAATACAAAGCGCGTCCTGGTGTTTCCGACCTAGCAAACATGAGGACGCTTGTCCCTGCTTTTGGCAGTAACATCCACTGATCTACCCACACCTGGAATTCTGCATAAGAATGTGCCAGAGCTCTCACAGAGAAGTGAGGAAGCAGGGGAGACTGAGAACAACCATTTCTTTCGCACCTCCAGTGTTCCAAGCTCTAGGCCAGGTACAAGAGGGAGGTGGCAAACGACACAGTTTATGAAGGCAGGAGCATACCTCTACCCTGGCAAGCATGGGACAACGCCCCGGAGAATCACCAGCCACCTGAGGGATCCCCAGAGGGATGTCCCTTGGCCAAAGCCCTGAGGAAGCCGGAGTGCCCTGGCTCAGAGTCAGCTTTGGGGGCCGACCACCAAGTTATTTCCAACCCCCCCCAAGCCCAGCGGAATCCACAAGAGCCAGATGATGGGGGGAGTCAGGCGGCAGCCGGTCCTCAGAATAGCTGCCCAGTGGCGCCCAAGGGCTTTTAAAAACAGCTGCCTGGTTACCTCAGCCCCGGCTAAGAGTGAGTACAGGGGCTGCAGTCACATTCCCCAAACCCCAGCTGGGGAGCCGGGCTGCGGTGGGAGAAAAGCCGAGACTGCTGAGGGGATGATGTCATCTGGCTACAGCCCACCCTGCCGTCTGGGACAGCTGGCGGGGGCTCAGGCTGGGGCTCAGGCTGGGGCAGCTCCCAACCAGCATCTCGGGCTGCCAAGGCCCCACAGGATGATGGACTATAAACCAGGCAGGCTCCTTGGGGTATAATTATGAGTCCTTGCTTTGTCACCTACTGCTGTGGACCCTGGGCAAGCTGCACAGCCTCTCTAAGCCTCCAGTTCCTTCCTGATAAAATAGGAGAGGATATCACCTACTTCAAACCTTCTGAGCTGGTTGCAAGGATTATATGACCTAATGTATAAAGCAGACAACTTGGGGCTTGGCACTCGGTGTTTTTAAGTGTTAGCTATGTTATCATTATTCATCAACAGTGTGTTTTCAGAGGTCTAGATGGGGGAGGCTGAATGGTCTCCACTCTTCAGTAACTGGAAAACAGAATCAGCAGGGCCTGAGCCCCCAGACACTCAACTCAGGAGCATCACCAAGATGCCTTCTCAGCCTGATGGAAGAGGATGAAAACATCCACTTCCCCTGTGGACATGTGGTGACCATGAGTTAATATCCTTAATTCATGAAGAGTTCATACAAAGTGATAAGAAAGCTCTTTAGGCCTCAATGAAAAGAAAATGGCCCCAGAAAGTGGAAGCAACCCAAGTGTCCATCAACAGATAAATGGATAAACAAAATGTAGCATATATGCAATGGGATATTATTCTGCCTTAAAAAGGAGGGACGTTCTGACACATGCTATACATGCCAGAACTTTGAAGACCTTACGCTAAGTGAAATAATCCAGTCACAAAAGGACAAATATTGGATGATTTCTCTTATGTGAGATTCCTATAGTAGTCAAGTTTATAGAGACAGAAAGTAGAAGGGTGGTTGTCAGGGGATGAGGGGAGGGAGAAATAGGAACTCAGTGTTTAATGGGTACAAAGTTTTAGTCAGGGAAGAAGAAAAATTTCTGGAAATGGAAGGTGGTGATGGTTGCACAACAATGTGAATATATTTAATTCACAGAACTGTACACTTCAAATGGTTAAAATGGTAAATTATATGTTACCACAATTTTTTTAACGGCCATGAAAAGACAATTCACAAAAGAAGAAATGCAAATAGTGAATAAATATTTTTTTAAATGTTCCAGCACACTAACAATTTAAGAACTGCAAATTAAAGCCACTGCAAATGTCATTTTTGGCCTCTCCAATTAGCAGAGATATTCTGAAATGTAGACACTCAGTGCTGGTGAGGATGCTCTCATATGGCATGATGGGAAAATTAATTGGTACAACCTTTTATGAAAAGACCAGGGCACACTCCTTTTTTTCTCTTCCTCCCTGACTGGGGTCCTGAGAGTCTCTCCTCTTATTTTCCTGCCCCCTTTCAGCTGAGACTCCAACCTAGAATTCCCCTGGCCCTGTCCCTCTAGATTCCCTCCTGCCACCTGCAATCCAGCTATCTCAAACCACAGCCCAGCTGATGAAAGCAGAATCTAGGGGGCACACATCAAAACCACCCTCTCCACACAGGCACTGTGCCTACAGTTAGGGGGTGGGGTCCCTGAGGGTAGGGAATGGGGGGGGAAGGAGGGGAGTGGACAGGAATACGGTTGTTCAAGAAGAAAAATGAAACAAACCACAGGGAAGCTTTTGTGGACAGGCTCTCTTTCACTCCATTCTTGCCAAGTGCAATGCCCTGTCAGAAGAATGCAAGAAGGGATGTGGAAGGACACGAGTGTGAATCATCACCATGCATCACCATGTGGAAAGAAGGGAGAAGCCAGGAAAGGAGCCAGGGAGGCATCGAGAGCCCCAGGCACCAGGAGTCTTTAACAAGAAAGTACAAGGAGAAAGCGAAGCCTTTTGCCGTCCCTGCTCTGAATATGTATTATATACACTGTGCAGGTGCCAAGCAGAATTTTCTCTGGCAACCTTGGGCGGGGGGCGAGCATGGAACATCACTCTTGGGCCAAGGATGGGCCCCAGGCCCCTGCTCAGGAACAACCAGGAATCTGTTGATGGTGACCTGGTCCAGCGGTCACAACCTTGGGCTGAGCAGGAAGGTCGGAGGGATGGATGGTTTTGAACGCAGGACAGAGGAAGAAAGTGCACTGCCTGTGTGAGCCAGCAGGGGGCAGGAGTGGAGCCCTGACCGCAGCAAAGTCTGGTCCCAAAGCCCTCACTCTTCTTCACTCATGCAAAGCCGAGTCCTCTAAATGTGAATTATTTCCCAGTTTGGGATCAGCATGAGAATGAGCCACAAAAACGTGGTGTCTGCAAGAAACGGCTTGGTGTTTCCTGCTCAATCCATCTGGCTGTCTGCCCCAGGAGAGTCGGGCTCCAGCCACTTGAGAAGCAGGAGGTGCTGTTTCCTAGTCGGCCCAGCTGTTTTTTCTGGGCCAGCCATCCTCTCTGCCCCTCCCTTCCCAACCTCTACTATCCTCCAACTGACCCGTGCTGCTTTCTTGCACTGTCCCTGAAAAACCCTGGCTTTCACCTAGTCAATTGTTAACTTCAGACTCAGTAACCACCAGGGGAGAGGCCTGCAGTCATAAATTTAGGATTGCAGAGCAGGTGACACCTGTCCCCCTTTCCCCAGTGGGGGCACCTGGATCTTTGGGCAGAAATTACCACGGCTGCTAACAAAATGTCCTGCGGTCAAAGAAAGGGTCATTCAGTCCTCCTCTTAGGCCTTTGACACCTTCCCCTGGCCACTTCTTTTGCTTCTCAGTCCACAATTCAATTGCCAAAAAAGGTTCACCTCCCTGAAACTCTCCAACCCTTCCACCACCACTCCACCACCCCCCTTCTGTACAAATTCCTCAGCAAGACACTGATCTGATTAAAGGAGAAAAGGACTTGGCCCCAGAGGAAAAAAAGTCTGCTGAGCTGAGTGCAGGAATAGCCCTCAAATCAGAGAGGAGTGGCTCCTGGAAACAGGAACTTTCAAAGCTGTTCCCATCCCAGGGTCTGCATAGGGGTCATGGTTTGGGGAATGCCAGGACCAGGGAGAGAGGGGATGCTGTGATGGGCGTTGAGGATGGAGAACCAAGCATTATGATGCAGTGTAAGAGAGAGAAATGTGAAGCTCTTTATTGAGGTTCAAAAAGCCAATGCCCATGTTCAGCCTGGGGATGCCCTGGCTTGGCAGTTCTCATGTAACCTTCCGGTTACTATGAAAGTACAATATGATATGGCCGCTATATTAAAAAAAAAAAAAAAAAAAAGCAAGCTCATTTTTTAAGAACGCAGAATTCAGCCACAATAACGGGCGTATCAAGTACAAGTCTCAGGAAGTAGTACTTTATGTTCTAAGCTGCTCAGACAACATTTAGAATATTGTGTTTCTTACTGTGCTCACGTTTTCGGGGACTGGCTGATGACAAACTAGCAACTGTCCTAGAAAGAGGAGGAGGAAAGTGAGCTGATCTGGGAACTATGACACATAAGAAAAGGTGAAAGGAACTATCTGTGGACAAAGACGATTAAAGGAAGATGCAGAATAATCCAGTGCACGTGTCACACAGATGACTAGAACCTGAAGACTAATGGGTCACAACACCACGGGATTTGAGAGTTGGAAAGAACTTTACATGAAATCTGATCTACTCACATTTTATAGGTCAGAAAACTAAGGCCAGAGATTTTAAGTGAGTGACCTAGGCCACAAAGCTAGAGGTATAGCACAACCAGAACCAGAATTCAGTCCCTTGATTTTTTCACTCCAAGTCCTTTCCTTACTCCAAGAGAACCATCTCGTAACATTTGAGGGAGCTATGAGTAGCACAGGAAGTCGACGTGTGCCGCCCTTTGGTTCTTGAGCACAAGAATCAGTGGTGACATGTGACCGAGGAGGAGCTCTGTTCAGTTTCAGAGAAGAGTTTCCCAGTGACCAAATCTGGCCAGGCCTGGGAGCTGCCCTGTGAGGTGACAAGCCCCCCATTCCCAGGAGGCCTTCAGAAAGAGGAAGGGATTCTGCTGAGAAGTACAGGATTGGTCTCTACCAACCCTGACATCGTCTGATTCCCACAGAGAAAGGGGGTCCCCACCCACAATGTTGGGAGAAAGATAAAGCCACAATCAGAAGCCACAGTCAGGTGCTAAGGGTGCTAAATGAGAAAGGCTCACTTAAGTGAGGACAGACTCCAAAGTCAGAACTGCACTCCAGTATCAGGGTTGTTCTCAGGCTCTGAGTCCTCAAGGAGGACTCAGCAAGGGTAATTATAGCTGACACAAAAGCAGGCAAGATTCTCGCCGGGCATAATGAAGATCCCACTGACCAGTGTTTTGGTTACTAAAACACCGTAACCAACTACAGCAGGAAGCTTACAGGCTCTGTCACTTTTCCCAAGGGCACACACAGCTTTCTGGCCTGCAGGCTCAGATGCTCAGGTCACCAGATGCTCCAGGCTGGGGGCTCGACCAGATGGCCTTCCAGGTCTCAGGTCTGGCATTCCTAGACCTGTCCAGGAATCTTCTTGGCCATATCAGTGTCCCCAGGATGGATGGGAAACCACCTGCCATGCTCCAACCCCCAGGCTCTGCGGCATTTCTCCTCCAGTTTGCGTTTTCGTGCTTCATACAGCGACCACTGTACATCTTCCTCCATCTTACTAACATTATCTTTGGCCACCAAACCCAATTGGCTCACTGGCTTCTCTCCAAGGTAGAAAGAGTTTCACTCCTGAGCCTCCTTCTCTATCCAGTGAGATTCATTCGGTGTACTGGAAAGTCCCTTTTTTTTTTTTTTTTTTTGCGGTACGCGGGCCTCTCACCGTTGTGGCCTCTCCCGTTGCGGAGCACAGGCTCCGGACTCTCAGGCCCAGCGGCCATGGCTCACGGGCCCAGCCGCTCCGCGGCATGTGGGATCTTCCCGGACCGGGGCACAAACCCGTGTCCCCTGCATCGGCAGGTGGACTCTCAACCACTGCGCCACCAGGGAAGCCCTGGAAAGTCCCTTTTAAGCCATAGTTAAAACTCTTTTTTCTCAGAGCCCAGATAAGCTGGGAAAAGAGAGAGCTGACTGTTTTGCAAGTTTCAGAGGTGAAAGTCACTGTCATAAAAAAAAAAAAAAAAATTTGCAAAAAAGTCTAGGAATGATTCACGCTGAGAGAAGTCTGACTGGTTGATTGTAAGTTCATTCATAGCCTAATAAATCATTTGCAAAGGGGGGACAGAGGAAGACCAAGAGACTCCAAAGAGGATAAGCGGGGTGGGATCCCTAGGGGGCCTATGCATTCTTGGCATCACTGGTGCTGCTCGGTGGCTACAGTCTTCATTGAAGCAGGATGTACACGGAGCTAAGGAAATGATAAGAGTTTGGCTCCAGATTCTGAGAAACCTTGGCACAAGCCGACCACACAGCCCCAGGACAGCAAGCCCCCTTTCTCTCCCTCCCCCATTTCTAAGACGTCCAAGACAAACATCTCAATTAAGCAAAGGGGGTGGAGGCTGTTGAGAAAAATGAGGAGGGGAAGGGAGTCTGCAGCAGAACCTGGAAAATGGAAATTGCTACGTACAGGCAAAATGGTCCCATCACTGCCCACACCACCCCCTTCCTTCGGAGCCACTAACCTTTGCTAAGAAGGTGGCGTTCCTGATGGCGCCCACCATTTCTCCCCCCTTGGGGTGCACTTTGGCCACGTGCATCCACATGCGCTCCCAGGTGTGGCTGTCGATGGGGAAGCCGCTCTTGTTAACGTGAAACAGCACCCCGCCGTCTTTGTCCTCCTCCTCCGAGCCCCCGCTAGTAGCGAGGCTCACGGGCCGCGCGTGGCTGCTCCGGGACCGGGTGCCTTTGGCGCCTTTGGGGTGGGGGCAGGGGTGAGTGTCGGCCGCCGAGCCGGTCATGGTGGGGCAGAGGCGGGGAGGGCGGCGGGGGGCGTGTGCGCGCGGGCGCGGTACGGGGATCAGCGCCCCACGGGGGCGGCCTTCTCCATGCTTCTGGCTGCCGCAGGACGCGCGAAGGGGCAGCGGCGGCTGGAACTCCGCTTACGGGCCGTGCCTGAAATCAGTGAGACCCAGCACATACCACGGGTAAGTGGACACCCGGAGGAACCAAGGAGGGGGCCGTGGCCAAGACGGGAGGGGGGCTTCGAAGTGTCCCCACTTCCCTGTCCGCTCCCCCCGCGCGCGGACAGGACGCCCCCCCACCCACCAGGGGATTGTACACGAGCTTCCAGCCCTGCCATTACCTAGAAAGGCGACTTGAATTTTGCCACAAAGCTTCACACCCACCTAAACCGCGGGAGGGAAAGACAAGGAGCGTGAAGGCTGCGGAGTGGACGGGGTAGGGAGAAGAAAGACAGCTCGTGCAGCGGGATGGAACAGGAGGTCCCCGCAAGGCTCCACACGTCCCTTGGTCGCCAGATGTGGCCGAGCGCCGAGCCGAGCCGGAACGTGCCGGCACGTGAGCGCCCGGGGCTGCCCCGAGAGCCCAGCGAGCGACAGCCTCGGCTTGCAAAAGCGGCCGCGTTTCTTCCAAGAAGCCCTCCCGGAGCTGGGCGGACGAGGGGCGGCCCCGGCCCCCAGGCTCCAGTGGCAGTGGCTCCACCCGCCCCCTTCCCTGAGTTCCAGCGCCAGGCACCCCGGGGAAATGGCTGCAGGCGGGGCGCGGGAAGGGCGCACAGCAGCTCCCGGACCCTACCTCTGGACGGTCGGCCTCATGGCTGCACGGCTTCTCCGGGCGGCGGGGGTGGAGGGAGCTGCTGGGGGTGCTGCGGCCGTCGCCTCATTCCATGTCCCATCCTCTAATGTTATTCTGTGACATATAAGCGAGTCACCCGGGCAGCCGCCGATGTTCCGACTGCGTCCATTGGCCACCGCAACAAAGAGGGGCGGGTCCCGGGCGCGGGACTCTACAACCCGGAGCTCCGCGACTCTCTGATTGGCTCCCGGGGTTCCCGGGCGGGAGGGGTGAAGAGTATGGGGAGCTGGGCCGCCGCGCGAAATCCGATCGCTGTCATGTCCTGCGAGCCCCGCGGGGCTGGAGCGTTTGTCCCTAGGACTTAAGACAGAGTTTCCCCAGGGGTCGCGGCACTGCGGGGGAAGCAACTATGGGAAGCAGAGGAGAATTAAAGCCACCCAAGAAGTGACCCTGAGGTAGAGGAGGGCTTGTCATAGGACAGCATTCCCTGAAGAAGGCTGGGCACACAGTCACCTGCCGCTACCAGGCAGTGATGGATGGTTCAGGCAGGCATGTAAACATGACGGCACAATATTAAATCTTTTTTTTTAATCCTACATTACAAATTCCCTAAAACTAACAAGGGGACACAGCCATATACCCTCTGACATTAGTCATGATTAATAAAGTCCCTTTAAACAAGCTGATATGCGACACTAAAACCGAGGACATCAGCCAGGTCCCCACTGTTCTGTCACAGCTACTGAGTTAGGAGAGGGTGGAGAGATGCTTCAGAGCCACTGTGAAGTGGAGACCCTCCCACACTCTCCAGGGAAACACCTTTTCCTTAAAGGCATCTTCTTCTTCTTTTTTTTTTTCTTAAAAGAAGAGCAAGATGAGGAGCAGCACCAGACTACTGACCTGAGGTCTGGCCCTAAGTCCAGGTTTATCACTTGGCAAAGCTGTGTGATCCAGGACAAGCCATTTGCCTGTTCTGGGCCATAGCCCCTTTATGAAAAGAGGAGAGCAGACCCTTCACTCTTCAAGGCCTGTTCTACCTCTAAGATTCTGTGATCCTCTGACTTCCTCTTTTATGGACACTTGGGAACCTGGCCATAATATGCTTTCTCTTTAAACTCCAGGCCAGCCTGCCAGCTTTGAGGGGAGTGAAGCAGCTGTGACAACAATACTAAGTTAACCTCGAATTAAGAATGCAGTCATCAAAGACCACTGATGACAGATCTCTATCTGGATGCTTAACCCTGGAACGTCTCTTTCAGAGGAGGGCGTGGTGAGGGGCGAGTGTTGGAGGGTAGCTGAGAGCCAGGTATTGGGTGAGGAGACCTGGATTCTGGACCATTCCTGCACAGCTACAGACAGAGCCCATGCCCAGGACTTTATAGATTCCATAAGGAGACTAACTTAGGTCTGGATAGACAGAGGAAATGGACCTAATAATAATATTCAGGAAATTATCTGAATAATTCAAGTGGAACAAGCACACTTGAAGAAAACATTAGGGAATTGAAAGAGAATTATCCTCTCAATATATAATTGCCTCAGTTTTCATTTCCTGATTAGGAGAAAACATGCCTCAGAGGGTGAGCTGTTTTCTCATCTCGAACATTCTTCCTCCCTTCTTTTCTCACTCATCTCTCAAATCTGTCCCCTTCTCCTTGCTTCCCCAGGGGTTTCAAGTCCCAGGAGACTAGGATTTCAGGATGCAGATCTCTATGCAGAGGATGAGAATATGGCCTAACCACCCCTCAGGAGAAAACTGAGTTCTCAAAGTTCAAGTGATCAGACCAGTTGGTGAACATAGAAGAATGTCTGGCATGTTTCACTGTCCTTGGCATCGATTCCCAGTGTCCTGACTCAGGCCAAATCCAAACAACTACAATGTCCCTGTCAAACCAGGGCCTGGTTCCTGCTTTACCTGAATCAAAATCCTAGGGACCAGAGAGGATTATCGGTTCATCTTCCCGCCCCAGGCACCTCAGGACTCCCTGACAGTTGAGGGAAACGCTTTTGTTTTTCATCTCCAGTATTCCAACTATCTGTTCTCTTTTCCCCAGGAGATGGGGTGCAGTGGGGAGGCAAGCGAAATGGTCTATGAAGAGAGTTGTGAGATTTGGCTAATTTTCCAAAGAGGTGGTAAGAAGCCTTCTGAAGTGAGCTGCAGTGTCCCACTGAAAGGACTGGAAAGGAGAAGGGCCCTTTTGTTCAGAATTCTTTTGCAACTGAGAATTGTGCTAATTGTGTAGACCAGCCAACTCTGTACTTCATTTCTTTGTGTATTTTGTGTTACATGACACTCAAGTGAACACAGGCCAGACAGATTATGGGTTTGGGGGTTTGGTTGTTGTTGTTTTCTGCTTGTTTTTAATTTTTTAAATTGAACTACAGTTGATTTACAATGTTGTGTTAGTTTCAGGTGTACAGCAAAGTGATTCAGTTATATATATATATGTTTATATTCTTTTATATATACAAATATATATATATGTTCTTTTTCACATTCTTTACCCTTATAGATCATTACAAAATATTGAGTATAGGTCCTTGTTGGCTACCTATTTTATATACAGTGGTATGTATATGTTAATCCCAAACTCCTAATTTATCCCCCCACCCTTTCCCTTTGGTAACCATAGCTCAGATCGTTAACGACAATGACATAGCACACAGTGGGCAGGGCCTACCTGCAACTTGAACAGGAACATCTGATGACTAGATGCCCAACCTCTGAGAGCATGATCATATCCATTCACTGGCATAACAACTGGTATAGCAGAGACATGTACTGGGAAGGTTTGGAACAAGAAAAACTGGGGACTTCCCTGGTAGGGCAGGGGTTGAGAGTCTGCCTGCCAATGCAGCGGACACAGGTTCGTGCCCCGCTCTGGGAAGATCCCACATGCCGCGGAGCAGCTGGGCCCGTGAGCCATGGCTGCTGAGCCTGCGCGTCCCGAGCCTGTGCTCCGCAGCAGGAGAGGCCACAAGAGTGAGAGGCCCATGTACCGCAAAAAAAAAAAAAAAAAAAAAAAAAAAAAAAAAAAAAAAAAAATCAAGTAATCAGCTCAATAGATGCAGAAAAAGCATTTGAAAAAAAATCAATCATTCTTCATGATGAAACTGCCCAGAAAACTAAGAATAGAAGTGAACTTCTTAAACTTGACAAAGGGCAATTCTGAAATAAAACTACAGCTAACAACATACTTTATGGTGAAAGATTGAATGATTTCCCCTGGGAGAGGGAACAATGAAAAGATAACTACTCTTAACCCATCTATTAAATGAGCAGGAGTGTGTGTGTGTGTGTGTGTGTGTGTGTGTGTATCATAAAATTCACCACTGTAATTTTAGAGTGTTCAATTCACTGGCATTCAGTACATTCACAATACTGTGTAAGCATCACCACTATCTAGTTCAAGAATTTTTCATCACCACAAAAGGAAATCCTGTACTCCCCATTCTCTGCTCCCTCCAGCCCTAGGCAACCACTCATCTGATATCTGTCTCTATGGATTTGCCTCTTCTGGGTATTTCCTATAAAAAGAATCATACAATATGTGGCTTCTTTCACTGAGTATAATGTTTTCAAAGTTCATCCACATTGTAACATATATCAGTACGTCATTCCTTTTTATGGCTGAATAATATTCCACTGTATGTAGAGACCACATTTTGCTTATCCAGTCATCTGTTGAGGGACAGTTGTGTGTATTTTAACAGAAAGATAGCCTTTACCCTCAAGGAATGAATCTCTATGGTGGGATTTCAAGCATAACATCAAACTGGAGAAAAGAGAGTTGGGAGCAAGGGCCTTTCTCAGAACTTTCAAGTCACAATTTACAAATCATGTATGCTGTGACTAGCTCTGTGGGAGTGGCAATGAGGCAGGATGTCTAATGGTACATGCTCCCCACAGGTGTCAAGGCTTCCAAACCACTTCTGCCTGGTAGGGAGGTTACTACAGGACAGCATCTGGCAGGCTCTTGGAATCAAAGCTTACATCTCAGGCTACTCACCCCCCATTTCACTGGGGGAGGACATGTCATAAGAATAACTAGGTTTCCACACACAGGCTGTTTGCACAAGCATAAAGGAAGGGAGGATCTGAGTGATCCCCTGGATAACTTAATCCCCACATCAGCCCAATTGCTGTCTTGGGTTCTCTCCATAACTTATATACACACATTAAAATTAATTATGCAACTTCTAATAATGCACCAAATAGCTCTTCTTAAAGGTAGTTAAATCAGTCCAGTTTGAAAACATTTGGCTGGGCCAAGCTTTCTTTGTGAGGCTAAGTACTGTAGTGGTTCAGAACAAAGGCTTTAGAATCAGGTAGACCTACATTCAAATAGTGCCTCTGCTACCATTAGCTCTGGGAATTTAAACAGGAGATACAACCTCAATTTCTTCACCTGTAAACTGGGAAGAGTAGTTAACAGTACCACACTCAGTGGATTCTTACCACCATATGTGAAGAATGCAGCATGGTGCCTAGGAGAAGCAAATTTTAATGTTTTTATTAAAAATCACCATCGTCCACGTTTACTGAGATTTTATGAAAGGACAGACTAAGGACCGCCACTGCCAACTCTGCCTTATTCGATACAATTAAACCATGAGCTTAAATGGTTCAAATTGATCCCATCATCTTACATTCCTACAGATTTCATCCAGTAGCTGAATTTGGGGGAGGAAAAGAAAAAGGACCCACACAAAACTTTCCCACTTGAAGACATTTTTATTTTGGTAACGCACCTGAGTCCCTGGCAGGATGGGCCTGTCCTCCGCGGGGGCAATGGGGTGTTTGGGAGAGGATGGGGGCCCTGCCCTGAGGGGGCAGCTGGGGGATGAGGCAAAGGGCTCTGTGACAGTGATAGGTCACAAAGGGCTTTGTGACACTGATAGGTCACAAAGGGCATCAGAGGATAAATAGGCTGTGCCAGGGGGTTAGGCTGACAAAGTGGTTACTTCTCTCACTAGGACGGAAGTTCACCACAGCCTCTTGGGGAGATAAAAACCCAGAAGCAGAAGTGAGGTGAGGCGGAGGGGGAGCCTACCGTACCTCTCGACACACTTGAAGAGATTCGGCCTGGGCTCCAGGCACCCTACAGCGTCCCCGCTGTGATCATCTGTGCCCCTACCCACACCCCTGCCTCTGGGAGACCCTGAGGCAAACGTGGGGGCCTGTGGGGCGGGCTTGGAAGACCTGCCACAGGGCCGCCTGTGTGACGCAGGAGCATCGCAGCTCGCTCTTCTGCCAGTGAGGCCGAGGGAGGGAAGAGCCAGGGAGCCGCCTTAACCGCTCTGCCTGTCGTGATCAAAGACAGCCATGAGCGGGGACTCTCTGCTCCCGTATCACACGGCCCGGAGCAGCACCTGGGTGGACCTGTTCACCACCACCACGGGGAAGCTGCAGCAGCAACTGCACAAGGGCGAATACGACCATTTCAAGTACGCGCCGATATTCGAGAGCGACTTCATCCAGGTCACGAAGAGGGGAGAAGCGATTGACGTGCACAACTGGGGCGGCATGGTGACCATGGGCCTCACATCCACCAGCCCCGTCCTCCCGCTCCCAGACATCATGCTGCTGGCCCGACGGGCCACCGGCTGTGAAAAGCACGCCGAGCGCAGCCAGGCCACCAAGGGGAAGAGCCACAAGGCTGCAAAGACCTTAGAGCTCACCAGGCTCCTTCCCTTGGAGTTCGTGAGGATCTCCACTCACAATCGTGAGAAACAACAGCTGCGCGTGAAGCTTGCCACTGGCCGCTGCTTCTACCTGCAGCTGTGTCCCCCTCTGGACGCGCGGGAAGACCTCTTCGCCGAGTGGGAACAGCTGATTTACCTCCTGCGACCACCAGTGGACAGTGAAAGCAACACCTATGCCGTTCCCGTCTGGGGCATGACCTGCCTGCCTGTGTTCGAGGAGGAGCAGGACGGGAGGAGCCCGGCCGTGGAGGATTTCCAAGGAAAGGGGCATCAGGACCAGGTGAGCGTCAGCAGCCTCCACACGTGCCCTGAGGTGGCCGGGGCCACGCCTGCAGCTTTTGCTGGGGGGCACGGAATCCAACTGGACTCCCACAAGCCCGATACCATGCCCGATGTGGCCACTGCGAAAGCAAAACCTACTACAGGGCTTGACAAAGCGTCCGCATCGCGGGCAACGACAAAGGTGGAGACAGCAGGGGTGGCAGGAGGCACCGCGGCGGGTGCTTTGAGCACGGCAGTGATCAAGTCTCCTGCCGCTCAAGAGCGGAGCACGGCCATAGCAGCCACAGCCAGCGACGGGCCTGGAGGAAGCAAAACCAACATAGCCACTGGGGACACTGCCACAACATCCCTGAGGAGCGGGAAAACGGCCTTGGCAGGTGCTGAGAACAATTCAGAGTATGCTTCCAGCACGTCCACCAGCCTCTCCCCAGGGGTCGGCATGACTGTGGTCGGAGCAGAACCTACCAGCAAGACTGTCAAAGGAAGAGCCGACAAGGACGATGAGGGGACCCTCGTCTCAAGCTTGCCACAGGAAGGCAAAGTGAGCGAACAGGGTGGCAGCTCACAGAGAGTGTCCCAGGCCCGCAAGGGAAGAAGGGAGAGGAGGGAGCACTGGGGAGAGGACAGAGCTCTGACGAGCCCCAAGCTCTGCAGTTCCGTGGAAAGCCACCACAAGGCAGCGGGGAGCAAGACAATCCCCAAAGCATCTGGCCCGTGCTCAGGCGGCCGCACAGCCACTAGACATGACCAAAAGGCCAAAGGCCACGGCAGCCCGGGGGGCAGCGAGCAGGGCACTGCTCCCAAAGGCATCAGCCGTGCTCCCATCACCAAGGAGTCCAGGACCTTGCACAAATCGGGCAGGAGCTTATCTTCAGCGAGTTCAGGTCCCACCACCAAGACACTCAGCAGGATCAGCTCTTTCTTCAGGAATATGAGAGCCAGGTTTACAGCAAAGACAGGGGCCTCATCACGCAATAAATATGTGAGCATCCTGACGAAGCCAGTGGAAGGGACCTGAATGGAGGCCATCATAGAGACAGCAGAGAGTGGCCAGGGGCTGGAAATCACTGGTGTGACATCTGAGACCATGGAGCCAGTGACCGTTGAAGCCCATCAATAGGACCTAGAGCTGGGAGCTGCAAAGGGGACCAGGGCTCTGGGAAATACCCCTGGAGAGCCCATTTCAGCTTCCTTACTGCAATTTAAATAAAAAACCATAGAATCTGAGAATGCATGCAGTGTTTTGTCTGAATTTCTAGGTCCCGAAGCCCAGCCGTAGCCTCACAGTGGATTCCGTGACGTCAGCTGTGCCACAGTCTGAGACCCAGTGTCCAGGCAAGGGCAGCCCCACCTCACACACATGCTCAGCGCCAACAGCAGTGCTCCATCTGGCTTCCACTCCTTTCTGGCTTTGCCCCCCACGGCCATGGCTCAAAGTCAGACTATGGTCTGGGAAGCTCTCCTTCACTATCCCCCTATTCTTTTTATAAACGCTTATTCCCCCTGAAGGTCTGTAAACAAAGCCAGAACAGGACTCATGTCCCCTCGGGCTATTCAGTGGACAGAAATAAGGGCGGCAGTATGAGCTAGCGATCAGAACAGCAAGCACTCTCATCTAGACTGAGCCGTTCCCTGCCCAGGTATATACCCTGGAGAAACACACACGTTCTAAGAAACAACTCTGAGAATGCTTATAGCAAAAATAACTTAACAGCAAAACACAGGAAACAGCCCAAATTTCCATCAGCAGAATTCATACAGTAGGATACGAAGAGACTGGAATATTCAATAGTGAAAAATAAATGAGCTACACACATTAGCAGAGATCAACTTCTCATGATTTTTAAAAACATCAAAAGAATGGGATACAGTTCCACTCATGGAACCATTCTGAAACAAGCTCAAACAATGGATTGCATAGGGTACACATTTTAAAAAAAACGGTAGCTAAAACTGAGGGAAGAGTAAACACAAAATTGAGGACAGTTTTCTCTAGGGTGGAAAGGCTAGGTCCAGGAGGTTGACACTAGGCTGTTAGAGCTGCTGGGAATTCTTCTGTCTCTTAAGCAAGATGGTAGGTACACAGGTGTTGTAGTTTTCACATTTTACTAACTCCGAAATCAGGATGGTCCAACAATCACCGTGGCAGTTGTGATGAAGTTACTGCCAATGCCTTTCTCTTTTTTTCACTTTTATTTATGCACAAAAGTGATGTCAGAAAGCCTTGGCATCTTTAAAGTACATTTATTTAATGTAAAGTACAAGAGCACTTGTTTGGTTATTAGGATAAGAAGGAACGATATGCCTATTTTACAGATGAGAACACTGAGGCTCAGAGAAGGTAACCTGCTCCAGTCGCACAATGGGATCTTTGCAGAACAGTGATCCACCAGCCCACTTCTCTATGCAAAGCCCTGTCTGTAGTATGCGAAGGAAGCAAGCAAACAAGCCTGAGATAGGACCAGCACAAGAACCCGAGGCACCACCATTCTTACCATCATGTTCCAAAACTACAGAGATGAGCATCAATTTTACTAGATTGAGGGGAGGGAGGGGTGGGGGCTGGGAGCCGGTTTTCGAACTTCAGTGAGTTCACAGCTCTTAGCTGGCCTTATCTCGAGAGCATCCAGGCTCTGGCTCCCAGGCTTCTACCTCTAGCCTCTGGCATGACCCGGGCTGCAGCCAGAAACAGGCTCCCACCTGGAATTCCAGCGTTCACTCCTGGAAGGTCCAGCGTCCAGTCCTCCTGCAGCCACTAATTAGACTTTTGAATGCCCAGCTCAGAAGGGTTTCTCCACACCAAATCTGCAGGAACTTTTTTCTTCTTGGGGCTCCAAAACCAAATCCTTAAACCTCACATGAGGGAGAGTATTTGTTAGGTCAGAGCATCCTTGTTGATTGGACCTTCAGTTTGTGACTTGCACAGACCTCATCACGGGAGGGTGGGGAGAGGTCTCTTCTGTTGGTGGACGGAATGGTGGGCACTTGGTGGGGAGCACTGATGAGAAAGGGAGCCAGCCCAAGACCTACACATATGCACTGTTTCCCCTGGCCAAACAAGTTTCCTGACCCCAGGATTAACCCAGATCTTCCGAGAAGACTAGGAGCTGCAGGGAGACACAATTAATGGTTTACTCTCCACCAGCTTTTCCTTGGACCCAAGGAGGAGAAATTACCAAAAGATCACATCACATTCCTTTGAGCTTATGATTTCCACACAGGCAAGTGCAGGGGAACACTAGTCTGAAGGAAGAAAATGCATTAATAACACGTGCATAGGGACTTCCCTGGTCGCGCAGTGGTTAAGAATCCACCTGACAATGCAGGGGACCCACGTCCGAGCCCTGGTCCAGGAAGATCCCACATGCCACGGAGCAACTAAGCCCGTGTGCCACAACTACTGAGCCTGCGCTCTAGAGCCCGTGAGCCACAACTACCGAAGCCCGCACGCCTAGAGCCCGTGCTCCCCAACAAGAGAAGCCACTGCAACAAGAGAAGCCCGCGCACCGCAACGAAGAGTAGTCCCCGCTCGCCGCAACTAGAGAAAGCCACGCGCAGCAACGAAGACCCAGTGAAGCCAAAAATAAATAATAAAATAAATTTACACACACACAAAAAAACACGTGCATAGCCCTTAGCTGTTTATAAAGTTCTTGAATGTGTGTGCCCCCTTCCGATTCTCACGTCTTTCCATTTTGCGGATAAGCAAGCGGAAGTTCAGAGCATTTGAAGGACTTGCTCAAGGTGGCAGGTGATGGTGCAGAGAGGGAGCTACCTCGGTGCAACAACTTTCAGACAGTGTGCCACCCCGGTCCCGCACAGAGGTACACAGATGGTGGAGGAGACAGGACAGCACGAGCAATGATCACAACTCTGAGTGACAAATACAATGAGAGACGTGTGTTTGGGGACTGGATCTATTCAGAGGAGGGGTTCTGGGGCATGGGAAGGAGTTGTGGGTTAGGGAAGGCTTCACAGGGGAATTGGCACTTTTAAGGATGCATAGGGCTCAGCCGGGTGAAGGAAGTATGAGGAGCAAGGGTAAAGGTGGGGGAGGGGTTGGAGATGATCAGGCCACAGGAAAGAGCGTGTGCAAAGTACAAAGGCTTGACACACCACGCTGTGTTGAGCAACTACAAGTATTTCAGTACTACTGGTTGGAGGGCAAGAGAGGAGGGACGTGAGGCTGGAGAATCAGGCAGCTGGGTCTTGGGGAGCCTGGGGTACTATTTGAGTGTCTGGCACTTGGGGAACCACTGAAGGCCAGAGTCTGATGGGAGTAAGATCTCTCTGGCTCCAGGGTGGAGAGTTGATGGGCAGGGGGCTGTCTGCAGACACGGGGTCCTCCATGAAGCCACTGCATTAATCCTGGCAGAGCCGGGGAGCCCCGAACCTGGGTGGCCCTGGGGAGACAGAAGGGGGCGGAGTCGGGACGTGTTGAAGAGATGGAACAGGACAATTTTCCAGCCCACATCCTGAAAGACGGGGAGCTCATGGTGTAGGTCTGGCCCTCATCTAAAGGAAGTGGAACTGACAAAAGTGGAGGTGACTTGCCCCTGTGGCGGCTGTTGGTCAGTAGAGTGGGGGGCCAGAAGAGAGGCTCACGGAAAGCAAGGAGTAATGTGTTAAGATAGAAACCAACAGCTCCTAGACAGCTAAGGGTAAAACATTAGGATAAGGCAGCCAAGGCGGGCAGTGGGGCTTCAGCACTTGGAGAGGGGCAGAACCCCTGAGCAGTTCCTTGTCTATCTGGGCAGCACTCTCCACAGCGCCCTCCTCCCCTGGGCAATGGGTCGCCCCAGAGAGCCCCTTGTGGCCACATGCTGGTACTGCAGGTTGGCACTTGAATGAGGGGAGTCAGCACTGAGGCTGAGTCACCGTGACCCTCTCCCTTTGTCACACCACAATTAGTCTAATGCCAACCCCAAAGGTGTGAGCTAGGGGAGGTGAGGGGGGTCTGGACAATGAGGATGTGTCTCATCCAGGCGGCATGGCTCCAGGCCCCTGGCAGTGGAGTGGCAGAGTTTGAAATGGCTGAAGGTCCCTGAGAGGCTGGGGATCCGGACCCAAGGGGACAATGAGTGACCACCAAGAACAGGGGTGGAGTTAGTGCCAGGGTCCCTCTGCAGCATGGAAGTCATTTGAGAAATAACTGTTGAACACCTACTGTGGGCAAGATAGGAAATCAGGGACCATGAGGATGTTCACATACACACACACACACACACACACACACGCTTGTAACACAAATCACAGTGTGGTAGTGGCCTCAGTGTATAGAAAGAGGCTGCACAGAGAAGTGGAGGGCTTAGCACAGGGATGGCAGGCTGAGTGCTCTGGCAGAGGGAATGGTGTGATGGAGAGAGAGAAGGGCTTGGGAGATGTTCACAGATGGCAGACAAGTGCAGTGTGCCCAGGGCGTAATGTGCTCGGGAGACAGAGTGGGGTGTTCCGTGGGAAAGGAGGCGAGAAATAGAAGTAAGGCCACAGCATAGAGGAGGGACCCAGAATGCTGCACAACTCCCCTGAACCCCATGATCTTCATTACTGCAAATGGGACCTGTATCCCAGCATGAGGCATGTGCAGAGCTGGTTTCTCCAAGAGCAGAAGGGCAAGGGAAGCCTAGACTCTTCCCCTCTGCCAGTTCGGAGAATGTGAAACGGATAATGGAGGCCCATGGCTTACCACACTCTCTCTAAGAGGACATTATCCCACAGGTGTACTGAGGTTGATACCCCTCATCCTGGGAGCACCTGGAGGACCAGACCATTTGGCTTTGGCTGCCAGGAGCCCCATCTGGTACCCCAGTGTGTGCCATTCCAATGTTGTCATTTTCTGCACGTGCCACGGCCTGTGAAAGGTTGGGAAACATCTTTCTAGAGATGCACATGCCAGTACATGATACAGTTTGCAGGTGAACTGTGAGTGCAGCAGCAAGGAGCCGCTGAGAAGTACCTTCCCTGCAGAGCTTGCCTGCTCCCCACAGCTTCGGCTGATGCTCACATCACCCCTCTTTTCTTTTCCCTCTGACACTTTCACAGTCCCAGGACCCTGCCATAATGCAATATACACTGGTTCAAGGGAAAAACAAGAACAAATATATTGCTTTTCATAAAACTAAATTCGTTTTTGAAAGATCTATCCTTGGCTTTGAGATCATGTCCTGCCTCCTTGTTTCTTAACATTTTATTCTGAAGTGCAGTTGACCCTGAAACAACACGAGTTTGAACTGCTCAGGTCCACTTAAACTTGGATTTTTTTTACTAAATACATACTACCGTACTACACATTCCATGGTTGGTTGCACCCGCAGATGCGGAACCGCGTATTTAGAGGGCCAACTGTAAAGTTATATACGGATTTTCACCTGGGGGCGGGGAGGTTCCTAACCCCTATGTTGTTCAATGGTCAATTTATAACATTCATGCAAGAAAGTGTGCCATCGTAAGCATACCACTCGATGACATTTCACAAGATAAGCAACCCCATGAAACTAGCACCTGGTGAAGAATCAGAGCATCGCTGCACCTCTGGAAGTGCCCCCTTGCAGTCACTCAAGGGTTACTACTACCCTAGCTTCCAACACCACAGATGAATGGTGTTGGCTTTTCAACTTTACATAGTGGAATCACATAGTATGTACTCCTTGACTCTGGTTTCTTTCCCTTAACATTATATTTATGAGGTTTGTGCATGACTTTCCTGGCGATCGTCCATTTATTTTCACTGCTATACAATATTCCACTGTGTGATGATACTACAACTTATTCTTTTATTGATTTGTTATTATCAGTTTGGGGCTATTAAAAATAGTGCTATTATGAACATTTATATACAGATCTGTTGGTAAAAATATACATAAACTTCTGTTCAGCATATACATAGGAATGGAATTGAATATATGCATATGTTCACCTTCTGATTATACTGCCAAGCTATTTTCCTTCCAAAATGACTGTGGAAATAATAATTCCCACCAGGAATGTATTAAAGTCCTGGTTGTTCCACATCCTTGCCAACATTTGATACTGTTTAGCTCTTTCCTTTTAGCCATTCAGGTTGGATATTGTGACTTTTCTCCCTTTTTCATGATAAAAATATACTTAAAAATATATAATTGTACTTCCCTGGTGGCGCAGTGGTTGAGAGTCCGCCTGCCAATGCAGGGTACACGGGTTCGTGCCACGGTCCAGGAAGATCCCACATGCTGCGGAGCGGCTGGGCCCGTGAGCCATGGCCACTGAGCCTGCATGTCCGGAGCCTGTGCTCCGCAATGGGAGAGGCCACAACAGTGAGAGGCCCATGTACCAAAAAAAAAAAAAAATTGCATTCAGATGGTATCTTATTATTCAAGTGCCAGTCGCTGGGGTCTCAAATATAAATAACACAAAATCCTAACCCGATGATCATATTTCTAGCTCTACCACCTGTTGATGTTAATAGCCTATTGATGGATGTATCAGACGCACCTTATGAGCCTAATAGCACCAGCTAGACCTTGCCTTTCTCCTGCCTCCTCAGCTCCCTGCACAGCCAACCAAATCTGTGTAGTTCAGCCACCTAGGACTGATAGTCACTTGCCCAGTCAGGTCCCTCTAAGCTACTGCTGCACAGCCAAGCTGGCTGACCACATGTCCGGAGTCTGTGACTCTTCCACTACTTCTGCATCAGAAGAAGTGCCACACTGCAGGATGTGGCTTCTAAGCAGCCATCAAAGGGGAATCGAGGGAATTAATTCCCTCTGGGGAACATTTTGACCAATGAGAAACAAGAGATGAGGGGGAGCTGGGCAAATAAACTCTCTTTCCTTCCTGCCTCCTGTGGACTGTTCAGAGTCATGATTTTCTAACACAGCCTGTCTGGAGATGTCTTGCATGGCTGAGCAGACATACCTCCTGAGAAACCTGCCAGGGCTCTTTGCGGTAGGTGGTGAAGCAGTTACCTGCATGATAACACACCGTCTTTCACTGCTTCTCATCCTAGCCCACCTCATTCCCCTTTTCACTCACTCTTACTGCCTTCTCAGTCAGATTTAGTCTTTGCTTCAGATACATTTTCTAGAAAAACAGAGCTAAGACAGTTGGTTCCACAAGTGGTTCAAGAAAGCGAGTCCTCAGGATGGATTTTGGGGTTGTATCTCCTAGGTGTCTGAAATCAATAGAGTCCTTTGCTGGTGATAAGAGAGATGGCAATAGCTTTGATGTGCGATCGCACCCAAGCTTTCACTTGGTTAATTGCGGTGAACTGGGTGGAGAGTGAGCCATTGGGAGAGCAAGGGGCTGTGGTAGTCAGTTTGGAAACAGTGCTAATGACAGGTACCAGAGACCTTGGAAACAGAAAATGACAGGCTCAGAGCAGTTAACTACCAACTCATGGAATGCTCTGAAAGCCAGAGAGCTGCTATGGCTTTAAGGGAAAGTCTTATTTCCTGAAACTGTGGGAGAGACTTATAAAATCAAGCCCAAGATCTGATCACAGGGTAGCAGAACTGCAAAAAAAAAGACTAAATGCATGGTCTTGATAGGCATCCATGTCAAAGCAGAGCCCTGATAGGGAAAGACTGGAACCCTGAGACCTGGGATGGGCATATCTCAGTGGGTGAGCATCTTGACCCTTCAGATCCCCTGAATGTTCCTGCCCAAACCAGGTCCCCTTCTCCATGGCTGCTTCTTCTTCTCAAGACCTGGCCCCACCACTACTGCCTCCGCCAAAACCCAGAGTCAAGTTGCAGCACAGCCCACACTGGCAGGAAAAAGTTCTCTTTCAGGGAGAAAAAGCATACCTGCCAAAGATCTTGCGGGACTTGGCTAACATGTACCGGTAGGAACTGTAGAAATATGTGTGGGAGTGGATCTGGAAGATGTTATATTTGGGGGTGAAACAGGAAGCTCAATTGGGAGGATCCACTAATTTGGGGATACTCACACAGAACTCGAGATTGAATGTTTTCGCAAGGATGCTCGGAGTTTGTCCCAATAGTTCGCTGGAATGGCTCTTTGAAGCCTGGTCTCAATGATGGCCTACAGTAAGCAAAGTGGAGAAGCCAGACTTCCTTGTGTAGTCTCGAGGAAGGGGTCAGAAGACTCAGGAAGGAAGGAATATTAGAAGCATTTATTATACGTGGCTCAAGAACCCACCACCTGACTAGTTCCCTGGGCCA
Organism: Mesoplodon mirus; assembly: GCF_964341445.2. Taxonomy (NCBI): domain Eukaryota; kingdom Metazoa; phylum Chordata; class Mammalia; order Artiodactyla; family Ziphiidae; genus Mesoplodon; species Mesoplodon mirus. The sequence continues at coordinate 153,609,007 of NC_138978.1, read as the reverse complement.
GCCCAGAGGACACTCCCTTCACTAAAGCAATAAAGAATGTACTAGCAAGGAGGTTTTTTGAGCACCTGGTAGTGGCTATCCTTGTAGTCCAGGGTCAATGGGAGGGAGAAGGCTGCTGTGGAACTGAGCTCCATACTTTCAGTGGAGATGATAAAAATCACAGAATTGCCAAGCACTTAATCATAAAGGACAAGGTGGAATACTTACCACAGTGGACAGCAAGGAGGAGGAAAGATCAGGGTGACTATATCTGCAGGGACTCCTGGTGTTTGGATAATAAGTCATGGTGTTCCTAGGGGGAGGGTATCCATAGAATTTGTTGTCTAAATTGAGCCACTTTTAAGAGTGAAAAGGGTCCTAGTAATAATTACATGGGGAGCATAGGTATACACCAGAACCATCCCAGTCAAACTGATACCCATAGTCACCCCACCAGGGGTGAGATAGATGAGCAGCCAGTTCGAGTGTTGCATGATTTGTATCATCAGACAGAACAGAGAGCTGTGAGCAGAAGGCCAACTTTAGTCACCATAGTGAAAAATCACAGACCCTTCCTCCTTTCCAAATCTAAACCAGATCTGGCCCAAAGCGACTGCTGTTGCTGAGGAGCCCAACTGGCCAACAGAAAAGACTGATGCTGAGCCCTCAATATAGCAGCATTCCTCAGTGGAGCCATATAGCCACCTGGTGGCAGGTAAATTTATATTGGACCTTCCACCTTGGAAGCTGGCTTGAAGGGGCTCCCATTAGTCAAATCTGGGACAGTCTGAGCACAAAATAATTAACTACAATAATGAAATGCAAACCACTGGAAAAATAGGAATCCATGAGTCTATAGTGATTATAAATAGATAAGTAAGTGGGGAAGAAGGGAAGACTTGCTTAGAGAAGAATATAAATGTGAAAGGAGTACTAGAGTTAGAAAATCATCATTCTGCAATCATCTCAGTAAAGATTATTTCAGGCAAGCATCATAAATGCATGCTAGGGGGGCATTTTGATGAGGAGCAGCGTATCTGCATGGTCTTAGGTGTCTTACACAAGATTGCTCATAAGTTTCAAGAGAAAGAATGGTAATTATCCAGTGGAGTAATTACTCAGCACCTTGACCAGGGGATCAAAGTTAATATCACCAGTTATGGGCAGATGGACATCACGGGTGTCCAGTTGTGATATCCAGAGGACACAATATCCCCTTTACACTATTCTGGCTAGAATCCTTAACATGAATCTAATGATGAAGAAACATCATACCAATCCAAAATAAGGAAAGTTCCATTCAAAAAACTATATTTTTAAAACTGTCAATGTAATAAAAACAAAGAAAATCTGTGGAAATGTTCCAGATTAAGGAAGACTAAAAAAACATGATGATTGGTACTTCCCTGGTGGTCCAGGGGTTAAGTCTCCATGCTTCCACTGCAAGGGGCACGGGTTCGATCCCTGGTCAGGGAATTAACATCCCACATGCTGCACGGCCAAAAAAAAAGAAAAAAGAAAAAAAAACATGATGACTAAATGTGCTCTCTGATTATAAACTAGATCTTGACCTATAGGGGAAAAAATGGTGTAACTGATATTATTGGGTCAATTGACAAAATTGGAATCTAGGTGTTCAATTAGGTAAAAGTATTGTGTCTATGTTAACTTTACAGAAGTTAGTACTACCGTGATGTGAGAGAATATCCTGATTCCTTTTCTTAGAAAATATACATGGAGGTATACAGGGCAAAGGGCCATTATATGTGTAACTTGCTCTCAAGTTGTTCAGAAAAACACCCCACTGTGTGTGTGTGTGTGTGTGTGTGTGTATACAGAGAGAGAAAATGATAAAAGAAATGAGGTGAAATGTTAATGGTTGATAAATCTGGGTAAAGAGTATGTGGACATTTTTTGCACTATTCTTATTCTTGCCACTGTTCTGTGAGTTTGAAATTATTTCAAAGTAAAAGGTTAAAAAAGGGGGGAGACTGAATAATCCCTGTAAACATAATAACTGTCTATTATACTAGCCCTGTGAGGCAGGTATTATTATTTTCATTTTACAAAGGAAGTAACTGAGGTTTAATAGGTTTAACTTGCATAAGGTGATACAATTAGTGAGTGTCAGAACTAGAAATTAAGGACTTCCCTGGTGGTCCAGTGGTAAAGGATCCGACTGCCAACGCAGGGAACGCAGGTTCGATCCCTGGTCGGGGAACTAAGATCCCACATGCTGCTGGGCAACTGAGCCCACGCACCACAACTAGAGAGCCTGGGTGCCGCAAACTACAGAGCCCACGTGCTCTGGAGCCCGCGCCCTGGAGCCCGCATGCCACAACTAGAGAGAGAAAACCCGCATGCCACAACTAGAGAGAAGCCCGCATGCCACAACAAAAGATCTCGCGTGTACAACTAAGACCCGATGCAGCCTAAATAAATAATAAATAAAAGAACTAGATTCTCTTAATCCAACTCTTTTCTTTTTTTTTTTAATAGTAGGAAGAACATGAATGCAAATGCTCATCACAGATAAGTCCCAGGCGTCTTTATGATCAAAAAGTTTTACTGTCCTGATGATTCAAACTTTTGCCTCCTAGGGAAGTCCCTTGAATTTCAGGTTCATTAACTTTTCTAACCTATCCCCTGGAGAGGGGACGCCAGAGAAGGGGGAGCACAGAGGAGAATTAGAAACAAAATTACTAAGACCAGGGGAGCCGCCAGGGAAGGAACCACACTGGAATGATCCACTGTCAGCAACGGGCCCTGGACAATGGTCCTCCCTGCCAGGTTTAGAGTGCTAAGGTGCTTTGAGGACATTTGGCTAGAGGGAGCAGAAATTTAAGACTTTCTTGGATTACAGCTACTTTTTGCCCAGAGAGGAAGAGGATCATCTGCTGTAAATTTACAGTGGCAGCCTTCAGAGGAGAAACCTGTTGTCACTTCTGGACACTGCAGTCAGAGGCTCTGTGCTCGCCCCTTGACAAAAAGACCATAGACTGCATGGCATAAACAACAAACATTAATTTCTCACAGTTCCAGAGGCTGGGAAGTCCAAGATCAAGGTGCTGGCAGATTCAAGGCTCTGGTGAGGATCCACTTCCTGGTTCATACACAGCCGGCTTCTCACTGTGTCTTCACTTGGTGGAAGGGACAAGGGAGCTCTCCAGGGCCTCTTTTACAAGGACACTAATCCCATTCATGAAGGCTCCATCCTTTCGACCTAATCACTGCCCAAAGGTCCCATCTCCTAATACCACTGCATTGGGGATTAGGATTTAACATATGAATTTTGGAGGGACACAAAAATTCAGTCTCTAATAGCAACCATCTTGCAAAAACTTGTGTTTGGCCTTTGTGGGCTTCCTGAGATTCACGCAGAGAGGAGCCGTTGCTCAGATGCCTTGGGACAGCTGGGGTTATGTGAGGAAGCTCCCCTTTTGGCTCTCTGGCACTTTAGGAAGACTAAAATGAAGCAAGTTAACAAGATAGCATCTGTTTCCCAAAGGAAAATGGGAACACAGTGACCCAGACCCAGGCCTGATGAATGAGACCTAAGGCAGTTGCTATGGAGACACATGATTGGGGTCCATACAGGAGCTACAGTTGAGAGTTTCTGAAGGTCCAGGAACCCATGTGATATGAAGGGCACGCCATCTACCAGTCTTAGCTCTGCCTGCAACATCCCAGCTGAGGCAGGTAGCCATCTCTAGGTATTTGGTGACTGCCACAGAATGTGTATTTGGAATATTCATGGAAATTAGAGTAGGACAGTCATCCCTGAGCAGGATGAGTGTGTGACCCATCACCCCAGCCACTGAGCAGTTTTTCTGGGTTCAGATGTCTCTACTGTCCCCTTAAAATCTATGTACAGATCAGTTTCCTCCTATATGAGTTAGGGGTCAAGCGCAAAACAAGTGGGACTCTCAAAAAAGGTTTAAGTGAAAGATATTTTTTGAAGGCCTTGTTGACAGAGGCATAGGCGGGATGAAGGGGACCACCAGGGATGGTGAGGAACCCAGAAGCTGTTACCTGCCTGAGGCCTGAGCAGGTGAGGGCAGGAGACAGGAGCCCAGTCCACCGAGGGTGGCCTCCTGCACAGAGAGCACAGCAGAAAGTGGGCTGGGGGGCAAACAAAGATGACTAGTACACCTTGATCTTCAGGGCATGGGCGCAGGCCCAGTGCCTTCCGGGGACTCTCACACACCTGGAGATGAAAGGGAAAGACAGATAAGATGGAACGAGGACTTAACACAGGAGGGAAAACAAGGCATTCGTGTATCCAGACCACGAGCTAAGCACATTCAGAGGCTGACTGTCTTCTGGGAGATACTGAATAGGGAATGTGAGCCCAAGTTACGTAGGGAGGTGTTCAACCTTCCCTGAGGAGAGGACCAAGGGGCCTCTTGTTGACAGTCTCCCTGGATGCTCCCCTGAATGTCCAATTTGAGGAAAGAGTCAGCATTAGAAATGTGCCAACATGTCTTCCTTTTTTAATTTTAACATTTTCCTCGACCTTATCAAAAACAACAGCTGTTGGGCTTCCCTGGTGGCACAGTGGTTGAGAGTCTGCCTGCCGATGCAGGGGACACAGGTTTGTGCCCCGGTCTGGGAGGATCCCACATGCCGCAGAGCGGCTGGGCCGGTGAGCCATGGCCACTGAGCCTGCGCGTCCGGAGCCTGTGCTCCACAACGGGAGAGGCCACAACAGTGAGAGGCCCGCATACCGCAAAAAAAAAAAAAAAAAAAAAAATCCCCTTAAAAACAACAGCTGTTTGGGGAGCAAGTGGGTACCCATGACAAACATCTCTTTCGGTAAAGGAAGCATTACTAAAAGCTAAAGAGGAAGTCCACACCCTGAATGTTATCATCACATGTTACTGCTAACATTTACTGAGACCATACGACGTGACAGACACTGGGTGCTCTTCCTGCATGGACTCAGTCCAACCTCACACAGCCACCCTAGGAAATGGGCGCCATTATGGACTGAATTGTGTCCCCCTGCCCCGATTTGTATGTTGAAGCCCTAACCCCACAGTGTGGCTATATTTGGAGATGGGGACCCTAAGGAAAGAATTCAGGTTAAATGAGGTCATAGGGTAGGGCCCTGACCCGATAGGGTTAGTGTCCTTATAAGAAGAGACACCAGATAGCTTGCCCTTTCCCTGAGCACATGCAGTGAGGAAAGGCCACATGAGGACATAGCAAGAAGGTGGACGTCTACAAGCCAGGAAGAGAGCTCTCACCAGAAACCAAATTTACCGGCGCCTTGATCATGGACTTTCCAGCCTCCAGATCTGTAAGCAAATAAATATCTGTTGTTTAAGCTATCCAATCTGTGGTATTTTGCTACATCAGCCCGAGCCAAGACAAGCACTATCGATATTTCCATCTTATAGATGAGGAAACTGCAGCATAGGGAAGGTGAGTGGTTTTCTTAGGTCATCCCGTTTGCCTTTGACTTTGATCTTGTCACCTCGCAGGGTCCTGCTTTTCTTATAGGAAGGGGGTAGGAGGAAATAAGTCAGGGGCCATAAACTCAGTTGTCAACAGAGGTCACGCAGGTAACAGAAAAAGGTGAAGCTGGCAGAGTGGGGACCCTGGCACACTGGAGACCACTGCCCTCTCTAAAGAGGAGGGAAGCCCTAGTCTGTTTCCACCAATGGTTGGCCAAGTGGTTACAGTTTTTCAAGACAAATTTAGAAGTCTGGATCTTTGGAGGAAATGTTCTGGTTTTTCAAATATTGGCAACAAATTACATCATAAAAGAGTGTGCAGGCCAATTAAAACATGTCTACAGGCCATGTCTGGTGTACAGTGTCCCCTCTGGACTAGGTGATTTTTTTACCCTCCCTTCTCTTCCTTCCTCTCCACTTGGCCATGATTCTCTGCCTTTGGAGATATTCCTGTGGTGTCTCTAAGTCCCTTGTCTTCAGGAAAATGATCACCATCATGATCCAGAAGTGTTTCCAAGCACAGTCCATGCAAAGGACGATGTGCAGACTTGGCTGAGCCATGAAACCCTGAGCTCATTACCTCTTCTGAAAACTGGTCCAATGATACCCACCTTGCAGGAGTTGTGGTAGGATTAAATAAGACGGGGCAGGAGGAAGCAACTGGCAGATGATGAGTTAGCTGTGTGTGGAGCCCCTGTTGGGTTCAGAGGCACTGTGCTCAGCCTTCCCATACATATCAGGCATCTCAGTGTTAAGTGTGTGAGCTCCTTACCCACAGGGTACTGTTGGCTGTACCATGCTTGAAAGAGAAACCACCCAACCATCCGCCAAGTTCTACATCTCAGCAGAGGGTGACCTGGAGAGCTCAGGGACCTGGCTGGGAGGTGGAGAAATTGTCAGGAATGAGAGAGCAGTGATTTCACCCCCGGAAGACAGGAACCAAGCAGCCTCCTCTGCTTGGGAGGGCTTGGGAGAATTAGTAACAGTGTTTGCAATAATGCACTGAACATTCTACTTGTGCTTTATAGCTGCCTGTAAAAATTCCAGTGGGTCCATTTTGAGCTGGGGCTGATGAGGGTTAAAAACTCTCCAGGCTGCTCAAAATAGTCTCAGAAAGGCTCCCCTAGGCAGGGAGTATTTACTGAGCTGCTGATTAAGGAACAGTTTATCTACTTTGTATCATCTTTCAGCAAAGCCTCTGTCAGTGTGTGTTCTGGGCTGCTGGTGGGGGGGTTTTTTGTTTGTTTTGTTTTGGTTTTTTTTTTTTTTTAAACAAATGAGAGCGATTATGTGTGTTCCAAGGCCATGACTCAAGTTAGCTGTTTGCCAGTTGGGAGGGAGACGGAGCTGGTTTTCTGGGGCCAGCTCTTCCTTTGCAGAGCCGGAGGAGAGTCACCAAGGAGGAGAAATGCAAAAGAAGAAGGCAAAACTCATTTTCTGCCAGGTCTTGCTGGGGACAGCTTGGGACTGGGGGTGGGGGGAATGCTCTGGTGAGGACTTTGACCTGGAGAAGAATGAGTGGGTTTAAGGCAGGTGACGTGGAGGAAAGAAGGCCAGCAAGGAGCTGGGCAGCGGAGGCTAGTGGAGCAGACCCTCCCGGAGAGGCATACAGGGAGACCTCCCCCAGAAAGGGAAGAACCTGCAAGTGGTCGTAAAGGGAGGACCTCACAGAGCAGGAAGGAGGACCTAGGTGAAGCTGCGTTGGGGGCTGCACTGAAACTCTGTATTAAAGCTAAATCCACTCTGGGCAGATCAAGGAAAGGCTTAAAGTTCCTCACCTTGGGAAGAACTTTTGGCCACAAAAACCAGGAGATCGAAAAATGCATTTTCAGAAGAGATGATGGGGAGGCCTTTGAAGTAGAGAAGAGAGCTCACTGGATTTGGGGCTCATCCCTGCCACGAACTGGCTGAGTAATCCTGGGCACCCCACCCCCCCTTCCCCTCTCCGAGGCTCGGTCTATAAAACAAAGGGATTGTATTAGATCCCTAGTTCTAAACCTCAGCTGCACATTAGAAGTACCCAGGGAGCTACTAAAAATTCTGATACCTGGCGACAGCCCAGACCAACTAAATCAGAATCTTTCCAAGAGCAGGTCCAGGCATCAGTATCCCATAAACTAGAACACTGTACGGACCCAAGTTTGAGATCCACAGGGCTACGTGGTCTCTAAAGGTCTCAATCAGCCCTGCTGCCATATATTAAGTCTTTAAGGAAAGGAGAGAGGGGATGATTGGCAGGCAGTCCTCAGTGGAAGCAAGGCATGGACCAGATGGCCTCTTGAGAGTTCCACTGCCCATAACATTCAGTGATTTGAGGCTCCAAGTGGACAGGCTCTTGCTGCCAAGTTCCAGCCAGCTGTTTCTCCTCATCAATTCATTCCACAAATACTTATTGAGCACCTACTGTATGCCTAGCACCATTCTAGGGGCTGGAACGAGACAGACCCTCTTCTGTGTTCAACTCTTGGGGCAGACCTGAAATCACAAAGCTAAAGAGGAGGGTGTAGGAGGGTGCAGAGAGTGGGAAGGGAATTTTGGGAATGTGTTGATTCACACAGAGTTCCCAAACTTACACATTATTTCATCAAACTCCTAAGGTTATCAGGGGTCTGTCCCTGTTGTATTAATCCCATCTTCCTTTACTCCCTACCTCCTCCTACAGCTGTGCGATCATCATATCTGCAGTTAGCAAGCAACCTTAGGGCCAGAAAAATTCTTTTCCGTGAGCCCAAATCCATACTCCCAAGTACACACCATGTCTTCCCAACACGGCTTAAGCCCCTCACAGCCGAGGACCGGGGCTTGAGTCTTCGGGGGCCTTGGTGTAGTTTGGAGTGTGTGGGCTACAGACAGGCAGTCTGGATTCAGGTCTTGCCTCTGCCCTCCTACCAGAGCTTATCACTCCATGACCTTGGGCACATACTTAGCATCCCAACCACCCACCTCAGATCTGCATCTGTAGAATGGGTGTTATCATAGCACTGCCTTTCGCATTGTTACGAGGAACAAATGAATTCATGAAGGGAAAGCAGTGTCTGGCCCATGAGCACACCCACTAGGTGGTGACTCTTACTATCCTAGAGCAGATGTTAAATGTGCTTGTTCCAATCCGACTGATGGGGCGACCAGCAAGGTTGTAGGTTGTATGTGGTGGGATCTGCTGTCTTTCTCCCTTCCCATGTCTGACACATTGGTAGGGGAATGCTACATCCTGTTGCAGGTAGAGCCTGAGATCTCAGCAGCTTAATTCCGTGGGAGTTCATTCTTCTCTCATAAAGTCTAATGGTAGTGGGGAAGGGGGCGCTCTGCCCCGTGTAGTCATTAAGGATGTCAGAGGCTCCGTCATCTTCAGGGTGTGGCCCCCTAGGCAGCCCAGGGCTTTGACAACCACATGGCACACAAGCTGAGAGAGAGAGAGAAAGACTGTCTTGGGAGCTTTTGTGGGCCACGTGGGAATGGCGTCACTTCCACGGGCATTCCACTGGCCAGAACCCAGTCACACGCCACAGGGAGCCTGGGAAAGGTGCTGTGAAGAAGGGCTGGAGGGAGCCGGTAGGATTGTCTCCCATCTCGAGCCCTAGTACAGGTAGTGGTTATCCCGTCTGGGGCAGCACTGGGACCACCGCGCATGTGCGGGGCTCGTCTTCGGTCTCTTTTCCCTCTGACCTTCTCCAGTTACTTTCCTCCAATTCCTGTTCTCTCTCCAGTGGCGCCTACTCTCTGTTGGGGTTCTGTGGTTGCAGAAAGGTTGATTGTTTGGCCACTGAGGGTTTCAGTGGAGACATGCTCTAGGGACAATGATAAAGGATTTTGGGAGGGGGATAGGGCGAGAAATGCCGGCACAGGAGCCTTACAGGAAGGACAGCCGTGGCCACCTCCACCCACCTCCTGTGAAATCAGAGAGTTTGATCCCACGGGGATCAAAGGCGCTGGGCTCCCAGGGGCCTGGAAGGGGCTCTTAGCCCCTGACACTGTCCCCTGACCAGCAGCCGCCATATCACCTGGGAACTTGGTAGAAATGCAAATTCTCAGCCCCACCTCAGACCTGCTGAATCAGAAAATCGGCTCAGAAAGATTAGTAACCTGCCAAAGTCACACAGCTAGTAAGAGGCAGGACAAAAGCAATTGAACAAGCCCTTGGGTGATTCTGGTGCACACAAGTCTGAGAATCCCTGCTGCAGGGGTGGAGCCCCAGGTGGAGGGCGCTGCCAGGACAGTGCTTCACTCTGCCACCCAGTGGCCGCGGCGTGAACAACAACCCAGCTTCCAACGCAGGACAAACTTGGGGCTGAGGAAGCAGCACTGCTAATACACAGAATAGGAAGCAAGTTCTGGAAAGCACTGGGGAATCCACAGGCCCCGCAGGGGATTCACCCAAGGCTGCCTCGCAGACACTTTTTAAGACTTAGATTAGAGTCCAGCCCCCAGACAAACCCAATGTCTGTTTCTAGAAGGGCAAACCCACCTGGGGCTTTCATGGAGACTGGGCACAGCTGGCTGGAAGAGGCCTTTATGTTCAGACTGATGACCCCATTAGGGGTCAGGGTCCAAAAGTTGCTGTCAAGTTCAGGGGGTGCCAGGAGAAGCAAAGCCCCCTCTTCCCTGGGAGAGCACACAACTTCAGCCGGATCCTGTGAATTAGGCCCCCAGGATCCCAGGGCTCACCTGGTTTAGCCCTCCCTGGGTCTCTGCCAGGAGCCTGGGGGGAAGGGAACAAGAGATGATCCCTCAGGGCGCAGCCCCCTCCAGCCTCTGTGACCAGCACTGCAGAGATGGGGCTCGCCACCTGAGCTCAACCAGGAGGAAATATCCAGAGACAAAGGCCTCTTGCTGTTTCCCTTGCCCCCCAACCTCAGACTCAGCAGGGCAGGAGGCTTAGTGCTTGGGGGACTGGCTCTGATTTTGCATTTTTATGGAAGGAGCTGGCAGCTGTGGGGTTCTGGGGGGAGGTGCCCAGCTTGCTGAGTAGGCTGTTCATTTGGTCCTGACACACCTGGCTTGTTCTGACTGTGCTCTGGAGACTCTGAGGGAGGGGGAGGGGCACGAGAACCAGTGTCTGTAGGGCATCCTGTGCTGTGTGGGGAACCTGTGATCTCCGTCTCATTTAACCCACTCACATCGAATTCCCAGCAAGACTCAGCTCAGAGAGGTTAGTAACCTGCCCAAAGTCACACAGCTAGTAAGCCCCCAGCTAGTAAGCTAGTAAGATCGAACACCAAAGCCTTTGTATTCTCTGTCCATCTCTCCCTGCTGCCCACTTCCCCACCGCAGAACCCTTCTGGGCTGGCTATCATGCCAGGCAGTTCTCACACCCAGAAACCTGTGGGATCCAACAGCAAGAGAGCATCCTTGCTTAGCTGCCCCGCCCTTGGCTCCCAGGGACCCCTTTGGTGGCTCAACAGCAGCTCTGACAAGGGAAGATGCTCCAGCCAACTCAGAAACCAGGAACACTGGCCTGTGTTCCCAGGTCAGAGGGAAAGCCTTCTCACCAGGGCAAAGCTACATGCAGAGGGTGCCCATCTCCACCCTCAGGGCTCCCAGCGGGGGCTGCAGAGCAGAGCCCAAGTTGGGGAGGGTGGAGAAGGAGGAAAAGCAATAGCTCAGCTCTTCCAGAGGAGGGACAGATGGGGCCCCTGGTTCAGCACGGAGCAGCCTGGCCACCATGAGCCCCAGGTGCAGGTGCCCAGCCAAGCCGAGCTGAGCCTGGGATGGTGATGTGATGCCCAGATGCCCCACTGTTCTCCTGGGTCCATCAGGTGGGCCACAGCCACCTCATGCTACAGGTCACTTGAAACCAAGGTAGCTTTTTAAGATACATTTTCTGCTGCAGACTCCAAACTACATAACCATCACTAAAATAAACACATGAAAAAACACAGGAAAAGCCTGAATGGATTTATACTTTAAGCTTTATTCAACATATGGATGTCATCAAAGAACCTAACATATATGAACCTCCTGCCCCCTCAGGGTGTCTGACTCAGGAGCAGGTGGGTGTGGCTTGTTGGACTTTTTGCCAAAAGATCCCCAGGATCCCCAAGGGAATCACCAGTGTGGCTTACAATCACTGACATAATTCGCAGCCCAGAGTGTCCACTGCCATATGCCTGACTTCGAGGCCCAGAGGATGGAGCTGGGCATAGAAAGGGGATTGCGTTGAGGGCGCCAGCAGCGGCTGCCCCAGACAGGTCAGGTGTGGGAGACCTTTCTAGAGAGTCTGCACGGGACCAATGCTGGGGAGCAATCCAGGCAGCTGTCCCGTGGATGTTGGAAGGCAGAAGTGCCAGCAGCAGATTCGTTCCAGGGCTAAGAAAGCCAGCCCCTGATGCTCCTCAAGGCTGATAATCAGCGCTGACTTCTCCTTAGAGACATGCATCCCTCTGGGTCACCGGGGTGGGCTGGTGCCTGCCTGAGGCTGGGGCAGCTGCCAGCATCTCCCAGCTTGGGTTTTCTGACCCTTCTTTTCCCAAGGAGGCAGCATGAGCAAGGGAAAGGCCTGCCTTGCAAGTCTTTCCCAGTCCCAGCTCCATTCTTTTCTAGCCCTGCAACTTTTGGCAAGGCTGAGTCTGAGTCTACTCTTCTGCAAAATGGTTGTAATCAGTGAGGCTCCGGAGTTTTTTATAGGAGGCACTTAGGGGCCCTAAGGAAGGAGGTGCTGGGAAATTGTCGACAAGCACATATACAATATTTTGCTTAGCTAACAGGCTTGTTGGGGGTGGGTTGGGGGACGGGGAGCCAGGGTGATGCTGAAGCCTCTTCCAGCCATCTTTTTTTTTTTTTTTTTTTTGCGGTACTGGGGCCTCCCACTGCCGTGGCCCCTCCCGTCGTGGAGCACAGGCTCCGGACGTGCAGGCCCAGGGGCTACGGCCCATGGGCCCAGCCGCTCCGTGGGATGCAGGATCCTCCCGGACCGGGGCACGAACCTGCGTCCCCCGCATCAGCAGGCGGACTCCCAACCACTGCGCCACCAGGGAAGCCCCCAGCCATCTTTTAGTGCTGCCACGGTTACAGGAATCAAAACCTGCCTCCCACACGTGGTGATTGTGACGGTCAAATGATATCATGCAGTGAAGCCCTCTGGGAATTGTAATGCTCTCAACAGATGGAGTATGTTATTGTCTCCTCCTAAAGAAGGACCTTAGCCCTTCAGCCAGGAGCCTGACCAGCATTGCTTGCTAATGGATCAGTGACGTTCCTGTGGACCCTTCTGCAGCGAGGCCTCCAATGAGCACTTTTCCCAGCTGTGGACGATGCCCCAAGTGGTTATCTGGCTGCTTCTTACACCAGGGACTTGGTTGGATCCTCCCAACCCCCCCAAAGCATTGTTTTCTGGAGGAATCTCCCTACTCATCAGCATCCCAAGTAGTCCTCCAAATAGGTGGTAAGAACCTTCAGAGGCAAAGGTGGCCAATCGCTTCTGGAACCAGTGGGATGCTTGTGAAAAATTCCACAGCCGCACCCTCGGTCTAAGGAATTGATTTCTGGGAGTGGGCTGGAACAATCTGTGAGGTTTTTTTGTTTGGTTTGGTTTGGTTTTTCATCACAAGCATCCCTGGTTATTGTTGTACAAACTGAATTTGAGTTTTGGAAAGGGTTTTGCATGGGATCTGGTGCCCTGCCCAGACAGAGTTCCTGCAAACCGTTCAAATTCGGGAGAATCTTTCCCAATTTTAAAGTACTCGCTTAGTCCCTGGGAGGTGATGAAGTGACAGGAACACACCACATATACCAGCCACGTATTCCTTTTGGAAATGTCAGTTGAAATAGTGCAGAAGGAAACTCGAGAATAAAAACAGAACTGGGGAGATGATAGGGTTTTAAACGCATTAGGAACTTTTGCTAAGGGCAGAAGCTCCTGTCTGGAAAAGACAGAAAACTAGGGGAGGTCTCACAGGGGGCTAGGGGATGCTCCTGGCAGACTCAGCTCAAACAGCAGCTCTACCCCGAAGCCTTCCCTCCCCAACTCCCTGCCCACCACACCGGCGCCTCCACCCACAGAGTTCATCTTTGCTAATGTGCTCCAGCAGGCGGCACAGATCCCCTCCTTAGCACTTTCTCACCATTAAAATTCTCCATATGTCTGTCCTCACCACACTATGAGAGCTGGCATCAGGTCTTGCTTGGCTCTGCAACCCATCCACTGGCCCAAAGTACTGTTTAATGTTTGTTGAACGAATAAACAAACAAATCCCATAATTAACCTGTGAGACAGAAACCCAGAGAAGATCTTAAATTTTAGGAGAGAATTTAAAGAAGAAGAAAAAAATGGAAGTCCTAATCATACAATTCATTATCCTTATAAATAGTAGAGGGAAAACATAAACAGGCAGAGGAAGGGTTAGGCAAACCCATACTTGAGAGTTCTAGAAGTGAATATGTAATTCAGGGAAGTGGTTGTCTTGTGTGGGTCTGACCCAGTGTGGCCATCCTGGATCACTAGGTGACTCCTAGACATTAAAAATCAAGACCACAAGCATCGCTTTCCCTCCTCTACTCTCTCGGAAAGAGGCCGTAGCATCAAGCCTAGGAGGTTGCCCTGTTGAGAGTGGTGGATTTTGCGCCCAGTTTCTGGGGCAGAGCCTCTTGTCTCCTTTGCTAACTTTTCTCCAAACCAGGTAAGGGTGTTTCTTTTCTTTTTTAAAATTTACTTATATTTGGCTGCACCAGGTCTTCGTTGCGGCATCTGGGATCTTTAGTTGCATCATGCAGGTTTCTTGGTTGTGGCATGCATGCGGATCTAGTTGCCCGACCAGGGATCGAACCTGGGCCCCCTGCACTGGGAGCGCAGAGTCTTACCCACTTGACCACCAGGGAAGTCCCGGTAAGGGTGTTTCTTGCCTTCCTCCCTTAGTGGCTGCGGGAACAGGGTGTGTGTTAGGGCTGTCTTCACCAGGGAGAAAGCAGCTTTCCTAGAAGCTGGTTTTTCCAACCCTCCTTTCCTTGAAGCAGAGTCCTTCGCTCCCATCTCAAATCCACCCTATTCTCTGAATTGGTCCAAAAGCAAGGGGGAGGGGAGGAAGATAAACGTCTGATTGGGAGAAGCGCCAGCCGATACTCTCCAGGGACCAGCCTGGCCCTCCCCGTGTCTCCCGTGGGTGCTCGGCTTGTTTCTCCACAGAAGCAGGTGCCTGGTGGTGACGTGTGTCCCGGACAGGCTGGAGACGGGGCCCCCTGCGCCATCTGCGTGCCTTCCCTCCGCAGCCACAGATGCACCTGCCCGGCTCGGAACTGTCCAGGTGGCTAAGAAACCCAGTCTCTACCTTGTTCCTCTTCACCAGGGGAAAGACAAAAGCCTCCGATCCGGATCATGAAAGAAACAGCCGGGGCCTGTTTCCAATGAGGCTGGAGGAAGCATTTCTGGGGCAGCCAGGGGGCGCATGCGTGGGGAGGGAGTGCTGAGCCCGGGGAGACCCCCGCTGAAGAGGCCGCGTGCGCTCAGCCCACCCAGGGACACGAGGCCAGAGGCAGCTACTGTAGGGTGGGAGTTCTCAAAGAGTGGTCCCCAGTCCTGGAACCAGCGTCTACCTAACCTGGAACTTGTTAGGAACACCAATTCTTGGGCTCCACCACAGACGGGCAGAATCACAACCTCTGCGGTGGGGGCAGCACGTTGTGATTTAACAAGCCTTCCAGGGGAGTCTGAGGCAGGCCCGGATTGCCGGGCCTCTGGGTAAGGTCTGCCAGGATAGGAAGCCCTGAGCCCTGGAGAGGGAGGCAGGGCCCAGGGGCTGGGGGTCCCCCCAGGGGGCCTCCAGTCAGAGCAGCCTCATCCATGTGCCCCAGTGTGTTGTACAAAGAGTATCCTTTTCTAGGTGTGCTGGCAGGTGAAAAGCGTTTGAGAGCCAGCTGAGAAGCACATGACAGGGAGAACGCTGAGGAAAGTCACCTGCTGAAGGATGCCTTCCCTCTTCCAGGTGCAGATGACCGTTTATCCCAACTTGGAGAATGTGTTTCCACAGATTCCCTGGTAACCTGGCTTGGAGACTAACATTGTGTGCACATCCTTTTGCCCAACAGAAAACTGTCGTGTTTCATTCAGCACAGGCCCGCTACTTCTTGATATTTGGTCAGCAGGTGTGGAGAAGGGAGAAAGCCCACGGCCAAGCTGAGGGGTGTCAGTGGAAGGAAGCCCACCATTGGGCTACCGGGCTGGGTCTGGAGCAGTGTGGCCAGAGGTACCCCGAGGGTACCTCCAATGAGAAAACACTGTGGTCTTCCCAATCTTACAGAAATTGTGCAGGACAGTTAAGAGAAGTCAGCACGTTCACCAACCATCCCATTATTTGGCTTGGAAGCGTCAAGTATGAGAGATTGCTGTTTCCCCGTGATTTGATGTGTGTGTGTGTGTGTGTGTGTGTGTTTGGGTTAAGTGACTCCTGCTGGCCTGGATATGGTTGCAATGAACCCGCACATCCTATCCCCCACTCCCCAAACAGCGAGATTTCTGCATTGTCTGAAACGGTTTGTGAGACCACCCAGTAGAGGGCGTGCTCGCCCCAGTTTGGGGCGGAACCGGCTCTCTGGGCCCTGAGCCCGCTTTGGGTCTAGCAGGCAGGCTTTTCAGTGCTAAGGAAAACCCAGATTGACCCAGATGTCAAAGAGGCACCAGCCTAACGCTGGTGACTTCAGGGACACAGGGAGGTACAAAGGCTCACATAGTCTGTCTTCCCAGACAATTGAGACTGTCTGAGGTTTATCCATTTAAAATGCAAATATTAATCCAGGATTACACTTCATGGCTTCCTGTCTCCTTGAGATGGAGGGAGTTGAGAGGGTTTTGACAAACTAGAAGGTGAGGGTGAGTGAGTGCTGGGGTGGGCAGAGAGGCATTTGGGGCATAAAACAATGAGATTGGGGCTTCGCAAGCATCACGATCCTCCTCTGTTCCAGAGAAAAGAAAAGCCTTGTGTGATTCCCAGGGTGAGAGCTGAGTCTGCCCGAGTGTCTGCGTCCCTCAGGAGGGACGCTGCCTCCTTGGGGGTCCATTATTATTTGCACATAGGCAGTCTCTGATCAAGTACTGTGGACCCTGATGATTTATTTTCTTGCTTTTGAGCATTCTGAGAACGGGACACTGCTTTGTATTTCTAGCTCCTGTCGTAAACTCTGACACAATTGTAAATGTTCAATAAAAGTTGACTAAATGAACAAATGAATGGCCACGAGTGGGGAACCATTAAGTAAATTATGGTGTATCAGCCTTATTGGAATATTATGCAGTGATTTAAAATAATGGTTATTTCAGGGATTTCCCTGATGGTCCAGCGGTTAAGACTCCACGCTCCCAATGCAGGGGGCCGGAGTTTGATCCCTGGTCAGGGAACTAGATCCCTCATGCCGCAACTAAAAGATCCTGCACACCACAATGAAGATCCTGCATGCTGCAACTAAGACAGGCGCAGACAAATAAATAAATAAATATTTAAATAAATAAATAAAATAATGGTTATTTGAGAATTGCTAAAAGAGTAGCTCTTACAAGAAAAAAAAATTGTAACTATGTGAGGTGATGGATATTAACTAAACTTACTGTGGTGATCATTTCACTATATATAAAAATCAAATCATTATGTTGTACACCTTAAACTAATACAGTGTTATATGTCAAGTATATCTCAATAAAACTGGAAAAAATAAAATAAAATATTGGTTACAGAGGCCATGTAGCAACATGGGAAATGCTTATGATACTATGTTGAGTATACAAATTGCTTTATATCTATGGAAGATTACGCATTCATGTGAACAAAAAGGGAACAAGGAGAAATGAAGAGTTGTGGCAGGGCAGTGGACTTGTGGGTAGCTTCCTTCCTAGCTTGAGATTTAATCTCCTTTGTTGTGGGTTGTGCAATAAACATAAAAACCTTTTTTTCCTGCTCACAAGAGCGTCTCAGTTTTGTTCTTTGGTGCCAAAGTACCTTTACTCCCATCCTGTTTGCTCAGATCTCTGTCTCTTCAGAATTCATTTGTTCCATGTGCTGGTCACAATGCCCGGGGCTGCACCCACATGCACCCAGAAGTATCTAAATCCTTTGGATGTTAATGATTTTATGGCAGCTGATGTGAATAACATCAAGTTCAAACACTTAAACTGAAGTTCTCCCAAATCAGTCAACTGCTTCTCAAGTGTTATCTGTAGCAAGTCCCTATATTTACCATTTCTCAATGAGAATAATAATGGATCTGATTTTTTCAGAAGCTACTGTGTGGCTTCTACGTAAATTTAAGCCTCACCACAAACCTGCAAGCAAGGAAATATTATCCCATTTCGTAAAGGAAGAAACAGAAATTCAGAGGGTTTCAATTACTTCCCCAAGACCATAGGCAGTTGGGTTTCATACCTCAGACTAGGCTCCCAAAGGCTGTGCATGTTTTTACCCGCCATACCATAACAGATGCTTTCAAAGGGCTCACAATGCAGCAGAGGCAATAAAATAACGCACATGAATAATACAGCCTAACCATACAAGAAAACTGTCATGAATGATAGTACCGAGGACTGCATAGATTTGGAGACAATGAGTCTATGCCTATGTGTAATGTCTCCAGGGACCCCTTCTCTAATACTGAGCTGCTGATTGTGTAACGGGAAGCTCCATCCACCCATAAATCGTGCCCTAGCTGATGATCTGGAGCTTACCTCTCTTGGTTTTCGGTCAAAATATGTTTTGAAGGATTAGGCTTTTCACTGAAAAAGAAATCACTGTCACTCTTTTTATTTATTTGTTTGTTTGTTTGTTTGTTTATTCTTGGCTGCGTTGGGTCTTCGCTGCGGCCTGTGGGCTTTCTCTAGTTGTGGCGAGCAGGGACTACTCTCTTCATTGCGGTGTACGGGCTTCTCATTGCTGTGGCTTCTCTTGTTGCGGAGCACGGGCTCTAGGCACACGGGCTTCAGTAGTTGTGGCACTCAGGCTCAGTAGTTGTGGCTCTTGGGCTCTAGAGCACAGGCTCAGTAGTTGTGGCAGACAGGCTTAGTTGCTCTGTGGCATGTGGGATCTTCCTGGACCAGAGCTCGACCCCGTGTCCCCTGCATTGGCAGGCAGATTCTTAACCACTGCGCCACCAGGGAAGTGCCCATTGTTGCTCTTATTTCAGCTTCACTCTTTTGCATTCTGAAGCTTTATGAAAATTTATTCTATCCGTTAATCTCAGGGGGTTAGGGACCATTTCAATCCCTGGAGGAATCAGATGTTTCCCTGAGAAAGGTGTACTCAAGCAGCATGTATCAACCAAAACCTGGAGGCTGCAACCAGAAATCAAGGGTCTACTGGTTTCTGACACTTCTCTTTAGAGTGACCATTTCACCATGGGCTTAAAATAATAGGAATGAAGGGAAAAGGGCAAATGAATACATGGAACAGGACTAGGCAGAAGCCTGATCTGTCGTTTGTCTAAATAGGAAATGAAGCTCATATACGTTACCTTATGAGTCATTTTCCCCTCTCTCCTGAATCCCATTCTCCTCTTTTCTCAAGGCTCTAGGGCCTCCAGACCCATGTCCTCCTTCCTCTAATTCAAACCTGCCCACAGGACATCTATAGATCTTAGTACAGTTTTAAGATAAGGTATTCTTCCTTGATGGTCAGTGCACTTTGACACCTTATCTCTCTTTAGGAACCCAAAGGTATTTTATCTCCTGTGAGATATTAAGAATCTGCCTTCCAATGCAGGGGATGTGGGTTTGATCCCTGGTCGGGGAACTAAGATCCCACATGCTGCAGGGCAGTTAAGTCCACGTGCCACAACTACTGAGCCACAACTAGAGAGTGGCCCGTGAACCGCAACAAAAGATCCCACATGCGCAACTAAGACCCGACGCAGCCAAAAATAAATAAATAAATAAACATGTTTAATTCTAAAAAAATATTAGTTTTTAATTGGCCTTGGCCTGTTTCAGCTCCGCAACGCTGGTTAGGGACGGAGGTGACGGGACCGAAGAGGTGCGAGAGGAGGGGCTGTCCCTGCGGCATAGAGGTGGGCCTGAGGTTCGGCGACGCCGCTCAGGGTGCCCCGCGCCAGGCCCGGGAGAGGGACCGCCGTGTCCGCGTCCCGCCGGTACCGGAACCGCTCCGCCCACAGAGTCCAATGTTGGCGGCGGCGCTGAGGGACCCGCCTGAGGGCAGTGTGACTTTTGCAGATGTGGCCGTGAACTTTTCCTTGGAGGAATGGGGTCTCCTTGACGAGGCTCAGAGATGCCAGTACCATGATGTGATGCTGGAGGACTTGGCACCTACAACTCCCCTGGTTGTCGGCGTGCAGAAGAGGATGGGGAGGCACTATCTGAGCAGAGTGTCTCTGATCAAGGAAGCTCACAGATCAGAATTGTTAAGGCAGGTCTGTCTCCCCAGAAGGCCAACCTCTATGAGATGTGTGGCCCAATCTTGAGTGACATTTTTCACTTGGCTGAGTACCAGGCAGCATGCTGTGGGCAGAAACTACTCGCGTGGGGCGTGTGAGAAACCATTCTATTTCAGAGCAAACCTCCATCACCAAAAGCAGCACACTGGAGACAAACCATTGAGAAGTGATGTGAGGAGAGCATTGTTTGTGAACGGCTGCCCTTTACCTTTGGGGATGTCGGGAAGGACTTCCTGGGCAACTCAGGATTTCTTCACCAACAGGCCACATGCACCTGGGAGAAGTCAAATAGTGGAACTGGGGCTTCCCTGGTGGCGCAGTGGTTGAGAGTCTGCCTGCCGATGCAGGGGACACGGGGTTCATGTCCCGGTCCAGGAGGATCCCACATGCCGCGGAGCGGCTGGGCCGGTGAACCATGGCCGCTGAGCCTGCACGTCTGGAGCCTGTGCTCCGCAACGGGAGAGGCCACAGTGGTGAGAGGCCCGCGTACCGCAAAAAAAAAAAAAAAATAGTGGAACAGAGCATGAGGCTCCCTTTCCAAGGGCAAAAAAATCATTATAAATGGGGAGACTGCCCAGAAACTTTCAGTGGCAAACACACTTGTTCAGCACCAGAGAGTACTCACTAGAGGAAGATGTTACACGTACAGCGAATGTGGGAAATCATTTAGCAAAAGCTCCCATCTCATCAGACATGAGAGAGTTCACACTGGAGAAAGGCCTTATGAGTGTAGTGAATGTGGGAAATCCTTTAGCCAAAGCTCTAACCTCATCACACATCGGAGAGTTCACACTGAGAAAAGGCCCTTACAATTTGGGGAATATACTGAATTCTTTACCTACAGTTCCAGTCTCTTCAAACACTAGACTGTTTACACTGGATCAAGGCCTTGTTAATGCAATGAATATGATAAGGCCATTAGCCCAAGGTTTTGACTCTGGAACCATAGATTTCAGAGGGAAAAAAACATCTTACACGTGCAGGGATGTACAGTTTCCTTTTTCAGTATGTCGACACTTGAGATCCCTCCATGTGGCACCATCTGAATGGAACCTCATACATCCAAACATCTGCAAACATCCCAGGCATGTGGGAGCTGCACTGTACTTTTCTTTTTTTTTTTTTCGGTGTGCGGGCCTCTCACTGCTGTGACCTCTCCCGTTGCGGAGCACAGGCTCCGGACACGCAGGCTCAGCGGCCATGGCTCACGGGCCCAGCCGCTCTGCGGCATGTAGGATCTTCCCGGACCAGGGCACAAACCCGTGTCCCCTGCATCGGCAGGTGGACTCTCAACCACTGTGCCTCCAGGGAAGTCCTGTTTATTTATATTTTTGACCACTGAGGCAAGGTGACCCTCCCAGGGGGTGTGGCAGAAAGTGGTGAAGTCAATATAGGGGATTTTACAAAAACAGTAAGAAATCCCAGATTTTTATTTTGGATAATATTTTTAAGCTTTAATAAGGTATAAATACATGCAATAAAATGCACATGGTTAAAATTAAAAAATATATTAAAAAAGAAGAAAAAAGAATAAAAAAAGAAATGTGCTACTTACCTATATATCTTTGCCTGCTGTGGAAAATGAGAATGGTACTTTTTTTCTGAAAGGAAGTTTTTTTTTCCCGCTGAAAATCTAAATGTAATTTTAGCGCTTTTCAATAGGATCTAAGAAAGGGCTTAGATTTTGAAGTCCCTGCTTATTATAGGGTAACTAATAAAACTACCCAGTTCTGCCTTTCTTTCTCACAGACTCTTCTGTCTCCAATGATTCTCCTTTCATCTGTCTCCTTATTAGACACCTTTGATCCTTGACCACCCCTTACTCTCCATTCTTCCTTTTTTCTCACACTGTCAATCGTTGATTGAAAGCCAATCTCTTTTCTAGAACAGTGGTTCTCAAAGTGCGGTTGGCAGAACCTTGGGAGTCCCCAAGACCCTTTACAGGGAATCCATGTCAAAATTCTTGTAATAATAATAATACAAGGAAGTTACTTGCATTTTTTACTGGGTGACATTTGCAAAAAGCGGTGACTGGTAAAACTGCTGGCATCTTAGCCCGAATAGGGCTGTGGCACCAAACTATACTATTGGTGGTCATTGGATCCTTCACCACCACGCATTTGCAGTTTAAAAAAAGTCAGTTTCACCTAAGGATATCCTCAGTGAAGGAGTAAGAGCTATTGAATCCCGATTCTTGGGTATATGACTTTTTACTATTTTGTGATGACATGGAAAGTATGCATAACACACTCTGCCACACACCAAAGTATGAGGGTTGTTTAGAAGAAAAGCACTTGTACAATTATTTGAGTTGCAAGCTGAACTAGAGCCTTATTTTCACAGAAAATCATTTTCACTTGAAAGAACGACTGACATAAATTACGGTTACCTAGACTTGGGCATTTAGTAGGTATTTTCTCAAGAGACAATGAAGTGAGTCACTTCAAGAAACAATGAAGCGAGTCACTTCAAGAAACAATGAAGTGCGTCACTTCAAGAAACTGACAGAATTTTTTTGCCAATGATAAGAATCAAGTTTTCAAACTAAAATTAGTGTTTTGGAAATCCTGCATCTGCCAAAACAAGATTCAGAATACTTGTATGAGCTTGACTGCTTCCCAATACTTAAAAGACTTTCAGATGAGATCAGAGGTGATTTGTCTGGCAACATATAATGAAATATATCAATATTTGGAAGAGTTGCATAATTCAGTGAAATCCTATTTTCCAAATGCCAATGCATAATATTACAAAATCATGCATGGTTACAGATCTATTTAAACAGGAAGACAGACCATTAGATTTTAATGTAACAAAGTTTCAGATTCCACATAGCAACTAACTTTTAAGATACTACCAGTTTGAATTTTGGTATAGTATTAAAGAATATCCACAATTACCTGAAAAGACTAGTACGTTTCCCTTTCCAGCTCCATATACCTGCAAAGCTTTCCTTCAAACATGTCAAAATAGCGTATCTTTACAGATTGAACACAGAATCTAAGAATCCAGCTGTCTTCTATAAAGCCAGACATTAAAGAGTTTTGCATTCTTTAAATATTAAAAAGAGTCACTCTTCTCACCACCTTTATTTTGGGAAATAGTTATTTTCATAAAGATGTAATTTATGTTAAGGTATAATGACTTTTTTTTTTTTTTTTTTTCGGTACGCGGGCCTCTCACTGTTGTGGCCTCTCCCGTTGCAGAGTACAGGCTCCAGACGCGCAGGCTCAGCGGCCATGGCTCACGGGCCCTGCCGCTCCACGGCATGTGGGATCTTCCCGGACCAGGGCACGAACCCGTGTCCCCTGCATCGGCAGGCAGACTCTCAACCACTGCGCCACTAGGGAAGCCCTAATGAAGTTATTTTTAAATGAATAAAGTAGTTTTTAGTTTCTGATACATATTGATTTTTAAGTGTAAAAGAATTTTGAGATCAAAACCTTTGGGAGTCACTTCCCTAGACCAATCTTTCTTCTGGCCTCCAGTCTCTATTACAGTTTCCTTAATAGACACTAACCCATTTATTAGTACACAAGACTAGCTTCGGGAGGATTTGGAGTGGGCAGCCTCCTGCCCGGTTTGATTTGAATAGTGCAGGCCACCACTTCCCTTCTCCCCAAATATCTTCTCTGTTGACCCTCCACAGGACTTCAGATTTTCCTCATTGGTATTCTTTTGATATGTCACTTGAACGTCTCTCTTCAAATTTAAATTCATGTAAGTGGTAGTCATTGCTAGTTACCAGTCATTAATGTATTAAAATAATACCCTTTAAAAAAAAAAAAAACCTTTGGCTGCACTGCATGGCATGTGGGATCTTATTCCCCAACCAGGAATCGAAATTGCACCCCCTGCATTGGAAGTGTGGAGTCTTAACCACTGGACTGCCAGGGAGGTCCCAATACCCAACTTTTGAGTGTTGACTATGTCAAGCTTAATTCTAAACACTTTTCATGTATTATCTCACTTAATCTTATGAAGAATGAACATTTATCCTACCCTATTTTCAATGAAGAAACTTGTAGATTGATATTATTACATTAATCAGCAAGGCCTTGAGGAACAGTGACACATACTCTAGGATATAAGGTCCCATACAGGCACATGCTACCAGGAGAAAAAGGCAGAGAACAGTCTGGAGCTTAGATGTAGTGTCCATGATGGCTCATGGCGGGCCACCCATCTGGCCAATGAGAGGCAGGCACCAAAGTAAGGGGAAGAGGTTGAGCCCTGGCTACTTTGCTGGTTCAGCCCTGACCCTGATCTGGACCCTGACCCTGGTGGGTTTTGTTACCTTGTACAGTTAAGTCCCCTATATATGAACCTTCAAGTTGCGAACTTTCAAAGATGCGAACGTGCATTTGCATGTCCAGTCACGTGCTTTTGTGTACCTTACTGTACAGTACTATATAGAGTACAGTAGTGTAGCATATTTATTTCAAGCCTAGGATGTCTGGAAGCAAGCATGAAAGCAGCAGGGATGTAGCTGGTACTACTGCTAAGAAGCGCCAAGCAATAACAATGGAAACAAAAGTGAAAATAACTTGGTTGGACTTACAAACAAATTGGACTTAGGGATGCATTCTGGGAACAGAACTCGTTCATATGTAGGGGACTTACTGTATTCCACAAACCACCTCTCTCCCTTGGCTCATTCTGAAATGTTATAATCCCTTTCCATTCCCCATGTGTACTAAAACATCAGAACTTAAAAAAAAAAAAAAGCCACACAAAATTAACCTTAAAAAAATAAATTTATCTCAAGTCTGAAATAACTGAAGAACAAGCATAAAGCTAATAGTACAAAGAGCAAAAATTAGAACATGAAAAATGACTTAAGACAGACAGGCATTCTTCCGGCAATACTCTATGTTTACACATATTTTTAAAACACATTCACAAAAGGCAAAAGCTATATTTGCAACATTTTATAAATACAAGAGCTTTTGAAAGCATCCAGTTTCTTTCTAAAATCACTTGATTAAAATTTACACAAGTGATAGTTACCAACTCCATATTCCAAAGATACGACATAGAATTACATGACATTCTTGTTTGATATATTACAGACAAATTTAATTCAAAATACATAAAAATTATCAATTCATTTTGTGTTTTGTCACATATTTCATTCTTTTTCTAATCAACAAGGAAAAATACACATGACATATATGTATATATGCTTTTCAGAAATAAAATATTCCAACTTTTATCTGTAATTTGTTCAAACCTCAGGAACTTGACAAGTATACGATTATTTGAAATAACATTGACAGTTTAAAAGTAAAAACAATTATTTAGAGGAGGGGCCTTAAAGTATATTTTTGGCCATAAAATCTGTGATGTAAATATCTAAGGAAGTTAATGATTCAGCATATTCTGCCTGAGCTATCACCAACTGAACAAAAAGGCTAAAAACAGATTTATTTTTTAAAAATTTTGTCATGCATATTTTTTTAATTAATTTATTTTTGGCTGTGTTAGGTCTTCGTTGCTGCGTGAGGGCTTTCTCTAGTTGTGGTGAGCAGGGGCTACTCTTCGTTGTGGTGCACAGGCTTCTCATTGTGGTGGCTTCTCTTGTTGCAGACACAGGCTCTAGGTGCATAGGTTTCAGTAGTTGTGGCCCGCGGGCTCAGTGGTTGCAGCTCACGGGCTCTAGAGCACAGGCTCAGTAGTTGTGGCGCACGGGCTTAGATGCTCCGCAGGATGTGGGATCTTCCCGGACCAGGGCTTGAACCCGTGTCCCCTGCCTTGGTAGGCAGATTCTTAAACACTGCGCCACCAGGGGAGTTCTAAAAACAGATTTTAAGTTCCCTGTATCTACAAGGTAACAACCACAGTTGTTTATTCAACTGTCCAGGGAATTTTTCTACAGCTAGATTTAAGTTCCTGTGGTACAGTGATTTGGTCTATCCCCCGATGAGTGCATTTAAAATTCAAAAAAGATCTCTGAGATCAAATTTTACACATTCATTATACGGATGAGAAAAGTCCTGCCTGATTTACAGGAAAACTAGAAACAGATCCAGGACATAGACCTGAAGTTCCTGATTCCCAGCTAAGTTCTTCTGGTAACACGTTCTCCAGGGTAAGATTCCACATAATTTACTGTCATTTGGTTACAGAGAATGTTATAATTTCAGTATAAAACGATGCATATAGTACACCCAAATCAGAATTGCTAATTCACTTCAAGGATATTCAAGGGAATACCTGATTGGCTTTCTGTGTTTATGTGGACATAATATAAATATTATGGCTGTTTAAATGCCATTACTCTAAAGATATTCCTATCAGCTTAGAGAGCCAGGACATGAACAACATTGAGATTCTCACTGTAAACAAAATGCAGTGGTAGGCACTGTGGAAATGCATTTGGTCCTATTCTCCTTACCCTGAGCATGTAAAAGAGCAGACTGTTCCAACAGTTTGGAGCCTATGCACATTCTGTGGTGAAGAAAAGAATCCACTCCCCCAACACACTGAGGGAGCACAGACCTGGGCAAAGGATTCCTCAAAGAATGATAAAGATTCCATAAAGAATGATTTGCTGAATTAGAACAGACAGCATTTCAAGAGGTCTCCACTAAATGGGAATACCTAGGCTACCTGAAGTTATTACAGATTTCCTTATCTCAGGAATCTTCAAGGCAAAAGTATAAGGTGTGACACAAAAAATCATGAAAAAGCCAGTAACACATAGGATGAAATTTTCTTACTAGAAAGTTATACATTGAAGAAAAAAAAGAGTAAAAAAAGGTAGTGGATACAAAACTACTCTATATCAAGTTGGAGTGAAAAAATATAGTGTTAGCATTCTTACAATGAATGGGAAGGCAGCACAAAGAAGAACTCAAGGTAATGAGGCTGTGTCTGGGCTAGTTCGCTTAATGAGAACGTATGCCTAAGACCAAAGTTATGGGTTCCGTCTGCACACAGAAAAGTTTTTATGGCCACTGACAGTACCTGTTACAAAGTATTTTCTAACAAGAATGTAAGAAATGGGAAAAATCTTAAGAGGTCATCTGGAAGTCTCATCCCAATAGTGTCATTTGGTGGGTTAGAAGTGTCATATTCGTAGACTGTGTTCACACTGAGGGGGCTTGGACAGCTGGTCTGAACAATGGAAAGGGAGATAATTAGGAATACATTGTACACTTGGTTCCACTGGATAGTTGTATATAAACAAATTGCATGTACTCCTATGTGACTTGAAGGGACTGGACCTCCATATTATCATTTTAGAAAGCCTTCTAAGCTTCCATTTTCTACAAAAAGAACATTTACTTTTGAAAACCAAATGTCAAGAAGCTTACTTTTAGGTCAATAATATAAGATGGGACACTCATTAGATAAATGGTAGTTTTAAAATGATGTAAACAAAAGTATTTTAAGCAAAATATTGCTTAAATTAACAAGTAAGAACAGTAACTGCATACAGGAGTCATACAATAATTTTCAAGTAAGTGTCCATTCCCCACAACCTATAAACTAAGCTTTATTACTCAATCATCACATGACATTAACTTTTCCTTTCACCTCAAATTGCTGATTCTGATTGCTTGGACATCAGAATAGTTTTTGATTCTTCATCTATGGGGCTATCAACTGGTACCTGTAGAAAGAATAAGAGGATAAAAAATTTACAGTACGTATCTGGCATATGCCATTATGACAGATCCACAGGAATAAAAAAAAAACAGCTGATGGGGTAGATGGGTTTATAGTCACTCTAGCACACACTTCTCAATAGTATAATCATAAAAATATTCACTACTTACAGCTTTAATATCGCCATTTGTAATTCCTTTATTTATATTGTGTCTTTTCAGATCGGACTTGATTAATGCTGCAAAGAGAGACGCATCAATGGAGTTACCGTAGAGTATGTATAAATATACTTTTTTCTAAGCAATACAAAATCTTTTTTGATATTGTCAAATTTAGCACTCTACAGTACCATAATATTCCATAACATTCTTGTAGCCTGAAAAAATAATAGTATCTCTCTAAGCCATTAACTTAATTAGCAAGTCATTCATTAGTGAACAAATACAGGATGCTAAGAACCAAGACACAAAGATGAAAAGCACCATTCTTTCCCTAAAGGACACTCCAGTATACGGAAACACTGACATGCAAACAATTATAACACTGTATAACAACTCCAATAATGCAGGCATGCACAGGGTGTAGTGGAAGTGTGGGGAAAAAAATGCCTATGTCAGAAGGAAATCAGGAAAGGCTTACCAGAGGAGATATGTTTGAACTGAAACTTGAAAAATGAGTTGGAACTTGTCAAGCAGATAAGAGGAGAGGGGAAGGCATTCTAGGCAGGCGGAAACCAGTACATGTCAAGAGACCAGGACAGGAAGAGTACAGTCTATCCTTGGCACTAGAGGTAGTTTGGGATCATTGGAACATCAAGTACAAGAGGCAGGTGGCAAGATGGGAGGCTGGGTTGGCAGGATGACATTGTGTCTGAGTAGGGGAGGACATGATCAGGTCTGTCCGTTAGGGAGCTCAGTCTGGCAGCTGTGCGGGGGATGTCATCAGCAACAAGACTAGAGGCAGGAAGGCCAGTCAAGAGGCTTTCATCCTGCTGAGAGGTGGTAAGACCTGCATGTGTGAGAAATGGTGATATAGGGACAGGTTTCAGAGACATTTTAGAATCGAACCAATAAGACTCAGTGGTTTGAGGGACTTCCCTGGTGGTCCAGTGGTAAAGAATCCGCCTTCCAATGCAGGGGACGTTGGTTCGATCCCTGGTCGGGGAACTAAGATCCCACATGCTGCGGGGCAACTAAGCCCGCGTGCCAGAACTACTAAGCTCGTGCGCCTCAATGAGAGGGCCCGCGTGCCACAAACTACAGAACCCACACACGCCACAACTAGAGAGAAGCCCAGCGCTGCAACGAAGAGCCCACACGCCTCAGCGAAAGCCCCGCGTGCCTCCAATAAGACCCAACGCGGCCAATAAATAAATAATATTTTAAAAAGAAGACTCAGTGGTTTGATAGGATATGAAAAATGGGGATTAGGGAGGGGGAAGTGGGTGACTTGCTTGGGCAATTGAATGGATGGAGGTCCTAGTTATTGAAACTGAAAATACAAGACAAATTGGTGTGACTGGGAAGGTGGTGAGTTCAGTTCTGGATAGGTTGAATATAAAATCCCATGGGACATCCAGGTCCAGAGATAAATAGATGATTAGACATATTGGTCTGAAATGTAAAAAGCGATCAGGGTCTGAAGGTACAGATTAATGTGGTAGTTAAGGCCACAGACTGCACAAAGAGAGTGTAAAACAAGAAAAGATAAAAGTTTGTGGGTAGTTAAGTAATCTAATCAGTCATAAAGCAAAGTCTGAAAGGTGAAAGTAAAATCAGTCTTAAAAATTAGACTAATGCTTCTTTAGGAATCCACACTGCCCCTTATAATTCTGTTCCATTACTGATACCAGTATTTTAGAAATTCAGATATTTATGCTGAACTAATTGCATATATGTAAAATGGCCTTTCTGAATGCATTTAAATGATTTTAAAGGGATGTTGTGTAACAAGCTCATACTTACAAGCAGCTTGATATTAAAACGTCATGCTTTAAATTGCAGCAATGATCGATATCGGCTGATCCGCTCGACACTGTTGTTCAATCCACCAAAGCAAAGAGGCTACTCGTTTTTTATAGGGGGAAACTGGATTTCTTTACCATTAATATTAATCATAGAATTTAGAAACACCGTGAGGTGCTTAGAAACACTTTTTTCAATGGACATAAATGGTCTAAGGAGCATATATAACAGACTTTACAGAGAGCTGTCAATACTGGAAAAGCAGAATGCACTGCATTTAAATGGTAATTCCCCTGTCAAAACAAGACCTGCCAACAATTCTCAAAAAATGTAAAAAGAAAAGGTACCACCTTTACCACACCTCAGTAATTTCCCAGCCTTCTTTCCTCTGTCTAAACAAATAACTACTGGATATAAATCCATCACCTCTCTCCAGTAAAATATTCAACATATGAGAGACATTAATTAGCATTTTTAGGTGGCAAAAGTATCAATGTAAAGCTAATTTTAAAGATTTTTTTTCACTTCTTAATTTCCTGTACTTCACCTGTTTGAATTAACATTTATGAATCTTACTATAAGATAATGTGAAAAGAGAACACAAAACTGTTCCCTTTTTTGTGCAACAGAAACACTCTATTTGATAGCTAGGTGTTACTTCCCTGGAAATTAAGAACAAATATGGAATTATTTATGACAGATCAGTAGTTAAGACAGTTAATGTATTAAATTACATACATTCAGTTACAAAACATTCAGTTTTGTATGCTTTGTTTTACTAACTGAAGAGAGTAAGAGGAAAACACTTCCGTGGTAGGATGTTTTTCTTTGAGGAAATGGTACATTTAGTCCCTTTGAGTGTAATGAATGAATGATAGTGACCTTAGGTGGTTGTGTATTTCCAAAATAAGTGCTAATCACTGGTAAGCACTTATCATATTGGGGGTTTCAAAAAGAATGATCAGGTATTCAATGAATATAAAAAGAAGCCTTGATTCATATCTTTCTGTTAGATTCTATCCTTGAATCAAGTTATAGCAGATCAAAAAAATAATCCCTCTTCAACTCTCCATGGCTTCTGTCTCTCATGTTGACAAGGGGACTCAGAAAGAAATTAATAAAGTGCAATAACAGTTGAGGCCAACATGGGCCTGGAAGCACTACTGGATATAAATCTTGCTATTTTTTTTTTTGGCCATGCCCCACAGCTTCTGGGATCTGTGTTCCCTAACCAGAGATCGAACCCAGGCCCCGGCAGTGAAAGCTCAGAGTCCTAACCACTGGACTGCTAGGGAATTCCCTATAAATCTTGCTTCGAAATTCATCCTTACACCCATGTGCCTGGACAAACTATGGATAAAAGTTCTTTTACATGCTCTTTTTCTGGAGATTGGGCACTATTCTCTTTCCTGCCCATGTCTATTCTGACTAGACCTAAGAAGAACTGGCAAATAATTCCACACGCTATTTCCACCACCACCATTTGACTTCTTCCTATAGTTACCATATTATAATAACAGCCTGGGACTTCCCTGGCGGTCCAGTGGTTAAGACTTCGCCTTCCAATGCAAGGGGTGCGGGTTCGATCCCTGGCTGGGGAGCTAAGATTCCACATGCCTCGCAGCCAAAAAAACAAAACATAAAACAGAAGCAAAAATTCAATAAAGACTTTAAAAATGGTCCACATCAAAAAAATCTTAAGGGGACTTCCCTGGAAGTCCAGTGGTTGAGAATCTGCCTTCCAATGAAGGGGACATGAGTTTGATCCCTGGTCAGGGAACTAAGATCCCACATGCCACAGGGCAACTAAGTCCATGTGCCGCAACTACTGAGCTCAAAAGCCATGGGCCACAACTAGAGAGAAGCCCGTGTGCTGCAACAAAGAGCCTGCACGCCACAGCGGAGGATCCCACATGCAGCAACTAAGACTCGATGCAGCCAAGAAAAAAAAAAAAAATCTTAAAAAAAAAAAAAAGCAGCCTATGTGATACATGATCAGGCATGTCCTAGGTGCCAGACACTATACTAGGAGCTTTTCATCAACCATCTCAGTTAATCCTCACAGCAACCCTCTAAGGCAGGGTTTTTTTGTTGTTGTTGTTTATTTTTTATTCGTTGCTCTAGGGATTACACTGCATCTTTAATTTATCACAATCTTCTTAGACTTTATATAGAATTACTTCAAGAAAGATGTAGAAATCTTGCAATAGTATAGTTGCATTCCCCCTTTTTTTTGCTATTTTTACCATATTTATATTACATCTATATACATTTTTTGAGATACAATTCACATAACATTTACCCCTTTAATGTATACAATTCAGTGTTTTTAAAATTATATTCAAAAAATTGTATAACCATCATAAAGCAGGCTTTTAATACCCTATTATATAAATGAGAAAGGGAGGATGTGAGAGGTTGAGTAACTTTTCAAAGTCACACAGCTAGTGAGCAGCAGAATCAGAACTTGAGGCCAGGTCTGTCCATTCCAGGCCTTTACTGACACTTGTTACAATGGTTTTGTTTTCTATGCATAGTAATTGCATTGAATTTGAAACCTGAAAAATGAATTCATAGATTCATATCCTTGAAGGGAAACAATAATATCCTGCTTTTTATCTCATTTTTTTCTTGAGTTCTGTCAAGCCTTGAGAAGCAATATAAATGAAAATTAAATATAAAGACGACAAGACACGAGTACTTTGGCAGGTAAATTCCCTAATTTACCTGTTAAAATGATGCCTACAAACATCCAAACACAGAGGAAAATGTTCCCTGTCCTAGGACCATAGTCTGATGTGAGCTTTCCTTGCGCCAATGTGAATAAAATTCCAAATATCTAAAATAAAGTAAGAGAAATATTTTTATTGTTTGCTTCTTTAAAACAAATATAATGTTTTCCCCAGAACTTTTCTTAACTATTTTATTCATATGATTTGGCTTCTAGAAACATGCATTGAAAGGTAGAATTTTTAAAACAAAAACTATGGTCAAACTCATTATCCACTAGACTATTTGGTAAACTAATGGTCTCAGATTTAAGAGAAATCAGAGGTTTACCTGTGCAGCAGCATTAAGAAGACCAGATGAAGTACCTTCAGACTCAGGGTAAGTGATTTCAACAGCAAATTCAAAACCCAAGGGGAGGTAACCAGTCATGAAGAAACTAAGAAAATAAATCCAAAATCACAGAAAGAATCATTAAAAGGACAAGATCACATATTGATGCAATTGCTTAACTTCTCGTACCTATTCTAATTATCAAGTAAGTGAATGTTTTGAGGTTGGTATGTGAAAGGAAGGCACTATTATGATTCACCAATTAACCCAAGGACATGAGAACTGAGACGCAAAACCATGAACTAGGAAGCAAAACAGTTTCTAATTTTTTTTCCTGAGAAAAATTTACCCCTAGTTTTCTAAGTCAGTTGTCTTTCTAGCCAAGTAAAGTTACTTGGATTAAGTAAGGCTTATCCATTTTTCACCTATAGTATAGCAAAAAAATAATTTTAAGCTAATTTTTATAGTTGTAAAGAATTACACATTGACGTGCACAAAACAGATTTTTAAAGTTTAAAATATTAAAGAACTTTTGAGCAATTATACTCCAATAAAGACGTTAAACAAATAAAAAATAAAAAATAAAATATTAAAGAACTTTTGGATGAACTTAAAAAAATCAAAAACCACAGTAGTAGTACTTCAGAATTATAACAGCATGCTATCATTCCTCCTAAACACAAGTGATGCTTACCCAAGCAACCCTCCAGTGACAAACACGATGACAATGTGTCCAAGGTTTAGTGTGAAAGTAAATATAACCATTCCAACAAAAGACAAAATGTAAACTGTCAAAGTAGTATGTCTAAAACAAAAACAACAAAATTGTTAGTATTTTGTCTGATTTTCTTAGGCACATAAAAATCATGTCTAGCTATGCTCTGTCCATACAGTAATAAATTCTTCAGATTTCAAGATTAACCCCTCCTTATCTATGGAAAATGTTTCCACCAAGGCATGGACTTGAAAGATTAAATTTAAGTTTCAACAGCAACAGACAACAAAACTCACATCATATCCAATGCTCAGACAAGAAGGAAAACTCATAAGGATAAAATCATTTTTGTGCCACCAAATGGGATAGTCCCCTAGCCGTATTTCAAGATACAGATCAAATTCCGCCTCTTCCAAAATGCTTTTCCTAACCACTGCAGCTTACAAGATTCTCCTTTCTTCCAAACTCCCTAATCATTTTCTATCTACATAATTGGCACTTGACATATATTTTAGTCTGTTATATTATTATTTAACTTTACATATGTGAACACCTTATTTTTCCCAATTAGACTGCAAAGGTCCTAAGGACAGGGATCAAATATTACTTCCCACGATTCCTAGCTAAGAGTGATGCACATAACAGGAACTTGGTGAATGAATGGCAGTTATCCTGAGAAGAAAGCCAGGGCAACAAAGAACATTTCTATGCCAATCCAGTTTCCTAATTATAAAATGGACCAAGGACTATTAATAAATATAAATCCTTTACATATGCTCCCTTCATCTACAAATTTAATGGGTTTTACTCTAAGCTACCATTATGTAATAATGAAGCCACAGTAAGTGCTGTCTTAAATGACACGAGAACTATCTTGGAGAATTTCAAGATCAGCAATACTTTGAAAGGGTTTAGATAATGGTATCAAATATATCTTAGGCCTTGAAAGGCGCAGAGGACATAGTTCCATTACTTCATTCATTCCTAGTTCCATTCATTCATTTCTCCCAAACAGATGGGAAGTTTCTGTCTGTTGAGAAATGTAGCTATTCTTCTTCTTCTTCTTCTTTTTATTTTTTTTGAAATATAGGTATTCTTTTAAGGCCCAGTGCAAAAGATGCTGCCTCTGAAATCCCTTTCTCAGTCTCCTAGTTGGTATTACTCACTTTTTCTTTTGTATTAGCATTTTTCTGGGTCCATATAGATGTACAATATAGCATCTTCATATTATGTATTACAGTATTATAGTTAAGTGGAACTACAGTTTGGGGGCATTTTAGCCAAAAAATTTTTACCAAAAAGCCTTTTGATAGGAAAGAACAACTTTTTATTTGTTTGTTTTTAAGTTCATAACATGAGAAAAGAGCAATATAAAGTCTCTGTCAGAAGTCAAATGTTTCTCAGAAAGGGCCCTTTTCAGAATAGAAATGATCCATTCTGAAGAGGTATATATGAGTATTATTGGAGGGGAGGAGAGTTCATAAGGTATCCAAGTTCTCAAAGTTGAAATAAACATGACCGATAAGATAATACAGAGACTACTGTATTCAGAAGTTAAGGGAACCTAAGAGTGTCTAGAATCCAAGTCTTTTAGTAATAATAACACTTTGTAAATTTCTTAAAATAAAAAGTAAAGGTTCCTTTAAAACCAAAATACCTTAGGTTGTACACCATACATTTGCCTACTTTCACTTACTTGTATGTTTTGGTATAATCCAGCCATAAACCACAAAGAATAGAACCCACCATTCCAGCTAATACTAGCGTTAGCCCAATCCTTCCAGCATTCACTTCTTCTCCCTTAAAATTTTTTTCAAAAGAAGTTGATCAGATACTTCTAATTCAAACAGATCCTTCACATTCCAATACCTTCTCAAAGTCAATGGAAATAGCAGATAAAATTGAGCATACATTATAACATGAAGAATTCAGTACATGTGTTAAGGTGAATGGGGTAGAGGAAGGTAAAGCACATGTTCAAGGACATTCTACATTAAAACGGAAAAAAAAACCCTGATATATGGGAGAAATCAAAAAGGGAATTTTTCTTCATCTTCCATGGTTAGAAGTACAGTAATTTTTGTTAGAATTCTTAAGTAATTCACAGATGTCTGAAAAGGAAGTTAAGCTGATAGCTTTTACATACTACAACTACATTCTCCTTTCAAAAGCAAAGAGAGATCAGAGCTTGATATTTACATCTTTATATTTGTGTTGGTTTCTTTTAAAGTCTGTTCTTTGTCTTTTTTCATATAACCAGTCACACTATCTCTTTAAAAAATTTTTTTAAAAGACTGAGGTATTGTCAAAGCAATAATGACTTCTGCTTTCCACGTTGTTTTATAAACTGGATTAAATGTATTCTCAGTGAAAACAAATATAAATCTTTTACAGCAACAAGGTCATAAATCTTTAGCCTTATGATCATGCTAACAGGAATTATATTGCTAAAGAAAAATTCTTGGCCAGGCATGCAACACAATATAGGCAGAAGCTTACCTCATAGTATGTCAGTATAATTTGATTTAATAATGTTGAGACTGAATAAAATGCTCCAGTCATGATACCTACAATAAATAAAGAGAAAACTATCAATGTACCATGTACTAGTTCATAAAGTAATATGGAACACTCTGTGACAGTTATGAAAATATAATGTCTTCTTAGACAGTTGACAGAAAAAATTAAGACCTCTTGCTATTCCCTTTCAGGATGTGGACTGATCAACGTAACACCTAAACTTACTAGAGACTGTGATTGTAAAATTCTGTCATTACATCATTTACTATTATTTAGATTCAGACATATGGACCAGAAATCACAGTACCATGCATAACACTGTATACAGCAATCTAGCAACGGATTGCTTCCTGAGCGCCTACACAAGCTAATGAATGTTAAAGCATTAAGACAGAATCCCTCTTTCAGAGATCTCACCCCTGCATCAAAGACTTATAAGGCAATTAGTAAGAAAATGTTAATTAAAGAATACTTAAAAAGGAAAAATAAAAACAGCTGGTTATCAGGAATCATATGACTAGGTTTGAATCATGGAGTTTCTTCACATATGTTGTGTAACTTTAGGTCTAAGTCTTTTAACCTAGCTGAAATTTAAGTTTATTGTCTTTCTATTATTAAATATTTCAAGCATACAAAATAGTACAGAGACTAATTTAACAAATACCCTTACTCATCACCCTCTTGCTAAACATTAACATTCTGCCATCTTTGCTGTAGATTCATTTTTTTAGACCTTCCTTAATGCTATTCTTCCTCAGAGGTAATCCCCATCCTGATCGTGGTGTTTATTATCATAGATATTATAACATATATGTATCAATACACAACAGTTAGAATTATTCTGCATGTATTTAAATTTTATATAAATAATATGGTATTAGTATCCATCTGCAATTTGCTCATATCACTCAATATTATGGTTTTGAGATTTAACCATGTTGATACTTTTAGTTCTAGCTCATCAGTTTTCTCTGATGTATAATAGTACATTGTGTGAATATACTTCCATTTAATTATCTCTTGTCCTAAGTCAATAGACATGTTAAGGCTTTTTCCAGTTTTTTGCTATTTAAAACAATGTTGCAATAAATACTATGTTTTTGTTCTTATGTATAAGGGTTTCTCTAAATATGTACCTAGGAGTAAAACTTCTACTTTCTAGATATAGCCAAAATACCCTTCAAAATGGGTGTGCCAGTTTATATAGTAAGTCCCCTACATATGAACGAGTTCCGTTCCGAGAGTGGGTTTGTAAGTCGAATTTGTTCGTGAGTCCAACAATGTTAGCCTAGGTACCCAAGTAATACAATCAGCTATATAGTACTGTACTGTAATGGGTTTATAATACTTTTCACACAAATAATACATAAAAAACAAACAAAAAATAAAGAAAACATTTTTAATCTTACAGTACAGTACCTTGAAAAGTACAGTAGTACAGTATAACAGCTGACATACAGGGGCTGGCATCAAGTGAACAGGCAAGAAGAGTTAGACTGGAGGAGGGAGAGGAGGTGGGAGATGGTAGAGCTGAAGGATCGTCAGCAATAGGAGACGGGGGACAAGCTGCAACTTCACTCACA
This sequence comes from Mesoplodon mirus, assembly GCF_964341445.2. Classification (NCBI taxonomy): domain Eukaryota; kingdom Metazoa; phylum Chordata; class Mammalia; order Artiodactyla; family Ziphiidae; genus Mesoplodon; species Mesoplodon mirus. The sequence continues at coordinate 153,571,755 of NC_138978.1, read as the reverse complement.
CCTGACGTGGATGGAATGCACGTTTGCATCTTTGAAAGTTCACAACTTGAAGGTTCATATGTAGGGGACTTGCTGTACTACCAACAGAGTTCCTTTACTCTACATCCTTGCCAAATTTGTTTGCATCAGATTAAAAAATTTTTTTCTTTTTTTTTTTTGCCAATTTGAATGTGTGGGATATTGTATCTTACTTTGGTTTTGATTTGAATTTCCTCAATTACTAGTAAGGTTGAGCATCATACATGAGCAATATACACACACACAAACATATAAATGCCTTCTGATTTCCCCAGACTGTTTGCTCTTTCCTTAGTGACTAGTAGGGGTCAATTTTATATTGTGAGTACGAAGCCTGTGTTGGTTATGTGCATTGCAGACATTTTCTCATAGCCTATGTCATGTCATTTTAGAAAATATCATTATTTTAATGTATATATTTATCAATCTTTTTATTTAGGGTTTATGTTTTTTGCATTAGGAAATTCTTTTAAGAATACTAAAGATGGTTCCCTTCCCTTCCCTTTATTGCTTCTAAAACATTAAAGTTCTGGGGACTTCCCTGGAGGTCCAGTGGTTAAGACTCCACGCTTCCACTGCAGGAGGCACGGGTTCAATCCCTGCCCTGGTCAGGGAACTAAGATCCCACATGCTGTGCCACGTGGCCAAAAAAAATTAAAGTTCTGATTTTTACCCTTTGATCTTTAATCTCCAATTCATTTTCTAATTTCACCTTATTTTTCCTCTATGGCTAATTGATTGTCCCAGGACAATTTACTATGTAGATTCTCTTCTACAAATATCAAGTTTTCATATATGCATAATGTTCTAGTCATCACAGCTGTCTGCAAATATTCTAGTTTTTCTCTATCCAGGCACTTAGTGGCATGGCCATATGACTTTAAAGGTAAGTAAAAGTGATACTTCTCATTTCCTACCTGAGTAATCATGGAGACATGTGCCTGGATCCCTGAGTAATTTGCTGCCTACTCACAGTGAACAGGTAGCATTGGCAAGAAATAAACTTTTGATGTGTTTGGCCACTAAGATTTTTTTTGGTGGGGTTTCATTGCTATAATACAACCTAGCCTATGCCAACTGATACACAGGGCTAGGTCCCTGGGCTCTCTATTCTGTTCCAGTGATCTAATTGTCTATCCCTTACTAATACATGAGATCTTGATTACCACTGCTCTATAAATCTTGGTATCTGAGAATTAGTTCCTTACCTTGTTCTTTAACAAAATTACCATTGTTGTTCTTGGCCCTTACTTATCTCACAGGAATTTCAGAATTAGCCAAGTTTTATTACAAACCCTGTTTAAGTTGGAGATTGCAAGATGAGGCCTAGGTCTAAAGATCTTATCAAAAACCCCTGGGTAACTAGCCTTTGTTACTCACTTCCCACTGAGTTCAGGAATGTATAGGGACCCAGCTAGGTTAGCCTGGGAGGCCAAGGAAAATAAAGGAGGCCTGTGCTGAGGCTTGAGTGTACTCTACTGCACTGTACCCTATGGTGATCTCAAATCTATTCCAGACCTCAGTGAGGATAGCCAGAATCTGGAGAAAAAATTATAACAGCAAAGAATACTGTTAGCTGAATCTAGAGTATGGTATTTGTCTGAGTTTCAGATAGCAAGTAGCTACAGATGGGGACAGTGAGGGATCATGCTTTCTCCAAATAGCCCTAACTCAAAAAAAAAAAAAAAAAAAAAAAAAGTTTCTTGGTTTATTTGGTTCCTGAGTTTTGGACACTAAAAAATCCTGAAAACCTGTCCTAGGAGTGTAGTGCCTATCCAGACTATCCCATGTACAAGTCTGCTCCAATCTTTTGTACATAATACTAGGCATGGAGGGGGACAGGTACAATTCCAAAAGGTGTGATATGACTCTCACACATTCAGACATTATGATCCCTAACTATGCACCCCTTCGGTGACGAATATCAAGTCAAGAAACTTCTCCAACTGTCCTGGGGAATATTATTGAATGCTCCACAGGGTATCCCAACTCCCTCTTTCTAATTCCTTCAACAAGTACTCTGTTCAGTTTCTGAAGCCTGTGTCTGTGTCTGGCCTTTCTATCAGTCCAAATCCATAATTGGCATTTGTTAATATAGTGGTCCTGTAAGGTTAACTGGCATTATTACAACCTTGAGTCTTCCGAAAACATGGTATATCCCTCCACTTAATTGAGGTCTTCTCTTATGTCTTTCAATGTTTTACAATTTTATAATTTATAAAGTTATTTTTTAACATTTAAGTATAGCTGATTTACATTAAGTTCTTTTTGGTAGATTTATTCCTACGCATCTTATACTTTTGGTTGATATTATAAAAGATATCTTTTTATAAGAATGCAATTGATATTTTCACATTGTTAGGTATCTCATAATCTTTCTGAACCCATACTTATTAATTCTAATAGAGTCTGTAGGTTCTCTTGAATTATTTTGTAGACCATGGGGTTAGCAAAAACATTTTCTGTAAAAGACCAGACAGTAAATATTTTAGCTTTGCAGGCTATATGGTCTCTAATGTGGCTACTCTGCTGCTCTTGTAGTTCAAAAGCAGCCATAGACAATATGTAAGCGAACAAAACTTTATAAAAACCGGCAACGGCCGGATTTGGCTCCTAAGACAGTTTGCTCACCTCTGGTATAATCTTATTATCTGCAAATAATAGCATCTTTTTTCTTTCCAATTCATATACTTTTCATTTTTCCTGTATTAGTGGGCCAGCCAGGACTTTCAGTTGGATGTTGAATAGAAGTGGTGACAATAGGCATCCTTGTTTTAAGAGATACTTCTTATTGATTTTTTTTTTTTTTTTTTTTTTTTTTGCGGTATGCGGGCCTCTCCCGTTGCGGAGCACAGGCTCTGGACACGCAGGCTCTGCGGCCATGGCTCACGGGCCTAGCCAATCCGCGGCATGTGGGATCTTCCTGGACCAGGGCACGAACCCGTGTCCCCTGCATCGGCAGGCGGACTCTCAACCACTACGTCACCAGGGAAGCCCCCTTATTGATTTTTAAGGGTAATGTTCCTAAGGTTCTGCTTTTGGAATGATGTTTGCTATAGGGTTTTTGTAGATAAACTTTATCAGGTTCAGAAAGTTCATTTTTCTCACAGTTGGCTAGGAGTCTTTAACCAATGGGTATTGTATTCTATCAAATGCTTTTTCCTCAGCCATTGGGTAAATTTTCCTCTTTGATCTCTTACTGTGGTCAATTATATGCACACATTTCTAGTACTAAATCATTTCTCACTCCTGAGATAAACCAAACTTCATCAGGATGTGCTATCATTTTTATAAATAGCTGGATTAGGTTTTCTAATATTTTATTTTGGATTTTTACACCTAGGTTCATAGGTAAAACTGGCCTATAATTTTTCTCTTACACTGTCCCTGTCTGATTTTGATATCAAGGTTATACTAGCCTCACAAATAAATTGCAGATGATAACAAATAAGTTGCAGGTGGTAACAGTGATTCCTTCCAGGGAGTGGATGACCTGGGGATAGAGATGGGAGAAGACTGACTTTTCATTGTATGTCCTTTGTACCTTTTAAATCCTACACAAATAAAATTTAGAATTAAGAAATGAGAACTCAGGGGACTTCCCTGGTGGTCCGGTGGTTAAAACTCCATGCTCCCAATGCAGGGGGCCCTGGTTCGATCCTCGGTCAGGGAACCAGATCCCGCATGCCACAACTAAGAGCCCACATGCCGCAACTAAAAGATTCCCGCATGCCGCAACTAAAGATCCCTCATGCTGAAATGAAAATCCTGTACGCGGCAACAAAGATCCCAACTAAGAACTGGCGCAGGGACTTCCTTGGCGTCACAGTGGTTAAGAATCCGCCTGCCAATTCAGGGGACATGGGTTCAATCCCTGATCTGGGAAGATCCCACAAGCAAGGGAGCAACTAAGCTTGTGCACCGCAACAGCTGAGCCTGCGTGCTGCAACTACTGAAGCCTGCACGCCTAGAGCCCATGCTCCGCAACAAGAGAAGCCACCGCAATGAGAAGCCTGCACAGAGCAATGAAGACCCAATGCAGCCAAAAATATATATATATATTTAAATATATTTTTAAAAAAAGAAAAAGAAATGAGAACTCAGAGTCTTTATTTTTAAAATAAGTATAATAATCTTTCTATCTCAAAAGTTAGCTGAAATAATATACATGGAAGTCCTTTACAAATTACAAACAACTAAACAAATTTTTACCTAATTATTTATGCATAATCAGGTGCTAAATAATGTGCTATAAAAAACATAAAAGCTCCACAGAAATCAGAATATTCAGAGACGGTGCCATCTAAGGCTCTTGCTCATGCCATTACCCTCTTCCCCCTTGTCTATCCAAATCTAACCTGTCCTTCAAGGCCAGCCTCAACCACCATCTTTGCTGTGATGCCTTCCCTGCCATCCACACCCCTTCCTTCCTTGTATCTTGTCCCAATTATGTATTCTGAAGGCCTTTAGCATGCAGTTGCCATACAACTTCTCTTATGTTGTTATCTTTCTGATAAATAACTTTTACACTATTGTTTACTTTTCAGAGGTTTACATAATCTCCTCAATTGAATTATAATTATTTCAGGGTGGAAATCATGTATCATGCTTCTTTCTAATCCATACAGCATCTAGGGCACTATTATACATTTAGTAGATACTTGATAGTGATTGGTAGGATAAATGAATAAATGAATGAATAATGCAATGAACAATAAGTGAGGTAAACGTTAAGCTAGCTCTTATAGGACTGCTTAAGGAAAAAAAGGACACATTTCAGGTAAAAGAAATAATGGCACAAAATGTATTACAGAGATGAGAATTAACAGTGTATATGCATATGAAGGCATGTTTGTGTGTCTGTGTATGTGACACAAGGTTGGTTATAAATTTGGCTAAAAGAGAATTTTGTATTGGGAAACAATGAGGTATAAAAGAAGGAAAGAAGCCACCTTAAATGATAGGCTAAAGAAATGAATTTGCTCTACTAGATAACAGTGAGCCACTATATTTTCTCTACTTCCTAGTTATGAATTTTAGGTTTAAGCTAAGCAGTGGAGGTAACCAAAATTAAGAAAAGGAACTGAAGTATTTAATTATGAGATGATATAACATCTGGTATTTGCTTTAAAATATTCCAGGGAATTCCCTGGCTGTCCAGTGGTTAGGACTCTGCACTTTCACTGCCAAGGGCCCGGGTTCGATCCCTGGTTGGGGAACTAAGATCCCACAAGCTGCAGCATGGCCAAAGCCAAAAAAAAAAAAAAAAAAAAAAAAATTAAAAAGGTAAAATATTCCAGGAAAAATGCAGAGGAAATAAAAGCAATATTGGTGAACTGTTGGTAATTGTTGAAGCTGGGTGATGATGGGTACTTAAGAATTCATTAAATCAAATGTTCTACTTTTGTGTTTAATAATTTCCACTAAGAAAAGGGGTGGGGGGAAGTAATCCCAGTAAAAGGGTAAGAGTTTAGGTCACAGCATAATTTGTTAAAACTTATAAAACAATTATGTACTACTGTGTGCACTGCCCCCAAAAAATATAAAGAAAAGAATAGCAGTGAGTGACTTCTGAAGGCAAGTAAGACAGAAATAGGGGGTATTGGTTAATAAACAGTGTTAATATAAGGACAAAAGAATACTCTGTCAGAAAACTCTGAAGGGAACACAATGTGTTGGTGCCTGTAGTCAGAGCTACAGTGTTAGGAGGAATATCTGTCTGCTATGCTGAAAGATCTACAAGGATGAGACGTTGATAGAGTAGTCAAAATAGATGACAGTTTGCACAGGGTCAAAGAAAGGAATTATTGATGACATTTTCCATATGCTTATGGTGGTCAGAACTATAATTTATAAAGGACCTAAAACACCCTGGGAGAACTCACAAAAGAAGACAGTGCTGGCAGACAGCAGAAACAAGAACTACAATCCTGCAGCCTGTGGAACGAAAACCACATTCACAGAAAGATAGACAAAATGAAAACGCAGAGTACTTTCTACCAGATGAAGGAACAAGATAAAACCCCAGAAAAACAATTAAATGAAGTGAAGGTAGGCAACCTTCCAGAAAAAGAATTCAGAATAATGATAGTGAAGATGATCCAGGACCTCGGAAAAAGAATGGAGATCAAGAAGATGCAAGAGGGCTTCCTTGGTGGCGCAGTGGTTGAGAGTCCGCCTGCCGATGCAGGGGACGCGGGTTTGTGCCCCGATCCAGGAGGATCCCACATGCTCCGCAACGGGAGAGGCCACAACAGTGAGAGGCCCGCATACCGCAAAAAAAAAAAAAAAAAAAAAAAAAGAAGATGCAAGAAATGTTTAACAAGGACCTAGAAGAGTTAAAGAACAAACACCTAGAAGAATTAAAGAACAAACAAACAGAGATACAATAATTGAAATTAAAAATACACTCAATAGCAGAATAATTGAGGCAGAAGAACAGATAAGTGACCTGGAAGACAGAATGGTGGAATTCACTGCCACAGAAAAGAATAAAGAAAAAAAAAAAAAAAAAGAAAACAAATGAAGACAGCCTAAGAGACCTGTGGGACAACATTAAATGCACAAACATTCTCATTATAGAGGTACCAGAAGGAGAAGAGAGAAAGAAAGGACCTGAGAAAATATTTGAAGAGATTATAGTAGAAAACTTCCCTAACATGGGAAAGGAAATAGCCACCCAAGTCCAGGAAGCACAGAGTCCCAGGCAGGATAAACCCAAAGAGAAACATGCCAAGACACATAGTAATCAAACTGACAAAAATTAAAGACAAAGAAAAATTATTAAAAGCAGCAAGGGAAAAACGACAAATAACATACAAGGGAACCCCCATAAGGTTAACAATTGATTTCTCAGCAGAAACTCTACAAGCCAGAAGGGAGTGGCACGATATATTTAAAGTGATGAAAGGGAAGAACCTACAACCAAGATTACTCTAGGGCTTCCCTGGTGGCGCAGTCGTTGAGAATCTGCCTGCTAATGCAGGGGACACGGGTTCGAGCCCTGGTCTGGGAAGATCCCACATGCTGCAGAGCAACTAGGCCCGTGAGCCACAACTACTGAGCCTGCGCGTCTGGAGCCTGTGCTCCACAACAAGAGAGGCCGCAATAGTGAGAGGCCTGCGCACTGCGATGAAGAGCGGCCCCCACTTGCCACAACTAGAGAAAGCCCTCGCACAGAAACGAAGACCTAACACAGCCAAAAATAAATAAATTAATAAATGCAACAGTGCTTACTAGATCATAAATTTCAAAAAAAAAAAAAAAAAAAAAAGATTACTCTACCCAGCAAGGATCTCATTCAGATTCGATGGAGACATCAAAAGCTTTACAGACAAGGAAAGGCTCAGAGAATTCAGCACCACCAAACCAGCTCTACAACAAATGCTAAAGGAACTTCTCTAAGTGGGAAACACAAAAGACAAAAAGGACCTACAAAAACAAACCCAAAACAATTAAGAAAATGGTAATAGGAACATACATATCGATAATTACCTTAAACGTAAATGGATTAAGTGCTCCAACCAAAAGGCACAGGCTCACTGTATGGATACAAAAACAAGACCCATATATATGCTATCTATAAGAGACCCACTTCAGACTTAGGGACACATACAGACTGAAAGTGAGGGAATGGAAAAAAATATTCCATGCAAATGGAAATCAAAAGAAAGCTGGAGTAGCAATACTCATACCAGATAAAATAGACTTTGAAATAAAGAATGTTACAAGAGACAAGGAAGGACACTACATGATGGTCAAGGGATCAATGAAAGAAGAAGACATAACAATTATAAATATATACGCACCCAAAGATGAGCACCTCAATACATAAGGCAAATGCTAATGGCTATAAAAGAGGAAATCAACAGTAACACAATAAAAGTGCAGGATGTTAACACCTCACTTACACCAAGGGACACATCATCCAGACAGAAAATTAATAAGAAAACACAAGCTTTAAATTACACAATAGACCAGATAGATTTAATTGATATTTATAGGACATTCCATCCAAAAACTGCAGATTACATTTTCTTCTCAAGTGCACATGGAACACTCTCTAGGATAGATCACATCTTGGGTCACAAATCAAGCCTCAGTAAATTTAAGAAAATTGAAATCGTATCAAGCATCTTTTCCAACCACAATGCTATGAGATTGGAAATCAATTACAGGGGAAAAAATATAAAAAATACAAACACATGGAGGCTAAACAGTACACTACTTAATAACCAAGAGATCACTGAAGAAATAAAAAAGGAAATCAAAAAATACCTAGAAACAAATGACAGTGAAAACACAATGACCCAAAACCAATGGGATGCAGCAAAAGCAGTTCTAAGAGGGAAGTTTATAGCAATACAAGCCTACCTCAAGAAGCAAGAAAAATCTCAAATAAACAATTTATCCTTACACCTAAGGGAACTAGAGAAAGAAGAACAAACAAAACCCAAAGTTAGTAGAAGAAAAGAAATCATAAAGATCAGAGCAGAAATAAATGAAATAGAAACAAAGAAAACAATAGCAAAGATCAAGAAAATAAAAGTTGGTTCTTTGAGAAGATAAACAAAATTGATAAACTTTTAGCCAGACTCATCAAGAAAAAGAGGAAGAGGACTCAATCAATAAAATTAGACATGAAGAAGGAGAAGTTACAATTGACACCACAGAAATACAAAGCATCCTAAGAGACTACAAGCAACTCTATGCCAATAAAATGGACAACCTGGAAGAAATGGACAAATTCTTAGAAAGGTATAACCTTCCAAGACTGAACCAGGAAGAAATACAAAATATGAACAGACCAATCACAAGTAATAAAATTGAAACTGTGATTAAAAATCTTCCAACAAACAAAAGCCCAGGACCAGATGGCTTCACAGGTGAATTCTATCAAACATTTAGAGAAGAGCTAACACTCATCCTTCTCAAACTCTTCCAAAAAATTGCAGAGGAAGGAACACTCCTAAACTCATTCTATGAGGCCTCCATCACCCTGATACCAAAACCAGACAATGATACTACAAAAAAAGAAAGTTACAGACCAATATCACTGATGAATATACATGCAAAAATCCTCAACAAAATACTAGCAAACAGAATCCAACAACACATTAAAAGACTCATACACCATGATCAAGTGGGATTTATCCCAGGGATGCAAGGATTCTTCAGTATACGCAGATCAATCAATGTGATACACCATGTTAACAAACTGAAGAATAAAAACCATATGATCATCTCAATAGATGCAGAAAAAGTTTTTGACAAAATTCAACACCCATTTATGATAAAAACTCTCCAGAAAGTGGGCATAGAGGGAACCTACCTCAACATAATAAAGGCCATATATGACAAACCCACAGCAAACATCATTTTCAATGGTGTAAAACTGAAAGCATTTCCTCTAAGATCAGGAACAAGACAAGGATGTCCACTCTCGCCACTATTATTCAACATAGTTTTGGAAGTCCTAGCCACGGAAATCAGAGAAGAAAAAGAAATAAAAGGAATACAAATTGGAAAAGAAGAAGTCAAACTGTCACTGTTTGCAGATGACATGATACTATACATAGAGAATCCTGAAGATGCCACCAGAAAACTACTAGAGCTAATCAATGAATTTGGTAAAGTTGCAGGATACAAAATTGATGCACAGAAATCTCTTGCATTCCTATACACTAACAACAAAAGATCAGAAAAAGAAATTAAGGAACCAATCCCATTCACCACTGCAACAAAAAGAATAAAATACCTAGGAATAAACCTACCTAATGAGACAGAAGACCTGTACTCAGAAAACTATAAGACACTGATGAAAGAAATCAAAGATGACACAAACAGATGAAGAGATATACCATGTTCTTGGATTGGAAGAATAAATATTGTGAAAATGACTATACTACCCAAAGCAATCTACAGATTCAATGCAATCCTTATCAAATTACCAGTGATATTTTTTACAGAACTAGAACAAAAATCTTAAAATGTGTATGGAGACACAAACAACCCCAAATAGCAAAAGCAGTCTTCAGGGAAAAAAACGGAGCTGGAGGAATCAGACTCCCCAACTTCAGACTATACTACAAAGCTACAGTAATCAAGACAGTATGGTACTGGCACAAAAACAGAAATATAGATCAATGGAACAGGATAGAAAGCCCAGAGGTAAACCCATGCACCTATGGTCAACTAATCCATGACAAAGGAGGCAAGGATATACAATGGAGAAAAGACAGTCTCTTCAATAATTGGTGCTGGGAGAACTGGACAGCTACATGTAAAAAAAATGAAATAGAACACTCCCTAATACCATACACAAAAATAAACTCTATATGGATTAGAGACCTAAATGTAAGACTGGACACTATAAAACTCTTAGAGGAAAACATAGGAAGAACACTCTTTGACATAAATCACAGCAAGAGCTTTTTTGATCCACCTCCTAGAGTAATGGAACTAAAAACAAAAATAAACAAGTGGGACCTAATGAAACTTAAAAGCTTTTGTACAGCAAAGGAAACTATAAAAAAGACAAAAAGACAACTCTCAGAATGGAAAGAAATATTTGCAAACGAATCAATGGACAAAGGATTAATCTCCAAAATATAAACAGCTCATGCAGCTCAATGTTAAAAAAAAAAAACTAATCAAAAAATGGGCAGAAGACCTAAATAGACATTTCTCCAAAGAAGACATACAGATGGCCAAGAAGCACATGAAAAGCTGCTCAACTTCACTAATTATTAGAGAAATGCAAATCACAACTACAATAAGGTATTTCCTCATACTGGTTAGAATGGGCATCATCAGAAAATCTACAAACAACAAATGCTGGAGAGGGTGTGGAGAAAAGGGAACCCTCTTGCATTGCTGGTGGGAATGTAAATTGATACAGCCACTATGAAGAACAGTATGGAGGTTCCTTAAAAAACTAAAAATAGAATTACCATATGATCCAGCAATTCCACTACTGGGCATATACCCAGAGAAAACCATAATTCAAAAAGATACACGCACCCCAATGTTCATTGCAGCACTATTTACAATAGCCAGGTCATGGAAGCAACCTAAATGCCCATGGACAGATGAATGGATAAAGAAGATGTAGTACATATATACAATGGAATGTTACTCAGCCATTAAAAGGAACGAAATTGGGTCATTTGTAGAGACATGGATGGATCTAGAGACTGTCATACAGAGTGAAGTAAGTCAGAAAGAGAAAAACAAATATCGTATATTAACACATATATGTGGAACCTAGAAAAATGGTACAGATGAACCAGTTTCAGGGCAGAAATAGAGACACAGATGTAGAGAACAAACGTATGGACACCAAAGGGGGAAAGTGGCGGGGGAGGATGGTGCTGTGATGAATTGAGAGATTGGGACTGACATATATACAGTAATATGTATAAAATGGATGACTAATAAGAACCTGCTGTATAAAAAATTTTTTTAATTAAATAAAATTTTTTTTAAAAAGAGAGCTTCTGGGCTTCCCTGGTGGCGCAGTGGTTGAGAGTCCGCCTGCCGATGCAGGGGACACGGGTTCGTGCCCTGGTCCAGGAAGATCCCACATGCCGCAGAGCGGTGGGACCGTGAGCCATGGCCGCTGGGCCTGCACATCCGGAGCCTGTGCTCCGCAACGGGAGAGACCACAACAGTGAGAGGCCCGCGTACCGCCAAAAAAAAAAAAAAAAGAGTGCTTCTTTCTTTAATATCCACAAATTTTTTTTTGTTCTAAAAACGTGTAAGGAAATCCATTCTGAAGTTTTTGCTTTTGATTAAAAATTTAGGTTTATGACTACACTATTATTATAGAGTTAATAAACCTATCTCATTATCTCATTAATTAAAGCTCAAACCACTAGATTATAAGAAAATAATCTGTAATGCTCAAAGGTTTACACAGACATCAACGAAAATAAAACCACTTACCATAAGTGATCAATAGAAGGACAAAAGGAATATTTTTAAATAGGTTCCTTATTGATTTCACATAGGAATACTCTCCAGGGGGACTGTCTTGGAGAACTGCTTGAGCCTGGCTTGGTGGATACTGAGGTTTTTCTTTGAATGCTGGAAACATACATGAAAAGATAATTCAATATACGAGTCTTCTTTAGTGAGCAGACTAAATTCAGTTTAAGTTTAAAGAGGTAGTAAACGTCTTTTATAGTAAGGCTTTTCATTTTCACTAATTTCTAAGTGAAGAATAGTTTGATATTATCATCTCAACCCTCTGAAATGGACTAGAACTCAGAGATTTGGCCAATTCACAGAACTGAACTGTAAACCCATCAATACTATGTCACAACTTTGCCCAGTGATTATTCCATTTCTAGTTAAGCAAGATTAATTTTTATTATATTAAGTATTCAAGAATTCTATTTTTAAATTTGGTTCAATCTGTAATTAGAGGTAATATCAGATATGAGCAAGCCAGTATCTTATTGAACTTTTAGAGGATTGTCTTGAGTTAGTACCTATTTTCTTCTGAAATTTGATATAAAGTTTATCATCTGATGCAATTACCCCTATAGAACTGAAAAGGTCCATGTGGATTCATGGGCGCAGAGCTAGGTCCTGCCTGCTGACTCACCTCAGCTGCACATGGAAAATCTATGGGTAGAGCTGGGAGACATAAAAGTGTGATACATAGTTTCTGATACTGTAAGTTCTAGCACTGCCCATTACTATGTAGTTAGAGAAAGATCGCACAGCCTTCTCAGCCAGACACTTAGAGACTGCCCTTTTGCTGGGCAGGGAAGGATCTGCTAATTTCCTACAACAGATGGCTAGGCAGAGATTTCTGTAGGGTATGGCTAGCCAGGAGTCAAGACTTTTTGATAGAAGAGCTGACCTGCTAAGAGTGGTACATCAGAAATTAAAATCCAGTTTTAGTATTGACTCAAAATTTTAAACTAAAATACATACAGGAAAAATGCTGTATTTCACTGAATCTAAAATGGTCTGATGCTGGCACTTAATGATTTTGGCAGGCATCAACAGAAGGTTTTCACATAACCATGTCTCAATTGACACCAATGTTACATGCCATTGATAGTTTTTTATTGTGATAAGAACATTTAAGTTGAAATCCACCCTCTTAACAAACTTTTAAGTGTACAATAAGTATTGTTAACTATAGGCATAATGTTATACAGCATATCTCTAGAACTTATTCATCTTAGACGCCATTGATTGATTACTAAAGGCACCTCAATTTCAGAGGCACCGTGAAAAAAATGTACACTTTAGAATCAATAAAGTAGGGTAAATTCAAAAGCCAAAAAGAAGGTAAATGGATTCAGAAGAAAGTAATATTTTCTAAAATATTAGAATTTCCTCCTTCTCTTTCTCCCTCTCTCCCTCTTTTTAAATAGTGGCTATTTCTTTCTTCCAACAAAGAAACCTGCTTTGTAGTTTGAAAGTGGTCTACATCTGATGGACCTGACTGTCAACTGTAATCATGTAGAAATATTTTAAAAATACAGATTTTAGGATTCTAGAGAAGGCTCAGTGAATCAGAACCTCCAGAACAGAACCTTAGAACTGTATTACACAAAGCTCAACACTCAGCCAGGTTTGAAAATCACTGCAAAAGAAAGAAATCATCCTTAAAACTTGCACACAATATTGTAATTCTCTAATTCTCCTGTTTGCTGCTAAAAATTAAAAAATTACAGCTCTTTGCTCACCAAAACATGAATTATGATATAAATAAAACAACAAACTAGACTTCTATTTTTATAGGTCTTACAACTAATTGAAGAGGAGACATAACTCATAAATATTTACTTTTTAATATCCTTACACTGGAGGACTGGTAGACATAAAACGTTTTAAGTGGTTGCAATCCCTCCCCTTCCTTTCACCCTATCTGCTCCTTGCACTGTTGAGGACGCCTGTTGTCCTCTCCTGAAAGTCTCTTTGCATCCTAGTTAAGATAGGAAATATCTCTTTTTATTAATATTGGTAAAACAGAACTCACATGGTTGTAAAACAAAGTTTCAGAATGTAGAAACTATGCTTACAACGTAGTCATGGGTATTGAATGAGTCCTAAGTCTCTTACTTAGATTTTTATTTACTATAGTAAAATAAGTCTAAATGGCTCAGATCTGAACTCAAATGCAAAATAAAAACAAGTTCTGGTAGTCTTTAATTCCATTAGACTTGTTTTCTGAATACAATTGTTACGTCTTAGTTTCAGGAAGTCAACTGCTCTCTTGGACAAAATCAAGAGTTTATCTACCAGTTACACAATATAGTAAAGTCAGGCTTAAGTCTATGAAGAAAAAAAAAAAGAGGAACAAAAAGACCATTGGTCTATGACCCTGTTTACGCCTCACTGCTCCTTTCAAAGGATGAAATATGGCTTTTTCTTTCTCCTTTGAAACTGAAAAATAGACTTCTAACTTCTTCTCTTCTCCCCACCAAAAATTTGTGCATATAAAATAATTAACTAATAAAATAATTAATTAATAAAACAGTTATTCTCCACCCTTAGCAACAGGCATGGAAAGTAGCCAAAGGATTTTGGGCACCACATTCAAACTTTTTCTCCCATGATGAATAAATAACAAATCTATTGTGTTTAGGACCACTTCTATTTTTTGAAATCAGGTTATAATATTATCTTTTGATTTCATTATTTGTGCCTTTGTGATTCAAGCGGACATTACACATATTAATTTATTATAAGACAAACACAGGTTTGAATCCTGGCTCTGACTCATCTCACTATATGATTCAAAGAAATCAATTCCTGCTTCTCAGCTATTGCTTTCTCATTCATAAAATGGAGATAATAACAATAAGCTGGTATGAGGACTATATGATATGGGTAAAAGAATTTTGTAATTATTGAGTACTACACAAAATACATTGTTTTTTTGAGGAATATTTATTTTTAAAAATCAGAGACTTTTCAGGGAATTCCCTGGCAGTCCAGTGGTTAGGACTTGTCTTCCACCACAGGGGGTACAGGTTGGATCCCTGGTCAGGGAACTAAGATCCCACATGCTGCACAGTGCAGCCAAAAATAAAATCAGAGACTTTTCTCAGGGCTTGAAATTCTTATACACTAAGTAAAACGTACTTCTATTAACAATTTGTAATAGGAGCCAGTATATAAATATCCTGAATATAAGAATCAAAAGTAAAATTATGCATGCATGTTTTATACTCATGTATTTAAATACCTTAATATTAAATATTTTGACTGCCATTACTTTCAGTTTCTGTCATCCACTCATTTTAGTGAATCAGGACGATAAGGATTTTAACTGACATACTTAAGTGATATAGTTTACTGCTCTGCATAAGAACAGCTTTCAAATACAACAGCATTACCACTTATACAAGAGGAATTGAAACAAAAAATCAGACTAAGTAAAAATTAAAATGATATATTTGTATATGTAACATTTTATTAATGGAGTTAGATTGCCTAGGCTCAAATTTCATCTTTAGCATTTATATACTAACTGTGACCATGGGTAAGTTAAATTTACTTAAATTCTGTGCCCAGTTTCCTCATTTATAAAATGGGAATGATAATAATAGTACCGACCTTATAGGGCTTTGAGGATTAAATGAAATATAGCATGTAGTTGTGCTTTTAAACATGTTTGGTACATATCAATCAAATGTTAGAGACTGTAATAGTATTCTCTCAATAAGAATGGGGTATTAGTTTGAAATTCAGTGGAAGGTTGGGCTTAAGTCCTAGAAATGTTAGATGGATTACACTTAGGGAGGGTAATAGGATTACATGACATGAACCCTCAAGTTAGTATTTTAGGAAGACTTCTGAATTTCAGTGTGGTATATGTCACATTGCTGAAAAGCATCAGCACAAAACTAAATTATTTTATAAGATTTGATTGGGCTTCCAAAGTATTTATGGGTAGAATTTAGAAGGAAGTAGCCTTGTCTCTTAGTAATTAAGGAACTTTAAGAAAGTTAGGATTTTTAAAATAATCCATATTTTCCTCAATAGCAAATATTTAGGTATAAGGAAAACAGGTAAATTTTTAATTTAAACGTCACAATTTTCAACCTAGACTTTCAAATCACAACTGTATATTATCTTGCTTTTATACTATGCTTAGTATCATAAGATTAAGTTTGTAGGTCCCAAGCAAAACTTGACAATGAGCTTTTTTATTCCTATTCTATTTCCATTCCATTCACCTCCCATTTCCATTTCCACTGTCTACTCATAAGCCATGAGTACGTAAATAATTATGTACATGAACAGCTCTCTTTTAATTTATTAAATAATACAGGGTGATACGCCAATGGTCACACCTATGTTTTTTGTCTCACTCCTTTGACAAATAAAAATCTTATATTTGTAGCATCTCATATATATATATATGTTTAAATACATGTGTCATATATATAATTTTGTATCTATAGATATCTTATATACAATCTATTACTCTCACTTCTTCCAAAGAGACAAGCAATCGAAGACAATAAAAAAAGGAAAACCAGAATTTATGCAAAGATACATAGCAATCAAAGGAAAGAGAATTTTATTTTAATAAACCCTATTGCTAATGGAAGATCCATTTATGCAAAATGTATATAAACTATATCTCATACTTCATCTAGCAAATCAAATACGGCTACCAGAAAAGTAGATATAGGAATTTGTTTTTCAAAACTATAGATTTCTTTTAAAACTTTGTTAAACTGCCAAAATAGTACAAGGGATAATTTATCCTTTTTCAGTAGTCAGCACACAGCAAATATGCCACTCCCTAACAGAAACATAAAAACCAATCATAGGTAGATTGGACATGTCAGAATACTTCAAATGCTACCAAGAGAATATTTTGTTCATTATCTTAAGGGAAATTAAAAATATGTGGGCTGGGGCTTCCCTGGTGGCACAGTGGTTGAGAGTCCGCCTGCCAATGCAGGGGACACAGGTTCGTGCCCCGGTCCGGGAAGATCCCACATGCCGCGGAGCGGCAGGGCCTGTGAGCCATGGCCGCTGAGCCTGTGCGTCCGGCGCCTGTGCTCCGCAGCGGGAGAGGCCACAACAGTGAGAGGCCCGCGTACCACAAAAAAAAAAAAAAAAAAAATGTGGGCTGAGTTTCCTATCCCTGGGTCCAGCAGTTCATCTCTAAAGGCATCTCTGGGCTTCCCTGGTGGTGCAATGGTTAAGAATCCGCCTGCCAATGCAGGGGACATGGGTTCGAGCCCTGGTCTGGGAAGATCCCACATGCCACTGAGCAACTAAGCCTGTGTGCCACAACTGAGCCTGTGCTCTAGAGCCCGCGAGACACAACTACTGAGCCCACGTGCCACAACTACTGAAGCCCGCGCACCTAGAGCCTGTGCTCCGCAACAAGAGAAGCCACCGCAATGAGAAGCCTGCGCACCGCAATGAAGAGTAGCCCCCGCTCACCACAACTAGAGAAAGCCCATGTGCAGCAACGAAGACACAAATCAGCCAAAAATAAAATAAATTAATTAAATAAATAAAATTTAAAAAAATAAAGGCATCTCTATCAAAACACTCCATAGTCTTTAACATACATTTTCTTTGAAAACTGAGGATTTTATATCTGGTGATCATAAAAAACAACTTGCATTCTTCATTACTGTTATAACCATAGTAAAAATTAACATATAAAATTTAAAACTCCAGCTATAATGAAATTTAATTATAAATTTTAATGATTAAAAGATGGCCTTTCAACTTTAAAGTTCCTTTCTTCTTCAAATCAATTTAAGATATACTGAGTGCCCAAAAGGCAATATTATAGTTATGTTAGCAGCTCTATTACTTAAATAAGCCTCACCTATTCTTTTCTCTGAAATCAAAATTGTTTCCCATTAAAAATAAACTTTAAGGGCTTCCCTGGTGGCACAGTGGTTGAGGGTCCACCTGCCAGTGCAGGGGATGCGGGTTTGGGCCCTGGTCCGGGAGGGTCCCGCGTGCCGCGGAGCGACAAAGCCTGTGCGCCACAACTGCTGGGCCTGTGCTCCGGAGCCCACAAGCCACAACTACTGAGCCCACCTGCCACAACTGCTGAGGCCCGCGCGCCTAGAGCCCGTGCTCCACAACAAGAGAGGCCACCCAATGAGAAGCCCACGCACTGCAACGAGGAGTGGCCCGGCTCGCCACAACTGGAGAAAGCCCACGCACAGCGCGCAGCAACGGAGACCCAACGCAGCCAAAAATAAATAAATTTATAAACAAACAAACAAACAAAAACTTTAAAAAGCAGACCTTCCCAAACCTTCTTCCAAATTGATGATGGCTGCTTGCAGCTGATTTTGACTGACTGCTTCAAGAGACAGGCCCGGACGAGAGGACTCGGGGACGAGTGGCGGCAGCAGTGCTTTGCTGGAGTGGCCTAACAAGCAGATAGTTGCCACAGTTTGAAATTCTGCTGAACAGCTTGCTACTGCCCAGGATCATTCACTGGTCAACATTTTCAGATCCAGTTACCTGTTAAATTGGGGATCCCTGGAAGGATTTATCATTTAAAGGAAGGTTGTAGCCTATTCGCATCCTTTCAAAGCACGACAAGAACTTGTTCCTGGCAAGGTTAGCGTAAGATGCAGACACGTAGACGGATATGCAAAGGGGAGGCAGGTAATATGTTTGAAACCAACAGTTATCAGGAAAGAAAAGTTAGTAGGGAGATAAATGAGATGAATTAGTCTTCAAACCCTTTACAATATTAAAACGGATGTATACTCCTAGGCGTATAGCATTCATTACCTAAACAAGAAAGTGAACAGCAAGAATGAAACAAGCAAATAGCACTTGAGATATTACCAGTACAAATTTTCAGGGTTGGTTATTTTTATTTTCATATGTGTGTCATGCACTTATCTATTTAAGCTTTAGGGAAAGTAATTCACTTACCAATTATTGTTAAAATAAATAAAAATGTGGCGACAGCTGAAGTTCCGTAAAACATGGTACTGATATTACAAGCCAGCAGTTGTGTGTTATTCTGTGTGTTCGGCACTAACACTGGTGGCAGCAAAAAGCCAACTGCAGTTCCAAGCTGTAAAATGAACAGTCCTGTTAATTCTTTCTTCTTATTATAAGAGAAAAAAAAGTAATTAATCAACATAAAGACAACCACTATTGCAAGGTCCTTTCGTAAGCTCTGAAGCACCATGTTCTAATGTCTTTTTACCATACTGTTAAAGGAAAATTGCTGTCAAATGTCTTCCCTATTCAATAAACATTTACTAAGCTCCAACCATCCAAATGATGCTGCTATAAAGTTGTGTAAGACACACTCCTTAACCTTTGGCTACTTACAGTAAAAAGGAGAATAAAAATACACACATACACGCAGAAAATGCTGAGAAAAGACAACCTACAGAATGGGAGAAAATATCTGCAAATATTATATTTGATAAGGATCTACCATCCAGAATATACAGAGAACTCTTACAACTCGACAACAAAAAGACAAACATCCTAATTCAAAAATGGGCAAAAGACCTGAATAGACATTGCTCCAAAGAAGATGTACAAATGTCCAACAAGTACATGAAAAAATGCTCAATATCACTAGTTATTGGGAAAATGCAAATCAAAACCATACCCGCTAGAATGGCTATAATTTAAAAAAAAACAGAAAATAACAAATGTTGTCATGATGTGGAGAAATTGGAACACTCGTATACTGCTAATAAGATTGTAAAACAGTGCAGTGACCATGGAAAACAATTTGGCAGTTCCTTAAAAAGTTAAACATAGAGTGACTGTATGACCTAGCAATTCCTCTCTTGGGTATATACCCCCAAACTGAAAACAGGTATTGAATATTGTACATGAATATCCATAGCAGCCCTATTTGCAATAGCCAAAAGGTGGAAACAAGCAAATTGTCTATCAATGAATGAATGGATAAACAAAATGTGGTATACCCATTCAATGAAATATTATTTAGAAAGAATGAAATACTGATAGATGCTGTAACATGGATGACCTTTGAAAACTTGTTAAATGAAAGAAGCCAGACACAAAAGGTCACATACTGTATAATTCTATTTATATGAAATATCTAGGGGCTTCCCTGGTGGTGCAGTGGTTGGGAGTCCGCCTGCCAATGCAGGGGACCCGGGTTCGAGCCCTGGTCTGGGAGGATCCCACATTCCGCGGAGCAAGTAAGCCCGTGAGCCACAACTACTAAGCCTGCACGTCTGGAGCCTGTGCTCTGCAACGGGAGAGGCCGCGACAGTGAGGGGCCCCCGCACTGCGATGAAGAGTGGCCCCCGCTCGCCGCAACTGGATAAAGCCCTCGCACAGAAACGAAGACCCAACACAGCCAAAAATTAATTAATTAATTAATTAATTTTTTTAAAAAGGAGCAATACTCTTTAAAAAAAAAAGAAGAAAGAAATATCTAGACTAGGGAAATCCATAGCGAAAAAACAAATTAGTGGTTGCCGGGGCTAGAGAGGGGGGAATGAGGAGTGACTGCTTAGTGGGAACTGGGTCTTCTTTGAGGGTAGATGAAAATGTTTTGGAACCAGATATAGGTGATGGTTGCACAACATCGTGAAGGTACTAAATGCCACTGAGCTGTACACTTTAAAATGATTAATTTTTTTATGTGAATTTCACCTCAGGAAAAAAAAAATTAGGCCGACTATGATAATCACAAGAGAAATAAAATCAAAGTATTAAAGGAGGCTCAGCGGAGGGAGACTTCAGATTCTTTGGGGGATGGAGGTGAGACAGAAGGGCCCAAGATAGGTTTCAAAAAGGAGGCTGAGGCAGAGATAGTAACATTTACCAAATATTTCATTTGCTCCCTATAAAAAGCTGGACAGAGACAGTTCAACAGGTAATTACGAGTGTAGTAGGAGCAGTACTGTGATGAGAGGTAGAGGGCGCCATGACTGGGAAGATCATGTAATTGATTATTCAAGCAAGAACACTAGTCAGAGTGAAAGGGACCCCATGAGCAGTTGTACTGGACCACAGATGTACACCTGGACTGTTCTAGGCCAGTTGGAACATATGGTCACCTTAGCTAAGAGAGTATTTTAGAGGAGCACCTTGTATAGACTTGGGGTTCAGGAAAAATTTCTGAAGGAACAAAGATCTGAATAAGAAATTAGAGTTAGCCAAGTGAAATAGAAATGTTCCCAGTCAAGTAAGTCAGAAAGAGAAAGACCAATATCGTATATTAATGCATATATGTGGAACCTAGAAAAATGGTACAGATGAACCGGTTTGCAGGGCAGAAACTGAGACACAGATGTAGAGAACAAACGTATGGACACCAAGGGGGGAAATCGGGGGTGGGGGTGGTGGGATGAACTGGGCAATTGGGATTGACATGTATACACTGATGTGTATAAAATTGATGACTAATAAGAACCTGCTGTATAAAAAATAAATAAAATAAAATTCAAAAAAAAATTGTTCCCAATCAAGGGGACATCATGTACAAAGGAAGGAGAGAGCGTGACCTTGTGAGAAACTGTAAGTAGTGCACAAGTCCCCTCAGAGCAGAGAAAGAGTCTGTATACGAGGAATGGAGGCTGTGCAGAGAGGTGATGCTGAGGAATTGGCAGGAGGCAGAACTGGAAGGTCTCACTTGACACTTAAAGAGTTTGAATTTTTTCCTAAGGGCAATGGAAGACACTGCAGGGGGCAAGGGAGTGTCCAGGACAGATATGCACATTAGAAAGACCACAATGGACGAATATGGAGAACAGAAGGGAGAGAGCAAGAGCTGCAGATAGGAAAATCAGTTAGCAAGCTCTAGGTGAGAGCTACGGGTGGCCAAGGCTAAGATGGTGGCAGTAGAAATGAAGAGTAATGAGCTGGGAGACAAGGTAAATTTTGATTGATGGGGTCATATGGGATAGTCAAGTGGAAATATCCAGCTGACCAGTATCTAAATAAGTCTGAAGCTCATTAATTTATTGAATAAATTTTTATGGAGAATCTACAACGTGCCAGGCACTGTAATGAATGCTGTACATTCAGATGATGTGCCTATTTCATGAAACTTACAACCTAATGGTAGGGATTGGAGAAGAGTAATAATTAACAATTAATATATAAACATATCAGACAGTGATAAGCACTACATAGAGGACTAAAGTACAATGATGTAATAAGACAGTGACTGGGCAACTCTAAATGGGATCCTCAAGAAATGCCCCTGAATGATATTTAAAATGAATTTAAACTGAGAGCTGAATGATAATAAGGATATAACAATGTGATCCTAGGAGGAAGAACATTCCAGACAGAGAGAATATTTTTGCAAAGGCCCTTATGAAAAATTCAAGCTTAGTGTTGTTTAAAGAACCAAAAACATATTAGTAAGGTTTTGTAATCCAGAGTAAGGAATTTAGATTTTATTTTAATTACTATGGGAAATCATTGGAGAGTTCAAAGCAGAGCTATGACATGATCTGATCTATGTTTTAAAGGATTCTCTCAGGAATTCCCTGGCAGTCCAGTGGTTAGGACTTGGTGCTTTCACTGCTGGGGCCTGGGTTCAATCCCTGGATGGGGAACTAAGATCCTGCAAGCCGTGCAGCACGGCTAAAAAATTAAAAAAAAAATTTTTTTTAGAAGGTTCTCTCAGGTTAGAGACTTGGCACAGTAGATGGGTAGTTAAAAGATAGGATTCAGGAATCAGACAGACCTGAGTGTGAATTCTGCTGCTAATTAGCTGTGTGACTTTTGGAAAATAATTTTATCCCTTCAAGTCTCAGCTTCTGTATATATAAAATGAGGAGACTAATAGTTCCTACCTTACATAATTAAATTAAATGAAACAATGTGTGTAAAGTACTTAGCATGGTTCCAGGTTTAGTGAATGCTCAATAATGTTGAATATTACTATGAATGATCACTCCATAATCTAGGCTAAAGATGCATACTTGGGGGTTGTGAGCAAGTGCAGAGCTACTAGAGCCAAGGAAGGATTCGAACACTTAGGGAGAATGTAGGAGGAAGGCCCAGAGGTGTGCTAAGTGTTAGAGGGAAATCTGCCTATGAGAAAACATTTCCATTTATTATCCATGAAATAGATAATCTATAGATATGGATTGATAATATTTCCATCATGCTCAACGAAGTATTAATCTTGCATGTAATTTTGTAAATGAAAAAATATTTTAAGGAAACAGTTCCTAACCAAACATGCAGAAGCAACCAACTAAAATATCAGTCACAAATTATTTTGGATATACAACTATATTTCAAGCTATCCCTTCTTCTGTACTTTTAAGGGAAATAAATATAAAGCAATAAGCCCACATGTAGAGTTAGTCTTTACATGGAATTTAAATAGATCTTACTGTGATCTTGAAACAAGTGTTAGACCAGAAGTAAAAGAGTAACATTCTTTTGTTACATAGCTACATGATATATGTATAGAGAGAGGTAACATTTTTGTCATACAGGTCTTTTTTTTTTTTAAGCAATTTCTTTTAAAAGTCTTTATTGAATTTGTTACAATATTGCTTCTGTTTTATGTTTTGGTTTTTTTGGCCCCAAGGCATGTAGGATCTTAGCTCCCTGACCAGGGATCCAACCCGCACCCCCTGCATTGGAAGGGGAAGTCTTAACCATGGGACCGGCAGGGAAGTCCCTTGTTATACAGGTTTTTAACTTGATTCTCCTCAAGCTGAATGAACACTCAATATAATTTACATAAAGTATCATAGGACTCCATATGCAAAATTTAAATTACAGTAAAAGGACCATTCTGCAATTAAAACATACACACACACACACACACACACACACACACACAAATTCTACCTAATAATGCTACTGGAATGCTAATGAATTTGAACCTATGGTGTTGGCAAGTCTAGGAAACAGTTTAATGGAGACTTGGCAAAATAAGCCGTGCTTCTGCAATGGATTCTATGATCTATGATTTGTCTTGCATTTTCTTACCGTTAAAATTTGGTAATAGGACTCAGTAATGCTGTGAGGTCTTTATCACTAGATTTATTTAGCGATCATTTACAAATGTCTGTTATGTACCAGGCACTCTGCTGACTGCTAATATATAAAATTAAACAGAAGCTGTTTACATGGACCACTCAAATTAAGAACAACCTTCCCAGAACCCAGCACCTTCCTTTTGCAAAGAATACACTGATGACAAAAATAATACCTACTTTAGACTCATTCATTATTGCACTGACAAGTTTTCTATGATGTTAGGCCTAGATATGGGCCTGTACAGTTAATTACTTTACAGGTAATTCTCAAAGATGACCAGGTAGTCATTTTAAACTGGTTTTGAAAGGTCTGTCTTCACAAATAAATCAAAACCCCTCTTTAATCCAAGACTGCTTCCTATTTTATGACTGCTCATCTCCTCTCCTTCATTTATAGAAGGCCTCCTAAGGGTCCATCCATATACCTAGCTCACATGGCCTATGACGTTTTATCTGGTCCTTCAGGATCCGATTTTCATCTATTACCCTAGTCCTTACCTGATTACCTAGCACGGCGGTGGCGCAAGCTGTGGACACCTCCTTGGGCCCAAACCACACTGAAGCGATGTGGGAGGGCAAGCCGAGGATGAACACCTGGGCCACAGAGCACAGGCACTGGCCCAACATGGTGACCCAGAAGAGATGCTGCTGCACGCTGCCGCACTTGATCCAGGCGCCCAAGCAGTTGAGGCCGGAGCCCAGCAGGGCGGTGAGCCGCAGGCCTCTGGTATCCAGCAGCCAGGTGGCCGGGAAGATGAGGGGCACGTAGGCCAGCATGTACACCATGGACAGCCAGTCAATGTGCAGCGAGGAAACGTTGTAGAAACCCTCGAAAACGTTGCTGATGATGCTGTACTGGATCCACTGAAAAGCGTTCACCAGCGAGTACAGGCTGAAGATCAGTAGCACCAAAAAGCGCCGCGCGGAGAGCGCAGTCCGGGGCACCAGGGTGCCCTCGACCGCCGGCGTCTCCTCGCCAGGGTCCTTGGGCAGCAGCCGGGCCTGGGTCTCCTCCTCCGGGGCCAGCGGAGTTTTCGGCCTGTCCAGAGCTCCCGAGGAGGCCTTGGGGCTGTCCCGAGAGACCCCATTCAGGGCCAGGCAGCCGGCTTTGGGCCCGTTCTGCGTCTCCGCGCTCACCTTTCCAGCAGGCGAGTCCCCCGGGACCGGGAGGTATCCGTTGGCGGGCGGGTGCCCGTTCGCCACCGTTGTCCCCTCCTCATCGTCGGGCAGTGCCATGTCCCTGGGCTCCCCGGAGCCGCCTGGCGCCCCCGCCCTCCTCCCAGCCCTGCACCCCCAGCCCAAGACCCGAGGCCCTCCCTGCACCCCAACCCTTACCCCGAGGCCCACTGCTCCTGCTACCCTCTCCCCGGCCGAGTGAGCCTCGGTCTGAGCCGGGAGCCACAGCCCGCGCTGGCCCGGCGGGCGGTCACTCAGGGACAGGCCGGGCCGGAAGACAGAGGCGTCACTGCGCGGTGAAGGCCCGCTGGCCAATCAGCGGCACCCTTGCCCGCCAGAGCCAATCGGGGAGACCCCGGGGGGGCGGGGCGGGAGTGAGTGTGCGGGGCGGTAGAGGAGGAAGGCTACGCTGGAGGTCTGCGCTAGGTGGTCTCCTTCTGGATGGATGCCGTGGCCAGAAGTCCTCCGACCTGGGCGTGGGCGGGCGGGAGGCGACCTTTGGATTGAGCAACTCGGGACTGGGAACGAGGGGCTAGGAGAAACACGGGGGAGAGAAAGAGGCAGACATGAGTCTCTCCACCTAGAGGGGCTCCTCTAGGGACAGGTCTAACACTGGCAGAGGACGAACTTGGCCTCTCGGCCCAATGCAGCTGTCAACATCGGACGCTGCCTTTAGAGCAGACAGGAGCACGTTTCATAAATTCGTGCTGTCTCGGCAGAGGGAGAGCACCAGAAAGCATTTTGATCCAAATAAAGAGATTTCTTCAGAAATCTGCCCTTGTGAAGTTGGAATCTCTGGGATGCGCTGTGCCTGAGCAGGCCCTGTTGCTCAACATTCTCCCTTGCACCAACACTTGCAGTTAGTATTTACTGGACACACATTCAGTGGCTTCCAAGCGCCAAACTTGCTTTGAAAGGTATGTGCCCCACACTGTCATGGACTCTGGGGAATAAAAAATAAAAATGAGACATATTGCCTGCTCTCAAGAGCACACGTAGCCTTGTAGTGTTCCTGGACTACAGGAAAAGTCAGTCCTGCTACTTCTTGGGAAACTAAATTTGAAAGAAAGAAAAAAAAAGACTCCAAGTATTCATTATTAAAGTGGAATTGAAACTAGGGGTATCTCACAATGGATTTAATTTTAAAAGGTAGGGCTTCCCTGGTGGCACAGTGGTTAAGAATCCGCCTGCCAATGCAGGGAACACAGGTTTGAGCCCTGGTCCAGGAAAATCCCACATGCCACGAAGCAAGTAAGCCCGTGAGCCACAAGTACTGAGCCTGCGCTCTGGAGGCAGGGCCCCGCAGCTACTGAAGCCCATGCGCCTAGAGCCAGTATGCCACAGGAAGAGAAGCCACTGTAATGAGATGCCCGTGCGCCTCGACGAAGAGTAGCGTCCTCTCTCCACAACTAGAGAAAGCCTGCGCGCAGCAATGAAGACCCAATGCAGCCAAAAATAAATAAATAAATTTATTTTTTTTAAAGTGTTGCTACCTAGAACCCTAAAACCCAGTACACTTTCTTTTTATTGCCTCTTAACATCATTATTTGGTAGCATATAAAAATACATCAGATACGTCTCAGTGCAGGTGAGATACTACATAATCCTAAACCTGAAGGAATATGTGCATTTTATGTCTTCCTTGGTCATCCTGTATAAATTGCACATTCCACTCCTAATCCCCTTCATTTTTCTCCTTAATGCTTAGCACTCTCTAAAAAGTCATTTTTTTGTTGTTGGTGGTGGTTATTTCCTCCTTCCCGACTAAAACGTCAGTTCTGTGAGGGCAGGGCTGAAAGTTTTTTTGCTTTGCTGCTGTTGCTGTATACTGAGAACTTAGCAGTAGGTGTTCAATAAATATTTACTGAATGACTACAACTAACAAGCATTGGATATTTTAAATAATTACTTATTTTTAAAGTGAATCCATTTCTTTTTAAAAAAATTGTAAATTTCCTCTGCAAATATGATTTTCTAAACACTGATTTAGATATTATTTTAGATGACTGAGTGATGTCCTCTGAATGAACAAACAAATAACTAAATGTGGAATCCAAAGGACTTCATTCTTAGTTAAGAAGTCTATTATATGGATTTCTGAAAAATGAACTAATTGCATTGCTTAATATTCAGTACAACTCACTATTCATTATTCTGAGGCTTTTTTTTTTTAATATCTTCATGAACCATGAAACCTTCTACATAGCTCACACACACACAACAAAAACCTGTTCAGAAAGGGAATCAGGGACTTCCCTGATGGCGCAGTGGTTAAGAATCCATCTGCCAGTGCAGGGGACACAGGTTCAAGTCCTGGTCCGGGAAGATCCCACATGCCACGGAGCAACTAAGCCCGTGGACCACAACTACTGAGCCCGCACGCCACAACTACTGAAGCCTGTGCGTGTAGAGCCCATGCTCCACAACAAGAGAAGCCACTGCAATGAGAAGCCCGTGCACCTCGACGAAGAGTAACCCTCACTCGCCGCAGCTAGAGAAAGCCCGAGCACAACAATGAAGACCTAACACAGCCAAAAATAAATAAATAATAAATAAATAAATAAATAAATAAATAATCCAATGGATAGAATTTTATTTTATTTTTGATTCTTTTTTTTTTTTTGAAGCATTATTGACCTACAACACATGTTAGTTCCAGGTGCACAACATAGTGATTTGATATTTCTACACATCTCAAAATGATCATCACCAATGAGTAGAATTTTAAACGGACCTTTCTTTACTTGCCCCAGTAGTACCTCCAATCCACATGTTCACAGTAAACATTCAGGTATCTGCAAACTTCTCACCCCCTTCCTGAAACCAAAAAGTGGCAAATTATACTAGGCTTCATTTCCCCATTATCTAGTGAAGATTGGAGATTGTCTTCTGCCAGACTGGAAAGATAATTTTCCTTTCTGCACAGAGGCAGCTTCTTGAATGTACTCCTGCAGGGAGGCCATTCTTTCTGATTCTTTAGGCTCCATCTGTGTAGAGATAATTTGTCTTCTCTATGTCCTTAGCAAGAATGATTGGGGTTGGGAGTTGGGAGTCCTCTGAGTGTCCCGTATACCAGTTAGCATCTAACTTCCCTCCATGGTGGACTTCCCTGGCGGTCCAGTGGTTAAGACTCTGGGCTTCCACTGCAGGGGGCACAGGTTCGATCCCTGGTGGGTGAACTAAGATCCCTGCATGCTGCTCGGCGCCACCAAAAAAAAAAAAAAAATTTCCCTCCACGCTTTTACCAGCTGGTGCCTATCTTATTCTTTTCCACCTTGTCATTTGTCTTCCCTGCACTTAACAAAGTTCTGTATCTGACACCGTCATCATCTACATGGAACAACAACCAAGAAGATCTAGAATAGTGGAGAAGAGTATCAGATCTAGAGCCAGGCTACCTGGAGTTGAATTCCAACTTCAGTACTCACTAGCTGTGAGAACTTGGGCAATTTACTTAGCTGTTCTGTAATAGTGCATGCCTCGTTAGATTGTTGTTGTGAGGATTAAGTGAGTAAATAACACCTCGCACATGGTTTAGGCATTCTTTTTTTTTTTTTTTTTTTTTTTTTTTTGCAGTACACAGGCTTCTTACTGTTGTGGCCTCTCCCGTTGCAGAGCACAGGCTCCGGACGTGCAGGCTCAGCGGCCATGGCTCACGGGCCTAGCCGCTTCGCGGCATGTGGGATCTTCCCAGACCGGGGCACGAACCCGTGTCCCCTGCATCGGCAGGCAGACTCTCAACCACTGCGCCACCAGGGAAGCTCGGTTTAGGCATTCTTAGTTACAGTTATTGAGATAGTCTACTATAGTGGTTAAGGATCCAGGCTCCAGAGCCAAATGACCTGGATTCAAGTCCTAGCTCTTTGACTTACTAGTTGCATGACTTTGGACTAATTACTCTGTGCCTCAGTTTCAACAGGGAAAATGAGGACAATATTCTTCATGAGATGGTAGTAAGAAATAAATGGCTAATAAATATAAAGTACTTAAATGGTTCTTTGATCTCTGATGTATAGTAATAGTAAAGTATTATCTATAGCCATTATTATCAACTCATATCTCCTCAAAGTCGTATCCCATTCTTGTGTTATCTTAGATTTGATCCCATCTTGTCTATTTAAACCTGCTTGGATTGTCCTGGAGCTACTCCAAGCTCTTTTAGATGGAATTTATGGTGGTAAAGTCCCTCCCTGGAAGATGCTCTGAGGATGTCCCTAAAGGGCAGTACACAATGGCATATACTAATTACCCTTAACCTCACAAGAGGGAGATTTCTTGTCATCGGAAGTGGCCAACAGTTGAATGGACCACCACGTGACATATCTAGACAAGAGTTAGATGAAATCTGTGTTGGACTAGGTATGTTGTGGATAAGATTCCCAAACTCCATGGAAAAGTGAGCTATGTTAGATCTAAGATTTCTTCTGACTTTAAGTTTCTATGATTTATGAAAAGTAAGATATTTCCAATGAAAGGATTTGACAAAATTTGTATGCCTCTTTCAACAAAGTTCCATAAAGTAACAAATGGAGTACAGAAAGGGGAAAATTCAGCAGTATCTCTTTGTATTATCATTCTAATCTCTTAACCTTGCCTCCTCTCTTGAGGCTTCAGTGGTAGATACTTACGTACCAGTTTAGGCATGAATCATACTTTATATCACGGATCTATAACATAACACGAACCTTAAGCTCTGCCAGAGAGGACAGTACTGAGAACGTCACTTGGCTGGGAGTCAAGGTGAGTTTGAGCTACATTATGGATGTGAAATGCCAAGTCAGACCAATTTGAATGAGTAATAGTTCAGTGATATGAGATCTGAATGACACCCAGGAGCCAAGGTCCAAGATACTATTAAGAGTGACGTGGCTATTCCTGAGCAAAGGTTTCCTGAAGTCTAAGAGGGTAAGATACAAACCAGAACAAGGTCCCTAGATGGAAAATCCATGTTTCACGGAGAAAGGTAAATTTTAGCAACATTGTTTGCAGTTGGCACCACTATTACCATGTCTGTTCACCTGAGTGGCCAAGGCAATGCTGTTCTACGCTGTGGAAAGGTTGAGTTGGGAATAGAGGCATGGAGGAAGCTGGACATCAGAATCCTCCCATGGTGTACTTTTCCCCCCATTGAAGTGATTTATCTGTATCTATATGTTACATTCCTAGAAAAAGAATCCTAAGGATTTTCCCTTATGTGTGTTTTTGTCTTGCTTCCTCTTGGTCCATGATGCCAGTTAAGTTCATCAGCACAATGAAACCAAACTGACAGGATAGGAGCAGATTATTCTGCCATTTTTCTAGATCTTTGAGTTACACACCTAATCTAGGGCTGATCACTCCACACTTTAGCTGCCTGGGAGGTTCACAATTCTCCCAGCTCTGTGATCATCAATGACTTCGAATTTACCAATGTCACCATGCTTCAACATCAGTTAGAAACCAGGCAATGACTTTGAAGCAATGCCTAGTAAGGATTTGACATTTGGGCCTCTTTTTGGCATTGTTGATGCTCCTGAGAGCATCAGCCAGGACATTCATGCCTACCATTGTAGTGGCATGGAAAGATGGTGGAAACCATGTGTACATTTTTGTGCAGGTGTGCTAGGGATTTAATTCTGAAGTGGGAAGAGCGTTCCGCCCTAAAACATCTCCACAGATTTACTAAATTAGATCCTGCCTCTCCTAATCTGGCTTAAAATTTGCCTATTGAGTGATTTAAGTATAACCAATGTCAAATCACACTAAATTATCCATACTACATCTTGCTCCTCTTCCCTTTACCTGAATGAATTTATCAGATTTGGCATGTTGGTTTTAAAGATGGTGAGATTCATAACAACACACTTAAAGAAGAGATTTCCATTCACACATTTACCCCTGATGGCTCCCCTACCCCCAGCCATAGTCATTTGAACTTATTTTGTTTGTTTTTTAATGTTAAGGGAGCATTTTGTGCTCAGGAAAACAAAACAAAACATGGTTACTTGTGTTTAAATCAATACAAAATTTATTAAAGTTGCTAATTTCAAATTTCAATCTCAGCTTCAGTGACATCATGTAGGTAGCATGAAATTGACCATAATGGGAATATGTACACAGTGAAACTGGCAAATGCTACATCTACCAATGCACCACTGCTAAAAATCTAACAAAACAAATCATCCAAAGTATTTTAAACACTACTTACAAACTTAATACGTCCAAAATTTTTGATTAAAACAAATTTTCTTAAACAGTGAAATACTGTTTGCAAAGAAACTCTTTTACAGCTGTGAGATAATAGAAATACATATATATATCGGTCTCTGTCACCGCCCCTCACCCCATTCCTGGCACAGATCTCCTAAAACCCTTGTAATTTCCTAATTGATAAGAGCACTAGGAGCATCTTTTGTTTTAATATTTGGTCTTTCTAGTTCCTAACACAGAGTTGATAAATCCCTTGGAATTTCCTGGGTGATAGCAGTGTCATTAGTCACTTTTAATGAGGTGACTCTTGGTGGGCTGCTGGATGGGGGCTGGCCACCAGAAAGACCAAGCCATGATTAGAAGCTTGGACTTTTCAGCCTCACTTCCCATTCTCCAGAGAGGAGAGAGGGGCTGGAAATGAAATTAATGATCAATCATGCCTACATGATGAAGCGTCCATAAAAATCCCAAAAGTACTGGGTTAGGAGAGTTTCTCTAACACCTGGTGAACACCTGCAGGTATGGAAGAGTGGTGCTCCTGGAGAAAACATGGAAGCTCCACATCCTTTCCCACATACCTTGCCCTCTGCATCTCTTCCATCTTGATGTTCATCTGTATCCTTTATCTTATCCTTTTATAATAAATGAGTAAACAGTAAGTAAACTGCTTTCCTCAGTTCTGTGAGCTGCTCCAGCAAATTAATCAAAACCAAGGATGGGGTCATGGGAACCTTGATTTATAGTCAATCAATTGGTCAGAAGCACAAGAGACAACCTGGACTTGCAATTGTCATCTGAAGTGGGGAGAGGAGCAGTTTTGTGGGACTGAGATCTTCACCTGTGGGATCTGATGCTATCTCCAGGTAGATAGTGTCAAAATTGAGTTGAATTGTTGGACACTCAGAGGGTGTCACAGAATTGCTTGACATAGAAAAAAATCCCACACGTCTGGTGACGTAAGTGTTGTCAGTGTGATAGTAGTGTCAGAGTAAAGAAGAAACACATGGGAGGAAGAGTTTTCCCTATACAGAGCTTTCCAATAAAAATACTACAAGTGGGGGACTTTGCTGGCAGTCCAGTGGTTAAGACTCCATGTTTCCACTGCAGGGGGCACAGGTTTGATTCCTGGTCAGGGAACTAAGATCCCGCATGCTGTGCAGATCAGCCAAAAATAAATACATAAACAAACAAAAGGACAAAATAAAAAACTACAAGTGGAATAGCAATTAAACATAAATTAAAATCACAAATCTAGTAAGTCAGATTCTCTAATATATCAGGGTCTCTTAGCCATTCATACATGTAAACTAACAAAATTCATACTGATTATTATGATTACAAAAACATTACCAAAAATATTATATTATGATTACTTCATTTTCTTGTAAAGTAAGCAAAAAAATTAATAAACAGAAACCTCAATTAAATAGAGTTGGGAGACCAGCAGGGGGCGCTCTCACACCCTGCAGCAACAGCAGAACGCAACAGGAAGAAGAAAGACTCCTTTCCTGACAAGGACTCAGCCAATGAAAAGCCACGGACTCTGTCTACTATAGCCCTCCCAGCTTCTTTCTCCCCTCGATAAACGCATTCTCCTTTCCTTACTGTACAGGGAACTTGCATGTGGCTCGCCATGGTTGCAGACCCTGAATTGCGATTCTCTACTGATCTGAATAATCCCATCTTTGCTGGAAAAATATCTAGCGGTCTATTTGTTTCAGGCCAACAAGTCATGCAAACAAAGCTCAATTCAGTCCACTTTGTGAGACCAATACCATCTGGATCCTCTTCCTTGCCTGCCTCTGGCTAAACTTCCCAACCATTTTATCTCCATTTTATCTCCTCCAGTTCTATTTTGGATTGGAATTCTTTCACACTACCATAGCAAGTCAAATTCCTCATGTCCAGGCTTGGGAGGGTGAGGTCGCTAAGACAGTGCCCCTTTGGTCGGGAGTGGTGAAGGAGCTGTGCATGGCTGAGTGTACAGAGTGGAGACAATAACTAGAGCAGAGGAGGACTGGCAGAGCAGAAAATAAATCACACCACATTAATCCTCGCGGTGCAGCCAGGATGCCATGTGCATGTTTATCATGCAATCGTCCTCATGATCTGCTAAGATATGCTTTCCATATTCTCTCAATTAGGCCTAACTACCCATCCTTTAGGGTCCAAGTCAGCTCAGTTCCCACCTCCTTCCTTAGTCTTTATCCATGACATGGAGCCCCTACAGACCTCTCTCTCTTCTGACCTCGTAGCAGTATTAGAGCCAGTAGCCGAACTCTTCCTGGCAATGTTACGTAACTTCCCTTTGCATATTTTATCCCTTTTCTGGATTTGAGCTTGCTAAAGCCAGGGACTGTATCATATAGTATCTTATTTTATAACTCCCTCAGTACTTAAAAAGGCTTTTTATTTGGCAGTTCATGCCATATGGAATCACTTGCACCTAACTTGGTAAATGCTTTTAGGTGGCAGTGACTAACATTAGGAAGATAGCCTGCTCCATTATATAAAATTTTAAATTTTAATCTATATTACACATTAAATCAGGCCTTCTCTCCTTCTGAAATGTAACTAAACACAGTTTAAACTTAATTTTACATAGTTGGCCACAATTGTGCATGCCTAGTGTTGTATCCTATAAACTTAGAGTGGGAATGAAGTAAGACCTTGGTAAGGTTTTGTGAAATGTGAAATAAAATAGATTTACTTATGTCGAGGGGTTTTAAAATGGAGCCAGGAGGCCATTAAGGAGGTGAACCTCACACACGGATGGAACCATAGACTTCTGAATTGGGCCAAAACACAAATATTCCAAGGACTCTGCAAGAATGCCTGAAACTTGTCACAGTCCTGGACTGGACTTTCCCCTCCCTCTAGCGTTAGCCTTAGCAACCCTGTTTAGTCAACACTAGCTTCTGCCTCCAACTACAATTAAAATTCTTTGTAATACAAATCTCCCGTCTTTGCCTTTAAAAGCTCCTGACTTTTACTCCCCAGCAGGACGCTGTTTAGGTTGCTACCAGAATCTATGTGACCTGAATTACAATTCTTTGATCCCCAAATCAGTTCCTTCCAAGACACACATTCTAAACTTTCTGAAAAGATTTCTCAGTTACAAAAGACTGGTAACTCTTCTGTCACCCCTTCCAGCTCCTCAAGTCTGTCCTCCACACGTTCCCCCATCTCCCTCCTTCTTTTCCTCTTCCCTTGCTGAACTCCCTTTTTACTCCCCAAACCCTGAGGCCCCCCTTGATCCTCCACCCCGAACCTCTTTCACTCAACCAATTCAAACTCACAGGTTTAGGGAATTCCCTGATGGTCCAGTGGTTAGGACTCCACACTTCCACTACAGGGGGCACGGGTTCGGTCCCTGGTCAGAGAACTAAGATCCTGCAAGCTGTGCAGTGCGGCAAAAAAATAAATACATAAATAAATAGACAAACTCATACGTTTAAATTGAAACCCAATAATGAGGGCACCCTTTTAAATCTAATTTACATACTTGGGACTAAGGCAGAATTGCTAGCTATAGCCAAAGGGATTTCCAAGCTTACTGAGAACCCTCACCGTTTTGCAAAGGAATTTAACATTGTCATTCAAATCTATGAGCTTGTGTTTCCTGATCTTTATCAATTTTGAGGGAAGGCAGGCCCAACTTTGGATGGCTAAAGCTGGCTGGAATAATCCTTTAGAGGATCTTCAATGTTTCATGCCTGCTGACAGCTCTGAAGCCCAAGAAATAGCAAAAACTTTACATGAAGCCATTCCTTGGGCCTTCCCAAAACCTGTTGATCGGAATAAAATCAAAGCATGCACTCAAGGACTAACAAACCTGTGCATGACTATTACAACAGACTTGAAATTGTTTTTAAGGAAAATCCTGGACTTGTAACGGAGCAGGACCCTATGGGGCCTTCCCAGGACAGGCCTTCCCCCATATCCTCTGCTTTAGCTTCTCTCTGAAGTACCTAGGTAACAGTTGTTTTTTTTTTTTTCTTAGAGTTCATCTCCATTTATTTCAACATCACATGTTTAATGATGACTTCAACATTATATTTGCAGTTTTAATATAAACTTAAGTAGACTTTAATTTTTTAAAATAATTATCTATAGAACTACTTTTAGGCAGGCAAAACACGTTCAGTGATTTTTTTATACTCAGCCATTGTCTTATTGCTCATTTTATCAAATTAATCCTTCCTGTCCCAAAGAAAATTAAGAGATCACTTTTATCTATAAATTGGGGGATAAGTTATAAAGTTTTTGTATATTATATTTTGTATATTATATATTATATGTTACATACATATATACAATATACATATGCATTTTATATATTGTGTATATATGTAAAGTATCCTCCAGTTTTACAAATTTTTAGTTACAAGTCCTAAGAGGGATAGAATATATAGAGACTACTTATTAAATCTTATTTGGGAATTGCTGAAATAGAATGTTACCATATTTGCCTCCGAATAACAACAAACACCATAAAACATAACTCAGTCAATAAATGGAATTCAATGAAAAATTTAAATATTCTTACAAACCACAGAGACTATAAATGCCAAAGAAAATCTGATGTCTATTTAGGTCACTAAATAAACATTTTTCAGTAAATCTACAGATAAAGAAGATTTCAGACTGAATGAAAAAAAAAAACCATTTGGAGGAAATTTATCTTTAAGTTCAAAAGTCACAAAGTTAATCAACTGTATCAAAAATTAAGTTCAGGACTTCCCTGGTGGCACAGTGGTTGAGAGTCCGCCTGCCGATGCAGGGGACACGGGTTCGTGCCCCGGTCCAGGAAGATCCCACATGCTGCGGAGCGGCTGGGCCTGTGAGCCATGGCCGCTGAGCCTGCGCGTCCAGAGCCTGTGCTCCGCAACGGGCGGGCCACAACAGTGAGAGGCCCGCGTACCACAAAAAAACCCCAAAAAACAAAAAACAAACTTAAGTTCAACACATTTCTTAACAAACACAAAGAATTCCATACAAGAAACTGATTATAAAATTCTGATAGGACTTCCCTGGTGGTCCAGTGGTTAGGACTCCACGCTCCGAACGCAGGGGGTCACAGGTTCGACCCCTGGTCAGGGAACATCCCACATGCCACATGGCAAGGTCCCCCAAAATAAATAATTTACAAAATTTTTTAAATACAGAGAAAGTAAGGCAAAGAAAAATGAAAAATAATAAGGTCTAATGAATAGTAAGTATTATATAAATGAAAGCAAATAAATCATTTATTGCAATAATTTAAAAAAAGAATTCCAAAGGAACAAGACAGGGGCTATTTTAATACCAGGCTGCCCGGCAGCAGCAACGGGTCTTCCTGTTCTCATACAGGAGACAAACTGCCCTCCCTCCACCTCCAAAACTTACACACCACAGTGAGTCATAAGGGAGCAGGGTCAGCAACCTAATGACCATCAGAAGAAATGAGACAGAGGTCTAGTTAAAACACAAAGGAGCAACATGTACATAAAGCTAAGACATGCCACAAAGTCAACAAGATGAGGCTTCAGAGTAGTGCAAAAATGATTTTCGTGTGCTCCAGAATACTCAGCTCCAGCCAGGTTTGCTCAGGTGCCAGGTCACGATAGTATCACCACTGAATATGCCCGCATGCAGGGCCATCAGAACTTAAAAGAAGTCCTCTAGGAATGCCTACTGGTGACCTCCTACAGCTGACTTCTCAGAGGGGAATTAAAACAGTAAGTCTGATACGGTCTCTGCAACCGTCTCTGTGCTTTAAATCACAGTCATTAAGGAAAGGGGGAGGAGCAGGTATGTTGCCACTTGTATCTCTAAGTAGAGGGTGTGGCCCGTTTCCTTGCTCCACTGGGAGTATGCCTACGATTGTCCTTTGTTTTGTAGCTTGGTTGTCCCTATTAAACGAGGACAACCCTGCAGGACTAACTTCCACCCCGTCAGTCACAGGGGCCGCTGGAGATCCACGGGGCAGACCCATCATCACTGGAGGTTTTAAACGCCAAGCTGAAGAAGGACTCAACCTTGCTGTGTGGATATAATAACATCCCCCTCACCTACAGCGCTCACAAAATCCTATAAAGCAGTCATTCACAAAGCCAGCTGTCCTCCAACATGATAAACTGGGACCAAAATGGGAAAATGTCACTTTGTCAACACAGATGCCTTTCACAAACGCTTCTGCCAGTTGCTCACAGATAACGGCTCCAGCAGGCTCTTCCCGGCACCGCCGCTGCCACGCTAGCCAGGCGCACGAAGAACCAGCCGGCCCAGGAGGGTCCCTGAGGCTGTCAGCTGTGTCGTAGGGGAATTATTTTTGCTGCAGTCATCTGAGTTAGAAGAGGTGGAAGTTGGAGTCATGGGAACAGAATTATTGCTATTACCAGCGCAAGCTTTTGACTTATTTATGTTCTTAGGTTTTCGTTTCCTCGTTTGAATTCCCTCTTTTTTCATAGCAAGCGGTCAAGGCACCCCATGGAGTTTCATGTAGAGTCCACAAGCATTGCACACAGGTTCACCCTCGGCGTTTCGGCACCACAAAGTGGCGGCTGTGGTGTGACAGTTGGAACAGGACAATCCAAGCCGGCGGGAGGAAGGCTGGTTATTATAAATAAGAGGTCCCTTGAGAGAAAAACCTTGAAGTGTAATTAGGTTGACCTTCCTGGACCAAAGTGTGCTCCATCCAATACATAAGATTCTAGATAATAGTGTTTTTTTTTTTTTTTTGCGGTACGCGGGCCTCCCACCGCTGTGGCCTCTCCCGCTGCGGAGCACAGGCTCCGGACGCGCAGGCCCAGCGGCCATGGCTCACGGGCCCAGCCCCTCCGCGGCACGTGGGATCCTCCCGGAGCGGGGCACGAACCCGCGTCCCCTGCCCCGGCAGGCGGACTCCCAACCACCGCGCCACCAGGGAAGCCCTAGATAATAGTGTTTGATGCACATTTCTTGAGTTGTTTTGCAGCTGTGAACCCCCCTTCCCACACCAAATGGAAAAACTACCTGATGACCATGAGCACATAGCCCCAGGCCTCCTGGAACCTAAGGACTGACAACGTTAACCCCTGTGACACCAAGGTGCTGCCTCACCATCAGCCAATCAGAGAACTGT
The DNA here is from genome assembly GCF_964341445.2 of Mesoplodon mirus. Lineage (NCBI taxonomy): Eukaryota > Metazoa > Chordata > Mammalia > Artiodactyla > Ziphiidae > Mesoplodon > Mesoplodon mirus. Next base: position 153,533,274 of record NC_138978.1, on the reverse strand, counting down.
GCACAAGCTGATCACGTGCCCTGTGACCCACCCCTCTCCTGGTCTTTAAAAATGCTTTGCCTCAATCGCTCGAGGCTTTTCAGGGCATGAGCCACCTCGTCTCCTTGTATGGCCTTGCAATAAACTTTTCTCTGCTCCAAACTCCGACATTTCAGTTTGCTTGGCCTTACTGTGCGCTGGGCACATGAACTTGTATTAACAGACTCTCTTCCCGTGCAGAGTCCACTAAGGTGGTCTTTAACGCCATGTTTAGAAGTGGCCCAGATGAAGATCTCATAATTCTAGTAAAGTGAGCCCAACTTAATTGGGAACCCATGGCCACTCCTGATTTGGTTAATTTGATAAACCAACTGGGCCGGACTATTCAAAATTCAAATAAATGAGAGGCCACTAAAATCATAAACTTACTGCTTCAACAGCTATCAGACTCCTCCCAGAGGCTTCAACAAACTAAATCAAAGCCTTCAGACTCTAAAAATATCTGCCATTTGTGGAAGAAACGTGGCCATTGCAAAAAGAATTGCCTCAAACTAAAACACTTTAAACAATCCTCTCGTGTTAAGCCTTCAGCTCCTCTTATGGACTGAGCTTGCTCTGAGGACAAACAAGGGGTTTTCCAGTCCTTCCCCTTAATCATCTGGGTGAAACTTCCCTTGTGATTGGAAATGAGCTCCTTGTCTTAACTGGAGCCACACTTTCTGTGCTCAGTCCCACCAATCCCAAACAACCCCTTCCTCAGAGCACTGAGATAATTCAAATGGTGAGAATATCTAGTAAACCCCCTAGAGTTTATACATCCCCTCCCTTCCCTTTCCAGCTGGGCTCCCTCCAGGACCACCATTCCTTCCTATTGGTTGGTTCTTCTCCTGTCAACTTCCTGGAATGAGACTTTTTAGAGAAATATCATGCTGTCATCTCTTTTTCTCAAAAGGGGGAAATTATTCTTGAGATGGATTCAGTTCCCTCAGCAACTCCTGGCACTCCAAGCTCCTCAACCCTACTAGCAGTTTTTGCCCTTAGGACAAGCTTGGAAGATAACATAAACTTGAAACTCCCCAAAGAAATCCCTGAGACATTCTGGGAAAAATCCACAGCTGACATTGGGTGGATTCATTCAGCTCCCCCAATTCATATTCAAATCGACCCTGGTCAACTCTTCCAAGCATTAATCAACATTCTTTAAATCCTGAGGCCTTAGCAGGAATTAAACCAATCACAGAGGAATATACGACACAAGGCCCCATAGGTCCTTGCACCAGTCCCTGTATTACACCCATTCTCCCTATTAAGAAACCCCAAGGAAGAAGAGAGAGATTTGTCCAAGATTTGAGGGCTATTTAGAACATTGTTATCCCTCATCATCTGACCATCCCTAACTCTCATACGCTTTTTTTTTTTTTTTTTTTTTTTTTTTGTGGTATGCGGGCCTCTCACCGCTGTGGCCTCTCCCGTTGCGGAGCACAGGCTCTGGACACGCAGGCTCAGCGGCCATGGCTCACAGGCCCAGCCGCTCCGTGGCATGTGGGGTCTTCCCAGACCCAGGCACGAACCCGCGTCCCCTGCATTGGCAGGCAGACTCTCAACCACTGCGCCACCAGGGAAGCCCCTCATATGCTTTTAATAGCAATACCTACAGAGGGTAAATTTTTCACCATAATAGACCTCTGTAGTGCCTTTTTCAGCATCCCCATGGATCCTGACAGTCAATTTTTATTTGCTTTCATGTGGGAAGGACAACTATACACCTGGCTATATGGAAAGCCCCTCCTACTTTCCACAGATCCTAAAAATGGATTTAGTAGATGTCATTTTTTTCCACAAGGGTCTATCTACCCTCTTACAGTATGTTGATGAACTTCTCTGTTCCTCTTCTAAGGAAGCAAGTGAGCAAAATAGCATCAGTCTCCTCAAGCCATTAGCAGCTAAAGTTCATTAGGTCTCTAAGGAGAAATTAGAAGTTGTTCAAATGCAGGTCAAATACCTAGGGTACTGATCTCATATAAAGGACTCCTTTTAGACCCTAATAGGATCCAGTGTCTTACATTTCCAGTAGCCACAGACCAAAAGACAACTTCAAGGGTTTTGGAGTCTGGCTGGATATTATGGGAACTGCATACCTGATTTTTCCTTAATTGCCCACTCTCTTTATACACTACTCAAAGCTGAAAGACCAGATCCCTTAGATTGGGAAGAAAATATCTTTATGACTCTCCAAAACCTGAAAAGCAGACTTCTCAGACCACCTGCTTTAGGTCATCCTAATTACCAGCTTCCTTTTCCCCTCTTTGTGTACAAAAGGGAGGGGAATGCCTTAGATGTGCTTACTCAAAGGCACAGCTGTCAACACCGACCCCTTGGCTATTGCAGTCAACAATTAGACCCTGTAGCCAGAGGTGTTCTCCCATGCCTGAGAGCTATTTCAGCCGCAGCAGCAGATCTTACAAAATCAACTGAGGGAATAGTTATGGGCTGTCCACTTATCATCTGTGTTCCCCATGCAACAGAAGCCTTGCTCAATTCTTATCACACTCTGCCTTTCTATAAGCTGTCTCACCTCATATGAAATATTGTGACTAACTTCTCACATAACCCTTTCCTACTGCAACAACCTTGACCCTGCAAGCCTTCTCCCTTTACCTACTGATGAAACTCCTCACGGCTGTTTGACCCTGACTGATCAGTTATTAATCCTTGGAGCTGACTTACAAGAAACCCGTATTGCTAATGCTGAAATTTAAGTTTACCGATGGTTCTTATTTGAAAAATGACAAAGGAAAATATTGTGCCGGGTATGCAATCACCTCCTCCTTTGAAGTAATTGAGGAAGCTCCACTGACTACTGCTACTTCAGCTGGCATGCAGAACTCCACACTTTAACTGAGCTTGCACCCTAACAGAAGGTAAAACTGTGAATATCTATATAGACAGTCACTTTGTGGTAGTTTCTGACCTTGGCACTTTTGAAACAAAGAGGATTCTTGACCTCAGGCAGGAAACCAGATTAAGAATGCAAATTGGGTGAATGAGTTGTTGGAATCAATCCAACTTCCATCTGTCCTAGTCATCGTTAAGGTGCTTGGGCATTCAGAATTAAATTCAGATGAAACTAAAGGAAATAATTTGGCTGCAAGATCTGGCTGCAAGAATAGCTGTCTTATGAGCCACCCAACCTGAAATGGTTATATTAAGTTTTGACTACATTCTGAAAGAGGATCTAATGGAAATGATCAAAGAAGCCCAATCTAAGGCATGGCATAAAGGCTTTATTGGGATGATAATGGCTGTATTTTTAGCCCATTAACTAATTTATAGTATGGCCCCAAAAGAAGACCTGTCTTTCCAGAGTCCATGTAAAGACCCCTGATGGAAATGACTCATCAGATGACCCACTGGGTCATGAGAAATGAGACAATACTGTTGGGAAAATATATTTAAGGCCTCCAAGGCAATGTACTTGTACTGTACATCCTTAAAAAAAACCCAGAGGGGGGGGGAAAAAAACCCAGAGGAACTATCCAAACTGCCCCTGGATATTTTGATTTCCCTAAAGGGCCTTTTAAGGTATAAAAGGCTATACATTTGTTCTTGTTGTGATTTGCATGTTTCCTCATTGGACTGAAGCATTGCCTTACCGGCAGGCCACCGCCTCAGCCGTTGCAAAAATATTGTTGGAAAATGTTATACCCACATGGGGTGTGCCCTCAGAACTGCATAGTGACCAGGGAGTACATTTTACTGGCCATGTAATGAAACAAGTCTGTGAGGTTTGCCCTATTCTACAATGTTTTCATTGTACTTAGCACCCTCAGTCCTCTGGACTGAGGGAAAGAACAAATGGCGTTGTTAAGACTCAACTGGCAAAATTTATGCAGACCTTAAAATGGCTTGGCCTCGGCTTCCCTGGTGGCGCAGTGGTTGGGGGTCCGCCTGCTGATGCAGGGGACGCGGGTTCGTGCCCCGGTCCGGGCAGATCCCACGTGCTGCGGAGCGGCTGGGCCCGTGAGCCATAGCCGCTGAGCCTGTGCGTCCGGAGCCTGTGTTCCATAACGGGAGAGGCCACAACAGTGAGAGGCCCGCGTACCGCAAAAAAAAAAAAAAAAAAAAAAAAAAAGCCCCTGACTTTTACTCCCCAGCAGGGTACTCTTTGTGTTGCTACCTGAGTCCCCAATTGCAATTTTTTAATCTCAAATAAACACTTTTTCTCTTGATTGTTTCCTCCCAGGTTTATTTAGTTTGACAGTTTGCAGAGCGTAGCAAATGAGAACAAGTCCAAGAAAAAAGGGGTGGGGTACCTTAGAATGCAGCCTGAAATCTCTTCTGGGAGAGTAATCTTTGAACAAGGAAACTTTGTTGGCTTAAGAATTATTCAAATTGGGTTTCTTATGTCACAAATTATTTTTTTAAATTTATTTATTTTATTTGTTTATTTTCAGCTGCCTGGGTCTTCCTTGCTATGCGCGGCCTTTCTCCAGTTGTGGTGAGTGGGGGCTACTCTTCGTTGCGGTGCGTGGGCTTCTCATTGCGGTGGCTTCTCTTGTTGCAGAGCACGGGCTCTAGGCATGCGGGCTCCGTAGTTGTGGCTCGCGGGCAGTAGAGCGCAGGCTCAGTCGTTGTGGTGAATGGGCTTAGTTGCTTCGTGGCATGTGGGATCTTCCTGGACCAGGAATTGAACCTGTGTCCCCTGCATCGGCAGGCGGATTCTTAACCACTGCGCCACCAGGGAAGTCTGTCACATATTATCATGTTGTAAAATAATAAGTGTTACTCTTGGGCACAGCACACACAACTTCCTGAATTAAAAGTCTAATCTATTACACATTTTAGAAGAACTCATAATGCTTGTATTGTACTTTATAGTTTACAAGACCTTTCATCTATTATCTTGTTTAATCCTCACAATACTGATATCAGCCCCATTTAGCAGTTAAGGAAGCTGAAGCTCAAAGATGTAGAAATCTTCCTCCAGGTTGCACTCTGATAAGGGAGGACTTGAATATAGCCCCTGGCCCTCAGGTGCCAGGGTTGTGCCCAACTGATGAAGCCTCTTGATAAGTTTTTTGCATATCTGGGAGCTTTGTTTTAAAAAAATGAAAAAAATACCTTCTTATCTTTAGCAAGTGCCCTGCTTTGGTATGAATGGTTTTTGTACTCCAGTCTCATTAGAGTTGGGGGATTTAGTTTCTTTTGCTGACCCTTGATATAGTTCTTTAGGGAATTAATTTCTCTGGCATTGTGAACTGCTTTCTTCAATACCAATTTCTTTCTTCTATCACTAATTTCTGTAAAGAGATAAAGAAATGATGACTTTTGTATTTGTGAAATGTATTTCTGAAGATTTTTTTAAGTTGGAGACATCTACTTCTGAGAAAAAACATTCGAATAAAATAATTACCCAAGTAAAACATGAAGTTTTAATAAAATCAGTAAAAACAGCTACAATTTACTAAGTACCTACCACAAACTCTCAGACTATAAGCTCCTTGGGGGCAGGTACCTATTTGCCCTCAGTACCCAGAACAGTACCAGGCACAGAATAGGTGCTCAAGAAATATCAGTGCATATAATAAATTGATGCCAGGCACAATGCAAAGAGCTTTATATGCATATCTCATTTAATTCTATTAAAAAACAAAATTCAGCCAAGTAGATCTGAACATTGAATTGGCTTTATTAGGCAATTCATGACCTGGGTAGCATCCCACCTAGCAAGTAGAAGGGCACTCCAGGCTTGTACAAAATGGAAGGATTTTATAGGAAGAAGGGCGCGGAAAGGGAGCTATTGGCAAAAGAAAAAAAGGGTTGTTTTTAGGCCAGGATATCTTATTTTGGGGTCCGGGGTGGGGGTGGGGGAAGAGAAAGTCAAGGTTTTCATCATGCAGATTGCCTCTTCTTCCTCTGAGGGATGAAGAGGGCCTACATGGCAGATTACCTTATTGGTGCTGACCAGGAAATTCCAGACTGGTTGATTAAGACTGCATTTCTGGTAAAGATGGAAACTGCAATTACATTAGGTATTAAATCTAGGCTTGGCATCATGGGCTTTAGTATAAGTGATGCCATTTGGGATCTGTGGGTTTTCTCTGTAACAATTCCGACTCCTCCCTCCTCCACCATATACACACAAACACACAACTTAATGAAATAGGTATCTTTATCCCATTTTGCAGATGAAGAAACTGATATTAAGAGAGATTGAGTACTTTATTCAAGGACACATGGCTGATAACTAAATGGTCTCTCTGACTCCAAACTCTTAACCAGGATTCTATGAATGGAACAAAGTTGGAATGGCACAGATCAGAATATTCCATCGCCAGGGTAACATCTCAGTACGCTCATCCACACCAGTGGACTTCAAATAGGCGTTGGGTTGCTGTATGATAAAAGGTAATTTATAATAATAGACCTATAGAAACAGTAATATATTTTCTGTATATATACATTTGATTCTTGTTATTGTGGTAGTTATATTGTATGAAGTGGCCCTGAACACTGAATTAACAGATATTGAGCCATTGTTCTTAGGGAGAATACAGGGTTAGGTTCCTGTGACCTTTGGCACAGCATTTTTGTCAACCAATCAATATATAATTTTCTTTTATGTGTGTTTCAGTTTAAAGAAACATATTTAATATATGTTGTTGATTCATTAATGTTGAACTCACAGCCGACAGCACTATAACTCATTATTGAACAAGGCTGATCTAACACACATAAGGCACATCACAGCCTTCTTGCTGCTTAGAAACACAAGACAGCACTTTAGCACTATGCTTGGGGGGGCATTCTAAACAGTGAAATCAATGAAAAGAACCAAAATGAAAAAAAAAAAAGATGGGACACTATAAAAGGACCAGGAAACGGACACACATGGTATGAGAGCTGAAATAAGAAGGCAGAGAGCTGCCTTGTTGCACCCCAGCTGGGGATGTGCACGTCAAGGAGACTCAGATTTTTTGCTGCTCTGTGCATGTTTGGGGATGACTGTGAAAGCTCCACAGTATTGATTATTGGATAACAAATAAATTTTAGTGAGTAGGAGAATTTGCAAATATGGAATCCGTGAGTAATGAGGATCTACTCTATATATGTGCTTAATATTTTCAAAGCCCTTTAAACAGCCATAGGTTAGGCACATTATTTATCTCCATTTAAGAGGTTGTAAAACTGGGTGAATTAACCATAGAAATCGACTTGTTCCTATGTCATACATACAGTCAGTTTCATAGGCATGTGGCCTCTGCACTCACACAAGTGCCAAACCTCTTCCCCCACCAAAGGGCCCCACTTGCTCTAATGCTCTGCTGTCATCATCTTGAAATGCTCAGTAGTTTTTCAACAAGGGTTCCTGCCTTTTCATTTTGCTCTGGGCACACAAATTATGTAGCTGATCCTGATCACATAGCAAGTAAACAGGTTAATAACTGGGGGGACAAAAATACTATATATTTATCCAACTGAACAAAAAAAATTTTTTTACAGTGCCTAATTAATATATTAAAGTTACCATTTATTGAGATTTGGTTGTACTAAGTTCTTGATAATGTATTAGCTCATTTAATCCTTATGACCCTCTGTAATCTGGATATTCCCATTAAATATATAAGGAAACTGAGGCCCAGAGAAGGTAATTTAACCAAGGTCATACAGTTAGCATAGCGTGAACGGGAATCAAATCTTTTTTTTTTTTTTAATTAACTTATTTTTTTTGCTGTGTTGGGTCTTCATTGCTGCACGGAGGCTTTCTCTAGTTGCAGCGAGCGGGGGCTGCTCTTCCTTGCGATGCGCGGGCTCCTCATTGCAGTGGCTTCTCTTGCTACAGAGCACAGGCTCTAGGTGCGGCCTTCAGCAGTTGTAGCATGTGGCCTTGGTAGTTGTGGCTCACGGGCCCTAGAGCACAAGCTCAGTAGTTGTGGCGCACGGGCTTAGTTGCTCCACAGCATGTGGGATCTTCCCGGACCAGGGCTCGAACCCGTGTCCCCTGCATTGGCAGGCAGATTCTTAACCACTGTGCCAGCAGGGAAGTCCCCGGAATCAAATCTTTTTGACTTCAAATCACATGCTCTTACCATTAGACTCTTGCTGGGTCTAATTTTAGTTGGCTCCAGTTTTCAGGCAACTTGTAATAAGGGTTTGAATTTTGTGATCTTCTCAGTGAATTTGTGACTAAGACATCTACATTTTATTTGCAGTAAATCTATATAATAGGCATTTAACAAAATATAAATTAGCTCATAAGTACATAAGAGGGGCTTCCCTGGTGGTGCAGTGGTTAAGAATCTGCCTGCCAATGCAGGAGACACCGGTTCAAGCCCTGGTCTGGGAAGATTCCACATGCCACAGAGCAACTAAGCCCATGCACCACAACTACTGAGCCTGTGCTCTAGAGCCCGTGAGCCACAACTACTGAGTCTGAGTGCCACAACTCCTGAGGCCGCACACCTAGAGCTGGTGCTCCACAACAAGAGAAGCCACTGAAATGAGAAGCCTGTGCACTGCAATGAAGAGTAGCCCCCGCTCACTGCAACTAGAGAAAACCTGCGCACAGCAATGAAGACCCAATGCAGCCAAAAACAAACAAACAAACAAACAAACAAACAAATAAAGCCTTTGATTTCAACATGAATCTTGTATTCTATTTATGAATTGAGCTATTTTCATATAAAGAATGATAATCCTTATTTTTTCATCCTTATCTCAAATCCAATTCAGGCGAATAGTCAATGGGAGCTGGTGGTTACGATTACTGTACCTAGGATGAGAGTTGTTAGGATAATGATAAGGATGGATGGGTTTATTAGTATGGGAAGGGTATAAACCAACATTTTCGGGGTATGGGTTAACCCAAGTTGAAAAGACTAAAACACCTCTGGTAGTATATTTACAAGTCCTTTAAATATTGTAAATCTCCCTTGCAAATTTAGCATATCTGGTTTTTAAGCACTTTAAATGCCTAAAAAGACAAATTTACAGGCCTCACAAGCAAAATCTTCCTAAATAGTTAATAAGACATACATTTTAAAATTTGTTTTAACTATAGCCAGTTTGATGTCTTCTGTACTTTTTTTTTTTGGCTGTGCCACATGGCTTGTGGGATCTTAGTACCCTGACTAGGGATTGAACCTGCGCCCTGGCAGTGGAAGCACGGAGTCCTAACCACTGGACTGCCAGCAGATTTCCTATACTTTGTATAATAAAATACCTTTGGATATTTATTGGGAAAGAAACATCCAAAAATGTTAATTTGGTTGTCTCTGGATTACAAGTGATTTTAATTTTTCTACCTTATACTGTTCTGTATTTTCTTCATTTCTTACAATAAATACATATTATTTTTATAATCAGAAAAAGCAACAAAAGTTCCTAAAAGCAAGAATCAATGCATAGTATCACTTTAAAAACCAAAATATATTCTCTTACTGTATCCTCTTTTTTTGGCCTTTTTTTTTCCCCTGAGGAAATATCAAGACCTTAGAAAGCAATAAGAAATGGAGAGAGGGTGGGGGAGGGGGCACAGTGGTGGTGGTATTTGCAGGAGGAGAAATACCTGGCTGAGGTAATCACCTGATAAAGTAACTGGGGGTACTGGTAAATACCTGATTGTGAATATTGGCTTCAAGGTCAAGCAGGCAATTGATAGTATTTTTTTCATTTGTTAGCAGGACAGCAAGAATCACTTGATTAGTTTGTCAGCATAATGGCATCTGTAAACAGAACCAGTGAAATAATTAAAAAACTTAAAGCAGACAAACATCTCCTGGAGGAGATAAATGAAAGGCGTGAATCCAACTGCTTGGTGGAAAGAAGCAATCAAGTCAGCTTATTGAGAGTTCAAAAGAGGCATTTCAGTGGTGCCTACAAGTCCCTTACTCATGCCCAGATCAAAGAACCTGTTCCTGACAGTGGCAGGAGCTCCTGGGTCAAACTGAGTCTCCTTGTTCACAAGGAGAAAAGGCACTTTCCGCTAAAAAGTAAGATGTTGTGGTAGGATTCCTATCCAATCGACAAGAGGAATCCATAAGTAAACTTAGGAGTTATTTCTGGGGTTGAAAGAAGTTCATACATATTGCTCTGGGTTAGTTGAAAGACAATCTGTCTGAAGTTAAAAGCATCAGTAAACTACGCTAGTTGATGTGAGATCTACTACAGACCAGAGATTCTCATATTCTTGTGCTTACAGGATCCCAGAGTCCATCTCCAGGCTGGCTCATTAAACAGGCTCTAGTTTGGGCCCTGGAATCTGCATTCTCAGCAGGCTAAGGTGATTCTGATGCTGATGGCCTGAAAACCGTATTTTGAGAAAACTCCAGAGGCGGCCTCTATCATCAATTTCTGTTGCCTCTGCAAAGGTTTCATGTGGAAAATTGAGATAAAATGGAAATGGTTTTGATGACAAATATCAAACAAAAAATCCTGAGAAACAATAAAATGTGGAGGGAGTTTGGGGTAGGGGTGTGTGTGGTGGTGGTATTACCTTGCAGGGGGTGGAAGAGGAACGGGTAAATACCTTAGCTGTGAATACTTGTTTCTAAGTCAAGACAAGCAATTGATGGTATTTTTTTCCATTTATTTGGAAAAAAAAATAAGAGTATAATTATGTTAAATACAACCAACAAATGATTAAGTTAGATAAGAAACAAAAGAATTGCCATACTGGAAATTTAACTTCTTTGATGAGGGGGCTGTGACTTTACACTTGCTCCATACTTTTTTTTTTTTTTAATTTCTGGCTGCATTGAGTCTTCATTGCCGCGCGCGGGCTTTTCTCTAGTTGCAGCGAGTGCGGGCTACTCTCCGTTGTGGTGCACAGGCTTCTCATTGCGGTGGCTTCTCTGGTTGCAGAGCACAGGCTCTAGGCACGCAGGCTTCAGTAGTTGTGGCTCACGGGCTCTAGAGTGCAGGCTCAGTAGTTGTGGTGCACGGGCTTAGTTGCTCCGTGGCATGTGGGATCTTCCCGGACCAGGGCTCAAACCCGTGTCCCCTGCACTGGCAGGCAGATGCTTAACCACTGCACCACCAGGGAAGTCCACTCCATACTCTTTGTACATGGGGTAGAGAGGGCGATGAGGCATAGCCTGGAAAACTGATGTTTTAAAGTTAGTCTGTAACAGCCATGTTTTTATTTTACTCAAAAAATAACTCTTTTACAAGGAGGAATGCCTTTAGTGTTCCTAATTCTAAGAGAATCTGCACAATTTCAGCCATAAAAAAGAATGAAATAATGCCATTTGCAGCAACATGAATGGACTAGAGATCATCATATCAAGTGAAGTAAGTCAGAAAGAGAAAGACAAATACCATATGATATCACTTATATGTGGAATCTAAAATATGACAGAAATGAATCTATCTACAAAACAGAAACAGACTCACAGGCATATTGAAGCTCTCTCTTCAATCTTCCAGTTGTAGATATGGAGGCCAAAAGAGGGATAGTCTTACTTAAACTTGCCTTAAAAACAGAAGACTTGGTGTCTTAGTTAGTTTGGGCTGCTATAACATATTACCATAGACTGCGTGGCTTAAACAACATTTATTTCTCACAGTCTGGAAGCTGAAAGTCTGAGATCAGGGTGCCAACATGATTGGGTTCTTGGAGTGCCCTCTTCCTGGTTTTCAGAGGGCTGTTTTCTTGCTGTGTCCTCACATGACAGAAACAGCTACTTTGGCCTCTTCCTATAATGGCACTAATACCATTCTGAGGACTCCACTCTCATGACTTAATTACCTCTCAAAGGCCCCACCTCCAAATACCATCACAGTGGGTCTAGGGTTTCAGCATAAGAATGTGGAGGAGCACAAACCTTCAACCCATTGCACTTGGGTTCAAGCTTTGCTTCTGCCATTGAATAGTCTCATGCTTTGAGTCATTTAGTGTCTCTAAACCTTACTTTCTGTATCTGTGAAACAGTATTTATCCTCTCTGCCTTCAGCGGTATTTTGGAACTATGAAATGTATTATAAGATATGTGACAAATACTTATTTTTTATTTTTCAGATAACACCATATTTGGATAAAGTGCATCTGCAGAGACACATAGAAATACCATCTTTTTGATCCTTCTTCAATGTCTGTCTCAATTATTTACAAATATTAATTATAAAAGAAGCCAAAGAAAACTATTCACTAGATCACCAAGAGAACATTGTCACATAAAACATATCACACCTTCATTCCATTCCATCGTTTAGACTTAGATGTTTTGAAAGAGGATTTGAGTTATTAAATATACTTTCAAAGATGGATGACCTAGGGCTTCCCTGGTGGTGCAGTGGTTGAAAGTCTGCCTGCTGAGGCAGGGGACACGGGTTCATGCCCCGGTCCGGGAGGATCCCACATGCTGCGGAGCGGCTGGGCCCGTGAGCCATGGCTGCTGAGCCTGTGCGTCCGGAGCCTGTGCTCCGCAACAGGAGGGAGTGGCATGGACATATATACACTACCAAATGTAAAATAGACGGCTAGTGGGAAGCAGCCGCATGGCACAGGGAGGTCAGCTTGGTGCTTTGTGCCCACCTAGAGGGGTGGGATAGGGAGGGTGGGAGGGAGACGCAAGAGGGAGAAGATATGGGGATATATGTATATAGCTGTATATATGCATATAGCTGATTCACTTTGTTATACGGCAGAAACGAACACATCATTGCAAAGCAATTATACTCCAATAAAGATGTTAAAACAAAACAAAAAACAAAAAAAACCTAACATGTATAACATACAACAGTGTTCATTATATTTATCATGTTGTACATTACATCTCCAGTACTTATTTACCTTATAACTGGAAGTTTTTATTGTTTGACTGCCTTCATCCACTTCCCCCTCCTCGCACACCCAGCTCCTGCAACCACAAATACGGTCTCTTTTTCCATGAGTTTGTTTTTGAAGTATAATTGACCTACAACACTATGTTAGTTCCTGCTATATTACACATCACAGTGATGTCTGTACATTTCAAACTGATCACCACGACGTCTAGTTATGATATACCACAAAAAGATACTACACAGTTACTGACTACATTCCCCACACTGTACAACTCATACCTGTGACTCATTTATTCTGCAATTGGAAGTTTTCACCTCTTAGTCTCCCTAACTTATTTTTTTCCTCCCCCAACCCCCTCCCCTCAGGCTACCACTTGTTTGTTCTCTGTATCTCTAATTATTTCTCTTTTATGTTTGTTCATTTTTTTAAAGATGCCACATATAAGTGAAATCATACAGTACTTGTCTTCCTTTGTGACTTGATCACTATCTTTAGTGTTATGTTTGGATTCCTTTCTCTTTTTTGTTTGTATATTATAGATTTTTGGTTTGTGGATACCATGAGGTTTATGTACATATGACTCTACATGTGACTGTTTTAAGTTGCTGATTTCTTAAGTTCAACTGCATTTTAACAACTCTGTATTTTTACTCCACTCCCCCAATGTTTACTATTTTTGACATGTATTTTTTTTGTTTTGTATACCCCTTAAATATTGAGGATATAGATGTTTACTACTTTTGTCTTTTAACCTCCTTTCATACAGGGTTGATTTACTACCTTTACTGTGTATTTGCCTTTACCAATGAGCTTTTTCCTTTTGTAACTTTCACGTTTCTAGCTGTGGCCTTTTCTTTTTCATTTAGAGAAGTCCCTTTAGCATTTCCTGTAAAGCTGGTTTGGTGGTGCTGAACTCTTTCAGCTTTTGCTTGTCTGCAAAACTTGATCTATCAAATCTGAATAAAGCCTTGCCAGGTGGAGTATTCTTGGTTATAGGTTTTTCCCTTTCATTGTTTTGAATATATCATGCCACTCTGTTCTGGCCTGCAGAGTTTCTGCTGAAAAGGCAGCTGATAGCTTACGGGAGTTCCCTTGTAGTATGTAACTTGTAGATTTTCCCTCGATGCTTTTTTTTTTAAAACACTGATTCCTTCCTTCCTCCTTCTCTCCCTCCCTTCCTTCTAGTTTTTGGGTTTTTTTTTGACATTTTTATTGGAGTATAACTGCTTTACAATGGTATGTTAGTTTCTGCTTTATAACAAAGTGAATCAGTTATACATATACATATGTTCCCGTATCTCTTCCCTCTTGCATCTCCCTCCCTCACACCCTCCCTATCCCACCCCTCTAGGTGGTCACAAAGCACCGAGCTGATCTCCCTTCGCACGGCATGAGGGATCAGATCCCCGGCCAGGGATTGAACCCATGCCCCCTGCAGTGGAAGCACGGAGTCTTAAGCACTGGACTGCCAGGGAAGTCCCTCCCTTGATGCTTTTAATATTCTTTTATCTTTAATTTTTGTCATTTTAATTACAATGTGTCTTAGTGTGGTCCTCTTTGTGTTGATCCTGTTTGAGACTTTCTGCTTCCTGGACCTGGATGTCTGTTTCCTTTCTCAACTAAGGGAATTTTTTAGCTATTATGTCTTCACATATGATCTTTGCTCTTGTTCTCTCCCTTCTCCTTCTGGGACCCCTATAATGGGAATGTTAGTATGCCTGATGTTGTCCCAGAGGTCTCTTTAAACTGTCTTCATCTCTTTTTATTCTTTTTTCTGTTCATCATTAGTGATTTCCACTCTGTTTTCCAGCTTGCTGACTCATCCTCCATATCATTTAATCTTCTGTTGATTCCTTCTAGTGCACTTTTCATTTTAGTTATTGTATCCTTCATCTCTGTTTGGTTCTTCTTTATATTTTCTAACTCTTTGTTAAAAACTTCTAACTTCTCATTCTGTTCATACAATCTCCTCCTGAGTTCTTTGAACATCTTTACGATCATTAACTTGAACGTTTTATCAGATATATTGCCTATCTCCACTTCACTTAGTTCTTCTGGGGTTTTATTTTGCTACTTTGTTTGGAACATATTCCTGTGTTACCTCATCTTGCCTAATGTGCTGTTTTTATTTCTGTGTATTTGGTAGATTGGTTACATTTCCTGACTTTGGAGAATTGGCCTTTCATAGGCCAATTCCTATGCATCTCAGAAGCACACTCCCCTCTGGTCACCAGAGCTATATGCTCTAGGGGTGCCCCCTATGTGGGCTGTGTGGGTCCTTCTGTTGTGGCAGGCTGAGTACTGTGGGAGGTCTGGTAGTGTGGCTGGCCCCCGGTCTGGTTGGTTGCCAGGTGCTGCTTAGCAGGGCCAGGTCATGAAGTGCTTGCTGCCGAGTCCCAGGCATCACAGGGCTAGTGCTGGCCCACTGGTGGGTGGAGCTAGGTTCTGGGATTGGTAGTCATGGGTCTGAGGTTCCCAGATCTAGTGTCAGCCTCCTGGTGGGTGGGCTGGTTCTTGACATGGCTGGTTGTGGGTTCTGGGGTGTCCCAAAGCTGGTGCTGACTTGCTGGTGAGTTGGGCTAGATCCTGGAGCGGTTGGCTGAGGGGTCCAAGGTTTCTCTGAGCTGGTGTCAGCCTGCTGGTGGGTAACCTGGATCCTGGGGCTGCTGGATGAGGGGCCCAAGGTGTCACAGAGCTGGTGTTGGCCTGCTGGTGGGTGGGCTGGGTCCTGACATGGGCTGGGCTAAGGGGCTGCAGTGGTCCTGGGCCTGGTGTCTGCATGCTTGTGGAGGAAGCCAAGTCTTGGGGCTAGTGCTGGCCCGCTGCTGGGCGGAGCTGTGTCCCAGGATCTCTGGCTGCAGGCCCTGGGGGTCCCCGGGTTGGTAAGATGGTCTGCTGGTGGACGGGGCCCAGGCTGCAGCCCAGGTGATCATGGGGCTGATGCATGTCCACTGGTGGATGAGGCTGGTCCAGGGCCTAGCACTGGTGGGCAGGGCCATGTCCCAGGGTGACTGTGGGCTCAATGTGTCTGAAGACAGCAGGCCAGCTGGTGGGTGGGGCAGCATCTTCCCCCAGCTGGTTCTTTGGGCTGAGGTGTCCAGTACTGGTGCTGACAGGCCTGTGGGCAGGGCCAGGTCCCGGTGCTAATAAACTTGAAGGAGGATGCCAAAATGGCACTTGCCAGCACCAGTGTTCACGTGGTAGAAGCAGCTCCACAAAATTTTCTGCTGCAATTATTTATGTCCCCAAAGTGAGCTCCAGGTGCCTCCTGCCTCTTGGGGAGGCTCTCCAAGATCAGCAGGTGGGTCTGACCCAGACTACTTTCAAATCACTGCTTCTGCCCTGGGTCCTGGCGTGTGTGATTTTGTGTGCGCCCTTTAAGGGTGGAGTCTCTATTTCCCGCAGCCCTCTGGGTCTCCAGAAAGTAAGCCCCCGTGGCCTTCAAAGCCAAACATTCTGGGGGCTCATATTCTTGGTGTAGGACACCCGGGCCTGTGGAGCTTGATGTGGGGCTCAGGCCCTTTACTCCTTGAGAAAAGCCTCTGCAGTTGTAATCATCCTCCCGTTCATGAGTCACCTACCTGGGCATATGGGTCTTGACTATACCATGTCTCCGACCTTCCTACCTGTCTCATTGCTGTTCCTTCTTTAGTTGCAGAAGATCTTCTCTGCTGGTCTTCTGGTCTTTCTCATTAACAGTTACTCTGTAAATAGTTGTAATTTTGTGGCCCATGAGAGGAGGTGAGCTCAGGGTCTTCCTACTCTGCCATCCCGGCCCCTCCTCAGAGATCTTCTCCATTCACTTATCTAAAAGATATGTGAGAGCACATGATATTGCAAACCTTGTTGCAAGACATGTAGAAGATGTCTTTTTCTAAGACATCTTTCTAAGACAAATACAAAAAAAGTATTTGTCCTCAAAAGGTTTGCAACCTCTGGAGGTGAAAAACATAAAGTAACCCTAGTAAAAAGGAGTTATGTGTTATGTCATCAGACTGGTTTTATAGTACTTCATTCTTCCTTTATTATAGTACTTCTCACATTGCTTTGAAATATGTCCACTTGTCTATCTTCTTTAGTAAAGTATGAACTGAAGGCAAGAACCGTATCTTATTCCTCTCTGTAGCCTACGGACCTAGATTAATGGGTAACCTAGAGGAGGAGCAATAACTATTTGTGTAAAATGAAAGAAACTGATGAATAAATGAAGAAAATGGCTATGCAATTTAGAGGGCAAGGATCATGTCTGGCTGGGGTGATCGCATAGGGTGAAGTCATTTAAGTTGGATCTTAAAGGATTTAAAGGTGAGAGTCTGAGAAAGGGAATGGGAGCTGAAGGAGGTAGAAAACAGGCAAAAGAAATATAGAGTTGAAAGGGAGATCAGAAGTCTAGTTTTTTTTTTTTTTTTTTTTTTTTTTTGCTGTACGCGGGCCTCTCACTGCTGTGGCCTCTCCCGTTGCGGAGCACAGGCTCCGGACACACAGGCTCCGCGGCCATGGCTCGCGGGCCCAGCCGCTCCGCGGCATGTGGGATCTTCCGGGATCGGGGCACGAACCCGTGTCCCCTGCATCGGCAGGCGGACTCTCAACCACTGCGCCACCAGGGAAGCCCAGAAGTCTAGTTTTAATATAACCTCCCATTAAATGTGGGCATGCCATCTGTCATGATGCTGATAAGTGGTTAAGTATCTCATAAAGTGTTCTATTTTGCTTCTTAGATAGTCTAGTTTGATTTGGACAATCTGCCCTAGAACTAGTTTTGATTCTTCTATAAATGAATTCATTTCGAAGTATTGAAGATTATGTAAAATCACTTGGCTTTTTAGGAAGTTAAATTATTTCTCTGACAGGTACTTTTTCCAGTATTGGCTGCTTATGTAATTTAACAAAATTAAATACTCATGTTTTGGTATGGATCGCAATACCTTGTAACCTATACCTAAGATTTTTTCTAAAAAATTGTGGTAAAGTACACATAACATAAAATTTACCATCTCAAGAATTTTTTTTTTTTTTGCGGTACGCGGGCCTCTCACTGTTGTGGCCTCTCCCGTCGCAGAGCACAGGCTCCGGACGCACAGGCTCAGCGGCCATGGCTCACGGGCCCAGCCGCTCCACGGCATGTGGGATCTTCCCGGACCGGGGCACGAACCTGTGTCCCCTGCATCGGCAGGCGGACTCTTAACCACTGCGCCACCAGGGAAGTCCTCAAGAATTTTTAAGGGTATAGTTTAGTGGCTTCAAGCACGCTCATAGTGTTGTGCTACTATCACCACCATCCACTGGACTCTGTTCATACCAGAGATGTTTAAAACTTAAAAATATAAAATATTATGGCATGCAAAAAAGTCAGATACATTTTTAATAGAGCTATGTGCATTTTAAACATGTGACAAAATTCAGACTGGAACTTAAAACCAATTTATTAATTAAACTGTGGGGCTTGGTATTTAACGGTGATTGCACAAACCATGGGCTTTATAAGTCAAAATCTAAGATCAAGATAAAAATCTTGCACATTTTTCTCTTAAAATGAGAGATAATTCAAAGTACTAAAAGTTCAATTTTGCAAACCCAGAAAAGATAAGATTTCTGATAGTATAAAAAACTAGACACTCTCCTTTCACTGGATAAATCCTGTGGGAAGTCAAACAGGTGGTAAAGGATCAAACTTTAGCCTATTCCATGCCACCACAGGAGCACTTATTTCTTACCTGTGGCAGCCACCCTTGCCAGAAGAAATGGTTTCAGTTCATTTGGTGGTTCTATTTAACAGGGCAAAGTAAGAAGCAGTGGTATTTCCCAAACTCCTGCTAGGACTCCGTTAATTGAAAAGCAGTGCAAGGTAGAATTAGAACCCAGGGTTTTAGGATCTAAGCTCAGTTTTACTTCTAAGAAAAATATTTCTCTAAAATTATAATCCCGATACAATGGCTTCTTCAGTTCAGACTCTTCATCAGAACATTAATTTTTCTCAAACAGTGCCCTCTGCAGTTGATTTTGTTTTGAAGCTATTTCGGGAGCAGGTACTGAAGCTTGGGAAACAGTTTCAATGTGTTCTGTGTTGTCACTTCTATAACTTCCTCCACTGAGATCCCTTTCACCTGGGCAATATATTCTGCTGAAATGGAAATGTTTTGGGGCTCATTCCGTACCTGAGACAGACAAAGCAGACATTAATCAAACATGACACTAAAGGGAAGCAATCCTTGAAAACTGTAGATAAAAGAGATGAAAAGTAGTTGGTAAAAACAAATGATGAGCACTTTTTTTTTTTTTTTTTTTAATGGGGGTGAGGCGAAGCTGAGGAAAAGGCCCTGAACCTCAGCTTGAAAGCTAAGGCTACAACATTAACTGTAAGTCTATCCTGCTCCTGAAAAGAGCCCTGGGGTATTACCGGTCGAGGTTCCAGCACCTAGCATATGAAGCAGTCTGCACAAAGTGGATACTTGGTGAGCTGCCTGACTGATGAATTAACTGTCCTTTGGTTTGTTCCTCAAGTGAGTGCTTGCAAAGGTCAAGCTCTGTAGCTTGGCCATTTCACCTCACAGGCTACGTTACCATTTGACTCAAGTAATGCCATGGTGTCTGGAAGACTACACAGATTATGTAGTCATATTTCACTGATTCTAAGATGCATTTCTCCCTTATCTTAACATCTCTGAAATTGATATATATTTTACTGACATTCAGTGGCATGTGAAAGTATAATTGGTAGTGTTTTTTTCCTTAATGGTCACAAAACAGTGGTACATCTACAACCAGTGGCACTTAGATTTGATGAAATATATTATTGTTGTTATTATTAAGTTATCTACTCAGGATGATAATGTTCAAAGGAATAAGATAACAAGGTTAAAAAATAACCTTGATAACGTAGCCTAAGAAAACAATGAAAAATGCGCACCAAGATTTAGGTTCAAGGACATTCATCATATTGTTTATAATATAGTTGACCCCTGAAAAACATGGTTTTGAACGGTGTGGGTCCACCTATACATGGATTTTTTTTTTCAATAAATACTACAGTACTACACAATCCAAGCGTGGTTGAATCTGAGAATGCAGAACCACGAAAATGAGGGCTAAATCCGCAGATGCAAAACTGCAGACGTGGAGGATGGACAGACATGTATTTTCCATGGTATGGGGCGGGGCTGGGGGTTGGGGAGGGTGTTGGTACCCCTAAGCACTTCTTGTTCAAGGGTCAACTGTATTGTGTTGGAAACAAATAACCTAAATGACAGTATCAAGTTAAATATATTGTGGCACATTCACACACTAAAATTTATATACTTATTAAACATGATGAGGAAAAGTATATTTATTGACATTTACATGTGTCCACCACATAAAAGCTAGTTATGAAATGTGTTGAGGCTAATCTTATTTTTATGAAAAAAATATTATGTGTACATATATGGACATAAAGAAGTGTGGAAGGACATAAGAACTTTCATTTATTTAGTGCTTGTTGTAGGCAAGGTTTTGTTCTAGGGTTTTCATGGAATTTCTCATTTAATCCTCAAAATAACTCTGTGAGATAGGTACTATTATTATTAGCATTCCTTTTTTACAGATAAGAAGGGATCCTAAACAGCGAGTAAGTAGCCCAGTTGAGGTTTAAACCTGTGCAAGCTGACATCAGAGTTTATGCTTTTAACCACTATACTATAGTGGTAACCTTTCAGTGGTAGATGGTTCTATTTTCTTATGATTTTCTGTGTTTTATATTTTTCTAGAACAAACACATTTTACTTAACAAAAAGCATATTCAGGTTTTTTTTGTTTTTTTTATTTTTTGGCCACGCTGTGCGGCATGCAGGATCTTAGTTCCTCGACCAGGGATTGAACCCGTGTCCCCTGCAGTGGAAGTGCAGATTTCTAATCACTGGAATTCCTCAGTTTTAAAATTCATTTATTCAATAAATGTTTTTGAGTACCTACTATGTGCAAGGCACTATGCCAGAAACCCACAATTTTTATCAAATCATCTAAATACAAACATAAAACTGAGTTATAAGAGCATTTGAAATTCATTTCTGTTTAGGGTGAAGAAACTAGGTCTTTTTCATCCTATTTCACACTAACCAGGAAGGCAATTTTGTACCATTCTGTCCTACGCTCAAACAAGAAAATAAATGTGGTTATAATCCTCTATTTTCTCATTCCTCTTCTATATTCTTCTAAGAGCTGATTTATAAAATTATGTAACTAATTGGACATTAATTAGCAAAGTAATCATAATGTAATTACAAATAATCATAGTTTATTAACAATTACATCGCTACTGCTCCCAAACCTCCTACTCTCAAATGCCAGTCCTCTGAATCTGGGAGGCATGGAGACAGCTCTGATGGGCAGTCAGGGGCACTTAGTAAGCTACACAGTGGTAGGTGATTGTAACAGGCACTACTGTCTTCCTTTCAGATAATTATAATTATAATGGTAGCAGTATTCAAAATATGATTCTTTGTGGCCTACAATAACAAAATGCACAGCAAAGATCAGATAAATAAATCTATGACTATATCAATACATCCTTGTACTGAAAGAAATTGAGGCTTATTTTAACATGCTAATTAAAAGAAGAAAAACATTTATTGAGCATCTACTATATACCAGACACACTAGGCACTTTCATATACATTACTTCATTTAATCCCCACTGTAATACTTCAAAGTATTTTACTATTATTTTACCCACATTTTATAAATGTAGAAACAGTTTCAGAGAGATTAAGGAACTTGCCCAAAGTTACACAGCTAGTGGGTATCAGAGACAGGATCTGAATCCAGGCCTTTCTGACTCTAGACACTAAGCTTTTTACTATACTGGTCTGGATTTCAATATTACAAAAAATTAGGACACGATCCATATCAAATAATATTCTTTGTAGCACAACAGCCATATTTACAAAAGACTTGAAATTAAGTCAATATAACCTTTCAACCTAGCATTAAAGTAGGATCCCATTGTATTTACACTGGAATGAGAAACACAGCTAAACTAGAAATAGTTCAAGTAAAAGATACAATCTAAATAATGTAGAAATTAGAAAATCATTTACCTTTTTTTCTGGCCCTAGTGCAGGTGAATCTGTTTCTAAGCAAATCGAAGTTAAAGGCAACTGTTTCACAAGTTTCTGCTTCTTAGAGAAAAGAGAAAGCTAGTAAGTTTAATACATGAGAAGTAAAGATTAAATAAGGAGCATTAAACCCACATGTCAATGCATACTACTCTGCAAGAAGCTAAAATTCATACTTTAATATTCAATTAATAAATGTTCACTACGTTCTCATCATTCTACATTAATGGTTAGATTTAAGAAGAAACATTCTTTGCCAAAAATTATCCGAAGCCTCTAGGAACCCAAAGAGTAGTAACCAAGAGCAAAAAAATGAGGTAACATCCAGCAAGGACCCAAACATCTGATATCATATGCCTACTGCAAGATTCAACCAAGGAAGAGCGACTTACCTGGTGGCATAGTGGTTAAGAATCCACCTGCCAATGCAGGGGACACGGGTTCGAGCCCTGGTCTGGGAAGATCCCACATGCCATGGAGCAACTAAGCCCATGAGCTACAACTACTAAAGCCTGCACTCTAGAGCCCATGAGCCACAACTACTGAGCCCACCTGCCACAACTACTGAAGCAAACGTACCTAGAGCCCGTGCTCTGCAACAAGAGAAGCCACCCAATGAGAAGTCCGTGCACCACAATGAAGAGTAGCCCCCGCTCGCCACAACTAGAGAAAGCCCGTGTGCAGCAATGAAGACCCAACACAGCCAAAGATAGATAAATAAATAAATAAATAAAATAAATAAAAATAAATAAGAAATTTCTCCACAAATGATAAAAGTAGGAAAAATAAAAGTAATCATGGACTATCAATTAACACGACCTAATTGACATTTCTAGAACTTTCCACCTGAAACCGTATATAAGGCCCAGTGTCCCTGTATTTTGAAGTAAATGCTTTTGCTTCAAGTCTCCCAGGCCTCCCCTGGGTCTCAAAAGGCTGGTTCAAGAAATAGTGATTAGGAAATGTAAAGATGTAGGAGCAATGAATAGCTGTTGGGTCGGAAAACTGGTAACAACTTAGACTATGAATTTGCCACATAGCGGAGTCACCAAATTCCCAGTTCCCTGAAAGTTATAGATAGAGGCCTGACACACACTCCTAAGCTGTTTTTACAGGAAGCAGACCCCCACCAGATGGAAACTGCTGACCTCAAGCATGTAGACCCCAGACCAGCTGAAACCAGAAGATTGATGATGCTTAAAACTTCACCATGATGCCAATCAATTTGAGAACTGAGCACAAGCTGCTCACATACCCTGCAGCCTCCTCCCTCACACTGCCTTTAAAATCCCTTTTCTGAAAGCTATCAGAAGTTCAGGTCTTTTGAGTATGAGCTGCCCAATTTTTTGTGAGTGGAAGTTTATTTTTTTTTGTGAGTGGAAGTTTATTTTGATGATATCCAATTTATCTATTTTTTCTTTGGTTGCTTGTGCCTTTGATGTCATAGCTAAGAAACCACTGCCTGATCCAAGGTCACAAAGATTTAGATCTGTTTTCTTCTAAGAGTTTTCTAATTTTAGCTCTTATACTTAGGTCTTTGATCCACTTCTGAGTTACTTTTTTTTTTTTTTTTTTTTTTGCGGTACACGGGCCTCTCACTGTTGTGGCCTCTCCCATTGCGGAGCACAGGCTCCGGATGCGCAGGCTCAGTGGCCATGGCTCACAGGCCCAGCCGCTCCGCGGCATGTGGGATCTTCCCGGACCGGGGCACGAACCCGCGTCCCCTGCATCAGCAGGCGGACTCTCAACCACTGTGCCACCAGGGAAGCCCTTGAGTTACTCTTTATATGAGGTAAGGACCTAGGATTAATTTTTGCAATGAAACCAGAATAGTATCACAAGTATATAATAAAAGTTCATATTTTAAAGTATATTCCACAAAGTATAAAATGAGGTTTAATGAAAGAATTTACCTGTCCACTTCTTATGATAGAAGGAGGAATTGAGAAGAAGTACCCAGCTTTTACTCCTTCCATGGCTACAGATGGCCGACCATCAAATGCATGCAGCAACACTTTGTCAGCACCTCTCAAAAATTAAAGATAAATCACAGTTCCATTTTATTTCCTTAATGAGAGGTTTTCCCACTAATCAAATTGAACAACACAGATGTTAAGTAAATGTCGGTCACTATAAGGTTCTATGATTTCTAAAGAGTAGATAAACATATAGTGTTCAACCAGTAGAATAAAAATATAGTAAATTCTTAATCTTCAGAATAAAATTAATAAATACAATTGAGCAATTATTTAAACTTCCTATACCATCAAACCTTCTCCAAATCTTCAGAATAAAATTAATAAATACAATTTAAGCAATTATTTAAACTTCTTATACCATCAAACCTTCTCCAAAAGTTTCTGAACTGTCAAATTATTGTTCCTAATAGGTTTTTAAGCAAATTGTCCTTAAGAAGGATGCTGGTGAAAGAAGAAATGAGGAAATAAATGACTCACAAATTCAACACTCAGAGTTAGTTTCACAAAAACCATCTCCAGTTCGTAAAGGATGGCTGCTCAGCCTGCACAAAAATCATGTTCTCGGTGAATCCAGGGGACTCAGTACTCACCAGTGAGAAATACAGTGCTTTCTAGTTGCAGGCAATTATGTTTACTTCACTATTTGACACTGCTGGTAGGTGTGACATTTAGTGGTTTACTACCGTGAGTTATGAAATCAAATTAGTGGGTCACGACTGGCCAGTGTGTGCTTATATATTTGTGTCAATAAACACACGCACACACACATATCTATACACACATACATAGATGTACTGCTTCTTGAAGTTTTGTCAGTTTTCTGTATATGTATATACTGAGTTTCGAAATAAAGTCAGTGCCAAAAACAGTATGTATGTGTATGTATCAAGTTTCAAAATAAAGTATATTTCTTACCGTGGACAGCACTTTAAAAATTTGAAAAGTAATCCTATGAGAAGTATTTTTCCTTTAGGAACAACTGGTGAAGATGACACTGCATTTTATATAAGATGGCCACAATCCGTATAAAACCATTTTCTAAAGCAGCAGCCATAAAACATGCAAAACAGTAACTCAATGTGATCACCCTTCTTTGCTTTGTTTTTTCCTCTCTCACATAAGCTGATTAAAACGTTGGAGCTGCTAATTTTCAAAGTAAGGCATTAAAATTACTTGATCCAATTTTTCATTTGCTTTATCCTGGCATGATAAACATCATAATCACACTGAAAACCTTGTAAATAGTAGGCTGACTTGCAAAACCATCTTAGTAGATTTCCATCTCTACCCTTGACCCATTCCCTTCCCTTTAAGAAATCAAGTAAAGCATGGCTTGTTCTATTGAGAATATGGACTGGAATTGTCAAACTTAAACATTAGGTACATTTTTCTCAGGAACCTAAATACCTTGCTCATTTAAGAGGCTGATGGTGGGTCTTCCAGCTGAACGTGAGTGAACATTTCTGGTAAACAACAAAAAAATTCCTTTTGAGTACTTAATATGAAATTATTATTTTTGTTATATTAAAGCAATTCAGAGAAAAAGAAAAGTAGAGCTCAATTTCAGGAGAATCATTACTTAATCTGCTCTGTAACTATTAATATAGAAAGATAATTAACCTACAAAGGCAAATTTAGTCTTTTGGCTAATTGGACCTGTCTGATTAGGACTTGTCTTTGCTCTTCCTTCTGTTCATCAGTGCCAGCAATTCTGGGGGAGAAATCTAGTCCAACCTATAACAGAAAAATAAAACAGAATTACATGTTTATGGTTTAATGAATCCCAAAAGACATAGTATGGAGCAGTACAGTCCAAGAGAAATATAATGGGAGCCACACACATAAACCACATACACAACCTTACAGTTTCCAGTAGCTACATTAAAAACACTAACAAGAAACAGGTGAAATTAATTTAATAATATATTTAATCCACTATATCTAAAATATTATCAATATTATCATATAGTCATATTATTATATCAACACATAATCAATAAAAAAATTATTGAGTTATTTTACATTCTTTTTTGAGGTACTGAGACTTTGAAATCCTCAGTGCATTTTATCCTGATAGCACATCTCAACTTGGGCCAGTCACATTTCAAGTGCTCAACAGCTGCATGTGGTAACCACACTGGATAGTGAAGATTATAAATGACTGCTTCCCTTGATTCTATTCTGGCATGCATCGTGGTAACCTAGATTCTGAATGTAAGTGCTATTCTTATTTTTTATCTTTAATTATAAGTGGAATTACCAAGTGATGTTTCACAGCTGTAAATTATTTAATAAAAAATGCTCTTTAATTATAAACTCTAACTTATTTAAAGTATGCTTGCATATACTATTTTAACTAACCAGAGAGATAATCCTATGTAAGCAAAAGGAAAAAAAGAGGAAAGTATATTGAAATGGTAATAGTTTTCTTTCATTAACATAAGCCCATGGGGAGGCTTCTATTGTTTTATCCCTAAGCACTCTTGCTTATTGAGGGAGTACTGACAAATTATTATTCAGCTGAACAGGGTGAACATAATTAATCCAATTCTGTTATAATCACCAATACTGAATTAAGGAATATTTTCATCTATCACATGAACGTCTGGATAAGAAATCATTTGATCAGCTAGTGGGTATTTACCTCTCCAATTGCCAACAATCGATCCTTATAATTCTGGATAATGGGCAAAGCTACATCCAAATCCTGGGATGAAAAAAAAAGTAAATTTATTAAAATAGAAGAAGGCAATTTTATAGGTTTTGTATAAACACCTATTATATGCCAGGCACTATGCTATACTGGGTCCTTTACATAGTCAATACCTTTTAACCAGTTGAAGAACTAAGAATGTAATCCTTCTATAATGGTGAGTACTTCTGTCTGGAAATTTGAGTACAAACATCCCACAACCATTTATGTTACAAGAACATGACTTCCTTTTTTAAAAAATATTTATTTATTTATTTATTATTTGGCTGCGCCAGGTCATAGTTGCGGCATACAGGATCTTCGCTGCTGTGTGCGGGATCTTCATTGCGGCATGCAGGATCTTTTAGTTGTGGCATGCGGAATCTTTAGTGGCGGCAGGCAAACTCTTAGTTGTGGCATGTGGGATCTAGTTCCTTGACCAGGGATTGAACCCGGGCCCCCTGCATTGGGAGCGCAGAGTCTTAGCCACTGGACCACTAGGGAAGTCCCAAGAACGTGACTTCTTACGAAGATTCCCACTTAAACCTTTCCTTCTGTTTAGGAGGCATTTCCTGGCATTTAGGAGGAGTGAACTGGACTTCCTGGAATAGCTGAGCAAGAGAGAAGAAAGCCACCAAGTGGTCACCTTTGTGAGTTTTTGGGAGTGCACTGCTACGTTCTTCTCTTAGGGTACTGATGGCTTGTGAATTTTTAATAGTGATAATCCCATACATCCTTTGCACTATTTTCATTAATTTCTTTTGTCTTTATAGTCCTGTGTAGCCTATTTTTGTCCTAAAGGTTCAACAATATACATACTAAATATCACAAATATGTTGTTTGCCAACTATTGAAGTAACTGTGTACTGTTAGTTTCCATGATATTACTATTTCCACTTAAAGAGAATTCCCCTTGTGAGGGATCCCTTTAAGACAAGGGAAAGACAAATACATGGAAAATTTGCTTCTAGATATTTTAAACTACTTTGAGGATTTTAGTCTCAGAATATGTAAATTCAAGGTACTTCTAGTGAGGATAATCAGAACAAGGGAGAATTAAGAAAAGGGAGGTAAACTATATGGTAGAGGAAGAAGAGGAGATTTTATAATTATACCTCAAGAGAGAGAAAAGAAGATGAGGAAGGGTAAATCAAGGCCTCAGACATTCCAGTAGACTCAATGAAGAAGAATTAATGTTGTCAGGTGGAGCTAAGAGTATATAACCCTAAATACCAGAGATGATGTCTGGCAATAGCTGAGTAGGCCAAAGTGTCAGGCAAAGATCTTCCATATCAAACATCCAAACTACTGTGTGTCTGTGGGACCTCAAAGGGACTGGAGAAGTTGGAGAGATTACTCAGGAAATGTTTGACACTTAGAAAGTCTTCAGTCAGAAAGAAATTACACATGTGGATGAAGACCAGATACAGGGAAAAAATGCTTCTTGGAATATGTATTATCTATAAAAAGAAGCAAAATAAATTTACAATGAGTCTGTTCCAATTCCTCATGAAATATTTTGGAAGTTTCTGGCAAGTCAGGTATAGTAATAGAAATTAATATAATTCATATCGCAGATTCAATATGTATAAATGTATGTGTGGTCTTTATCATTTTAATAGATGTAAAAATATTTATAAGGACATTCATAGGTCTAAAACTGACTTCAGTTCTATTCATAAAGTCTCAAGTTCTTTAACAGCTAATGGTTCTATTGTGGGGTTTTAAAATATCCTATACCTCTATACCCTATGACTGGGAATACTACAACTAAATAATTATTCACGATTTACAAACGAGGAAATTGAGACTTGGCAAAGTTAAGTGCCACAGATCACAGAAGCCAGTTGGCCAAGACTCTCTGACTTCAAAGCCCATGTTGTTTCCACTATGCTATTGAAAGAAGAAAGGAGAGAGAAGGAAAGGATGGAAGAAAGAAGGGCAAAGGGGAGGGAGGAGAGATTTATTCTGAATGATTTCAAATAATTAGAATTGATTTTTTTATTAAAGAAAATGTTTAGTCTTCAGAACCTTTAGAACAGGGGTCAGGCGTGTAACCGAAATGAGTGAAGTGGGTTAAGTAGGGACAAGAGCCAACTGGACAGCACATGCCCTGCCTGGAGGGGGCGGTAGCTTGTAGACAGTGAATTGTGATTCCCCAGGGTATCCCAGGGGCTTAAACTCTGCCTGGTAATAATATTTATTGAATATGCTGAAAGATTTGTGTGATGCTAGGCAATTTTCATTTTATAAACCAAGGTAATTTAATGAATACTTACTATTGTACATACCTACCTTTGTACCCCATGGTAGGAGCTTGTAATCTAACCACGATGGGAAAACCTAACTACTGTGGGACTACAAGCACACTAAGAACAAAACTGCTTAACTCTGGTCTTTTCCAGAGGGCTATCTTGAGATTTGCTGAGTTCCTGTCTGCTTTGAGAATCTAGATTTACCTGTATATTGTTGGTATTTTATTTAGTTTTGTAAGTTAAACAGTCCTATCAGTTTTACATTCATAGGGCTAGTTCAATGTTCACAGAAGACACTATGTACTTGAACTCATCTGTTCCCTTATAGTACCGCATCTATGAATTTGTATCTTTCTTTTTCTGGATATTTTATCACTTTTATTGCCAAAGCAATATGACAACATGATAAAAAAATATGAAAACAAGGTGCTTATAACTCTACCAGACTATCATGAGTATAATTTCTGTACTTTTCTCTCTAGTCTTTTCCTTATAGAATATATTTTTACATGGATGTCACAGTGAATAAACCATTTGGTATCCTGCTTCTCTCCCTACACTATACTGTAAACATTTTCCATGTTGCTACATAAACCTTATAGTCCACACTTTCTATAGTTATACTTAACATTGTAGCATTATATTTAACACTGTATAAGTTAACTAGTTATTTCCTAACCTCTAGGCTGTTTCCACTTTTTCTCTATTTCAAGTAACTGCTGCAACAAACATCTTTGTGAAAGAAGATAGAATTTCTTTCTTTTGGATTATTGCCTTATAATATTAATTTGAAAGAGGAGGAGTACTGAGTCAAAAGATGTTATGATTTTTTTTATGGTTCTTGTTTTATAAGACTGTTACCTTTAACGTGACACTTCTTTGGTCTTTTGGTGAAACTCCCTGAACTGGGTGAACACCCAAGCATGGCAGGACAAATCCATTATACCTAAAAATGTAGAACGAATTAAGAAAACAGAATATTAGACTAGGACACAAAGTTACTCTGAAGAACAAGTAGGAAAGAATTTTTTTAGGGCTATGTTAATGTGATTGTTTTTCTTCTCATTCTCTTTAAAAATTGATGATCTTTGATATTATAAATATGACATCATAAATGCATCCTTATTAGCAACTCTTTCTAATTCTTAATGAGAAGTAACACCTTTCTGAAAGCTGCATAATCTTTTCAAATTCTCCTGAATGTTCAGCAACCACCACAAGAGCCGTAACATTGGCCTGCAACAAAAATGAATAGAATAGTTAGAGTCTCAAACAATATACATCCAATATAATTAAATAAAAATTTAAAGTTTTCTGTGCTTTTAGTTATCCTTGCTCACTCACACTCCATCAATATAATCATAATAGCTATCACTGAGTAGTTACTATGTTTCAGGTATTATGTTCGGTGAATATAAATATTACCCCCCATTTAATCTACATACTCCTATGACATAGGCATTGCTGTAATCCACTATATGGATCAAGAGACAGAGTTTTGGATGGAGTCAAATAACTTGCCCAAGATCACTAGCCCTGTGTAACTCCAAACCCCATACTCCTAATTAAGCTGCCACAGTGAAAGATGGCTGTATGTAAAAATGGCAACCATTTCTGACTATCATTTTTGGGGAAGACCACAAAATGCTAGCTTCATAAACACTTCCAAAGATTAATAATTTTTTTCCCACACAAATCAAACTGTTTCAGAAAACTTTTATAATTTCTCCAAGATCTCCAGAATAATGTTAATTCAAGAACTGAAAGATGGACCAATTTGTTCCATATTGCTGGTAAGCATGGTGGCTGTGGGAATGTGTTTTGGATTCAGACTATCTTGTCTACATCACTTACTAATGGTGTGTCTTTGGACAAGTTAATCTCTAGGCCTTATTTTCCTTATCTATAAAATGGGTAATGGTTGGCTATAAAATAGTAGCTTCCTCAGAAGCTTGCTGTGAAACATTAAATGAGATAATGTACAGGATGGGTTTAGCTCAGTGCCTGGCACATAGTAAACAATAAATGCTGCTTATTATTAACTTATTATTATTGAAGTAACAACAACATAGTATAACTAAATTTCAAGCTGCTTTAGGTCAAAATTAGGAGGAAAATAAAAACAACCAATAAAAGGGCAATTATAGGTATTGGCTTACTTTCTTGGCTCTCTCCAACACATCATCCAGATCCTAAAATAAACATAAGTAATCATAATCATTTTAGATGGATAAGTAAGTGTCCTTTGGCTGTGTATAGCAATGTAGCTGAGGCACCATAAAGAATGACAATGATGGCAAGGAACAGCGTGGTGGAATGTGAAGAGCCTATGCTGACCCTACCTCCCATTTACTCTCTCAGTAAAATGTGGCTTCTGTTCCCACTCTACTAAAACAGAAACTGTTTTTGTCAAATATAAAGGACACTTCTCTGTCCTCCTACTCTACCCCTCAGCAGCATTAGAAACTCCTCACTTGTCCACTCCTTCCTTTTTGAAATATTTCCCACTCTTGGCTTCTGCAAATATTCCTCTCTAGCTGGCTGCTACTTTTCAGTCTCCTTGACTGGCTCTCTCTTCTCTATCTGATTTCAGAACCCTATGCTTCTCTCTCTGACTCACCTTAAGTACTCTTATTACTATGCTCATTATGCTAATGAGTCCCCAGTTTTTATCTCCAGCCTATAGCTCTCTCCTGAACCCAAGATTCACATTTTATTTTTTTTATTTTTATTTTTTAGCGGTACGCGGGCCTCTCTCACTGTTGTGGCCTCTCTCGTTGCGGAGCACAGGCTCCGGACGCGCAGGCTCAGCGGCCATGGCTCATGGGCCCAGCCGCTCCGCGGCATGTGGGATCTTCCAGGACCGGGGCACGAACCCGTGTCCCCTGCATCCGCAGGCGGACTCTCAACCACTGCGCCACCAGGGTAGCCCCAAGATTCACATTTTAAAATGACCATATGACATCTCCACTTGGATGGGTATTAGGTTTCAACATGTGCGGAACATAACTATTTTCTCCTCAACAAACCTATTCTTTCTGCCTGCCCTCTCCAACCTCAGTTTTCCCTCATCTCAGCACCACCACCTCTCTACAGCATCCTCAAGTTCTCCCTTTCCCTCTCTTTCCACATCCAATTCCTCCCAGCATGTACTACAGATTCTATCTCTAAAACATACCTTGAATCCATCTGCTTCTCTCAAACTCCCCTGCAACCACTATCTTTAGTCTAAATACTGCAAAAGCTTCCAAGCTGGTCTTCTAGCTTCTATTCCTGTTCTCTTCTGTCCATGAGCCACACATCAGCAAAATGGTTTTTAAATGGATTATCAGATCTTGTCTCTCTCCTTAAAAAGCAAAGCCCTTTACTGGATCCCCATTGTGCTTCTAATGAAATGCAAACTCCTGACTCACTAATCCTCTGCAAACCTCTTCGGTCTTGTTTTACGCGTCTCTCATTTTAGCTCATCAGGCTCCACCCAGCCTTTCGGTAGCTTGAACGTCCAAATTCTGTCTTGTCTGGAGGCCTGCAACCCGCCTGCTTTCCTCACCACCATGCACTCACCGCTTTGTCTTTCCAGCACCAATTTAAGCTTCACCTCTTGAGAGATTTTCCCCCTAAAATAGACCCCGCTCTTCTTTATTATTAGCCTCTAGTTTCCAATGTAGCGGGTAAAACACTTTGAAATTACGTGTGTGTGCGCGCGCTTGCTGGTTTTTGTTTGCTTCGCTCCCCTGGGGAACTGGAGCACGCGGCGTGCGGGAGTGAGCCCGAGTTTCGCGGACGGCGTCCTGGGGTAAGCGGATTCTCTGCCCGGAGCTGTGAGGCTGGTAGGATAAACAGCGGGCCAAGGCGGGGTAGGGGGAAGGCCTCCAGTAGCCAGTAACAGCAAATAAAAGCCAAGTGGAGATAGAGGATATGGATATTCGGGATGAGAAAGAAAAATCAGTGTGAGTGAGATTAAACAGGGAGTAAGGAGCAAGTCGCACAGGACTACAGACAGGGGCCTGGGAGGATTTGGGGCTTCGCCCTAAGGGAGGAGAACAAGGATAGCCTGAACGGAAAGAATGGGGGCCTCCCTGCTCCCACGGGCCCGACCTCGCCCTCACATACGCGGTCAAAGTCCGGGGCGGAGAGGTGGCAGTGACAGTCCACCAGCCCTACGCCCACCGCCCCCATCGCCGCAGCCACTGAATCCCTCGACTTGCCCGCGGAGCCTCAGGCGGAACGCTGCTGCTGCGGGCCGAGTTTCCGGCCGGACGTCTGCTCCTTCTTCCCGGGGAACCCGCTCTTCCGCTCCCAGAGTTCTCGCCCACAATTCAAGTTGGAAAAATGGAGGGGCCTCGTGAGTCGGTGGCGCTTTCTGCTTCGCGGGACGTGGAGAGCGTGGCCGGGACAGACGATGGGGCTTCGGTTCTTGCCACCTCCCGAAAAGACTTCCGGGTGCGCTGCACCTCGAAGCGGGCCGTGACGGAAATGCTAGAACTGTGCGGCCGCTTTGTGCAAAAGCTGGGGGACGCGCTGCCAGAGGAGATTCGGCAGCCCGTGCTGCGAGATGCGCAGTGGGTACGGGCCCAGTCTTGTCTTATCACCCCCTCTCTCCACACCCCAGGTCTCAGTGGTCAGAAAGAGCGCACGCCAGGCTTCGGCAGAGTTAACGGTGCCCCACGCTTGGTTAGAAGCAGCCCGGGACACGGGAGGGAACGAAGTAGATGCTGGAGGCAGCTGGGTATTGTTAATTACTTAGACCAGTGCTGTC
Source organism: Mesoplodon mirus (assembly GCF_964341445.2). Classification (NCBI taxonomy): domain Eukaryota; kingdom Metazoa; phylum Chordata; class Mammalia; order Artiodactyla; family Ziphiidae; genus Mesoplodon; species Mesoplodon mirus. The sequence continues at coordinate 153,499,734 of NC_138978.1, read as the reverse complement.
CGACAGAAAAATACTAGGAGAGCCATGTATGTAACTTGAAATTAAAAGTAAGAAAAAATAGGTGAAATTAATTTTAATAACATTTATTTAACCATGTCCAAGATATCGTTTTAACTTGTAATAATTAAAAAATGAATGAGATAGTTAAATGAACGAGATAGTTTATATTCTTTTGTTCATACTAAGCTTTCCAAATCTGTCTTAAACTTACAGCTCATCTCCTTTCCTACTAGCCACATTTTAAGGCCTCAGCAGCCATAAAGTGGCTAGTTGCTCCCCTGTTGGGCGGTAGACAGAGACTCTGAGAAATTCTCCAGGAGAGGGTAATCCTGGAAGTCAGTGACCAGGCTAGCTTTTGGTCTTTCCTTTTGTTTGTTTTAGAACATCTTGTAAAGAGAGCGAGAACTTTTTTCCTACAAGTCTAAATTAGATAAGGAAGCTGTTTTGCTTATAAACTTCAGTAAGATCACACACTGGCCCTTATAATACATTTCCCCTTCCTTTCTTAAATATTTTGCAAAGCCCTGAAGAAGATAGTTTTTTGAGGAAAGACGCAACAAATTGAGGGATTTGTGTCTGTCAAAAGGAAGCACACAATATATTTAGGAAAAAAAGTTAAAATGCTTATAATGCAGTACAGTTTTGAGTGTCAATGACCACAGTGCAACCAAAATAAAGGTTAAATGGATGAAGAATGAAGGAACACTCCCTGGGTTGTGATTCTGTATTCCAGTGTTGTGTACACTGGCTCTTATATCATTCTGTCTTTGCAAGCAAGGGAAGAATAGAGACATACCTGAGGACATTTTTAGTAGTTTCTTGGGAGAAGACTGTTGTCTTGTGTAATGATCTTAGGATTTACCCCTTTCTAGGAAGTGCTAAGCTGCTTAGAACATTTAATTACCTTACAAAAAAGAGGAACTTGGCTTAACCTATTATACCTTATTTAATGGATGAGAAAGTGGATTAGAAGATAAAAGGTGTGAAGACTTAAACTACCAAGGGAATTAACTTGTGTTTTACTTTAATTAAGAGAACAGATAAAAGGCAGAGGCTTTAATTATGTTGACATCTCTTTATCTAAAACCACATAATATAGTATTATCACATTCTTTTTTGTGATAGTTATTTTTAAATTTATTTTATTGAAGTATAGTTGATTTACAATGTGTTAATTTCTACCATACAGCAGTGGTTCAGTTATATATGCATTCTTTTTTAAAATTTTTTTATTTATTTAGTTTTGGCTGTGTTGGGTCTTTGTTGCTGCGCGCGAGCTTTCCCTAGTTGTGGCGAGCGGGGGCTGCTCTTTGTTGCAGTGTGCAGGCTTTTCATTGCAGTGGCTTCTCTTGTTGCAGAGCACGGGCTCTAGGTGAGGGGGCTTCAGTAGTTGCTGCACGTGGACTCTAGAGTGCAGGCTCAGTAGTTGTGGCGCAGGGGCTTAGTTGCTCCGAGGCATGTGGGATCTTCCTGGACCAGGGCTTGAACCCGTGTCCCCTGCATTGGCAGGCGGATTCTTAACCACTGCACCACCAGGGAAGCCCCTGCTACTTTTTTTTTTTTTTTTTTTTTTTTTTTTGCTGTACGCGGGCCTCTCACTGCTGTGGCCTCTCCCATTGCGGAGCACAGGCTCCGGACACACAGGCTCCGCGGCCATGGCTCGCGGGCCCAGCCGCTCCGCGGCATGTGGGATCTTCCGGGATCGGGGCACGAACCCGTGTCCCCTGCATCGGCAGGCGGACTCTCAACCACTGCGCCACCAGGGAAGCCCGCCCCTGCTACTTTTTAAAATATTCCCTATCACAAATCTGAAATTGTTATTTTGCCCAAATGTTTGAATTCAGTATTTAAAGTTACTTTCAGTGACTTGACTATTGCGACTTTATTGCAGACTTTTGAATCAGCTGTTCAAGAGAATGTCAGCATTAATGGGCAAGCATGGCAGGAAGCTTCAGCCAATTACTTTATGGGTATGTGATTTCGCTTTGTCCCTCTGTCATTCATTTCTGAGTTATTTTTGTGGCTAGTTTTATTTATTAATTTAATTTAATTTAATTTTTGGTCGTGCTGCTAGGCTTTCAGGGTCTTAGTTCCCCAACCAGGGATCGAACCTGTGCGGAGTCCTAACCACTGGACCGCCAGGGAATTCCCTCTAGTTTTATTTTGAGTGCTAATTCTTAATCCCCATTTTCAGTGTCACTTCTTTTAAAATTCCTTTAGTGGAAGAGTTCCTTTGCTGGAAAAAAGAGAAAACTAATATAGAAGACTATTGAGGTTATAAACTGAGGCAAACAACCTAGTGGTTACTGTGATCCTTTATATTGATATATACTATCTGGCATTCCCAACAAGACTTTCATCTGATTAAACTTCAAAAGTACCCTTGTCAATAATAGCTTATTGGAAAATACTGTAGAACTATCCCCAGATGAAGAAACAGGTCCAGAGAATCCCTATGCTTAATACTTTATAAATCAAATTGTATTTTTACAAGTGATCCTTTGAGTAGATAGTGAAGTACTCTTAGAAATGTGAAGTTAAACTATAAAAGTACCATGTAAAGGATGAGGTCAGTATTTGTAGAAACCTCCTTGATAAAACAGAATATTTTCCCGGTGTAGAGCAGACTAGATTGTACCCTAACTAATGATGTTGACATACCTAAAGAAAAAGTTTTAATAGAAAGAAAATGGTCAGTGTAGGAAGGAAAAAATGTAGTAGAAAAAGAATGATCAGTGTGGGAAGAGAGGCAGAACTCTCCAGCAATGTCCAGGAGAAGGGCTGCCCCGGAAAAAATGTAGTAGAAAAAGAATGATCAGTGTGGGAAGAGAGGCAGAACTCTCCAGCAATGTCCAGGAGAAGGGCTGCCCTGATAAGAGGACTGGAGTGTCTTGTTGGTCCCCATGGTGATAGTATGGAGATTTGACCAGCATAGATTGATATCACTGCTAGCTGTTCAGCTTAACCACTTATACCCTTGAGCTTATTCCAAGCCCATCAAGATACCCTTGAGCTTATTCCAAGCCCATCAAGTAATTCTCTGTGGCTATAATTTTTCTCCTCAACATTAAGATAATTCTTTGCCCAGAAGACTTTACTGTTTAATCCTCGGCGTTATTATAGTTATCTCTTCAGAGTCACCAAAGTTCACTTTCCAGTTTATATATTAAAATGGAAAAAATAACATCAGATTTTCCAAATATTGTCAGAGTGATTGCCAATTAGTGGGGGAGGGGCAGTGTATCAGAATCACCTCAGAGTATTTTCAAACTACACAGCTTCTACTGTGTGTTCATCTGACTCTTGTTCTTTGAAGTCACTTTGGAATCGCTTTATTGTTTGGTCCAGACTGCCTTCAGCAATATGATTCATCAGTTTATAGATTACCATGTATTTTCTGGCAGGTTGGCAGCCTGGGTGGATGGCTCTGAAGTGTGGATATTCTCTATCCCTTTTCCCCCTTATAACTCTGAGGGGAATAGTTGAGAATACTACATTTTTACCTTCTTTCATGGGCACTTGATAAATGCCAGACACTATGCCAAATTCCAGGAAATAGATGAAAAGATATGGTTCTTACAATTTAGGAACTCATCATTAAGGAAAGGAAATGGACAGAGAATCACTGTTACTCTTCAGGAAGTGGGAGAAGACGTAGCAGGGTAGGTTGTTGTTAAAGGAAATGCGTTTAATAAGTAAGCGTGTGCTAGACAGAAAGGAGGTAGGAAGGACATTTGAAGCAAAGAGAAAAGCATATGCAAAGGCACAAAGGAGTGATATGTTTGCAAAATGTCAGCAGTGAATTGGGAATACTAATGACAGATGTGGCCAGAAAGGTAAGTTGGGACTAGATCACAAAAAGCCCTGTAGGATATGCTGAGGAATCTGCACTTTATCCTGTAGGTAATAGGAAGCTGGTGAAGGTTTTTAAAGTAAAATTACAGTAGTCCCTTCTTATCTGAGGGGGATGTGTTCCAGGACGCCCAGTGGATCCCTGAAATCTCAGATACTACCAAACCCTATATCTACTATTTTTAAAAAAATTTTATTGAAGTATAGTTGATTTACAATGTTGTGTTAATTTTTTCTGTACAGTAAAGTGACTCAGTTATACATATATGTATATTCTTTTTCATATTCTTTTCCATTATGGTTTGTCACAGAATATTGAATATAGTTCCCAGTGCTATACAGTACGACCTTGTTGTTTATCCATCCTATATATATCTATGATAGAGTTTAATTTAGAAATCAGGCACAGCAAGAGATTAACAGATATAACTAATAATAAAATAGAACAATTATAATAATACACTGTAATGAAAGTTATGTGAATGTGATCTCTCTCCCTCACTCTCAGAATATCTTATTGTACAAATTTAATGCCTTTTCCATCTTAACTAAGGACGTATCATGCAATGTGGCTGTAATTTTTGCAGTTTGAGGTACGACAACAAAGCTAGTACAGATTTCTTTTTCCTTCTTCACAATTTCATGGATAGAAGATTTATTCTTACTGTCGAACTTAGCAACTTCAGCATACAATTTTTTTCCTTTAGTAAGTTGTGAACTTTCACCTTTTCATTTAACAGAAGCACAGCTTCTCTTTGCCATATTTGAATTGCCAGCATCACTACTCTTGTGCTTTGGGCCCATTATTAAGTATCAATACTTTTTTTTTTTTTTTTTTTTGTGCTACGCGTGCCTCTCACTGTTGGGGCCCCTCCCATTGCGGATCACAGGCTCCGGACGCGCAGGCTCAGCGGCCATGGCTCACGGGCCCAGCCGCTCCGCGGCATGTGGGATCTTCCCGGACCGGGGCACGAACCTGTGTCCCCTGCATCAGCAGGCGGACTCTCAACCACTGCGCCACCAGGGAAGCCCAAGTATCAATAAAATAAGGGTTACTTGAAAACGAGCACCACGATACTGCAGCAATGGCTACCAAGTGACTAATGGGCAGGATACACTGGACAAAGGGATGATTCACGTCCTGCGTGGGACAGAGCAAGATGTTGCGAGATTTCATCACGCCACTCAGAATGACGCACAATTTAAAACTTACAAATTTTCCATGTAATATTTTCAGACCAGGGTTGACCATGGGTAACTGAAACTGCGGAAAGTGAAACCACAGATAAGGGTGCGCTACTATAACAAGAAAAGGCTTGTGTTTTAGAAAGCTAACTGCAGGCTGTGTGGGGGACAGATTGGAGAAGGGAGAAATTCCAGGGAGAACCTCTAAGACCTCAGGACGTTATTGCAGTAATACACCAAAAGGTGGTGAAGACTTACCCTAAGAAAGGAGAGAAGAGGATGGGTTCAAGAGATGTTAGCAGGTAGAATTAATAGGATCTGTGTCTGATCTGATACATAGAATCAATAAGTAAGCTTCACAAGGGCAGAGGTTTTTGTCTGTTTTGTTCATTGAGATCATTGTGCAAATGAGTGAATGAATAAAAGAATGAATGAATGTGCAAATGAAACCAACTTCCTCCCTGCCCCTCTACCCTGAAAGGAATTGAATTCAGAAGGCTGGACCTGACACATTTAAGAATTAAAAGATAAGTTCCTTGAGAGCAGGGATTATATATATATTTCTCATCACTATGTTTTCAATACTTGGCTTGGGACACAGTACATGTTTGTTAGATTAATGACAAATTCTTCCCTGCTCAAATTTATACATTTCAGTTTTGTAGCTTTATCACTAGGTGGCGCTAAGAAACCATTTTCTTCTCTACATGGAAGATTTATCTGGGGGACTTGTTTTTTTAAACTGATTGTGAAATAGGTACAATATTCCTTTCAGGCTAGTGATTGAACTTTTTAAATAATAAATTAAAATATAGGGAAGACTGCTCATTTAAATGAGTATTCAAAGTAAGAAATGACTATATTTTTTAATACTCTCAGAAGAAGTAATTTAATTGGACTTAGTGAATATTTTTTTCACGAATGCAAGACCATACATGATATATACCTCATTAATCTTTATGATATATATGTTTATGCTGATGTATGTCAGCAGTGTCTCAAAATGTTCTCAAAATATGTAACATCTTTCAGACTTCTCCCTAATGAAGCTCTACTCAATAAAATAAATAGATCCATTTCTATGATAGACTTTGACATAGCAGAACACAAATGACGTAAGACCAGTTAAGCTGAGGACCTAGCTCTTTAGTATTTTTAGCTACTTAATATTTGCTACTTTTTAAAGTGATTTTCAAAATGAAGTTGATGTATCCCCTGCATTCATTTCATCTGGGGTGCTTAATTTCTGGGCCCCATTCCAGAGAACTCTACTAGGAATCAAAATTTCTGCACTTCTCCTTACCAAAGAGTATGTACTGTATTATTTCATTTATATAAAATTCTAGGAAATGAAAACTAGAATATAGTGACAAAAATTTGATCAGTGATTGCCTGGGGATAGAGAGCAGTTTGGGAGGAGTAGGAGGGAGAGATTACAAGGGAGCATTAGGAAACTTAGGGGTGATGGTTGTGTTCATTATCTTGACTGTAGTGGTGGTTTCAAGGGTATACACATATGTCAAAACTTATCAAATCATGTACTTTAAATATGTACAGCTCACTGTATGACAGTTATAACCTCAATAAAGCTGTTTTTTAAAAAGTAAAAAAAAATTTCTGCACTTCTGACAAGTTCCCCAGGTGATTATTCATTCTTTCAGAGTTTGAGAATCAGTACATCTGACTCTTGAACAACTCAGGTTTGAACTGCAAGAGTCCACTTGTACAGGGATTTTTTTCACCAAATACACTATGACACCATTTGTAGTTGGTTGAATCCACAGATGTGGAAACTCTGAGGTTTCTACAGAGGGCAAACTATAAAGTTATGCTTGGATTTTTGACGGCAAGGATGGTTGGTGCCCCTAACCTCCATGTTGTGCAAGGGTCAACTGTACTTTAAAACATAGGAAAGCAACTGATAAGATAGCTTTAGCCAAATCAAAGAAACTCTAAAGTCACCATATCTTTTACGTTTTCCTACCATTTATCCAGTTGTGCCTGTTTCAGATCTAGCTACTCCACTCACTGCTATTGTCACGGCTTTGGTTCACCACATGATAAAGTCAAAACTTGTTAGCATCCCTGATGTTAAATGTTCTTTACAGTGTGGCTCTTCTATATATTATCATCCTTTTTTCCTTATACTTTAACCTGCAGCCATTTAGATCTTTTTCTGTTTCCTAAAGACTCTTTGATCTTGCAGATACTGTTTTCTCTGCCTCAAATGCATCTCCCTTTTTTTTTTTTTTTTTTTTTTTTTTTTTTTGCGGTACGCGGGCCTCTCACTGTTGCGGCCTCTCCCGTTGTGGAGCACAGGCTCCGGACGCGCAGGCTCAGCGGCCATGGCTCACGGGCCCAGCTGCTCCACGGCACGTGGAATCTTCCCGGACCAGGGTACGAACCCGTGTCCCCTGCATTGGCAGGCGGACTCTCAACCACTGCGCCACCAGGGAAGCCCCATCTCCCTATTATTTTTTCCCTACCTTTTTTATGCAGTGGATTTACACTTATGTTTCAAGTTCCAAATCAAATGTTATTTTCTCTTTAAAGTCTTAAATTCCCAAAGCAGAGTTAGTGTTCCACTGTTCTTTGTCCTGATAGCATTTTGTTCATACCTCTACTATATTTATTCAGTTGTTTTGCAGTTGTATGTCTGTTTCTTCCAGTGAACTGTGAGCTCTTAGAGAACAGGGGTTATGTTATGTTCTTTTTTGTATTTCTCTGATTTAGGCTTGGCTTCCCATAGGGGCTCAGTAAGTAATTGACCGTTAAATGCATAAATGAATCAGTTACCAAAGTGGAGCATCCATTAACTTGCCATATTTGTTTTCCTTAAATTTTGTGTTTTCTAAATTTAGTTTATTACATTTTAGTTTGTTACAATTTAGTTCGTTACATTTTCATATAGAATATTAAAAAATGTGTTTTAAGGAATTTTTTGATATTATTTTTCCCTCGAAATAGATTCTGATATCAAAGTCCTTGAAGACCAGTTTGATGAAATCATAGTCGATATAGCCACAAAACGTAAGCAGTATCCCAGAAAGATCCTTGAATGTGTCATCAGAATCATAAAAGCAAAACAAGAAATTCTGGTAAGATGATTTACCTTTAAAATAGTAAATTTTATGTAATGTTTATTTTACTACAGTAAAAAAGTTAAAGTATGAGATCCAAGTGGAGGTAAATGACATTTTGTTTTCTTTGTCTTTCCTGCCTCAGTTACTACTGTTTGTCTGCTTCTAAGTCACACTAGGTTTTGAATACAGCTGATGATAAAATAAAATAGAATTTGAAGATGGAAGACTGACAGTGACTTAATTCTGAGACCAGGAGGGAAAAGGAAATGTATCTTTTAAGCCTTTTCCTTCTATCCGTCATTTGTGTTTGGCACATTATTTGTATATGTTTATGTATTTTGGAAGACCCTTTAGTTAAATCGATGATGAAGATTGACTACCTGTTTTATAACACCAAAATTTGCTTTATGAATTGTGTATAATTTGTTTTGCTCCAAAAATCCTGATGAGGTGGAAGTAGGTTTGCTGGGAATGGCATTGCCTGTGGAGTGAGTCATACATGTTGCTTTCGATTGTGCTTTACTTTTTGTCATTAGTTTTTGAAATTAGCATACTTTCACATATACATTTTCTAGTTGCTTTCCTTTCAGGAACTGTTTTAGAGAGTGAAGACAGGTACTTTCTCTAAAACATTTTAGTTATCATTCTGTGAGAAAAAAATAATTATAAGCAAAATTTTTCATTTTTTTCTTCCATAGAAGTCAGTCCTCCAAGAAATACCCCACTCCTCTTGCCTTATCCACTTTTAAAGTTTCCTCGGGAAAAACATTCAAAATGTATTTATTTTCCAGCATCTCCCTCTCTATTACTACCCTTCCTCCCCCACCAAAACCTAGTAATCAGTACTGCATAAAAGAAAGGAAGTTGGCTGGCCTAGGTGGGGTACTGCTGTGGAAGTTTAAAATTGATGCAAAATGGTTGGAGTGAGGATACTAAAGACAGCTTTTTTAAAAAAACAAACAAACAACAACAACAACAAAAAAAGCTTTTTGGCTCCTGCTACTTTGGGCAAGAGAAAGGAGAGACATTCTTCTCTTTCTTTTTGCCTGAATTTTGGATCCCGTTCTTATAGTTCTGCTATTGCAGTCCCCGGGTATCACAGGATACATAGGTAGGCATTAGTGTGCTGATGTGGTAGTGGCCTGGCCACTTTTTAAAACAGAGTTTCTGTGGGAATATGAGTTCTGAGTTCTAAACACTTGTCTTAAAATGAACTTTTGAAAAACAGTCCATTCATAATTTGAAAACTACCTTGTACTTTATAAACACAAGATTCCATCTCTATGCCTCTAATTTGCTTGATTGCTTTTCTTATGCTTTTTGTTTTTTCTGTTTTTTTTTTTTTTTTTTGGCTGCACCGTAGTTCCTTGACCAGGGATTGAACCCTGACCCTCAGCAACAAAAACGTGGAGTCCTAACCACTGGACCACCAGGGAATTCCCTCTTATGCTTTTTTATGGTGCTATATCTTAGTGTACGCAGTAGGTGGCAATACTATAAAAGGTATAATTCAGTCTTAGTTTTTTTTTAAATAAATTTATTTATTTTATTTATTTTTGGCTGCATTGGGTCTTTGTTGCTGTGCGTGGGCTTTCTCTAGTTGCGGCGAGGGGGGGCTACTCCTCGTTGCGTTGCACGGGCTCCCCATTGCGTTGGCCTCTCTTGTTGCGGAGCACAAGCTCTAGGCATGTGGGCTTCAGTAGCGTGGCTTGTGGGCTCAGTAGTTGTGGCTCACGGGCTCTAGAGCGCAGGCTCAGTAGCTGTGGCACACGGGCTTAGTTGCTCCGCAACATGTGGGATCCTCCCTGACCAGGGCCCAAACCCGTGTCCCCTGCATTGGCAGGCGGACTCCCAACCACTGCACCACCAGGGAATCCCCAGACTTAGTTTGATCTTTTCTTCTTTTCTCCTCCCTTCCCTACAGATTTTCAGGATCTAATTTTGGAGTTTTTTGTTTGTTTTTGTTTTTTTTTTGTGGGTTTTTTTTTGGCAAAAGAATGGTACTACTGACTAATAATATATTTGCTCATATAAACTGAAGAAAATGTTTGTGTGAGGCACTAAGTTGTTAAATTAAATCTCTTTTAATTTATTTTATGTTTAGAAGCAATACCACCCTGTTGTACATTCATTGGACCTAAAACATGACCCTGATCCAGGTGAGTCAGTGTTTATTTATGGTAAAAGTTAAGCGTGAGCTTGTAATTTTCAGGAGTTCCTGATACTCTTTTAAAGGTTTCAGCATCATGGGTATCTTCCCTTTGATGCTCTAACTCACCACCAGTCATCAGTGTTTAACTCTTTTTTTCACTTAGGATTATAAGAACTTGCTCTAAACCTTCCAACTCAGAATCTCCAGGGCTAAGACCCAGGAATCTGGACTTTTATTAAGCACTCTCCTGACCTAGACTATTATAACACCTTGTCAGTCTCTAACTTCTGTTATAATACCCTCCCATCTCTAATGCTATTAAACCATCCATTCTTTGCATTACAGCCAAAGTTATACTATTAAAGCACTCATGGTGTCTCTTCTTAGTGTGATAACCATCACTGGTTTCTCATCATTTACAGAATAAAACCCAACAAAAATATAATGTTGAACTTAAGAAGAGATACATACACTTATTATGCCTTTGAACTCAATTCTGTTTCCACTTAGGTGCATCCTCTAACTCACAAAGAAATAAAATTTATACCAATTTTGTAAATCCAGTAATAGAACTGACTTTGCTAAAACTGTGGATCATACGTATTTTTAAATGACTCTATTATCATATTTAAAAATTTCTAGCAGTTTTCTTGAGACCTTTTGAAATTTGCCTTTGGTGCTCAAGAGTACCATTTCTGAAGTATCAGTAAAACAGTTAAGACCTTCATTTATTTGTATGGGATTTCTATACATATGGCTTTGAGTACCTCACCCTTGTTGAATTCTGATTTACTTTCTAACATGTCCCTTTGCCCTTCGTAAGTGTCCCAAGCCAGTGGGATAAACTGAGAGGGGGAAGTAAAGATACTCTGAAATTAGTTAAAATCACAGCACTGTATTTGATAATAAAAATTGACCTAGGACCTAACACTTAATTGTCATGGTTCACTAAAAAGGGTTAGTTGCCAAAATGCTGTGGTTGATATATACTTATTTTGGTTTTGAACAACAAAAAAATAATAATTGAAAAATGTGTTGTCACAATATACTCAAGTATTACTTTTTAACTATAGTTAATTCTCCAAAGAAACTTGGTAACCTTTTTATCTCAGGAGGGAAAACAGGTTTATTTAAATGATCCTTTGACAGTCTACGTGATTTTCTTCCTACCATTCCAGTTATGTAGTATTAGTGGAAAAATCTTCTTTGTCATGTGATTCTGACTTCACAGTTAAGCAAATAATTAGAATCTATCTTTTGGATGAATTTTGAGATTTTCTTCATTATACATTTTCATAATGTTTATAAGCTTAGAATAGCAACAGCTCTTTAAGCACAGCAAAATTAACTTAGAGTTTTATTAGCTGGATGTCCTTGGGCAAGTCACTTGACTTCAAGCCTCAGTTTCTTTATGATGAAGTCTGCATAGCCTGATGCTTTAGGTGTGAATTCCAGCTGTGTCACTAAATGTTACAGAAATGTCCTGCCTACTCACTGAGGTTGTTATGAATCACATGAGATAAGGGGGTCTGTAAACTGTAACTAAAATATATAAGTAGTAGTTTATAAGGAGGTGCTATGTAATAATAACCCTATTATAAATCCTATCCCTGGGCTTCCCTGCTGATGCAGTAGTTAAGAATCCGCCTGCCAATGCAGGGGACATGGGTTCGAGCCCTGGTCCGGGAAGATCCCACGTGCCGCGGAGCAACTAAGCCCGTGTGCCACAACTGCTGAGCCCACGTGCCACAACTGCTGAAGCCCATGCTCCACAACAAGAGAAGCCACCACAATGAGGAGCCCACACACAACAACGAAGACCCAATGCAGCCAAAAATAAATAAATGAATTATTAAAAAATAAAATAAATCCTGTCTCTTTTACAGTGGTACACCTTATAATACTACATAGCTTATATTACATTCAACTGATAAGATCGTATAAAATTAATTAAAATGGCTTAGGAGAAAAGTGGAAAGCATAAATTTGTGTAGAAGTTAAAATCTGAATAAGTTCCATGGGAAAACTTCTTAGAGAACTTCTTGGAATTTTGTTTGTTATTAGAATATTAAGTGATATCAGGCTTATTTGAAAGCTGACACTTTTTTTTTTTTTTTTTTTTTTTTGTGGTACACGGGCCTCTCATTGTTGTGGCCTCTCCCGTTGCGGAGCACAGGCTCCGGACACACAGGCTCAGTGGCCATGGCTCATAGGCCCAGCCGCTCCGCAGCATGTGGGATCTTCCCAGACCAGGGCACGAACCCATGTCCCCTGCATCGGCAGGTGGACTCTCAACCACTGCGCCACCAGGGAAGCCCTGAAAGCTGACACTTTTAAAGAAGGTTGTCTGGTTTTCAAAACATGTTACTTAAGCAATGTATATAACAATTATTTGGCATAGTTATGTTAGGAACTCTGGGGGATATGGAGATAAAAAAGATTCTCCCTGTGAAGAGCTTATGTCTGAGTAGAAATAAGAGATAAACATAAAACAGGATTTTTTCATGCTCTCCAACTGATTCCTTTTCCGGTTTTCCCCATCTGAGTAAACAGCACCTTCACCTACGTACTGCTTTAGTGAGAAGTCAACTTTGATTCTTTCCTCTCCTGAACTCCTCATCTACAATCCATAAGTCCTACAAATTATTCCTTTGAAATATAATCTCACATTCATCCACTTCTCTTCACCTCTCTATTATCACCTGTAATCTAGGTCACCATCGCTCTAGCCAGGATTTGTAGACATGCTTTCCTGAAGGTCTTCTGTTTCACTCTTATTCTCTTCCAGTCCATTGCACACACCTCAAGCAGGTTGATTTTTTAAAAAATTCTTTGAAATATTTCAAATATAGAAAACATGGAGTATAACATAATGAACATCTTTGTATTTACCACTTATTTTTAAGGGCTATTCAAATTTGCCAAACTTGGGTCAGACCTTCTTAGGAATTAAAAGGTATGGATACAGTTGAAACTTTCTTTGTACCCTTCACCATCCCATTCCACTCCCTCTTACTTCAGAAGTAACCACCATCCTCAAGGTTAGTGGATCCTTCCTATCCATGTTTTTATGCTTTTATTGATACTTTATCAATGTATCCATAAACAATGTATGGCATTTGTTTTAAAATTTTATATAAATTGTATCATACCAGTCATATCATTCTACAACTTATTTTCCCCCCTCAATATTTTATACACACATATCTCTCTATTCATTTAGTTTCTAAATAATATTCCTGAGTATGAATACACCTCTGTAAATCCATTCCTCTACTGAGGGACACTTAGTTTCTTTTCTTTTCTTTTTTTTTTTTTTTTTGGCTGTTATAAACAATATTACAATGAATATTTTTATGCCTGTGTCCTTGTAAAGTGTTGAAAGCAAAATTTCTAGGTCCACAGGGCTTGTCTCTGTTCAGCTTTATTACATATGAGCTTTACTACCCCTCCAAAAGAGTCGTATCAGTTTACCGTCCCACCAGCAATGTTTGAAAGTTCTTGCTTCTCTACATTTTGCCAACAATTATTACTTGTCAGGCTTTCTGTATTTTTTTTTTCCGCCAATTTGATGGACATGCGGTAGTATTTAAAGTGAGGTTGAGCATCCCTGAATTCCCTATTTATATTCTTTGCCCGTTTTTTGGTTGGGTTATTTGAATTTTCCTTATTCATTTCTAAGAGTCATATACACAGGCACATGAACATACCTGCACACACACATTATGGATATTTGTGTTATAAGCACTGTAAATATTTGCTCTAAATTTTTGGCTTGTCTTATAACTTTATAATGACCTTTTATATATGTTTACATAAGTTTTAATATAGTCGGATTTACCAGAGTTTTTCCATTATAAATGCTCTTTCAGTGCCTTTAAGTGTCTATCTAAATGACATAAAGATCCTTTGTTATTTTATTTATAGACTTTTGATTGTCATGTTTAGGTCTTGAATACAACTGAATTTTTAAAAAAATTTTATAAGGAAGGGATCTAATTTCTACTGTACTGGTAGCCAGTTGTCTTAGCATCATTTATTGAATAGTCCATCTGTTTTCCACTGCTTTGTAATGTCACTCTCTAATATACTAAGTTTCCATGTATTTGGGGGTCTGCTTCTGGGCTCTGTCTCTCTTTTTCTTTTTTTTTTTTCCTGGCCCCGCGTCTTGTGGGATCTTAGTTCCCTGACCAGGGATTGAACCCTGGCCCTTGCCGGTGAAAATGTGGAGTCTTAACCACCGGACCACGAGGGAATTCCTCTGGATTCTCTTTTTAACGTTATTGGTTGACTTGGCTGTCTCAGCAGCATTACCACACTCTGTAGTTTAAAAGAAGTCTTGATACCTTGCAATTTCTTCCAAATTTTGTTGCCTGTTTTTGGCCCTTTATTCTTCCATAGGAATTGTTAGGACCAACTTGTAGAATTGCTTGAAAAATCTTACTGGGATTTGATTGGGATTGCATTTAATTTATAGATAAATTTGGAGAGAAGTGCCACGTTTACAATATATGTCTTCCCATTCGTGAACATATTATATCTCATTTTGGGTTTTTCAAAATGTCCTCCAATAGTGTTTTATAAACACATGTAATAAAGATGTTTATAAGAGTGCTGCCTGCTTGCTATGTTGAAAACAGTGTTATTTAAGGGACTGGATCTGATAAGATGTTCTGTAATGCATGTAGAGAAGTGTTTAAAGACATGTAATAAAGATGGTTTTAAGAAAAAAATAGTATTTTATAAATTTCTCCACATAGGTTTTACACATCTTTTATTTCTTCCTAGATACCTTTTTGTAGCTATTGTAAATAGGAACATTTTGGGATTACACATTGTAATTGAATATTCCTGGTGTTTAGGAATACCGTCGATTTTTATTTGCTGAACTCTTGTTAGTTCTAATGGATTATCTAATTTCAACTAGATTTTTAAAAATGTAGATAATCATATCATTTGCAAGTAATGCTAGGTTTTATCTTTTTCCTAACTTTATACATGTTCTATTTTTGTCTTATTATTACATTGATTAGAGCCTCCATTATAAATATTTAGGGGGTGCGGAGTTTGGGATTAGCAGATACAAACTACTGCATATAAAACAGATAAACAACAAGGTCCTAATGTATAGCACAGGGAACTATATTCAATGTCCTATAATAAACCATAATGGAAAAGAATATGAAAAAGAATATATATATATGTATAACTGAATCAGCTTGCTGTACCCTAGAAACTAACACAGCATTATAAATCAACTATACTTCAACAAAAAAATTTTTAAGGGAAAAAAACCAAAAACCAAAAAAAAACAACCTCCAGTGTAATGTTGAATACTAGTAATGATAGTGGCCATGATATATATATATTTTTTTAATTTTATTTTTGGCTGCGTTTGGTCTTCGTTGCTGCGTGGGCTTTCTCTAATTGTGGCGAGCAGGAGCTACTCTTGGTTATGGTGCGCGGGCTTCTCATTGCGGTGGCTTCTTTTGTTGCGGAGCATGGGCTCTAGGTGAGCGGGCTTCAGTAGTTGCAGCATGCGGGCACAGTAGTTGTGGCTTGCGGGCTCTAGAGTGCAGGCTTAGTAGTTGTGGTGCACGGGCTTAGTTGCTCCATGGCATGTGGGATCTTCCCACACCAGGGCTCGAACCCATGTCCCCTGCATTGGCAGGCGGATTCTTAACCACTCCGCCACCAGGGAAGCCCAGTGGCCATGATATTTTAAAATTATGAATAAATGTTTAATTTTATTGAACACTTCTTTTGCATCAACTGAGATCATATACTTGTTTGACCAACTTTATTGAGATATAATTTACATATAATAAAATACATCCATTTTATGCATACAGTTTGAGTTTTGACAAATGTATACAACTATGTAACTGTGACCACAATTCAGATACAGAATTTTTCACCACTCATGAAGTTCCCTTGTGCCCCTAGGTCGTATGCTTTTTTGTCTCTAACTGTTAATATGGTGAGTTAACAGTGACAGATTTTTCTGATGGTTATCTTTGCATTCATAGAGAAAACCCCACACTCATTAGTATATTTTTTCTTTTATACACTTGAATTAAATTTACTTATACTCTATACCTGTATTTTATTTAGTATATTAACCTATAGTATATTTGCATCTGTAGTCACACACAAAATAAACGTGTTTTAAAACATACTGAACCTATTTGCAGGGCAGGAATAGAGACATAGACGTAGAGAACGGATGTGTGGACGTGGTGGGGAGGGGCGGGGAGGGTGGGACGGGTTGGGAGATTGGGAGTGACATGTATACACTACCATGTGTAAAAAAGATGGCTGGCATGAGCATGCTATAAAGCACAGGGAGCTCAGCTCAGTGCTCTGTGACGACCTAGATGGGCAGGATGGAGGGTGGGGTGGGTGGGAGGTTCAAGAGGGGGGATATAGATATACATATGGCTGATGCACTTCATTGTACAGTGGAAACTGGCACAACATTGTGGAGCAGTTATACTCTAATAAGGAAAAAATAATAGTAAAGCAGGTGAACTTTAATGAAAAAAACAAACCATACTGTCCCTTTCCAGTTTTGTCATCAAGGTTATGCTGCCCTCATAAAACAGTTTCTAAATGTTAGAGGTTTTTTGTTCTTTGAAGAGTTGATAAGATTCATGTATAAAACTGTGTGAGCCTGGGATATGTATGGGGGTAAGTTTGACTTAACTGATTTAGTATACTTAATGGTTATTGATTTCTTCAGGTTTTTAATTTTTTCTTGAATCGAATTTGGTAATATTTGTTTGGAAAATAGTCTGTTTCATCCATGTGTTCAATATGTTGGTATGAAACTGTTTGTAGTAGTTGCTTGTAATTAAAAAATTTGTTCCACATATGCTTATTTCTTAATGTTGTTTGTTTTTGCTTTCTCTTTTTTCTTGATATCTTGCTCTAGATTTCTTTGTTTTTACTGGTCTTTGCAGAGAGCCAGCTTTTAGTTTTGCTGAGTTTCTCTATGGTTTTTTACTTTTCTGGTTCCTTGAGTTCTGATCTTACTTTAGTGTGGTCTTCCTGCTTTCTTGAATTTTCTGTTATTTTTAGCTTCTTGAGTTAAACACTTAAGTTTACTTCAGTCTTATTTTTTAATAAATATGTTTAAGGATACGTTTAGATTTATCTCTAAGTCCTGCTTTAGCCATATCCTCGAGACATGACATGTAGAACTTTCATAATTCAGCTCTGAATATTTTTTTGTTTCCAAATATAGGAGTTTTACTATTTTCCCTCTCTTTTTGCCATCTATCATGTTGATAGATTTTTCTTTATTCTCTTATTTTCCTTTTTTCTGGTTTGGAAGCTATATGCTATGCTTCTTTTCCTTTAATGTTACCTGTAAATTTTCAGCATACTATAATTCTAAAGTTATCTAACACAGTCGGGAGTTATATAGTATTTCAAGTCCCCTCCTGGGCAAGAAAAGGACTTTATTACACTTTACCCACTGAATAAGCATACCCCTCCCCCAATTTTCCTTTTTGTTTGTGTCTAGAATTTTAGTTCTTCTCTTGTTAAAAAACACTTCAATAGTTGCTACTTTTTTGCACACTCAGTGATTAATTAAATTTATAGCAAAATGTTCCAAACTCTCTGTCATGGCTTCCTTCTAGGTTTACTACTCTGTTGATGGGTTCCTTAGGTACTTTGAGTAAAAGTCTGTGGGTGGTAGACTCTTAGTTTTTATTTCATGCTCTTGAATTTTGTTTTATTTACTTTCATTTACCATATGGAATATATTACATCATTATCTTTGACACTTATTTTTTTCTAGTGGCTTTATTGAGGTACAATTCATATACTATCCTGTTCACCCATTTAAAGTGTGCAACTCGATATTCACAGTTTTATGCAGCCATCACTATAATTAATTTTTAAACATTTTCATCACTTCAAAAAGAAACCCCACATTCTCCCCCTAATCTCTCATCCCTCACCCTTGGCCCTAGGCAACCACTAATCTGCTTTCTATCTCTATAGATTTGACTATTCTAGACATTTCTTTTAAACTAAATCATGTAATGTGTCATCCTTTAAGAATGGCTTCTTTGAATTAGCATGTTTTCAAGGTCCATGTTGTAGCATGTATCAGTATTTCATTTCTTTTTTTTTGCCAAATATTCTATTTTATGGACATATCACATTTTATTTATCCATTTATCAGTATATAGCTATTCTTGAGTTGTTTCTACTTTTGGTTGTTATGAATAATTCTGCTATGAACATTTGTGTACAAGTTATTGTGTGGACATATGTTTACAGTTCTCTTGAGTATATATAGCTAGGAATGGGATTGCTGGATCATATGGGAACTCTTTGTTTAGAGGAACTGTTGAACTGTTTTCCAAAGTGGCTGCAGCATTTCACATTTCCACCAGCAGTGTTCGAGGGTTCCAATTCCTCCACATCCTCATCAGCTCTTGTTATTTTCTGTCTTTTTTTTTTTTAAATTGGAGTAAAATTGCTTTACAGTGTTATGTTAGTTTCTGCTGTACAGTGAAGTGAATCAGCTATATGTCTACCTATATCCCCACCCTCTTGGACCTCCCTTCCCCCCCCTTCCCCCTCGCCATCTAGGTCATCACAGAGCACAGAGCTGAGCTCCTGGTGCTATACAGCAGGTTCCCACTATCTGTTTTACACATGGTAGTGTATTTATGTCAAACCTAATCTCCCAATTCGTCCCACCTTCCCCTTCCCCCGCTGTGTCCACATGTCTGTTCTTTACGTCTGCATCTCTATTCCTGCCCTACAGATAGGTTCATCAGTACCATTTTTCTAGATTCCATATATATGCATTAATACATGATACTTGTTTTTCTCTTTCTGGCTTATTTCACTCTGTATGACAGATTGTAGGTCCATCCACATCTCTGCAAATGACCCAATTTTGTTCCTTTTTATGGCTGAGTAATATTCCATTGCACATATGTACCACATCTTCCTTATCCATTCATTTGTTGTTGGACATTTAGGTTGTTTCCGTATCCTGTCTATTGTAAATAGTGCTGCAATAAACATTGGGGTACGTGTCCTTTTTTTTTTCAATTTTTTTTTTTTTTTGGCTGAGTTGGGTCTTCGTCGCTGCATGCAGGCTTCCTCTAGTTGCAGTGAGCAGGGGCTACTCTTCATTGCGGTGCGTGGACTTGTCATTGCAGTAGCCTCTTGTTGTGGAGCACGGACTCTAGGCACACAGTCTTCAGTAGTTGTGGATCAGGGACTCTAGAGTGCAGGCTCAGTATTTGTGGTGCATGGGCTTAGTTGTTTCGCGTCTCGGACCAGGGCTCAAACCCGTGTCCCCTGCATTGGCAGGTAGATTCTTAACCACTGCGCCACCAGGGAAGCCCTATGTGTCCTTTTGAATTATGGTTTTCTCAGGGTATATGCCCAGTAGTGGGATTGCTGGGTCATATGGTAGTTCTATTTTTAGTTTTTTAAGGAACCTCCAGACTGTTCTCCATAGTGGCTGTATCAATTTACATTCCCACCAACAGTGCAGAAGGGTTCCCTTTTCTCCACACCCTCTCCAGCATTTATTGTAGATTTTTTGATGGTGGTCATTACGACCGGTGAGAGGTGATATCTCACTGTAGTTTTGATTTGCATTTCTCGAGTAATTAGTGATGTTGAACCTCTTTTCATGTGCTTCTTGGCCATCTGTATGTCTTCTTTGATGAAATATCTATTTAGGTCTCCCACCCATTTTTTAATTGGGTGGTTTATTTTTTTGATATTGAGCTCCATGAGCTGTTTGTATATTTTGGAGAAAAAAACCTTAGTCCATTGCTTCATTTGCAAATATTTTCTCCCACTTTGAAGGTTGTCTTTTTGTCTTATTTATGGCTTCCTTTGCTGTTCAAAGGCTTTTAAGTTTAATTAGGTCCCATTTGTTTATTTTTCTTTGTATTTTCATTATTCTAGGAGGTGGGTGGAAAAAGATCTTGCTGTGGTTTATGTCAAAGAGTGTTTTTCCTATGTTTTCCTCTAAGAGTTTTATAGTGTCCAGTCTTACCTTTAGGTCTTTAATCCATTTGGAGTTTATTTTTATGTATGGTGTTAGGGAGTGTTCTAATTTCATCCTTTTATCTGTAGCTGTCTAATTTTCCCAGCACCACTTATTGAAGAGGCTGTCTTTTCTCCATTGTATATTCTTGCCTCCTTTATCAAAAATAAGGTGACCATAGGTGCGTGGGTTTCCCTCTGGGCTTTCTATCCTGTACTATTGATCTATATTTCTGTTTTTGTGCCAGTACCATACTGTCTTGATTACTGTAGCTTTGTAGTATAGTTTGAAGTCAGGTAGCTTGATTCCTCCAGCTCTGTTTTTTTCGCTCAAGATTGCTTTGGCTATTTGGGATCTTTTGTGTTTCCATACAAATTGTAAAAAATTTTGTTCATATTCTGTGAAGAATGCCATTGGTAGTTTGATAGGGATTGCAATGAATCTGTAGATTGCTTTGGGTAGTATAGTCATTTTCACAATATTTATTCTTCCAATCCAAGAACATGGTGTATCTCTCCATCTGTTTGTGTCATCTTTGATTTCTTTCATCAGTGTTTTTTTTTTTTTTTTTTTTTTTTTTTTTGCAGTACGCGGGCCTCTCACTGTTGTGGCCTCTCCCGTTGCGGAGCACAGGCTCCGGACGCGCAGGCTCAGCGGCCATGACTCACGGGCCCAGCCGCTCCGCGGCATGTGGGATCTTCCAGGACCGGGGCACGAACCCATGTCCCCTGCATCCTCAGGCGGACTCTCAACCACTGCGCCACCAGGGAAGCCCCATCAGTGTTTTATAGTTTTCTAAGTACAAGTCTTTTGTCTCCTTGGGTAGCTTTATTCCTAGGTATTTTATTCTTTTTGTTGCGATGGTAAATGGGATTGTTTCCTTGATTTCTCTTTCTGAGTTTTCATTGTTAGTGTATAGGAATGCCAGAGATTTCTATGCATTAATTTTGTATCCTGCAACTTTACCAAATTCATTGGTTAGTCCTAGTAGTTTTTTGGTGGCATCTTTAGGATTTTCTATGTATAGTATCATGTCATCTGCAAACAGTGACGGTTTTACTTTTTCTTTTCCAATTTGTATTCCTTTTATTTCCTTTGCTTCTCTGATTGCCATGCCTAGGACTTCCAAAACTATGTTGAATAAGAGTGGTGAGAGTGGACATCCTTGTCTTGTTCCTGATCTTAGTGGAAATGCTTTCAGTTTTTTACTGTTCAGTATGATGTTTGCTGTGGGTTTGTCATATATGGCCTTTATTATGTTGAGGTAGGTTACCTCTATGCCCATTTTCTGGAGAGATTTTATCATAAATGGGTGTTGAATTTTGTCAAAAGCTTTTTCTGCATCTATTGAGATGATCACATGGTTTTTATTCCTTAATTTGTTAATATGGTGTATCACATTGATTGATTTGTGTATAATGAAGAATCCTTGCATTCCTGGGATAAATCCCACTTGATCGTGGTGTATGATCCTTTTAATGTGTTGGATTCTGTTGGCTAGTATTTTGTTGAGGATTTTTGCATCTGTGTTCATCAGTGATATTGGTCTAATTTTCTTTTTTTGTGATATCTTTGTCTGGGTTTGGTATCAGGGTGATGGGGGCTTCATAGAATGAATTTGGGAGTATTTCTCCCTCTGCAGTTTTTCGGAAGAGTTTGAGAAGGATGGGCATTAGCTCTTCTCTAAATGTTTGATAGAATTCACCTGTGAAGCCATCTGGTCCTGGACTTTGTTTGTTGGAAGATTTTAAATTATGGTTTCAATTTCATTATTTGTGATAGGTCTGTTTATATTTTCTAGTTCTTCCTGGTTCAGTCTTGGAAAATTTTAACTTTCCAAGAATTTGTCCATTTCTTTGTGGTTGTCCATTTTATTGGCATATAGTTGTTTGTAGTAGTCTCTTGTAATCCTGTGTATTTCTGTGGTGTCAGTTGTGATTTCTCCTTTTTCATTTCTAATTTTACTGATTTGTGTCCTCTTTTTTTCTTGATGGGTCTGGCTAAAGGTTTATCAATATTGTTTATCTTTTCAAAGAACCGACTTTTAGTTTTACTGATCTTTGCTATTGTTTTCTTCATTTCTATTTCATTTATTTCTCCTCTGATCTTTATGATTTCTTTCCTTCTACTGACTTTGGGTTTTCTTTGTTCTTCTTTCTCTAGTTGCTTTAGGTGTAAGTTTAGGTTGTTTATTTGAGATTTATATTATTTCTTTTTTTTAAGTTTTTTTTTAACATCTTTATTAGAGTATAATTGCTTTACAATGGTATGTTAGTTTCTGCTTTATAACATAGTTAATCAGCTATACAGATACATGTGTCCCCATATCTCCTCCCTCTTGCGTCTCCCTCCCACCCTCCCTATCCCACTCCTCTAGGTGATCACAAAGCACCGAGCTGATCTCCCTGTGCTCTGCGGCTGCTTCCCACTAGCTATCTGTTTTACACCTGGTAGTATACATAAGTCCATGCCACTTTCTCCCTTCATCCCAGCTTACCCTTCCCCCTCCCCGTGTCCTCAAGTCCATTCTCTACGTCTGCGTCTATTTTTCTTGTTTCTTAAGGTGAGGTTGAATTGCTATCAATTTCCCTCTTAGAACTGCTTTTGCTGTGTCACATAGGTTTTGGGCCTTTGTTGTCATTTGTTCTACATATTTATAAATTTTTTCTGTGATTTCTTCAGTGATCTCTTGATTAGTTAGTAGTGCACTGTTTACCCTCCATGTATTTGTGATTTTTATGGGTTTTTTCCCCCTGTAATTGATTTCCAGTCTCATAGCGTTGTGGTCAGAAAAGATGCTTGATACAATTTCAGTTTTCTTCGATTTTCCGAGGCTTGATTTGTGACCCAAGATGTGATCTATCCTGGAGAATATTTGTGTGCACTTGAGAATAAAGTGTATACTGCCACTTTTGGGTGGGCTGTCCTATAAATATCAATTAAATCTATCTGGTCTATTGTGTCATTTAAAGCTTGTGTTTCCTTATTTATTTTCTGTTTTGATGATCTGTCCATTGGTGTAAGTGGGGTGGTAAAGTCCCCTACTATTATTGTGTTGCTGTTGATTTCCCCTTTTATGGTTGTTAGTGTTTGCCTTATGTATTGAGGTGCTCCTATGTTGGGTGCATCAACATTTATAATTGTTACATCTTCTTCCTGGATTGATCCCTGATCCCTTGATCACTATGTAGTGTCCTTATCTCTTTTTTTGTTTTTAACAGATTTTTTTAAACAAATTTATTTATTTTATTTATTTATTTTTACCTGTGTTGGGTCTTCGTTACTGCACGCGGGCTTTCTCTAGTTGTGGCGAGCGGGGGCTACTCTTTGTTGCGGTGCGTGGGCTTCTCATCGTGGTGGCTTCTCTTGTTGCGGAGTATGGGCGGCTCTAGGCGTGTGGGCTCAGTAGTTGTGGCTTTCGGGCTCTAGAGCACAGGCTCAGTAGTTGTGACGCATGGGCTTAGTTGCTCCGTGGCATGTGGGATCTTCCCGGACTGGGGCTCGAACCCATGTCCCCTGCATTGGCAGGCGGATTCTTAACCACTGTGCCACCAGGAAACCCCCTTCCTTACGTCTTGTAACAGTCTTTATTTTAAAGTCTATTTTATCTGATATGAGTATTGCTACTCCAGCTTTCTTTTGATTTCCATTTGCATGGAATATCTTTTTCCATCCCTTCACTTTCAGTCGATATGTGTCCCTAGGTCTGAAGTGGGTCTCTTGTAGACAGCATATATATAGGTCTTGTTTTTGTATCCATTCAGCCAGTCTGTGTCTTTTGGTTGGGGCATGTAATCCATTTACATTCAAGGTTGTTATCAATATGTGTGTTCCTATTACCATTCTCTTAATTGTTTTGGGTTTGTTTTTGTGGGTCTTTTTCTTCTCTTGTTTTTCCTGCCTAGAGAAGTTCCTTTAGCATTTGCTGTAGAGCTGGTTTGGTAGTGCTGAATTCTCATAGCTTTTGCTTGTCTAAAAAGCTTTTGATTTCTCTGTCGAATCTGAATGAGATCCTTGCTGGGTAGGGTCATCTTGGTTGTAGGTTTTTCTCTTTCATCACTTTAAGTATATCCTGCCACTCCCTTCTGGCCTGCAGAGTTTCTGCTGAAAAATCAGCTGATAACCCTATGGGGATTCCTTTGTATGTTATTTTTTGCTTTTCCCTTCCTGCTTTTAATATTTTTTCTTTGAATTTAATTTTTGTTAGTTTGATTAATATGTGTGTTAGTGTGTTTCTCCTAGGGTTTGTCCTATATGGGACTCTCTGCGCTTGCTGGACTTGGGTGACTATTTCCTTTCCCATGTTAGGGAAGTTTTCCATTGTAATCTCTTCAAATATTTTCTCAGACCCTTTCTTTTTCTCTTCTTCTTCTGGGACCCCTGTAATTCGAATATTGGTGCATTTATTGTTGTCCCAGAGGTCTCTGAGATTGTCTTCAATTCTTTTCATTCATTTTTCTTTATTCTGCTCCTCAGCAGTTATTTCCACCATTCTGTCTTCCAGCTCACTTATTCCTTCTTCTGCCTCAGTTATTCTGTTATTGATTCCTTTTAGTGTATTTTTCATTTCAGGTACTGTGTTGTTCATCTGTTTGTTTGTTCTTTTGTGTTTCTAGATCTTTTTGAAACATTTCTTGTATTTTCTCAATCTATGCCTCCATTCTATTTCCGAGATTCTGGATCATATTTACTATCATTACTCTGAATTGATAGGTAGGTTGCCTATTTCCTCTTCATTTATTTGGTCTTGTAGGTTTTTCCTTGCTCCTATATCTGTGACATATTTTTTGTCGTCTCTTTTTTTTTTTTTTTTTATGAGTGGGATTGTGTTTCTGTTTTACTGGTTGTTTGGTCTGAAGCTTCCAGCACTGGAATTTGTAGGTTGTTGGGTAGAGCTGGGTCTTGATGCTGAGATGAGGACCTCTGGGAGACCTCACTTCGATGACTGTTCCTTGGGTCTGAGGTTCTCTGTTAGTCCAGTGGTTCATACTCAGAGCTCCCACTGCAGGAACTCTGCCCCGACCTGGCTCATGAACCAAGATCCCACAAGCTGCGTGGGACAGCAAAAAAAAAAAAAAGGGAAAAACAATAACAGAGTAAACAATAAAATTAGGTTAGAAAAATAACAGATATGTTAAAAAGAATTAAAAAATTAAAATATAGAGGAAACAACAACTGGAAGGTAAAACAGAACCACAATAGTATAAAACAGGAGAAAAAGAAAAAAAAAAAAGCCAGAAAGGGCCTTGGTTGTGGGGGGTGGGGCTTAGGCAGGAACAGGTTTAGGTGGTGGATGGGGCCTATGCTTAGGACCCATAGGGCAGGAAAAGGTCCTGGGGGTGCGGGTGGGGCTTAGGCTTAGCAGGAGGGGCCCAGGCCCCTCTGGCCTTGGAGGGCGGAGGAACAGGTCCGGGGCCCCAGCGGGCTCACTGGCCCTAAGTGGGCGGGGGAAACGGTAGGCATGTTCCCCCCAATCCTCTAATCCCAGAGGGCCCCTCCCCATTGGCCTCTCTTCTTCTCCCCCCTCCCTCCCTCCTATTCCCCTGGGACTCATGTGGTGGGAGGGGACCCTGGAAGGCAGGGGATCAGACCTGGAAGCCCAGTAGGCTTCCCAGGACCGAGTGGGCGGGGGAAATGCCTGTGACCCCTCCCATCTGCCTTTCCTCTTCCTCCCCCTCCCTCCTATGCCCCTAGGACCCATGTGGCCTGGTGGGGGGCCTTGGAGGGTGGAGTACTCAGCACTGGGAAGCCTGCTGGGCTTCCCTGATCCTCTGGTCCTGGTGGGTTCCCCCCTACACTGTCTGCCTGTCCTCTTCCCCCCTCCTCCCTCCCTCCCAGACTCTGAGACCCAGGAGGCTAGAGAGTGCCCCAGAGAACGGAGGACCAGGCCTGGGAGCCCAGCAGGCTTCCTGGGGCCCGAGTGGGTGGGGGAAACACCTGCCATGCCTCTGCTTATTCTCCAGTTGGAGGGCCCCTCCCACCCACCTCTCCTCTTTTCCCCCCACCTCCCTCCTATGCTCCTAGGACCCACGTGATGCGAAGGGGCTTTGGAGGGCAGAGGACCCAGTGTGGGAGCCCTGCAGGCTCCCTGGGGCCCGATTGGGCAGGGGAGACGCTATGCACACTACCCCCATCCTCTGAGCCCCTGAGGGTCCCCCCCAGGTGTGGGAACCCCTCCCCCTTCCCATCCACCCTTCAGGTGTGCTTGTCCTGTCCAGCTTCCACTTCTCCTCCCCACCTCACTCCCCCTTCGTCCTACCCAGTCGCGGGGGTTCCTCCCGTCTCCTTGGGCATCGAGGTCCCCACCAGCATCCCAGTTTTTTTTATTATAGCCTTCCTAATGGGTTATTTATCTTTTATTGTTTAGTTGTAATTGTCCTTTATATATTCCAGGAACTAGTCCGTTATCAAATATATGATTTGCAGATATTTTCTGCCATTCTGTGGGTTGTCTTTTCACTTTCTTGGTGCTGTCCTTTGAAGTACAAAAGTTGTACTTTTGTACCAGTTTATGTTTTTCCCTTCGTTGCTTGTGCGTTTGGTATCATATCTTAGAAACTATTGTCTAGTATAAAGCCATGAAGATTTATATTTAAGGGTTCTTTCAAGAGTTGTATAGTTTTAGCTCTTACATTTAGGTCTTTGATTCATTTTGAGTTAATTTTTGTATATGGTGTGAGGTAGAAGTCCAACTTCATTCTTTTGTATGTCTATATCCATTTGTTTCAAAACCATCTGTTGAAAAGGCTATTCTTTACCTTATTGAATGGTGTTGGCACCCTTGGAAATCAGTTAACTGTAATGTGTGGGTTTATTTCTGGATGTACAATTCTATTTCATTGATCTGTATATCTGTTTTTAGACCACTACCACACTGTCTTGATTATTATAGCTTTGCAGTATGTTTTAAAATCAGGATGTGTGAGTCTTCCAACTTTGTATTTTTTTTTCTCCAAGATTGTTTCCCTTGGTCTCTCTGACTCTTCTGGGTTCCTTAACTTTCCATATGAATTTTAGAATCAGTTTGTCAATTTCTGCAAAGAAGCTAGCTGCAATTTTGATAGGGACTGTGTTGAGCTGTAGATTAATCTGGGAGTATTACTATTTTAATATTAAGTTTTCTGATCCATGAACAACAAATATCTTTCCATTTATTTAGGTCTTCTTTAATTTCTTTCAACAAAGTTTTCTAGTTTTTAGCACCTCTTTAATTACATTTATTCCCAAGTATTTTATTCTTTTGTTGCTAATGTAAATGTAATTTAAAAAAATTTCAGTTTGTTCATTGCTACTGTATAGAAATATAATTGATTTTTGTATCTAGATCTTATATCTTACAACCTTGCTGAACTCGTTTATTAGTTCTAATAGTTTTTTAGTGGATTCTTCAGAATTTTCTATATAAAAGATTATATCATGTCATCAGCAAATAGAGATAGTTTTACTTCTTCTTTTCCAATCTGGAAGCCTGGTATTCATTGTTGATGAGAAGTCTCCTGAGAGGCTAATTGCCGTTCTTTTATAGATAATCTATTTTTTCTCTCCTGATTTTTCAGAATTCTTTTTGTATTCTTAATGTTCTGCAATTTTACCATAATGTGGCTAGATGTTTATTTTTATTTATGTAGCGTGGTGCTTGAGGTGCACTTTTTTTTTTTAAACGTTGAAAGCAACTTTATTGCTTTTTCTTGATTATGTATAAATGCATTCACATTCCAAAAGTGTTAAAAGCATAAGAAACAAATTTAAATCGCACAAGATCATGTACTCAAGAGATAATCACTATTAACATGTTTATAACCAGTGACCAAGTATTATAATACATTGCTTGAAGCTACACCTTCAGTCTACCTGAAGATCTTGCTTCCTTTACCTTGAAAATATATTCTGAATCCAACTACTTCCTACCAAATCCCTCTCTATTGCTGTTGTCCTTGTCACTGTATTCTCCTAGTGGGACTGCTACAGTAGTCTCCTCACCGGTCTCCTTCCATTTCAGTTTGCCACACAGCGGATTCTTTTTAAAGCGTAATCAGATTATGTCACCCCCTGCTTATAAGTCTCCAGTGGCTCCCCATCATACTTCCCTTGGTCTCTCTGACCTGGTCCCTGAGTGCTCCTCTTATTTCATCTCTGACCCTGGTTTCTTACCACTCTCACCTTTGTTTGCTGAGCTCCAGCTACTCTAGCATTCTTTCTGTTTCACCAAGAATGTGCCAAACACACAGTGGCCCTGTGGCTTTCACACTTACTGCTCCCCCGTTCCTATCTGAAACTACCTGCCTCACTCTCACTTCATTCAGCTGTCTGTTCAAAGTGTTACCTCATCAGAGAGGTCTTCCCTGACAATCTGTGTCAAATCCCCTACTGACCCCCTTGGTCATACTCTATCACTCTAACCTGCTTTATTTCCCCCACTACTTACTGACATTATGTAATTTCTGTTCATTTTATTGTCTTCATCCCTTTTCCCACTGTATTATAAACTCCTGGTGAACAAGGACTTTGTTTTGTCCACTTTTATATCCCCTAGCTCTAAGATCATTATCTGACATAGTACACTCAGGAAATATTTATGAAATAAGTACATAATTATACATGTTCTTTTTAAATTAAAAAAAATAAGGATAGCATTTTATTTTTTGTTTTTGGCCTCCTTTCTCCTTTCCCATCTACTGCTCCTTCAGATGTCCAACATTAATCTGGTATGAATCCATTTATCCATTTTTATCTTCTCATATAATCATATAGAAATACATATGTACTAGACATTTGGGGAGTATAATTTATTTTACAGAAAATTGATTTATGTATTCAGATTATCTACACCTTACTCTTCTAAGTATATGGGAGAATCCTCCAATTCAACTGCCATAGATCTTATTTTATTATTTTAAACTGTTTTATATTTTTATAATTAGTTTTTGTTTTGTTCTCTTAATAAATGTAAGCTTAATATAAACTTTAAAATAATCAGTGGTGTATATATAGTAGAAAATGAAAGTCCACCATACTTGTCTTCCCAAGTCTATCTGATGCCACACCTTCAAATAGATAACTACTGTAACTGTTTGATATGTCTAATTTTAGATCTTTATCAGTGCATTTGTATGTGGGCAGATAGGCACAGGGAGTTTTGAGTTATTTATTTTTTATATATAAGTATTATGCAATATATTATATTCCGTTATTTTTTTCACTCAACTATGTAACATATAGTTCAGTTCTGTGCTGCTTATTGGTAATTTCTTTATGTTTTTGTACATATACACACAATTTTTTTTTTTTTTTTTTTTTTTTCTTTTTTTCTTTTTGCGGTATGCGGGCCTCTCACTGTTGTGGCCTCTCCCGTTGCGGAGCACAGGCTCCGGATGCGCAGGCCCAGCGGCCATGGCTCACGGGCCCAGCCGCTCCGCGGCATATGGGATCCTCCCAGACCGGGGCACGAACCCGTATCCCCTGCATCGGCAGGCGGACTCTCAACCACTGCGCCACCAGGGAGGCCCTACACACAATTTTATTTAAATAGATCATACACGTATTTTTTTGGTTTTGGGTAGGGTGGATTTTTTATTTGTTTTGCTTGCTTCCTTTTTCTTCTCATCTTCCACTCAGATCTCTGTGTGTACTTTCAATCTGAGGACTCCCATCTTCTAGAAAATCTTTAACTTAATCATTCAACTTTGCTTCTTTATCATTTTTTCTATTTTTGTAGTATTCTTGTTTTTATTTCATAGCGTTTTTTTTTTCTGTAATATCTGTTATGATTTCCTTTAGCTATTGGAGGATCCTAAACCTTTAAAAATCATTTTCAGATTGCTCTGTTTTTATTCCATCTGCAGCAAGTTCCCCTCCTTGACATTGGTTATAGTGGCTGTCTTTCATGGTTGTAATTTCTTCATGTATTTAAGAATTTTGCTTAGCAAGTGCTTCTTGACTAAGTTTTTCATGTGCTTATTTTCTTATTGCTGCTTTCCCCTCTTCCTGTCTAGTAGTTTTGTGGTTTCCTTCCGTCTGGCCCCTGAACAGTCCCAGGCTAGAACCATATCTTAAATTGACACTGTGGGGCTCCTGTTCCACTGCAATATTGGAGATAGTGGATCTAGTCACTAAGTCAGCAGGCAGCTTAATCTAGGCCTGGGCTTTGAGGTATTTTCTGCTTCCAGTCAACTTCTAGTGTAGCTTTAAGTATGCTACAGCTCCTGTCAGTGGTTAATGTCAGGGTTTTTTTTTCCAGCCTCCTTTTCAGGGTAAGAAAACTCCATTTCAGCCCTTGGTTTGATTATGAGGCCGACTCTCCCCATTTCCTGCCCCTCTGGAGCACTTTGATCCCCTTTTATCTTCTGGGAAGCAAATTCCTGGTTACTTATTGCCTGCCTACCATCTGTCAACCAGTGGATCTGCAACTTTAGCCTGACTTACAGCTTTTTCTCGTCTGCTTTTTTCTGGTTCAAAGAAATGTTTACTTTAAATATGCTTTGGGATTTGTTTTTATAAATTTTCTATATTTATCCAATGGTGTTTTGGACAAAGGTGGGGAGTTTATGAACTTCCAAGACCAACTTGAATAAAAATCTAGGATACTCTTAAAAACACAAATCAACTTTAATTCCTTTGCTTAAAATCCTAAAATCTTCCAATAAAAAAAAAATGTATAATAGACTTCAAACTTCTCAGCATTCTTTTACATGACCTGGCCCCTCTAACTTCATTTCAGGCACTTTTTGCTGTAGCCCTAGACCCCATCTTTCAGTTCTTTGAAAGTGCCTCACTTTCACATATGCTTCTTCCCAATGCTTCTTTTCTTTTTTTTTTTTATTGTTATTGAAATATAGTTGATTTACAATGTTGTGTTAGTTTCAGGTGTATAGCAAAGCGGTCTCTCTCCCTCTCTCTCTCTCTCTCTCTCTCTCTCTCTCTCTCTCTCTCTCTCTATATATATATATATATATATATATATATATGTATATATACATATATATATATATACACATATATATATATATACACACACACACACACACACACATATATATATATATATATATATATATCCTTTTTTAGGTTCTTTTCCATTGTAGGTTGTTATAATGAGTAGAGTTCCCTGTGCTATACAGTAGGTCCTTGTTGGTTATGTATTTTTTTTTTTTTTTTTTTTTTGCGATACGCGGACCTCTCACTGTTGTGGCCTCTCCCGTTGCGGAGCACAGGCTCCAGACGCGCAGGCTCAGCGGCCATGGCTCACGGGCCCAGCCACTCCGTGGTATGTGGGATCCTCTCAGACCGGGGCGCGAACCCGTGTCCCCTGCATCAGCAGGCGGACTCTCAACCACTGCGCCACAGGGGAAGCCCGGTTATGTATTTTATATATAGTAGTGTGTATATTTTAATCCCAAACTCCTGATTTATTCCTCCTATCCTTTCCCCTTTGGTAACATAAGTTTGTTTTCTATGTCTGTGAGTCTATTTCTGTTTTGTAAATAAATTCATTTGTATCATTTTTTTTTAGATTCCACATATAAGCAATATCATATATTTGTCTTTCTCTGTCTGACTTCACTTAGCATGATAATCTCTAGGTCCATCCATGTTGCTGCAAATGGCATTATTTCATTCTTTTTATGGTTGAGTAGTATTCCATTGTGTATATATACCACAGCTTCTTGTTTTTGTTTTTGTTTTTTTGAGGTACGCAGGCCTCTCACTGTTGTGGCCTCTCCCATTGCAGAGCACAGGCTCTGGACGCGCAGGCTCAGCAGCCATGGCTCACGGGCCTAGCCGCTACGCGGCATGTGGGATCTTCCCAGACTGGGGCACGAACCCGTGTCCCCTGCATCGGCAGGCGGACTCTCAACCACTGTGCCACCAGGGAAGCCCTACCACAGCTTCTTTATCCATTTATCTGTCAGTAGACACTTAGGTTGTTTTCATGTCTTGGCTATTATAAATAGTGCTGCTATGAACATTGAGATGCATGTGTCTTTTCAAATTATAGTTTTCTCCAAATAAATGCGCAGGAGTGGAATTGCTGGTAACTCTATTTTTAGTTGTTTAAGGAATCTCCATACTGTTCTCCATAGTGGCTTCACCAATTTACATTCCCACCGGCAGTGTAGGAGGGTTCCCTTTTCTCCACACCCTCTCCAGCATTTATTATTTGTAGACTTTCTGATGATGGCCATTCTGACTGGTGTGAGGTGAGTCCTCATTATTGTTTTGATTTGCATTTCTTAAATAATTAGTGATGTTGAGCATCTTTTCATGTGCCTGTTGGCCATCTGTATGTCATCTTTGGAGAAATGTCTGTTTAGGTGTTCTGCTCATTTTTTTTTTTAATACATTTATTTAATTTGGGCTGCATTGGGTCTTTGTTGCTGCTTGCTGGCTTTCTCTAGTTGTAGCGAGCGGGGGCTACTCTTTGTTGCGGTACGTGGGCTTCTCATTGCAGTGGCTTCTCTTGTTGCGGAGCACGGGCTCTAGGCACGCGGGCTTTAGTAGTTGTGGCTCGCGGGCTCTAGAGCGCAGGCTCAGTAGTTGTGGCGCACGGGCTTAGTTGCTCCACAGCATGTGGGATCTTCCCAGACCAGGGCTCGAACCCGTGTCCCCTGCATTGGCAGGCAGATTCTTAACCACTGTCCCGCCAGGGAAATCCCTGGGCTCTTTTTTTTTTTTTTTTTTTGTGGTATGCGGGCCTCTCACTGTTGTGGCCTCTCCTGTTGCGGAGCACAGGCTCTAGACATGCAGGCTCAGAGGCCATGGCTCACGGGCCCAGCTGCTCTGCAGCATGTGGGATCTTCCCGGACCAGGGCACGAACCCGTGTCCCCTGCATCGGCAGGCGGACTCTCAACCACTGCGCCACCAGGGAAGCCCCCCGGGCTCATTTTTTGATTGGGTGTTTTTTTGTTTGTTTGTTTGTTTTTGATATTGAGCTGTATGAGGTGTTTGTGTATTTTTGGAAATTAATCCCCTGTCAGTCACATAGTTTGCAAGTATTTCCTCCTGTTCCATAGGCTGTATTTTTGTTTTGTTGATGGTTTCCTTTGATGTGCAAAACCTTTTAAGTTTAATTAGGTCCCATTTGTTTATTTTTGTTTTTATTTCCATTACTCTAGGAGACAAATCCAAAAAAAACATTGCTGTGATTTTTGGGGCTTCCCTGGTGGCGCAGTGGTTGAGAGCCCGCCTGCCAATGCAGGGGACACAGGTTCGTGCCCCGGTCCGGGCGGATCCCACATGCCGCAGAGCGGCTGGGCCCGTGGGCCATGGCCGCTGAGCCTGTGCGTCCGGAGCCTGTGCTCCGCAATGGGAGAGGCCACAACAGTGAGAGGCCCGCGTACCGCAAAAAAAATAAAAAAAATAAAAACATTGCTGTGATTTTTGTTAAAGGGTGTTCTGCCTATGTTTTTCTTCAGGAGTTTTATAGTATCCAGTCTTACATTTAGGTCTTTAATCCATTTTGAGTTTGCTTTTGTGTGTGGTGTTAGAGAATGTTCTAATTTCATTCTTTTACATGTAGCTGTCCAGTTTTCCCAGCACCACTTGTTGAAGAGACTGTCTTTTATCCATTGTACATTCTTGCCTCCTTTGTCGTAGATTAATTGACCATAAGTGTGTGAGTTTATTTTCCCCAGGGCTTCAAAGGTTGACATCTTCTCAATTTTTCTTTCACATATAAATGCTACCTCCTCAGATAATCTTCCCTAACTAAAATAGCCTCTCTCCAGTTCTCAATCATAACCCTTGTTTATTTCCTTAATATCATTTGTTACCATATGTATTTGTGTGTTTCTTTATGGTTTCTCACAAAACTGAAAGCTTCATGAGCTTTTTACTTTGTGTTTGCATGATATAGTATCATGCTCAGTAAATACTTACTGCCTGATTATTATTCACCCATCCATTCGGCATATTTATTGAATGTCTACTATATGCCGGAACTGTTCTCACTGTGGAGGATGTAATGGTGAACAACACAGACAGACAGGGTCCTTGATTTGTGGAGCTTATGTTCTAGTGGGAGAAGAAAAATATCAACAAATAGAAAAATAAATAAGTAAAATCAGTGCTAGGGTGGTGTGTTTAGGTGATGGGAAACACTTTTCTGAGGAAGCAGCAAGAAGGAGTTTACCTTGTGACAATCAAGAGGAAGAACTTTTCAGTTAGAAGAGCTAGAACAAGGCTCCTAAGTTAAGAATGAGGTTGAGTATAGAACAAGAGACCACTGAAGCTGTGGTGGAAGAAATAGAGGGAAAGAGCATTACAGGATAAGGTTAGAGACTTGGCTGAGACCCGGTAACACAAGCTAGGAGTTTGAAAGTATGTGGTACCTTAAGACAGATGCAACTCTTCAGTATTGCAGGAGCTGGTGAGGTGCATGTGGGAGTGGTTGCAGAGGATTACATACCTGCTACCTAGCAGGTGTGTTAAACAGATGTGTTTAAATTGTAGCAAAGTGTTATCTTCCAGAAAGTCATAAATCACTGCTTAGTTTTTGGTTTCATTTTCACCAGGGATGCTACTTTTTAATTCATGGTCCTTATTCATGCCTTTGGTTACCCCTTTAGAAACTAGTACAAGCCAGACATCCTCTGTTATTCATGCTTGCTCATACATGCTCATAAAATACAGTGGAAATAGAAAGGAAGCATTCAGTTAATGCTTTTTTGCTAAATTTCTGAATTTGTGCAGGCTTTTGGAATTTCATGTTTCTTAGTTTAGTCAGTGCAATGACCTGAAAGCAAAAGAAGGTTGATTACTCAATCTTTCATTTCCACTTTTTCATTTCCCTATGTTTTAGAAAGCAAGTGACTAGGGAAGGCAGTGTACTCAAGGGTGCGTAACTTCCACATTTTTAAGAGCAAACTGTTTTTAATATCTTTGCAGCAATTCTTTAATTAACTATGTACAAATAGGATGAGTTTTCATTTGTCACTTATAATCTTCTGTGATCCTATTAGTAAAACTAATCATTGCTTCCATATCATCATCATTTTTTAAGTTACTTGAAGTTTATTGATGAGACTCCCTTTTAATTGTTTCCTGTCCTTCTCTAAACATGTAGTGATGACAAGGAGCTATTTTAAGTTTCTCTGTAGTAGACTTTATGATAGTTCCAGTTCTTTTGCTGACGCTACAAGCAGAGGACTTGGAGGCAGTTCCTCTTCTTTCCTGATAATGACTTGCTTAAGCCACTGCCGGAATATTTACAGGTAGTCACCCACTTACATTTCAGACATTCATATTTAATCTGAGCTTTGGAATTTGAATTGTGTTTCCCCCCTGAAAAAAAATTTACAAATAGTATTATAAATGAATAAGTTTCTAGGCTACCCTTTAAAGATCTACATAACCTACAGTGTAGCTGAAATATCAATACTGCACATTTATGATGAAAAACATTAGGAGAATCACATTTCAGATGCACATTAGTTCTACTACATGATGTTGAAATAGGAGGGAATAGTTTGGATTCCTAAACACCTTTGTTTGTGGTGAGAGGATGAACAGTGGTGCCATGAAGATGTTCCCATTGAGGCTATGGAGAGAGCCATTGGGAACGCTTCTGGAGGAAGCCCATCTCCATCTCCTGCATGGCAGGGACCAGCCGTCTACATGTGAGACATTCTTAAGTCAAATGGATGTATATCAGGAGTACCTGTATGCTCTTACTAGTTACAAAAAGTGAAAAATTCATTAAAAGGAATCTTAAGTGAGGGATTGAAAAGTTTATATATTTTGAAATTTCCTAAGTAGATGTTAATGTTGATAAATGCTTTTTTGATACATTTACAGACATTTCATGTTTAGTGATATTTAATTGTGTGTCCCCCCCCTTGTGGTTTTTTTTAACCTTTGTGTGTTTTGGGGCTTCCCTGGCAGTCCAGTGGTTAGGACTCTGCGCTTCCAATGTGGGGGCAGTGGGTTTGATCCCTGGGTGGGAAATGAAGATCCCACATGCCGCACGGCGTGGCCAAAGAGAAAAAATCTTTGTGTGTTTGGTTTTATTCCTAAAATTATTGATGATCCTTAGTTTTCAAAGAAAGGAATTTAATTCACTTAACTAAAAAGAAAGAAAATGGTACTGTAATGTTAACAGTTGAAACAAATTTAACTCTAGACTTATTCTACTTTTAATGCTTTACCAGGCATAATTTATTTTTATTTCAAGAGATTTTTATTATATTGGAGGTAATTTTTGATCATTCTTCTGAGTATAGTATAATTCCTGGCAAAGTGATATTTTGGAAAGTTATGTATAGAATACAGAAGAGCATGTGCTGTGGGTTCTAATTCTATTCAGTGTTTATTCAGTTATTCATTCAGTTCAGATACATTTCTCAGCCCTCAACAGCTTCTTTTTCCCTATCTATAAAAGGAGGCTGATGAAACCTGCTTGCCTCACAGAGTTGCTAAAGTTATTACATAAGATTGATTGGCAGTGTATGACAGCCCATAATACTACAGAAATGGGCTGTCGTAGGATCAAGTAAGGAAAGCTTTCATGCCATAGTGTTTCTTTTCCCTGAACTCTCCTCCTTTTCATAGCCAGGTTTCTCAAAAGAATAATCTACACACATCAGCTTTACTTGTAATCTCTCATTTTTGTCAGAAATAATCACTAGTATTTAGCATTGATATTGTTATATTAAATGTTCTTCAGATGAGTCAGGTAATCATACTATGAGTATATTCTTTCTTGAACATCTTCCCATTCCCTTTCAGAATGCTTTATTTTTCTGTTTGCTTTGTTTGCTGTTGTGTCTTTCACTAATTCTTTCCCAAACACTTCAATAGAACTGTAAAATTCCTCTCAGGATAGTAAACACTTCCATCAAATGGTTATCCATCAAATCCATTTTAAAACCCTTTCCTTTTTTCCTGGAGGTATTCCTCTGGGAGTCTTTTGTCTTCCTAGTATAATCTGGACTGTTTGCTCTCTAGGCCTGCTGCAAAGCTTCATCCTGTCTGTTCCTTTCCTCATCATCCTGGGAGTTTCCTTTACTTCTTCTCTGTTTTGGATCATGTTTCCTGGTTCCTGTGTTTTCTTCTTTCTTGATATATTCCCTTGTTTTGGTATAGCACATCCTCTACCACCCACCTCCTATTCCCACTCACCCCCAGCCATCCAAATCCTCTTAGGCTAGGCAACTCTCTTACAACATCTATGAAGTTTTCACTCTCCTTTCAATTCCCCTGTTGGATTGACCCTACCTCCCTTTGTGTCTCCATAGCATACTTTATCATAGCCTTGGTCTGTCATACTTATTAAGCACCTACTCTACGGGTCAGGCACTGTGTTCAGCACTAGACCATCCAAAATTAAGAGAATGAGGTTCTTGTTCCCAGGGAAATTCTGAAAGGTGAAAAAGAACACCATGGTTCTCACTGGAGGCACTACTGCCCCCTAGCGGCCCTTTGAAAAAGTGGGGGGAAGTTTTCTGTTACCACAGTAATCGGAGGGTACAAGCTGGCATTTTGTAGTCAGGGGCCAGGAATACTAAGTGTCTTATAAGTGCAGCACAACTTTAGAATGTTCCACCAAACATTCATGTGTGAAAATCTGTTCATAGTTATCCAAGCCCAGGACCTAACTCCATTTTACGCACAAACCCAAACTACTTGGTGCTTTTTATGTTGTCATTGTCTGTGCAACAGATGGAAAACAGCTACTGTCCATCATTGTGGGTTTATAGAAGAAGCATTTTTTTAAGTAGCATGTGTTTATAAAAAAAGTTAAGAATCCCTTGGATGACAGATTCATGCAATAGCAATGAAGAAGAAAATGATTGCCTTACTCTATACTAAAAGTAAGAACTTTCTAGAGTAAATGTTAAAAAAAGATTCTGTTCATTATTGTGTGTATGTTTGTATATACTGAGCTATATAATATACAGTGTACAGCTTGATGAATTGGTAAACACACGTACACATTAAGACATGTAACTGCCACCTGGATCTAGAGTGTCTGCATAGTTGGGAAACATAGGATACACATATTTTTAACTAGTATGCTACATTTTCAAATAATGTGCCCATTATATTTTCATGTGTACAATAAATTCAGTCAAAGTGTCCAAAAAATCTGGAAACATCAGGAAAATATCCTATTTATTACATTTTTTATACATTTTAGCAGTTGGACCATATTTTTATTTTATTTTATTTTTTTTAACATCTTTATGGAGTATAATTGCTTTACAATGGTGTGTTAGTTTCTGCTTTATAACAAAGTGAATCAGTTATACATATACATATATCTCCATATCTCTTCCCTCTTGCGTCTCCCTCCCTCCCACTCTTCCTGTCTCACCCCTCTAGGTGGTCACAAAGCACCGAGCTGATCTCCCTGTGCTATGCGGCTGCTTCCCACTAGCTATCTATATTACATTTGGTAGCGTATATATGTCCATGCCACTCTCTCACTTTGTCCCAGCTTACCCTTCCCCCTCCCCGTATCCTCAAGTCCATTCTCTAGTAGGTCTGCGTCTTTATTCCCATCTTGCCCCTAGGTTCTATATGACCTTTTTTTTTTTTTAGATTCCATATATATGTGTTAGCATACGGTGTTTGTTTTTCTCTTTCTGACTTACTTCACTCTATGACAGACTCTAGGTCCATCCACCTCACTACAAATAACTCAATCTCATTTCTTTTTATGGCTGAGTAATATTCCATTGTATACATGTGCCACACCTTCTTTATCCATTCACCTGTTGATGGACACTTAGGTTGCTGCCATGTCCTGCCTATTGTAAATAGAGCTGCAATGAACATTGTGGTACATGACTCTTTTTGAATTATGGTTTTCTCAGGGTATATGCCCAGTAGTGGGATTGCTGGGTCGTATGGTAGTTCTATTTTTAGTTTTTTAAGGAACCTCCATACTGTCCTCCATAGTGGTTGTATCAATTTATATTCCCACCAACAGTGCAAGAGGGTCCTGTTTTCTCCACACCCTCTCCAGCATTTATTGTTTGTAGATTTTTTGATGATGGCCATTCTGACTGGTGTGAGATGATATCTCATTGTAGTTTTGATTTGCATTGCTCTAATGATTAATAACGTTGAGCATTCTTTCATGTGTTTGTTGGCAATCTGTATATCTTCTTTGGATAAATGTCTGTTTAGGACTTCTGCCCGTTTTTGGATTGGGTTGTTTGTTTTTTTGCTATTGAGCTGTATGAGCTGCTTATAAATTTTGGAGACTAATCTGTTGTCAGTTGCTTCATTTGCAAGTATTTTCTTTCATTCTGAGGGTTGTCTTTTTGTCTTATTTATGGTTTCCTTTGCTGTGCAAAAAGCTTTTAGGTTTCATTAGGTCCCATTTGTTTATTTTTGTTTTTATTTCCATTTCTCTAGCAGGTGGGTCAAAAAGGATCTTGCTGTGATTTATGTCATAGAGTGTTCTGCCTATGTTTTGCTCTAAGAGTTTCATAGTGTATGGCCTTACATTTAGGTCTTTAATCCATTTTGAGTTTATTTTGTGTATGGTGTTAGGGAGTGTTCTAATTTCATTCTTTTACATGTGCCCGTCCAGCTTTCCCAGCACCACTTATTGAAGAGACTGTCTTTTCTCCACTGTATATTCTTGCCTCCTTTATCAAAGATAAGGTGACCATATGTGCATGGGTTTGTCTCTGGGCTTTCTATCCTGTTCCATTGATCTATATTTCTGTTTTCGTGCCAGTACCATACTGTCTTGATTACTGTAGCTTTGTAGTATAGTTTGAAGTCAGGTAGCTTGATTCCTCCAACTCTGTTTTTTTCGCTCAAGATTGCTTTGGCTATTCCAGGTCTTTTATGTTTCCATACAAATTGTGAAATTTTTTGTTCTAGTTCTGTGAAAAATGCCAGTCGCAGTTTGATAGGGATTGCATTGAATCTGTAGATTGCTTTGGGTAGTATAGTCATTTTCACAATGTTGATTCTTCCAATCCAAGAACATGGTATATCTCTCCATCTATTTGTATCATCTTTAATTTCTTTCATCAGTGTCTTATAGTTTTCTGCATACAGGTCTTTTGTCTCATTAGGTAGGTTTATTCCTAGGTATTTTATTCTTTTTGTTGCAGTGGTAAATGGGAGTATTTCCTTAATTTCTCTTTCACATTTTTATCATTAGTGTATAGGAATGCAAGAGATTTCTGTGCATTAATTTTGTGTCCTGCTACTTTACCAGATTCATTGATTAGCTCTAGTAATTTTCTGGTAGCATCTTTAGGATTTTCTATGTATAGTAACATGTCATCTGCAAACACTGACAACTTTACTTCTTCTTTTCCGATTTGGATTCCTTTTATTTCTTTTTCTTCTCTGATTGCTGTGGCTAAAACTTCAAAAACTATGTTGAATAATAGTGGTGAGAGTGGACAGCCTTGTCTTGTTCCTGATCTTAGAGGAAATGGTTTCAGTTTTTCACCATTGAGGATGTTGGCTGTGGGTTTGTCATATATGGCCTTTATTATGTTGAGGCAAGTTCCCTCTATGCCTACTTTCTAGAGGGTTTTTATCATAAATGGGTGTTGAATTTTGTCAAAAGCTTTCTCTGCATCTTTTGAGGTGATCATATGGTTTTTCTCCTTCAATTTGTTAATATGGTGTATCACATTGATTGATTTGCATATGTTGAAGAATCCTTGCATTCCTGGGATAAGCCCCACTTGATCATGGTGTATGATTCTTTTAATGTGCTGTTGGATTCTGTTTGCTAGTATTTTGTTGAGGATTTTTGCATCTATGTTCATCAGTGATACTGGCCTGTAGTTTTCTTTCTTTGTGGCATCTTTGTCTGGTTTTGGTATCAGGGTGATGGTGGCCTTGTAGAACGAGTTTGGGAGTGTTCCTCCCTCTGCTATATTTTGGAAGAGTTTGAGAAGGATAGGTATTAGCTCTTCTCTAAATGTTTGATAGAATTCACCTGTGAAGCCATCTGGTCCTGGGCTGTTGTTTGTTGGAAGATTTTTAATCACAGTTTCAATTTCAGTGCTTGTGATTGGTCTGTTTATATTTTCTATTTCTTCCTGGTTCAGTCTTGGCAGGTTGTGCATTTCTAAGAATTTGTCCATTTCTTCCAGGTTCTCCATTTTATTGGCATATAGTTTCTTATAGTAATCTCTCATGATCCTTTGTATTTTTACAGTGTCAGTTGTTACTTCTCCTTTTCATTTCTAATTCTATTGATTTGAGTCTTCTCCCTTTTTTTCTTGATGGGTCTGGCTAGTGGTTTATCAGTTTTGTTTATCTTCTCAAAAAACCAGCTTTTAGTTTTATTGATCTTTGCTATCATTTCCTTCATTTCTTTTTCATTATTTCTGATCTGATCTTTATGATTTCTTTCCTTCTGCTAACTTTGGGGGTTTTTTGTTCTTCTTTCTCTAATTGCTTTAGGTGTAAGGTTGTTTATTTGAGATATTTCTTGTTTCTTGAGGTAGGATTGTATTGCTGTAAACTTCCCTCTTAGAACTGCTTTTGCTGCATCTCATAGGTTTTGGGTCATCGTGTTTTCATTGGCATTTGTTTCTAGGTTTCTTTTTTTAATTTCCTCTTTGATTTCTTCAGTGATCTCTTGGTTATTAAGTAGTGTATTGTTTAGCCTCCATGTGTTTGTATTTTTTACAGATTTTTTCCTGTAATTGATATCTAGTCTCATAGCATTGTGGTTGGAAAAGATACTTGATATGATTTCAATTTTCTTAAATTTACCAAGGCTTGATTTGCGACCCAAGATATGATCTATCCTGGAGAATGTTCCGTGAGCACTTGAAAAGAAAGTGTATTCTGTTGTTTTTGGATGGAATGTCCTATAAATATCAATTAAATCCATCTTGTTTAATGTCTCATTTAAAGCTTGTGTTTCCTTATTTATTTTTGTTTTGGATGATCTGTCCATTGGTGAAAGTGGGGTGTTAAAGTCCCCTACTATGATTGTGTTACTGTCGATTTCCCCTTTTATGGCTGTTAGTATTTGCCGTATTGAGGTGCTCCTATGTTGGGTGTGTAAATATTTACAATTGTTATATCTTCTTCTTGGATTGATCCTTTGATCATTATGTAGTGTCCTTCTTTGTCTCTTGTAATAATCTTTTTTTAAAGTCTGTTTTGTCTGATATGAGGATTGCTACTCCAGCTTTCTTTTGATTTGCACTTGCATGGAATATCTTTTTCCATCCCCTCGCTTTCAGTCTGTATGTGTCCCTAGGTTTGAATTGGGTCTCTTGTAGACAGCATATATATGAGTCTTGTGTTTGTATCCATTCAGCCAGTCTGTGTCTTTTGGTGGGAGCATTTAATCCATTTACATTTAAGGTAATTATCGATATGTATGTTCCTATTCCCATTTTCTTAATTGTTTTGGGTTTCTTATTGTA
Source organism: Mesoplodon mirus (assembly GCF_964341445.2). Classification (NCBI taxonomy): domain Eukaryota; kingdom Metazoa; phylum Chordata; class Mammalia; order Artiodactyla; family Ziphiidae; genus Mesoplodon; species Mesoplodon mirus. The sequence continues at coordinate 153,457,058 of NC_138978.1, read as the reverse complement.
CATCTTTTCCATCTCTTTTGTTTCTTGCCTAGAGAAGTTCCTTTAGCATTTGTTGTATAGCTGGTTTGGTGGTGCTGAATTCTCTTAGTTTTTGCTTGTCTGTAAAGGTTTTAATTTCTCCGTCAAATCTGAATGCGATCCTTGCTGGGTAGAGTAATCTTGGTTGTAGATTTTTTCCCCTTCATCACTTTAAATATGTCCTGCCACTCCCTTCTGGCTTGCAGAGTTTCTGCTGAAAGATCAGCTATTAACCTTATGGGGATTCCCTTGTATGTTATTTGTTGTTTTTCCCTTGCTGCTTTTAATATTTTTTCTTTGTATTTAGTTTTTGATAGTTTGATTAATATGTGTCTTGGTGTGTTTCTCCTTGGTTTATCCTGTATGGGACTCTCTGTTCTTCCTGGACTTGATTAACTATTTCTTTTCCCATATTAGGGAAGTTTTCAACTATAATCTCTTCAAGTATTTTTTCAGTTCCCTTTCTTTTTCTTTTCTTCTTCTGGGACCCCTATAATTCGAATGTTGGTGCGTTTAATGTTGTTCCAGAGGTCTTTGAGGCTGTCCTCTGTTCTTTTCATTCTTTTTTCTTTATTCTGCTCTGCAGTAGTTATTTCCACTATTTTATCTTCCAGCTCACTTATCCGTTCTTCTGCCTCAGTTATTCTTCTATTGACCCCTTCTAGAGAATTTTAAATTTCATTTATTGTGTTGTTCATCATTGTTTCTTTGCTGTTTAGTTCTTCTAGGTCCTTGTTGAACATTTGTTGTATTTTCTCTATTCTATTTCCAAGGTTTTGGATCATCTTTACTATCATTATTCTGACTTCTTTTTCAGGTAGACTGCCTGTTTCCTCTTCATTTGTTAGGTCTGTTGGGTTTTTATCTTGCTCCTTCATCTGCTGTGTGTTTTTCTGTCTTCTAATTTTGCTTATCTTACTGTGTTTGGGGTCTCCTTTTTGCAGGCTGCAGGCTCATAGTTCCCGTTGTTTTTGGTGTCTGTCCCCAGTGGCTAAGGTTGGTTCAATGGGTTGTGTAGGCTTCCTGGTGGAGGGGACTAGTGCCTGTGTTCTGGTGGATGAGACTGGATCTTGTCTTTCTGGTGGGCAGGTCTACATCTGGTGGTGTGTTTTGAGGTGTCTGTGGCCTTATTATGATTTTAGGCAGCCTCTCTGCTAATGGGTGGTGTTGTGATTCTGTCTTGCTAGTTGTTTGGCATAGGGTGTCCAGCACTGTAGCTTGCTGGTCGTTGAGTGGAGCTGGGTCTTGGCATTGAGATGGAGATCTCTGGGAGATTTTCGCCATTTGATATTACGTGGAGTTGGGATTTCTCTTGTGGACCAGTGTCCTGAACTTGGCTGTCCCATCTCAGAGGCACAGCCCTGACACCTGGCTGGAGCACCAAGAGCCTGTCATTCACCTGGCTCAGAATAAAAGGGAGAAAAAAGAAGAAAGGAAAGGAAAGGGAGGAAGGAAGGAAGGAAGGAAGGAAGGAAAAGAAAGAAGATAAAATAAAGTTATTAAAATAAAATGTAATTATTAAAAAAAATTTTTTAAGTAATAAAAAAAAGAAAGAAGAGAGCAACCACACCAAAAAACAAATCCACCAGTGATAACAAGCGCTAAACACTATACTAAAAAAACCAAAAAACAACAACAAAAAAAAATGGACCTACAGAACCCTAGGACAAATAGCAAAGCTATACAGAGAAAATCACCCACAGAAGCATACACATACACATTTACAAAAAGAGAAAACAAAAATATATATCGTTGCTCCCAACGATTTGGGAGCACCTCCTCAATTTGGGATGATTTGTTGTGTATTCAGGTATCCCACAGATGCAGGGTACATCAAGTTGATTGTAGAGATTTAATCCACTGCTCCTGAGGCTGCTGGGAAAGATTTCCCTTTCTCTTCTTTGTTTGCACAGCTCCTGGGGTACAGTTTTGGATTTGGCCCTGCCTCTACGTGTAGGTTGCCTGAGTGCGTCTGTTCTTTGCCCAGACAGGACGGGGTTAAAGGAGCAGCTGACTCGAGGGCTCTGGCTCACTCAGGCCGGGGGGAGGGAGGGGCACGGATGCGGGGCGAGCCTACGGCAGCAGTGGCTGGCGTGATGTTGCACGAGCTTGAGGCACGCCGTGTGTTCTCCTGGGGAAGTTGTCCCTGTATCACAGGACCCTGGCAGTGGCGGGCTGTACAGCCTCCCTGGAGGGGAGATGTGGATAGTGACCTGTGCTTGCACACAGGCTTCTTGGTGGCTGCAGCAGCAGTGTTGGCGTCTCATGCCTGTCTCTGGGGTCTGCGCTGGTAGCCGCGGCTCGCGCCCGTCTCTAGAGCTCCTTTAAGCAGCGCTCTTAATCCCCTCTCCTTGCACACCAGGAAACAAAGAGGGAAGAAAAAGTCTCTTGCCTCTTCGGCAGCTCCAGACTTTTCCCCGGACTCCCTCCCGGCTAGCTGTGGTGCACTAACCCCTTCAGGCTGTGTTCACGCCGCCAACCCCAGTCCTCTCCCTGGGATCCGACCGAAGCCCAAGCCTCAGCTCCCAGCCCCCGCCTGCCCTGGCAGGTGAGCAGCCAAGCCTCTCAGGCTGGTGTGTGCTGGTCGGCACCGATCCTCTGTGCAGGAATCTCTCCACTTTGCCCTCCGCACCCCTGTTGCTGTGCTCTCCTCCGTGGCTCCAAAGCTCCGCACCTCCACCACCCGCAGTCTCCGCCTGCCAAGGGGTTTCCTAGTGTGTGGAAACCTTTCCTCCTTCACAGCTCCCTCCCAGAGGTGCAGGTCCTGTCCCTATTCTTTTGTCTCTGTTTTTCTTTTTTTCTTTTGCCCTACCCAGGTACGTGGGGGAGTTTCCTGCCTTTTGGGAGGTCTGAGGTCTTCTGCCAGCGTTCAGTAGGTGTTATGTAGGAGTTGTTCCACATATAGATAGATGTATTTCTGATGTATTTGTGGGGAGGAAGGTGATCTCCACGTCTTACTCTTCCGCCATCTTGAAGCTCCTCTCCTAAATGTCGTGGCTATAGGTAGGAGGCCTCAGTTCCTTGCCACATGGCTCTCTCCCTCATGACATGGCAGCTGGCTCACCCCAGGATGAGTGATCTGGCACAAGGGGACATCCCTGGTTTCGCATCAACATGATCTCAGGCTCAAACCTCCTTTTTCCATTTTGTCTTTAAGTTACTTGTTGAAACATCTGGCCCACAGTCCCCAGGACTGTCACGGCTTTGGCTGGTGGGGCCCCTCCAGAGCCGGCTGGACCCATTGTTTTAAATTTTACTTGAAAAGGTAATTTGAGGTTGAAGGAAAAGATACTGAGTGTATTATTTGCAAATGTAACTAGCACACATTTATCCTGCTTCCCAACTTTACAGACGCTCTGTACCCAAAAAAGTTTACTTACATTCCTTCCTGGTCAGTATTTTGCTGCTATCAGAGGTAACCACCATTCTGACTTACATCATCATATTTCTTCAAATATTCTTTCTATCTCTGTTAGTTTACATGTGCAGGAAAGGTAAATTGAACTAAAAAGAAACAACTCTTTGCAACCAGTTATATTTTATCAGTCTAATTATGAAATGTTTTAGATCCAGTTACAACTTTCATACTCCCTTTTTTCAAAAGATGATGAATTACTTAGAGCGTTGTGTGTAGAACAAAGCTAATGGGAAATACGTAATAGAAGATTTGAGAGTCCTTTTAATAGAACCAAATGTTACTGAATTTAATAGAAGCACACAAAATGTAGGAATCTCATTTTTTATTAATAAAAATGATTTTTAAATAGTTCCTATTATTGCCACACTAAATATTAAAAACTATTTTTGTACAGTGATAAGAAATTATGTGAATATTAAATTTTTAATTTGATTTTTAGATTGCTTTTCTTTACTCTTACTCTGAATCTGTCCACAAAGGTCAACCACATATCTTCTCTGTAGTTTCTCATATTTCTGTTTTTGTCTTACCCACTCTCTATTGCCCACCGCCTTTCAACAGTGTGATCTCTGAATTCTTTTTGAGTGGATGTATAAACTGAATGTAATTTGAATTATGGTGGAATTTCAAAGTAGGAGATATATTTTCTGTTGGATTTAATCTTACACTTTCCCATGTTTTAATGTAGGGAATTATTATTATTATTATTATTTTTTTGCGGCACACGGGCCCCTCACTGTTGTGGCCCCTCCTGCTGCGGAGCACAGGCTCCGGACGCGCAGGCCCATCGGCTATGGCTCACGGGCCCAGCCCTCTGTGGCATGTAGGATCCTCCCGGACCAGGGCACGAACCCGTGTCCCCTGCATCGGCAGGCGGACTCTCAACCACTGCACCACCAGGGAAGCCCTAGGGAATTATTCTGATATGACACTTTTAATAAGGCCATCTCATTAGTAGATATATTGTACTTCCTAAGTTTCACCATTTCAACCTCCTGTATCTTGTCTTGGTATGTTATCCACACTGTTAAGATTATTTCCTCCTCGTCATATTCAAATAAATCTAGTCTATTATTTCTCTGATCTTTTGTTTTCTATATAGAATAGTCTCTGATCTTTTGTTTTCTGTATAGAATGGCTTCTATATATAAATTTTCTTAAATCCAAATGTACCCAGTATAAATAGTTACAGGCATCTGAGTACTTCATTACATTTTTTTGATATGGTTGGATCTGAACATATTAAATATATTAAATAATATTCTATTATGATAAGTATATATGTCTATATTTCCACTTATGTGTGTAGAAATATCTATGAAATTTATTTTAGAAGAGCAAAGGGGACTTTACAAAATACGTTTTAAAGGGGAAGGTTAGATCCGATAAGGTTGAGAAACACTCTTCTAGACAAGTTAGTGCAGTGGAGTCTTCCAGGTATTTTACTGGAACTGTTCAGGACACAGTGGGAGCCTGTCACAGGGGAATGGTCAGTTCAGGCAGGGAGTGGAATGTGTGGCAGTGATCGTGGAAACTAGAGACTGCCTGGGGCAAGTTTGAGCTGATTTTGAAAAAGTATGACTTGTTTCTATATGTTTCCATGTGTCTCTCTCTTTTAAACTGAAAGTTCCTTGAGGGGCAGAGACCATTTTTCCTTACTCTGAGCACCTAACTGCTGGTATTTGTCCATGGAAAGTACATAATAAGTGTTAGAAGAATGGGCAGCTCCACACAGGTGTGCAAGTTTGATGAGGAGAGAATGTGGGCCTGGCTGGAAGCCAGATTGCTACAAGAGTACTGAAGGTTGGATCATTTATTTCCTGTACCCAGGGGAAAATTTAATAATTGCCTGAGTGCTCTTGGGGGAATCTCCCCAAATCGTAAAAGAATTGAAATTAAATTAGCATACTATTTTAAGGCAAGGGTCCTGAGAATATAGGAGGCTGTGAACTTGGACAGGAAAAAAATTACATTGTTATTTTTATTAACCTCAAACTGAAATTTAGCATTTCCTTCGATTTTGAATGCAGGTAATGGTGGTAGTATTAGCAGTACCTGTAATTTTTTTTTTTTTTTTTTTTTTTTGCTACTGGAAGCCACAGATATTTTTAGTTTCAGTTGTCGCAGACACCTCGCAATATTGTTTATACTCATTATTTTCTTATTATGGTAATTAGACCTGCCACTCGATCTTTTTGTTTAAATCATTAATAAAGAAGCACCTATATTGCCTATTACAATTTTTAAGTAATTATATTTTAAAATTATATTTTAAAACATTGTTCTGAAATTCTAGAGTAAGCAAAACTAATGTATAATGATAGAAATCAGATGAGTGGTTGCTTCTTGTATAGAAGACTGGGAAAGGGGCACAAGAAAACTTTCTGGAGTGATGGAAATGTCCCATGTCTTTGGTGTACATTTGTCAAAGGTGATTGAATACTAAACTTAAGTTCTGCATTTAACTGTATGTACATTATACCTCAATTAAAAAAATAAATACATTAAAAAATATTCTGAGAAGGGGTCCATAGGCTTCACCAAATTGCCAAAGAAATCTCTGGGAACAAAAAAAGGTCAAGAACCCTTTTTCTGAGGCTATCATGTTGCCTTTGCCTTTGCCTTTCTCCTTTAAGTGCCCGTTCTCTCAGTTCCTTTTTTTTTTTTAATTAATTTTTATTGGAGTATAGTTCCTTTACAATGTTGTGTTTTTACTGTACAGCAAAGTGAATCAGCTATACATATACATGTATTCCCTCTTTTTTGGATTTCCTTCCCATTTAGGTCACCACGGAGCATTGAGTAGAGTTCCCTGTGCTATACATTAGGTTCTCGTTAGTTATCTATTTTATACATAGTATCAATAGTGTACATTTGTCAGTCCCAATCTCCCAGTTCATCCCACCCTGCCCTTTCCACCTTGATATCCATGTTTGTACATATATGCGTTAATAAAAGATATTTGTTTTTCTCTTTCCGACTTACTTCACTCTGTATGACAGCCTCTAGGTCCATCCACGTCTCTACAAATGACCCAATTTCATTCCTTTTTAAGGCTGAGTAACATTCCATTGTATAGATGTACCGCATCTTCTTTATCCATTCATTTTTCGATGGACATTTAGGTTGCTTCCATGACCTGGCTATTATCAGTAGTGCTGCTATGAACATGGGGTGCATGTGTATTTTGAATTATGGTTTTCTCAGGGTATATGCCTAGGAGTCGGATTGCTGGGTCACATGGTAGTTCTATTTTTAGTTTTTTAAGGAACCTCCATACTGTTCTCCATAGTGGCTGTATCAGTTTACATTCCCACCAACAGTGCAAGAGGGTTCCCTTTTCTCCACACCCTCTCCGGTATCTCTCAGTTGCCTTTGCTATTCATTTTCTTTTTTCTAGATGTGTTCTCACTTTTTTGAGCCAAGAAAAGTCAGAAAAGAAAAAGAGCAGCTATGAAAGAAATTCTTTGTTTGGCTTATTTGCCAATCTGTTGAAGTCAGTAAAACTGTGGCCTTCCTAACATAGTTACATACTTGCTTAGACTTTAAGAAATTTCTAGTGAGAACTGCTCTTCTAAAATCTAATTTGTAGGGGCTTCCCTGGTGGCACAGTGGTTGAGAGTCCGCCTGCCGATGCAGGGGACACGGGTTAGTGCCCTGGTCCGGGAAGATCCCACATGCCGCGGAGCGGCTGGGCCCATGAGCCATGGCCACTGGGCCTGCGTGTACAGAGCCTGTGCTCCGCAATGGGAGAGGCCACAACAGTGAGAGGCCCGCGTACCACAAAAAACAAACAAACAAAAAACAACAACAAAAAACTAATTTGTAGATGATTTCATAATGGAATGATTTTTCTTATCTCCAGTTTCACTTGGAGTTTTAGTAGGATTTTTATACAGAAGTATCATTAAATATGCAGTTCTGTTATGAAGTAGGCACAAACATTTGTAACACAGATTGGAAGAAAAGAAAATGTATTAGGAATCAGAAAAGCATCGAGTGGGGCTTCCCTGGTGACACAGTGGTTAAGAATCCACCTGCCAATGCAGGGGACATGGGTTCGAGCCCTGGTCTGGGAAGATCCCACATGCCGCAGAGTGACTAAGCCCGTGTACCACAACTACCGAAGCCCGCGTGCCTAGATCTTGTGCTCCACAACAAGAGAAGCAACCACAATGAGAAGCCCCCACACCTCAATGAAGAGTAGCCCCCACTTGCCGCAGGTAGAGAAAGCCCGCGTGCAGCAGCAAAGACCCATCGCAGCCATAAATAAATGAATAAATAAACAAACAAAGAAATAATTTTAAAAAAAAGAAAAGCATTGAGGAAGTAAGAAAAGAAAAATGAATATTACTGACAATCTATTCCACATTTTCTTTTTCAGAAACTCCATCTAGGTGTCCTTGATGTAGTGTGACTGTATATTCTAAGTTCAAATATGTTTTACTTTTATAAAATTCAGAGTACTACAGATACCAAATATTAGCCTATATTTATTTTATAATGTGATGATAGTGCTTGAAAATGCTAAACATAGTGGTAGATAATATGCAGAACAAACATTAGGTTCTTTTTTAGGGACACACATTGTTAAGACTACTCATAGTACAACTCTTGTTGTCTGTCATTTTATTTATTTTATTTTATTTTTTAAAATATTTATTTATTTATTTTTGGCTGCATTGGGTCTTCGTTGCTGTACGCAGGCTTTCTCTAGTTGCAGTGAGCAGGGGCTACTCTTTGTTGCAGTGTACAGGCTTCTCATTGCGGTGGCTTCCCTTGTTCTGGAGCACGGGCTCTAGGCGCGTGGGCTTCAGTAGTTGTGGCTCGTGGGCTCTAGAGCACAGGCTCAGTAGTTGTAGCACACGGGCTCAGTTGCTCCGCGGCATGTGGGATCTTTCTAGACCAGGGCTCAAACCCGTGCCAGGCAGATTCTTAACTACTGTGCCACCAGGGACGTCCCTGTCTATCATTTTATACTTATAACCATAAGTTTTTCTCTGCTATTCTAATATTTTCATGGTCTTTTTATTTATCTGGATAAACTTAATAGGACACTTGTTTTAAATAGATTACAAAGTATTCTAAGAAAGATTGAGCTAAGGTGAATAGTCCTAACAGATTGTTGTCCAGATAGCATCTGCATGTCTTTTATGACTTGGTATTAGATAAAAAGCCTAAAATACTGTTTGACGGTTTCTTTGCAGCCCCTCGTATGGAAAATTTGAAATGCAGAGGAGAAACAATAGCTAAGGAGATCAGTGAAGCCATGAAGGTAAAAGCTACAACTAAATTATAAGTGAATAACATGTGTGGCTAGGTGTTTGCTTTTAGCATTCATAGGTGTTTTAGTCTGTTGTAACCGGAATTCTCAGTAGTCTTTTAAATAGATCTTTAATGAATTTATTAAGTGACGGTAACATTCAGAATAACTACCATTTATTAGACACCTACTATGTGCCATTATTATACCTGGCTTCTTTAAAGGTTGGTTATATTTTTGAGTTCTGAGAATTAGCAATCCATCAGACAATTTTGGATAATAATATCAGTTAACATTTAGTCAGCATTTAGTATGGATTAGGCACCATCTAACTGCTTTACATGTATTGTATTTCCTCATTTAATCCTTACACTAATCCTCTGAGATAGGTACTGCTACTATTTTACAGATAAGGAAACCAAGGCACAGAGGGGCTAAGTAGATTGCCCAAATAAGTAATTGTGCCAGGATTTAAACCCTAGATGTTTAGCTCCAGAACCTGTACTCTTAACCACTATATTATACTGTGTTGATGCAAATAATCAATAAACAATATACAATAAGAATAGAAGAAGAGTTTTATTAGAGCCAAACTGAGGACTGTAGCCCAGGAAACAGCTTCTCAGTAGCTCTGCTGGGACTGCTCCGAAGGGGTAGGGGAGGAGCCAGGATATATATGAATTTTTTTGGCTGGAAACAATGTGGTCAAGCTTAGAGCTTGGTAAAAGATTACTGCTAACCACAAAGAACAGACATCTCAAGTTAATGAATTTAGGATTTTTTCTGTGTGTGGGAAGATGCAAGAATTTGGGATCATTGAAATTCATCCTTAAATATGCATCTTAACTATCTAGAAACCTGTACATTCAAAGCACAGAATACCTGAATTCCCCTGAGGGCTCACTGTCTTGGGTGGCTGCAGTGGGTTGCAGCTTAACCCTTTATGTAAGTGGATGATGAACAAATTCTTTTATTTAATGATGAAAGCAGATGTACAATGTATGTTTGACAGGCCACAAGACAGGCTGTTTCAGTTAGCATAAAGTTCAGGCTAAATCATGTATAAGCCAGAGTGATTTCCCCATACCTCAATATGTGAAAATTTCTTCCATCAACTGCATATCCAACTTGGAGTTTTAATATTATTATCATAAAATTGTTTATATTATTGACATTTATTTTGCCCAAACAGAAAATATTTAGATTTCTAGTACAGGAAAATTATTTTAAAACTCCTTCAGAATCTCCTCTGTTTTGATCATCTTCTGTAACATTCTTTTGTGGTTTGTACTGATGCCATGATTTTCTGGTACTCACACTTCTCTCATAACATGTTCTTAATCAGGAGTTGGCAAACTGTGGTGGGACAGGGTAAAATCCAGCCTGCCACCTGTTTTTATAAATAAAACTATTTTGGAACACAGCCATGTACATTTGTTTACTTATTGTCTGTGGCTTCTTTACATTACAACAGGAAAGTTGAATAATTGTGACAGAGATGTAAAGGCCCTCAGAGCCTAAAATGTTTACTGTATGGCCCTTTTCAGAAAAAATGTGCTGATCCCTGCTCTTGATAATTAAGATTTCTAAAATACTTACTATCCTAAAATATGGAATTTCAGACATTAAATTTTAAACTCTGAAATTCTGTTTTGCCAGAGTTTTATTTAACTACCAGGCATTATAGGAACAGAACATATCTTTTTAAGTTTAGCTTTTTGTTAAAATTCCTCAGCTAAAACTGGTATTTTAAGGTAAAGTCGAATATCTATGACCTAAAAAATTAGGTTTTAGAAAAAGCCTTGACCTGAACAGTTAAAATACTCAAGTGTTGTGTCTATCTCTGTGTGTTTGCGTTTCAACTTGAGATTAATGTTAAGTATTACTGTTGTTTGTTTTTTAAGTCCTTGCCTGCATTAATTGAACAAGGAGATGGATTTTCCCAAGTTTTAAAGATGCAGCCTGTTATCCAGCTCCAGAGAGTCCACCAAGAAGTGTTTTCTGGTTGTTGTAGGAAACCAGATGTTAAACCTGAGAGCTTTATCGCACAAATAGAAACCACACCAGCAGAGACTTCTGCTAGGAAAGACACTGACTTGGTACTGAGAAGAAAGCGAACTAAAGACTGCCCCCAGAGAAAATGGTATCCACTTCGGCCAAAGAGAATCAGTCTTGACACATAAACTCTTTTTGTTTATCTTGGGAGTTGAGATTAGGCACTATCAACATTTAGATTCCAGCTTAATGCCTGGACGGGACTTCATTTAAAACAACAGATAAGTAGTGATTCTTTTATACAAATATAGTAGCTCTGTGCTGGGGTATGATGTAATATTGTATTTCTTTCCTCACCTTTGCATTGATAGTCAGTGAAAAGCGTATTGTTTGAATATTGGCACAGAGCCTGTCAGTGGTCATTAAGAGTGCAAGCTTTTACTGTCCTTGAATGCCATCAACACTTGGCTGCCTTACAGCTTTTATGGAATTTCAGAAGTAACATATTCCATTGGGTTTCCTGGATATACATCTTTCTTTTAAAAAAAAGAGCTGTGTGACAGTTGTCGTTATTTAAGGGCTGAAAGTCATCATCAGTTCTGCACAGGAGCAGATGCAGTCCTCCCCTACCCCTGCAAAGCAGTTTGATTTATCAAATTAGCATTCAGGTGACAAGACTGGCTCTGACTTTGTTACTCTAAGTTCTGCTAATTTGGATTTGTGGGATTAATTTTAGGATTTTTTGGTTTTGTTTTATAAGATAAAGAAGATGATTATTTGTATAAAAATTTCTCTTAGAAATAAAAATTGGCACGTAGCCAATGTTTCTTACCCACACTTCTGTTTTCCATAGATCTCTTAACTTTTTTTTTTTTTTTTTTTGCGGTACGGGGGCCTCTCACTGTTGCGACCTCTCCCGTTGCGGAGCACAGGCTCCAGACGCGCAGGCCCAGCGGCCACAGCTCACGGGCCCAGCCATTCCGCGGCACGTGGGATCCTCCCGGACCGGGGCACGAGCCCGCGTCCCCTGCATCGGCAGGCGGACTCTCAACCACTGCCCCACCAGGGAAGCCCCCATAGATCTCTTAACTTTTAAACATAATTTGACTTGGAACTAATAGTTTCTTTTCAGGATTTCTCATTATTTCTTTGTAAATGACTCCAGGTCAAAAATATATATATCAGATTAATACATTAAACAAATTGTCATTGTGGAACAAATATAGATGCAATCATACTGAACTATTTTACATTTAAGAATGTTTATATATCAAGTATATAATCATTGGTAGAAGTCTGAGAAAGCTATATTGCCTATACTTCTAACATTAACTGCAGTTTTTTATCTCTTATTGTGTCTCTTACATTAATACAATGTAGGCAGGGTCATCTAATTTGCCAGCTGTTTCCCTATTAATGACTGAATACCTTCATTCCTTTGCAGAGGAATTTACTAATCATGAGGCTGGAAAATCCATACTTCTCTTGTTCATTATGTCTTAGTAATCATAAAAGTCTAAATGTGACAGAAAATCTGTCTCAGTGAAGAAAACTTACAAAGCTACTTTATCGCATTCTGTATTTGAATGTTACAACTTGAGATCTGTATATTTGTACACAGCAGTGTGTTTTTTATTAAAATAATGTACAAAGACTTCAGCCTTATACTGTGTATTTTTTTTTAATTAACTTATTTTTGGCTGCACTGGGTCTTCGTTGCTGCGTGCGGGCTTTCTCTAGTTGCGGCGAGTGAGGGCTACTCTTCGTTGTGGTGCGCGGCCTTCTCATTGTGGTGGCTTCTCTTGTGGAGCACAGGCTCTAGGCGTGTGGGCTTCAGTAGTTGTGACTCGCAGGCTTCAGTAGTTGTGGCTCGCAGGCTGTAGAGCGCAGGCTCAGTAGTTGTGGCGCACAGGCTTAGTTGCTCCGCGGTATGTGGGATCTTCCCCGACCAGGGCTCGAACCCGTGTCCCCTGCATTGGCAGGCGGATTCTTAACCACTGAGCCACCAGGGAAGCCCCTGTGTGTTTTTAAGAGTTGTCTCAGGCCTTCTTGAGCTCAGCTTTAGATGGTAGATCAGCACCTTGCATTTCAGAACATACTAAATTTCACTTTAAAACTGTTTTGAGTCTACAGAATATTGCTGTACAAATGCAGTGCTAACTTTTTCATAGTACAGAATTCTGTATGAGTAGTTTCACTTCAAAAGCATGCAGACAAAAGAATTATTGTTAATTCTCCTAGATTAGATAATTGCATTGTGTTTACATAAGAAAATGTCTCCCTTTCTTAAGAGATTTATATTGCGATACATAGAGTTTAATGACTTGATGTCTTAGATTTGTTCTGAAATATGTCAACAAAGAAAAAAAGGAAAAGGAATAGATTAAGCAAGTGTGGCAAAAATCTTGATAATGTTGGATCTGGTGAGGCTCTAATCTTTCTACTCCTGGGTCTGGAAATTTTTTTTTATTATTTATTATTTATTTTTGGCTGCATTGAGTCTTCATTGTTGCACACGGGCTTTCTATAGTTGTGGTGAGCAGGGGCTACTCTTTGTTGTGGTGTGTGGGCTTATTGTGGTGGCTTCTCTTGTTGCGGAGCACGGACTCTAGGCATGCGGGCTTCAGTAGTTGTGGCACGTGGGCTTAGCAGTTGTGGCTCACAGGCTCTAGAGCGCAGGCTCAGTAGTTGTGGCTCACGGGCTTAGTTGCTCCGTGGCATGTGGGATCTTCCCGGACCAGGGCTCGAACCCGTGTCCCCTGCATTGGCAGGCGGATTCTTAACCATTGCACCATCAGGGAAGCCCTGGAAATTTTTGTAATTTAAAAATGTTTCATTGTTTTTAAAGTGCTCAGACAGGCAGCTGAAACTTTTTGGGGGTGGGTGGGAATCAAACCCACACCCCCTGCATTAGAAGCACAAAGTCTTAACCACTGGACTCCCAGGGAAGTCCCTGAAACTTGAAATCTTTCAGAGAGCCCCAACTTTCACTCCACAGTTATAGCAGAGTTACAAATGAAATACCATTAGGAAAGAAAATATATTAGCATTATTAACTAAGATTAACATGGCTGATATCAGTAATAATATTGATAATATACATTTTTAAGAAGAGAAATTGAGTTTCTGCATAGACCAAGGACTAAGCTAGCTAAGGTGATAAAAGGTCAGAAAGTTTATAGTTGCAGGGAATGTTGAAGGAAAGAATAGAAAATCAAATATTGACCTACCTGTGGTAAAAAGAAGGCTGGATTGGATGGAGTCTTAAAATTTCCTTTCAACAAAAACCAAAGCCAAACAAACAAAAAAACACAACACGGGAAGGTTAAATCCAGTTCCACTGGAGAGAGAACACTGTTAAAGCAACTGGTTTCTGAAAACACTGAAGAAATATCTGTGTTTTCCAAACTTCAGACATTAGAAACTGTATTAGTTGGTTTGAGTTGCTATAACAAAATACCACAGACTGGGTGGCCTAAACAACAGAAATTTAACGTCTCACAGTTCTGGAGGCTTGAAGTTCATGATCAAGGCAAATTCGGTTTCTGGTGAGGTTTCTCTTTCATCGTGCTTGCATTGGGGGTTGGGGGATGTTGGGGTCTTTTCTTATAAGGACATTAATCTTATTAGATCAGGGTTGCACCCATATAGCCTCATTTGACCTTAATTACTTCCTTAGAGGCCCCATCTCCAAATACAGCCACACTGGGGGGCAGGGTTAGGGCTTCAACCTATGGATTTTGAGGGGAAGCAAACATTTAGTCCATAACACTAGATAAGAGAAATCTTTTCCTAGACCTCTTTCTCTGGGTCTTTATGGCTTGGGCTGCATAGAGAACAAAGCCAATGAAATCAAACTTTTAATTTGCTTCAAAATGTAGCTATCTCTAAGAATGAGCTTGTTTGACTTCTATTGAAAGCCTTGGTTTTTCCCTACACACCTTCATTCATTTATTAATCCATTCAGCAGATTCCTGTTAGTCACTACTCAGTTCAAAAATCAGAGAGGTTCAGAGCATAGTCTCTCAGCCAGATCATCTGCATTCAGATTTCTGCTCTCCTGTTATTAAATAGAATTGGACAAGTTGCTTAACCTCTTTGCACTGCAGAGAGGTTATATATAACATGGGTGTGATGAGGTCATATGTAACATGGGTGTGATGATAAAACCCACCTTATAGTGTTATTATGGGAAGTAAATGCGTTCATAATATAAAGTCCTTAGACTAGTACTTGGTGCATAGTATACATAGTAAGCATTCCATAAGCATTATTATTACTTGGTTTGACAAAGGAAGTGAAAACACCCATAGGATAAAACTTGTCTTCAAGAATCTCATATTCTAGTGAGGAGAACAAGCATGTGAACAATGATCGTGTAATGCAGTAAATGCTATGTAAATGTGTGTGGAGGGAACTTTGGTGAGAAGTCATGGGAGTCTTTGTGGAGGAGGTGACATTTGAACAGTCTGGAATATTTTAGGCAAATAATCAGGGAGGAAGATTCCTAGCAGCCTGAGAGGATTTAACAAAGCAGGTGGTTGTGAGGGAGCATTGTGTACTGGAGGACCATCAGGTAAGTCTCTCTATGTGGGTCTTGTTTAAAGAGGCTTGTTACAGGTGAACCTGAAGAAAGAAGCAGGATCAGCTCTTAAGAATTTTGTACTTCTTAGAATTGGTGATGAGGAGCCATTAATTTCAGCAAATGAGGGGAAAGGAAGTGGAAATCCATTGAATCCAGTTTCCTCCTTTTGTAGCATTTACCCCAAAATAGCAAAAGAAAGAGAAACACACTCATCTTTTGATGAAAGCAGGAGATATGTTGCCCCAAACCTTAGCATATGAAGAAGGAAAGTATATGGAGGAAAGAGAAATGATTTAGCAGATCAGAGGAAGATCAATCCTAAGTGTCTGCAGAGAGATGCACTGATAAGAGAAATCCAGTTTTCCCCCAGAATCTCTGAACAGTTGAAGAATGGAGGACACTACAACACCATAAAAGGCTGAGATGAGATGGAGGAGCCTGAAAATGAGATTGTGTCCTTATCCCCTCCACTCACTCAGTAATTAATCTTCGCCAAAGGAATTTGTTTTCTGAAAAACTGAAGTAAAGATGCTCTGGAGAGAAGGGTGAAACTCAGTACAAAAAAAATGGGCAAAATGAAATTCTGCGCTGGAATGATAAGACTTGAAGTTCCGGAAGTTCCAGCCTGGCTCACACATCTTAGATGATCCTTCTTTAGAGAAACTGAACAACCCCCAGAGAAAAGAGTTATAGACAGTGATATTTGGAGGTCCCAAACCACATTTCCAGCTGGCCGATCCACTAGCTCTACTTTAGTCTCTAAGCCTCACTTACATAGAGCTTCCAGAAACATTTTTGTATGTATTTTACTCTCAGAAGTGAACAGACAGGGACTGGTGATATTTTACTCTCAAAAATTAACAGGGACCATCCCTGGTGGTCCAGTGGCTAAGACTCCACGCTCCCAGTGCAGGGGGTTTGGGTTTGATCCCTGATCAGGGAGCTAGATATCACATGCCACAACTAAGAGTTCGCATGCCACAACTAAAAGATCCCACGTGCCGCAACAAAGATCCTGTGTGCCGCAACTAAGACCTGGTGCAGCCAAGTAAATAAATAAATAAATAAATAAATATTTTTTAAAAATTAAAAAAAAATGAACAGGCATAATGAAAAACAGGAAGCAACCCAAATATCCATCAATGGTCGAATGAAAAAATAAGTTACAGCATATACACATAATGAAATACAACACAGGAATTTTTTTTAAAAATGAAACTACTGATACACGTAATATGGATGAATCCCAAAGACGTTATATTGAATGAAAGAAGCCTGGCTTGAAAGAGTACGTACTGTGTATGAAATCACAGAATAGGCAAAACAAATCTATGGTGGTAACCTGTGAGGAAAGAGGAATTATTAACTGGGAATGGGCACAGGGAACCTTTTTGGGTGACAGAAATGTTCTATATCTTGATCTTAGTGGTGCTCATATTGCTGTATACATGTGTAAAATTTCATTGAGCTATACACTTTAATTTCTGCATTTTATTTTATGTAAGTTTTATTTTAAAAAATAATAAACACACAAATGGAAATTCGCCAGACATTTGAAGGAGGCCTCCAAATGCAGAGACCAAAAGACTGTGAGTCCCACAAAGGCAGGAATCTTTGTATCTAAAATACAAAGTACCTAAAATAGTGCCTGCAGGGCCCATGATAGTTTCTTAATGCATATCGGTTAACTGAAAACAACACAAAAACCAAAGGGAAATTAGGACCTCAGAAACAAACAAAAAACAGATAAATACAAAACAGAGTTCAGAATAATTACTGCTCTCCTGGAGATAAGAGGAGATACTGCATCCATTCAAAAAATTCTATTAAAGAATTTAGTAAACAAGAAAGAGTTCTCAAAAATTAAAAGTTGAAGTGTAAAAGTTGAAATAAATTCAGTAGGAGAGCTGAAAGATAACATGAGAATTTCCCCAAAGCAAAACAAAAAGATTAGAAGATGGCAAATTAGAAAGCAAACATAAGAATAAAGAGAATAAATTTAGAGGGCCAATGTCGAATTGATAACCTTCCCAGAAAGAAAGCGCAGAAAAAACAGAGGAGTCAAAATTATCAAAGAGTTAACACAGTTACCATATGACCCAGCAATTCAATTCTGAGGTCTAAACCTAAGAGAACTGAAGGCATGTCTGTGCAGTAACTTGTACATGAACATTTGTAGCAGCAACCCAAATGTCTTATCAACTGACAAATGGCTAAATAAAATGTGGTATATCCAATCGATGGAATATTATTTGGCAATAAGTACAGTACATGTTACAATGTGGATGAAACTTGAAAACATGCTAAGTGGTAAGTCACTCACAAAAGACTGTCTTTTGTATGATACCATTTATATGAAATGTCCAGAATAGGCAAATCTATAGAAACAGAAAATAGATTAGTGGTTGCCTAGGACCAGAGGAAGGGAGAGGGTGGGAGGAATGGGGAGTGACCACTAATGTGTATGAGGTTTCTCTCAGGGATGATGAAAATGTTTTATAGCAGTGATGGTTGCTTGGTGAATATACTAAAACCCATTGAACTGTATAGTTTAAGTGGGTGAATTGTGTGGTACATGAAGTATATCTCAAAAAGAGAGTAAAGAAATAGGAATAATACAAGAAACATTCCCAGATACCAAGACTCCAGAGGATGAAAGCTGAGTATTCAACACAAGGAATGAAAAAAGACAAGAAACAAAAAAACTCACACCCACCAAGGCACATAACTGAGAAATGTTAGATAAAGAGAAGTTCCTAAAAGCTTCCACCAGAGGAAAAAGATCATAAAGAAAAGGGAATTGGAATGGCATCAAACCACTAAATAACAATCCTGAATCTAGAAGTCCCTGGAGCAATACAATCTGGAAATTCTCAGTATAAGTGATTTGCAACCTAGGACTCTATACCCAGCCAAACAATCAAGTGTGAGGTTAGCTAAAAGCTATTCTCAGACATGCAAAATCTTAAAAAAAGAAAAGAAAAGAAAAAAATTACTTCCAAAACATCCTGTTTGGGGACACTTCTAGAGGATGTGCACCACTACAAAGGGTAAACCAAAGAAGAAACCCATGGGATCTAGGAAAGAGAGGCTACAGGATAGCAGCCAATTCAAGTCCACAGGGCACTGTTCAGCAGATCTGGAGAAGAGTCCAGTCAGACCAGGTTGGAATATGAACATGTAAGACTCCAAAAGAGATATTTTTGGGAGGAGAAAATATAACTGACAACATGGAAAATTTTACAGAAGATGTCTTTTATAGTATTCAGATGTTCAAAGAAACAAATCAAATATCAGGCAATTATTCACTACAATAAAAGCAGAAAGTTACACAAGAAAAGAAATGTAGTAATAGTTGGCTCCACAGTGAATAATAATTATATAGACATAATAATGTATACTCCAAATCTGAACTCAGTAAAAAATCGAGACAGTTATATTGGGAGGGCAAGAAGATTGGGAATTAACCATGAGTACAGCATGAGTACTGGATATTCAGAACAGACAGTGGTCAAAACACTGGAGCAGGGGATCTGGAATGCCCGCTTATCTGCTGGGTCCTGGGGAAGTCCAGGTTTTCCCAGGATAGGAACTGGAGCAGCCAGGGTGACAGGGATAGGATGCTGAGGAAGCTTCTGTACCAACCAGTACAGAAATTCATTTTGCAGTGTTGAAACAACTCATATGGTTGTAACTCTGACCATCTGAATATCAGCCATGAAGTGGGAATGTTGGGGAGTGAAATCTTCGTCAGTGCAAAATGTCTAAAATAGCTGACTCAAGAGATAGCCGGAGATGGATATTATTCAGTAAATGCCAGAAAAACACAGCTAAAAGAATGGAAGTAGCTAACTTCGTGGATGAATCTAAGTGGGAAAAGTGGGCCGAGGGACTGATATTTTTTGTTATAACCCTTATAGATTTGATTCTTTAAATTATGTGCATATAATACTTGCATGAAAATAGATTTGATTTTTAAATGATTTAAAGACTATAATACAAATGCAAGTGAATATGAATTGTCTTTGGCACTGTCTTCTCTTCTTCCTATCATTGAGAATTAAGAAACGAATTGTACCCCAGAGGCTCTTTCAGCTGTTTCAGTTCCATTATCTCAGTATATTTCAGATAAGACTGTTTTTAGCTGTTAGTTTTGGTTTCTTTGGAGTTGCCCCCTGCCCCCTGCTCCTTGACCATTTGTTTTGCAAACAGATTCTATTATCAAGCCTCTGTGTACGAAAATGAAGAAAAAAAAATCTTTCTAGAGAACCACTAAGGGGTTAGTGGAGATTTTATATGAAAGGATTTGGGGAAATTAATACTATATTCATTTGAAGCTTCAGGGTTGAAGAGTCCTCCTATAATTCACTGCTGTATCTCTAAGTTGTTTGTACCCCGTGGGCCCTCCACTAATATTAGTTGAATGAATGAATGAATGGTTTCATATTACAAATTTCTAACTTTTCAGTTTCCCTATATCACAATCTCAGGCATTAGTGACCTGTGGTATTCATATTCTTTATTAATTGAGTTTAGAAGACAGTCTTCCTAGCGGGAGGCAGGGGAGTGGAGAGGGGAGTAGGTGTGTGGCTGGGGGGTTTAAAGTCCTGAGGACAAATCACTGGGAAGCTCCCCTGAATGAGAACTCTGGAGTCTTCTGGCTACTACCATTGAAGTCTAGTCCCTGTAGCCCTGAGGATGTCAGAGCAGAGGAGGGCATACACACCCCTCAGACTGGTGCCAGCAGATATATTTGCCCTCTGGCCCTCCTTTCCTTTGGCTACTAGGTGGCCTGGGGGAGCCAGGTAAGAAAAGCTGACTCCTCTGGGTCTACTGCTCCAGCCGATACCTGTGACTGTGAAGGCTCAGGCCGACTGTATTATCACCTTGACTAGCTTCATTTCAGAGACTGTCTCCCATGCCTTTGAGCTCATACCTAGTCATGGGTTTTAAGGCCTCCGTTGTTGCCCGCATATGTGGCTCTGTGGCCCACATCTTCGGCCACGATGGCACTGGAGCTTTCTGTCCATTTCTGCTCCTGGCGTCGCCTGAATGGGAATCCCCTTCACCAGTCCGTAAGTATCTGAGACTTGGGCATTTCATTCTTTTGGTTCCTTCAGACTCTTCTGAGGTTTAGTTCCTCCTTGAAGCAGCCGGTGGTTACCCTCGCCCTTCAGGGCTCTTGCTGCCTGCATCACCTCAACAGCACCCCATCCCTGGATCCCCCCATCCCTGCCCTTTGCAGCACCAGCTGGTTCAGTGACTTTTCCCAGGTTAGAGTTCCTTTGTTCCTACATTTGAAGCTCCTTTTCTTTTGAGCCATTTAACACCTGAGCATCTCCACCGGAAGTGTAGGTGGGAAAAAGGAGAAGAGAGGAGGCTTTGACCTGCATATCTTGCTTCATTTCCTTCCCTGTTGAAAATAATGTGGTGAGAAGAAGGTTCAAATAAGTGTGGGTATGAATTCTCTCTGACTTGTCATACTTTACATATGTCACGTCTGCTGCCCACCTCTGATCCTGTGAGGGTGTGGAAATTAGGGAATGACAGGGTAGAGTAATAACATTTGACCAACTTGTAGGACACGTCTGTGCCAGGTCCCACACCTCCCAGCTCCAGAGCCTTATCATCTTTCCCAATCACATTCCAAACCATTTCAAAATCATTTTTCACAATCACTCCTTTTATTCTACAAATACTCAGTGTGCTAAGAGGTATGGCTATACACGTGTAAACCAAGGCACAGACCCTGCCCACAAGCAATCTGCCATTGGTCACGGGAGACATCAGTGGCAGCTGGGAATTCAATGGGGTGACAAAAAGGAGCTGAAGGAAAGGACCAGCAGTGGGGTGGGGGGATGGGACTTGTACTGTTGCTAGGGTTCCAGGCTCCCAGAGGAAAGATGAGGGTAAAACTCATGTGTTCTGAGACTTATGTGGAATTAGCTGCTTGCAAGAAATTGTTTTGTCTGGTTTTGAAAACTTAAGATGTAGCACTAAGAAATTCCTGTAATTTGCTGGCAAATCTTAATACTTTCTGTGATTTCTGTTTGTTATAAACCCAATCCAAGAATTCCTCTTTTAAAGGAATTTTTCAGATTTAACAAATGATTGCTTCTCCAGAAATACTCCTTAAATGAATCCTCGCTTCATTTGTCTTTCACACTCAAAAGGAACAAAGTTCAAAAACATAAATCAAGGGACTTCCCTGGTTGTGCAGTGGTTAAGAATCCGCCTGCCAATGCAGGGGACACGGGTTCAAGCCCTGGTCTGGGAAGATCCCATATGCCGCGGAGCAACGAAGCCCGTGTGCCACAACTACTGAGCCCACGCGCCTAGAGCCCACGCTCCACAGCAGGAGAAGCCACCACAGTGAGAAGCCTGCAGGCACCGCAACGAAGAGTAGCCCCCACTTGCTACAACTAGAGAAAGCCCGCGCGCAGCAACGAAGGCCCAACGCAGCCAAAAATAAATAAAATTAATTAATTTTTAAAAAGCAAACAAATCAATATTGTGTTCTCTCTGGCTGGGTGATGGACTCTGTGGCCACCCCACCCCCGACCTCCAACACTCCCAGGCTTGCCCTCCCTGAAACATAGGACTTAATCTGCTGGGGGCTCTGCCCTGGACCCCCCTTCCTGCCTCCCAGCTGTTGTCGGATCACAGAGGGAGGAAACAGAGGAGGAACAAGACAAGATGTGGCATCAAAGGGACCATGATCAAGTTTACTCCGTGTTATCTGTGAAGGTGTCACACTCTCCAGAGATTTCCTCGAATGGCTTACAAGATGTGCAGATAAGCCTGTGGTTCCCTTCACTATTTAATACACAGATCAGAGCCTCAGAATTCTCAGAAACTATTTTTCCCCCAACACAACCCCTTTTCTCTTTCATATCTCCTTTTAAATATGATTTGAAAAAATTGTTTAAACCAACCCACGATGTTACAGTGCAGCAAAATCGAGTGAAAGGCCATTAATAGAATGAATTGTAAAATTGTTTAAAGCAACATATTTTTGTTTTTTAGTTTTTATTTTGTAAGGTTTTTTTTTTTTTTTTTTTTTTGGTGGGGGGTACATGGGCCTCTCACCGTTGGGGCCTTCCCGTTGCGGAGCACAGGCTCCGGATGCGCAGGCTGAGTGGCCATGGCTCACGGGCGCAGCCGCTTCGCGGCATGTGGGATCTTCCCGGACCGGAGCACGAACCCATGTCCCCTGCATCGGCAGGGGGACTCTCAACCACTGCGCCACCAGGGAAGCCCTGGGTTTGTTTTTAAAGTAGCATATTTTTGTTTTTTAGTTGTTTTATTTTTTATTAAAAATTTTTTTGGTTTGTTTTAAAGCAACATATTTTTTAAACGAGCATATAAAGAAACCACTTGGGAATTCTCTGATGGTCCAGTGGTTAGGACCTTTTGGAGCTTTCACTTCAGGGGCCGGGTTCAATCCCTGGTCGGGGAAATAAAATCCCGAAAGCTGCATGGCTCGGCCACAAAACAAAAACAAACAAACAAAATCCACTATATGCCCAGAATTGTACAAAAATGCTTTCCTATAAATGTTTAAACATAACCTTATCAACTTATTTGCTGAAGATAATAGTAGTAAAATACTAATAGTTACTATGCATTCAGTGCTTCCTATGTGCAAAGAACACACCAAGAGCTTCACATGCATCATCTCATTTAAGCCTTAAAACAATACACAAGGTAGGGGCTGTTATCATCTCCGTTCTCAGGATGAGAGATAGAGGTGAGAGTGTACGTGCCCAGCCACCTTCCCAGGGGGCTCTGTAGACTATACACAGTGTAGTGAGGTGCTGTGACTCCAAGCTCCACCTGCAGCCTCTCCCCATGATACACATCAAAGGCCCCTTGCCCTGGGTCACAGATGTCCTTGCCATTACACCACAGCTCCCTTGCTGGCTTTTTTTTTTTTTTTAAATGACATATAGCAACATACAGTAACAACAAACATTTCTAAATTTCCCAGGAGTTAATGAATAGCTAATATTCTCAGGTAAGAGCAGCATCTAAGAAATAACGAAAAGTGGTTTAAAGAAGTTAATTATCTTTTTTTTTTTTTTTTTTTTTTTTTTTTTTGCTGTACGCGGGCCTCTCACTGTTGTGGCCTTCCCGTTGCAGAGCACAGGCTCCGGACGCGCAGGCCCAGCGGCCATGGCTCACAGGCCCAGCCGCTCCGCAGCATATGGGACCCTCCCGGACCGGGGCACGAACCGGCGTCCCCTGCATCGGCAGGCGGACTCTCAACCACTGCGCCACCAGGGAAGCCCAGAAGTTAATTATCTTAAGAAGATTACATATACTTTTGCTGTAATTGCTTG
Organism: Mesoplodon mirus; assembly: GCF_964341445.2. NCBI lineage: Eukaryota > Metazoa > Chordata > Mammalia > Artiodactyla > Ziphiidae > Mesoplodon > Mesoplodon mirus. The sequence goes on along the minus strand of NC_138978.1, from coordinate 153,433,437 downwards.
GAAAATATACGTCATCATAGCCAGCCATTCCTTCAGGGCGAGAAGCTAACGGTCCTGCCTGTTCAGTATTATAGTTATAAATTCTGAATTGGCAAACTGTGAATTAATAAGGTTTCAAAGCAACTTCCGGACAATTGAGTCATCAAGTTTTTCAGAGAAGTATGTGGCACACATTTAATTCATTGTCCTCTTTGGTGACATGTTTATGACATTAAATTATAAAAGAGGGACATCCCCGGCAGTCCAGTGGTTAAGACTCCGTGCTTCCACTGCAGGGGGCATGGGTTTGATCCCTGGTCGGGGAACTAAGATCCCACAAGCCGTGTGGTGTGGCCAAAAAAAAAAAAAAAAAAAAAAATTATAAAAGAAATAATTTTAGTTGACTGCTGCTCCAAATTGTATCTGATTTCCAAATGTATATACTGTCTCTTATAAGGATAATGTTTGGAAAACATTAAACTGACTTAGTTCCATTTTCCCAGTTAAGCCTTGTTGCCTCCTGGCCTTCCATGTCTAAGGCTGAGTGCTGAGGCTTACTGTCCCCCAGTAATGAGGAGGGGAACATTGGCCCCACCTGGAACAAAGGATTGTGGAACAGCTGTGAGTCTTTTTTTTTTTTTTTTAATTTATTTTATTTATTTATTTTTTGGCTGTGTTGTGTCTTCGTTGCTGCACGCGGGCTTTTTCTAGTTGCAGTGTGCAGGCTTCTCATTGTGGTGGCTTCTCTTGTTGCAGAGCATGGGCTCTAGGTGCGCGGGCTTCAGTGTTTGTGCCTCGCCGGCTCTGGAGCGTAGGCTCAGTAGCTGTGGCGCACGGGCTTAGTTGCTCCGCGGCATGTGGGATCTTCCCGGACCAGGGCTCGAACCCATGTCCCCTGCATTGGCAGGCGGATTCTTAACCACTGCGCCACCAGGGAAGCCCCAGCTGTGAGTCTTAAGGAAGTCTGAGCGCCATATTTCTTTGGTAGAGAAAAGGATTTTCTAAATTCCATTAGCCTCCATGTAATACATTAAGAGTCAGGTCTGGTGGACTGGTTATAAGCACAGTCTAGGAGAGAAGGGAGACCAGGAACCTTTGTCCATTTTGTCCCCAGTGAACTGTGGGAAGATGAAGAGGAGGAAGCTGGTAGACTCAGAGCCTGACTTCTTCTCTTTGGGCAGTGGTCTCAGACTAGATCGAAGGGACACCAAGAGGACAGAGCCTGGAAGCACGCTGTCCCTGTGCTCCTCATCCACCATAAGAGAGAAGAGTAAAATCAGTGCCTGGGTGGTGCTCCACAATCCAGCCCCTGAACCTGTCTTAGCTCTGTTGTCTCACAGAAGGCATTTGGAGATCTCTACATGCCACGTGGAGGATTGTGGGAGGAGCCAGTGGAGACAGCTGGCAGCCTACTGAGGAATACAAGGGAGTGACCCAATCATCCTACATTAGTCTTCGCATTGAAGGGGAGTTACAGCCATCCTGTGGGTAATGCAGTGCCCCTGGGAGCTGAGGTGAGCCAAGTGGTCTGTGGGGCGGTGGGGGGGCAGAAACCTTGACCAAATCCCATAAACCACAGTATCAGATAGGCCCAGAGACCAGGTGGATAGGGGCATTGCCATGGAAACCAGAAGGGCAAGAGAGGGTACAAGGTCCTACACAGATGGCTCTAGAGTGCAAGATGCAACCTTGGTGAGGAGGGAAGAGATCTGAAAGATACCAAGTCATCCAAAGGAGCTGGAGTTACCTCCTAAAAACTGTTTAAATAATTGGATTGAACTAGATTTTCTGAGCTGGACTAATGTAAGTGTTTATTTTTTTCTCCTATTACCCAGCAGAGTAATCGTTTAGGGGGGAGATTCGATTTCTTTATTTTCTTTCAGATGAATCACCATATGTCCCAACAATATTTATTTAACAATACCTCTTTTCCCCCACTGATTTGAGATGCCATGTTTTTCATTTAATAAAATCCGGTATATATATGTCTGCTTCTATACTGTTCTATTCATATGGTCATACCAAACTGCTTTAATTTTTATAGTTTTAATGATTTATTTATTTTCTGTTGCGACTATCCCTCTGCCACTTACTATTTTTCAAGAAAGTTCCTGGCTACTTTTCTTATCCTCACATGAACTTTAGCATCAGATGCTCCCGCTCCAAAAAAAATCCTGTTGGTGATTTTGGGTGATTGCATTAATCTTGTAGCTTATTTTTAAGGAAGATGGACAGATTAATTCTTATTTAAGAACTTGGTATGGTCTAGTTTTTGTAAAGGCCTATTGCTACCATAACTCTGCTTGATTATTAAATTTCTAAGCCCTTGATCTATTAAAGTATCTTGAAGCCACTTTGGAACACCATATACTCCTCTCCTGTTTTCAGGAATTATAGGGTGTTGTTGTGGTTTGTGTGTTTGTGTATTGTTTATCAATTGCTGTATAACAAATCATCCCCAAAATAGTGGCTTAAAACAACAACCGCATGGTTACCTGCTCACAGTTCTGCAATCTGAGCTGGGCTCAGCTGGATGGTTCTTCTGCTGTTCTTGCTGGTGGTCACTCGTGTGGCTGCATTCAGCTGGCATGTTGGCTAGAGGCTAAGTTAAGCTGGGACCTGGGGTGGCCGAGCATCTCTCTCTCTTCCTATAGTCTCAGTGCCTCTCTCTTTCCAGATGGACTTTCCACGTGATTGCTCCAGCAGGGTAGCTGGACTCCTCACACAGTAGCTCAGGGATCCTCAAACCACAAAAGCAGAAGTTTCCAGGTCTTCTTGGGCTTAAGCCTGGAACTGGCACAGCATCACCTGTACTATATTCTATTAATTAAAGCAGGTCCCAGGCCAACTCAGATTTAAGGGGAGGGGATGGGGGCTCTACAAGGGCATGAATGCTGAGAGGCATGGTTCATCATGGGCCACCACAAGTCTTAAATTTTTTCAGTGGGCACTATATCCCCAGTATCTAACCCAGTGCTTGACTCATAATAGGTTCTCAGTAACATCCGTTGAATGACTACTACTGAAGCATCTGGCTAATGCTGCACATATAAGCAGCACCCTTGGAATATAGAAGTTCAGGTTCTGAAGACAAACTGAGCAGCTACCTGCAAAGTCACACCTATAGCAGCACCGCTTGTTTGCTGATGTGTTGGGGTGTGCTGGGGTCATTTGCGCATCCTCAAGACACCATCCTACTTCTCAAAAGGCATCGGCTATTATGACATCCTTCCTGAGAATCTATTCAAACCACACATTAGACAGTAAATTAAGTGCAGTGTTTACATCCTGTGGAAACAGAGGGGACATTCTTTGAGGAGACTGGTTAGTGTGCAAGGAGACCAGCGATTTCATTGCTCTAGTTAGTCGAGGAAGGTTTCCTGGAAGAGGTGGTTTCAGGAGCTCTATGAATAAGGCGAGAAGATAGAGGTTGATTGGGGGATATTCTGGGCAAGTGGTATGGCCTTAAAAAAATCCAAGACACAAGAGTAAGATGGCTGAAAGGAGTGACGACTAACTGTTTGCAAAGAAGGAAGGACCAATTTGGGAAGGACTTTGATGGAACAGTCCAGGCACTGCCTGCAGAAGTTTGGCAGTGCCTGGAACGTTTCTGCAAAGGTTGAGCATTTACTGAGTCTGAGACTCGCCGTTCCTCCACTGCTCAGGCCCCCACCCCATCTGGCTTCCCAGTCACTTCTAGAGGGGCTCAGATCAAGGCACAGAGGCGAACATGGCTGGATCCCTTAGGTTCACAGGTAACAGGGTGCAGCAATGCACAGCCTCAAAGCCACCATCTTTAAAAGTGGCTTCCCTGGAAAGAAACATGGAAACCAGGACAAAGAAACCTGGGAGAGCCCCAGTTACCTAGAGCTCCATGCCATATTGAGTAAAGCAGCCCCTATGAAGCCAGAGCTCCTTGAAGAACATATCCCCAGGGCTTGCCCCCTGCCAGGGAACACACTGCAAGGGGCAAAGTGAGGTCCCTCAGACCTGTTCTTTGTGGCCCTTCCTTTCATCATGAATGTGAGGAGAAGTGACCAGGAAATGGGTCACTTATTTATTTTTCCTGCTAGATCCACCACCCCCAAGAAACCAGCAAATTCCTGGAACTGCCTTTACCGTTTGTGACTCTTATTAGCAACCACACTCTTGAGTCAGATAGCCAGTAATGCTTACTAAATATTTGCTGTATGTAGAACCCTAAGCCAGGCTCCATGAGAAGATGAATAAAGTCAGAAGTGAGAGGAAGGCCCCAAAGTCATCTGATCTAGCCCCGCTGCTACCAGGAAGTAGAATAACCAAGTCAACTAGTTGTTAGGAAAATAAGCCTTGCTCACAGCCTCTTAGAAGATTCCAGGGATACCTCAACACTTTGAGGTATAAATAAAATAATTGGAAAATGAGACTCAAATGCCAAAGAGAAAGACAGTTGATTGATTCACCCCAGAGAAGAACAGGTTGACGGTGCAGTTGTTCAATTAGTTCTGTGGAAGATTCTCAGGCAGAGGAGACAGGCCAACACTTCTCTGCCTCTGATGGGGAGAGAACAAGAGGAAATGAGTTTGAAGAACAGCACGTGGAACCGAAAATAAACATGAAGAACTGCTGACCATCAGCAGTATTACGTCCTGGAACACTGAGGGTGGGTAGAGACTCTTCATAAAAAAAAAAAAAAAAAAAAAAAAAAATCTTTCAGGTATAGTTTCCCCAAACAGGAACCAAAAAGGATCTAGAACAATCTTGCCAAGGTCTTTCAATGTTATCAGCAGTGGTCGCTGAGTAGAGGTAACAATAAATTAATTATTTTAACCAGTTATTAATTAAATATATAATAGTTTATTATTAATTATTGATAAGTATTACCATTGTCATTTCCTAATTTTCTATTATACTTGTTTCATTTTATAATAAGATAAGAATCTTTATTTTAAAAAGTTTCTTCTTGTCTTCCATGACTTATACATTTATAGCTCACTTTTTAATAAAAACTAGAATTGCTTGGTGTATGAAATTGCACACATGTGAGATATGAAAATTACAGCTACTTTTATGTAGGTAAGTGTATGAAACTTGCCTGGAATTTTCTACTTTAAAAATAACATAGGGGCCTCCCTGGTGGCGCAGTGGTTGAGAGTCCGCCTGCCGATGCAGGGGATACGGGTTCGTGCCCCGGTCTGGGAGGATCCCATATGCCGCGGGGCGGCTGGGCCCGTGAGCCATGGCCGCTGGGCCTGCGCGTCCGGAGCCTGTGCTCCGCAACGGGGGAGGCCACAACAGTGAGAGGCCCGCATACCGCAAAAAAAAAAAAAAAAAAAAAAAAAAAAAAAATAACATAGTATATTATCTAGATTTGTTTTTTTTTAATTTCTTTTATATTATACAGTCTACTGAAACTTCCACTTTGCTTGAAGAAATGAAAGGTTTTTTCTTTTCCTTTCAGTTTTGTTGAGGTATAATTGACATACAGCACTGTATAAGTTTAAGGTGTAAGAAATAAATGTTGGAAACTCAGTGGAGTGTTGTCCATTTCCATACGCAATAAAACAAGTCAGAATTTTAAAATACACTTTTCAGCTGTTTTGCTATTGTGAGAATAGTTCATCTGGCATGTACGTAGAAATCATTTCATAGCATGAGTTAATCAGTATTCTGAATAGTTCATTCTTCCAATTTGTTGTATGGGTGATATTTCTGCTCAACAAATTGGAAGTTTGCCTAATGTACCACTTGTGGTGAATTTGGTCACTGGAGATGGAATTTTAACAGTGTTCATTATGTGAGCTAGAATATTAATAAAGGAGAAGCACTTTGCCTACAAGCCAAGACATAGATGTAAAGAAACAGCAAGATATTCCTGGTCTGAATCACTGATGAGAGGCCACTCACTGGTTTCCCAGATGTGTGCATTTTGATACCAAGCCACCCATCATATGACAGATGTTAGAGCACAGTGGAAGAGGGCAAGCACTTCCAGTTGGAATGATCAAGAAAGTCTCCATAGAGGAAGCATTTGAGCCGTATTTTAAATGTAAGTAGGGTTTGGTTGACAAAGAGCACTCCAGGCAGAGGGAATGGCATGGGCAAAAATGTGCAGGCAGGGACCATCTTAGCTGGGGCATACTGAGGCATTGACATAGCTGGATTTGTTAAGTCAGAAGTACACCACGAGCTTTAAATGTTAGGTTAAGGTTTATGGTGGTATTTGTCGGAAAGTAGGGAGTCACTGGAGGTTTTTTTAATTTTATTTTTATTTTATTTTATTTTTAATTAAAAAAATTTTTTAAATTAATTTATTTATTTTTTGTGGTACGTAAGCCTCTCACTGTTGTGGCCTCTCCCATTGCAGAGAACAGGCTCCGGATGCGCAGGCTCAGCAGCCATGGCTCACGGGCCTAGCCGCTCCGTGGCATGTGGGATCCTCCCAGATCGGGGCACGAACCCATATCCCCTGCATCGGCAGGCGGACTCTCAACCACTGTGCCACCAGGGAAGCCCCCCACTGGGGGTTTTTGATCTAAGTATGTGTGTAATTGCTTGTGGCACTGTGCCAGGTGGAGACTTACCCAGTGACATATTCCTGGCTTCTCTATTCAGATGCATCAGCAGGGTTCGCTACATATGTAAAAACAGAAACAAAAAACAGAAATGAGAGGAAAAAGCAATAGGCTTGAATAATTGGTAAACTTTCAAATACATGTTTTAAAACGTGCAATTTGATAGAGACACAGATGTAGAGACCAAACATGGATACCAAGGGGGAAAGGAGGGGTGGGATGAATTGGGAGATTGGGATTGACATATATACACTATTGATACTATGTATAAAATAGATAACTAATGAGAACCTACTGTATAGCACAGGGAACTATACTCAGTGCTCTGCGGTGACCTAAATGGGAAGGAAATCCAAGAAAAAGGGTATATATATATATATATATATATATATATATATATATATACACACACACATATAGTTGATTCACTTTGCTGTACAGTAGACACTAACACAACATTGTAAAGCAACTATACTCCAATAAAAATTAATTTAAAAATAAGTGCAATTTGGGAGGAAGGAAAATATTTAATTCATCCTCAATCTTACTAGAACTCAGGGAAATGCAGATCAAGACCACAACACAACAGCATTTTCCACCTCCTAGACAGGCAAAGATTTAGATATTTGATGATCGATAGGACAACTAGACAAAAATCAACAAGGATATAGAACTCAACAGTACCATCAACCAACATGGTCAAAGCAATATTTATAGAACACTCCACCCAACAGCAGCAGAATGCACATTCATTTCAAGTGCCCATGAAACTTATACCAAGTTAAACTATATCCTGGACCATAATACTAACCTCAACAAATTAAAGAGAATTCAAACTATACAGCGTATATTCTCTGACTATATTGGAATCGTACTAGAAAGTAATAACAGAAAGATAACAGGAAAATCTTCGAAAACTTGGACTAAACACTATTAAATAATTCACAAGTTGAATAGGAAATTGCAAGGGAACTTTAAAAAATACCTTGAACTAAATGGAAATGAAAATATGATATATCAAAATTTGCTTGACATAGCTAAAGTAGTGCCAAGAGGGAAATTTATAGCACTAAATGTCTCAAGCTTTCACCTCAAGAACCTAGGAAAGAGGAAAATGAGTCCAAAGCAAGAAGAAAGAAGGAAATAATAAATAACAATGAAATTAAAAACAGAGAAAACCGCAAACACAAAGAGCTGATTCTTTGAAAGATCAACAAAACTGACAAGCCTCTAGCAAGACTGACCAAGAGAAAGAAAAAAGAGAAAACACAGATGACGAATATCAGGAATGAAACAGGGAATATCACCTGAGAACCTCCAGGCTCAAAAGAATAATAAAGGAATATTATGAGCAATTACATATACAAAGATTTGACAATTTGGATGAAATGGACTCATTCCTTGAAAAACATGAACTACTACAACTCACCCAATACAGAATTAAGGCAGAATTTTTTAAATTTCTTAAAAAAATTTTTTTAAATTTATTTTTTATTGAAGTATGTTGATTTACAATGTGTTAGTTTCAGCAAAGTGACTCAGTTACATACACACATATATATTCTTTTTACATATATAATAGTCTTTATACATATATCCATATTCTTTTTAAGATTCCTTTCCCATATAGGTTATTACAGAATATTGAGTATAGTTCCCTGAGCTATACAGTAGGTCCTTGTTGGTTAGCTATTTTATATATAATAGTGTGTATCTGTTAATCCCAAATTCTTAATTAATACCTCCCCTCCCCTTTCCCCTTTGGTAACCATAAGTTTGTTTTCTATGTCTGTGAGTTTATTTCTTTTTTGTAAATACATTCATTTGTATCATTTTTTTAGATTCCACATATAAGTGATATCATATGATATTTGTCTTTCTCTAACTTACTTCACTTAGTATGGTAATCTCTAGGTCTATCATGTTGCTACGAATGGCATTATTTCATTCTTTTATATGGCTGAGTAGTATTCCATTGTATATATATGAACCACATCTTTTTTTTTTTTTTTTTTTGACCATGCCGTGTGGCTTGCAGGATCTTAGTTCCCCGACCAGGGATTGAACTGGGCCCTTGGCAGTGAAAGCTCAGAGTCCTAACCACTGGACCACCAGGGAATTCCCTGTACCACATCTTCTTTATCCATTCCTCTGTCAGTGGACATTTAGGTTGCTTCCATGTCTTGACTATTGTAAACAGTGCTGCAGTGAACATTGGGGTACATGTATCTTTTTTTTTTTTTTTTTTTTTGCGGTACGCGGGCCTCTCACCATTGTGGCCTCTCCCGTTGTGGAGCACAGGCTCCAGACGTGCAGGCTCAGCAGCCATGGCTCACGGTCCCAGCCACTCCGTGGCATGTGGAATCTTCCCAGACTGGGGCACGAACCCGTGTCCCCTGCATCGGCAGGCGGACTCTCAACCACTGCGCCACCAGGGCAGCCCGCATGTATCTTTTTGAACTATGGTTTCTTCTGGATATACACCCAGGATTAAGGCAGAATTACTACCAATTCTATACAATCTCTTCCAGAAAATAGAAGAGGGGACATTTTCCATTTTACTTTATGAAGCTAGTATTACCCTGATACCAAAACCAAAGTCAGTACAAAATAAAGAAAAACACAGGCCAATAGCCTTCATGAATATAGAAAAAACCAACAAAATATTAGCAAGTAGAAATCAGCAATACATAAAAATGAATTACACACCATGACCAAATAGAGTTTATTCCAGGGATACAAGGCAGTTTCAATACTTGAAAATCAAGCAGTGTAATCCACCATATTAAAAGACTAAAAAAGAAAAATCACACAATTATATCAGTTCATGAAGAAAAAGCGTTTGACAAAATTCAACAACAATTCATGATAAAAACTCCCAGAAGAACTAGGAATAAAGGGGGACTTCCTCAATTTGAAAAAGAGTATCTACAAAAAAACTACAGCTAACATTACAGTTAACATGGCGAAAGACTGAAAGCTTTCTCATCTAGGATCTGGAACAAGGCAAGAAGGTTTGCTCTCACAGCTCTTATTAACATTGTGCTGGAAATTCTAGTCAGTGAAGTAAGGCAAGAAAAAAAAGCATACAGATCAGAAAGGAAGAAATGAAACTGCCCTTATTTGCAGATGACATGATTGTTTACATAGAAAATCCCAAGGAATCTACAAAAAATTCCTAAGCTAATAGGTGAGTTCAGCACGTTCACAGGACACAAGATAAACTGACAAAAATCAAATAAACACATGAGATTAAAAATACAATACCATTTACAACCACTCAAAGAAAAAAGAGAGAAATAGGTGTTAATCTAACAAAACATGTAAAGGACTTGAATGCTAAAAGCTATTAAATGATGATGAAAGAAATAAAAAATCTAAATAAATGGAGGGACATACTGTGCTCATGGATTGGAAGACTCAACCTGGTAAAGATGTCAATTCTCCCCAAATTTTTATATAGGTTTAATGCAATTCCCGTCAAAATCTCAGCAAGATTTTTTTGTAGATATATGCAAGATTATTCTAAAATTTGTATGGAAAGACAAAGAAACTAGAATAGCTAAAACAACCTTGAAAAAGAAGAAGAAAGTGGGAGGAATCAATCTACCAAAGTTCAAGATTTATTATATAGCTATAGTAATCAAGACTGTGGTATTGGCAGAGAGATAGATACATATGTAAGTAGAACAGAATAGAGGACCCAGAAATAGACTCATACAAATATGCCCAGCTGATTTTTGATAGTGATGCAAAAGCAATTCAGTGGAAGACAGATAGCCTTTCCATTAAATGGTACTGGAGCAGTTAGATATCCATAAATTAAAAAAAAACCATCAACCTAAGACTCACACCTTACAGAAAAATTAACTTAACATGGATCACACACCTAAATATAAAATGTAAAACTATGCAAGATTTAGGAAAAAAATAAGAGAGAATCTTTAGGTTCTAGGGATAAAGAGTTCTTAGCCTTGATACCAAAAGCATGATCCACAGAAAGAAAAACTGGTAAATTTGACTTCATTAAAATTAACAATTTTGTTCTGCAAAAGAACTTGTTAAAAAATGAAAAGACAAGCTTCAGAGTGGGAGAAAGTATTTGCAAACCGTATATCTGACAAAGGACTAGAATCTAGTATACATGTAGAGCTCTCAAAACTAATAGCAAACCAACAAACAACCCAATTATAAAATGGATAAAAGACATAAAGAGACAGTTCACTGAAGGACATATACAGATGGCAAATAAACACATGAAAAGGTATTCAACATCATTAGCCATTAGGGAAATGCAAATTAAAATCATAATGAGATATCATTACACATCTATCAGAATAGTTAAAATAAAAAACGATGACAACAGCATGTGCTGGAGAACATGCCAAGAAACAATATTAATCATATATTGCCAGTGGGAATTTAAAATGGTTCAGCAAAGTGGGAAGTGGCTGCATTAGCACAGGGAGATCAACTCCATGCTTTGTGACGACCTAGAGGGGTGGGATAGGGAGGGTGGGAGGGAGGCTCAAGAGGGAGGGGATATGGGGGTATATGTATACAAATAGCTGATTCACTTTGTTATACAGCAGAAACTAACACAGCATTGTAAAGCAATTATACTCCAATAAATATGTGAAAAAAAGTAGACTTTTCTCTTAAAAAAAAATGAAATAAAATGGTTCAGCCACTCTGGAAAACACTGTCAGTTTCTTTAAAAGCTAAACATTCAACTGCTATATGACCCAGCAATTGCACTCCTGAGCATTTTCCCTGAGAAGTTAAGACTTATGTTCACACGAAATCCTGTATACAAATGTTTATAGAAGCTTTATTTGTAGTAGCCAAGAACTGGAAACAACCCAGGTGCCTGTCAATGTGCGAATGGTTAGATAAACTGCGGTACATCCATACCATGGAATACTACTCGGCCACAACAACAGCAAAAATGAACTATTACTGATCCAGACAACAACATGGATGAATCTCCAGAGAATTATACTGAGTGAACAAACGTGACTCCTAAAAGATTATATACTGTCTGACTATGTTTATATAACACTCTTGAAATGAAAAAATTAAAGAAATAGAGATTTCTATACCAAAAGGAAATATGGGTGATCCTTGTAGTGATGGAAAAAAAATGTTCTGTACCTCGACTGTATCAGCGTCAATATCTGGTTGCAGTATTGTACTATAGGTTTGCAAGATTTTACCACTGGGAGAAACTGTGTAAAGAGCACATGGGATCTCATCACAAGCAAATCTACAAATATCTCAAAATAAAATAGTTTAATTAAAAAAGCAACAAAATGATAAATTTTAGGATAGTTAGGGTAGGGAAAGGAAGGAATAGGGATGAGCATAAAAGTAAATCAAAGGGATTATCAGTGTTCTGGTTTTTGGATTAGGTGATGGGTTTAGAGGTGTTCGCTCTATTATTAATAAATAAATAAGTAATAAATAATTAAAAGAAGTCTATTCATGAACCAATGACGACAGAGTACAAGGAACCAAGAGTAAAGGTTAATCCAATTTTGGGTACCTGAGATTTACTGGAGGGAAGTAAAAACTAGCTCAGCTCCTTCTGAGAAGCTGACTTTGGGCAGCTTTCTTACACACACCTAAGGGTCTTTCTGACGTCAAGAAGCCAAGAGCACAGACAACTGTTAAGAGGGAAAAGAGAAAAGAGATTTCTTGAAACAGCCCCAGAAACCCAGAGTGTTTGGGGGAATACCAAGGTATTATTCTCTTTCTGATGAAGTTTACTGTGGTGCTAGTGGAAAGTCATTCATAGTTTATTCATTCAGCAGATTTGTGACCAGTGTGTGCTAGGCACAACAAGAAGTTGGAGATGCCTCTGAGGAAATTAGGAATTAGTTGTAGAAAAGTGGTCAGTCCTGCAGGAAATGAGTGCAATTATTTTTTTAAGTGAGTCACAAATGTCTTATTCATTGTTTTAAAGAGAAAAATGAGCAATCTCTTCAGATACTAGGCTATTATAGTTGCCACGGGATGCCACAATGTAGGGTTGCCCTAAATTGTACGAGTAGTGCATAACTAGTCAAAACATTATTTTACTGTCAATAGATGTCTTTTCATACAAAACAAAAGTGAAGGAAAAATGAAAAATTAGTTACCTAATTTTTCTGTGAAGTATGCTATCATGATGCTTCTGTAAGTCATTAAGCACACTCACATCTGCCTTGATGATCTGTGCTGGACCTTCTGCAGGGGCAACTCTTTTAATCCAAGTGCTACTTGCTCCAGTGCAAATGTTCATTATATATTAATCAATTAACCTTTAGTAAGTGCATGCTCTGCCTGAGTTTGAATGCTAACTCTGCCATTTTTCTTGGTAATCTGGGCAAGTTTCTTCAGCTCTCTGTGCTTCAATGCTCTCATTTCTAGGGCTGTTTATTCCTACAACTAGGCCCTGGGTTTCAGAGAGGGGACAGAGGGATACATGAGACATTGTCTTTGCCCTCACGGGGTTTCTAATCTAGTAGGGGAAGACAGTAGGGAACTAATATATGAATAAGAACTGGAAAGACACACCAAACTGGTGGTGGAATTGGAGGTGATGATCACGTTCAATTTGTCTATAATAGTTGAATCCCTTCTTTTTTTTTTTTTTTTTTTTTTTTTGTGGTACGCGGGCCTCTCACTGCTGTGGCCTCTCCCGTTATGGAGCACAGGCTCCGGACGCGCAGACTCAGCGGCCATGGCTCACGGGCCCAGCTGCTCCGCGGCATGTGGGATCTTCCTGGACCGGGGCATGAACTCATGTCCCCTGCATCGGCAGGTGGACCACCAACCACTGCGCCACCAAGGAAGCCCTTGAATGATCTTTTTATCCTCTCTATAAAAATGTTTCGAACGCATTGTTATATGCTTTTGATCAAAGAGTATGCAGCTGAGAAATATTTGAGATAAAATCATATGGAGTATGTTAGCCATTAACAAAAAATAAGTATGCCATTTTCTGAATTTTTCTCACATTTGTGGTATTTTGTTAAGATTTATTTTCTCACTATAATTACACCTTGATTTTAATACCCAAATTTGAATTATTTTTCTTAAAGAGGGTGCCCCAAGTGGTGTCAGGTTCAGGCTTCACAAACCCTGGATCAGCCCTGATGTAGTCTTAGAGATTGACTGCGGGTGAGGCCTGTGGACGATGCCCTCATGCTCTCTGCCAGGTGACTGGGCAGCTGTTGGTCCAGACTGGGGTCCAGGGCACACAGAGGAGTGTGTTTGGGTGGATGATAAACTTAGTAGGGACCGTGTGAGGCTGAAGTGTCTGTGAAATATCCTGGAAGAGAGGCCCAGGAGGGAGATCTCAGTGCAGAAAGACAAATTGGGAAGACCCAGAATGAGAGGAGCCAGGCCAAGGATGGAGGGTGGAGCTCAGGGCAGCCATGACCAGGAGGTAGGCAGAGCTGCAGAGGTGAGACAGAGAGACAAGGCAGATAGTTACACAGACAGACAGAACAAGGATATGAAACCCAGTCCCTTAAATTTTCTAGCCTCTATTCCAGAACCTTCTTTGGCATCTGGGCCAAAGTCACTCACTGGCACCCCACCACAAGTAACTTTTCTTTTTTCTGTTTCCTTTTTCCCCCTTTTTCTCCTTTGGCCTTTTTCTTTTTTCCTCTTTCCTTTGTCAGTGCCAATTCTACAAGAAGGAATAAGATAACAAGCTAACATAATGAGATTAAGGATTCTTCCCAAATCTTTTCCCCACTTTTAGGGCCATAGAGCTAGAGCCTAAAATTCCACCATTTGATATTTGTCCTTTGTGTAAATGCATCTTCTGTACTTTTTCCTTTTAAAACGCAAGTACTTTTAACAGAGGTAATACGAACACCCAGGTTTGACTTGCTGTCTTTGTCTTTTCCTGTCTGAGAGCTGGGGGAAAGAAAAGCCTGAGGGGTGGGAAGCTTGGGTGGAGAAAATGTGGTGATGGGTTTTGGATCAGGCTGCAGAGCCCAGAGCATTGGCCTGCAGCCTGCATAGCCTGCCCCTAGAGGAATCCTGGGCACCAGGGAGGCAGCTTTGAGGAGTGGATGTAGAAGGGGCAACAGAAGGAAAGTTGCTAAAAACAACCCTTAACGTGTTGTTTTGGGCAGGTCCTCATCTTAAATTTATCTGTTCCGGTCTTTATATTTTTTTTCTTTCTTCTTTAATGGGAGTCCAACAAGTGACATGAGAAACAAGTTCAATTCGTCTGACCCTGAACTGAGTCCATCTAAAAATGTTACCTAATTAAGTAGTAGGATTTTCACACACTGCTGGCAGGACTTAATTGCAAGACCATTTTGCAACATATGTCAAATACCTTGAAAATATATGTATTCCTTTTGATTAGCAATTCTATTCCTAGGAATTAAACCTAAGGCCATAATCAGATAAGCACAGAAATATGTGGATACCATGATTGCTATGGATTGAATTGCATCCCCTCCCCAAATTCATATGTGAACACCAGTGTGACTGTAAGTGGAGATAGGGTCTTTATGAAGTAATTAGGTTAAATGAGGTCATAAGAGTGGGGTCCTAGGTCCAAAGGGACTGTGGCCTTATAAGAAGAGGAAGACAGAGACATGTCTTTTCCTCTCTCTCTCTTCCTACCATATGAGGGCACAGTGAGAAGGCAGCCACCTATAAGCCAGGAAGAGTTTTTACCAGAAACCTAATTGGCTAGCGCCTTGATCTTGGATTTTCCAGCCTCTAGAACTGTGGGAAATAATTTGTTGTTGTTGTTTAAGCCACCCAGACTGTGGTATTTTGTTATGGCAGCCAGAGTTGACTAATACAATGATATTTATAACAATGTTGTTTACACATATGGAAAAATTGAAAAGAACAGAGTAATAGATACTTGCTTAGATCAGTTATGGAGTATCTCTACAATGGTATACTATGCATATTTTAAATGATGATGTAGATGCACATTTGTTATCATGGAAAGAGGTTTATGATGTTCTTAAGTGAAAAAGCAGGTTAGAGTATGATTTCATGCATATCATACGTATATGGGTATATACTTGCATTTTAAAATGTGGAGGGGCTTCCCTGGTGGCGCAGTGGTTGAGAATCCGCCTGCCAATGCAGGGGACATGGGCTCGAGCCCTGCTCCAGGAAGATTCCACACGCCACGGAGCAAGTAAGCCCGTGCACCACAACTACTGAGCCTGTGCTCTAGAGCCCGCGAGCCACAACTACTGAAGCCTGCGTGCCTAGAGTCTGTGCTCTGCAACAAGAGAAGCCACCACAATGAGAAGCCCGCGCACTGCAACGAAGAGTAGCCCCAGCTCTCTGCAGCTACAGAAAGCCTGAGCGCAGCAGCGGAGACCCAACGCAAACAAAAATAAATAAATAAAATAAATATATTTATTTAAAAAATTAAAAAATAAAATGTGGAAAAGAAATATATGTGTATTAGTTAGTGTTCTCCAGAGAAAAAGAACCAGTAGGATATATAGAGCGATACATATCAATATATATGAGAGATTTAGTATAGGAATCGGTTCATAGGATTATGAAGGCCTTCTTGACTTCCTTCTATCTGCCGTTTGCAAGCTGGAGAGCTAGGAAAGCCAGTTGTGTAATTCAGTCACAGTCCCAAGGTCTGAGAACTGGAACGTTGTTAGTGTAAGTCCTGGAGTCTAAAGGCCCCAAACCAGGAGCTCCAATGTCCAAGAGTAGGAGAGGATAGATGTCCCAGCTCAAGAAGAGAGAGGGAATTTGCCCTTCCTTTGCTGTTTTGTTCCGCTGGGCCCTCAACAGATTAGATGATGCCTGCCCATATTGGTGAGGGTGGATTTTCTTTACTCAGTCTACTGAATAAAATACGAATCTCTTCCAAAAACATCCTCACAGGCACACCCAGAAAAAATGTTTTACCAGCTATCTGGGTGTTCTTTCCCCTAGTCAAGTTGACACATAAAATTAACCACCACAATATGCCAAAATATTAACAAGAATTATCTCTGGTGGGTGATTGGATAATGGGGAGTCTTTTTCTTCTATATGCTTTCCAATTGATTCTAGATTTTACTATCATGTATGACCAGAATAAAAAAAAATATTAAAGGTTGTAAAGTTAGCTGGCTGACTATTAGGTGCCAACTACCTGCCTACCTCTTCCACAGTGTTGACGAACAAGGCTGTAATTAGGAAAGTAATTCTCTAATTCTGAAAAACAAAACAAACAAACAAACAAAAACCCTACAACAAATTACAAATGTAAAAAACTGACAAATACCAAAAATATCAGAAAAATTAAGAAAAATACCATATTTTTATTAATTACCTTCCTGACATACCCTTATAATACTTTTTTCTCACCTTTTAAGTGCACATTTTTTGTTCTCTTCATAAGACAATGCTCCTGTAATATCATTATCTATAGGCCAGAAAGATAATTCAGTCCTTCCATGTGATGCATAAAAATTTGATTAAAAAATATTCAGATAATTTCTTTCAGCCTCACAGCAAGTTACTGGTAATTGTCATATAATTTTTTTAGAATAGTTGTCAGGTTTGGAAAAACCTCTAAATTTGTCAATGTGTGAGTTGTAATATTTCAGGACATTTCATATTTCCTTTTCCATTGATTCATCTTAAATATTCTTAGAACTGATGACATTCATTAACCAATTTGTTACCGATGTCCTCATTGTACTTGTGTATTTTCCTTATCAATGTCAATATTTCACATGAGAGCAGCAAGAATTGTAAATATTTTTCCTTTGTGATTATATACTGTACTCTACCTCATTATTGGATCATCAGACAATCCAAGGGCCTGTTCATTGATTCCATTTGACATTATCTTTTCCTCTGAATGAATTACTGCTTCCAGTATAATCTGAAATGTGTTGTTATTATTTGTGTATTGATGTCAGAAAAATTTCTATTGATTTTAATTACTTATCTTTAACTCTTTTTTACATTTCACTAATTTTATGTATCTTTTTCTCTCAATTTTTTAATACATAAATGAATTGACTTTTAAAATTATTTATTTATTTTGATTGAAATGTAGTTGATATACAATATTATGTGAGTTTTGGTGTACAACATAGTGATTCGCTGTTTAAATACATTACAAAATGGTCATGATAAGTCTAGTAACCATCTGACACCACACAAAGTTATCACAGTATTATTGTATATATTCCTTATGCTATAAGTTACCTCCCCGTGACTTGTTTACTTTAAAATTGGAAGTTTGTACCTCTTATTCCCCTCACCTCTTTCATCTAACTCCCCACCCTATACATAAATGAATTTAGAGATGAGAAAGAATAGTGTCCTCCCTATAAGAAAAAAATCAGAAGTCTGTACTCTTTTTTTTTAAGAGTTTTTTTTTTTTTGATGTGGACCATTTTAAAAGTCTTTATTGAATTTGTTACAACACTGATTCTGTTTTACGTTTTGATTTTTTGGCAGTGAGGCATGTGGTGTCTTAGCTCCCTGATCAGGGATTGAACCTGCACCTCCTGCATCGGAAGGCCAGGTCTTAACCACTGGACCACCAGGGAAGTCCCTGCACTCTCTTGTATTGAAAATGTTCCAGAAGATATTTCCAAATAGCAGTTAAAATGTCATATTCAAGCTTTATCAAATATATCACTCCTATTAACAAAGAAAAAATCCCTTATGGTACATTTATTATTGTATAAGCTGTATGGTTGATTTCATTCCTGGCAGGAGAGAACGCTATTTTGACCAGACATAAACAAAAGCTGAACCTTCCGCTTACCATTTTACATGTGTGATGATCTGAAGAAATTTCAGAGATCAGCTTCTGGGGCTGTACATTTCAAACCTTGTTTCTCTTCCACCACTGACATGTTTGGTGCCTGGCAGTGTAGGAATGTTCATGTCTCAGTACAACATACCTTGTCAGGTGAGTTAGCATGGAGGGCAGTAGGAATATTCCTGGAAACCATACAGTAAGCAATAATAGGACTTGACAGAAGTGACTGCAAACCACATCCCTGTATCCCAATATAAAAATATGTCTCTGATTAAACCTTCCCCCAAATGCCCACAACCACTTCAATACCACCAGACTTGAGGGGACTGAGGGGAAGTTGGGGTGGAAAAGAGACAGTGGTCTTAACCATTTGTGGTTGAAATATCCCATTTTTGCAAATTTTATTACAACCTATCACCATGTGAGCAAGTTACCAGGGCCCCTTCTGGGTCTTGAAAGGAACCTGTCCAAGTGAGGAGCCTTGAAGCTTACGCTCACTGACTTCCTGGCAAATTGGCCTCAGCCTCCCCCACTCTCAACATCTTCCAAGTCCTCATCCACGCTCTCCTGGATTGTTGCCATCACCTCCTCTTTCTTCCCTGCCCCTTTCAGTCTGTTCTTAACATAGTGCCCAAAGAGATCCCGTAAAAACTTAAGTCAGATTGGGTCATACCTCTGTTCAAAAGCCTCCAACGTTTTCCGATCTCAATTCCAGTAAAACCTATTGTCCAGGTGGCCCTGAGTGACCTGGCCCTTTGCCTTTCTGACCTCACCTCGTGGTATCCAGCCCTTCTTCACTCCACTTCAGTCTCCTACAGTTTCTGGAGTGGCCAGACACAGTCCCGTGGGGCTCTTGAATTTGCTATTCATGGAGCCTGGACAACTCTTCCATCTCCTTCAGGGAAACCTTGCTTGACCTCCCCTCACAAGTCCATTTCTTGTCCCTGCTTTATATTTCTCCATAGACTGAATCACCATCTAAATACTATGTTTTGCTTCTTTTTTTTTTTTTTTTTGCGTTACACGGGCCTCTCACTGTCGTGGCCTCTCCCTTTGCGGAGCACAGGCTCCGGACGCTCAGGCTCAGCGGCCATGGCTCACAGGCCCAGCCACTCTGCGGCATGTGGGATCTTCCCGGACCAGGGCACGAACCCGTGTCCCCTGCATCGGCAGGCGGACTCTCAACCACTGCGCCACCAGGGAAGCCCTGCTTATTATTATTATTTTTTTAGTTATTTAATTTTATTTTTTAACATCTTTATTGGAGTATAATTGCTTTACAATGGTGTGTTAGTTTCTACTGTATAACAAAGTGAATCAGCTATACATATACATATATCCCCATATCACCTCCCTCATGCATCTCCCTCCAACCCTCCCTATCCCACCCCTCTAGGTGGTCACAAAGCACCGAGCTGATCTCCCTGTGCTATGTGGCTGCTTCCCACTAGCTATCTATTTTACGTTTGGTAGTGTATATATGTCCATGCCACTCTCTCACTTCGTCCTGGCTTACCCTTCCCCCTCCCCGTATCCTCAAGTCCATTCTCTACGTCTGCGTCTTTATTCCTGTCCTGGCCCTAGGTTCTTCAGAATCCTTTTTTTAAATTTTTTAAATTTTTTTAGATTCCATATATATGTGTTAGCATATGGTATTTGTTTTGCTCTTTCTGACTTACTTGACTTTGTATGACAGGCTCTACGTCCATCCACCTCACTACAAATAACTCAATTTCACTTCTTTTTATGACTGAGTAATATTCCACTGTATATATGTGCCACATCTTTATCCATTCAGCTATCAATGGACACTTAGGTTGCTTCCATGTCCTGACTGTTGTAAATAGAGCTGCAATGAACATTGTGGTACATGACTCTTTTTGAATTATAGTTTCCTCAGGGTATATGCCCAGTAGTGGGATTGCTGGGTCATATGGTAGTTCTATTTTTAGTTTTTTAAGGAACCTCCATACTGTTCTCCATAGTGGCTGTATCAACTTACATTCCCACCAATAGTGCAAGGGGGTTCCCTTTTCTCCACACCCTCTCCAGCATTTATTGTTTATACATTTTTTGGTGATGACCATTCTGACTGGTGTGAGGTGATACCTCATTGTAGTTTTGATTTACATTTCTCTAATGATTAGTGATGTTGAGCATCCTTTCATGTGTTTGTTGACAATCTGTATAACTTCTTTGGAGAAATGTCTATTTAGGACTTCTGCCCATTTTTGGATCGGGTTGTTTGTTTTTTGATACTAAGCTTCATGAGCTGCTTGTAAATTTTGGAGATTAATGCCTTGTCAGTTGCTTCATTTGCAACTATTTTCTCCCATTCTGAGAGTTGTCTTTTCGTCTTGTTTATGGTTTCCTTTGCTGTGCAAAAGCTTTTAAGTTTCATTAGGTCCCATTTGTTTATTTTTGTTTTTTTTTCCATTTCTCTAGCAGGTGGGTCAAAAAGGATCTTGCTGTGATTTATGTCATAGAGTGTTCTGCCTATGTTTTCCTCTAAGAGTTTTATAGTGTCTGGCCTTACATTTAGGTCTTTAATCCATTTTGAGTTTATTTTTGTGTATGGTGTTAGGGAGTGTTCTAATTTCATACTTTTACATGTAGCTGTCCAGTTTTTACATGTAGCTGTCCTCTTATTGAAGAGGCTATCTCATCTCCATTGTATATTCTTGTCTCCTTTATCACAAATAAGGTGACCATAGGTGTGTGGGTTTATTTCTTTTTGTCCATTTCTTCCAGGTTCTCCATTTTATTGGCATATAGTTTCTTATAGTAATCTCTCATGATCCCTTGTATTTATACAGTGTCAGTTGTTACTTCTCCTTTTTCATTTCTAATTCTATTGATTTGAGACTTCTCCTTTTTCTTGATGAATCTTGCTAATGGTTTATCAATTTTGTTCATCTTCTCAAAAACCAGCTTTTAGTTTTACTGATCTTTGCTATCGTTTCCTTCATTTCTTTTTCATTTATTTCTGATCTGATCTTTATGATTTCTTTCCTTCTGCTAACATTGGGTTTTTTTTGTTCTTCTTTCTCTAATTGCTTTAGGTGTAAGGTTAGGTTGTTTATTTGAGATGTTTCTTGTTTCTTAAGGTAGGAATGTATTGCTATAAACTCCCCTCTTAGAACTGCTTTTGCTGCATCCCATAGATTTTTGGTCATCGTGTTTTCATTGTCATTTGTTTCTAGGTTTTTTAAAATTTCCTCTTTGATTTCTTCAGTGATCTCCTGGTTATTAAGTAGTTTATTGTGTAGCCTCCATGTGTTTGTATTTTTTGCAGATATTTTCCTGTAATTGATATCTAGTCTCATAGCATTTGGTTGGAAAAGATACTTGATATGATTTCAATTTTCTTAAATCTACCAAGGCTTGATTTGTGACCCAAGATATGATCTATCCTGGAGAATGTTCCACTAGCACTTGAGAAGAAAGTATATTCTGTTGTTTTTGGATGGAATGTCCTATAAATAACAAGTCCATCTTGTTTAATGTCTCATTTAAAGCTTATGTTTCCTTATTTATTTTCATTTTGGATGATCTGTCCATTGGTGAAAATGGGGTGTTAGTGTCCCCTACTATGATTGTGTTAATGTCGATTTCCCCTTTTAAGGCTGTTAGCATTTGCCTTATGTATTAAGGAGTTCCTATGTTGGGTGCGTAAATATTTACAATTGTTATATCTTCTTCTTGGATTGATCCCTTGATCATTATGTAGTGTCCTTTGTCTCTTGTAATAGTCTTTATTTTAAAGTTATTTTGTCTGATATGAGAATTGCTACTCCAGCTTTCTTTTGATTTCCATTTGCATGGAATATCTTTTTCCATCCCCTCACTTTTGGTCTGTATGTGTCCCTAGGTCTGAAGTGGGTCTCTTGTAGACAGCATATATATGGATCTTGTTTTTGTGTCCATTCAGCCAGTCTATGTCTTTTGGTGGGAGCATTTAATCCATTTACATTTAAGGTAGTTATTGATATGTGTGTTCCTATTACCGTTTTCTTAGTTGTTTGGGGTTTGTTATTGTAAGTCTTTTCCTTCTCCTGTGTTTCCTGCCTAGAGAAGTTCCTTTAGCATTTGTTGTGAAGCTGGTTTGGTGGTGCTGAATTCTCTTAGCTTTTGCTTGTCTGTAAAGGTTTTAATTTCTCTGTTGAATCTGAATGAGATCCTTGCTGGGTAGAGTAATCTTGGTTGTAGGTTTTTCCCTTTTATCACTTTAAATATGTCCTGCTACTCCCTTCTGGCTTGCAGAGTTTCTGCTGAAAGATCAGCTGTTAACCTTATGGGGATTCCCTTGTATGTTATTTGTTGCTTTTCCCTTGCTTCTTTTAATATTTTTTCTTTTTATTTAATTTTTGTTAGTTTAATTATTATGTGTCTTGGAATGTTTCTCCTTGGATCTATCCTGTATGGGAGTCTCTGCACTTCCTGGACTTGATTGACTGTTTCCTTTCTCATATTAGGGAAGTTTTCAACTGTAATCTCTTCAAATATTTCCTCAGCCCCCCTTTTTTTTCTCTTCCTCTTGTGGGACCCCTATAATTCGAATGTTGGTGCATTTAATGTTGTCCCAGAGGTCTCTGAGACTGTCCTCAGTTCTTTTCATTCTTTTTTCTTTATCCTGCTCTGTGGTAATTATTTCCACTATTTTATCTTCCAGGTCACTTCTCTGTTCTTCTGCCTCAGTTATTCTGCTATTGATTCCATCTTGAGAATTTTTAATTTCACTTATGGTGCTGTTCATCATTGTTTGTTTGCTCTTTAGTTCTTCTAGGTCCTTGTTAAACGTTTCTTGTATTTTCTCCATTGTATTTCCAAGATTTTGGATCATCTTTACTGTCATTACTCTGAATTCTTTTTCAGGTAGACTGCCTATTTTCTCTTCATTTGTTTGGTCTGGTGGGTTTTTACCTTGCTCCTTCATCTGCTTTGTGTTTCTCTGTCTTCTAATTTTGCTTAACTTACTGTGTTTGGGGTCTCCATTTCACAGGCTGCAGGTTCGTAGTTCCCGTTGTTTTTGGTGTCTGCCCCCAGTGGGTGAGGCTGTTTCAGTGGGTTGTGTAGGCTTCCTGGTGGAGGGGACTGGTGCCTGTGTTCTGGTGGATAAAGCTGGAACATGTCTTTCTGGTAGGCAGGACTGCATCCAGTGGTGAATTTTGGGGTGTCTGTGACCTTATTATGATTTTAGGCAGCCTCTCTGCTAATGGGTGGTGTTGTGTTTCTGTCTTGCTAGTTGTTTGGCATAGGGTGTCCAGCACTGTAGCTTGCTGGTCGTTGAGTGGAGCTGGGTCTTAGCGTTGAGATGGAGATCTCTGGGAGAGCTTTCGCTGTTTGATATTATGTGGGGCTGGGAGGTCTCTGGTGGACCAGTATCCTGAACTCGGCTCCCCCACCTCAGAGGCACAGTCCTGACACCCGGCCAGAGCACCAAGACCCTGTCAGCCACACGGCTGGCCTGGAGCCTTCTCCCACAAGGAATGGGAGCTGTTTCACTTTCTCTTGAGCTTCTCTTTAACCAGATTAAAAGGGCCTCTGAGTTTCTGTTGGCGCAGTCAGAGTTTGCAGTATCTGTGTTTTGCTTATTGTCTGTCTCCCTCGTCTAGAATGTGAGCTCCTTAAGGTGTGGATCTTTGTTTTGTCCACTGCTGTACCCAGTGCCTGACATAATGACTGTTTTCTGGTAAACACAGGGGTCTCTGCCTTAAATGTTCCTTTCTCTAGCCCCACTAGCAGCCTGCAGGACCACCTTCTGAGAAAGATCAGTGAAAGTATAGTTACTGGAAGTCCAGTTTCCCTAAAAGAGAAGAGCAAAGGTGACATAGTGGCAGGGTTTTCTAGCATCTGAGCAGCTTGTTTTTATATAGAACTGTTTTCTTGTGAAGTGAATCACCAGAGGATTTGATCACTGAATTATAAATCTCCTGCACATTCTCCCCTTGTTCCCCAAAATATAATCCAGAGTCACTGTGGTAGTAATAGGAAATTGCCAAATCATATAATTTTTCTTCCCATTTCAAAGGAAAAAATACAAATAAAAAGAAAAGAAAAGGAGACACTTGAAATGTTTGTTCTTGTTTATCTTGTCTTCCTTTTCATTTTTCTTTCTCTCCTGACTTCGAGTAAAATGA
Organism: Mesoplodon mirus; assembly: GCF_964341445.2. Lineage (NCBI taxonomy): Eukaryota > Metazoa > Chordata > Mammalia > Artiodactyla > Ziphiidae > Mesoplodon > Mesoplodon mirus. The sequence goes on along the minus strand of NC_138978.1, from coordinate 153,408,994 downwards.
ACCAGAAAATATCACAGAAAAGCAAGAAAACAGGCTGTTATTAGAGCCTCCCACTTATTCAGAGGGTTTTGGCATTCTGCTGTGACAAATGAGCTTAGGGCCAGGGGAGATAATATCACTTGTAAATATAAAATATTTTAAGTTGTTAACATAATAAAACATTTTCCAAAAAGTTTTAAAAAGACAAGTAGAAGTATTCATAATCCCACCACCACAAAAGAAAAGCTAGAACTTTGGTATATTCCCTTCCAATTTTTTCTCTCATGCATACACTTTTTCATTGTGGTAAAAAACATACAACATAAAATGTACCATCTTAGCCATTTTAAGTGTACAGTACAGTAGGGTTATGCACATATTTTTTAAAAATAAATTTATTTATTTATTTTTGGCTGTGTTGGGTCTTTGTTGCTGCTCCTGGGCTTTCTCTAGTTGTGGTGAGTGGGGGCTACTTTTCATTGCAGTCCGCAGCCTTCTCATTGTGGTGGCTTTTGTTGTGAAGCATGGTATCTAGGCGTGCAGTCTTCAGTAGTTGTGGCCCACGGGCTTAGTTGCTCCGCGGCACATGGGATCTTCCCGGAGCAGGGCTCGAACCTGTGTCCCCTTCGTTGGCAGGTGGACTCTTAACCACTGCGCCACCAGGGAAGTCCCCATATATTTTTACATATGTGTCATACTTGTACCTTTTGTACCCTGATATTTTCCCTCACTTTACCTCATGTCAAATAAATCTTCCACATAGCCAATTTGTCTGCATGCCTGTAATTTTAAAGATGCATAATATTCTATCCCATGGTTATAACATACCTTATTTAACTGTTCACCTATAATTGGACATATATGTTGCTTACAGTTTTTCACTCAAAATATTATTATGAACTTTTAGTTCATACAGTATTTTTCTCTTTAATACTTTCAATGAACTTGATTTTCTAGAAGTTTTCTGGGGAAAACTAAGTCAAAAGTGATGTCTTGCATGGTTCTTAAAAATTACAATAAAATTGCTTCCCAGTGGGTTGTACCAATTTACAATGATCCCAGTGCAGTATGAGAGTACCAATTTCACCACACTCTCACAGCTTTTTCTGTTGCTAATTTAATAGTATAAAGCGTTTCTTATTCTAATATGTATTTTTCCTATATCTATTTTCCTTGATTGTTTTCTCTGTTGGGAAATGCTAGTTCCTGTCACTTGCTCGGTTTACCTTTGGGAGGTGGTCTTAATATTTTTCTTATTCCTTTTCATGGGCTGTATATATAATAGAGATTTTAACCCTTTTTCATATATATTGTGAATATTTTCCCCTAGCTATTGGTTGAAATTTACTTGTTATACTGTCATCTGAAGCAATTTAACATTGTTATACAGTTCAGATCTTTATCCATGGGGCTTTTCCTATCATCTGTCACCTTAGAATATTCTCTCCACTTTGTCTTATCCCCAGGGCTTTGATAAAGGATTTAATTCTGCTTTATCTTCCTGATTTTATTTTCTATATCTAATTATTTCATTCATCCATTTTGATGTCAATGATACGCAGGTTAAATTAATCTGTTCCTTAAATGCTCACTAGTTCACCAACACTCTTTCTTTAAACACACATGAAAACACCCTTGAATAACTGAGACAGTAGGTCTATGCCTGTATGAAGGGTTCTTGTGCGCTGGGGCAGGATTCCAGGCCCCCTGGGGAAAGGGGAGGAAGGTATAGTCCCAAAGGACTTAGGATGTGGTGTGGTAAATAACCAGAATGAAGTGTGGGAGTGCCCCTAAATGTCCTTGCGTTTTCACCTTGCTCGTCCCTTCCCCATATTGGGGAAGGACTGCATCTCTAAAAATTAAAGACCACTTGACCCAGAGGTTTTCCTATCTTGTTAGAGTCCTGCTAAATTTCCAAGAATGAGGGCTCTCAGTTGACCTACAGCAGTACATTTACTAATCACTCGTGCATGGAGCCTGTGCTAGGCACATCGTGTGTGCCTGTGTAAGAGGCAGAATAATAGCCCCAGGACAACCATGAGTTATGCTGTGAGAAGAAAAGGATAAAAGGGAGATGAGAAGAGAAATCTAGGTAGATGTAGAGATGGCTCCGCTGTGCAGCCTTAATGGTGTGGGGGTGCGGCACTGTCCATGTGAAGGGCGGTGCCCGCCCTCTATCCTCCCGCCGCCGCCATGCACCTCTACCCTCCTCTCAGCTGGTCGAAGCCCCTGCACGCACAGACAAGACTCTCCACTTGCTTCCCTGTCCTCGGCCAGGCTGCATCTCAAAGATTTTGCAAGGGTCTTAATCCTGGCGGAGAGCCACGTGCACTAGACTGGGAGTCAGAAGTGCCCTCCCCCACTCCGCCCCCCCCCCCATCCCCACTGCTGCCCAAGAGCCTGGAGCCTGAAAGCTTAAGCGACTACACTCAGAAGGAAGGCACGTCTGACCTCCTGGTTCTGGTTCCCACCCGCCCACCCAGGTTCGCGGTTATCTTTCCTTCCCGGTGCTCACAGTAAGCAGACCGCAAACGCATAACCACTTGTTTTTTCTCTGCTGGGACTGTGTACAGCAACGCTTGACTTTCCATCTTTTAACTGGCAGGCAGGTGGAGGGAACGCGCCTCAGGACCTCTGTCTCGTCCTGTTTGGCACGAAGAAGTCACGCATCTTAACCTGTTGACAGAGCATCTGCCACTTTAATCTTGAGAAAGAAAAAGGATCTGGTCCATTTAACGTTAGCACGGAGAGTCCAGATCCCCGAACCTGTTAAACAGCGACGTCCACCGTGCCAGCTTGGCTCTTGGGGAAGCCCAGCCACTGTTAAATTCCAGGACAACCTCTTCCTCGCCACCCTCCACTGAGGGAATTCACCCTCGGGGCCGCCCCGCCTGGCTCCCTCCCACAGCCCTGCGAAGACTGGAGTAGGTGCTCCCCTCAGAAAGGCCCTGGAGTGCCCCGTGGCTCTCAGGGTGCGCAGTGGGACTCGGTAAAGCCGCTGTCCCCTCCCGGGGACAGCGCCTCCCGGGCAGGGCAGCCGGGGGCCGCGGAAGGAGCGAGAGTGGCGCCAGCGTGACTGATCGCGGCGGAGAAAGTCCCCCGAGACTGTGACCCCTGCGCTGGGGGAAGGCGGGGCCGATGCGCAGGAAGATGCCGTGATGGGACCAGGAAAAAAACACCAACCCCAAACCACCCACTTGAGTTTCTCAACCCGAGTTCTCCGAGAGCGGCCGAAAGACCCCAGAAGCTGCGCCGCACCTCCTCGACCCCCACCTGCCCAGCCTCGCTTCTCGTGGGTGGGCTTCGCGCTCCCTCCCGGGTTTCGGAGTCACCACGTGACTTCCACGAAGAGTGAGGCCCCAGCGGAAAGCCGCCACAGGGGTGGTATTTGGGACCCCGAGGTGCGGCGAGAGGGCGGGGAGAGGAGGAAACGAGGCGGGGGTGGGAGGAGGGGGCGGGGCGGACTTGGGGACGGGAAGGACGGCGGGCTTGGACTGGGGGGTGGGGAAACCCGGGCGTTGCGCAGCGGGCGCTGGAGCCGGGAAAGCGGGAAGCCCGAGGGGGCGCGGCAGAGGCGGCGGCCGGCAGGTGCTGGGGCGCGGGGATGCCGGTGGCGGGAGAGAGCCGGTAGGCAGCTCCCCGCGTGCAGGGCGCGCCGGGCCGGGCGGCCGCTCCTCCGCTAGGCTGCGCGGCGGGGCGGGCCGGGCCGGAGAAGCGCGCGGCATGTCGCAAGGGCTCCCGGCCGCCGGGAGCGTCCTGCAGAGGAGCTTCGCGGCTCCGGGGAACCAGGCGCAGCCGCAGGTAGTGAACTAGAGGCTCGGGGAGGACCACGGGCGTTGCGGGGGTGGGCGCGCCTGGGGGCGCGAGGAGGTGGGTGCTGGGGCTCCCGGGTGGTGACCACTGAGTGCAAGGGTGGAGGGCGCTGCGGGAGCTAGACGCGAGCGGTGTGGGGGCCGCGGGGGCGGGCCAGGGACCCTGGCGTGCGCCTCTGCCCTGCCGCCCCCGCGCACGCACGGTGCCCGGGGCGTCCGGGATGGTGACTGGGCTCCTGAGCCTGGGAGGGGGAGAGGCCAGAGGGCGCCGTCGCCTGGTAGGGCTGGGCACTGTCCACGGTCCCCCGCACGTGGGGTCCCCGCTGCCTTGGGCGTCGCCATCCATGCGCCGCCGCCGGCTGCTACCCCACCGCCGGAGCGCGTGGTCCTTCCCCGCCGCTCCGAGAGGGGGCCAAGGTGTGGAGAGGGGAAATTCCGCTACAAGGGGAAACTCGTGCCCAGGCACTTCCAACATCTACCGGCTGCCTGCCGAATGGCCTAACGGTGCGAGGTAGGGGCCAGAAGTAGGCGGACTCCACCCTCAGAACTGGTGGAAAGCCCTTGGCCGGCGCTCGATCCTGTGCGCTGTCCACCACGACGTTTACAACCGCGTACTGGGGAAACTGACACAAAGTTGCCCACAGGGACTGCAGTATGAGAACTTCCCGCTCTGCTGCTTTAGGACTGAGTCTTTTCATGGTTATGCCCTTCTTCTCAATTCGGTGCCTGGCACAGAATGTCATCGGGTGACGCTAGAGAACCACACATCTGAGTTTAGGCCTGGGCTTTGCCACACACAGGCTGAGTAGCCTCGGGCAATTTGCTCAACCTCTCTGAACCTCAATTTCCCCACGTGTAAAATCAATATAACAATATCAGCTTCTCATGATATTTATGAGAACTAATTGAGATGTGGTTAATAATACATGAATAGCTCAACAGTTTGCTCCCCTCTTTCCATCTTCTTTTTTTTTTTTCGGTACGCGGGCCTCCCACTGTTGTGGCCTCTCCCGTTGTGGAGCACAGGCTCCGGACGGGCAGGCTCAGTGGCCATGGCTCACGGGCCCAGCCGCTCCGCGGCATGTGGGACCCTCCCGGACCGGGGCACGAACCCGTGTCCCCTGCATCGGCAGGCGGACCCCCAACCACTGCACCACCAGGGAAGCCCCCCTCTTTCCGTCTTGATTAAATGTTTCTGCTGGTTGTCAGGTATGACAATATGATAGGTGATAAATCCAGTTTGGAGTGTCTGCTCCTACAGGGCAGAATGCAGACTGCTTCATGTGCCCTATGAATTTCTGATGATGAATAGAGAGGCATGATATGGTGACAGGCACTATGGGGGACTCAATAAAAAATAGCAGCAGCCTTAACAGAGATTATTGAGGGCATACCATGCGCTGGTAGCTTTGGGATAAAATCTCATTTTATCCTATGAAGCCCCAAGCATTGGGCTCTTAGGATGATCATTGCAGAGCTTATTGACCACTTGTTCAGGTCATGTGTCTCTAGTGCCCAGGACAGTGCCTGGCACATGGCAGGTGCTCAGTTAATACTTACTGAAAGAATGAATGAATCACACAACAAATGAGAAAATGGAAAAATCAGAGAGTTTAAGTCATTTGCCCAACACCATAGTGATAGTAAGAGATAAAACCAGGAACTGTGTATTTCTAAAGCTAAAAGTTCTGTCTGCTGCACTCGCCGTTGTGTTCCGGTTATATCTACCAAGACTTCTTTGCCTCTAAGAGACTACATTTTAACATTTTATGCCTGTTCCCTTAAGCACTGCCTCCAGTCCACTTCTATTTGTTATGTTCTTACTTCGTGTCCTTTCGTAGCTTTATATTCTTGCATATGCTGAAAATTCTTTACCTGCTGTAACTTGGGGAGGTGATATGGGTCTTTTCTTATTTGGAATATTAAACCAGATAAAATGATAACTGAAAACATCCATTATTTTATGTTATCAATATTTGCTTTCCATTAATAGTAATAATTGAGTAGCTTTCCTGTGTTTGTATCCCACTAATCTCTTGGCCTTTAAACTCTTTAAAGGTAGTATTTCCTGGGTGTCTTCTCATAGGGTTCTGGAAAGCAAATACTGCCACACTTCTCCATGTTTTCTATAATGGGATGAAGTGTTTTTACCATGGTAGGTGGATTTTTCTGCCTGCCTGTTTCAGGATAACTCTTGAAGGATTTGACCAAGTTTAGTTAAATCTCATATACAGCCAAGAGCTTTCAAGACACATCATAAATTTGCTTTCTCATTCGCCCTGACCTGTGTGTGAAACGAAACATCAGTCAGACATTGTTCAAAGGAACCTATTGTTGTGGCATTCAGGATCACGTGGTATGTTGGGAGAGTTACGTGGTTGCAGTTAGTTATCAGTGTAATGGTGATTTGTACACAGTATCAAAAGTACCTGTTTGCAAACATTTTAGAAATACGTTTTAGAAATGATGCTTCCTATATACAAGAAACCAAAGTGGTTATCTAGGGGTCTGCTTTTCAGTGTTTTATTCTTTCTAATTTTTAAACTATGTAGACGTTTTACCAATTAAAATTTTTAAATGATATCTTCTAAATTGAAAAAAAAAAATACCTGTTTGCATGTAGTGGCGGAAGCCCCGGCCCACAGCAAGTCCCAGATAGCAGCAGCCTTCTGCCTTTCCCGTCCTCAGATGAGCACCGACACCACACCTCTTCCAGGCACATGCCCTGCAGCGGAGAGGTTTGAGAACGTTGGTTTGGAGCCCCACAGACCTGAGTTCCACTTCCCGTTCGCCCCGCTACTAGCTGTGATACCTGGAGCAAGTTCCTCAGCATCTCTGAGTTTCTTATTCCTCATCTTTTAGATGGCAGTCCCACCACACATTTCTCAGGGTGGTGACAGGGGTTAACAGCTAGCACAGTCATAGCGCATGGTGAGTGCTCCTCGACGTGGGGCCACTGTTACCCCACTGATGTAGCAGCAGGCACTGCTGTGGCTGCAAAGAAAATGGTGATGCTCCATAAGCAATGCTGGGTGAAGAGAAAGGGCAGGGAAGGTGAGGCGAGGGGCCTCAGCATCACACCTGACCAAACCTTCCCCCCCAGAGCCCTGAGGATGATGACAGGAAGGTCCGAAGGAGGGAAAAAAACCGAGTTGCTGCTCAGAGAAGCCGGAAGAAGCAGACCCAGAAGGCTGACAAACTCCATGAGGTGAGAGTGTGGTTAGGGCAGAGCCATGCAAGGGCCATGGCAAGGAGTCATCCTCCACCCTTGCACTGTGGTGGACCTAAGGTCACACCCTGGTCATCACCAGTTCGGCCACATGCACATCTAATTCTGCTGTGTCCTTCCAGCCCAGTGTTCTGAGTCTTCACTTACTGGTGTCTTCATTTCTCCCTCACTGGTTGCATCTCACACTCAAGTTTCCTTTATTACAAAATGAAGAACCCACCTTTTGATCCTGTTTCCCTTTCAAGCTAGCGCCCCATTTCTTTTCTTTCCCTCTTTTATTTCCCTGCTTATTAAAAAGAGACCTGCTATCTCCATGTCCTCAGTTCCTGTTTATTCCCCAGTCCTCTGTGGTATCGTTTCTGCCCCCCCAACACACATACATGCACACACACACGTGCACACTTCCTACAGAAGCTGCTCCGCTGAGGCCACTAGTGCCCTGGCACTGCCCGGTCCAGGGACCTCTTTCTAGTCCCCTCATCCTTCACCTTGCTGACTCCTCTGACACCACTGATCCTCGCCTTCTTGAAACCTTCTTTCAAGGTCTTTAGCTTCTAAAAGACCACATTTCCTATTTCTCCTGACCCTCTTCACCACTTTTTTTCTTAGTTTCTTTGTCCACTTTTCTACCTCTGTCTGTTTTCTTAAATGTTGGTGTTGACCAGGCTTTCAGACTCTGCCCTTTCTTCTTCTCACCCTGGAAGATCTAATCTATTAATCTGTTCTGCCAATGTCAGCTCCCAACATCACTTACTCTCAGGTAGGCATTGATTACTCCAAGACCTCTGGCCCTAACCCCACATCTCCAGTGTCTGCTTAGATACCTCCAAATGGGTCGCCACAGGCTCCTCAGCTGCAGCATGACCATGATAGCATGTCTGTTCACCCTGAGACTTTCTCTTCTCACTGTCATCAAATTGTAGTTAATGGAGCTAACTAACCATCTCTCTTATCACCCAAATCAGGAACCTGAGGTTTATTCTGAACTCTTCCATTTTCCTCTGTCCCTGTGCATAATCCCACATAATCTCACAGTCAGGACATGGGAACTGACGTCGAAGGCATCCCAGGATCTGTCCAAGGAATTGATGGCATTCTCATGCTCTTGTCTTTGCACAGGGTTGGTGTGAATACTAAGGGTTTTAGTTCAGCTCTCTCCTGCCACACTTTCTGGCCATAGATTGTCTCAGCAAGGCCAGTCTGAGGGGCACTGATAGCACAGGAGACTCTGAGGTGTTATGGGCGGTGGGGGGGAAATGGCAGTCTCTAAAAACCCGTTCACACTGAGCAGAGAACAGATTTAGAATGCACAGGCTCCAGGGAGAGGTGACCCGCTGATATAAATTCACAGAGGGCCATAGATTATAAATGTTACATTCTTTCTTGAAAGTAGGAAGTCTGGGCTGTAGAAAGAGACTAGGATCTTCAGACCAGGGTCAGGGAAGGTCTGTTCCAGCCGGGATTAGTTCTGTAAAATTTCCACAGAAGAATTGGGATGCCCTTTGCCTCCTTTCTTCCCTCCCCCTTGCTCCTGAAGCAAGCCTGGTTCTAGCTTCATGCTACCAAATAACCCCCAGAGGGGACTTGTGGCTTGGTCAGTGCAAGGCCCTATATTCAGAACACATGTGCCCGCAGGACCCTTCCTCTAGAGGAACTTCTAGTTGGAGCCAGATGCATCAATATCAAAACACACTAGAGAACACTTGGTTTTAAATCCCAAGTGATTATGTGTGTGGAGGTGACTAAATGACTTGGACAAGATCTTTCAATCTTGCTGGACAAGATTCGTTCAACAAATATTTATCAAGAACCACTACAGGCAAGGCATTGCCACTGGGTCACAAGGAGAGGGTTAAGATCTCATTCCTGTCCTTGGGAGGCATAAGAGTCTCAAGGAAAGTATATTCATTTCCTATGGCTGCTGTAACAAATTATGACACATTTGGTGACTTAAAACAACACAGATCTATTTTATCTCACAGTTTTGGAGGTCAGGCATATGAAATGGGTCTCACTGGGCTAAAATCAAGGTGTCAACAGGGCTGCATTCCTTCTGGAGGCTCTGCAGAGGAATCCGTTTCTTGCCTTTTTCAGCTTCTAGAGGCTTCTGTATTCCTTGGCTTGTTGGTCCCCTTCCATTTTCAAAGCCAGCACTGGCCAGTTGAGTCTTTCTCATCCTGCAACACTCTGACACCGTTTCTGTTGTTACATCTCCTTCTCTGCTTCCTCTTTCCCTAACACTCTGATGATTACAGTGGGCTCGCCTGCATAACCTGGGATAATCTCCCTCTTTTAAGATATTCAACTTAGTCACATCTGCAAAGTCCCTTTTGCCATGTAAGGTAACATATTCACAGGTTCCAGAGATTGGATGTAAACCTCAGGGGGGTTGGCATTATTCTGCCTACCACAGACATAAATACTTTACTACAGTGTCAAAAAAAGATGGGTCTCTCTCAATTTCTGTCATTGTTGGATTTGATAATGAAATGAGCTAGATTTCCGGGAAATTTAGGGGTGATTTGCCACATTTACTCCTGACTAATCCCTCTTAGAACGGTGGGTGGAGGGCCCTTCATAGGATTCTTAGCTTGTTTTGCTGTCCATAAACATAACTGCCAGTTGCCCTTTCCAGAAGGGGGCTGACTGATCTGAAACCCAGTCCCTCCACAGAAGAACATGCCCTTCTCCTCTTTCTCTGTGGAGCTACAAGAAAGGATTAGGATCATGCACCACTGGCAGATCACTTCAGCAAGGCCAGTTTTGTTAGGAAACACAGTATCAAGGAGGCCAGGACAGTGGTTCCATCCATACACAGGCCCCAAAGTGGAAGTCCACCCTTTACCGTCACCAGCTACACACAAGTGTCATTGGTCACTGGTGTCAGTAGTCACTTTGGTGACTAGTTTTTATTTTTTATTTATTTTTTATTTTTTTATTTTTTCTTTTTGCGGTATGCGGGCCTCTCACTGTTGTGGCCTCTCCCGTTGCGGAGCACAGGCTCCGGATGCGCAGGCCCAGCGGCCATGGCTCACGGGCCCAGCCGCTCCGCGGCATATGGGATCCTCCCAGACCGGGGCACGAACCCGTATCCCCTGCATCGGCAGGCGGACTCTCAACCACTGCGCCACCAGGGAGGCCCTGGTGACTAGTTTTTAAATTTTGAAAAACATCTACATATTGAGAGTGGGATGTCTGGTTAAAAAATGTGGTGATGAATAATGTTACTGTGCTCCAGTGAGCTGCAGGCAGAGGACTTAACACACCGCTTTGGGTCACAGCTGAAAGCCCCTCAGGCTCCCTAGGGCTCCCAGGACACATCTAGGTTGGGAAAAGTAAGAGCCAGATACAGTGCATGGAAACCTTCTCCTCAGACTTGGAATGAGGCCAGCTCATTGGGAGACACCGAAGGGCACAGAAAGCTGCCACCTGAGAGCCACGACTGCCCACTACTCCCTGGGGAGCTGAGCCCTTCATAAGGGCTTTGAGTAAATGTAAAATAGATAGCTAGTGGGAAGCAGTTGCACAGCACAGGGAGATCAGCTCGGTGCTTTGTGACCACGTAGAGGGGTGGGATAGGGAGGGTGGGAGGGGGACTCAAGAGGGAGGAGATATGGGGATATATGTATACATATAACTGATTCACTTTGTTATACAGCAGAAACTAACACACCATTGTAAAGCCATTATACTCCAATAAAGATGTTAAAAAAAAAAAGGGCTTTGAGTAAAGCCCTTATCCCATAAATTCCTCTATCCTATATTGTGGGCTAGCATTGCTAAATATCTCCAAGTAACTCGAGCTCTTTATTTGCCTTTCGTGAGCACCATGAAGGGGAATATTTAGAGCAAGACGTGTTTAAAATTCCCACCTTCTTCTCCTGCCCACTCAGTTCTTGAGCCTGTCTCACCTCCAACATCCAGAAAAACCTCCTCCAGTCTCAGCTGTTACAAGTCTCTCGGCTGCCTTCTTCCTCCCCCAGCTCTCCATCCCCAAAGCCAGGGGACTATCCATCAGGGCAGAACCCCCTTGGAGGGCAGGGCGGGAGGAGAACCTGAGCAGGCCAAGCCAGAGCGAGACTGGGGTCACTCTTCAGAGATGTCTGAGTTTCCCCCTCAGGGTGGTGGCTGCCAAAAGTCGCCCCGCAGTGATGAGAAGAAGTTCCTAGTGTGTATCTGTGCATCTCGCTGTTCACTGTGGCTTTTTCGAGTTTTCCCTTCAAGGCACTTACCCCTCTCATGGAGACTTTGACCTGTATTCATCTCTGAATATTAGGCACATGGCCCGGGTCCAGATTCACAAATGGGAACCCAAGAAAATAGTCCAGGTCTCTAAGCCCAGTTGAAAGTGTCTCAGAAGTGGGTCACACTGGTTCAAGCCAGGCACCCAAAGGTGTAAGACTGAGAAAGAACTTTGAGTCAGAAAAGGAAGGCAGCGATGCCATCCTCAGGAGCCCCAAATGTCACAAACTGACAACTTTCTCAGGCAATATGGTTGTGGTACGTGTTGCCCTGGTGTTTTCAGATATTGCATACTCTAAGAGAATCCTTCATGTCAGTCCTCACTGGGTTTAGAAACTGATGGTGACACTAATTTGTACAGCCCTTGCTGGTGACACAGTTTTTCTGCTGAGAAGTATATGAGTTTAAGGCTTGGGAATAGACTTATGGTAAAATCCTGAGCTCTCGTAGCCCTTTACTGCTGGTAACCACCGTGGGGGGAAATTTGGGCCCAGACACTGCCAAGCGAAAGCAGAATTGCTGTCATTGCCTGAGAGCTGCAGTTGACCTTGAAGTCAGGGATCAGGCCCCAAGTCTGCATGACCTCAGAAAAGTCACCGTACCTCTGAGTTTCAGTTGTCTCGCTTGTGAAATGGGGTCTGTGTCCTCCTGATGGCCTTTTCCTTCCCCTCATTTCCTTCCCACCTTAGTTATCATCTCTGGTCCCTGGTACCCACTTTAGCTTCTTTACCAGTCTTTGCCTCAAAGGCATCCTAGACCCTGAATCACCCCCCAGACGGCACCTCATTCCTCAATCAGCCTCTCTTTAGAAGCTCAGACGAGGGTTTCTCAGCCTCAGTACTATTGACATTTGGGGTCAGCTGTTTCCTCGTTGGGGTGGGGGCAGTAGTGCCCCCTTCCCAGCTGTGACAAGCCAAACTGTTACCAGCCACTCCAGATGTTCCCCGGGGACTGCCAGAATTGGCCCAGTTGAGAATCATTGCCCTAGACAGCTTAATTTCTGAGGCAGAAGTGGGATTTGCAGTGATTTCAACGCCTCCCATTTCTGGTCTCTGCTTTGTGACTGTGTCCTGCACATACCCAGAGAAGGCAGCACAGTGACCTCAAATCCTCCTGGGATAGGAGATTGGAAAGTCAGTGAGATTTGAGCTAAACTGATCATCTCTTTGGAAATAACAAAGGGTCTAATGTTCTTGGCTTCTTTTTCACATATGTTAAGTCCAGGTAATCTCTCCTCAGGTTGAAGTGGGTCTTACTCATTCCCCTTTGTACCCACTCAGTGTTCTCACCTCCTCTTCCTCCCCTCTCAGCTCCCTCTTTTATTTTTGTGGAACTGGTCTCGCTTGAAGAAGATTTTGACTTCTTCTCTTTTTATTCCCTCAGCTCAGTAAAAGCCCCTCCGCAGATTTATGAGTAAAACTTAAATCCCAGAGGAGAAAGTCCCTGTGGAGAAGGCAGCCAAGGGGCCTGCTGGAGGCCCGTGACAGGCAGCTCTGTGGCCTTTCTGAGCTGGGGCTCGGGGAGAGCCGTGGACTTTGGTAGCATGACCCCTGTGGCTTCCAGAAGGAGAGCTCAGAAGCTCAGAAGCATCTTGCCACAGCGTTCAGTAACTATACAAAGGCACGTGGAATATGCTGCTACAGGAAGAATTCTGTTCTTTGGAATCTAGTTAAAATCTTAGCTCCTCGCTGGGCTTCCGTGGTGGCGCAGTGGTTGGGAGTCCGCCTGCCGATGCAGGGGACACGGGTTCGTGCCCCGGTTCGGGAAGATCCCACGTGCCGCGGAGTGGCTGGGCCTGGGAGCCATGGCCGCTGAGCCTGAGCGTCCCGAGCCTGTGCTCCACAACGGGAGAGGCCACAACAGTGAGAGGCCCACGTACCGCAAAACAAACAAAAACAAAAACAAAAACAAATAACCTTAGCTCATCGGAACCATTCAAATGTATTCTTCATTTTACCTGGAGGTGAAGAGAATTTCCAGTTGCAGGGTGGAGAGTGTGTGTGTGCGCGCGCACGCGCGCATGTGCAAACTACCCAGAGCTGTGGCCTCTCTCAGCCCTTTGCTACAGGCAGCGCTCCCCACGATGCCTAGGTCCCCATCCCCTCCTCCCAGCCAGACCCTTCCTGCCCACAGAGGGCCTCTTGCTGCATTGGGAGACTGAATTCTGACTCCTGGACTAAAGCTGTCAGAGGCCAGAGGAGAGCCTGGGGCATTGGGGGTGGTAGGCCTGGAGGAGAGCTGAAGGCGTAATGCAGCCAGGGTACTAGAAGGCCAAAGTGGCCCAGCTCAGCCTGTGGTGGGGTGGGCGAGGCCCGCTGCCATGGAGAGTATTCCGGGTCACCCTGAGAGCCTGCCTGGGAAAGACAGGAGGCAGAGAGATAGTTCTGATGGCCTCTATGTGCAACCTCTCTGGGGCCCTTGTTCTGAGAGGGAGGAAAGTGCCTAGAGTGGGAGGGAGGGAAGGAAGGGGGCAAGAGAAGGAGACCAAGGGCGAGGGTTGTGGAGTCACTGAGCTCGTAGATGTTGGCACTGGGGCCTGTCGGGCAGGGGTACAGGAGAAGGTAGCAGAGGCCCCTAGTTGCTATACATTTCTGATCTTTGGGGAGAGACCTTATTTAATATAAATAAGATTGACTATGATACAAGACTGAATAGAACACGTAATGAGAGATGTGGTTCCATTAGGTGCTATGATCTGGGAAGCCTTCCTGGAGGTGGTGGGCTTGACCTTCCACACAAAAGCAGGAAGGCAGCCCAGTTGAGGAGAACAGCTTTAGTAGAGAGGCAGAGCTGAGAATTTGCATGTATCTTCATGGCCTGTAAGAAGATCAGACTTTTTTAGTAATATTTCTTAAAAGTTACTGGTAAGATAATAAGGTTGGGCTCCCAGCTCAGGAAATGTATGGCATGCATGGTTCAACAAAGCCTAACCATATGAATCAACCTAGAAATGATTGAAAACAACATTTCAACAAGATGCAAATAAGATCGTCAGCCTTAAGAAGGTCTCCATTGGTATGCCATAGGGCTCTGCAAGTGGCCGAGTATTGTAGGACTTATTAATGAGTTGGGTGAAGAAAACAAAGACCTACGTCATTGAGTTAGCGGACAGCTTAGAGCTGTGTGGTATCACTAACCCAGGAGCTGACACAATCAATATTCAAAAAGATTTTGCTAGGCTGGCAGATGACCAAGCAAACAGGGTGAAATTCAGTAGAAGCGGATGTAAAGCCCACCCTTAAGCCAAAATATCAGTTGTAGTTCAAGTATGAACAGAGAAGCGGTCGATGCAGACAAAGCTTGCACTTCTCTGCATTCTCAGCGAGAATCCCCAGAGCTAGGTGGCTGCGCACTTGGGTCCCACCCAGAGCGGACTACCTCACGCATTTGCCCTCTGAATGGCGGGACCATCCCCAGAATCGTGCATTGTGTTTTGGGAACATTTTCTCAGAGCTCCTGGCAAAATGGAACGTGTGTCGGGAATGGCCTCCCGAAGGGCGGAGGAACCAGAAGTCCTAAAACCCGAGGAACTCAGAGGACCTGAAGCAGTTGGGCTCAGAGAATACCTAAGGGGAAGTGGTATGGGGCCGTCTCCTAACATTTCAAGAACTGTGATGTTGAAAAAGTATCGCATGTACTCTATGTGGTTCCATAGGTGGAACCAAGCCCAGTGGGTGGGTTTAAAGGAGAGAATGATTTTGGATAATACAAAGAGGAGCTTTCTAATAGAGCAGCTCAGAAATAGCAGGAACTGTCTTTTGAAGGAGAGAGTGTCCAGCACAAGCTGGATGTCGGGGCTAGAATTACATAGGGAAGGCTTCTGCACTGTGTGGTTTGGACTAAGGGCTCTCTGATCTCCCGCAGTTCTAAGCCTCTGTAAACTCCGATATAGTGGAAGCTTAACAGGTGAGTGTTGGAGCAAAGCCAAGGCAAGGGGTGTTTTCATTCGTTTACTCAGCATTCAACAAACATTTGTTATGTTCCAGGCACTGTTCCAGGTGCTGGGGCTGTAACAGTGAACACAGCAGAAACCATCAGAAAGCAGATCAGTGGCTGTGGGGAGAGGGCCACTGACTGCAGAGGGAGATCAGGGAACTTTTCAGAGTGATGGAAATGTTCTGTGTCTTGATCAACACAGTTGTTTACATTTGTCAAAACTCATCAAATTATACACTTAAAATTAGGTATATTTTATTTTATGTCAATTATAAATAAGATAATAAAGACGATTCAGAAAACAAAGCCCGACCCTCATCCTGGTGGGAGGGGAGAGACGTGAAGCAAATGAACAAACAAATCTGAGTGGTGGAGGCAGCTAATGAGAAAGATTTCAGGGAAGGAGGTGAGCATCATGGCCGGGGTTGGATCTGCCCGGAGGACAGAGGAAGGGCTCGTGGTTTCAGAACCGATGCTGAAGACTGATTTCTGTCTTCCCAGGAGTATGAGTGCCTGGAGCAAGAAAACACAGTGCTGCGGAGAGAGATCGGGAAGCTGACGGAGGAGCTGAAGCACCTGAGCGAGGTGCTGAAAGAGCACGAGAAGATGTGCCCGCTGCTGCTCTGCCCCGTGAACTTTGTGCCGGTGCCGCGGCTGGACCCCGTGGCTGGCTGCCTGCCCCGGTGAAGCCCAGAGACGGTCCTCCTCTGCCCAACAAGGAGCGTTGGTCTTTTTCACACCTGGGAAGAGGCTTCCCTCTGCATCCATGTACCGGGGGACCTGTGGCCGGGTCAGCTCTTAGGAGCTCTGGGCCGTGTCCCCAGCAGCCCAGGCTCAGCATGATGCTCTCAGAGGCCCCTGACTCAGAGCCTTTAGTGGATCCAGGCAGGGAGGCCATCCTCAGGAGTCACTGCGTGTCCACTTTGGCAGCTAGTAGGTTCTGTTCTTATGCAGAATCATTTCCTCTATCATATGGATAATAAAGGTGTTATCTTCTCTCCTTTCACCAGGTTCTTAGAATTTAGAGACACCTTACCTTTCCTCTTCCTGAAGAGGTCATCTCCTGTCTCCTCAGGTGGTTTTGCAGCTCCTGGGTCTTGCTTCTCCTCCTGGTCTTCTCCCCCATGGTCACATCCATGCTAGATGAGGAGGCACCTTTGGGGTGGGACTCCCCTGCCACCCCAGCTGGGTCATGCAGGGGTGTGCTGGGCGTGACTCGTGCTTGTCTTATGCGCTGTGTCACCCTCCATCCTGGTCAAATTTCCCAGCCAGGCTGGACCGTCCTGGAAGATTCTCTACTCCAGGCTGGTTTTCCCATGTGCTCTGTGTGTTCCCGGGTCACCTCCCATTCCATTAGTAGTCATAGGATCAGGGGACAAATGTACTTTATAGAAGTCTGAATCACACTCGAATGGAGGAGATCTGTCCCCTATTTAAACAAGCAAATATTTGGGTAGATGAGGAGAGGGGACCTATTTCCTTTTAAAGGTCCCATCCAACTCTATTCTTTCAGGAAAATCAGAACCAGGCCAAGTTGAAAGTGGCCCCAGCAAGAAAAGCAAAATGGGAGAACACATCCCATCCCCTCCCAAATCTCTTTCTTCCTGGAACAAGGGAGTTGTGGAAAGTGCAGCCAGCCTATCATAAAGGGAACAAGAAATGGGAACAGCAGGGAAAGTGCTTTGTTGTAAATGTAAATGGTTAAAAAAGAGAAAAGAAATAGAAAGCAGCTCTTCCCAGGGGTGAAGAACTTGCTGACCTCATGCCAGGATTCATACTGGCTAATCCCCACAAGCCTCCTCTTGTTTTTCCTCTTTTCTCTCTTTCTTCCCCTGCTTACTGGAGGCTGGCCTGCTGTCTTCTAACTCACGCAGGCTGATGGTGGCAAGATTTCCCTGGTCAGAGGCGCCGGAAGGCTGCTGTTAGACAGGGCCTGTGCCTGCTGGCAGGACCAGGCCAAAGCTTCCTGAATACAGCTCTTTCAGGGGGAAGGTGGAATTATCTAGCCACGCAGCTTGTGGCATCTTAGTTCTCTGACCAGGGATTGAACCCAGGCCCTTGGCAATGAAAGCGTGGAGTCCTAACCACTGGACTCCCAGGGAATTCCCAGCACAAGAGACTTTAAAATCATCCAGCCTCATCCCTTCACTTTGTAGTTGAAGGGTGTGGCAAGGGGGAGGGGATTGCTCACGGTCACCTGTGAGTTAGAAGCAGAACCAGAAGCAGACCCCAGGGATCTGACTGCTGATCCACTGTAGTTGATAGAGTCAGGCTGCGCCGTGCCAGGGTCCTGCTCAGCTGGTTTCTAAATGTGGTGTGACCTTCTGTCAGCACCTCACCAGGCTGCCAGGGCTGCACAGTCCAGGCGAGTGGCCCATCTGTGAAGGATGGACTCAGAGCCAGGGCCCCAGGGGCCTATGTAGCTGAGGAGAGCATGGACACGTGAAGTATGCGTCTTGTACCAGCAGGCATTTTGCTGCTGCTGTCTTTCAACTCCAGCGCTTTCCAGAAGGGAGCATTTTACACTCTGGCTGAGGCTCACCTGGCCCTGCAGTACTTCCAGGCTCTGGCCTACAGACCCCTCTCGCTGTCTGACCGCTGATCTGCTCCGACCCCTATGGTAACTGCTGTCCAGCTGGTTGTTCACCCACTCCGCTGCTGACCCCAGGGAGTCTGTGCCCACCAGCCCCACTGGCCAGAGGCCCCTGGCGCCATGTAACAACCCAGAGACCAGTTTCCTTCCATGTAGCTGCTCTGGGCCCCCGAGGCCTTGGAGTCCCCCTAGATCCTCTACCCTGACTGGGCGACTTGGAGGAAGGGTCCCTGGAGGATGGTGGGGAAGGGCTGTATCCTGGAGGTGAGAGTGCATCCTTTCCCACGCTCAGTCCTTGTGCCAGACCTCAAACGCGTGGCCTCACCCAGACACAGGGGAGGCTGGGAAATGAAACTCAGCCCTGTGCCCAGGAGCTGGAGGAGAGAGCTTAGGTGAACATCTGTCAGCCTCTGCCATAAGACAGCCTAGCTTTTGCTCCCGCCACCTCATCGAAACTGCCCCCTTGGAGGTCACCAGGAGGCACTTTTTTGCTAAATCTAATGGGCATGTCTCAGGCTTTATCTTCCTTTACTTCCTAACAGCCTGTGACACTGGCTTTGGTGTTGCTTCTACCCTCTCTACCTGCTTCTCAGTATAAAGGGGCTCCTCTTCTTGGGGCCTCAGTCACCACCTATCCCTATAAGACAACTCCCACATCGGTACCCAGAGCCCCGCTCTCCCTTCAGAGGGCAGACTTGTGTTTTCAGCTGCCCATCACGTGTCTCTGAAAGGCCGTCTCACAAACGTTTCCCACTCAAGTTCAAAACCATACCCGTGATCTCATCATCTTCCCTTCCAACCTGCTTCTCAATCTGTTTTTCCCTGTTTAATAAAGGGCTCCATCATCCATCTGGTCAGAAACCAACACATCATATTTGATTCCTCCAAATCCTTCAGTTTTGTCTCCTAGATATCCCCCGACCCAGCCACTTGGCTCCAATGTGCCAGCTGCCTTATCCGCTATCAAGAAATTTATTCAAAGTATCTGCTGGGCACAGGGGCTTCCTCCCTAAGCTGTGTGTTCACTGAGGTTGAGCTCACATTTAGGGAGGGTTAGGCCCCCATTTTTTATGTCAACAGTAAATTTGGAGTTAGGGAACCAAAACTAGGGTAGTCCAGGGTAGTGAGTCATGGTGACGGGGACAAGTCCCCTCCAAGACAACTGGAGAGGTGACCAGAGTTCTGAAAACCAAATGTTCATGAAACTTGTTGCTAAAAACATCTTTATCCAGATCCCAGTACATTGAGGGCTGTCTCAGCTCCCCAGCTGCTACTCTGAAAAAGTAGAAATTCCATATAAATCGGAGAAATGATTATTTTGTTCCCGGAGGTACAAGTAAAGTAGACTAGTTCTGGAGACTAGATTTGATTGGCTGTATTCACACTGCTGCTGTGTGCCAGACATTGGGCTGGGTATCTGAATTAAATCTGAGAGTGACTGTTTGTTGGGCTGGGAGGAAGGGAGGCAAGCTGAGAAAGGCCCCTTTAGAATAGAAAGTGTCAGAGAGGGAGGAAGCCCTTCCTTCACACCCATGCAGCCACACCACTTCCTGTCCGCAATCTTGCCCCGTATTGCACCACCTCAGCCTTGAAGCCTGGGGTTTCCATCACTGAATCAGGCCCCAGTTTTGGCCTCAAACCTTGGTTGAGAATGATGACTCTAACGGACAGGAAAGCGAGAGACTCAAAAGCCCCTCTCTTCTTTCCCATCAATGCTAGGGTTTCCACGGTCCGGCTGTACTCACCAGGGCTGTGGGTTCTGCCGTAGAAGGAGCTAGAAGAAAAGGGGTAGCCCCAATCTCACTGATGTGTCTTCCCTCCTGGATGTCCAGGAAGTCCTGGCAGTGTCATCCATGCCACAGCAGGAAGGCTCGTAACCGAAAGCCAGGGAAGTGGAAAGGAGAAACAGTGGAGAGGAGGAAGGAGAGAAAGGAGAGAAGGAAGTGGGAAGGGGGAAGGGAAGAGGGTGATGGGGGTCCTTGAGCTCTGAACCTAAACCATCCCTGCTCCTGGGAAGTTATGCTGAAGCCCCAGGAGGGTATGCTATTTGGAAGCTCCCCTAACAACACCACACATCTGCAGGCATGAGAGTGGAGCTAGCCAAGGCTAGTCTCTGGAAACCCCTCTATGCTTGGAGTCAAGGGAAATTTCCTGGATTACCCATTTGGAAACTGACCACCTTGATGAAATTGTTCCTCCCCAAATATCTGGGGCAAAGGAGGTACATGTGGTTACGACTGTCGCCATGGACATCATCACCATCAGCACGACGCACACTGAAAGTCTGCAGTTAGCAGATGCAGGTGCGCTTGGCGTGTCGTGCTTGAATTTGTGCCCCAATCTGGGGCTGTGTTCAGGGCACGCTCTGTCCCTAGGGACAGCTCACCTGCTCTTTTGGGTGTTCTAGCATGACCTTTTCTGGTATGGTATTCTTAAGAGATCAGAAATGTCATTGCAGATCAGACCAAAGGTCACTAGCCCAGAATTCCAACCACGACACAGAGGGGAAGCGTGAGGGAGAGTCCAGTGTTTGCACTCTAAGACACCATCCTGAAAGGCCTGAGGTGTACTTGGAACTTCCCTGATTTCCCTTAATAACCCACTGTTATCTATCCATTCATTAATCAAGAGTCTTCTTGAACCAGTTTGAGTTCTCCATCACCTTGTGCAGGGTGGTACTTCTGCTCTGCTCTGAATCCACCCCCTGCGCTTCTAAATCCCAGAGGAACTCTTTCTTGGATGGTGCTGGGACCTGGAAAGCAGGACTATTTCCTGAGCATCCCAGGTTCACCAAGCTTCCTCGCAGTCTTTCCTCTAGGCTGGCAGCAAGACCAAAAAGTACCTTGCGAAATGTCACAAACCTACAGAAGGCTCAATTTGCCAGGCAGTCCTTTTTGAAATTGAGAAAGCAAGAGTTCAAGAGCCACAAGTAGTGACCAGCGTCCTGAGGCTTAAGAGTGGAAAGAACCAATGAATGTTCCCCGCGGCAGTTCTTGAGCTGTTGCAGCACATTTGCAAATTATTTTGATTAATCATTATGAAACTTTATTAGTAATTAATTACTTATTTTAATTCATCGTCATTAAATATTGCAGTAAACCAATATATTGATTAATAAAAATAAATGATAAAATAATTTATTTAATTTATTGCTGTAATATACCAACATATTTATGAAGTAATAAAATATTTATTTAAAAATAATAAAATAATGGATTATTAATAGTTATTATTATGAATTTACTAATTAGCTATTGTTCAAACAATTAGTAGTGAAGTACCCATTGCACGTGTGGGGAGGGGAGCAGGGCCAGCAAGGGAAAGACCCCCCCTCGCCCCACAGCACCTTAAAGGGCGCCTTGTCATACAATTTCTGAAAACTTACCTCCAGACCTATCTCATTTGGAGCAGAGAAAATCTAATGATTTTCTCCGTCTGGTCGGAACAGGGAATATTCCTCCTTAGAATGTAAGCAATTACAGGACAGGTATTGTGGTTTTTGTTTGTTTGTTTTTTGTTGTTTTTTAAAATTTTTATTGGAGTCGAGTTGATTTACAATGTTGTGTTAGTCTCAGGTGTACAGCAAAGTGAATCAGTTATATATATACATATATCCACTCTTTTTTTTTTTTTTAGATTCTTTTCCCATATAGGTCATTATAGAGTATTGAGCAGAATTATCTGTGCTATACAGCGGGGTCTTAGGGAATTGTGTCTTATTTATCCATATATCCCTACTTGCCTAACAGGTACCTAGCACGTGTGCTTAGCACTAAAAATTCCTGCTTGAAGGATTGATGGAGTGAATGGCTACTCCTTTTCTAGTCTTCATCCCAATTAAGGCCTCACCCTCATTTCAATCCAAAAAAGAACTTACTATGACTCTATCTGTGATATGAATTTCTCATTGTTATTTCCCCATTTAAGAGTGTGAACCTAAGCTACTTTTCTTGTTCCTGTAATTCAACATCTGGGTCAGCTTGCCTGTCGTAAATTAGGGATTCCCATAAATCAGCAGTGAAGTTGCTTCATAAAGCCCTGGTAACAATACTGTTGAAAGGAACAGTAGTCTGGTTGATGAGGATGGGGGGAGGGCGGCAGAAATACACACAGGGAGCAAATCTCTTCAGATGTCATCTCCAATTTTATTCATTTATTTATTTATTTTAAAGGATAGTTACCTTTTTAAAAAATTTTTATTTATTTATTTATCTTTGGCTGTGTTTGGTCTTCATTGTTGTGCGCGGGCTTCCTCTAGTTGCGGTGAGCAGGGGCTACTCTTACTTGCGGTGTGCAGGCTTCTCATTGCGGTGGCTTCTCTTGTTGCGGAGCATGGGCTCTAGGCGCATGGGCTTCAGTAGTTGTGACACATTGGCTCAGTAGTTGTGGCTCACAGGCTCTAGAGCGCAGGCTCTGTAGTTGTGGCGCACGGGCTTAGCTGCTCCGTGGCATGTGGGATCTTCCTGGACCAGGGCTCGAACACATGTCCCCTGCATTGGCAGGCGGATTCTTAACCACTGAGTCACCAGAGAAGCCCTTCAATTTCATTTAAATGTTGTAAATACAGTTGTTATATTTTATTTGTCCTACGCTCATTACTATTTAAACCTTTAATATTTATTTAGGATTGCTTAACTTGTCACCTGTGCACAGAGGAGTTGGATACATAAATCACCAGTGGCCCTCAACTAGAGAGAAAAAAGAAAGAAATTTAACAGGTGGTAGGGAAAAAATTCAGGGGAAAAATATACAGGCATACCTGGGAAATAGTCTGGGTTCATTTCCAGACCACTGCATTAAAATGATTATAGCAATAATGCAAGTCACAAATTATTTGGTTTCCCAGCACATATAGAAATTATGTTTACACTATACTGTAGTCTATTAAGTATGCAGCAGCATTATGTCTAAAACATACCTTGTTGCTAAAAAGTGCTATTATCTGAGCCTTCAATGAGTCATCTTTTTTTTTTTTTTTTGCGTTACGTGGGCCTCTCACTGTTGTGGCCTCTCCCGTTGCGGAGCACAGGCTCCGGACGCTCAGGCTCAGCGGCCATGGCTCACGGGCCCAGCCGCTCCGTGGCATGTGGGATCTTCCCGGACCGGGGCACGAACCCGTGTCCCCTGCATCGGCAGGCAGACTCTCAACCACTGCGCCACCAGGGAAGCCCTGAGTCCTCATCTTTTTGCTAGTGGAGTATCTTGCTGCTGGTGGATGGTGATGGCTGCTGACTGATCTGATCAGGGTGGAGGTTGCTGAAGGTTGGGGTGGCTGTGCAGTTCTTAAACTAAGAGAGCAAGGAAGTTTGTTGCATCATGTGACTCTTTCTTTCACAAGCAATTTCTTTGTAGCATGCAACGATGTTCGATAGCATTTTTACATACAGTAGAACTTCTTTCAAACTCGAAGTCAGTCCTCTCAAACCTTGTCACTACTACTGAAGCAAACTTGGGTCTGCTCACCTGATGTGCAGTAAAGCCAATCTACTGACACCAGGCTGTGGTGAGGGAAAGTACAGAGCTTACTGCAGGGCCCAGCAAGGAGAACGAGCAGCTCATGCTCAAAAGACTCAAACTCCTCAATGGCTTCCAGGGAAGAAATTTTAAAGGCGAGACGAGGGAGAGGGTCACAGGGTACATAATCATCTGTGTACATCCTTCTGATTGGTTGGTGGTGAGGTAACAGGGTGATGTGTCTGGAATCTCAATTATCAACCTTTTGGTTCTAAGTGGCCTGGGGTCTTCCTGGTGGTCAGCATGCTGTTAACTTTTCCCACCTGGTGGGGGTTTTAGTATCTACAAAACAACTCAAAGATAGACTCAGGATATTATCTATAGACCTTGAGGAGGAACTAAAAGTCCTTCACTTAGTTTTATGGCTAAACTATTATTATTGTGTCTTACTTGACTGCTTTCCTTTGTTTCTGTATTTCCTCACTTCTCTGATTAAATTTGTTCTTTGGAACTCGAGCAAGGCCTACAAGAGGCCAGGGAAACAGGGGAGGGGCGGGGTCTGTCCCTGAGAAGGCCCTGCAGGGTCCTGATCAGTTTCATCACTGCTTTATCAACTGTTTATTTAATATTACAAATCCTATGCTGTCATTTCAACAATCTTCAAACCATCTTCACCAAGAGTAGATTCTGTCTCAAAAAACCACTTTCTTTGCTCATCCATACGAAGCAACTCCTCATCTGTTAAAGTTTTATCATGAGATTGCAGCAATTCTGTCACATCTTCAGGCTCCACTTCTAATTCTAGTTTTCTTGCTATTTCTACCATATCTGCAGTTACTTCCTCCACTGAAGTCTTGAACCCCTCTAAGTATTCCAGGAGGGTTGGAATTAACCTCTTCCAAACTCGTGTTAACGTTCATATTTTTAACTCTTTCCATGAATCATGAATGTTAATGTCATCTAGAATGGTGAACACTTTCCAGAAGGTTTTCAGTTCACTTTGCCCAGATCCATCAGAGGAATCACTATTTATGGCAGCTATAGCCTCATGAAATGCATTTCTTAAATATTGATAAGACTTGAAAGTTGAAATTACTCCTTGGTCCATGGGCTACAGAAAGGATGCTGTGTTAGCAGGGATGAAAACAATATTAATCTCATTGTACATCTCCATCAGAGCTCTTGGGTGACCAGGTGCATTGCCAATGAACAGTAATATTTTGAAAGAAGTCTTTTTTTTTTTCTGAGCAGTAGGCCTCAACTGTGGGTTTAAAATATTCAGTAAACCATGTTGTAAACAGATGTGCTGTCACCTAGGCTTTGTTGTTCCATTTATAGAGTATAGGCAGAGTAGATTTAACATAATTCTGAAGGGCTCTAGGATTTTCAGAATGGTAAATGAACATCGGCTTCAACGTCAAGTCACCAGCTGCATCAGCCCCTCACAAGAGAGTCAGCCTGTCCTTTGAAGCTTTGAAGCCAAGCATTGACTACTCCTCTCCAGCTATGAAAGTCCTAGATGGCATCTTCTTCCAATAGAAGGCTATTTTGCCAACATTGAAAATCTGTTGTTTAGTGTTTAGCCACCTTCATTATCTTAGCTAGACTTCTGGATAACTTGCTGTAGCTTCTACATCAGCACTTGCTGCTTCACCTTGCACTTTTATGTCATGGAGACAACTTATTTCCTGAAATCTCATGAATCAACCTCTGCCAGCTTCAAACTTTTCTTCTGCAGCTTCCTCACCTCTCTTGACCTTCATAGAACTGAAGAGAGTTGGGGCCTTGCTCTGGATTAGTCTTTGGCTGAAGGGAATGTTGTGGCTGGTTTGATCCTCTATCCAGACCACTAACACTTTCTCCATATCAATATAATGCTGTTTCTCTTTCTTGTCATTCGTGTGTCCACTGAAGTAGCACTTTTTTTTTTTTTTTTTTTTTTTTTGCGGTACGCGGGACTCTCACCACTGCGGCCTTTCCCGTTGCGGAGCACAGGCTCCGGACGCGCAGGCTCTGGACGTGCAGGCTCCGGACGCGCAGGCTCAGCGGCATGTGGGATCTTCCCAGACCGGTGCACGAACCCGTGTCCCCTGCATCGGCAGGCGGACTCTCAACCACTGCGCCACCAGGGAAGCCCTGAAGTAGCACTTTTAATTTCCTTCAACAACTTTTCCTTTGCATCCACAACTTGGCTAACTGGTTGGTGCATGGTGTCTAACTTTTGGTCCGTCTTGGCTTTTGCCTTCCTCGCTGAGCTTAGTCATATCTAGCTTTTGATTTAAAGTGAGAGATGTGTGACTCTTCCTTTCACTTGAGCACTTATAGACCATTGTAGGGTTCCTAACTGGCCTAATTTCAATATTGTTGTGTCTCAGGGAATAGGGAGGCCTGAGGAGAGGGCTTGTCAGTGGATCAGCAGAACACATACAACATTTATTGATGAAGTTTGCCATCTTATGTGGGCACATTTCATGGCACCCCAAAACAATTACAATAGTAACATCAAAGATCAAAGATCACTAATCACAGATCACCATAACAAATATAATAACAATGAAATTTTGATATATTGCAAGAATTACCATCAAAATGTGACACAGAGATACAGAGTGAGAAAATCTGTTGGAAAAATGGCACCTACAGACTTGCCCAATGCAAGGATGCCACAAACCTTCAATTTGTGAAAAATATCTGTGAAGCCCAATAAAGCAAAGAGCAATAAAATGAAGTATGCCTGTACGTTGTCTAGAAGACATGCTTCGGGTTATCTAGTTACAGTTTTTCAGTGTCTTTGAGCTATTTCACAATTCTATAAATAGTAGTCAATTGATAGCAATGCAAAGCAATTCTTGCCTGTAGACATGCAAATTATGTCAAAAGACTATCAGTTCAATTTCCTCCCTTCCCCTGCCTCCAAAAACCAGTTTGCCTCCATTTGCACAATCATTTCAATATTCCAAATCTATCAATATGACTGTCCTTTGGATTCTCTTATGAGCTAGTTGTAACTGCTCAGCTCCCCCATTGATTAATGATCTTATTTAATCTTTAATAAGTAAAAATTTTAACACATGTTCATTTCATATCTGAATGAGAACCATGATTTTGCCTTTGTTAAAAAAAATTATTTTTAATCAGGGTCAAATGATCCTAGTATTGTTGTTTGGGAGATGTTCACCCCATGTGGCTAGAGACAGTATATTGACATTGAGTTTCATCTCCAAGGGACAAAGTCTCTGGGGTCATTTCTCCTGTTCTGCTGTCCTGGGCTGCGTTATCCTGAATCAAGCCCTCATATTTGTTGTTCCTCTTCCTCATTTTCTCTCCAATTCCTAGGCATCCTTTATGTCACAGGCTAAAGGTCTTTCTTCCCAGAAGCCTTCTGGATCTCCAACGCATTTGAGTGGGTGCTCTTACTCTGTGCTTCCCTTGACTGTATGGTGAGTTATAGCATACATCCCATTCTTTGTTATAGCTCGTTTAAATACATGAATATGCAAATGAATGGATTCTGATGTGAAAGATTCTGCAGCACCTTATAGCCACCAGTTCTGGTGCCTGACTTCAGTGAGAAAACTTCTTGGGTATAAACGGAATCTTCGTGGAAATATTTCTCTTTTTTCATTTTCAGCAGACACACTGCCTTTAAAAATTTATTTTGTATTGAAATACCTTTGTGCTTGAAAACCCTTACTCACACCTGTTTCATTTTTTCCTTTTCATATTTTCTTCTTTGTCTTTCTTTTTTTCCTCCTCTATCATCTTTATTGAACTTCAGAGCCCACAAAACTAATAGCACAGGATCGAATCCGTATTTGCAAATAAATGCTTTGAAGGCAGCAAGATCCTGACACATTTCACCTCGGGCTGTTTTCCAGGGACATTCCTGGGCACAACAAAGGAGAGGGCATCTTCCTGAGGCCACCCTTGGAGTAACCCTGAAGCCGGAGTGCAGTCTTCACGCCTCCACAAGAAAACCATGCTGTGCACATGTCTGAATCATCTGACCCCTGTAGACAGCTAGGAAAGTAAAAGCATAAGAGGCACTCTGGGCCCCAGAGCAGACTGAGCACATCTGTGCCCTTATCCAGACTAATTCTTTACATTAATAAAGAGAAAGATGATAACACAGTTCAGAAATATCTGGACCCCTTTTCAAACCAGGATTTCAGAAAAGCTCTGTGGTGTACTTCCATTTCACCCCAGGGCCATGCAGTGTGGTTGGTGGTCACTGAAAGTTCTTTGCCTTCCAGCTTATTGGTGAGAAAATATGGAATCCTGTGTCTTTAAGAACTGAAACTGTCTAGAAACAGGATTTGATACCCAGTAGGAGACAGGAGACTTCCCTTTTGCTGTTCAAGTTTCATCTTCAGTTATCAGGAACTGAGTGGGGGGCACCGGGACCGGAGCTGCAGCAGCACAGGCCTGTGAAGCTGCTGCTCTCTGGAGATGAATACACTCTTCTTTCTTTTTGAATGTACCTCATCACAGGGAAAGAAAGTCCCTGGTCGACTCAGCACGTCCCAGGGTTTCACTGGAAGAGAGGAGCACCAAGTGCAGTCCCAGATGCTGGCCAGTCCCAGGATTCCCCGGGGCTGCCCTTTTCAGGCCTGGCACCCTATCTGCATGGGGCGGAGCCCTGGGAGTAGGGAGTGTGTGGTGGAGCTCAGTCTGTGCTGGTGAGAGAGCCAAGGGACCGCACGTTGGAAGGCTATGAAAGTCACGTGGTCCAGCCTACTCATTTTAACAGCTGAAGCAGTTGAAGCCCCAGATGCCAACCACATGCCCTTGAGGACGGCTGGTGTGTGGCAGGGCCAGGACTGTCGGGGATCCATGTATCTTGATATCCTGGGGTGTGATTTTTCTGCCATACTACAGAATTACCCATGCCACTGCCTTGCACAGGCTGTGTTGGAGGACGTGGTTGTGTTGGTGTATCTTGCTTGCTGCCACACACCTGAGCCATTTTTCACCCCTCTCTGCCTCACTCTGAGTCCACAAAGCTGACCTTACATACTCCAGCCCCTGCTTCCCTGTTGGCTGGTTTCTAATTGACTTTAGCCAATGGGAGGCACCAGTAGGAGACTGGGGGGTGAAAGGTGGAAGAGGTTGGCTGGGATGTTTCTTGCTTGTCCCTCCCTGATTTGGAACCTCAGATCTGGCAGTGCCACATTCCTCTGTGACAATAGCTACTCCTGGAGCGACAGCTCCCTCCTCCACTGGGTCCCAGCCTTTTCTTCTGCCCTTTCGGGCCTAGATGTGGTAACAGCTCTCGATTATTGATATCCTTTGGGTGCCTCAGCATCTTAAGTTTCCCTTAATCCTGCCCACATCCCTCTAAATTGTCCTTTCATTAAAAGCTCTTCCATAGAGTGGCATCCTGGAATGTGATTGAGATGTTGGTCAAATTTTTTCCAGCATTCTAAACCAAGGGCCAGTTGGCTAGCAACCAACTAATCCATGCTAAAAAACACCACCATCACCACCAAAACCATGGAGAAAATTGCTTTGTACTTGCTCAGAGCCCTATGACTCAGCATCTGTCCAACTAATTAATGCCCAGAGAGCACCTTTCTTGCCAGCAGGGTCTGCCCTGTGGGGGAACAACTAAAGGACTGGCTGGAGTCAGTCTATCTCCAGCTCTCTGCCTGCTGGGCACACTTAGTGGGACTGAATTCCTGAGCTCTCTATGGGACATGTAGATATAATTCTTCTCTCAAACTCTCTCATCCTCCACTCCCATATATCAACATACTCGACTCTTCATTTCCCAAGTCCTGGAAAAGGAAACTATCATCCACTCAATTTCCTGAGCCGGAGGCTGCAAAGTTAACTGGACTTCTTTCACCAAGTCCATTTGGTCTCCAAATCTATCTTCCATCCATTCTTGTTTCTCTACCTCCATGGGTGTCACTCTGCTTGGACCAGTAGTTTTCAAGCAGGATCAACTGGAGAGTTTTTTCAAAATGCAGATGCTCTAACTCTCCCTCTCTCATCCCCTTAGGGGGATGAGGGGGATCCCTCATCCCCCTAAGGGGATGTAAAATTGTTGATCAGGGTAGGATGTATTTTGCTACTACCCAGTCTCTGTGTTCACAGAGTCCCATTGGTTTTGACCTTCAGATACCTTCCTCCTTGGTCTGCCTGTCTCTAGCTTCTCCACACCAACAGCACTATTTGTCTAAAAGCCAAGCCTGATCATTTCTTTCTCTTGCTTAAAAATCTTCAGAGACTACAAAGAAACAAAATTGAGTTATTTGTAATGAGGTGGATGGATCCAGAGTCTGTCATACAGAGTGAAGTAAGTCAGAAAGAGAAAAACAAATACCATAGCTAACACATGTATATGGAATCTAAGAAGAAAAAAAAAAGGTCATGAAGAACCTAGGGACAGAACAGGAGTAAAGATGCAGATGTAGAGAATGGACTTGAGGACACGGGGAGGGGGAAGGGTAAGCTGGGATGAAGCGAGAGAATGGCATGGACATATATACACTACCAAATGTAAAATAGATAGCTAGTGGGAAGCAGCTGCATAGCACAGGGAGATCAGCTTGGTGCTTCGTAACCACCTAGAGGGGTGGAATAGGGAAGGTGGGTGGGAGGGAAACACAAGAGGGAGGGGATATGGGGATATATGTACATGTATATCTGGTTCACTCTGTTATAAAGCAGAAACTTACACAACATTGTAAAGCAATTATACTCCAATAAAGACGTTAAAAAAAAATCTTCAGAGGCTACAATGATAAAAATGAACCTGTGTGTCCAAACAAGGCCTTTCACCATCTGGTTCTAACCTATCCTTCTAGTTTCATACCTGAAAGTACAGAGAATAAAGCAAAAGGTAGGAGGAGGCAAGAAAAGATAGACACAGACAGAAGACTACATTAACTATTTAGGGGTTCTGGCTGCTAAGGTCAGGAAAGGAACCTCAGATCCAGAACTGCCCTCCAAGCCCAGAAACCTGAGGTCTCACCAAAGATTTCTTTTCTTCTTCTTTTTTTTTTTTGGCTGCGTTGGGTCTTTTTTGCTGCGTGCAGGCTTTCTCTAGTTGCAGCGAGCAGGGGCTACCCTTCTTTGTGGTGTGCAGGCTTCTCATTGCGGTGGCTTCTCTTGTTTCAGAGCACGGGCTCTAGGTGTGCATGCTTCAGTAGTTGCAGCACGCAGGTTTTAGGGTGGGTGGGCTTCAGTAGTTGTAGCACGTGGGCTCAGCAGTTGTGGCTCATGGGCTCTAGAGTGCAGGCTCAGTAGTTGTGGCGCACGGGCTTAGTTGCTCCACGGCATGTGGGATCTTCCCGGACCAGGGATTGAACCCGTGTTCCCTGCATTGGCAGGCGGATTCTTAACCACTGCACCATCAGGGAAGCCCTGTGTATATACTTCAATAAAGTTAATTTTTATAAGTATAGAAAATCTCAGCAACCATAACAAAACTACTCTTAAATTTTGTTCATGTCTGTCATGTCTTCATTCGTTTGCTTACCTTTGCATGACTGAAATCAGAACGCACATAATGACTTTGAATCTTGCTTTTTTCATTTAACATTACATCATAAAATTTTCCATATTGCTTCATTAATTTTCATAATCACCATTTTAAATGACTCTATAATCCTTTGGGAATTGAAAATGTAATATATACTTACAGTAAAAAAAAAAAAAATTCAGAGACACCCTACACAGTAAGAGCTAACTCTTCCCCTGAACTTTGACCTTTAAGGCCCCTTACTTAGAAGTAGTGGACAATCCAGTTTCTAGTATGTACATCCAGAAATATTCTATGCACATAAAGACAAGATGTGAACATCTTTCCCTCTCCTTTTAGACATAACTAAGACAATACAAGATGCTTGCTTTCTCCCATAATACAGCTTGGATACCATCTCATGTTCACACATCGAAACAGGCCTTGTTCTTTTTAACCACTGCATGTATTCTACAGTGCACTGAACCAATATTGATAAACACTTAAGGGTTTTCCCAGTTTTTTTCTTTCTGTTTCACGTACCACAAGATATAATGTTAAAGTTTTGACTCAGCTCTCAACTTACAGTAGATGCTACATTCCAAAGGAAGTGCTAGCCTGTGTGCAAAATTTACCACAAAAGTAGCTGAGAGCTTGTCACGTGATCATTGAAACCTCTCAGCTACACTGAGGATATAAAAGGGTGGAGAGGGAAGAGATTGTGAAGGGATTTGGGAGGGCTTCCTCCATTCCTTAAGGTCAAGAAAGACTTTATTCAACAGGTAACTCAAAGGGCTCAGTATATGCCCCTGAAGTCTGGGGTCTGACTTCTGTCTAGGAAACACTGAGGAGGAAAGAAATACTAGAACGATCTCTTAAGGTTATAAAGTGGTGTGTGTGGTTCCTGCTTCTGCTCATCCTGTGGGCTCAGGATTTTTCCAGAGAAAATTACACAAGTTTTCCCGTGAAGCACTTGGTGCTAAGTCAGTGCCATCTACCCCCCGCCCCCTCCCACTGGCTTCCTCTGGTCTGTCAGCTGGAGGCAAGGCCAGCTTTTACTTCTTTGCCCATGAATCACAGACCTGTTTCTCTCATATTCTCAGCACAGGTCAGGGGCGGACAGGCCAGGACATCTGGATTAGGTCTGGGTCCAGTTCTCAGCCTGGCTCCTTGCCTTTGACCATTCTTCGGCCCCTAGCCCACATACCCTGTGGGCTGGGCTGAAATAGAGACCCTGTGGGTCACTGCGCTGAGCCTGAAGGGCTTCTCTCTTCCTTCCTACCACCTGCATCAAGACAGGTGCTTCCTCTCACCCCACTGCTGCCCTCCCGGGAGAGCCTGCTTTCTGGGCTTCTTCCCCCTCATTGTCCCTCTTGATCTAGAGGCCAGTTGCCAAGGTCATGACATGCACACACTCCCTATGTGATCTGTCCTTGCAGTTCTTGGGTTGTTCCCTCTCTGCTCTTCCCACCCTCAACTATGCCCAGGGCTGGCTGTCCCCAGAACAAGGCATATGCTCAGAGAAGACCAGCCCCTGTTAGCATCCTTGGGAGCAAAGCAAAA
Organism: Mesoplodon mirus; assembly: GCF_964341445.2. NCBI lineage: Eukaryota > Metazoa > Chordata > Mammalia > Artiodactyla > Ziphiidae > Mesoplodon > Mesoplodon mirus. Next base: position 153,376,718 of record NC_138978.1, on the reverse strand, counting down.
TTCTGCAAGGAAAGTCACTGCCCATGAAGATAATATCCAACAATGTGCTTCTCAAACTTTAATTTGTATTGGAAGCATCAGAGGATCTAGCTGAACCGCAGACCCTGACCCAGGATATCTGGATGATGAAAGTCTGCATTTCTAACAAGCTCCCACGTGATGCCAATGCTGCTAGTCTGTGGACCAATCTTTGAGTGGCAAAGACTTAGTACATTCCAAAGCCAAAGCGATTTTTAAAAAGTCATTCTTTGGGGTCATCTCATAGGTACAGAGAGCAATCAGAATTAAAAATAAATTATTGGGCTTCCCTGGTGGCGCAGTGGTTGAGAGTCCGCTTGCCGATGCGGGGGACGCGGGTTCGTGCCCCGGTCCGGAAGGATCCCACATGCCGCGGAGTGGCTGGGCCCATGAGCCATGGCCGCTGAGCCTGCACGTCCGGAGCCTGTGCTCCGCAGCGGGAGAGGCCACAGCAGTGAGAGGCCCGCGTACCGCAAAAAAAAAAAAAAAAAAAAAAATTATTGAGACTTTCCTGGTGGTCCAGTGGTTGAGAATCCGCCTTCCAATGCAGGGGACGCAGGTTCGATCCCTCATTGGGGAACTAAAGATCCCACGTGCCGTGGCGCAACTAAGCCCGCACGCCACAACTAGTGAGACCGCGTGTTGCAACTACAGAGCCCACGTGCTCTGGAGCCTGCACACCACAACTAGAGAGAAGTCCACATGCTGTAACAAGAGATCCCGTGTGCTGCAACTAAGACCCGACTCAGCCAAAAATATATAAATAAGTAAATAAATATTTTAAAAAGATACATCCTAAAAAATAAATAAAATTAAAAATAAATTATTTAAATATTGTAAAGCACAGGGACTTTTATTTCTTTCAAGGATATGTATTATCACGGAGTGGAGTGACAGAGGGCTAAGAAAGAGAGTCCTGTGAATCTGCCGCAACAAAGAGGGAAGCACTAAGATTCACAGGTCTGTTTTCCTGCTACATGTGAGGGCTTCGAAACAGCTTGAAAATGCCTGATTCTCACCCATAGGCCAGGGTGCTATGATGGATTCTCTTACCCATTTTTTTTTCTTGGCCATTTTTAGGGTGTTTTCTAAGACTCCTTGAGTGTGTTCTTATCTATGCATTGAATAAATGGACAAAGAATTGGATTAGTTTGCTAAGAAATTAGTTTCCTCACTGTACAAAAGTAAATTCTGGTCCCATCACTACGTTGTCACAAAGTCTGTGCACTGTTCAAGTTAATGATGCTTTCCCCAAACCTAAGCCAGGCTCACACCTGTTTCCTTCCATTGCCCCTGCTTGCCCAGGTATTACTCAGGATTACATGAATGTTTTCCTGAGCAAGGCTGGGCAGTCACTGTTGCTGACCTGCAAGGACAGCCAGAAACAGCTCTTCTGTGATCACCTCTCCCCGCCTGTGCAGGGTTGGGGTGGGGATGCAGGAGGATTGGCAGAGAAGCTAAGAGGCTGCTTTGAGAGGCTGCCAAGTAAACTGCTGCATGGTTAAAACTGAGTCATCAGGGCAGGGATGAGCTTGGAGGAGTGGGGTTTCCCTGCTAGTATTCTGGTATCTCTGGGTATGAGTGGATGCAGTTGGCTCTGTGGACTGGCAACCAGCCCCGTGGCTGCTGACTCATTTGCATCCTGATTTACATGGCTGGGTCTTAGACACTCATGGGTAGGCATTTTTCTGAAAGGTTTAGACAGACACATGCTTTATGCATATCTATGCAAGTGAAGAGTTCTTTGGAGTGATGACCAGATTTTTGGCTGTTTCTTAATTTGTGCATTTCTACCAGTGGTGCCAGCTGCTAATGCAGTGATAGCCATGAAGCTGGAGCATCTCACTAGGGTCCACCTTATGAAAAGCTTCACGTAGGGCCCTTGGCGTTGGAGAGGAGAGGCCATAAAGAGAACTGGTAAATACAGCCCTGGTTTTTGAGGAACTGACAGTCTGAGGCAGGAAGAGAAGCAAAGAAAGATCCTGAGAAATCATGAAGGAACTTCTGTGCAAATGGGTTTAGGAAGCACAGGGGCACAGGGTGGTGACCATGGAGAGGGCAGAGGTGCTGCAGCCCTAGGGGGTGGGGGGAAGCAGAGGGGAATTAGCTGTGTCCTCTAGGGAGTTACTTAACCTCTCTAGGCTTTAATTCCCACCCTCATCCCCGCATCCCACAGTGAAACAGTAACACCTACCAGCTCAGTTGCTTTGAGGATTAAATGACAGAATGCATATAAAATGTTTGGAGCAGCATCTGCTGACAGTGGCATCTGTCACAATTATTATTGTCAATAGGATGGAACCGTGGACCAACCATGATGCTGTCTTTCATATTTAACCTTCCACTGTGGGGAAGACCTGCCCTGAGCTCCCTCACTCCCTCAATCCTTGGGTTTTCCTTGGAATCTACAGCACCAATGAACGGCTGGACAGAGGGCAAAGTGCCATCTGTGGCCACCAAACAGGATAGAACAGAATGAGGCTGAGAGGTCCACTTGAGGGTAAACCTCGGAACTGCCACCTCAGGGTCAGAGAGCATCACTCACTTTCTACCCCCAGCCAGCTGGCTGGAACGGGTTGGCAGACTGAGAGGTTGCATGGTGAGTAGTTACGAGCATAGGGCCAAACCGGGTTCAAATCTCACCACTGTCACCATTCATATCCCCTTGGGAAAGTGACCTTAACCTCGTTGCATCTCTGTTTCTTGGTCTGTCAGATGGAGATAATCATAGTGTTGTTGTGAGAATCAGAGGAGTCAACACATACAAAGGGGTCAGAACAGTGTCTGGCATGGAGTCAACACACCGAAGTATTTGCTATTTTTTTCTCTTTTTAAAAAATATTTATTTATTTATTTTGGCTTCACCGTGTCGGGATCTTTGTTGCGGCACGCGGGATCTTTAGTTGCTGCATGTGGACTTTTAGTTGCGGCACGCATGTGGGATCAAGTTCCCCCGACCAGGGATCGAACCCCGGCCCCCTGTATTGGGAGCGCAGAGTCTTACCCACTGGATCACCGGGGAAGTCCCTGCTGTACTTATTTAGCGGAGATCTTTGGGTATGACGTTCTGGGTTTTGTCCCTCTCCGATAATTTTTTGGGAGGTGGCTGGCATGTGTATGGTAGTGTGAGGGGGGGGTTGTGGCAGAGGACTGAAGACACACAGGTGGGCAGGCAGAGCCCCGCCTTCGCCCTGGTCTGTGGGTTGTCAGGGAGGGGGAGGATAAGGCTGGTTGCCAGGAGGGAGGAGGATGTGCTTGTCCAAGTTCGTAAAGTTCCTTTAAAGGACTCTAACGAATTTTCTAGGAATATCCATGAGGAGCTCGGGGCCCTGCCCAAGGTGTCATCTCCTCTTGCAGGTGGAGAATGGCTGTGTCTACGTGACCCTTCTGGGGCACCATGCCCACCAGCTGCAGCCTCTGCTTCCCAACCCGCCAGCAGCCCCTCAGCCCAGGCACTGGTGCCTAAACCTTACCATGGCAACATCTGACTTTTACGACCACTATTTTTCCCTCTTTCCTGTTCCTTCTTTACTTAAACAAAACAAACAAACAAGCAAAAAACCCTTGTTGTGTCATATCTAGTCTTGTAAGTCACTTTAGGTTGCTCTTGGAATAGGCAGAATATAAATAAATAAACTGGTTCCTGGAGTTCTCGTTTACCTCTCTTGAAGTTTTTACAGCAGTGATTTTCAAACATATTTTTTTCAGAGAAATCCCCCCTCCCTTTTTTTTGATGTGGACCATTTTAAAATTCTTTATTGAATTTGTTACAATATTACTTCTGCTTTATGTTTTGGTTTTTTGGCCATGAGGCATGTGGGATCTTAGCTCCCCGACCAGGGATCAAACCCACACCCCCTGCATTGGAAGGCAAAGTCTTAACCGCTGGACTGCCAGGGAAGTCCAGAGAAATCCTTTAAAAAAATTTTTTTTTAAATTTTTGGCTGCGTTGAGTCTTCGCTGCTGCTCGTGGGCTTTCTCTAGTTGTGGCAAGCAGGGGCTACTCTTTGTTGTGGTGCGCAGGCTTCTCATTGTGGTGGCTTTTCTTGTTGCGGAGCATGGGCTCTAGGCGCTCGGGCTTCAGAAGTTGTGGCGCACGGGCTTAGTTACTCCATGGCATGTGGGATCTTCCTGGACCAGGGCTCGAACCCGTGTCCTCTGCATTGGCAGGCAGATTCTTAACCACTGGGCCACCACGGAAGCCCCCGAGAAATCCTTTTTCAAAAATGAAATATTTCATAGAAGCTCTACATATATTATATATACCTCGGGTATTGCGGGCTCGGTTCCAGATCACCGCAATAAGGTGAATATTGCAATAAATTGAGTCTCACAATTTTGGGGGGCCCCCAGTGTATATAAAAGTTATGTTTACACTGTATTGCAGTCTATTAAGCCAAAGCATTATGTATAAAAAATGTATTAAAAATACATAAGGGGCTTCCCTGGTGGCACAGTGGTGAAGAATCCGCCTGCCAATGCAGGGAACACGGGTTCGAGCCCTGGTCCGGGAAGATCCCACATGCCGCGGAACAACTAAGACCGTGTGCCACAACTACTGAGCCTGCACTCTAGAGCCCGCGAGCCACAACTACTGAGCCCACGTGCCACAACTACTGAAGCCCACGCGCCTAGGGTCCGTGCTCCGCAACAAGAGAAGCCACCGCAATGAGAAGCCCACCCGCTGGAACTAGGGAAAGCCCGCACACAGCATCGAAGACCCAATGCAGCCATAAGTAAATAAACAAATTTATTTAAAAATATATAGAGGGGGGAGAGATATGGGAACATATGTATATGTATAACTGATTCACTTTGTTATAAAGCAGAAACTAACACACCATTGTAAAGCAATTATATTCCAATAAAAATATATTCCAAAAAATATATATATATAGAGAGAGAGAAAATAAAAATTTGTTAAAAAATTTTTATCACTAAAAAGTGTCAAAATAATTACAATAGTAACATCAAAGATCACTGATCACAGATCACCATAGCATAATAATAACAAAAAAGTTTGAAATACTACAAGAATTACCAAAATGTGACACAGAGACATGAAGCGAGCAAATGCTATTGGAAAAATGGCACCAATAGACTTGCTTGATGCCGGGTTGCCACAAACCTTCAGTTTGTAAAAAACACAATATCTGGAAGCACAATAAAGTGAAGTGCAATAAAAAATAAAATGGTATATATATGTATATATATCTTGCTCAGTTAAAGCAGGAGAAGGACCCCGAGCACCCAGGCCCTGGCCGTTCCCTTTTTCCTGAGGCATCCTTACCAAGCCTTAACTCTGGAGAGCCCTGTTTGTAAACCACCAGTCTGCTCCATGGAAAACACGCTGCAATATTTAGTATGTTGATGCAAAAAAATAAGGAAGTGAGATGGTTTCTTATGACCTTTTGGACAATTTGCTAACTATTGGTGGAATGCTAAAGAATGAAATGCTGAAGAATTCACTAGTATCTAAGAGAAAAGAACTGTGAACAAAAACAAGTCTTATTTACTCTTCTATTATAAAAGATAATCATTGTGAGTTTAAGTAACAATTTGGTCTTAAATATTACTGATGGAATGTCACAGTTAAACGTGGGTCCTTGATGTGAAATGTACAAGAAAAAAATTCAAAAGTCACGTTGGAACAGAGTTTTAACCGATAACTGACACAACATCTATATCAGCTGCCTCTGTCTCCCCCATACCAGTGAATTCCCCATTCCTCAAAATGCCTCCACTTTCCGGTCTCCCTCCTTTCATGTTTAACCCTCTTTCTTCTCAACTCCCAACTCCATGAAGCCTCTTGTAACCTGCCTAGTCCAAACCTTGTAGCACTATGTCAAGCACAGGCTGCTCTGAGTTAGGATGCGGGCCTGGCTCCCCCAGGGAGGGGATAACGTGGTGTCTGAGTCACTTTGCACTTAATGGTCAGCCTACACTAAGGCAGTGGCACCAAATAACTGCCACCGTTATGCTCTAATTCTGCCTGGTACCTAACACAGTGCCAGCTTCTAAAATAATTCACACTTTTACGGCCGTGTTGGTATAAGTCAAATATATTAATATCATATATTAAAACATCTTCAGACCTAAAATTAATTTTTTTTCTTCTGATTAAAAAAAAAACTGAAGCATTTTTTTAAGCCTCCCAAAATTCTGTGGGCCCTTGGCACTCGGGAGGTATATAAGGTTACTGCTTGCTAGCTAGGTGGACTGGGCAATTTACTTAAATTCTCTGGGTTTAGTTTTCTCATTCGTAAAATGAGGATAATAATAGGACCCAATTTGCAAAATTAAACGTTATCTATTACTTGTTTTGCACAGTTAAAAACTGGGAAGCACAAAGGATAAGACCTTAATTTCTTCTTGTGCTCTGATCCAACCTCAAATCTAGTGTTTCACTGTACTCTTGGCAAAAACAGACTTCCTATTTCAAAGGAAAAGCACCACAAAAAACAAATGAAACCAAACCAAAAGCCCTTTCTGAGACATCCAAGGACTCTTGCCAAGCACCAACTTGATGAGTTCACAGTAAATGAATAAGAGACACACGGCTTAGAGTTCCCTCTCAAAGTCCCAAGAGGGAAACAGGAAGGCGAGGATTTCAGAGAGCTCCTGGCTGTGCCAGCCCCGCTCCGCCAGCTGAGCGAGAGATCAGAGTGTCCAAGAGCCCCTCAGACATCCTTCCCCTGGGCTCAACTCACATTTCTCATTTGAATGTGTCCTGCCCCAGAGAGTAGATGCCATCGACGGGCCCTGACAAGAAACCAGATAGTAAGCACGGCACCCCAAACCCACTATTTGGTTATTGCTTAATCCTCCACCTCTATTCCATTCATTTCTAGCTGCAGACAGGTAGGATTTCTAAGAAAGATTTGGGCGGGGGGTGGAGGTGGTGGATTGGCTCTCTGTGGATGATGTTTTCCAGGAAACTCAGCTAGCTTCCTGAGAGATGTCATACACTGGAATGTTCCCAGGGGCTGGCAGGGGAACTCTGGAATGACTCAAGTGAGGACCTGAACCAGGAAAGGGTGAGTTATGGCCTAAAACCACACTCTCCTCTCACTTTGTCAAACTGCGTCCATTTTACTTGCAGCTTTATCCCCTACCCCAATAACCAGGAAGACTTCCTAAATGTACTAGAAGCCATTTCCACCCCAGGTCACGCTCACACTTCCAACACCTCATTCGCATATGCCGTTAGATTTTATTGACAACTGAGTGATCTGTGAATAGCTTCAGCAGGGTCCACTAATGGAATCTAATGAGTTGGATCGCAGCATTTAAAAAGATCTGCTCGAGGGCTTCCCTAGTGGCGCAGTGGTTGAGAGTCTGCCTGCCGATGCAGGGGACACGGGTTCATGCCCCGGTCCAGGAAGATCCCACATGCCACGGAGCGGCTGGGCCCGTGAGCCATGGCTGCTGAGCCTGCGTGTCCGGAGCCTGTGCTCTGCAACAGGAGAGGCCACAACAGTGAGAGGCCCGCATACCGCAAAAAAAAAAAAAAAAAAAAAAAAGATCTGCTCAAGATCCAGTTTGGTTGAGCCCCCCCAGAGCCAATTTGTCAAAAAGTCAGTCAATACACGTGGAGTGATCGTGCACTGCTAGCAAGGGCTTTTGCCAAGCACTGGTTAGTGCAAGACAGAGATAAATGTTAAAGAAAGACCTGACCATGACTCCTAGAGATGGAGAAGTCAGGAAAAATATAAACGGAAGCCACAAAGAACTCCAGACACAGACATCTACAACCTGACTTGTTAACCCGTGTGGTCATTCCCAGCAGAGGCAAGTGTTCCACACTATCTTAATCTGGCTAAGGGTCTAGAGGCAGCTTCTTCCTCTCTGCCCAAGCAGGCCTTTATATAGAGCACACAGTATCTCCAATCCTAAGTGGAAACAAAACAAGTTTGGCACTACCGCTCACCCGCTCTAGACATCCCCCCAGCCCCAGGAAGCAGGAGGGGCTTCCTGCCTAGAGGAGAGTAAAAGGCTCTCATCACTCAAAACTGGGCACCACGCATCCCACAGCAGAGAAGGGGAGCACTCAGCAATTGCATCAGCAGATCCGTGTACGAACCCACCACCTGGAGAAGACAACATGGATGCAGAATTGTAGCTGAAGGCTGTGGTTTGCGGTGACCACTGTGACCCACTCTAATTATCATGCACCAGGAGAGGGCCTGTGCTGGGCGCTTTGGAGCACAGAGATATATAAGACAGCCCTCTGGCCTTGGGACATCCTATATGAAGAGTCAACCAAAAGCACGAGGCTGTCTGCATTCAATGCCAAATGACTGATGTGCACAGTGTATCAGAGGAAAAGAAATAATAATGGTAACATTTATTGAGCGCTTCCTATGTGTCAGAGCACTATTCTAAATGTTTTATATATATTTAATTTTTCCAACAACCCGTAAGGTGGGTACTAGTATTATTCTCATTTCATTGATGAGAAAAGTGAGGCTCAAGGAGATTAAAGAATTCGCTTGGTGTCACAAGATTTTTAATGGTAGATCCAGGATTTAAACTCCAAATTCCACTCCCCCAAGCATGTTTTTCTTAAGAGATGGGAAAGGACTCTGGGAATGAGAGGTGACAGAAGGCACAAGACTCTGACTCCTATTTTTGTTACTTATTTTTGATATAGAGGAGGAAATTCAATGGCTGAGTTTTAAAGTAGGAACATGCCTTAAGAGTCGAGAGATCATTTTTGATGTTTAGTTTTGCAATATTTAAAATCCTCAACGTGTGAGCATGCTTTTAAATTATATATTCAATATCTTGTAATAATTCAATATATATATATGAATCACTTTGCTGTACACCTGAAACAAACACGATATTTTAAATCAACTATATTTCAATTATAAAAACATTATGAAGTGTGAGAGCAGTGGGCTGGGCCTGGTTGGCTGGGCAGGGGAGGAGCTGAGGGGGAAAGAGGAAGGGAGGGCCGGGAGGGAGAAGCAGCTCTCCTGGGGGCTGCCTGCGGGTCGCTGCGGAGTCCCAGGCTTGCCTCTGGATCCTGCGCTCCCTGATGCGGCCTCCGTGTCACAGCCGGGAAGGAGGATGGAGGGGAGAGGGATTCCGCTGGGGTGGGCGTGGGAGAGCGTCCTCAACAGCCTCTTTCTAACCCCCTCGGGGTCGAGTCCTTCGCGAGGCAGCTCTCTTATCCTGGTGGGTCCTGTCCCGCAAGGGTCCCGGGTCCTGACCCTCGGTCCTCGGAGACGGTGTCAGGCAGGACCCAGAGTCTCCTGAACCACAGCGCCATCGTGTGGCTGCTGACAGGTGCCTCTGGGGCTCCTCTGGCTCAGGTATCACGCGCTCTACCCACCTGTGCTGGTGGGGGGTTTCAGGTGGCTGTCTTCTGGCGCAGGGAGCCGAGAGGGAAAGTGGGCCTGCCTGCCGAGGCCGGGACCAGATTTGCCTGGCTCTGAGAACTGGCTTCTCAGAGCGTAGCATATTGGAAGGAATGATCATTAGAGCTGGGCAGGCCAGAGCCCTGCCCCCCTTGCTTATGAGCTTTTGTCCCTGAGCTTCTTGGGGCCTCAGTTTTCTCATCTGTTAAAGGGGCATAATAATACCTGGTGGAAAGCCTCTAGAACAATTCCTGCAAGCGGTAGGAGCTCAATGTGTCATTGATGGTGCCATAATCCTCAGTCACCCCAACAGGTCTCAGTGCCGCTGAGACTCATGCTTGGCAGATGGCAGGTGTTCTGGGTGCATTGAAAACCACTAGGAATGCCTTCTTAGTGCCAGCTTAATAGTGGGATAGCCCCAGGGCTAAATATTTGCCTATTTTCATAAAAGATAACAGTCCAGTTGGTCCTGCAAACCACATAGGAACAGCTGGCTAATCTGTTCACCAGCCCAGGGGAATGCTCCATCTTCACCATGTACTTCTGCCTCCCACGTCTGCCTGAGGGAAGCCCTCTGGGAACAAACACATCCCACTTCTGAGAGGCACTGCAGTAGTGAGGGGGAGGCAATAATGCAGGGGATCCCACAGACCCAGAGTTCACTAGCCGGGTGAAGACCTGGGGCAAGTCACTAACTTCTCTAAACCCCTGTTTCTCATCTGTAAGTCAGACATCTTAGCTCCCAATTCCTTAGGCCTTGTGGAATTAAATGAGGTATTCATGTAAAACACTTAGTACACTGGATTTAGTATGTATTAGCATCACCAGAGAACTTATTAAAATACTAGTCACTGGGCCCCACCTGGAGTTTCTGAATCAGTATGTCTGGGGTGAGGCTCAAGAATGTGCATTTCTAATTTGCATTTCACGAGATGCTGCTACAATCTGTCCCAGGACCAAACTTTGAGAAGGACTAACCTCGCATATACTAGACCTGCAATTAATGTTCACAGGGACTCCCCAGCCATCCAAGTACAAATCAAAAGGGCGAATGACAAGATATGGGGGAATATGAACCCAAACCCGATCAAGCAAAAGCTGCAAGCCCAACATCTAGCTGGCACCTAATGAGTAGTGAATAACCCCAACTTCCTTCCTTTGGTGAGCCTGTTCCTGGAGGTACACAGGCCGTGAGACAAAGACCCCACCTGCTAGGAGCTTCCACTCCACAGTCTCACCCAAACAGGGCAATGGCAGGAGGTCTGACACTGGACCCGGCTGCGGGCGTTGGGTTCAGGAGGTGAGGCTGCTGGTCCAAGGGATGGGAACCCAGTGTGTGAGCTCTGCAGCTGGGTGACTAAAGCCTGCTCCATGCCAGCTGGGCTTGAATCAGAGGTAATGGCCTGCTAATGGTTTTCAGAGCTCTGCCTTGGAGGTGTGGAGAGCCGTGTGACTCACTGAGAGCCGTGTGGCTCACTGCCGTGCCAGCCGGGGCGACTGGAGGCTCTTGCATCCAGAAGCCTCTGCTCTCAGCACCTTTTTTTTTCTTTTTTCTTTTTTTTTTTTTTGTGGTAAGCGGGCCTCTCACTGTTGTGGCCTCTCCCGTTGCGGAGCACAGGCTCCGGACGCGCAGGCTCAGAGGCCACGGCTCATGGGCCCAGACGCTCCGTGGCATGTGGGATCTTCCCGGACTGGGGCACGAACCTGTGTCCCCTGCATCGGCAGGCGGACTCTCAACCACTGCGCCACCAGGGAAGCCCAGCACCTTTTGTTTCATGTTCCTTCATTTATATTCATTCATTCTGCAAACACTAGTCAGGAACCCAGAATGTGCTGGGCTCTGGGAACACAGGCCCGGGTGAGGAAGACAGACTTGAAGGGGGAAGGACTGAAGGTGGGTGACCTCTCACCCATCCATCCCTCTCCTCATCAGGCTCTGAGTGGCAGGGGGTGGATGAGTCAGAGCTTTCCTCCAGGCTCCTGAGGCTCACGCCCTTTCTCATGGGGTCACAGAAAAAGCCTGATGAAGGAGAGGTTTTTGAGGTTAATTGTGCTGAACTTGGTTCCTGAAGGGATGTGGGATGGGGAAGGAGGAAGCATGGAAGATAGTGCCCGGGGGACCAAGAGAAAGTACCACTGACAGCTGTGGCCATAGAACTGGCTTGGAAGGGAAGGAGATCAACTTGGTTTCAGTTTGTTTTCTTGAGTTTTTTTTTTCTTTCTTTTAGAAGATGAGAAGGGAGTCAAGAAGCCCAGTGTGGGGATACTGGGGGATAAAAGTGAGGACGGAGAAAGTGTAAATGCTTCCTTGGCCCCAGCTCCCTTGAGCCTTCCTTCCCTGTTTCTCTGTCTCCAGCATCTCCCCTCTTCCTCTGGCCATCCTGTCTACCCTCTTGTCTCTTCAATGCCTCTCCATCCCAGACTACCTCTGAAGCTCCCGAGGAACAATTGAAAAGTACAGTGACCGCCAAAATTGCTCCCCAGACCCTGGCTCCACCTCTGCATCTGCTGTCCAGATTTTGCTTCAAAGTTCTGCGCGTCACTCACAACCAGAAAAGAAGTATTGATTAGAAAAGAAAAAGAAGTTGGGAATCTGAGTTGGAAAGTGGAAGGAGCAAGGGATCTCTTTCACATTCAGGTAACGGCACTGTGGCTAGTGAGCTGTAGTGGGACATCAATACCAACTCCAAACCCCACTCAAATCCTGCTGAATTGAGGTCTGATTAAAGGCTAACTGATGGATGGTGACAGTGAAGTGACTTGTCTAAGGGTATTCGATAAAGACTAGTTCTTCTCTCCCTTTCCTCCTCCAAATTTCCTGGAGGTCCCAGGACATTCCTAAGACGCTCCCCACCATCATCTCTGTGGCCGTGGACTAGCTTTTAACCTCTTGTCCAATTGCCAGAGCCTAGAGGTGGTTGGGAGCTTTGGAGTAACGAGCCTGGGCTCTTACTAGCTGTGGGAACTTGGGAAGTATGTAATTTCTCAGAGTCTCAGTTTCCTCATCTGTAAAAGGGGGATAATAATATCTACCCAATGGGATGCTGTGAGGATTAAATGAGATAATGAGTGTGAAGGGCTTAACATGGTACCCAGAAGAGAGTATGTTCTCAATATGTGTCAGTCAATAATAATTCCAATAATATCTCTACTTGGACGACCTACAGGTACCTTACACTCGGTATTTCTTCCCCACAAACCAGCTCCCTGGCCTCACTTTCTAGTTCCCTTACTGGAGTTAGCATTCCTCCTACATGTCCTTGGTGGTCTGGTCACCTGGATTCTATTCTGTTCCTTCCTTGCGTGAACTTTCTACCATCTCCTCATGCCCAAGTTCAGCCCTTCATTATGTTTTCCCTGGGCTTCCTGACATCAGCACTCCTGTGCAATCCCTCTCCACAGAGCCACCAGATGTAGCTTTTGGATTATGTCACTCTCTTCCTCAGGAACCTCCAGTGACTCCCCAGTGGCCACTACTAATGTAACTACACACTCCCCACCCTGACGGTTCAGGTCCTCCACACTATGGCCTGACGCACCCCACCACCCTCCTCCCTGCCCTTTCCCTCTCCCAACTCTTCCCCTTGGATGGGACATCACTGTCCCCACCACCCTCTTGGTCCCCAGGGTATGCTCTGTCAACAGAACAGATTGTAGAGACTATCCTAGGTAAAAAAAAAAAAAAAGAATCTTTTGATGCTACCCTCAACCCGCCAATACACTGGTCTACACAGTCAAGGTTCTCCAGAGGAACAGGTTTATATATAGAATGTATGTATATATACATGAATTGGCTCATGCAATTATGGAAGCTGGCAACTCAGAAATCTGCTGAGCTGGCAGGCTGAAGACCCAGGAGCACCAATGCTAGGTCCAGTCTGAAGGCCATCTGCTGTAGAATCAGGATAAGCCAACGTTGCAGATGAATTCTGAAGGCAGTCAGTTGGAGAATTCTCTCTTACTTGAGAGAGGCTGGTCTTTTGCTCTATTCAGGCCTTCAGCTGACTGGATGAGGCCCACCCACATTATGAAGGGCAATCTGCTTTGCTCAAAGTCTACCAATTAAAATGTTAAACTCATTCAAAAACACCCTCACAGAAACACCCAGAATAGTGTTTGATCAGATATCTGGGCATCCTGTGGCTGAGCCAAGTTGACTCATAAAATTAACCATCACCCCACTCATACTCCTCTCAATGTCTGCCCTCTTGAAAGGATCATAAAAAAGTCATCCACCTTGAAGAGTTCTATGGGGCATTTTGCGTCCCAGAAATATTTACACTGTATCTCTAATTGTGGAATTTCAGCACCGATTTCCCACGCAAAGGAAGTATGATTTTGAGTGGGGTGTAGGGGTCTTTCTGAAGCCTGTGAAGAAATCACAGCACACTGGCATTTCAGCCAGCTGGCTGCTGTCCATGGCTGATATTCCTGCTAGGCTTGGTTCACTCTTTTGCAGCTTTGCAGATAGTATGTCCAAGCACAGCTGTAAGAAAAATTGTGAAGTAGAGCAAAATACAGGGCATGAAACCAACCAGAAACCACAAAGAGTGCTCATCCGTGAGAGGAAGAGGACCTCATTGCCAGGCCACCGGGGAAACAAGAGATCCCTGGGCTCCAGGAGCTGGGAAGTGGAGCCCAGGGTGAAGGGGTGTGTGGTGTGTGTGTGTGTGTGTGTATGCATGGGTGCCTGTGTGTGTGTGTGTATGGGTGCCTGTGAATGTTTGTGTGTATGTGTATGCATGGGTACCTCTGTGTGTGTATGCATGGGTGCCTGTGTGTGCATGGGTGCCTGTGTGTGTATGTGTGTCTGTGAGTGTATGTGTATGAACCCTGACAGAAAGAGCTGGACACACATCTTGCCCTTCCTCAGGCTCTGGTGTTTCAGGTGTCTCTGGCCACAGCCCTGCTCAAGCTTAGTCCACTCTGCCCTTCTTTTTTGCCCCTTTCCCCATGACTCTCAGATGCCAGGATCCAGGCTCTGACCCCTGGTTTCTCACCATTGCCCTTCCCAGGATGCTCAGTCTCCTCAGGGTGTTGGGGAATCTGCTATGGGGCAAGACCCAGGAGGCCAAGCTTCTCCTTTTGGTTCTGTCTACATCTGCCTCAGGTTCTTCTATCACAAAGTGACTCAAAGCTAGTTGATCTGTCAGCTTCTCTTCTAGCTCCAACAATGTGTGAGTAATTATTTTGGAAAACAGTGAAATTTAATGAATGAGTATTTCAGGATGTTTCAGCTGCAAATAACAAAACACTTGGAATAAAGAACTAAATGATTGGGCTGATTCATCACAGCAAACCTGCAGATCAGAGGGAGGTGATCCCAGGATTGGTGTGGAATCTCTGAGAGATCATCGGGGACTCAGGCTCTTCCATCTTCTCTCTCTGCCTTCTTCACGGCTGCCGCTGTCTTCCCTCATGGTGGCAAGATGGCTGCAGTGGCTCCAAGCTTCCATTCTCATGTAGCAGCTTCTCAAGTAGGAAGAAAAGCGGTAAGAGTGCAATCAGTGAGGAAAATCTTTCTCAGAGCTCTAGTAGCTTCATTTTGGGTCTCTGGTCAGAACTGGGTCACAGGTCTAATTTTAAACCAATCACTGGACAAAGGGATGGGACGGACCAATCATGATACATCTACTTGGTCCTGATGGATGTATGAACAATTGAAAACTTGGGATTCTGTTAGCAAGAAAGGTTTGGAGCAGCTGTTTGGTGGGTTACAGGGGGAATGCTTTCAGGAGAAAGAAACAGTGTCTGGTTGTTGTAACCAAAAAGGGAATTTATTGGGAGGAAAATATAGGGTGGGGCCTGGAGGAAATAGGCAGAAAATAGCAGGAGCTTTTGAAATAAATGCTTTTCAGCCAGAATGGCCTGGTACAGACCCCTCATCACTGGGAGAGATTTCTAGTGCCTCTGTGCTTTGCATCACTTGTTCAAGACAAGTCTTGACAGAAGTATCATATTGAATCAGGCCGGGGTCCAGGCCTATGACCTGGACACCTGGGTGCAGAGAGGAGCACCTGGCCTGTTTAGTCTCCAAAGTAGCCACTTACCAAGACCTTATCCAATGGGAGATTCTTATCCAATAGGAAAGAGGAGTTGGAGGCTGCACAGCCAACACAAAGCCAGACAGCACAGCTAATATCCAGGAATTAGAAAAGCCTCTGTGAAGCCTGTGGCTTGGGAGATGCAGTCCTTGGGAAGCAGTGGTTGGGCTTATTTATTTCCACCATGATTAATTACCAGGAAACAAAGTAATGACTATATGCTCCATATCATTTTGCAAGTCTTAAAAACTGTTGGGTAAGTTCAATTTATTTACAACACTAATATCTGTTTATGTCAGCCAAGTTGGCAGTGTGGTTAGCTGTTCGCAACTTCAAGGAATTAGAAGCATATGGTTAAAACAAACAACAAACATTAGAAGGAACATCATCTCTGAGGAAGCTGGACTGGTGAGGAGTTTGATCTCAGGGCCTTAACTGCAGCTGCTTCTACCTTGGGTCTTTTCTGCAGCCCCATCCCACCCCCCACCCCCCACCCCACCCACCCCCCCGCCCAGGTAAGGCACTGATAGGAGCAGAGGCTCCTGAGGGGCCCAGGTTACATCTCCAGTGACTTGGCGATGGGTTGAGTTGGTTAGGCGGAAAGAAGCAGGTGTTCTTGCATTTTACAAATTCTGTTGAATTGAGGCAAAATTTCTGGTCATCCGCAGGACCTTCAATTAAAATGAGCCCTGTTTCATCAGCCCTGAATGCGGAGATCCGGGTCTGGGATGGTGGAAAGGATGGGGCAAGAGCGTGAACAGCTAGTGATGCTCATGCGCACACTCCCACCTGAGCATGGGCACACTCGCACCTGCACATGCGCACAATCGCACCCGCACGCACGCGCACACACTCGCAGCTGCGCTTGCGCACTCTCGCGCCTGCGCATGCGCATACACACGCATGTGCATATTCGCACCTGCGCACACAGCACAAACCGTGTGCGTGGGCCGTACCCTCAGTCGGCGCCGACCTCGTGCGATGTGCGTGGAAGTGAAATTGGGTCCTGGTGCCAGCCCAGTCAGCCTTGAGAATCCTGTGCCGGCTGTTCCTGCTTCTGGAGAGGGCGAAGCCACAGAGTCTGCTGAGGTAATGGCCTGGATTTTAATTGGTGCTAAGTGACCTCTTTGCGGGAGGCTTCAGGGTTGGATTCGTGCTTACACTTAGGGACAGACGAGGTCCCCTCTTCTTGGGGGCCCACGGGGGTGGCGGTCGTCAGCTTAGGGCACGTCAAATGTCCTTTCCTACATCCACTACAATTTAGACGCCTCAGATATTTAATATCTTTCCTCCCGGTGCACACTCAACCTTGGCGGAGAAACTCAACAATGGTGGTTGTCACATCATCTAAAAAGAAACATTCTCTTATCAATAAAACTCCTGACTAGAATATTCATATCTAATCAATCATCTTCTTTAAACCCCGCCCCCCACCCCGCCGCTTATCAGGCCCACTAAGTAGCCTCCTGAGGGACCATCACAAAGTCTCTTACCAGGAGCTCCACGGGAGGGATTGACCCCCGTACTCACATCACCAGGCCTGAGGCAACCCTGCACAGCCAAAGAGGAGTGAGAGAGGGGAGAAGGGGAGCCCACCCTCCTTCTGCCACCTGGATTCCTCTGTGACTCAGGAACCCAGCTGAAGTTCTCACTCCGCCCTCACATACCCCTCACACACTCAGATTTCCTCCTCAGAGCCTCTTCCTTGCCCAGGTGGAGCCGTGGATGTGTGACAGCTCAGTTTCCATCTGCCCACCAAACCCAACCTTCTCAATGACCCCGTGAGGCCTGCTTTCTTCAAAGACTCCTTTCCTGACTGTCCTGCCCCTCCTAGACCTCGCACCCCAAACTCACTCTCTCCCCCACCATCATTAAGGCAAGGCGTTTATTTCCCTCCAGTCAGACGCAGTGCTGCTTCCCTTGGCGATCTCTTTTTCCTGGCTTAAAGGCCACCTCTGGTGTTTATTCAGCGTGATTTCCCTGGACTACAGATATGATGTGTGTAGCAGATAGAAGGGGTGGGAAGCTAAAGGTAGTCTTTACCATCCGTGTATGACATTCCTTCCAGCTTTTTTCTTTCCCAGTTCGTTTGTTCATTGGTTCATTCGTTCATCAATCATGGATTGCTCATTTGTCATGTGTCAGGTGCTATGAAAGATAAAAGAGCGTGAAAGAAAACGTATAAGACATGGTCTCTGCCGTCAAGAAGCTCAGAGTCTAGTAGGGTAGGACAGTTCCACAAGCAGATAGGAGTAAGTGCAATGATGAAGGATTACAGACAGGAGCAATGTGAAGGAGCCCTGAACCTGGGTGGGGATGAAGCTGAATTGCAAAGGATGAGGAGGCATTGGCCGGGCAAGGTGGGGTGGGGGACAGGAGATCAAGAGACAGTGGTATCCCAGGGAGAGGGGACTGCGCAAGTAAGAGCCTGGAGGCCAAAAGTCACCAGGTGTGTGCTGGGAACTAAAGGTAGTTTAGAGTTGCCGGACCTTAAGGCAGGGAGTGGTGAGCGCTGAGGCCTGAGCTGCTACAACACCCAGGGGTGTCATCCTACTGTAGTCAGTGCTGATGGCTCCCCCTGCTGGGGACAGTTTTTGTGACCTTAGACCATGGCACTGAATGGGTCCCAGAGGCAGGTAAGGGCTGAGCTTGGTGGGTGTTACAATTTGAAAAGGGCCAAAGGACATGAACTTCAGCCTCATGCTAGCCCAGCTCCCTGGGCCTCACCGTGTGTGCCCTTCCAGACTCGCTCCCTCTGGCTCTTCCTTCCCATTCCCTCCCCCTTAGGTCACAACCTGTCAGAACTGGAAGACACCTTAAATGCCATCAAGAATAACCCCCTCTTTTAACAAAGAAAGACATGGAGGCCTGGAAGAGGGAGTGCCGGCGGTCACACCGCCAGTTAGTGGCAAAATCTGCCCGTCTGTTCTCCCCTCAAACCCAGCTCCCTACTGGCTGAGTGGGCAACACACCCAGCATCCACCCCCTCCTCCCAGCTTCTCTCGGTATTTTCTTTCAGGCTTTCAGGTGTGCCTGAGGCTAATTTACTTAAACCTCTCCTCAAACAGCTACTGTTTGGCGGGGGTGGGACCTGGGGTTGCACAGTAAGGCCCGAGGAGAGGTTTGTGGGAAATGCACTTCCTTACTCTTCTGAGGACGTTTCCAGAAGTCCCCTGGCTCTCCCTGGTTGTGGGGCAGGGGCTGCACACAGCACAGGGTGGAAACTATCGGAGGAGGTTCGGAAGAAGGAGGCCCCTGAGAGACAGACACAGATGTGAGGTAGGAGGGTCCCCCGCGTAACCTCTCCCTCAGGTGCGCTGGCGTAGCCTGGTGTGTGGTCTTGAGGAGAGCACAGAGACAGGACACCAAACAGAAGGACACCTTGTCCTGTGGCCCTCCCCTTGGTAGTGCCCTCCGGGGGTTAGGGGTGGGGAGGGCAGCATACCAGGAACTATGGGAAGTGATCAGGAGAAGCGGCTGGCTCGCCGCGATGCTAGGGGTGATGCCTGGAAGCCCCTGGAGCATGTGCGGCAGTAGGACGGGGTCACACGTGCATCAGTTCTGTAGATGATCACCTGCAGGTGTTCACTTTATCCTCGTCCCCTCCCCTTGATGTTGGGCTGTCCTGTGACTTGTTTTGGCCAAAGGAATGGAGCATAACATTAGCAGAAGCTGTAAATGTGCTCGTGTGGTTGAGCTTCACCCTGACACACAGAGCACGTCCTGAGCGTCCACTAGTCCCAGAATTCAGAGACGCGTGGAGCAGATGTGAACACGACCCGCGGTCTGAAGCAGAGCCACCGCAGCCCACTTGCAGGCCTTTGAATGAGAAATAAACATGATCACCATCTGAGAGTTTGAGGCATGGCCAAGAGCAAATCCTAGAATACAGGTTCCTTTGTGAGTAACCGAAAGTACAAATGAATTGTGCCGTAAATCAAAAAGGTTTTATTTCCTCACATAAACAGTCCAGAGGTAGGCCATCCAGGGAGTTATCCAGACCCAAGATCCTACCAGCTTTCTGGTTCATCAGAAGCTGTGGCCCTCAGCTTCGTGGTCAAAAGTGATGTGGATGCCCAAGGTCCAACCATCATGTCCACACTCCAGCCAGGAGGAAGGAGGAGGGAGGGGAGGGAGAAGAGCGTACCCATCTCTCTAAAGAGACTTCCTAGAAGTTTTTGCACACCAGAAGTAATTTTCAAAGTATTTACAACATGAATTTCAATTAATCAGAATGGATGCCCTCTGTCAACAACAGGTACATCTGTACCTGTACTTGTGGGTTGTCCTGATCACCTTTCCACTTGCAAATCTCATTGGCCACAGCTCAGTCACATGACCACACCTAGCTTCAAGGAACACTGGGAAGTGTTCTTTGAACACTGGGAAGTAGTCTTTATTCCAGACGACCATGGGCGCACTTACCTACTATCAGAGAAGGGGAGGACCTTTTCAGTGGGACAGCTAGCATCTCTGCCACACTATGGAAAGTACTTAAAGCTCTTGGTACAGGTCCACAAGCCCTTGGCACAATTTGAGAAACAATTTTCCTGAAAACAAGTATTTTTCAGAAATCATTGGCTGGCAAAATTTGACCTGAAGTGTCTGTTTATCCCTCTTGTGAATATTCGTATATTTGCTGCAGAAATATAATGTTTGATCATGAGGTGCTGCCCTGGATTCCTCTAGGGTATTTGTATGTGTGTGTGATACACACGCAAGTACAGTATTACCTATAAAATCTTTTAAAAGTCTGAATTTGAAACCCATTTGGCTCAGGGTTTTGGATAGAGTGATCACTCATCCCAGTTTGCTTGGGGTATTCTGGTTTACCCTTGTCCTGGTGAAATTATTAATAGCTCTCCCAACTTTCACTTTCACAATTGCTCAGTTTGGATGATAAATTATAGGGTCAGCCTATGTACAAACTAAGCTCTCAGTTAATGGCAGCAGTAATTACTGTTCCCCAGCAGAGCTCCTGTAGCGCCTATTGATATCTACAGATACGCTAAAATGTTTCTTCAGGTAACCATTCAGTTCCTCACGGCTAAACAGTACCCTCCTGCCGGTTTTGTCTCCATTCTTCATGAATTGGCTTCCAAGATAGTGTGGCAGTCAGTTTCATCCCAGTCACCTCTCAGAGAGCACAGGCTTGGAAGCAATGAACACTAAATCAAGGCAGTTTTACTGAATCCGGAAAATGACTAGCATATTCTGAACCTTGGCAGACTTTTCTTTCTTCATTCCTGGCGAATTTAAAAAATAGGTCTGGAGATGCCTGTGGATGCAGCAGAATTCCACAGGCATGATACCCTCTTCGCCCAGCAGAGATGTAAGGAAAACAGCAGGGTCAGAAGGCCTTTTCTTGCTTTCGTTAATTGTCCTCTGGGTCTCATGGCCAGGATCTCAACTGTGAGCAGGGCCAGCCCTGGACAAGGCCATAGAAGGCCCCCTTCTGTTCTCTTCCCCTCCGCTCCCTTGGCATCCATGTACCCTCTTAGCTTTCCCACTGCGAGGTGCAGAGAAGTGGATCCCAAACTTGGCTGGTCTTCACTCAGGCCTGGGGTGTGTGCGAAGAGAGATTGCCGAGGCTTGCCCCAGGTCAGTGATTTGGGAGTCTGGTGCCAAGCCCAGGAATCTGTGTTTTAACTATTCCCCTGTTGATTCTGAAGAGCAGCCCAGTTTAAGAAACAATGAGCAAGGACCTGGAATCACACAAAGCTGAGTTCAAATTTAACTTCTGTCACTGTGGCCTGGGGCGGTTTCTAAGCTTCTCTGAGTCTCAATCTGCCCATCTGTAAAATGTGAAACTTCAGGAAAATAATGTATTTTATTTTTAAAAGAATTAAAAAATCTCCTTTGAATATATAGTTGCATTCCTTTTTGTAATGCTCAGTGTTTTTATTGTGTTCACGCTTGTGGGATCTTAGTTCCCTGACCAGGGATCAAACCTGCGCCCCCTGCAGTGGAAGTGCGGAGTCTTAACCACTGGACCGTCAGGGAAGTCCCAATGTATGTTAAATTTAAAAAATATTTTTCAGATCGAAAGTCTATTCTTCTTCTCAAACATAAAATCAGACACTCCCCAGGTAGCTCATTAACACACTGGGAGAACCAAGGAGAATCTCATTGCTGAAAAGAACAGGCATAAAATCAGACACTCCCCAGGTAGCTCATTAACACACTGGGAGAACCAAGGAGAATCTCATTGCTGAAAAGAACAGGCATAGGCTTGCCTCCCACCTTGTCCTCTGCTCCCCTCCCATCCGGGAGAGCAAAGGGCAGAGTTCATGACCTCAAGGTGACAACAAAAGCAGATTTGTCTATGCTTGGCAGGTAGTGTGCAGTCAACAAATATTTGTCGATTGCTTGCTTGATTTTATGTTTTTGTTTACCCAATTTCCTCTGAAAGCTTTAGGAATCTAATTCTTGTTTGTGGGAAAGGCATGGTGGGAGAGAGGTGAACTGTGAGATTAGATAATATTTTATAGATGGGCTTTTATATTTCTGCCGTATTTGTGGCAATATGTCTTAATGAGAGACGATGGTCTTTAGAGTCTGATGGATTTGGTTTTAGATCTTGCCTTCACCATTGCTGTCAGGACAAAGTAAACTCTTAGTGGATTAACACGGTGAAGGTTTACGTCATCCAAGTCACAGTCCAGTGCAGGTAGCAGAGGACAAGGTGAAGGGTGATGTGTTCCATGTAGTCACTGAGGGAGCAAGCTCCTCCCATCTTTATGGCTTCCCGGTGCCCTGGGTCATCCAGATAGCGATGGGAAAGGGCATGATGGACCAAGGTTTTTACGCACTAGGACCGGAAGTGGCAAAATCACTTCTGTCCCTATTTCACGGGCAGAATTCAGTAATGCGGTCAGCCTAATAGCAAGAGGACCAGGAAATATAGTTTAAGACGTGCCTAGAAAGAAAAGGAGAAAATGGATACTAATGAGCAGTAGAAGGTTCTGCCAGACCCATTCATCAGCTCTGTGACCTTGGGCAAATGCCTTTAACTCTTAGCCTTAGTTTCTTCATCTGTACAATGGGAATGATACACATGTATTGGGATAGTTGTAAGACTTAAAAGATATAATATATATAACATGCTTGATACACAGTGTGCCCTTCCCTTTTAAATATATGGAAGAGCATGTTTTCTTTCCTCTGAGTAGCCCCAAATACTGACTAGTTGAAAGTTTTGGCCTTCAACAAACTTTCTACCAAGTTAGGGGAACACAGATGAGAACACAGCTCCTGTCCCCTGGAGTGGAGGGTTCAGTTTGGATCATCTCCTTTCAGCGAAGCAGTGAGGCGGTCCCTGAATCTTGGGGGAGTTTGTCTTAATGTCTTTTCATGACATGTGTTAGGGGTTTGCTGGAGTATTACCTTAAAAACCAGAAGCATCTGTACTCTAGTTACCTGGAGGAAAGAACCAGAAGAAAATGACTTCCATGGCAGCACCAAGCAGTTATGTTAATATAAGTAAAAACATTCTGATGACGTTTAGTAGCCTGTTGGAAAGATTCTGGAAAAAATATTTTCTTCTCTTGAAATCTTTAAGCAAACGTCAGTTTCTACCTTTTGGAATTACTCCGCACCTCCCAGCCTAGGGGCAGAAGAACGGGAGCTGTTGCTTCTGGGGCCACCTTCTTCTCTCCTGTCCTTTCTTGGAATGGCCCTCCTGCAAATGAGGTGCCTAAGGCTTCGTGCCTGAGTTGACCTACCCCAGAGCTATCCTCTGAGGTCTTCTTTATTGGAACATCCAGACTGCTGCCTAACCACTCTGGCCAGGTTGCAGAACATTCTGTTCACTTGACCAGCCTTACCCAATGAGGACAAGTAGAAGGGGGTCAATGTAGGAGATGCAAGAAGAGAGGAGAATAGCAGCGTGTTGTCATGGGGACTGGGACATAAATGATGCCTTGTTTCAGAGACGCAGTCATGCCCGGGGTGCTCTGCCCTCCACTGTGTGCCCCGTTGGGAGGTTTTGGCAGGGCACGGGGCTGAACCAGAGCTCAGAGCCAGGAGAGGAGAAGGGGGGAAGGCTTGGCAGCCAGATGCTTTCTCTTCCTCTGACTTTTGCTGGGTCACTTACTAATGACAGGGAACCCAGACTGTGCTGCTTTCTGCGAATGACTTCCAGCCACATCCCTCCCCAAACCCTGACTGGAGGCCACTCTATTTTTAAATTTCTCTTGGGAAGTAGATTCCAGAATTTCCCTGGATGAGGCCCAGGCCTTGGACACAGCAGACAGATTTATCAACTCCAGGTGTGCAAAATACATGCTAAAAGCCAATCTGATAAAAGAGGCTGGAGAAATGTGCTCGAAGTTTACAAGGGAAGGAACATGAGCGGTTGAGAATTTAAATGAAATGCAATGCATGTGGTTCCAGACAGAATGTGCCCAAGCTTATAAGGCAGTGAATAAATTTGGTGAAGCACTAAGAAATGTCATGAGATTGAGAGACATTTTATAGAAATCACTGATGACCAATTTGACTTTCATACATACTGTATGAGGAAGATTACCCTTAGATCATATGTGGACTTATTAAAACTAGAAGATGTACTTCAACAGCATCCATTTTACTTCAAGGCAGCAAGAATTGCTATAGAGATCTATTTGAAGCTTCACGACAACCCCCTTACAGATGAGAATAAAGAACATGAAGGTGATAGAGCAAACATGTCTGACAAAGAGCTAAAGAAGCTACGTAATAAACAGAGAAGAGCTCAAAAGAAAGCCCAGGTAGAGGAAGAGAAAAAATATGCAGAAAAAGAAAAGCAGCAGAGGAATCACCGTTGTGCCTGGATGCAGGAGAATGACGGATGGGCTCTTCCTGTCAGGGGAGCTGCTGATTTCCACTAAATCCAGGGTCACATAGCTTTCTGTACTCATTTGCGTTCCATTTGCATAAATTAGCATGCCGCCGAAAGCAACCCAGTGAATTAACACAAAAGGACTCAGCTTTTGTGCCCCAGGGAGGTGATGAGGGAGGCAGCGTCATCCCCAGAGAGAGCGCGGCAGCCCTGACTTGTAGGCAGGAGGCTCCGTGGTCCCCTTGGCCTGCAGGTCCTCAGCGTGGGCCGGTGGGAGGAGGCATCCTCAGATCTGAGTAAAGGTCAGAAGGGAGCTAAGCTGGGGGAAGGGGTGGGAGCAGATGTGGAAGGTCCCAGTGAGACCGAGCGTTTCAGTGGAGATGGAGACAGCCCATGGGGCGGGGACAAAGGGAAGAGGGAAGAAGGAGCAAGAGTGGGTGGGTAAGTAGAGGCAAGTTGGTGGCGAGCACTGCATGGCCAGTTAGGATGGCACACGGTGGACATTTGTTAGCTAGCAAGCTAACGGTCCTAGAGAGCGTGTGGCCAGGCGGGTTTCCCAGGAGCCATTTCCATCCTCTCTCGCCAGGCGGGTGTTAGACTGGGGTCTCTTGCTGGGGTCTGGAAAGTCATCCCTTGGGTCTCTGAGGTGTCACAGCCTGAAAGTGCAGATGACAGATATTAAAGTGGTTCCAGATGAGACAGATGACAGCAGGACAGGACTTTGGGTTGTTTTTCCAGAAGAAGGAGCAAGGTACGCCGTCCGCAAATACCACTCATTTCCCCGGTGGCCATGACACTCTTGAAGCTGAATGAAGGGTGCTGCCTGGCAGAGGAGCAGAGGGAGGTGGAGTGGCCCTCACAGCCGGGCGAGGCTGGCACCTGGTGCAGTACCCGCTGTCCTAAGTACCACACATGTCTCTAAGCCACGGAGTTTATTGACTGCTGGCTGTAGGCTGGCCACTCTCCATAGTGCAGGGTCTAGTACCTTCTAAGGCCATGCACTCCGTGGAGTCAGCCCCTGGTGGGGTCAGGAGTGTGGACTTCGGTGTCAGACCCCTTGGGATTTAATCCTGGCTCCGCCACTGGGGATCTTGGGTAAGGTATGTGAACTCATCTGTGCCTCAGCTTCTTCATCTGTAAAATGGGAATAACATTGCCTACTTCATAGAGCTGTGGAGAAAGAACTAAACACAATAATCCCTATAGAGTTCTTAGAACAGCAACTGTCTGAGAGGAAGCACTCAATCGATACAAACATTATCACATGCGGCAGCCCCAAATAAGATGCAGTGGAAAAGATTGCAGAACTTGGAGAGAAACACGGGGTGGGCTGCTCATTTCTTGGCCCTGTGCCCAGCGTGGCAGCTGCTCATACAATTTCTACTCAAGCTGATGCAGCCACAGCAGCAGACCGTGTGGACAAGGGCCAGGCATGGGCTCTGGCCAACCACAGGCTAGGAAATAACACCGTTAGCTGATGATGGTTCCTTTTTTTTTTCTCCCTCCAGCAGGGGAGTATGAAGGAAAAGAAATGCCTCCTGTATTCGTTTGGCTGGAGAAAGGGACCCCAGCAAGAAAGAAAGGCATGGGACCCTTCGTGACTTTTTTCTACCACTCCCAATAGAAGGCCCTTGGGGAGGGCCTGGCATTGCGAGCAAGAAGGGACTGAACATTATTAATGGTCTCTCTCCATGTCCTGGGCCTCCCATCACTTAGCACTGGCAGAGGGCTGCTGGAAGGAGGGGAGCAGGGACTGTGGAAGGTCACCGTTGTGCCTGGATGCAGGAGAATGAGGGATGGACTGGTGACTGTAGGTCTTTATAACAAACATTTATGGAGCCTCTAATATGTGTGCTGCACCTGGGGACTCAGAAACAATAAGACATGGCCACTCCCCTAAAGGGGGTTACAGGTTGTACCAATTGAAAAGAATGACTTCAATCCCTTCTTCTCAACAGAGTCCTCCACAGATGCGACTTCTCCCTCTGTCCCGGGCACTCAGACAGCCTTGGGGACTCTCACTGTTGGCCTAAGGTGACTTGCCTGACAGCACACCTGTGTCCCACTCTCAGCTTATCACCGACTTGCAGAACTGCTCTCTGTGGCAGAAAGCACTGGACTGGTGGATTACAAAGAGTTCTGAGAGGCTTCTTAGCAGGCTGTGCTCCACATCATTGCCACTCAGATCCCAGAGCAACGTGCCAGCTGCCTGCTTTTTCTCCAGCCCTTGCTCTTCCCTCAAGATCAAGCTGCTGGGAGTTCCCTGGCGGTCCAGTGGTTGGGACTCCGTGCTTCCACTGCAGGGGGCAAGGGTTCAGTCCCCAGCTGGGGAACTAGGATTCCACATGCCTCGAGGCACGGCCCAAAAAAAAGAAGATCCAGCTGCTGATGCTATGGGATGTCTGATAGCCCAGCCTGGGATCCCTACTCTGGGCCCCATAGTTCACTTGTTTGAAGTGAACGGAGGAAATAGACTTTAATGTAACAGAGTTGTTGTCTCTTGGACCTGGCCTTAAGAGTTGTGTCTTCTTGTTTTACATCACCTCCAGTTTATCCTCAGCCTGACTTCAGTCATCACCACCCTGTTAAATCCTGGATGCCCAGAAAATTTCAAAACTGGCTGCGAATTTATTCTTGAATTCAGAGAATTCCTGGACTTTGGGATCAAAAGAAGCTACTTGTGTCTGGGGTACAAGGAGGTGGTTGGAGGGGGGCTGGTTATATGGATCCCAACTTGCCGTATCTGTGTTCCCCCCTCCCCCCATCCATCTCTGAAGGCTGAGACCCAGGCCAGGGCTGGGACAGGCCTCTCTGGGCACAGAAACCTGCCAGCATTGATTTCGCTCCTGAACCAAGAGGCCAAAAGGACATTGTGGTGGTGAGGCAATGAACATGAAACAGAAACGAGTGGCTTTAGTTTCAGGAAGTCCAAAGTGGAAAGCAAGTGTTGACATTCTTTAAGACCCATTGGAGGCTGTATTTTGTGCTGCGCTAGCCAGAACTCTGCTACTTACTTGAAGTAGGACCTTGGGAAAGTCCCTTTCCTCTCTAGGCCTCAACTTCCTCATCTGTAAAGTGCACGTGGGATTAGTCAAGATCCTTCTGGGCCTGACCTGATATGGCTCTAGGTGTTCCAGTAATCTATCGCTCAGAGAGGACAAAGAGCCTGAAGGTATGTGGGGAGAGATGGGGAGGAAGGGGCTAAGAAAGGTTCAGTGGGAGTCCTTGTGAGTTTAGCTAACTGAGAGGGGAGAGGAAGAGAGAGGAGTGGAAAAATAAAGTGAAAATGGGGAAGAGGGAAGGGCATAAGCCTGGGGGCTAAGGGGGCCACCACAGTTACCTCAGGGCTCCTCGGGCACATCCGGGCCAGGTTTACTTTGTTAGGGTGGGGGTAGGGTTGGGAAGTAGCAAACTGTATTTTCCATAGAGGGCCACAATGATATTGCCACCCGCCATGTTCTTTTGCATCGTGATCTTGCCATTTCCCTGTCAAGAGGTGGAGTCTAGTTCCGCTCCCTTCAAATCTGGCCTGGCCTTATGACTTGCTTGTAACCACAGAACGTGGTAGAAGTTACGCTGGGTGACTTCTGAGGCTCAGTCAGAAGCAGCTTCCACTTGGTCATCTTGGGTCACTCGATCTGAGGGAAGCCATATGACTACCTGAGACCATCATGCTGGAGAGGCCACATGTAGGCATTCCCGTTGACCGTCCCAGCTGAGGCCCACCTTCCAGCCATTTGCCTCAAGGCACCAGACACGTGGATAAAGCTACTTTTGACTCTCCAGGCCAGAATACTGACCAACCTCTCTTGATAACCACGAGGAGGAGAAGATTCACCCCACTGAGTCCTACCCAGATTTCTCATGTAGAAGAATCTATAAAATATAAGAAAATGACTGTTGTTTTAAGCCACAAAGCTTTGGGGTAGTTTGTTATAAAGCAAAAGGTACTGGCACAGGATGGTAGGGGATGTTTAAAAATATAAGCTTCCTTGCAATGAAAAATCCTTAAAAATGTATAAACAAGACTTTAAAGATTTCAGAGATGTGTGAAATTTCAAAATTAATTTGGAAACCAACTTTAAATTTTGCCTATTAAGGACATTACAACAAAACTACCATTTTCTGTAGTTCACCATATTACTTATATACCTATATATATATATTTTTGTTTGTTTGTTTGTTTTTGCGGTACACAGGGCTCTCACTGTTGTGGCCTCTCCTGTTGCAGATCACAGGCTCCGGATGCGCAGGCTCAGCGGCCATGGCTCACGGGCCCAGCCACTCCGCGGCATGTGGGATCTTCCTGGACCTGAGCACGAACCCGTGTCCCCAGCATGGGGAGGAGGACTCTCAACCACTGCGCCACCAGGGAAGTACAATTATATATTTTTAAGTATATTTTTATCATGGAAAAGGGAGCAAAGTCACTATATCCCACCTGAATGGCCAAAAGGAAAGGGCTAAACAGTATCAAATGTTGGCAAGGATGTGGAACAACCAGGACTTTAATACATTCCTGGTGAGAATTATTATTTCCACAGTCATTTTGGAAGGAAAATAGCTTGGCAGTATAATCAGAAGGTGAACATATGCATATATTCAATTCCATTCCTATGTATATGCCGAACAGAAGTTTATGTATATGTTTACCAACAAATCTGTATATAAATGTTCATAATAGCACTATTTTTAATAGCCTCAAAATGATAATAACTTAAATCAATAACAGAATAAGTTGTAGTATCATCACACAGTGGAATACTGTATAGCAGTGAAAATAAATGGACGATCGCCAGGAAAGTCATGCACAAACCTCATAAATATAATGTTAAGGGAAAGAAACCAGAGTCAAGGAGTACATACTATGTGATTCCACTATGTAAAGTTGAAAAGCCAACACCATTCATCTGTGGTGTTGGAAGCTAGGGTAGTAGTTACCCTTGAGTGACTGCAAGGGGGCACTTCCAGAGGTGCAGCGATGCTCTGATTCTCCGTCAGGTGCTAGTTTCATGGGGTTGCTTATCTTGTGAAATGTCATCGAGTGGTATGCTTACGATGGCACACTTTCCTGCATGAATGTTATAAATTGACCATTGAACAACATAGGGGTTAGGAACCTCGCCGCCCCCAGGTGAAAATCCGTATATAACTTTACAGTTGACCCTCTGAATCCGCGGATCCACATCTGCGGGTGCAACCAACCATGGAATGTGTAGTACGGTAGTATGTATTTAGTAAAAAAAATCCAAGCTTAAGTGGACCCGAGCAGTTCAAACTCGTGTTGTTTAAGGGTCAACTGCACTTCAGAATAAAATGTTAGGAAACAAGGAGGTAGGACATGATCTCAAAGCCAAGGATAGATCTTTAAAAAACTGATTTAGTTTTATGAAAAGCAATATATTTGTTCTTGTTTTTCCCTTGAACCAGTGTATATTGCATTATGGCAGGGTCCTGGGACTGTGAAAGTGTCAGAGGGAAAAGAAAAGAGGGGTGATGTGAGCATCAGCCGAAGCTGTGGGGAGCAGGCAAGCTCTGCAGGGAAGGTACTTCTCAGCGGCTCCTTGCTGCTGCACTCACAGTTCACCTGCAAAGTGTATCATGTACTGGCATGTGCATCTCCAGAAAGATGTTTCCCAGCCTTTCACAGGCCGTGGCACGTGCAGAAAATGACAACATTGGAATGGCACACACTGGGGTACCAGATGGGGCTCCTGGCAGCCAAAGCCAAGTGGCCTGGTCCTCCAGGTGCTCCCGGGATGCGGGATATCAACCTCAGCACACCTGTGGGATAATGTCCTCTTAGAGAGAGTGTGGGAAGCCATGGGCCTCCATTATCCGTTTCACGTTCTCCGAACTGGCAGAGGGGAAGAGTCTAGGCTTCCCTTGCCCTTCTGCTCTTGGAGAAACCAGCTCTGCACATGCCTCACGCTGGGTTACAGGTCCCATTTGCAGTAATGAAGATCATGGGGTTCAGGGGAGTTGTGCAGCATTCTGGGTCCCTCCTCTATGCTGTGGCCTTACTTCTATTTCTCGCCTCCTTTCCCACGGAACACCCCACTCTGTCTCCCGAGCACATTACGCCCTGGGCACACTGCACTTGTCTGCCATCTGTGAACATCTCCCAAGCCCTTCTCTCTCTCCATCACACCATTTCCTCTGCCAGAGCACTCAGCCTGCCATCCCTGTGCTAAGCGCTCCACTTCTCTGTGCAGCCTCTTTCTATACACTGAGGCCACTACCACACTGTGATTTGTGTTACAAGCGTGTGTGTGTGTGTGTGTGTGTGTGTATGTGAACATCCTCATGGTCCCTGATTTCCTATCTTGCCCACAGTAGGTGCTCAACAGTTATTTCTCAAATGACTTCCATGCTGCAGAGGGACCCTGGCACTAACTCCACCCCTGTTCTTGGTGGTCACTCATTGTCCCCTTGGGTCCGGATCCCCAGCCTCTCAGGGACCTTCAGCCATTTCAAACTCTGCCACTCCACTGCCAGGGGCCTGGAGCCATGCCGCCTGGATGAGACACATCCTCATTGTCCAGACCCCCCTCACCTCCCCTAGCTCACACCTTTGGGGTTGGCATTAGACTAATTGTGGTGTGACAAAGGGAGAGGGTCACGGTGACGCAGCCTCAGTGCTGACTCCCCTCATTCAAGTGCCAACCTGCAGTACCAGCATGTGGCCACAAGGGGCTCTCTGGGGCGACCCATTGCCCAGGGGAGGAGGGCGCTGTGGAGAGTGCTGCCCAGATAGACAAGGAACTGCTCAGGGGTTCTGCCCCTCTCCAAGTGCTGAAGCCCCACTGCCCGCCTTGGCTGCCTTATCCTAATGTTTTACCCTTAGCTGTCTAGGAGCTGTTGGTTTCTATCTTAACACATTACTCCTTGCTTTCCGTGAGCCTCTCTTCTGGCCCCCCACTCTACTGACCAACAGCCGCCACAGGGGCAAGTCACCTCCACTTTTGTCAGTTCCACTTCCTTTAGATGAGGGCCAGACCTACACCACGAGCTCCCCGTCTTTCAGGATGTGGGCTGGAAAATTGTCCTGTTCCATCTCTTCAACACGTCCCGACTCCGCCCCCTTCTGTCTCCCCAGGGCCACCCAGGTTCGGGGCTCCCCGGCTCTGCCAGGATTAATGCAGTGGCTTCATGGAGGACCCCGTGTCTGCAGACAGCCCCCTGCCCATCAACTCTCCACCCTGGAGCCAGAGAGATCTTACTCCCATCAGACTCTGGCCTTCAGTGGTTCCCCAAGTGCCAGACACTCAAATAGTACCCCAGGCTCCTCAAGACCCAGCTGCCTGATTCTCCAGCCTCACGTCCCTCCTCTCTTGCCCTCCAACCAGTAGTACTGAAATACTTGTAGTTGCTCAACACAGCGTGGTGTGTCAAGCCTTTGTACTTTGCACACGCTCTTTCCTGTGGTCTGATCATCTCCCACCCCTCCCCCACCTTTACCCTTGCTCCTCATACTTCCTTCACCCGGCTGAGCCCTATTCATCCTTAAAAGTGCCAAATCCCCTGTGAAGCTTTCCCTAACCAACAACTCCTTCCCACGCCCCAGACCCCCTCCTCTGAATAGATCCAGTCCCCAAACACACGTCTCTCATTGTATTTGTCACTCAGAGTTGTGATCATTACTCGTGCTGTCCTGTCTCCTCCACCCTCTGTGTACCTCTGTGCGGGACCGGGGTGGCACACTGTCTGAAAGTTGTTGCACCGAGGTAGCTCCCTCTCTGCACCATCACCTGCCACCTTGATTAAGTCCTTTAAATGCTCTGAACTTCCGTTCGCTTATCTGCAAAATGGAAAGACGTGAGAATCGGAAGGGGGCACACACATTAAGAACTTTATAAACAGCTAAGGGCTTTGCACGTGTTTGTTTTTTTTTGTGTGTGTATTTATTTTATTATTTATTTTTGGCTTCGTTAGGTCTTCGTTGCTGCGCGTGGCTTTGTCTAGTTGCAGCGAGCAGGGGCTACTCTTCGTTGTGGTGTGCGGGCTTCTCTTGTTGCGGTGGCTTCTCTTGTTGTGGAGCACGGGCTCTACGCGTGCGGGCTTCAGTAGTTGTGGCTCGCGTGCTCTAGAGCGCAGGCTCAGTAATTGTGGCGCACGGGCTTCGTTGCTCCGTGGCATGTGGGATCTTCCTGGACCAGGGCTCGAACCCGGGTCCCCTGCGTCGGCAGGCGGATTCTTAACCACTGCGCCACCAGGGAAGTCCCTGTGCACGTGTTTCTAATGCATTTTCTTCCTTCAGACTAGTGTTTCCCTGCACTTGCCTGTGTGGAAATCGTAAGATCAAAGGAATGTGATGTGATCTTTTGGTAATTTCTCCTCCTTGGGTCCAAGGAAAAGCTGGTGGAGTGTAAAGCATTAATTGTTTCTCCCTGCAGCTCCTAGTCTTCTCGGAAGCTCTGGGTTAATCCTGGGGTCAGGAACCTTGTTTGGCCAGGGGAAACAGTGCATATGTGTAGGTCTTGGGCTGGCTCCCTTTCTCATCAGTGCTCCCCACCAAGTGCCCACCATTCCGTCCACCAACAGAAGAGACCTCTCCCCACCCTCCCGTGATGAGGTCTGTGCAAGTCACAAACTGGAGGTCCAATCAACAAGGATGCTCTGACCTAACAAATACTCTCCCTCATGTGAGGTTTAAGGATTTGGTTTTGGAGCCCCACAAAGAAAAAGTTCCTGCAGATTTGGTATGGAGAAACTCTTCTGAGCAGGGCATTCAAAAGTCTAATTAGTGGTTGGAGGAGGACTGGACGTTGGACGTTGCAGGAGTGAACGCTGGAATTCCAGGTGGGAGCCTGTTTCTGGCCGCGGCCCGGGTAATGCCAGAGACTAGAGGTAGAAGCCTGGGAGCCAGACACAGCTCAAGGGTGGACTGGATGCTCTCGAGATAAGGCCAGCTAAGAGCTGTGAGCCCACTGAAGTTCGAAAACCGGCTCCCAGCCCCCACCCCTCCCTCCCCTCAATCTAGTAAAATTGATGCTCATCTCTGTAGTTTTGGAACATGATGGTAAGCCTCGGGTTCTTGTGCTGGTCCTATCTCAGGCTTGTTTGCTTGCTTCCTTCGCATACTACAGACAGGGCTTTGCATAGAGAAGTGGGCTGGTGGATCGCTGTTCTGCAAAGATCCCATTGTGCGACTGGAGCAGGTTACCTTCTCTGAGCCTCAGTGTTCTCATCTGTAAAATAGGCATATCGTTCCTTCTTTTCCTAATAACCAAACAAGTGCTCTTGTACTTTACATTAAATAAATGTACTTTAAAGATGCCAAGCCTTTCTGACATCACTTTTGTGCATAAATAAAAGTGAAAAAAAGAGACAGGCATTGGCAATAACTTCATCACAACTGCCATGGTGATTGTTGGACCATCCTGATTTCGGAGTTAGTAAAATGTGAAAACTACAACACCTGTGTACCTACCATCTTGCTTAAGAGACAGAAGAATTCCCAGCAGCTCTAACAGCCTAGTGTCAACCTCCTTGACCTAGCCTTTCCACCCTAGAGGAAACTGTCCTCAATTTTGTGTTTACTCTTCCCTCATTTTTAGCTACCGTTTTTTTAAAACATGTACCCTATGCAGTCTGTTGTTTGAGCTTGTTTCAGAATGGTTCCATGAGTGGAACTGTATCCCATTCTTTTGATGTTTTTAAAAATCATGAGAAGTTGATCTCTGCTAATGTGTGTAGCTCATTTATGTTTCACTATTGAATATTCCAGTCTCCTCATATCCTGCTGTATGAATTCTGCTGATGGAAATTTGGGCTGTTTCCCGTGTTTTGCTGTTAAGTTATTTTTGCTATAAGCATTCTCAGAGTTGTTTCTTAGAACGTGTGTGTTTCTCCAGGGTATATACCTGGGCAGGGAACGGCTCAGTCTAGATAAGGTGCTTGGAGTTCTGATCGCTAGCTCATACTGCCGCCCTTATTTCTGTCCACTGAATAGCCCGAGGGGACATGAGTCCTGTTCTGGCTTTGTTTACAGACCTTCAGGGGGAATAAGTGTTTATAAAAAGAATAGGGGGTTAGTGAAGGAGAGCTTCCCAGCCCATAGTCTGACTTTGAGCCATGGCCCTGGGGGGCAAAGCCAGAAAGGAGTGGAAGCCAGATGGAGCACTGCTGTTGGCGCTGAGCATGCGTGTGAGGTGGGGCTGCCCTTGCCTGGACACTGGGTCTCAGACTGTGGCACAGCTGACATCACAGAATCCACTGTGAGGCTACGGCTGGGCTTCGGGACCTAGAAATTCAGACAAAACACTGCATGCATTCTCAGATTGTATGTTTTTTAATTTAAATTGCTGTAGGAAGCTGAAATGGGCTCTCCAGGGGTATTTCCCAGAGCCCTGGTCCCCTTTGCAGCTCCCAGCTCTAGGTCCTATTGATGGGCTTCAACGGTCACTGGCTCCATGGTCTCAGATGTCACACCAGTGATTTCCAGCCCCTGGCCACTCTCTGCTGTCTCTATGATGGCCTCCTTTTGGGTCCCTTCCACTGGGTTCGCCAGGATGCTCACATATTTTTTGTGTGAAGAGGCCACTGTCTTTGTTGTAAGTCTGGCTCTCATATTCCTGAAGACAGAGCTGATCCCGCTGAGTCTCTTGGTGGTGGGACCCGAACTCGCTGGAGATAAGCTCCTGCCTGTTTTGTGCGAGGTCCTGGACCCGTTGGTGATGGGAGCACGGCTGATCTCTTTGTGAGCAGTGCCCTGATACAGAAATATTATTAGGTCCTGCTTATTTGTATTATGTTCTGAGTCTAAAAATTAGTAAATACAAAGCCTGAAGAAAAAAGGTGGGTACTTCATAAGTGCTACCTACATAAATGTTCAAGTATTAAATGCCTGGAAGAATAAGCAGGTTGTCTCCAGAAAGGGCAGCTAGGAGGCTACAAACAGGAGGGTAGCGCCTACTTTTTCACATTGATGACATGAGTAAGAAGTTTTGGAGCTCATGGAAAGAATATTATTTCTTGTGATTCACTGTGGGGTGGGCAGAGTAGGGGCTGTGACCCATATTTTATGGTTCAGGGCACTGAAATTTAGAGAGATTGAGTAACTTGCCCAGAGTCACAACACTAATGAGTGATGGGTCTGAGGCAGGGGAGGGAGTTGATTCCCTGGGGAATGAGATTCCTGAACACATGGACATGAGATCATGCCCTGGATACACAAACCAAGAGCTCTCCTCACTCCCTTTCCCACATCCTCCTGCCCCAAGGATGCTGCAGGGAGACAGCTGGTACTCGGAGGAGGTGCCTGGCCCAAGAGAATGGCTCAAACCGGGACCCACCTCCTGGCTCTGCGTTTCAATCCCTGACCCCAAATACAATGCCCTTCCCCCAAATGAAGACCCCCTGATGGACTGGGGTATCCAAATATGTGTGCATCTCCCCTCCCTTCCCCCTCAGCACTGGATTCTAGCAGCTGATTTGCAGTGAGACTTCCTGGTGGTCAGGTGACCACCCTGAATGACCAGTAGTCTACTTGACTCCCTAACTGACTCAGAACCCAGGACATTCCAAACCAACTGCCCACATGACAGTTGCACAGAGAATCAGCATCATCTTCAACTGACCAAACCTTGATGATGAGCAGTTAATATTCATTAGCTGGGAACAGGGTCTACTGGGCTGGTGTTTTGGTGGCTTAACAGATGAAGTTTACAGGCCCCCAGGGTCTCACTGACTAGAAACTGCCCAGTCGTCTGAGCAGCTTGGACTAAGGCCTGGCTAAGAGCGGGCAGTGGCTGCACGGGCTCTGAGTGGGCACCTTCCCTGCCCAATCCTCCCTCAGCCAGATCCGGGCTCTGCTGTACAAACTACAGCCATTACTCCTGAATCTACTTACTGGTATTATTTCCACAGTACCTTCGGTGGAGTGGTTAGTGGGGGTGCTATTTGCGTCCCTACCCTGTTGTTTGGCCAGATGCTGATTCTGATGTGTCTGAACCACCGCTGCAGATGGCCGGCAGATTATCTTGATCGCAGATGATATTCTTGTGCATCCTGTGTTTGATTCCTTTATAATCTTCCTTTTCTTCTTGGTACCCGAGTCATGATCCTGGAAAACACAACAAAAATTGAGAGAACTATTGATATGTTGGTGGGAGAAGACCATGCGGAGGTGTCAATTCATTCCCAGGTCACGTCTGTTCTCTTTGTTCACCAGCCTCTTAGGGGAGTCAAGTGAATCAAAGCTGGCCTTGAGAAGAGGGTGTTGCAATGTGGTGTGCACTTA
Source organism: Mesoplodon mirus (assembly GCF_964341445.2). NCBI lineage: Eukaryota > Metazoa > Chordata > Mammalia > Artiodactyla > Ziphiidae > Mesoplodon > Mesoplodon mirus. The sequence continues at coordinate 153,340,226 of NC_138978.1, read as the reverse complement.
AAATAGCCAGCAGGCTGACTGCACGGGGACATGACTTTATTTAGTGAGGTAATATAGAAAGGGAGCACAGCACAGTGACCGACAGAGTGGGGGCTGGTGCCTAATGGTCTGGATTCAAATCATACCAGAAGCCACGTGAACCTGGGAAAGTTATGCAGACCCTCTGTCCTCAGTTCCTTGTTCTGTGATAATGGACATGTTAATAGGGCCCACTTATTAGTATTACATGATGAAGCTTAATACAGCAAATCAGGTAGACCCTGACGAAAAATGATGGGTACTTCATAAATGCTACCTAAGTGTTCAAATAGTAAATGTCTGGAAGAATAAGCAAGAAATGTGGTAGTGCTGCCTCCAGAGAGGGGACCTGGATGCCACAGGGCAGGGGAGCAGGGAAGGTTATGGGTGTGATGCTTTAGAGCTTGTGAAGAATATGTGTTATCATCTCCTGTGATTCCCACATCAGCCCCGTGGGGAACTCACGGCAGGCGCTGTGATCCATATTTTATGGTACATGGCACTAAAATGTTGAGATTTTAAGTGACTTTCCCAGAGTCACAAAGCTGATGACAGATGGATGTGGGACAGGAATGTAGTTGGTTCCCTGGGACAGAAATCCCTGAACCCCCCTGAATCCTCTAGATGGTGCCCTGGACTCCTGAGCCCAGGGCTCCCCTCCCTCCATCCCCCCAATCCTCCTGCCTGCCCCATGGTTGCTCCAAGGGCAGGAGGGGTCTGAGCCAACAGGAGGGCCCATGCCTGATCCAGCTGCTTCCCTTACATGTTGATCCCTGACCCCACAGCTGTTAAATATCCCCGAAAGAAGGTCCCTTGAAGGATCAGGGAATCCCATCTACGTCCCTCCTCCCTCAGCATCTTCACACACCGGGTGAGCCTCCTGGTGGTCTGACCAGTGGTCGGCTTGTCTCCACGTGGCTCAGAGGCCCGGTCTCTCCAAGCCAGCTGCCCACATGGCACGTCTCTCACAAATGAGCTGGGTCTTCAACAACCAGCCCTGGATGCAGTTAGTGCTGATTAATGAGGACAGTGGCCTGCTGGGCTGTGCTTGGTGGTTTAGTGGGTGAAGCTGGCGTGCCCCACTGTCGCCTGACTATTGATGTGAGCAACTGTCTGAGTAGCCTGGGCTACGGCCTGTCTGGGGAGGGGCCGTGGCTGCACTGGCTCTGAGGGCGCACCTTCCCTGCTCCTCCTTCCTCATCAAAATCCAGCCCCTACAAACTCCTCATCCATCCCTAGACCCTGCAGTGGCACAGGAGAGAGGCCCATGTCTCCCTAGAGGGACCCCTCCATAGCCACAGCCTAGAGATCCCATCCCAGGACTGTCTCTGAGGATGACCCAGGCCCTCCTAATCTCTGTCACCAAATGTTCATTCCACTAACCGGATGGCATTGTCCCTTCTCTCCACGTTCCCAGGCAGCGCCCAAACAACCAGTGATCCTGTCCACATCAACCACTGGAAATACCGCCATGAAATCCCAGTTTCCTTCCTTTCTGAACACCTCTAGATTTAGACTGCTAATATTTGCTTTTGGATTTTGACATCGACATTCAGAAGTGTTTAGCCTGTAATTTCTCCTGTCCTGTAATATCTGCTGCTGGTATGACATCAGTATTCTCCTGGTCCGATGAAAGCAGTGTGGGTGTGTTCCCTCTGCATCTGTTCTCTGGAAGAGTGTGTAGGAGACAGGCATCATTTCTGTCTTAAATGTTTGGTAGAAATCAGAGGAAGCCACCTGGGCCTGAAGTTTGTTTTGCGGGGAAATTTTTTTTGCATCTCTTTCTAATTGAAGTTTACTTGGTGTATTGTACAGGGCACAGATCTTAAGCGTAGAGCTTTATGGTTTCTTGTAAATATAAACACATCTGTTAAGAACACCCAGTTCAATATGCAGGACGTCCCCAGCACCCTGGCAGCCCCCTGTAGAAGGGGAGAAGAATAAGTGCTAACTTATTCGGTTATAAGAATGAAATCAGTTACTCCATGTGTATTCCAAGTGCAGTGATTTACACACAAATAACTCAAAATTAGTGTGGCAGCACAGTCAGAAAGTAGTGGAGGGCGCTGGAGGGCTGGGAGAATCCAGTCCCTTTGGGATTTCCGCTGTGGAGGTCTGGGGCCAGAGTAAGGAAGCTGAGAGGAGCTTCTCAGAAGCATCTGGGCTTTTACAGAGGGAAAAACTACTGCTCCCCAGAGTGGAGCACCCACTGTGACTCACTGAGCCCTCCCTTTGCGGAGGGTGCTTTTCTATACTTGTGTGTTATTTTACATAGAAATGTTTAAAAAATAAACCAAGGAGGAGATCAATTTTGCTTGATGTAAGAGCCTCCAGTGTTAAAAATAAAACATATATCTAAAATTCATGCTAAATCTGTACACCTCTGACAGGAAGTAACCGGCACTCACTAGCTGACTCAGGAGCGGAGGGGGAGCAGAGAGGCGGCCCTTCTTCCTTGGCCTCGTGTCTCATTTAAGCTGCCAGGCGCTGTACAAGCTCCATCCCCTCTGAGTCTCAGGCTGAGGCCTCCAGGTCACGGTCTTCACAGGTGTCAGACCAGAACCTGCCACACAAAGGCAGGGACTGGAGTCAGTGGGGAGGTGGGCTCCCTGGGGTCGGTGTGTGGGACCCAGGGGGCTACTCAGACCCCGGAAGTGACTTTGGGCCCTGACATCCCCAGGGCTCACATCCCCAGGGCACTGGGGCCTGTTTGCTGCTCTTTGCCAAGTGTGTTCTGGTAGCAGAGAGACATGTCCTACAGGGGCGACTTAACCTGGGCATTTGGCTGGGCGGCGTTCAAGTGACTGGTCCCCTGAACAGTGAAAGTAATGCAGAGGAAAGGGGAGGCTCTGGGGCTCCAGGGAGAAAAGTGTGGGTCCCTCCCACCTGGGCACTGTGAGGAGTGGGAGGTCTGGTGGCACAGGTGGGAGTAGTGACCCTGTCCCTCCAGCCCACACGCAACACGGCCCATCATGAGACCAGCACAGTGGAAGTGGGCAGAGAACAGCAATGTTCCCTTTTCCCCTAATAATCATTCTTCTTTCTTTAACACCCCAGCCAAACTTCCCTGTGCTTTTTAATTTAAAAATATCCTGATGCTGTGGTAATCGAATCATAAATTTTATAGCTTTACTATATCCCAACATGAAAAATTTATAGAAGACACTGCTTTTCAGAGTGTAATAAAACCAGATGTATTTGTTATTTAATTTTAAGGTCATAATTAATTTGGAATCCTGGCCCTTTAACTCATCCTAAATTAGCATTACTTTGAATTGCCTTCATTTTTTGTGTGTGTTGTATTCAATTTGTACAAATCTATGAAAAATCTGTAGAACTTCAGGTTGAGAAATGGTGTCATGAGGTGACCCAGGCCCTTCAGTGGGGCTCCACAGAGGCTGAGGGGTCCCCAGGGGTTGGGAAAGTCCCAGTCAGGTGTGGATCCTGCAGTGTCCCCTACCAGATGCCAGGGCTGCCGCATGCCCACAGGGATGCAGCAGCGCTGGGCCAGGTGAGCTATCTGCTTGCGTGAGAAGAAGCCCCGGTGCCTCTGTCCTCCTCTTCTTATGCACTGCGCCACCAGGGAAGTCCCTATGCACGTGATTTTAATGCATTTTCTTCCTCCAGACTAGTGTTTCCCTGCACTTGCCTGTGTGGAAATCATAAGATCAAAGGAGTGTGATGTGATCTTTTTGTAATTTCTCCTCCTCGGGTCCAAGGAAAAGCGGGTGGAGAGTAAAGCATTAATTGCGGCTCCCTGCAGCTCCTAGTCTTCTGGGAAACTCTGGGTTAATCCTGGGGTCAGGAACCTTGTTTGGCCAGGGGAAACAGTGCATATGTGTAGGTCTTGGGCTGGCTCCCTTTCTCATCAGTGCTCCCCACCAAGTGCCCACCATTCCGTCCACCAACAGAAGAGACCTCTCCCCACCCTCCCGTGATGAGGTCTGTGCAAGTCACAAACTGGAGGTCCAATCAACAAGGATGCTCTGACCTAACAAATACTCTCCCTCATGTGAGGTTTAAGGATTTGGTTTTGGAGCCCCAGAAGAAAAAAGTTCCTGCAGATTTGGTGTGGAGAAACCCTTGTGAGCAGGGCATTCAAAAGTTGAATTAGTGGCTGGAGGAGGACTGGATGCTGGACGTTCCAGGAGTGAACGCTGGAATTCCAGGTGGGAGCCTGTTTCTGGCCGCAGCCCGGGTCACGCCAGAGGCTAGAGGTAGAAGCCTGGGAGCCAGACACAGCTCAAGGGTGGACTGGATGCTCTCGAGATAAGGCCAGCTAAGAGCTGTGAGCCCACTGAAGTTCGAAAACCGGCTCCCAGCCCCCACCCCTCCCTCCCCTCAATCTAGTAAAATTGATGCTCATCTCTGTAGTTTTGGAACATGATGGTAAGAACGGTGGTGCCTCGGGTTCTTGTGCTGGCCCCAGCTCAGGCTTGTTTGCTTGCTTCCTTCGCATACTACAGACAGGGCTTTGCATAGAGAAGTGGGCTGGTGGATCACTGTTCTGCAAAGATCCCATTGTGCGACTGGAGCAGGTTACCTTCTCTGAGCCTCAGTGTTCTCATCTGTAAAATAGGCATATCGTTCCTTCTTTTCCTAATAACCAAACAAGTGTTCTTGTACTTTACCTTAAATAAATGTCCTTTAAAGAGGCCAAGCCTTTCTGACATCATTTTTGTGCATGAATACAAGTGATTAAAAGAGAAAGGCATTGGCAATAACTTCATCACAACTGCCACGGTGATTGTGGGACCATCCTGATTTGAGAGTTTTAGTAAAATGTGAAAACTACAACACCTGTGTACCTACCATCTTGCTTAAGAGACAGAACAATTCCCAGCAGCACTAACAGCCTTGTGTCAACCTCCTTGACCTAGCCTTTCCACCCTAGAGAAAACTGTCCTCAATTTTGTGTTTACTCTTCCCTCAGTTTTAGCTACCGTTTTTTTAAACATGTACCCTATGCAGTCCGTTGTTTGAGCTTGTTTCAGAATGGTTCCGTGAGTGGAACTGTATCCCATTCTTTTGATGTTTTTAAAAATCATGAGAAGTTGATCTCTGCTAATGTGTGTAGCTCATTTATTTTTCACTATTGAATATTCCAATCTCATCCTATCCTGCTGTATGAATTCTGCTGATGGAAATTTGGGCTGTTTCCCGTGTTTTGCTGTTAAGGTATTTTTGCTCTAAACATTCTCAGAGTTGTTTCTTAGAACATGTGTGTTTCGCCAGGGTATATACCTGGGCAGGGTTCGGCTCAGTCTAGATAAGGTGCTTGGAGTTCTGATTGCTAGCTAATACTGCCGCCCTTATTTCTGTCCACTGAATAGCCCGAGGGGACATGAGTCCTGTTCTGGCTCTGTTTACAGACCTTCAGGGGGAATAAGCGTTTATAAAAAGAATGGGGGGGGGGATTCCCTGGTGGCGCAGTGGTTGAGAGTCCACCTGAGGATGCAGGGAACATGAGTTCGTGCCCCGGTCCTGGAAGAACCCACATGCCGCGGAGCGGCTGGGCCCGTGAGCCATGGCCGCTGGGCCTGCGCGTCCGGAGGCTGTGCTCCGTGACGGGAGAGGCCACAACAGTGAGTGGCCCGCGTACCGCAAAAAAAAAAAAAAAAAAAAAAAAAAAAAGAATAGGGGGATAGTGAAGGAGAGCTTCCCAGCCCATAGTCTGACTTTGAGCCATGGCCCTGAGGGGCAAAGCCAGAAAGGAGTGGAAGCCAGATGGAGCAGTGCTGTTGGCGCTGAGCATGTGTGTGAGGTGGGGCTGCCCTTGCCTGGACACTGGGTCTCAGACTGTGGCACAGCTGACGTCACGGAATCCACTGTGAGGCTACGGCTGGGCTTCGGGACCTAGAAATTCAGACAAAACACTGCATGCGTTCTCAGACTGTATGTTTTTTTATTTAAATTGCAGTAAGGAAGCTGAAATGGGCTCTCCAGGGGTATTTCCCAGAGCCCTGGTCCCCTTTGCAGCTCCCAGCTCTAGGTCCTATTGATGGGCTTCAACGGTCACTGGCTCCATGGTCTCAGATGTCACACCGGTGATTTCCAGCCCCTGGCCACTCTCTGCTGTCTCTGTGATGGCCTCCATTCAGGTCCCTTCCACTGGCTCCGCCAGGATGCTCCCATGTTTATTTCGTGATGAGGCCACTGTCTTTTTTGTAAGTCTGGCTCTCACATTCCTGAAGAAAGAGCTGATCCTGCTGAGTATGTTGGTGGTGGGACCTGAACGCGCTGGAGATAAGCTCCTGCCCGATTTGTGCGAGGTCTTGGAGTCACTGGTGATGGGAGCACGGCTGATGCCTTTGGGAGCAGTGCCCTGCTCGCTGCCCCCCGGGCTGCCGTGGCCTTTGGCCTTTTGGTCATGTCTAGTGGCTCTGCGGCCGCCTGAGCACGGGCCAGCTGCTTTGGGGATTGTCTTGCTCCCCGCTGCCTTGCGGTGGCTTTCCACGGAACTGCAGAGCGAGGGGCTCGTCAGAGCTCTGTCCTCTCCCCAGTGCTCCCTCCTCTCCCTTCTTCCCTTGCGGGCCTGGGACACTCTCTGTGAGCTGCCACCCTGTTTGCTCACTTTGCCTTCCTGTGGCAAGCTTGAGACGAGGGTCCCCTCATCGTCCTTGTCGGCTCTTCCTTTGACAGTCTTGCTGGTAGGTTCTGCTCCGACCACAGTCATGCCGGCCCCTGGGGAGAGGCTGGTGGACGTGCTGGAAGCATACTCTGAATTGTTCTCAGCACCTGCCAAGGCCGTTTTCCCGCTCCTCAGGGATGTTGTGGCAGTGTCCCCAGTGGCTATGTTGGTTTTGCTTCCTCCAGGCCCGTCGCTGGCTGTGGCTGCTATGGCCGTGCTCCGCTCTTGAGCGGCAGGAGACTCGATCACTGCCGTGCTCAAAGCACCCGCCGCGGTGCCTCCTGCCACCCCTGCTGTCTCCACCTTTGTCGTTGCCCGCGATGCGGACGCTTTGTCAAGCCCTGTAGTAGGTTTTGCTTTCGCAGTGGCCACATCGGGCATGGTATCGGGCTTGTGGGAGTCCAGTTGGATTCCGTGCCCCCCAGCAAAAGCTGCAGGCGTGGCCCCGGCCACCTCAGGGCACGTGTGGAGGCTGCTGACGCTCACCTGGTCCTGATGCCCCTTTCCTTGGAAATCCTCCACGGCCGGGCTCCTCCCGTCCTGCTCCTCCTCGAACACAGGCAGGCAGGTCATGTCCCAGACGGGAACGGCATAGGTGTTGCTTTCACTGTCCACTGGTGGTCGCAGGAGGTAAATCAGCTGTTCCCACTCGGCGAAGAGGTCTTCCCGCGCGTCCAGAGGGGGACACAGCTGCAGGTAGAAGCAGCGGCCAGTGGCAAGCTTCACGCGCAGCTGTTGTTTCTCACGATTGTGAGTGGAGATCCTCACGAACTCCAAGGGAAGGAGCCTGGTGAGCTCTAAGGTCTTTGCAGCCTTGTGGCTCTTCCCCTTGGTGGCCTGGCTGCGCTCGGCGTGCTTTTCACAGCCGGTGGCCCGTCGGGCCAGCAGCATGATGTCTGGGAGCGGGAGGACGGGGCTGGTGGATGTGAGGCCCATGGTCACCATGCCGCCCCAGTTGTGCACGTCAATCGCTTCTCCCCTCTTCGTGACCTGGATGAAGTCGCTCTCGAATATCGGCGCGTACTTGAAATGGTCGTATTCGCCCTTGTGCAGTTGCTGCTGCAGCTTCCCCGTGGTGGTGGTGAACAGGTCCACCCAGGTGCTGCTCCGGGCCGTGTGATACGGGAGCAGAGAGTCCCCGCTCATGGCTGTCTTTGATCACGACAGGCAGCGCGGTTAAGGCGGCTCCCTGGCTCTTCCCTCCCTCGGCCTCACTGGCAGAAGAGCGAGCTGCGATGCGCCTGCGTCACACAGGCGGCCCTGTGGCAGGTCTTCCAAGCCCGCCCCACAGGCCCCCACGTTTGCCTCAGGGTCTCCCAGAGGCAGCAGGGGTGTGGGTAGGGGCACAGATGATCACAGCGGGGACGCTGTAGGGTGCCTGGAGCCCAGGCCGAATCTCTTCAAGTGTGTCGAGAGGTACGGTAGGCTCCCCCTCCGCCTCACCTCACTTCTGCTTCTGGGTTTTTATCTCCCCAAGAGGCTGTGGTGAACTTCCGTCCTAGTGAGAGAAGTAACCACTTTGTCAGCCTAACCCCCTGGCACAGCCTATTTATCCTCTGATGCCCTTTGTGACCTATCAGTGTCACAAAGCCCTTTGTGACCTATCACTGTCACAAAGCCCTTTGCCTCATCCCCCAGCTGCCCCCTCAGGGCAGGGCCCCCCATCCTCTGCCAAACACCCCATTGCCCCCGCGGAGGACAGGCCCATCCTGCCAGGGACTCAGGTGCGTTACCAAAATAAAAATGTCTTCAAGTGGGAAAGTTTTGTGTGGGTCCTTTTTCTTTTCCTCCCCCAAATTCAGCTACTGGATGAAATCTATAGGAATGTAAGATGATGGGATCAATTTGAACCGTTTAAGCTCATGGTTTAATTGTATCGAATAAGGCAGAGTTGGCAGTGGCGGTCCTTAGTCTGTCCTTTCATAAAATCTCAGTAAACGTGGACGATGGTGAGTGCCAATTCCCCTGTGAAGCCTTCCCTAACCCAGAACTCCTTCCCATGCCCCAGACCCCCTCCTCTGAATAGATCCAGTCCCCAAACACACGTCTCTCATGGTATTTGTCACTCAGAGTTGTGATCATTACTCGTGCTGTCCTGTCTCCTCCACCATCTGTGTACCTCTGTGCGGGACCGGGGTGGCACACTGTCTGAAAGTTGTTGCACCGAGGTAGCTCCCTCTCTGCACCATCACCTGCCACCTTGAGCAAGTCCTTCAAATGCTCTGAACTTCCGTTTGTTTATGCGCAAAATGGAAAGACGTGAGAATCGGAAGGGGGCACACACATTCAAGAACTTTATAAACAGCTAAGGGCTATGCACGTGTTTTTTTTCCTGTAAATTTATTTTATTATTTATTTTTGGCTTCTCTTGTTGGGGAGCACGGGCTCTAGGCGTGCGGGCTTTGGTAGTTGTGGCTCGCGGGCTCCAGAGCACAGGCTCAGTAGTTGTGGCGCACGGGCTTCGTTGCTCCGTGGCATGTGGGATCTTCCTGGACCAGGGCTCGAACCCGGGTCCCCTGCGTCGGCAGGCAGATTCTTAACCACTGCGCCACCAGGGAAGTCCCTGTGCACGTGTTTTTAATGCATTTTCTTCCTCCAGACTAGTGTTTCCCTGCACTTGCCTGTGTGGAAATCGTAAGCTCAAAGGAGTGTGATGTGATCTTTTTGTAATTTCTCCTCCTCGGGTCCAAGGAAAAGCGGGTGGAGAGTAAAGCATTAATTGCGGCTCCCTGCAGCTCCTAGTCTTCTGGGAAACTCTGGGTTAATCCTGGGGTCAGGAACCTTGTTTGGCCAGGGGAAACAGTGCATATGTGTAGGTCTTGGGCTGGCTCCCTTTCTCATCAGTGCTCCCCACCAAGTGCCCACCATTCCGTCCACCAACAGAAGAGACCTCTCCCCACCCTCCCGTGATGAGGTCTGTGCAAGTCACAAACTGGAGGTCCAATCAACAAGGATGCTCTGACCTAACAAATACTCTCCCTCATGTGAGGTTTAAGGATTTGGTTTTGGAGCCCCAGAAGAAAAAAGTTCCTGCAGATTTGGTGTGGAGAAACCCTTGTGAGCAGGGCATTCAAAAGTTGAATTAGTGGCTGGAGGAGGACTGGATGCTGGACGTTCCAGGAGTGAACGCTGGAATTCCAGGTGGGAGCCTGTTTCTGGCCGCAGCCCGGGTCACGCCAGAGGCTAGAGGTAGAAGCCTGGGAGCCAGACACAGCTCAAGGGTGGACTGGATGCTCTCGAGATAAGGCCAGCTAAGAGCTGTGAGCCCACTGAAGTTCGAAAACCGGCTCCCAGCCCCCACCCCTCCCTCCCCTCAATCTAGTAAAATTGATGCTCATCTCTGTAGTTTTGGAACATGATGGTAAGAACGGTGGTGCCTCGGGTTCTTGTGCTGGCCCCAGCTCAGGCTTGTTTGCTTGCTTCCTTCGCATACTACAGACAGGGCTTTGCATAGAGAAGTGGGCTGGTGGATCACTGTTCTGCAAAGATCCCATTGTGCGACTGGAGCAGGTTACCTTCTCTGAGCCTCAGTGTTCTCATCTGTAAAATAGGCATATCGTTCCTTCTTTTCCTAATAACCAAACAAGTGTTCTTGTACTTTACCTTAAATAAATGTCCTTTAAAGAGGCCAAGCCTTTCTGACATCATTTTTGTGCATGAATACAAGTGATTAAAAGAGAAAGGCATTGGCAATAACTTCATCACAACTGCCACGGTGATTGTGGGACCATCCTGATTTGAGAGTTTTAGTAAAATGTGAAAACTACAACACCTGTGTACCTACCATCTTGCTTAAGAGACAGAACAATTCCCAGCAGCACTAACAGCCTTGTGTCAACCTCCTTGACCTAGCCTTTCCACCCTAGAGAAAACTGTCCTCAATTTTGTGTTTACTCTTCCCTCAGTTTTAGCTACCGTTTTTTTAAACATGTACCCTATGCAGTCCGTTGTTTGAGCTTGTTTCAGAATGGTTCCGTGAGTGGAACTGTATCCCATTCTTTTGATGTTTTTAAAAATCATGAGAAGTTGATCTCTGCTAATGTGTGTAGCTCATTTATTTTTCACTATTGAATATTCCAATCTCATCCTATCCTGCTGTATGAATTCTGCTGATGGAAATTTGGGCTGTTTCCCGTGTTTTGCTGTTAAGGTATTTTTGCTCTAAACATTCTCAGAGTTGTTTCTTAGAACATGTGTGTTTCGCCAGGGTATATACCTGGGCAGGGTTCGGCTCAGTCTAGATAAGGTGCTTGGAGTTCTGATTGCTAGCTAATACTGCCGCCCTTATTTCTGTCCACTGAATAGCCCGAGGGGACATGAGTCCTGTTCTGGCTCTGTTTACAGACCTTCAGGGGGAATAAGCGTTTATAAAAAGAATGGGGGGGGGGATTCCCTGGTGGCGCAGTGGTTGAGAGTCCACCTGAGGATGCAGGGAACATGAGTTCGTGCCCCGGTCCTGGAAGAACCCACATGCCGCGGAGCGGCTGGGCCCGTGAGCCATGGCCGCTGGGCCTGCGCGTCCGGAGGCTGTGCTCCGTGACGGGAGAGGCCACAACAGTGAGTGGCCCGCGTACCGCAAAAAAAAAAAAAAAAAAAAAAAAAAAAAGAATAGGGGGATAGTGAAGGAGAGCTTCCCAGCCCATAGTCTGACTTTGAGCCATGGCCCTGAGGGGCAAAGCCAGAAAGGAGTGGAAGCCAGATGGAGCAGTGCTGTTGGCGCTGAGCATGTGTGTGAGGTGGGGCTGCCCTTGCCTGGACACTGGGTCTCAGACTGTGGCACAGCTGACGTCACGGAATCCACTGTGAGGCTACGGCTGGGCTTCGGGACCTAGAAATTCAGACAAAACACTGCATGCGTTCTCAGACTGTATGTTTTTTTATTTAAATTGCAGTAAGGAAGCTGAAATGGGCTCTCCAGGGGTATTTCCCAGAGCCCTGGTCCCCTTTGCAGCTCCCAGCTCTAGGTCCTATTGATGGGCTTCAACGGTCACTGGCTCCATGGTCTCAGATGTCACACCGGTGATTTCCAGCCCCTGGCCACTCTCTGCTGTCTCTGTGATGGCCTCCATTCAGGTCCCTTCCACTGGCTCCGCCAGGATGCTCCCATGTTTATTTCGTGATGAGGCCACTGTCTTTTTTGTAAGTCTGGCTCTCACATTCCTGAAGAAAGAGCTGATCCTGCTGAGTATGTTGGTGGTGGGACCTGAACGCGCTGGAGATAAGCTCCTGCCCGATTTGTGCGAGGTCTTGGAGTCACTGGTGATGGGAGCACGGCTGATGCCTTTGGGAGCAGTGCCCTGCTCGCTGCCCCCCGGGCTGCCGTGGCCTTTGGCCTTTTGGTCATGTCTAGTGGCTCTGCGGCCGCCTGAGCACGGGCCAGCTGCTTTGGGGATTGTCTTGCTCCCCGCTGCCTTGCGGTGGCTTTCCACGGAACTGCAGAGCGAGGGGCTCGTCAGAGCTCTGTCCTCTCCCCAGTGCTCCCTCCTCTCCCTTCTTCCCTTGCGGGCCTGGGACACTCTCTGTGAGCTGCCACCCTGTTTGCTCACTTTGCCTTCCTGTGGCAAGCTTGAGACGAGGGTCCCCTCATCGTCCTTGTCGGCTCTTCCTTTGACAGTCTTGCTGGTAGGTTCTGCTCCGACCACAGTCATGCCGGCCCCTGGGGAGAGGCTGGTGGACGTGCTGGAAGCATACTCTGAATTGTTCTCAGCACCTGCCAAGGCCGTTTTCCCGCTCCTCAGGGATGTTGTGGCAGTGTCCCCAGTGGCTATGTTGGTTTTGCTTCCTCCAGGCCCGTCGCTGGCTGTGGCTGCTATGGCCGTGCTCCGCTCTTGAGCGGCAGGAGACTCGATCACTGCCGTGCTCAAAGCACCCGCCGCGGTGCCTCCTGCCACCCCTGCTGTCTCCACCTTTGTCGTTGCCCGCGATGCGGACGCTTTGTCAAGCCCTGTAGTAGGTTTTGCTTTCGCAGTGGCCACATCGGGCATGGTATCGGGCTTGTGGGAGTCCAGTTGGATTCCGTGCCCCCCAGCAAAAGCTGCAGGCGTGGCCCCGGCCACCTCAGGGCACGTGTGGAGGCTGCTGACGCTCACCTGGTCCTGATGCCCCTTTCCTTGGAAATCCTCCACGGCCGGGCTCCTCCCGTCCTGCTCCTCCTCGAACACAGGCAGGCAGGTCATGTCCCAGACGGGAACGGCATAGGTGTTGCTTTCACTGTCCACTGGTGGTCGCAGGAGGTAAATCAGCTGTTCCCACTCGGCGAAGAGGTCTTCCCGCGCGTCCAGAGGGGGACACAGCTGCAGGTAGAAGCAGCGGCCAGTGGCAAGCTTCACGCGCAGCTGTTGTTTCTCACGATTGTGAGTGGAGATCCTCACGAACTCCAAGGGAAGGAGCCTGGTGAGCTCTAAGGTCTTTGCAGCCTTGTGGCTCTTCCCCTTGGTGGCCTGGCTGCGCTCGGCGTGCTTTTCACAGCCGGTGGCCCGTCGGGCCAGCAGCATGATGTCTGGGAGCGGGAGGACGGGGCTGGTGGATGTGAGGCCCATGGTCACCATGCCGCCCCAGTTGTGCACGTCAATCGCTTCTCCCCTCTTCGTGACCTGGATGAAGTCGCTCTCGAATATCGGCGCGTACTTGAAATGGTCGTATTCGCCCTTGTGCAGTTGCTGCTGCAGCTTCCCCGTGGTGGTGGTGAACAGGTCCACCCAGGTGCTGCTCCGGGCCGTGTGATACGGGAGCAGAGAGTCCCCGCTCATGGCTGTCTTTGATCACGACAGGCAGCGCGGTTAAGGCGGCTCCCTGGCTCTTCCCTCCCTCGGCCTCACTGGCAGAAGAGCGAGCTGCGATGCGCCTGCGTCACACAGGCGGCCCTGTGGCAGGTCTTCCAAGCCCGCCCCACAGGCCCCCACGTTTGCCTCAGGGTCTCCCAGAGGCAGCAGGGGTGTGGGTAGGGGCACAGATGATCACAGCGGGGACGCTGTAGGGTGCCTGGAGCCCAGGCCGAATCTCTTCAAGTGTGTCGAGAGGTACGGTAGGCTCCCCCTCCGCCTCACCTCACTTCTGCTTCTGGGTTTTTATCTCCCCAAGAGGCTGTGGTGAACTTCCGTCCTAGTGAGAGAAGTAACCACTTTGTCAGCCTAACCCCCTGGCACAGCCTATTTATCCTCTGATGCCCTTTGTGACCTATCAGTGTCACAAAGCCCTTTGTGACCTATCACTGTCACAAAGCCCTTTGCCTCATCCCCCAGCTGCCCCCTCAGGGCAGGGCCCCCCATCCTCTGCCAAACACCCCATTGCCCCCGCGGAGGACAGGCCCATCCTGCCAGGGACTCAGGTGCGTTACCAAAATAAAAATGTCTTCAAGTGGGAAAGTTTTGTGTGGGTCCTTTTTCTTTTCCTCCCCCAAATTCAGCTACTGGATGAAATCTATAGGAATGTAAGATGATGGGATCAATTTGAACCGTTTAAGCTCATGGTTTAATTGTATCGAATAAGGCAGAGTTGGCAGTGGCGGTCCTTAGTCTGTCCTTTCATAAAATCTCAGTAAACGTGGACGATGGTGAGTGCCAATTCCCCTGTGAAGCCTTCCCTAACCCAGAACTCCTTCCCATGCCCCAGACCCCCTCCTCTGAATAGATCCAGTCCCCAAACACACGTCTCTCATGGTATTTGTCACTCAGAGTTGTGATCATTACTCGTGCTGTCCTGTCTCCTCCACCATCTGTGTACCTCTGTGCGGGACCGGGGTGGCACACTGTCTGAAAGTTGTTGCACCGAGGTAGCTCCCTCTCTGCACCATCACCTGCCACCTTGAGCAAGTCCTTCAAATGCTCTGAACTTCCGTTTGTTTATGCGCAAAATGGAAAGACGTGAGAATCGGAAGGGGGCACACACATTCAAGAACTTTATAAACAGCTAAGGGCTATGCACGTGTTTTTTTTCCTGTAAATTTATTTTATTATTTATTTTTGGCTTCTCTTGTTGGGGAGCACGGGCTCTAGGCGTGCGGGCTTTGGTAGTTGTGGCTCGCGGGCTCCAGAGCACAGGCTCAGTAGTTGTGGCGCACGGGCTTCGTTGCTCCGTGGCATGTGGGATCTTCCTGGACCAGGGCTCGAACCCGGGTCCCCTGCGTCGGCAGGCAGATTCTTAACCACTGCGCCACCAGGGAAGTCCCTGTGCACGTGTTTTTAATGCATTTTCTTCCTCCAGACTAGTGTTTCCCTGCACTTGCCTGTGTGGAAATCGTAAGCTCAAAGGAGTGTGATGTGATCTTTTTGTAATTTCTCCTCCTCGGGTCCAAGGAAAAGCGGGTGGAGAGTAAAGCATTAATTGCGGCTCCCTGCAGCTCCTAGTCTTCTGGGAAACTCTGGGTTAATCCTGGGGTCAGGAACCTTGTTTGGCCAGGGGAAACAGTGCATATGTGTAGGTCTTGGGCTGGCTCCCTTTCTCATCAGTGCTCCCCACCAAGTGCCCACCATTCCGTCCACCAACAGAAGAGACCTCTCCCCACCCTCCCGTGATGAGGTCTGTGCAAGTCACAAACTGGAGGTCCAATCAACAAGGATGCTCTGACCTAACAAATACTCTCCCTCATGTGAGGTTTAAGGATTTGGTTTTGGAGCCCCAGAAGAAAAAAGTTCCTGCAGATTTGGTGTGGAGAAACCCTTGTGAGCAGGGCATTCAAAAGTTGAATTAGTGGCTGGAGGAGGACTGGATGCTGGACGTTCCAGGAGTGAACGCTGGAATTCCAGGTGGGAGCCTGTTTCTGGCCGCAGCCCGGGTCACGCCAGAGGCTAGAGGTAGAAGCCTGGGAGCCAGACACAGCTCAAGGGTGGACTGGATGCTCTCGAGATAAGGCCAGCTAAGAGCTGTGAGCCCACTGAAGTTCGAAAACCGGCTCCCAGCCCCCACCCCTCCCTCCCCTCAATCTAGTAAAATTGATGCTCATCTCTGTAGTTTTGGAACATGATGGTAAGAACGGTGGTGCCTCGGGTTCTTGTGCTGGCCCCAGCTCAGGCTTGTTTGCTTGCTTCCTTCGCATACTACAGACAGGGCTTTGCATAGAGAAGTGGGCTGGTGGATCACTGTTCTGCAAAGATCCCATTGTGCGACTGGAGCAGGTTACCTTCTCTGAGCCTCAGTGTTCTCATCTGTAAAATAGGCATATCGTTCCTTCTTTTCCTAATAACCAAACAAGTGTTCTTGTACTTTACCTTAAATAAATGTCCTTTAAAGAGGCCAAGCCTTTCTGACATCATTTTTGTGCATGAATACAAGTGATTAAAAGAGAAAGGCATTGGCAATAACTTCATCACAACTGCCACGGTGATTGTGGGACCATCCTGATTTGAGAGTTTTAGTAAAATGTGAAAACTACAACACCTGTGTACCTACCATCTTGCTTAAGAGACAGAACAATTCCCAGCAGCACTAACAGCCTTGTGTCAACCTCCTTGACCTAGCCTTTCCACCCTAGAGAAAACTGTCCTCAATTTTGTGTTTACTCTTCCCTCAGTTTTAGCTACCGTTTTTTTAAACATGTACCCTATGCAGTCCGTTGTTTGAGCTTGTTTCAGAATGGTTCCGTGAGTGGAACTGTATCCCATTCTTTTGATGTTTTTAAAAATCATGAGAAGTTGATCTCTGCTAATGTGTGTAGCTCATTTATTTTTCACTATTGAATATTCCAATCTCATCCTATCCTGCTGTATGAATTCTGCTGATGGAAATTTGGGCTGTTTCCCGTGTTTTGCTGTTAAGGTATTTTTGCTCTAAACATTCTCAGAGTTGTTTCTTAGAACATGTGTGTTTCGCCAGGGTATATACCTGGGCAGGGTTCGGCTCAGTCTAGATAAGGTGCTTGGAGTTCTGATTGCTAGCTAATACTGCCGCCCTTATTTCTGTCCACTGAATAGCCCGAGGGGACATGAGTCCTGTTCTGGCTCTGTTTACAGACCTTCAGGGGGAATAAGCGTTTATAAAAAGAATGGGGGGGGGGATTCCCTGGTGGCGCAGTGGTTGAGAGTCCACCTGAGGATGCAGGGAACATGAGTTCGTGCCCCGGTCCTGGAAGAACCCACATGCCGCGGAGCGGCTGGGCCCGTGAGCCATGGCCGCTGGGCCTGCGCGTCCGGAGGCTGTGCTCCGTGACGGGAGAGGCCACAACAGTGAGTGGCCCGCGTACCGCAAAAAAAAAAAAAAAAAAAAAAAAAAAAAGAATAGGGGGATAGTGAAGGAGAGCTTCCCAGCCCATAGTCTGACTTTGAGCCATGGCCCTGAGGGGCAAAGCCAGAAAGGAGTGGAAGCCAGATGGAGCAGTGCTGTTGGCGCTGAGCATGTGTGTGAGGTGGGGCTGCCCTTGCCTGGACACTGGGTCTCAGACTGTGGCACAGCTGACGTCACGGAATCCACTGTGAGGCTACGGCTGGGCTTCGGGACCTAGAAATTCAGACAAAACACTGCATGCGTTCTCAGACTGTATGTTTTTTTATTTAAATTGCAGTAAGGAAGCTGAAATGGGCTCTCCAGGGGTATTTCCCAGAGCCCTGGTCCCCTTTGCAGCTCCCAGCTCTAGGTCCTATTGATGGGCTTCAACGGTCACTGGCTCCATGGTCTCAGATGTCACACCGGTGATTTCCAGCCCCTGGCCACTCTCTGCTGTCTCTGTGATGGCCTCCATTCAGGTCCCTTCCACTGGCTCCGCCAGGATGCTCCCATGTTTATTTCGTGATGAGGCCACTGTCTTTTTTGTAAGTCTGGCTCTCACATTCCTGAAGAAAGAGCTGATCCTGCTGAGTATGTTGGTGGTGGGACCTGAACGCGCTGGAGATAAGCTCCTGCCCGATTTGTGCGAGGTCTTGGAGTCACTGGTGATGGGAGCACGGCTGATGCCTTTGGGAGCAGTGCCCTGCTCGCTGCCCCCCGGGCTGCCGTGGCCTTTGGCCTTTTGGTCATGTCTAGTGGCTCTGCGGCCGCCTGAGCACGGGCCAGCTGCTTTGGGGATTGTCTTGCTCCCCGCTGCCTTGCGGTGGCTTTCCACGGAACTGCAGAGCGAGGGGCTCGTCAGAGCTCTGTCCTCTCCCCAGTGCTCCCTCCTCTCCCTTCTTCCCTTGCGGGCCTGGGACACTCTCTGTGAGCTGCCACCCTGTTTGCTCACTTTGCCTTCCTGTGGCAAGCTTGAGACGAGGGTCCCCTCATCGTCCTTGTCGGCTCTTCCTTTGACAGTCTTGCTGGTAGGTTCTGCTCCGACCACAGTCATGCCGGCCCCTGGGGAGAGGCTGGTGGACGTGCTGGAAGCATACTCTGAATTGTTCTCAGCACCTGCCAAGGCCGTTTTCCCGCTCCTCAGGGATGTTGTGGCAGTGTCCCCAGTGGCTATGTTGGTTTTGCTTCCTCCAGGCCCGTCGCTGGCTGTGGCTGCTATGGCCGTGCTCCGCTCTTGAGCGGCAGGAGACTCGATCACTGCCGTGCTCAAAGCACCCGCCGCGGTGCCTCCTGCCACCCCTGCTGTCTCCACCTTTGTCGTTGCCCGCGATGCGGACGCTTTGTCAAGCCCTGTAGTAGGTTTTGCTTTCGCAGTGGCCACATCGGGCATGGTATCGGGCTTGTGGGAGTCCAGTTGGATTCCGTGCCCCCCAGCAAAAGCTGCAGGCGTGGCCCCGGCCACCTCAGGGCACGTGTGGAGGCTGCTGACGCTCACCTGGTCCTGATGCCCCTTTCCTTGGAAATCCTCCACGGCCGGGCTCCTCCCGTCCTGCTCCTCCTCGAACACAGGCAGGCAGGTCATGTCCCAGACGGGAACGGCATAGGTGTTGCTTTCACTGTCCACTGGTGGTCGCAGGAGGTAAATCAGCTGTTCCCACTCGGCGAAGAGGTCTTCCCGCGCGTCCAGAGGGGGACACAGCTGCAGGTAGAAGCAGCGGCCAGTGGCAAGCTTCACGCGCAGCTGTTGTTTCTCACGATTGTGAGTGGAGATCCTCACGAACTCCAAGGGAAGGAGCCTGGTGAGCTCTAAGGTCTTTGCAGCCTTGTGGCTCTTCCCCTTGGTGGCCTGGCTGCGCTCGGCGTGCTTTTCACAGCCGGTGGCCCGTCGGGCCAGCAGCATGATGTCTGGGAGCGGGAGGACGGGGCTGGTGGATGTGAGGCCCATGGTCACCATGCCGCCCCAGTTGTGCACGTCAATCGCTTCTCCCCTCTTCGTGACCTGGATGAAGTCGCTCTCGAATATCGGCGCGTACTTGAAATGGTCGTATTCGCCCTTGTGCAGTTGCTGCTGCAGCTTCCCCGTGGTGGTGGTGAACAGGTCCACCCAGGTGCTGCTCCGGGCCGTGTGATACGGGAGCAGAGAGTCCCCGCTCATGGCTGTCTTTGATCACGACAGGCAGCGCGGTTAAGGCGGCTCCCTGGCTCTTCCCTCCCTCGGCCTCACTGGCAGAAGAGCGAGCTGCGATGCGCCTGCGTCACACAGGCGGCCCTGTGGCAGGTCTTCCAAGCCCGCCCCACAGGCCCCCACGTTTGCCTCAGGGTCTCCCAGAGGCAGCAGGGGTGTGGGTAGGGGCACAGATGATCACAGCGGGGACGCTGTAGGGTGCCTGGAGCCCAGGCCGAATCTCTTCAAGTGTGTCGAGAGGTACGGTAGGCTCCCCCTCCGCCTCACCTCACTTCTGCTTCTGGGTTTTTATCTCCCCAAGAGGCTGTGGTGAACTTCCGTCCTAGTGAGAGAAGTAACCACTTTGTCAGCCTAACCCCCTGGCACAGCCTATTTATCCTCTGATGCCCTTTGTGACCTATCAGTGTCACAAAGCCCTTTGTGACCTATCACTGTCACAAAGCCCTTTGCCTCATCCCCCAGCTGCCCCCTCAGGGCAGGGCCCCCCATCCTCTGCCAAACACCCCATTGCCCCCGCGGAGGACAGGCCCATCCTGCCAGGGACTCAGGTGCGTTACCAAAATAAAAATGTCTTCAAGTGGGAAAGTTTTGTGTGGGTCCTTTTTCTTTTCCTCCCCCAAATTCAGCTACTGGATGAAATCTATAGGAATGTAAGATGATGGGATCAATTTGAACCGTTTAAGCTCATGGTTTAATTGTATCGAATAAGGCAGAGTTGGCAGTGGCGGTCCTTAGTCTGTCCTTTCATAAAATCTCAGTAAACGTGGACGATGGTGAGTGCCAATTCCCCTGTGAAGCCTTCCCTAACCCAGAACTCCTTCCCATGCCCCAGACCCCCTCCTCTGAATAGATCCAGTCCCCAAACACACGTCTCTCATGGTATTTGTCACTCAGAGTTGTGATCATTACTCGTGCTGTCCTGTCTCCTCCACCATCTGTGTACCTCTGTGCGGGACCGGGGTGGCACACTGTCTGAAAGTTGTTGCACCGAGGTAGCTCCCTCTCTGCACCATCACCTGCCACCTTGAGCAAGTCCTTCAAATGCTCTGAACTTCCGTTTGTTTATGCGCAAAATGGAAAGACGTGAGAATCGGAAGGGGGCACACACATTCAAGAACTTTATAAACAGCTAAGGGCTATGCACGTGTTTTTTTTCCTGTAAATTTATTTTATTATTTATTTTTGGCTTCTCTTGTTGGGGAGCACGGGCTCTAGGCGTGCGGGCTTTGGTAGTTGTGGCTCGCGGGCTCCAGAGCACAGGCTCAGTAGTTGTGGCGCACGGGCTTCGTTGCTCCGTGGCATGTGGGATCTTCCTGGACCAGGGCTCGAACCCGGGTCCCCTGCGTCGGCAGGCAGATTCTTAACCACTGCGCCACCAGGGAAGTCCCTGTGCACGTGTTTTTAATGCATTTTCTTCCTCCAGACTAGTGTTTCCCTGCACTTGCCTGTGTGGAAATCGTAAGCTCAAAGGAGTGTGATGTGATCTTTTTGTAATTTCTCCTCCTCGGGTCCAAGGAAAAGCGGGTGGAGAGTAAAGCATTAATTGCGGCTCCCTGCAGCTCCTAGTCTTCTGGGAAACTCTGGGTTAATCCTGGGGTCAGGAACCTTGTTTGGCCAGGGGAAACAGTGCATATGTGTAGGTCTTGGGCTGGCTCCCTTTCTCATCAGTGCTCCCCACCAAGTGCCCACCATTCCGTCCACCAACAGAAGAGACCTCTCCCCACCCTCCCGTGATGAGGTCTGTGCAAGTCACAAACTGGAGGTCCAATCAACAAGGATGCTCTGACCTAACAAATACTCTCCCTCATGTGAGGTTTAAGGATTTGGTTTTGGAGCCCCAGAAGAAAAAAGTTCCTGCAGATTTGGTGTGGAGAAACCCTTGTGAGCAGGGCATTCAAAAGTTGAATTAGTGGCTGGAGGAGGACTGGATGCTGGACGTTCCAGGAGTGAACGCTGGAATTCCAGGTGGGAGCCTGTTTCTGGCCGCAGCCCGGGTCACGCCAGAGGCTAGAGGTAGAAGCCTGGGAGCCAGACACAGCTCAAGGGTGGACTGGATGCTCTCGAGATAAGGCCAGCTAAGAGCTGTGAGCCCACTGAAGTTCGAAAACCGGCTCCCAGCCCCCACCCCTCCCTCCCCTCAATCTAGTAAAATTGATGCTCATCTCTGTAGTTTTGGAACATGATGGTAAGAACGGTGGTGCCTCGGGTTCTTGTGCTGGCCCCAGCTCAGGCTTGTTTGCTTGCTTCCTTCGCATACTACAGACAGGGCTTTGCATAGAGAAGTGGGCTGGTGGATCACTGTTCTGCAAAGATCCCATTGTGCGACTGGAGCAGGTTACCTTCTCTGAGCCTCAGTGTTCTCATCTGTAAAATAGGCATATCGTTCCTTCTTTTCCTAATAACCAAACAAGTGTTCTTGTACTTTACCTTAAATAAATGTCCTTTAAAGAGGCCAAGCCTTTCTGACATCATTTTTGTGCATGAATACAAGTGATTAAAAGAGAAAGGCATTGGCAATAACTTCATCACAACTGCCACGGTGATTGTGGGACCATCCTGATTTGAGAGTTTTAGTAAAATGTGAAAACTACAACACCTGTGTACCTACCATCTTGCTTAAGAGACAGAACAATTCCCAGCAGCACTAACAGCCTTGTGTCAACCTCCTTGACCTAGCCTTTCCACCCTAGAGAAAACTGTCCTCAATTTTGTGTTTACTCTTCCCTCAGTTTTAGCTACCGTTTTTTTAAACATGTACCCTATGCAGTCCGTTGTTTGAGCTTGTTTCAGAATGGTTCCGTGAGTGGAACTGTATCCCATTCTTTTGATGTTTTTAAAAATCATGAGAAGTTGATCTCTGCTAATGTGTGTAGCTCATTTATTTTTCACTATTGAATATTCCAATCTCATCCTATCCTGCTGTATGAATTCTGCTGATGGAAATTTGGGCTGTTTCCCGTGTTTTGCTGTTAAGGTATTTTTGCTCTAAACATTCTCAGAGTTGTTTCTTAGAACATGTGTGTTTCGCCAGGGTATATACCTGGGCAGGGTTCGGCTCAGTCTAGATAAGGTGCTTGGAGTTCTGATTGCTAGCTAATACTGCCGCCCTTATTTCTGTCCACTGAATAGCCCGAGGGGACATGAGTCCTGTTCTGGCTCTGTTTACAGACCTTCAGGGGGAATAAGCGTTTATAAAAAGAATGGGGGGGGGGATTCCCTGGTGGCGCAGTGGTTGAGAGTCCACCTGAGGATGCAGGGAACATGAGTTCGTGCCCCGGTCCTGGAAGAACCCACATGCCGCGGAGCGGCTGGGCCCGTGAGCCATGGCCGCTGGGCCTGCGCGTCCGGAGGCTGTGCTCCGTGACGGGAGAGGCCACAACAGTGAGTGGCCCGCGTACCGCAAAAAAAAAAAAAAAAAAAAAAAAAAAAGAATAGGGGGATAGTGAAGGAGAGCTTCCCAGCCCATAGTCTGACTTTGAGCCATGGCCCTGAGGGGCAAAGCCAGAAAGGAGTGGAAGCCAGATGGAGCAGTGCTGTTGGCGCTGAGCATGTGTGTGAGGTGGGGCTGCCCTTGCCTGGACACTGGGTCTCAGACTGTGGCACAGCTGACGTCACGGAATCCACTGTGAGGCTACGGCTGGGCTTCGGGACCTAGAAATTCAGACAAAACACTGCATGCGTTCTCAGACTGTATGTTTTTTTATTTAAATTGCAGTAAGGAAGCTGAAATGGGCTCTCCAGGGGTATTTCCCAGAGCCCTGGTCCCCTTTGCAGCTCCCAGCTCTAGGTCCTATTGATGGGCTTCAACGGTCACTGGCTCCATGGTCTCAGATGTCACACCGGTGATTTCCAGCCCCTGGCCACTCTCTGCTGTCTCTGTGATGGCCTCCATTCAGGTCCCTTCCACTGGCTCCGCCAGGATGCTCCCATGTTTATTTCGTGATGAGGCCACTGTCTTTTTTGTAAGTCTGGCTCTCACATTCCTGAAGAAAGAGCTGATCCTGCTGAGTATGTTGGTGGTGGGACCTGAACGCGCTGGAGATAAGCTCCTGCCCGATTTGTGCGAGGTCTTGGAGTCACTGGTGATGGGAGCACGGCTGATGCCTTTGGGAGCAGTGCCCTGCTCGCTGCCCCCCGGGCTGCCGTGGCCTTTGGCCTTTTGGTCATGTCTAGTGGCTCTGCGGCCGCCTGAGCACGGGCCAGCTGCTTTGGGGATTGTCTTGCTCCCCGCTGCCTTGCGGTGGCTTTCCACGGAACTGCAGAGCGAGGGGCTCGTCAGAGCTCTGTCCTCTCCCCAGTGCTCCCTCCTCTCCCTTCTTCCCTTGCGGGCCTGGGACACTCTCTGTGAGCTGCCACCCTGTTTGCTCACTTTGCCTTCCTGTGGCAAGCTTGAGACGAGGGTCCCCTCATCGTCCTTGTCGGCTCTTCCTTTGACAGTCTTGCTGGTAGGTTCTGCTCCGACCACAGTCATGCCGGCCCCTGGGGAGAGGCTGGTGGACGTGCTGGAAGCATACTCTGAATTGTTCTCAGCACCTGCCAAGGCCGTTTTCCCGCTCCTCAGGGATGTTGTGGCAGTGTCCCCAGTGGCTATGTTGGTTTTGCTTCCTCCAGGCCCGTCGCTGGCTGTGGCTGCTATGGCCGTGCTCCGCTCTTGAGCGGCAGGAGACTCGATCACTGCCGTGCTCAAAGCACCCGCCGCGGTGCCTCCTGCCACCCCTGCTGTCTCCACCTTTGTCGTTGCCCGCGATGCGGACGCTTTGTCAAGCCCTGTAGTAGGTTTTGCTTTCGCAGTGGCCACATCGGGCATGGTATCGGGCTTGTGGGAGTCCAGTTGGATTCCGTGCCCCCCAGCAAAAGCTGCAGGCGTGGCCCCGGCCACCTCAGGGCACGTGTGGAGGCTGCTGACGCTCACCTGGTCCTGATGCCCCTTTCCTTGGAAATCCTCCACGGCCGGGCTCCTCCCGTCCTGCTCCTCCTCGAACACAGGCAGGCAGGTCATGTCCCAGACGGGAACGGCATAGGTGTTGCTTTCACTGTCCACTGGTGGTCGCAGGAGGTAAATCAGCTGTTCCCACTCGGCGAAGAGGTCTTCCCGCGCGTCCAGAGGGGGACACAGCTGCAGGTAGAAGCAGCGGCCAGTGGCAAGCTTCACGCGCAGCTGTTGTTTCTCACGATTGTGAGTGGAGATCCTCACGAACTCCAAGGGAAGGAGCCTGGTGAGCTCTAAGGTCTTTGCAGCCTTGTGGCTCTTCCCCTTGGTGGCCTGGCTGCGCTCGGCGTGCTTTTCACAGCCGGTGGCCCGTCGGGCCAGCAGCATGATGTCTGGGAGCGGGAGGACGGGGCTGGTGGATGTGAGGCCCATGGTCACCATGCCGCCCCAGTTGTGCACGTCAATCGCTTCTCCCCTCTTCGTGACCTGGATGAAGTCGCTCTCGAATATCGGCGCGTACTTGAAATGGTCGTATTCGCCCTTGTGCAGTTGCTGCTGCAGCTTCCCCGTGGTGGTGGTGAACAGGTCCACCCAGGTGCTGCTCCGGGCCGTGTGATACGGGAGCAGAGAGTCCCCGCTCATGGCTGTCTTTGATCACGACAGGCAGCGCGGTTAAGGCGGCTCCCTGGCTCTTCCCTCCCTCGGCCTCACTGGCAGAAGAGCGAGCTGCGATGCGCCTGCGTCACACAGGCGGCCCTGTGGCAGGTCTTCCAAGCCCGCCCCACAGGCCCCCACGTTTGCCTCAGGGTCTCCCAGAGGCAGCAGGGGTGTGGGTAGGGGCACAGATGATCACAGCGGGGACGCTGTAGGGTGCCTGGAGCCCAGGCCGAATCTCTTCAAGTGTGTCGAGAGGTACGGTAGGCTCCCCCTCCGCCTCACCTCACTTCTGCTTCTGGGTTTTTATCTCCCCAAGAGGCTGTGGTGAACTTCCGTCCTAGTGAGAGAAGTAACCACTTTGTCAGCCTAACCCCCTGGCACAGCCTATTTATCCTCTGATGCCCTTTGTGACCTATCAGTGTCACAAAGCCCTTTGTGACCTATCACTGTCACAAAGCCCTTTGCCTCATCCCCCAGCTGCCCCCTCAGGGCAGGGCCCCCCATCCTCTGCCAAACACCCCATTGCCCCCGCGGAGGACAGGCCCATCCTGCCAGGGACTCAGGTGCGTTACCAAAATAAAAATGTCTTCAAGTGGGAAAGTTTTGTGTGGGTCCTTTTTCTTTTCCTCCCCCAAATTCAGCTACTGGATGAAATCTATAGGAATGTAAGATGATGGGATCAATTTGAACCGTTTAAGCTCATGGTTTAATTGTATCGAATAAGGCAGAGTTGGCAGTGGCGGTCCTTAGTCTGTCCTTTCATAAAATCTCAGTAAACGTGGACGATGGTGAGTGCCAATTCCCCTGTGAAGCCTTCCCTAACCCAGAACTCCTTCCCATGCCCCAGACCCCCTCCTCTGAATAGATCCAGTCCCCAAACACACGTCTCTCATGGTATTTGTCACTCAGAGTTGTGATCATTACTCGTGCTGTCCTGTCTCCTCCACCATCTGTGTACCTCTGTGCGGGACCGGGGTGGCACACTGTCTGAAAGTTGTTGCACCGAGGTAGCTCCCTCTCTGCACCATCACCTGCCACCTTGAGCAAGTCCTTCAAATGCTCTGAACTTCCGTTTGTTTATGCGCAAAATGGAAAGACGTGAGAATCGGAAGGGGGCACACACATTCAAGAACTTTATAAACAGCTAAGGGCTATGCACGTGTTTTTTTTCCTGTAAATTTATTTTATTATTTATTTTTGGCTTCTCTTGTTGGGGAGCACGGGCTCTAGGCGTGCGGGCTTTGGTAGTTGTGGCTCGCGGGCTCCAGAGCACAGGCTCAGTAGTTGTGGCGCACGGGCTTCGTTGCTCCGTGGCATGTGGGATCTTCCTGGACCAGGGCTCGAACCCGGGTCCCCTGCGTCGGCAGGCAGATTCTTAACCACTGCGCCACCAGGGAAGTCCCTGTGCACGTGTTTTTAATGCATTTTCTTCCTCCAGACTAGTGTTTCCCTGCACTTGCCTGTGTGGAAATCGTAAGCTCAAAGGAGTGTGATGTGATCTTTTTGTAATTTCTCCTCCTCGGGTCCAAGGAAAAGCGGGTGGAGAGTAAAGCATTAATTGCGGCTCCCTGCAGCTCCTAGTCTTCTGGGAAACTCTGGGTTAATCCTGGGGTCAGGAACCTTGTTTGGCCAGGGGAAACAGTGCATATGTGTAGGTCTTGGGCTGGCTCCCTTTCTCATCAGTGCTCCCCACCAAGTGCCCACCATTCCGTCCACCAACAGAAGAGACCTCTCCCCACCCTCCCGTGATGAGGTCTGTGCAAGTCACAAACTGGAGGTCCAATCAACAAGGATGCTCTGACCTAACAAATACTCTCCCTCATGTGAGGTTTAAGGATTTGGTTTTGGAGCCCCAGAAGAAAAAAGTTCCTGCAGATTTGGTGTGGAGAAACCCTTGTGAGCAGGGCATTCAAAAGTTGAATTAGTGGCTGGAGGAGGACTGGATGCTGGACGTTCCAGGAGTGAACGCTGGAATTCCAGGTGGGAGCCTGTTTCTGGCCGCAGCCCGGGTCACGCCAGAGGCTAGAGGTAGAAGCCTGGGAGCCAGACACAGCTCAAGGGTGGACTGGATGCTCTCGAGATAAGGCCAGCTAAGAGCTGTGAGCCCACTGAAGTTCGAAAACCGGCTCCCAGCCCCCACCCCTCCCTCCCCTCAATCTAGTAAAATTGATGCTCATCTCTGTAGTTTTGGAACATGATGGTAAGAACGGTGGTGCCTCGGGTTCTTGTGCTGGCCCCAGCTCAGGCTTGTTTGCTTGCTTCCTTCGCATACTACAGACAGGGCTTTGCATAGAGAAGTGGGCTGGTGGATCACTGTTCTGCAAAGATCCCATTGTGCGACTGGAGCAGGTTACCTTCTCTGAGCCTCAGTGTTCTCATCTGTAAAATAGGCATATCGTTCCTTCTTTTCCTAATAACCAAACAAGTGTTCTTGTACTTTACCTTAAATAAATGTCCTTTAAAGAGGCCAAGCCTTTCTGACATCATTTTTGTGCATGAATACAAGTGATTAAAAGAGAAAGGCATTGGCAATAACTTCATCACAACTGCCACGGTGATTGTGGGACCATCCTGATTTGAGAGTTTTAGTAAAATGTGAAAACTACAACACCTGTGTACCTACCATCTTGCTTAAGAGACAGAACAATTCCCAGCAGCACTAACAGCCTTGTGTCAACCTCCTTGACCTAGCCTTTCCACCCTAGAGAAAACTGTCCTCAATTTTGTGTTTACTCTTCCCTCAGTTTTAGCTACCGTTTTTTTAAACATGTACCCTATGCAGTCCGTTGTTTGAGCTTGTTTCAGAATGGTTCCGTGAGTGGAACTGTATCCCATTCTTTTGATGTTTTTAAAAATCATGAGAAGTTGATCTCTGCTAATGTGTGTAGCTCATTTATTTTTCACTATTGAATATTCCAATCTCATCCTATCCTGCTGTATGAATTCTGCTGATGGAAATTTGGGCTGTTTCCCGTGTTTTGCTGTTAAGGTATTTTTGCTCTAAACATTCTCAGAGTTGTTTCTTAGAACATGTGTGTTTCGCCAGGGTATATACCTGGGCAGGGTTCGGCTCAGTCTAGATAAGGTGCTTGGAGTTCTGATTGCTAGCTAATACTGCCGCCCTTATTTCTGTCCACTGAATAGCCCGAGGGGACATGAGTCCTGTTCTGGCTCTGTTTACAGACCTTCAGGGGGAATAAGCGTTTATAAAAAGAATGGGGGGGGGGATTCCCTGGTGGCGCAGTGGTTGAGAGTCCACCTGAGGATGCAGGGAACATGAGTTCGTGCCCCGGTCCTGGAAGAACCCACATGCCGCGGAGCGGCTGGGCCCGTGAGCCATGGCCGCTGGGCCTGCGCGTCCGGAGGCTGTGCTCCGTGACGGGAGAGGCCACAACAGTGAGTGGCCCGCGTACCGCAAAAAAAAAAAAAAAAAAAAAAAAAAAAGAATAGGGGGATAGTGAAGGAGAGCTTCCCAGCCCATAGTCTGACTTTGAGCCATGGCCCTGAGGGGCAAAGCCAGAAAGGAGTGGAAGCCAGATGGAGCAGTGCTGTTGGCGCTGAGCATGTGTGTGAGGTGGGGCTGCCCTTGCCTGGACACTGGGTCTCAGACTGTGGCACAGCTGACGTCACGGAATCCACTGTGAGGCTACGGCTGGGCTTCGGGACCTAGAAATTCAGACAAAACACTGCATGCGTTCTCAGACTGTATGTTTTTTTATTTAAATTGCAGTAAGGAAGCTGAAATGGGCTCTCCAGGGGTATTTCCCAGAGCCCTGGTCCCCTTTGCAGCTCCCAGCTCTAGGTCCTATTGATGGGCTTCAACGGTCACTGGCTCCATGGTCTCAGATGTCACACCGGTGATTTCCAGCCCCTGGCCACTCTCTGCTGTCTCTGTGATGGCCTCCATTCAGGTCCCTTCCACTGGCTCCGCCAGGATGCTCCCATGTTTATTTCGTGATGAGGCCACTGTCTTTTTTGTAAGTCTGGCTCTCACATTCCTGAAGAAAGAGCTGATCCTGCTGAGTATGTTGGTGGTGGGACCTGAACGCGCTGGAGATAAGCTCCTGCCCGATTTGTGCGAGGTCTTGGAGTCACTGGTGATGGGAGCACGGCTGATGCCTTTGGGAGCAGTGCCCTGCTCGCTGCCCCCCGGGCTGCCGTGGCCTTTGGCCTTTTGGTCATGTCTAGTGGCTCTGCGGCCGCCTGAGCACGGGCCAGCTGCTTTGGGGATTGTCTTGCTCCCCGCTGCCTTGCGGTGGCTTTCCACGGAACTGCAGAGCGAGGGGCTCGTCAGAGCTCTGTCCTCTCCCCAGTGCTCCCTCCTCTCCCTTCTTCCCTTGCGGGCCTGGGACACTCTCTGTGAGCTGCCACCCTGTTTGCTCACTTTGCCTTCCTGTGGCAAGCTTGAGACGAGGGTCCCCTCATCGTCCTTGTCGGCTCTTCCTTTGACAGTCTTGCTGGTAGGTTCTGCTCCGACCACAGTCATGCCGGCCCCTGGGGAGAGGCTGGTGGACGTGCTGGAAGCATACTCTGAATTGTTCTCAGCACCTGCCAAGGCCGTTTTCCCGCTCCTCAGGGATGTTGTGGCAGTGTCCCCAGTGGCTATGTTGGTTTTGCTTCCTCCAGGCCCGTCGCTGGCTGTGGCTGCTATGGCCGTGCTCCGCTCTTGAGCGGCAGGAGACTCGATCACTGCCGTGCTCAAAGCACCCGCCGCGGTGCCTCCTGCCACCCCTGCTGTCTCCACCTTTGTCGTTGCCCGCGATGCGGACGCTTTGTCAAGCCCTGTAGTAGGTTTTGCTTTCGCAGTGGCCACATCGGGCATGGTATCGGGCTTGTGGGAGTCCAGTTGGATTCCGTGCCCCCCAGCAAAAGCTGCAGGCGTGGCCCCGGCCACCTCAGGGCACGTGTGGAGGCTGCTGACGCTCACCTGGTCCTGATGCCCCTTTCCTTGGAAATCCTCCACGGCCGGGCTCCTCCCGTCCTGCTCCTCCTCGAACACAGGCAGGCAGGTCATGTCCCAGACGGGAACGGCATAGGTGTTGCTTTCACTGTCCACTGGTGGTCGCAGGAGGTAAATCAGCTGTTCCCACTCGGCGAAGAGGTCTTCCCGCGCGTCCAGAGGGGGACACAGCTGCAGGTAGAAGCAGCGGCCAGTGGCAAGCTTCACGCGCAGCTGTTGTTTCTCACGATTGTGAGTGGAGATCCTCACGAACTCCAAGGGAAGGAGCCTGGTGAGCTCTAAGGTCTTTGCAGCCTTGTGGCTCTTCCCCTTGGTGGCCTGGCTGCGCTCGGCGTGCTTTTCACAGCCGGTGGCCCGTCGGGCCAGCAGCATGATGTCTGGGAGCGGGAGGACGGGGCTGGTGGATGTGAGGCCCATGGTCACCATGCCGCCCCAGTTGTGCACGTCAATCGCTTCTCCCCTCTTCGTGACCTGGATGAAGTCGCTCTCGAATATCGGCGCGTACTTGAAATGGTCGTATTCGCCCTTGTGCAGTTGCTGCTGCAGCTTCCCCGTGGTGGTGGTGAACAGGTCCACCCAGGTGCTGCTCCGGGCCGTGTGATACGGGAGCAGAGAGTCCCCGCTCATGGCTGTCTTTGATCACGACAGGCAGCGCGGTTAAGGCGGCTCCCTGGCTCTTCCCTCCCTCGGCCTCACTGGCAGAAGAGCGAGCTGCGATGCGCCTGCGTCACACAGGCGGCCCTGTGGCAGGTCTTCCAAGCCCGCCCCACAGGCCCCCACGTTTGCCTCAGGGTCTCCCAGAGGCAGCAGGGGTGTGGGTAGGGGCACAGATGATCACAGCGGGGACGCTGTAGGGTGCCTGGAGCCCAGGCCGAATCTCTTCAAGTGTGTCGAGAGGTACGGTAGGCTCCCCCTCCGCCTCACCTCACTTCTGCTTCTGGGTTTTTATCTCCCCAAGAGGCTGTGGTGAACTTCCGTCCTAGTGAGAGAAGTAACCACTTTGTCAGCCTAACCCCCTGGCACAGCCTATTTATCCTCTGATGCCCTTTGTGACCTATCAGTGTCACAAAGCCCTTTGTGACCTATCACTGTCACAAAGCCCTTTGCCTCATCCCCCAGCTGCCCCCTCAGGGCAGGGCCCCCCATCCTCTGCCAAACACCCCATTGCCCCCGCGGAGGACAGGCCCATCCTGCCAGGGACTCAGGTGCGTTACCAAAATAAAAATGTCTTCAAGTGGGAAAGTTTTGTGTGGGTCCTTTTTCTTTTCCTCCCCCAAATTCAGCTACTGGATGAAATCTATAGGAATGTAAGATGATGGGATCAATTTGAACCGTTTAAGCTCATGGTTTAATTGTATCGAATAAGGCAGAGTTGGCAGTGGCGGTCCTTAGTCTGTCCTTTCATAAAATCTCAGTAAACGTGGACGATGGTGATTTTTAATAAAAACATTAAAATTTGCTTCTCCTAGGCACCGTGCTAGGAGTTACCACATATGGTGGTAACAATCCACTGAGTTTGGTACTGTTAACTACTGTTCCCAGCTTATAGGTGAAGAAATTGTGGTTGTATCTCCTGTTTAAATTCCCAGAGCTAATGGTAGCAGAGGCACTCTTTGAATGTAGGTCTACCTGATTCTAAAGCCTTTGTTCTGAACCACTACAGTACTTAGCTTCACAAAGAAAGCTTGGCCCAGCCAAATGTTTTCAAACTGGACTGATTTAACTACATTTAAGAAGACCTATTTGATGCATTATGAGAAGTTGTATAATTAATTTTAATTTGTGTATATATGTTATGGAGAGAACCCAAGACAGCAATTGGGCTGATGTGGGGATTAAATTTTCCAGGGGATCACTCAGATCCTCCCTTCCTTTATGCTTGTGCAAACAGCCTGTTTGTGGAAACCTAGTTGTTCTTATGACATGTCCTCCCCCAGTGAAATGGGGGGTGAGTAGCCTGAGATGTAAGCTTTGATTCCAAGAGCCTGCCAGATGCTGTCCTGTATTAACCTCCCTACCAGGCAGAAGTTTGGAAGCCTTGACACCATTAGACATCCTGCCTCATTGTCACTCTCAAAGAGCTAGTCACAGAATACGTGATCTCTAAATTGTGACTTGAAAGTTCTGAGAAAGGCCCTTGCTCCCAACTCTCTTTTCTCCAGTTTGATGTTATGCTTGAAATCCCACCATAGAGATTCATTCCTTGAGGGTAAAGGCTATCTTTCTGTTAAAATACACACAACTGTCCCTCAACAGATGACTGGATAAGCAAAATGTGGTCTCTCCGTACAGTGGAATATTATTCAGCCATAAAAAGGAATGAAGTACTGATATATGTTACAACGTGGATGAACTTTGAAAACATTATACTCAGTGAAAGAAGCCACATATTGTATGATTCTATTTATAGGAAATACCCAGAAGAGGCAAATCCATAGAGACAGATATCAGATGAGTGGTTGCCTAGGGCTGGAGGGAGCAGAGAATGGGGAGTACAGGATTTCCTTTTGTGGTGATGAAAAATTCTTGAACTAGATAGTGGTGATGTTTACACAGTATTGTGAATGTACTGAATGCCACTGAATTGAACACTCTAAAATTACAGTGGTGAATTTTATCACAATCATACACACACACACACAGTCCTCATTTAACAGATGGGTTAAGAGTAGTTATCTTTTCATTGTTCCCTCTCTCAGGGGAAATCATTCAATCTTTCACCATAAAGTATGTTGTTAGCTGTAGTTTTATTTCAGAATTGCCCTTTGTCAGGTTTAAGAAGTTCACTTCTATTCTCAGTTTTCTGGGCATTTTTATCGTGAAGGATGATTGATTTTTTTTCAAATGCTTTTTCTTCATCTATTGAGCTGATTACTTGATTTTTTTTTTTTTTTCCGGTACACAGGCCTCTCACTGTTGTGGCCTCTCCCGTTGTGGAGCACAGGCTCCAGACGCGCAGGCTCAGCAGCTAAGGTTCACGGGCCCAGCCGCTCCACGGCACGTGGGATCTTCCCAGACCGGGGCACGAACCCATGTCCCCTGCATCGGCAGGCAGTCTCTCAACCACTGCACCACCAGGTAAGCCCCTGATTACTTCATTTTTAATCCTTTATTCTGTTAATGTGGTCAAGTACAGTGATTGTTTTTTAAATGCTGAGTTCATTCCCTGGAAACCGCATTTGGTCATGGTGCATTATTTTTACATTGCTGGATTCAATTGGCGAAAATTTTGTCAAGAATTTTTGTATCTATGTTTATGAGTGATATCCGTCTGTGAGGTTTTTCTTGAACTGTTTTTGCCAAATTTTGGTATAAAAGCTTATTTTTTAATTAAAATTTATTTTTTAGTCAAACATATACAAAATTTAAAAACATCAGATAATGCTAGAAGGCTTATGGAGCAAGTAGCATTAGTTTCAACTACAAATAATTGAAAAATCCCAATTATTTGCACTTAAACAAGATATATATGTTTTCTCATTTAAAAGCAGTCTGAAAGGAAGGAAGTCAAACTGGTATGGCAGCTCCACTGTGTCATCAGAGACCTAGGCTCATTTTCTTTTCCTGGTTATCCTTACGGTCACTTCATATTCCAAGATAGTTGCTGGAGCCCCATTCATCAAGTCCATATTCCAGGCCATCAGCAAGAGAAAGGAGAAGAAAAGAAAAATGTTGTCTGCCTCTCACTTTTACAGAGCCTTCCAGAAGTCCCACATGACCCTTCTAGTTATGTTTCTTTGGTCATCATTTTATCATATGACCACATCTAGTTGCAAGGAACGCTGGGAGAGGTAATCTTTTAGCACGCCAGGAGCCTGTGCCGCCTGCCACTGCCAGGGTCCCGGGATCCAGGGACAACTTCTCTAGAAGAATGCAAGGCGAGCCTCAGGCTGGTGCAACGTCCAGCCAGCCTCTCCCGCTGCAGGCTCGCCCCGCATCCGCACCCCTCCCTCCCGCCGGCCTGAGTGAGCCAGAGACCCCGAAGCAGCTGCTCCTTTAACCCCGTCCTGTCTGAGTGAAGAACAGACGCCCTCCGGCGACCTACACTCAGAGGCCAACTCCAAAGCTGAGCCCTGGGAGTTGTGCGAACAAAGAAGAGAAAGGGAAATCTCTCCCAGCAGCCTCAGAAACAGCGGATTAAAGCTCCACAGTAAACTTGATGTACCCTGCATCTATGGAATATATGAATACACAACGAATCATCTCAAATTGAGGAGGTGGACTTTGAGAGCACGATATATTATTTTTTGCCCTTTTCCTCTTTTTGTGAGTGTGTATGTGTATGCTTCTCTGTGAAATTTTGTCTGTATAGCTTTGCTTTCCCCATTTGTCCTAGGGTTCTATCCGTCCGTTTTTTTTTGTTTGTTTGTTTTCTTAAAAAAATTTTTTTTTCTTAATAATTATTTTTTATTTTAATAACTTTATTTTATTTTATCCTCTTTCTTTTCTTTCTTTCTTTCCTTCTCTTTGTTTGTTTCTTTCTTTCCCTTTCTTTCTTTCTTTCTTTCTTTCTTTCTTTCTACTTTTTCTCCCTTTTATTCTGAGCCGTGCGGATGAAAGGCTCTTGGTGCTGCAGCCAGGAGTCAGTGCTGTGCCTCTGAGGTGGGAGAGCCAACTTCAGGACACTGGTCCACAAGAGATCTCCCAGCTCCACATAATATCAAATGGCGAAAATCTCCCAGAGATTTCCATCTCAACACCAGCACCCAGCTTCACTCAACGACCAGCAAGCTACAGTGCTGGACACCCTATGCCAAACAACTAGCAAGACAGGAACACAACCCCACCCATTAGAAGAGAGGCTGCCTAAAATCATAATAAGTCCACAGACACCCCAAAACACACCAGCAGACATGGACCTGCCCACCAGAAAGACAAGATGCAGCCTCATCCACCAGGAAGCCTACACAACCCACTGAACCAACTTTAGCCACTGGGGACAGACACCAAAAACAACGGGAACTACGAACCTGCAGCCTGCAAAAAGGAGACCCCAAACACAGTAAGTAAGCAAAATGAGAAGACAGAAAAACACACAGCAGATGAAGGAGCAAGATAAAAACCCACCAGACCTAACAAATGAAGAGGAAATAGGCAGTCTACCTGAAAAAGAACTCAGAATAATGATAGTAAAGATGATCCAAAATCTTGGAAATAGAATAGAGAAAATGCAAGAAACATTTAACAAGGACCTAGAAGAACTAAAGAGGAAACAAGCAATGATGAACAACAAAATAAATGAAACTAAAAATACCCTAGAAGGGATCAATAGCAGAATAACTGAGGCAGAAGAACGGATAAGTGACATGGAAGATAAAATAATGGAAATAACTACTGCAGAGCAGAATAAAGAAAAAAGAATTAAAAGAACTGAGGACAGTCTCAGAGACCTCTGGGACAACATTAAACGCACCAACATTTGAATTATAGGGGTTCCAGAAGAAGAAGAGAAAAAGGGACTGAGAAAATATTTGAAGAGATTATAGTTGAAAACTTCCCTAATGTGGGAAAGGAAATAGTTAACGAAGTCCCAGAAGCACAGAGAGTCCCATACAGGATAAATCCAAGGAGAAACACGCCAAGACACATATTAATCAAACTGTCAAAAATTAAATACAAAGAAAACATATTAAAAGAAGCAAGGGAAAAACAACAAATAACACACAAGGGAATCCCCATAAGGTTAACAGCTGATATTTCAGCAGAAACTCTGCAAGCCAGAAGGGACTGGCAGGACATATTTAAAGTGATGAAGGAGAAAAATCTACAACCAAGATCTACCCAGCAAGGATCTCATTCAGATTTGTTGGAGAAATTAAAACGTTTACAGACAAGCAAAAGCTGAGAGAGTTCAGCACCACCAAACCAGCTATACAACAAATGCTAAAGGAACTTCTCTAGGCAAGAAACACAAGAGAAGGAAAAGACCTACAATAACAAACCCAAAACAATTAAGAAAATGGGAATAGGAACATACATATCGATAATTACCTTAAATGTAAATGGATTAAGTACTCCCACCAAAAGACACAGACTGGCTGAATGGACACAAAAACAAGACCCATATATATGCTGTCTACAAGAGACCGACTTGAGACCTAGGGACACATACAGACTGAAAGTGAGGTGATGGAAAAACATATTCCATGCAAATGGAAACCAAAAGAAAGCTGGAGTAGCAATTCTCATATCAGACAAAATAGACTTTAAAATAAAGACTATTACAAGAGACAAAGAAGGACACTACATAATGATCAAGGGATTGATCCAAGAAAAAGATATAACAATTGTAAATATTTATGCACCCAACATAGGAGCACCGCAATACATAAGGCAAATACTAACAGCCATAAAAGCAGAAATCGACAGTAACACATTCATAGTAGGGGACTGTAACACCCCACTTTCACCAATGGACAGATCATCCAAAATGAAAATAAATAAGGAAACACAAGCTTTAAATGATACATTAAGCAAGATGGACTTAATTGATATTTATAGGACATACCATCCAAAAACAACAGAATACACATTTTTCTCAAGTGCTCATGGAACATTCTCTAGGATAGATCATATCTTGGGTCACAAATCAAGCCTTGGTAAATTTAAGAAAATTGAAATTGTATCAAGTATCTTTTCCGACCACAACGCTATGAGACTAGATATCAATTACAGGAAAAGATCTGTAAAAACTACAAACACATGGAGGCTAAACAATACACTACTTAATAACGAAGTGATCACTGAGGAAATCAAAGTGGAAATCAAAAATACCTAGAAACAAATGACAATGGAGACACGACAACCCAAAACCTATGGGATGCAGCAAAAGCAATTCTAAGAGGGAAGCTTATAGCCATACAATCCTACCTTAAGAAACAGGAAACATCTCGAATAAACAACCTAACCTTGCACCTAAAGCAATTAGAGAAAGAAGAACAAGAAAACCACAAAATTAGCAGAAGGAAAGAAATCATAAAGATCAGATCAGAAATAAATGAAAAAGAAATGAAGGAAACGATAGCAAAGATCAATAAAACTAAAAGCTGGTTCTTTGAGAAGATAAACAAAATTGGTAAACCATTAGCCAGACTCATCAAGAAAAAAAGGGAGAAGACTCAAATCAATAGAATTAGAAATGAAAAAGGAGAAGTAACAACTGACACTGCAGAAATACAAAAGATCATGAGAGATTACTACAAGCAACTCTATGCCAATAAAATGGACAACCTGGAAAAAATGGACAAATTCTTAGAAATGCACAACCTGCCAAGACTGAAGCAGGAAGAAATAGAAAATATGAACAGACCAATCACAAGCACTGAAATTGAGACTGTGATTAAAAATCTTCCATCAAACAAAAGCCCAGGACCAGATGGCTTCACAGGCGAATTCTATCAAACGTTTAGAGAAGAGCTAACACCTATCCTTCTCAAACTCTTCCAAAATGTAGCAGAGAAGGAACACTCCCAAACTCATTCTACGAGGCCACCATCACCCTGATACCAAAACCAGACAAGGATATCACAAAGAAAGAAAACTACAGGCCAATATCACTGATGACATACATGCAAAAATCCTCAACAAAATAATAACAAACAGAATCCAACAGCACATTAAAAGGATCATACACCATGGTCAAGTGGGGTTTATCCCAGGAATGTAAAGAATCTTCAATATACACAAATCAATCAACGTGATACACCATATTAACAAATTGAAGGAGAAAAACCATATGATCATCTCAATAGATGCAGAGAAAGCTTTCGACAAAATTCAACACCCATTTATATAGAAACCCTGCAGAAAGTCGCCATAGAGGGAACTTTCCTCAACATAATAAAGGCCATATATGACAAACCCACAGCCAACATCGTCCTCAATGGTGAAAAACTGAAACCATTTCCACTAAGATCAGGAACAAGACAAGGTTGCCCACTCTCACCACTCTTATTCAACTTAGTTTTGGAAGTTTTAGCCACAGCAATCAGAGAAGAAAAGGAAATAAAAGGAATCCAAATCAGAAAAGAAGAAGTAAAGCTGTCACTGTTTGCAGATGACATGATACTATACATAGAGAATCCTAAAGATGCTACCAGAAAACTACTAGAGCTAATCAATGAATTTGGTAAAGTAGCAGGATACAAAATTAATGCACAGAAATCTCTGGCATTCCTATACACTAATGGTGAAAAATCTGAAAGTGAAATCAAAAAAAATTCCCATTTACCATTGCAACAAAAAGAATAAAATATCTAGGAATAAACCTACCTAAGGATACAAAAGACCTGTATGCAGAAAATTATAAGACACTGATGAAAGAAATTAAAGATGATACAAATAGATGGAGAGATATACCATGTTCTTGGATTGGAAGAATCAACATTGTGAAAATGACTCTACTACCCAAAGCAACATACAGATTCAATGCAATCCCTATCAAACTACCACTGGAGTTTTTCACAGAACTAGAACAAAAAATTTCACAATTTGTATGGAAAGACAAAAGACCCCAAATAGCCAAAGCAATCTTGAGAACGAAAAACGGAGCTGGAGGAATCAGGTTCCCTGACTTCACACTATACTACAAAGCTACAGTAATCAAGACAGTATGGTACAGGCACAAAAACAGAAATATAGATCAATGGAACAGGATAGAAAGCCCAGAGATAAACCCACGCACATATGGTCACCTTATCTTTGATAAAGGAGGCAGGAATGTACAGTGGAGAAAGGACAGCCTCTTCATTAAGTGGTGCTGGGAAAACTGGACAGCTACATGTAAAAGTATGAGATTAGAATGCTCCCTAACACCATACACAAAAATAAGCTCAAAATGGATTAAAGGCCTAAATATAAGGCCAGAAACTATCAAACTCTTGGAGGAAAACATAGGCAGAACACTCTATGACATAAATCACAGCAAGATCCTTTTTGACCCACTTCCTAGAGAAATGGAAATAAAAACAAAAATAAACAAATGGGACCTAATGAAACTTCAAAGCTTTTAAAGCACAGCAAAGGAAACCATAAACAAGACCAAAAGACAACCCTCAGGGACTTCCCTGGTGGCGCAGTGGTTGAGAGTCCGCCTGCCGGTGCAGGGGACACGGGTTTGTGCCCCGGTCCGGGAAGATCCCACATGCCGTGGAGCGGCTGGGCCCGTCAGCCATGGCCGCTGAGCCTGTGCGTCTGGAGCCTGTGCTCCGCAGCGGGAGAGGCCACAACAGTGAGAGGCCCGCGTACCGCAAAAAAAACAAACAAACAAACAAAAAAAGACAACCCTCAGAATGGGAGAAAATATTTGCAAATGAAGCAACTGATAAAGGATTAATCTCCAAAATTTACAAGCAGCTCATGCATCTCAATAACAAAGAAAGAAACAACCCAATCCAAAAATGGGCAGAAGACCTAAACAGACATTTCTCCAAAGAAGATATACAGATTGCCAACAAACACATGAAAGAATGCTCAACATCATTAATCATTAGAGCAATGCAAATCAAAACTACAATGAGATATCATCTCACACCGGTCAGAATGGCCATCATCAAAAAATCTAGAAACAATAAATGCTGGAGAGGGTGTGCAGAAAAGGGAATACTCTTGCACTGCTGGTGGGAATGTGAATTGGTACAGCCACTATGGAGAACAGTATGGAGGTTCCTTAAAAAACTACAAATAGAACTACCATATGACCCAGCAATCCCACTACTGGGCATATACCCCGAGAAAACCATAATTCAAAAAGAGTCATGTACCAAAATGTTCATTGCAGCTCTATTTACAATAGCCAGGAGATGGAAACAACCTAAGTGTCCATCATCGGATGAATGGATAAAGAAAATGTGGCACATATATACAATGGAATATTACTCAGCCATAAAAAGAAACGAAATTGAGTTATTTGTAGTGATGTGGAGGGACCTAGAGTTTGTCATACAGAGTGAAGTAAGTCAGAAAGAGAAAGACAAATACCGTATGCTAACACATATATATGGAATCTAAAAAAAAAAAACACAATGTCATGTAGAACCTAGGGGTAAGACGGGAATAAAGACACAGACCTACTCGAGAATGGACTTGGGGATGGGGGAGGGGTGAGCTGTGACGGGGTGAGAGAGTGGCATGGACATGTATACACTAGCAAACGTAAAATAGATAGCTAGTGGGAAGCAGCCGCATAGCACAGGGAGATCAGCTCGGTGCTTTGTGACCACCTAGAGGGGTGGGATAGGGAGGGTGGGAGGGAGGGAGATGCAAGAGGGAAGAGATATGGGAACATAAGTATATGTATAACTGATTCACTTTGTTATAAAGCAGAAACTAACACACCGTTGTAAAGCAATTATACTCCAATAAAGATGTAAAAAAAAAAGTAAAAGGTGAACATTTAATAATACATTTACTTAATCCAGTGTATTAAAAATATATCAACATGCGGCTTCCCTGGTGGCGCAGTGGTTGAGAGTCCACCTGCCGATGCAGGGGACACGGGTTCGTGCCCCGGTCCGGGAAGATCCCACATGCCGTGGAGCGACTAGGCCCGTGAGCCATGGCCGCTGAGCCTGTGCGACCGGATCCTGTGCTCCGCAACGGGAGAGGCCACAACAGTGAAAGGCCTGCGTATTTCAAAAAATATATATATATATATGTATTGATATATATATATATATATATATATATGTATTGATATATATATATATATATATATATATATATATCAACATGTAATCAATATAAAACATCGTTCAGATATTCTTTTTAGTATTAACTCTTTGAAATCAGATGTGTATTTTACTTACATCTCAATTTTGACTAGCTTCGTTTCAAATGCTCAGTAGCTATATATGGTTATGGTATTAGTGCAGATTTAATTAGATAGTTGTTGACTAAGAAAAATGCCCTACATGAGAGTTGTGAGTAAGGTTTTATTTGGGCAAAATGAGGACTAGAGCCCAGGAGACAGCATCTCAGATAGCTCTGAGGAACTGCTCCAAAGAGGTAGGGGGGCAGAGGTCAGTATTATGTATGATTTTATTGAAGGGGTATGCGTGCAGTCAATCACACATTGTGGCAGAGGCTTGCTGCTAGTCATGAGAAGGTTACTCCTGGTCAGAAGGAGCAGATGTCTCCATTAATGATTTTAGTGCTTTTCTTGATATGAGAAGATGCAAGAATTTGGGCTCATACAGTCTTCTCCTGAAAATATCTAAGTATCTGAAGACCTGTTCTTCCAGTTTTTCCCAGAGCATGGAGTGAGTCATTCCTGATCTCCACCCTGAACTCCTTTCAGGGTGTGTTGAAGGTCAGTGACTGCAGTGGCTAGGGACTTAATCCTTGTAGAGGCAGATGGCAAGTGCCAATTTTTAGCTGGCATAGGAATTAGATAGGGGTTTAATAAAAGCACACTTTTGTTGCCAAAACTTGGCACTTGTTCACTGGTGCCAAATAGAAACACGGAGACAGAGTTTCGGGTGAAGTAAGAAAGAATAGCTTTAATGCTTTGCCAGGCAAAGGGGGCCACAGCAGGGTAATGCCTTCAAAACTGTGTGTCCTGCCCTGGAGGGGTTACTGGGGAGTCTTATAGTGTTCAAGGAGCCAGGTGTGATCAGTTTGTGGACATTCTTCTTATTGGTTGGTGGTGAGGTAATTGGGAGTCAGCATCATAAACCTTCTGGTTCCAACCAGCCTGGGGTCTATGTGCTTGTGGGCAGCATATAGTTAACTTCTTCCACCTTGTGGGGGTTTTAATATCTGAAAAACAGTTCAAAGGACATGGCTCAGAATATTATCTATAGTCCTTGAGGAAAAACTAAATGTCTTTGACTTTGTTTAATGGCTAAAGTATATATTATTTTTTGTCTTGCTTGACTGTTTTCCTTTCTTTCTGTATTTTCTCACTTCTCTGATTAAATTTATTCTTTGACTAAAGTTTTTCTACAGACAAAAGGCAGGTGGAGGACATGGGTGGGGGTGTATTCTGGGAAGGCCTCATAGGGTCCTGCTTGGTTACATATTTACAAAAATAAAAGCAGAGTGGAGAAATCACAAAGGATAATACAGAACCGGGGGAAGGGGGGAGGGGTCTAGTAACAGAACTGTTATTATCCCTAAGCCCAAAAGGAGGAAGGAAGGGAGCACTTATTAGAATCTCAAAGGAGAGAGTTTTGGAGAGAGGGATATAGCTTTGGGCAGAGAGACATAGCCAGACAGAGGAGATTCTGCAGAGAAGGAGCCTGGATAATACATACCCAAACCTTATTCTTCTCCTTCTAATCTCATCCAGATTCCTATTAGGCAAACATAACCAGAAGCCAGAGGGCAAGGGGACCTGTTAATGTGGACCATTACTGTCTTCTGAGGTAGAGAGTAGAGTAGGGAGTGGATATCTAGCATCTCGGATATCATTTGTCTCCCTCCACTAGACAGTATATTAAAATGAGCAGGGATGTAGTCTGGCTAGTTCACCAGTATATACAGAACACCTGGAATACTACTTAGGCCTTAGTAAGTGCTCAATGAATGCTTGTTGAATAAATCTCAGATAAGATGACATTCCTCTCATCATGTAGTGTGAGGAAGAGGTAGCATAAACAGAGAAGGGTAGACAAAATTAGAATGACTATTTGACTTATGATTCCTCCAGTGGTCATGTTTACACTTCACCTCTCTTCTGGTAACAGACTTCATCTTCCCCCTCTGCACTCCAGCTACAGAGATGGGTGTGCACATGACTCAGGCTAGACCAGTTATTCTCTGGTCAAAGCAATTGGTTTTAGGGATAGGTGTATGACCTAAGCTTGGCTAATCAGAGTTCTTTCCCAGTATTTTTCTCACTGGGACTGGAACACCTTTTTTCTGGCCATGAGGCTGTAGGAAGGTAATTCTAGAGCTGCCTGGAACCCACATCACTGGTCTTGTGGGAAAAACCTGTCTTCAGCCAGAGAGAATATTGTCAATGTGTCAAAAATCAAAGACTAGAAATATAGATGGAGAGGAACTTGGAGATGGAATGGATAGAGAGATGGACACCTGATAGTACTGGAGTGTTTATGTTCTTAGTTATCCCGAGGACCAGTTGTACCCATAGACTTTCCATAGTTTGAGAGCATGAACCAATAAAGTCTCCCTTTTTAAACTGGGTTGAAAGTTTGAGTTTGTTATACAGTTCAAATATACAAGACACGGAAGGACTTGTAAATCAAGTAGACTTCCTAATTATGTCTATGGCATGTTCTATAAAGGGTCAGAAAGGAAAAATCAACAAAGTTAGGAAGAACTGTGAAAAGCAGAAAATAATTAAGCCTGTGAAAGAGCAGATTACATTAGAGAATGGGTTAGACTAAATCATATGAACATGTTATATTAAATGATTTTTGACCTACAAGGTTGGCAATTTAATAAACCTAATAGAAACATTTGTTTGGGGATTTGGGGTAAGACCTTATCCTGGAAGAGGAATGGCTTACCAGGTTGTTGGGGAGATGTTGTGGGGTCCAATAGTGACATCTCTCTTTCTGCCTAAGTTTATAACCAAGTAAATGATAGAGAAGATCTGGTAAGATAGAGACTGGGTAGACAGTCTCTAAAGAAGGCTGATATCGATTCTTTCTCTCCCTGAATGCTGTTCTCCCCACAGTGTAGTGGATTCTATATCCCTTTCTCTTGAATCTGGGGTGACCTTGTCACATACCTTGACCACTATGAATATGACACAAATGGTATTATGCCAGTTCCAGGCCTAGCCAGCTGCTGAGCTCTCAAGGAGGTGGGGCTAGAATACTGAAGGATAAGAGAGAAAGAGAAAGACAGAGAGACAGAGACAGAGAGAAGCCTGTCACCTGGAAGATCCCTGAGGCACCAGATATGTGGGTGATGCATTCTGAGACCTTCCAGCCCAGCCTAGGTACCACCTAAATTCAGTCGAGTAAGTAACACCAGCTGATGCTATGGGGATCAGAAGAATGACCCAACTGAGTGCTCTGAATTTCTGACTCAAAGAAAAAAATAATTGTTTTAAATTACTAAGTTTGGGATGATTTGTTTTGCTGTAATAGATAACATGCAGAGAACAAATATTAACTTAATACCTGGTAAATTTTACAATGAGGAATGTGGCTTCAGTGTGTAACAAATATGGGCCTCCTAATATTTAGCACCAGAATTAGATAGACTTATCTAGTCCCTATGTATGGACTCCCTCTGTAAAACTTGAAGCACTGGGGTAAGGTGCATACCTCCTAGAACCAGCCTGGCTCCCAAGAAAGAGGCTACCATACTCAGTTCCTCCTCTCAAACTCACTAGTTAGGTACATCAGTTGGGAGGTATAAGAGTTGAGGAGAGAGGCCAGGAATATTGGGGGAAATCACTCCTCATAAAAAAAAAACAGACATAGGAAAGAAAGATAAAATATTGGGAAGGAGATCAAGTTAGAAACCTAACACTGTGGTACAGAGGAACAGAGGAGACATAACAACTTTGTAGTAACATGGATGTCCTTGCCTCATTCTTCACCAACGAAATGGAAACCATCAGGAATACTCTCATATTCCTAGCATTCTCCAACTCCATACTTTATTTATACCTATTTGCCTCTGGTCTTAAAGGATGAGGAATACTTTCTTGATAAAACCTCTTTGCAGCTCTGCTTCTGATCTCATCTGTTTCTGTCTCTTCTAGGACCTTGTTTCATCAGTTATAGTATCTCCTGTGTCTTCCACCTCTACCTCACATTTGCTTCTACTTCCGACCTATAATTATACTCAATTCATTCTAATTCTAAATAAAGTAAAATAAATCTTTCTCCTGGCTCCATATTTCCTCTAGCTACTATTACTGCCTCTCTTTCACTTCTTATCCAAACTTATCAAGGAATAGATTTCATCTCCTGTTCAATCCGCCTCTACCCCCTGCCACCT
Organism: Mesoplodon mirus; assembly: GCF_964341445.2. Classification (NCBI taxonomy): domain Eukaryota; kingdom Metazoa; phylum Chordata; class Mammalia; order Artiodactyla; family Ziphiidae; genus Mesoplodon; species Mesoplodon mirus. The sequence continues at coordinate 153,295,726 of NC_138978.1, read as the reverse complement.
CAACCCTCTGCTCCCTTACCCTTACACACCATTTCACTGAAATAGCTCTTAGAACACCAAAGACCCTCATGTTTGCCAAACCCAGTAGTCACTTGCTACACTGTCTTAATGGCCCTCAGCAATAGATAGCTTTTGGGAATTTTGCCCAGCTCACAATTACATTCTTAATGGCTCTGAACCCATAGAGATGATTCCTGGCTCACAACTGATTGTTTCAGAGTTAGACACACTACCAAAGCTGGACCAATCAGATGCTCTGCAAATTTGGTCTCAAGACAAAACATTTTAGTTCATACTGGACTAGTCTCATTTAATTATGTGTTTATTTATTTATTTATTTTTCATTGCAGTGTGGGGGCTCTTTGTTTCATTGCGGTGCATGGGCTTCTCTCTAGTTGGGATGTTCAGGCTCTTTAGTTGTGGTGCATGGGCTTAGTTGCCCCGTGGCATGTGGGATCTTACTTCCCCGGCCAGGGATCAAACCGGTGTCCCCTGCATTGCAAGATGGATTCTTAACCTCTGGACCACCAGAGAAGTCCCTGGACTAGTCGCTTAAATGAAGATGTAAACTTGGTCAATGGTGACACAGTGATGAGAGCCAAAGGGACACCTAACCTGGCTCTAGTTGTTTTTATATTACATACTGCAGTCCTATGCTTGAATCCCTATGAAAATCTACATGTTACATGTAGATTTCCTTGGAGCTTTCCCAAAACTCTATCAGTATGTACTACTGTTTTCCCCATTTTACAGATGAGGAAATAGACACAGAGAAATTAAAATAATATGCCCAAATCACACAGCCAGTAAAGTAGGACAGCAAACATGTGAACCAAGGAGACACAAGAGCCCACCCTTTTAACCACTGTATTACTTATAATACATAAATTTCCCATTTTGTTTGGGGCTAGTTTGAGTTAGCTAATGTTATTTTCTTTTTACTTCCAGTTTTATTGAGATATAATTGACATACAGCATTGTATAAGATTAAGGTGTACAGCATAATGATTTGACTTACCTACATCATGAAATGATTACCCCAGTAAATTTAGTGAACACCCATCATCTCATATTGATACAAAATAAAAGGAAAAGAAAAAATGTTTTTCCTTGTGATGAGAACTCAGGATTTACTTACTCTTTAAAATTTTCATGTATAACACACCAGTGTTAATTATATTTATCATATTGTACATTACATCCCTAGTACTTATTTATCATACAACTGGTAATTTGTACCTTTTTAACCACCTTCATCCAATTCTCACTCTCCCCAACCCTCCGCCTCTGTTAATCACAAACCTGGTCTCTTTTTCTAGTTTGTAACTGGAAGTTAGTACCTCTAAATTTCCTTCACCTACTTCACTCGCCCCCCAACCTCCTTCTGGCAACCACCTAATTTATTCTCTATATCTATGATTCTGTTTTTGTTTTGTTATGTTTCTTCATTTGTTTTATTTTTTAGATTCCACATATAAGTAAAATAATATCATATTTGTCTTTCTCTGTATGACATATTTTATTTAGCATAACAACCTCTAGTCCACTCATGTTGTCACAAACAGCAAGGTTTCATTCTCTTTTGTGGCTGAGTAATATTCCATTGTATATATGTACCGCATCTTCTTTATCCATTCATCTATCAGTGGGCATTTAGATTGCTTCCATATCTTGGCTATTGTGAATAATGCTGCAGTGAACATAAAGGTGCATATCTTTTCAAATTAATGGTTTTGTTTTCTTGGAAAAATACCCCGAAGTGGAATTTCTGGGTCATATTGTAGTTATACTTTCAATTTTTTTAAGGAACCTCCATACTGTTTTCCATAGTGGCTGTATTGATTTACATTCCTACCAACAGTGCAACTTGATATTTGTTGTCTTTTTGATAATAGCCTTTCTGATGGTGTGAGGTGGTTTTGATTTGCATTTCCCTGAAGATAAGTAATATTGAGCATCTTTTCATGTGTCTATTGGCCATCTATATCCCTTCTTATAGTTTTTTTCTCATAGCATTGTGGTTGAAAAAGATGCTTGATATGATTTCAGTTCTCTTAAGTTTACTGGGACTTGTTTTGTGGCCAAATGTGTGAGTTATCCTGAGAATGTTCCATGTGCACTTGAAAAGAATGTGTATTATGCTGCTTTTGGATGGAATGTTCTATAAATTTCTATTAAGTTCATCTGGTCTAAAGGGTCATTTTTAAAAAACATCTTTATTGGAGTATAATTACTTTACAATGGTGTGTTAGTTTCTGCTGTATAACAAAGTGAATCAGCTATATGTATACATATATCTCCATAGCCCCTCCCTCTTGTGTCTCCCTCCCACCGTCCCTATGAGTTGTCATTTAAGGCCAGTGTTTCCTTATAGATTTTGTCTGGATGAAATGTCCATTGATGTAATGGTGGTGTTAAAAACCCCTACTATTATTGTGTTACTGCCAATTTCTCACTTTATGTCTCTTAATATTTGCTTTATGTATTTAGGTGCTCTTATTTTGGGTGCATATATATTTACAATAGTTATATCTTCTCCTTGGATTGATCCCTTTATCACTATGAATGTCCTTCTTTGTCTCTTTTTACAGTCTTTGATTTAAAGTCTATTTTGCCTGACATAGGTATTGCTACTGCAGCTTTCTTTTCATGTCCATTTGCATGGAAAACCTTTTTCCATCCCCTCACTTTCAGTCTGTGATTCTTTAGATCTGAAGTGAACCTCTTGTAGGCAGCCTATGGTCTTGTTTTTTTAACCCATTTATCCACTCTGTCTTTTGATTGGTATCTACATTTAAATTATTTACATTTCATGTAGTTAATGATAGGTATGTATTTATTGCCATTTTATTCATTGTTTTGGGGTTGTTTTTGTAGTTCTTTTTTGTTCCTTTCTTCTTCTTTTGCTTTCTTTCCTTGTGACTTGATGACTATGTTTACTGCTATGTTTGGATTCCTTTCTCTCTTTCTTTTGTGTATGTGTGTGTGTGTCTATTATAGATTTTTGGTTTGTGCTTACCATGATATTTATATATGGCAACCTATATACATACATAATTATTTTAAGTTGATGATCTCTTAAGTTCAAGTATATTATTTACTATTTCTTATAAAACCATTTAGTGGTGTTGAACTCTTTTAGCTTTTCCTTGTTTATAAAACTATTTCTCCATCATATCTGAATAATAGAATTGTTGGGTAGAGTATTCTTGGTTGTAAGATTTTTTTTCCTTTCAACACTTTAAATATATTGTGCTACTCCCTTCTGGCCTGCAAAGTTACTACTGAGAAGTTAATGACAGTCTTACAGGAGTTCCCTTGTATGTAATGAATTGCTTTTCCCTCATTGCTTTTAATATTCTCTAATTTTTTTCCATTTAAATTACAATATGTCTTGCTGTGGATATCTTTGGATTGAATTTGCTCAGGGCTCTCAGTGCTTCCTGGACCCAGATATTTGTTTCCTATCTTATTTTAGAGAAGTTTTCAGTTATTATTTCTTCAATAATTCTCTACCCCTTTCTCTCTTTCTTCTCCTTCTGGAATCCCTATAATGTGAATGCTAGTATGCTTGATATTGTCCCAGCGGTCTCTTACACTATTCTCACTTTTTAAAGAAATTCTTTTTTCTCTTCAGCTTGGGTGATTTCCACTACTCACTGATCTGTTCCTCTGTATCATCTAAGCTACTGTTGGTTCCTTCCAGTATATTTCTAATATCAGTTCTTATATTCTTCAGTTCTGTTTGGTTATCACTTCAATTTGTTTGTCTTCTGGTGTTTTGTCTTGTTCCTTCATTTGGAACATATTCCTTTATCATCTCATTTTGCCTAATTCTCTGTGTTTATCTGTATATATTAGGTAGGTTAGTTACATTTCCTGATCTTGGAGAAGTGGTCTTATTTAGAAGATGTCTTATTGGGCCCAGCAGCACACTCTATGGTCACCTGAGCTATATGATCTAGGGATGTCCCCTATATGGGCTGAGTGGGCCCTTCTATTGTGGCAGGGCTGACTACTGTGGGTGTGCTGGTAGGCTGACTACTGTGGGGCTGACTTCTGTGGGTGTGCTGGGTGTGTTCCCATAACACTGTATTCCCCAGCCCAGTTGGCTGCCAGGCTCAGCCTTGTGCAGACACTGCTGGCCACTGGTGGGGGAAGCTGGGTCTGAGGGCAACTGGCTTCAGGTGAAAGGGGCTGGGGCTGGCGCCAGCCTGCTAATAAATAGGACCGTGACCTTCAGAGTCCCAGGGCTGGATGCATTCCTAGGGGGTCCCAGGGCAGCTGGAAATGGGGTCTGGGGGACCTAGGGCTGGTGCCAGTCCATTGGTGAGCAGGGCCAAATATCCATGTGACTGGTTGCTCAACCAGGGGGGCTCCAAGGACTGGTGCCAACTGGCTGGTGGGAGGGGCCAGGTCCTGGCACTAATACACTAGAGGGAGGACTCCGAGTGATGCTTGCCAGCACCAGTGTCCTCAGGGTAGAATGAGCTCCCAAAAGTAGCTGCTGCCCGCTTGCCTCCTGCCTCTCTTGCAGGCTGTGATCATCAAGTAGCTCTGATACATACTCTTTTTAAATTACTGCCTCTGTGCTGGGTCTCAGAGCATGTGAGATTTCATGTGCACCCTTTAAGAGCAGAGTCTCTGTTTCCTACAGCCCTCCTGTTCTCCTGTATGCAAGCCCTGCTGCCCTTAAAAACAGACATTTCTGGAGGCTTTCCAGTGCTGGGAAGCCTGATGTGCGGCTCAGGCTTCTCACATCTTGGGGAGGACTTCTGCAATTGTGATTATCCCCTCATTTGTCATCACCTATCTGAGAGGGTGTGGATTTTTATTATACCATGTCTCTGCCCCTCCTACCCTTCTTGTTGTGGTCCCTTCTTTATATCTTTAGTTTTGGAAAATCTTTTCTCCTAGTCTTCAGGTCATTCTCATTTATAGTTGCTCTGTAAATAGTTGTAATTTAGGTATGTCTGTGGGAGGAGGTGAGCTCAGGGTCTTCCTACTCCTCCATCTTCGCTACTTCCTCTCTGGCTGATGTTATTTTCAAAGAGTTTTAACTAGTATGCATTCACTGATCCTTGACACTGTTGGCAGCCTCCTCTTTCCTGGAATGCTCAGACTCCCTTCACTTTGATGAGATGGCACTCTTCTGGTTCTCATACTTTCTCTATTTCCTTTTTAGTCCCTTCTCCCTCCATCCATCCCTTGCATGATTGTTTTCCTGGACTGTCATCTTTGTCCCTGTGCTTTTCTTACTGAACACACACTATAAGCCTCATCTCCCACCATTCCATGTCTAGCACTTCTGTTCCCATAACACTGTACTTTCACACACACACTGTGTCTTTACATGTCCTGTAATGTAGAGTCAGAAATAAATGAAACAGAAAAAAAATGCAATAGAGAAAATTAACCAAGCCAAAAGTCGGTACCTTAGAAAAAGTAATAAAATTGATAAACCTCTGATCAAGAAAAAAGAGCACAAACAAATCTCCACAAATATTAAGATACTAACAAGGTAATAAGCCATAAACTTGGCAATATTTTAGATGAAATGGACAAACCCTTGAAAAACCACTTACAAAAATTAATACAAGAAGATGTAGTAAATCTGATTAGTTCTATATCTATTAAAGAAATTGAGTTTGTTATTAACTAATTTCCACACAGACAAAAGTAAAGATCCAGATAGCTTCATTGATGAATTCTTCTAAACATTTAAGGAAGAAATACTAATCTTAAACAAATTCCTATCTGTTCTCCATTACAATAGTTTTGTGTTTTTTTGAGCATTCCATAGAAATTGAATCATATAGTATCAATATCTAACTTTTTGAGACTGACTTCTTTCATTCAGCATACTGCATTTGGGATTCATCCAAGTTTTTGCATGTAAAACAAGTTTCCTCATTAGCATTGAATAATATTCTATTTTATATATTATCACAGTTTATTTATCCACTCACCTATTAAAGGTCATTTGGATCTTTTCCAGCTTTTGGCAATTATGAATAGGGCTACTAGAAACATTCATGTACAGCCCTTTTTGTTAACATGGATTTTTAACTTCTCCTGAGTAAATATCCAGTAGTATGACTTCTGGATAATATGGTAAGTATATTTTTAAGTTTATAAGGAACTAAATTGATGGTAAACTGTGCCATTTCTAGCAATGTATGAGAGTTCCAGTTGCTCTGCATCCTTGTCAATACTTGGTATTGTCAGTATTTTAAATTTTAGCCATTCGAATAGTTGTATAATTGTATTTATTGTGATTTTAAATTGCTTTTCTTTGACAGTATCTTTTGAACACCTTTTCATGTGCTTACCTGCCATCCGTATATTTTGTGTGTGTGTGTGTGGAAGTGTCTAGCTCTTTTGCCCATTTTAGAAATTGGGTTGTCTTGAGAGTTCCTTTTTTTTTTTTAAGTTATGTCTTTTTATTTTTATTTTATTTATTTTATTTTTGGCTGTGTTGGGTCTTCGTTGTTGCATGTGGGCTTTCTCTAGTTGTGGCGAGCGGGGGCTATTCTTTGTTGTGGTGTGCAGGTTTCCCATTGTGGTGGCTTCTCTTGTTGCAGAGCATGGGCTCTAGGCATACAGGCTTCAGTAGTTGTGGCTCGCAGGCTCTAGAGTGCAGGCTCAGTAGTTGTGCCACACAGGCTTAGTTGCTCCACGGCATGCAGGATCTTCCCGGACCAGGGATCAAACCTGTGTCCCCTGCATTGGCAGGCAGATTCTTATCCACTGCACCACCAGGGAGGCCCGAGAGTTCTTTAAAAGACTTTTTTCAAGTCCTCTATCAGATATGTGATTTGCAAATATTTTCTCCCAGTGTATAGCTCATCTTTTCGTTCTTTTAACAGTGTCTTTTGCAGGACAAAATATTTCATTTTAATGAAGATCAACTTATCGATTTTTTTGTTTTATGGATTGTGGTTCTGGTGTCATGTTTAAGAACTCCTTGCCTAACTCCAGGTCTCAAAGGTTTTCTCCCATGTTTTCTTCCAAATATTTTATAGTTTCATATTTTATATTTATATAAGATACTTTTAAAGTTAATTTTTATATAAGGTGTGAGGTTTTAATGGAGGCTCATTTTTTTGCATACTGATGTTCAGTTGTTCTAACATCTTTGTTAACAGGATTATCTTTTCCCCACTGAAATTGCTTTTGTACCTTTGTCAAAAATCAATTGGCTACATTTGTGTGAGACTATTTCAGGACATTCTCTTTTCATTGATCTATGTGTCTATAACTTTGCCAATTTCACACTGTCTTGATTACTATAACCCTATAGTAAGTCTTGTCATTGGGGTAATGGTTAATTTAATTATGAACTTGGCTAGGCTGTAGTCTCCAGGTATTTAATAAAAATCTAATGTTTGAAAGAAGAAAAGAGGGAAGCTACTTCAGATGAGCTTGCAAACTCCAAGTGCAAAGAATATGACCAAAAATAGCCAACAAGCTCAACAAATAGAATAATTCACTCCTGAGAAAAGGTAAACAATTGAACAATTTTTAAAAAGTCTTTAAATAAGTATATTTAAGATCCTTAAAGAGGTAATAAAGCTATTCTAAAGCTAGAATAAAATGTTATAAAACAAAAGAGGCTATGATCAAGTAGCTATGAAAAAGAACTAATTATAAAACTAAAACTAAAAATATACTCACTGAAATATAAAAAACAAGAAGCAATAGACAGAATTCTTTCTTGGTGGAGCTACCTCTGATGACCTCCAGTGTTCCAGCTCCTGAGATAGGACCTGTGGTTCTGGCCTTGGGCACAAAGATATTGGAGAAGCAGGCTCAGAGATCATTTTATGGCCCTACGTTGTTTTAGAAGTGTCTTGTTAGGCTGAGCTAGGTCAAGTTAGGTCAAGATTGGAGCCAAGGAATGAGAAAGTCCCTGTTACACCAAATACCAGATAAATCCCTTCACTTTCTTGTCCATTGGTCTTTGGGTTCATTAGGCAAAGAATCAGTGCTGAACTGCTGTTCTTATCCGGTATTCTCTAGAAATTATTGGACGGCCTTCATTATCCAGAGGCTTGCTACTCCAGGACCACTGATAACTTGTCCAGCTTCATATAGACATCTTGGAAGGATATGATGTTGCCCAGGAACTCTACCTTTGGGCTCTCAAATGTAAATTGCTCAAGGTTATCTCAGAGGTGCTGTGGGCCAGAGCAGGGAATCATGAGAGGTCAAATGGGCATAAAAATAAAAATGTCATCTAGACAGATAAACTATTTTTTCTAGGAGGCCATGAAAAATCCATTCATTAGTCCTAGGAAGAATACAAGGGAATCCGTCAGAAGAATCCAACATACTCTTTTGGCTAATGCCAAAAGATGGAAATTCATTCAAATCTCAGGTCTATGGAAATGGCCCACGATGTTGGTGATCTGTTTGTTAGCCATCATCCTGTTGAGTGATCCTGCTGAAGCTGTAGCGGTCTTTTAAAAATGGATATGTTTTTCTTGTTCACAAAGTGTGCTGCCCTCCCTCCCCCAGGGGGAGTCAGTGACTTGCTGAATCCACACTGCAAGTTGGTGCAAGTAGGATTCAGGCTTAGAGAGCAAAGAGATTAGCTAAAATTCTTTAGTTACAAATAGAAAGAACCAACTCAGAGTAATTTAAAACCGCAGGGGTGTCTCATGAAAACAAGGAAAGGAATGCACTTGGATTTCAAGAGGAATTGTAATAGGGACATAGAAAACCTAGTCTTAGAAATCTAGGAAATACTGTCCCTCTATCTCATGCACTGTGTTTCTTGGAGAGTTTGCTTCATTCCTTCTTGCCAAATAAGCTTTCTCTATACTATACAAGCCTATCCACTTGACAGGAGTGTAATCCCTTAGAACCAGCTATATTCAATAATACTTAAGAAGTCAGGATCAGTTTCCTTTACTTCAAGTTAAAAAACACCTCCTGGTATGTGATTTATTTATCCAGGATTCTGATAACATGGCAGGATAGGGAGGTTGTTTTTGACTTACAGAGATGGTTAAGTTGCTGTGTGAGGTAAAGTAGAAGGTTTGGGTCTTTTAGGTAATAATGTGGTTGTGGGTTTTGAGCCAGAAGAGTCTGAGTGTTGAGGGGGAAACGTGGCCAGTATTTCAGAGTGCTCCTACATGCACAGTTGGAATTCCTTATCCTTTCCATATGGAAGGTAGGTCAAGACTTGGTCTTTAAAACCATATCATGTAGCTCAGTTTATCTTAGCATTAACTGCGAGGCAGAGCTTGCCATTCTTAGCTCTCTGCAAGGTTGCATAGATACAATTTCTACTTCCCATCTACCTGTGCCGAGCCCTGATCTGAACCTGTGGTTCTCAATTGCTTTGGCTTGGTTCTAGTGCAAGCTTTCCTTGAAAATGGGCCCATAAGGACACTTTATTCTACTCTGTCATCCAAAGAGAGAAACAATTAGTTGGCTTAATGGATAACCAACCACCTCTCCCCTCTTCTCAATGTATGGATGATGCTGTTAGCCATTTTTTAATGGGTGAGGCCACCACATACATAGACCAATATGGTTATTTCGTTCCACGTCTGCCAAGTACAATACCCCCAAAAATGACCTATTAAGACACTTTTATAAATCAGGAACAGTGTTCCATCTTCCAATATGTGGGAAGAAAGAGAAATACCAAAGGGGAGTCTAGTGGAAATATTTTCTGGTATGGTAGCAGTGGTGAGGCAGTAGCTATAGGGTGAAATGACTTCAGGAATTTTTAAGCATAATTCACAGAGCTCTGAGGTAATTATAGTAAACCGCAAGTAGAGTGTTTACAGATAGCAATGCTTTTTTTTTTTTTTGGCATCGCACAAGGCTCCAGTGTTACTCAGAAGAAAGGAATAGAGCAGGAATTCCCTAATGGAGGATACAGTATAAAAGTCTCTAAGGTTAGACTTGAACCTGGCTCTCAAAGTTGACTGGGTCATTAAGTGTGTGTGAGCTTATGAGGCTGAGCAAAGTTGTGTCCACCCCCCCACACACCCCCCAACTTGTTCTAGGCTGCCCTTCGGACATGATACTTGATCAAACCTCTGTATTAACATCAATTCCTTCTTAACGGTCGCATTTCATACTAAACCATGGCCATGCCCCTTGTAAATTAGCAATCTGATTCCCAAACTTTATAGGGAATTTACAAAAGCAAATTAGGGCACCGACTTGGACTTATACCCATACTAAACAGAGCATATTAAGAGAGCACAGGTTAGAGGAGAAGAACAAAGAGCTTCTTCACTGTGAGAGTGGCCAGAGAGATAGCAAGAGAACTAAGGAAGTGAAATGTCACAGAGAAGATGGTTTCAAGGAGGATTTCCATAGAAATACAAGAAGGAAGAGAACTCTGAAAATGCAGTTAGGAGGTCACTGGCAACCCTGGAGAGTGACGTTTCAATGAACAGGTAAGTTTTGAAGCTAGAATTTGGAGACATAAGAAGTGATGGGTGCTGAAAAAACAAAGACCATGGGTAAAAATTATACTTGCTAGTCATGAATGGTAGATAGAGGAGGAAGCAGTGTTTGGCATAGATGTTTCCAAGACAGAACAAACTTATGTATGATTGGAAACTAGAGACAGGACCTTATAGATAGAAAAAATATAACCATTTCTATCATTCCTGATGTGTTTAGTTTTACAGAGTTAATTTTTAAGTTTTATTAATCCCAAAAATCTTGACGCTGTAATGGAGCTATATTGCCCCCATGTAGTATAGGCTACCCAGGAACTTCATCCTAAACTACGAGTCAGCAAACTTATTGTAAATAGTTAAATATTTTAGACTTTCAGAGTCGTACGGTCTTTGTCACAACTACTCAACTGCTCTTGTAGAGTGAAAGTAGCCACAGATAACACATAAACAAATAGGCATGGCTGTGTTCCATTAAAATTTTATTTTCAAAAACAAGCAAGGGGTTATATTTGTCCTGCACCTCTGGTTTATTGGCCTCTAATCTAAACCTGTAGTGCTCAATATTTGGGCATTAAATTTATGTGGGGATCTTTTTTTAAAATGTGGGTGTCCAGACCTTACCTCAGACCTATTGAGTAAGAACCTTTGGGTGTGGGGCTACGTTGCTGGTACTTTATAAAATTCCACCAGAGAGTCTATTGTGCAGCCAAGGTTGAGAATTACTGATTCAATCCAATAGGTTTCTAGTTGTAAGTGTAGCAAATAAGAATAGCTAATGTTTTAATAAAGGCCATGTACGAAAAACACACAGCAAACATCATTCTCAATGGTGAAAAACTGAAAGCATTTCTCTAAGATCAGGAACGAGACAAGGATGTCCACTCTCACCACTATTATTCAACATAGTTTTGGAAGTCCTAGCCATGTCAATCAGAGAAGAAAAAGAAATAAAAGGAATACAAATTGGAAAAGAAGAAGTAAAACTGTCACTGTTTGCAGATGACATGATACTATACATAGAGAATCCTAAAAATGCTACCAGAAAACTACTAGAGCTAATCAATGAATTTGGTAAAGTTGCAGGATACAAAATTAATGCACAGAAATCTCTGGCATTCCTATACACTAATGGTGAAAAATCTGAAAGAGAAATTATGGAAACACTCCCATTTACCATTGCAACAAAAAGAATAAAATACCTAGGAATAAACCTACCTAGTGAGACAGAAGACCTGTATGCAGAAAACTATAAGACACTGATGAAAGAAATTAAAGATGATACCAACAGATGGAGAGATATACCATGTTCTTGGATTGGAAGAATCAATATTGTCAAAATGACTATACTACCCAAAGCAATCTATAGATTCAATGCAATCCCTATCAAATTACCAATGGCATTTTTTATGGAACTAGAACAAATCATCTTAAAATTTGTATGGAGACACAAAAGACCCCAAAGAGCCAAAGCAGTCTTGAAGGAAAAAAACGGAGCTGGAGGAATCAGACTCCCTGACTTCAGACTATACTACAAAGCTACAGTAATCGAGACAATATGGTACTGGCACAAAAACAGAAACATAAATCAATGGAACAAGATAGAAAGCCCAGAGATAAACCCACACACCTATGGTCAACTAATCTATGACAAAGGAGACAAAGATATACAATGGAGAAAAGACAGTCTCTTCAATAAGTGGTGCTGGGAAAACTGGACAGCTACATGCAAATGAATGAAATTAGAACACTCCCTAACACCATTCACAAAAATAAACTCAAAATGGATTCGAGACCTAAATGTAAGACCGGACACTATAAAACTCTTAGAGGAAAACATTGGCAGAACACTCTTTGACATAAATCACAGCAAGATCTTTTTTGATCCACATCCTAGAGTAATGGAAGTAAAAGCAAAAATAAACAAATGGGACCTAATGAAACTTCAAAGCTTTTGCACAGCAAAAGAAACCATAAATGAGACAAAAAGACAGCCCTCAGAATGGGAGAAAATATTTGCAAACAAATCAATGGACAAAGGATTAATCTCCAAAATATATAAACAGCTCATGCAGCTCAATATATTAAAGAAACAAACAACCCAATCCAAAAATGGGCAGAAGACCTAAATAGACATTTCTCCAAAGAAGACATACAGATGGCCAAGAAGCACATGAAAAGCTGCTCAACATCACGAATTATTAGAGAAATGCAAATCAAAACTACAATGAGGTATCACCTCACACCAGTTAGAATGGGCATCATCAGAAAATCTACAAACAACAAATGCTAGAGAGGGTGTGGAGAAAAGGGAACCCTCTTGCACTGTTGGTGGGAATGTAAATTGATACAGGCACTATGGAGAACAGTACGGAGGTTCCTTAAAAAACTAAAAATAGAATTACCATATGATCCAGCAATCTACTGGGCATATACCCAGAGAAAACCAGAATTCAAAAAGACAGATGCACCTCAGTGTTCATTGCAGCACTATTTACAATAGCCAGGTCATGGAAGCAACATAAATGCCCATCAACAGACAAAGGGATAAAGAAGAAGTGGTACATATATACAATGGAATATTACTCAGCCATAAAAAGGAATGAAATTGAGTCATTTGTTGAGACGTGGATGGATCTAGAGACTGTCATACAGAGTGAAGTAAGTCAGAAAGAGAAAAATAAATATCGTATATTAACGCATGTATATGGAACCTAGAAAGTTGGTACAGATGAACCGGTTTGCAGGGCAGAAGTTGAGACACAGATGTAGAGAACAAACGTATGGACACCAAGGGGGGGAAACCGGGGTGGGGTGGGGATGGTGATGTGCTGAATTGGGCGATTGGGATTGACATGTATACACTGATGTGTGTAAAATTGATGACTAATAAGAACCTGCAGTATAAAAAAACAAAAAAACAACTAATACTAAACTTTCTTTGGGTTATTTTTATGGAAATATGTTAATATAAATGTTTCAGACATTACATGAAATTTCTAAAAATCTTATATGTTCTGGTATAATGTTATAAGTCATAATTCTAGTTATTACTTTAAAATGTATATCTCAGAAATAACTAAATTTCCCTGTCAATTGCATTATTATGAACTTTCATCAAATCTTTAACCATGGTCATTTTTAAGTCTTTGGTCATTTACAGACAGTTCTGGGTGTACTCTGATGCTTTTGCAAAAATGTTCCTATAAAAGGGTTTCATCTTCAAGGAATTCATGGAAAAGACTGATAAGTACAGGTTTCTGGTAACTGACTATACTGCTGAACTTAATGAATAAGCATTTTCAGAACTCTAATGGAAAACTGATGAATTCATAAAAGTGCTAACAAAAGATCAAGATAAAAAAAATTACATGGAACTGAGTGAACTGATGAGGATGATTATAATTTTTGTGACTTTCTGTTTGAATAAAAAAAAAATCCCACAAGGACTCAGAGGCAAAAAATATACAAATCAATTTTCACTGCAAAGTAAAGGAGCTGTTACAGTGAAGGATTACTGGACTGAATGTCAATATTATGACAATAGTATGAGTGTGTTTCGTGTTTGGTAATTGCAATCATTGTTGCTTTTGTTGTGGTCATCCATTTACAATGCTTGGTGTCAGTTTATTTATCTCTTGTAAAAATAAAATACAGTGTGTGTGTGTGTGGAAAAAAAAAGAATAGCTAATGTTTATTGAAAGCTTATTATGTACCAGGTGCTGAGCTAGGAGCTTTCCACATATTATGTCATTTAATGCTCACAACAACTCTATGAATTGGGTACCATTATTATGCCCATTTTATAGATAAGGACACTGAATTTTGGTAAGATAAAGTAATATGCTCAAGGTCAAAGGAGATAAGAATATGCCATCCCCAAATATGTCACCTTTGTATAAAGATTATTTTAAGCTAAAGACATTTGAGATTCAACAGATACAGGAAAAAAAAAAAAAAAAACACAGAGTTTCCCTTATCTGACTAAAAGCAGCAACTTCTGGAAAACAAGGCTACCGTAAATTCTTCTTCAGGGCAGATCTACTCCCAGAAGGGAGAATGCAAATAAAACCTACCCCAAATCCCTTATTTCGGGGAGTTGTATGGCCCTAAAGTAGACAGAAAGGCCACTTACACTTGGATAGAAAAACATTATCACAAATTTTCTTATAGCGTTTGTTTTCCTGAAAGCCCATTTATCTTTCCAAAAAGTAATTTGTTTTCCTGTAAGTGCCTTCCTTTTCCTCCCCTTCACTTCTTAATGGTTTATAAACCCCAAATCCTAATCACCTCTCTAAGTTACTCATCACTGAGGTCTCCCACTTGTATGTATGTTACACATGTAAATAACTTGGTTTTTTTGTCTTGTTAATCTGTCTTTTGTCAGTTTAATTTGCAGGACTCCTAAGTTGAGAACCTAAGAAGGTAGAGGAAAAAATTTTTCCTCACCTACAAGGTCATGTAGCTATTAAGAGGAGGAACAGAGATTCAAACCCAGATATACGCTTCTAGAATCTGAGTTCTCCATTACTAGACTACTCTAGTTTTTTTTTAACTGAAGAACACTTGGCCTCCATCTTAACTAGATAAAACTATTCTATCATATTTTAAATAGGATATATAAAAAATTAGTCAAAAGCAGTTTTCTCCAGATTTAATTAACGTACTTTTTCTAGTGCCATTTAATCTTATTTTGAATCAGATTCTTCGCAGACCTTGTCCATAGCTTTGGCACATAATAGAAACTCATTGTTTAAGTACCCTTTCAGTTTATTTTCTGTCTTACAGATTTTCTCCATCTTAGCCACTGTTTTGACTCCACACCTGTTTAGACTACTAATATTATCCAAAGGCAATGCTTTAATATGATTTTCTTCATTTTAGAGGCAGTATAATACAGTGGTTTTATATATGGGCATTGAAGCCAGGCAGTCATCAGTTTGAATTGTGGTTCTGTCACTTGCATGGCAAGCACTCAATAAATATCAGCTAGTCTTCTAGCATTTTAATCAGCAAAAATGATATGTCTTGTTTCTGATTTCCCTATATTTTCTCTCTTCATGAAGTAAAAGCAAAAAGAAATTAATTACCTAAAGTGTCCTCAAATAACAACCACTACCACCAGAGTTTTAACCATCACCACCACCACAATAATAATAGCTGACATTTATTGAGTGATTTATTATTTTAAAACTTTTCATGGATTAATTAATTTAATTATTTCAGTAGCCCAATGAAGCAGGTGTTTTTATTATCTTTAATTTATAGATAAAGGAGACTGAAACCCAGGGAGATTAAATATTAATTTTTCCATGGTCATGCAGGTCATAAGTGGCAGAGATGCTTTTTTTTGTACCCAGGTAAGTCTGGCTTCAGAATCCACACTCTATTATTTTTCTATATTGTTTTGTTATACTATACTGCCCCCGAAAGGAAATTCTACTGTTACATATTTTTCTAAATCAGAAGGGATAATTTTCCAATGCCTCCAAAGCAATGGTTCCTAGGCTTTAGAATTTCACAGACTGTTAAAATTTAAAAGAAGATTCTGGCAAACCATATAGATTTGCCACTTTTAAGTTTTGACGAGAAAGTCTTTAAAAAGCAAACACCACCATTATCATTTACTATTAGCACAAAATAAAGGATGATTTAATACCAAAAAAGTAGGATGGGTATAATCTAGAAAGATACCATCCTAATGCTATATGTATTCATGTATTGTCTTTAATTTTCCACTTTGTTGAGGACAAAAATTTTAGAACAACATTCTCTTTCCACCCTCTTCCTAATAGCTAGGCTAAAACCTACGCACTTATGGTCAATTAATTTACAACAAAGGAGACAAGAACATACAATAGAGAAAAGACAGTCTCTTCAATAAATGGTGCTGGGAAAACTGAACAGCTACATGTGAAAGAATGAAATTAAAACATTCTCTAACACCCTATACAAAAATAAACTCAAAATGGATTAAAGACCTAAATGTAAGACCAGAAACCATAAAACTCCTAGAGGAAAACAAAGGCAAAACACTCTTTGACATAAATCGTAGCAATATTTTTTTTGATCCATCTCCTAAAACAAAGGAAATAGGAGCAAAAATAAACAAATGGGACTTTAAACTTAAAAACTTCAGCACAGCAAATAAAACCATGGACAAAACAAAAAGACAACCTATTGAATGGGAGAAAATATTTGCAAATGTTATGATTGATAAGGGGTTAATATACAACATATATAAACAGCTCACGCAACTCAACATCAAAAAAACCAAACAACTCAATTAAAACCAAAAAATGGCCAGAAGAAACAAACAGACATTTTTCCAAAGAGAAAATGCAGATGGCCAAGAGGCACATAAAAAGATGCTCAACAACGCTAATCATCAGGGAAATGATGCAAATCAAAACCACAATGAGATATCAACTCACACCTGTTAGAATGACTATCACCAAAAAGAACACAAATAACACATGTTGGCAAGGATGTGGAGAAAAAGGAACCCTCGAAAACTGGGTTCCACTGTTGGTGGGAATGTAAATTTGTGCAGCCACTGTGGAAAACAGTATGGCAGTTTCTCAGAAAACTGAAATTAGAACTACCACATGATCCAGCAATTCAACTCCTGGGTATATATCCAAGAAAAAAAAATGAAAACACTAATTCAAAAAGATATATGCACACCAATGTTCATAGCAGCATCATTTGTGATAGCCAAAATATGGAAGCAACCTAAATGTCCATCAATAGATGAATGGATAAGAAGATGTGGTATGTGTGTATGTATACACACACACATACACACAATGGAATATTACTCAGCCATAAAAAGAAATGAAATTTTGCCATTTGTAGCAACATGGATGGACTTAGAGGATATTATGCTAAGTGAAGTAAGTCAGACACAGAAAGACAAATACTGTATGATATCACTTACATGTGGAATCTAAAAAATACAACAAACTAGTGAATATAAGAAAAAAGAAGCAGACTCACAGATATAGAGAACAAACTAGTGGTTATCAGTGGGGAGAGAGAAGGGGGAGGACAATATAAGGGTAGAGGATTAAGAGGTACAAACTACTAGATATAAAATAAACTACAAGGATATACTGTACAATGCAGAGAATATAGCCAATATTTTATAAGTATAAATGGAGTATAACCTTTAAAAATTGTGAATCATGGGCTTCCTGGATGGCGCAGTGGTTGAGAATTTGCCTGCCAATGCAGGTGACACATGCCATGGAGCAACTAAGCCTGTGCGCCACAACTACTGAGCCTGCACTCTAGAGCCCTCGCACCACAACTACTGAAGCCTGCATGCCTAGAGCGCGTGCTCTGCAAGAAGAGAAGCAACCGCAATGAGAAGCCCGTGCACCACAATGAAGAGTAGCCCCCGCTGGCTGCAACTACAGAAAGCCCCCACGCAGAAACGAAGACCCAACACAGCCAAAAATAAATAAATTTATTTTTTTAAATTGTGAATCACTATATTGTACACCTGTAGACTTAAATAATATTATACATCAACTATAATAAATATATGTATATATGATCTGATTAAAAAAAAGAAGAGGGCTGGTGGCGCAGTAGTTGAGAGTCCGCCTGCCGATGCAGGGGACGTGGGTTTGTGCCCCAGTCCGGGAGTATCCCACATGCCGCAGAGTGGCTGGGCCCGTGAGCCGTGGCCGCTGAGCCTGCGCGTCCGAAGCCTGTGCTCCGCGACGGGAGAGGCCACGCAGTGAGAGACCCACGTACCAAAAAAAAAAAAAAAAAAAGAAGAAATGATAGGTATTGCAAATTAAATAAAAAGAAATAATTTTATTAAATAAATAAAAACGGCTCCTTGGACTTGAATCGGGATGGCAGATGCAGAACTCATCTGCACCTGAGAACACATCAAAAATATATCTATATGTGGAACAACTCTCACTGAGAACTGGAGACTAGCAGAAGGACTCCTGCACAACCAAGGCTTTAAGAAAGATCACACAGAATTGGGTAGCAAGGGAAGAAAAGCAATCAGGTCAGGATCCGTGCCCCTGGGAGAGGACTCAGAGTGAAAGAGAGACTACACAGGTGGAGACCCTCCCTAAAGAGTGAGTGTTTTGAGCCACACACTGGGTGCTCCAACACTCAAATCCAACAAAAGGATGATGAGCCCCCTTGGCTGACTGGAGGACCAGTGAGACTAACAGGAGGGCTGTGGGAAGCCCGGACTCTGCTGCAGAGAAGTGCATAAACACTTGCTTCCAAAGCAGGGCAAAGAGAGCAGACTGAAACTGAGTAGCTGACTGGTGTCTTGTGACCACCCTGGTACCTGTCCCAGCCTGAGCTGATTGAACCCTCCGGCACCACTTACCTGGTGTTGCAGCTCCACACTGGAGCAAGGGCTGCCATGACTAAGGAAAAGGCTTGGCTGTGAGATGCCGAAGTAGTTCAAACCATAAGCAGCATCTCAGCAGGGAGGGGGCAGCCATTACAGATGATTGCAAAAGGCAGCCCAACAGAGGCAGTCTGGATTTCTGATAGCAGCCAGACAGCAACACACCATGCTTGACCCTCACCAGATACCCACACCAACCCCTCATGCTCCAGTACTGCTCCCCTCTGGGGCGAGGGTTCCAGTGCTGGGAGGGGGAAGAGCACGCACTTAAAGGGAACTGACTCAGCTTGGAACTGACCCTCAGGGATTCTGTTCCAGTAGCTTGGGACCTGACCCCACCCCCAGTAGGGCAGTGACAGCCACTAAGCAGAGAGGAAGTCCCACCTCACACCCAACTCTGGCCCTAGCCCTTCTATTTTCAGCCCCACTTCTTACCAAGGTGATAGTTGCCAGCACATCCTGAGGAAAGACAGGACTTGTGTTCATGTCAAATACAACTCTCCCACCAAAGCCACTGGACACACACAGACTATAGGGAAGCTCCTACATAAGGACACTCCTTCAAGACTGCTATAGGTAACTGTTTCACCTAATTTCATAGAGACAGAGAAATATAAGAAAAATGAGAAGACAGAGGAATTTGTCTCATTTGAAGAGCCAGAGAAAAACCCTGAAAAAACAACCAATGGACAGAAATAACCAATTTACCAGATAAGGAATTCAAAGCATTTGTGATAAGAATGCTAATGGAATTGGGAAAAAGAATAGATGGACTTAGTGAGAATTTTAATTAGGAACTATAAACTATAAAAAAAGAACCAGTCAGAACAGATGAATACAATAACTGAAATGAAAACACATTAGAAGAAATGAACAGCAGTCTTGGTGATACAAAATAATGCGCAAGTGATCTAGAAGATAGAATAATGGAAATCACCCAATTAGAGCAGCAAAAAGAAAAAACATTCTCCAGGATACAGCACATGCTAGGCCACAGAATAAGTCCCAACAAGTTTAAGAAGATAAAAATCATATCAAGTATTTTTCCAACCACAATGGTATGAAAATAGAAATCAATTACAGGAAGAAAAATGGGGAAAGAACAAACATGTGGAGATTAAACAACATGCTACTAAAAAACCAATGGGTCAATGAAGAAATCAAAAGGGAAATCAGAAAATACCTCAAGACAAATGAAAATGGAACCAACTTTCCAAAATCTATGGAATGCAGCAAAAGCAGTTTTAAGAGGGAAGTTTATAAAAATACAGGCCTATCACAAGAAATAAGAAAAATCTCAAATAAACAACCTCAACTTCCATATAAGGGAATTAGAAAAAGAAAAACAAACAAAGCCCAAAGTCAGCAGGAGGGAGGTAACAATAAAGATCAGCGAGGAAATAAATAAAACAGAGACTAAAAAACCCAGAAAATATCAAAGAAACCAAGAGCTGGATCATTGAAAAGACAAACGAAATTAATAAACCTTAGCCAGGCTCACCAAGAAGAAAAGAGAGAGGACCTAAACAAACAAGATGAGAAATAACAACCAATACCACACAGATACAAAACATCATGAAAATACTATGAACAGTTATATGCCAACAAATTGGACAATCTAGAAAAAATGGACAAATTTCTAGAAACATACAAATTTTCAAGACTGAATCAGGAAGAAATAGACAGTCTGACAAGACTAATCACTAGGAGTAAAATTGAATCAGTAAAAACAAAGCAACAAAAACTAGCAAACAAAAGTCCAGGATCCAATGGCTTTACAGATGAACTCTACCAAACATATAAAGAAGAACTAATACCTATAATTTTTAGACTATTCCAAAAGTGAAGAAGATAGAACACTTCCAAATTCATTCTTTAAGGCCACCATTACCCTGATACCAAAATTAGATAAAGACACTACAAAAAAAAAAAAGAAAATTACAGGCCAATATCTCTGATGCAAAAAAATCTCTACAATTATCAGCAAATCAATCTCAATAATCTATAAAAAGTATCATGCACCAATGATCAAGTGGTATTTATTCCAGGGAATCAGGAATGATTCAATCATCGCAGGCTTCCCTGGTGGTGCAGTGGTTAAGAATCCACCTGCTAATGCAGGGGACACGGGTTTGAGCCCTGGTCTGGGAAGATCCCACATGCCACGGAGCAACTAAGCCCGTGTGCCACAACTACTGAGACTGTGCTCTAGAGCCTAAGAGCCACAACTACTGAGCCCATGTGCCACAACTACTGAACCCCATGCACCTAGAGCCTGTGTTCCACAACAAGAAAAGCCACTGCAGTGGCCCGTGCACTGCAACGAAGAGTAGCCCCTGCTCACTGCAACTAGAAAAAGCCCACACACAGCAACCGAGACCCAACGCAGCCAAAAATAAATAAAATAAATTTAAAAAACATAAAATGATTCAATAATCACAAATCAATGTGATTTACCATGTTAACAAAATGAAGGATAAAAGTCACATGATCATCTCAACAGATACAGAAAAAGCATTTGACAAGATTTAACATCCATTCATTGTAAAAACTCTCATCGAAGTTGGTATACAGGGAACATATCTCAACATAATAAAAGCTATTTATGACAAACCCACAGCTAACATCATACTCAATGGTGAAAAGCCAAAAGCTTTCCCTCTAAAATCAGGAATAAGAAAAGGATGCCCACTCCTGCCAATTCTATTTAACATAGTATTGGAAGTCCTAGCCATGGCAATCAGACAAGAAAAAGAAATAAAAGGCATCCAGATTGGAAAGGAATTCTTAAAACTGTTACTATCTGCAGATGAAATGATACCATATATAGAAAGCCCTAAAGTCTCTACCAAAAACCCACTAGAACTAACAAACAAATTTGGTAAAGTTGCAGGATACAAGATTAATAGACAGAAATCTCTTGCATTTCTGTATACTAATAATTTCTTAGAAAGAGAAATTAAGAAAATAATTCCATTTACAATCACATCGAAAAGAATAAATACCTTGGAATAAACTTAACCAAGGAATGAAATACCTATACTCTGAAAACTATAAATTATTGATGAAGGAATTTGAAAATTATAGAAAGAAATGGAAAGATATCCTGTGTTCTTGGATTGGAAGAAATAATGTTGTTAGAATGTCCATACAACCCAAAGCAATCTAGAGATTTAATGCGATCCCTATCAAAATACCCATGACATTTTTCACAGAACTAGAACAAATAATCCTAAAATGTATATGGAACCACAAAAGATACCGAATTGCCAAAGCAATCTTGAAAAAAAAAGAACAAAGCTGGGGGTATCACGCTCCCTGACTCAGTTCACACTACAAAGCTACAGTAATAAAAACAGCACAGGGCTTCCCTGGTGGCGCAGTGGTTGAGGGTCCGCCTGCCGATGCAGGGGACGTGGGTTCGCGCCCCGGTCTGGGAGGATCCCACGTGCCGCGGAGCGGCTGGGCCCGTGGGCCATGGCCGCTGAGCCTGCGCGTCTGGAGCCTGTGCTCCACAACGGGAGAGGCCACAGCAGTGAGAGGCCCGCGTACCACAAAAAAAAAAAAAAAAAAAACAGCACAGTACTGGCACAAAAACAGACACATATATCAGTGGAATAGAAAAGAGATTCCAGAAATAAACCCACACACTTATGGTCAATCAATCTACAACAAAGGAGGCAGTAATATACAATGGAAAAAAGACAGTCTCCTCAGTAAATAGTGCTGAAGAAACTGGACAGCTACATGTAAAACAATGAGATTAGAACATTTCCTCACACCATATACAAAAATAAACTCAAAATGGATTAAAGACCTAAATGTAAGACTAGAAACCATAAAACTCCTACAAGAGGACATAGGCAGAACACCCTTTGACATAAATCATAGCAATATTTTTTGGATCTGTCTCCTAAGGCAAAAGAAATAAAAGCAAAATAAATAAATGGGACCTAATTAAACTTAAAAGCTTTTGCACACCATAGAAAATTGTTGACTAAACAAAAAGACAACCTACTGAATGGGAGAAAATATATGCAAATGATATTATTGATAAAAGATTAATATCCAAAAAATATAAACAACTCAATATCAAAAAAGCAAAGAACCCAGTGAAAAAATGAGCAGAAGACCGGAACAGACATTTTACCAAAGAAGATATACAGATGGCCAACAGGCACATGAAAAAATGCTCAACACTGCTAATTATCAGAGAAATGTAAATCAAAACCATGAGATATCACCTCACACCTGTCAAAATGGCTATCATCAAAAAGACCATAAATAACAAATGCTGGCAAGGATGTGGGGAAAAGGGAACGCTAGTACACTAGTAGTGGGATTTTAAATTGGTGCAGCCACTCTGGAAAACAGTAGGGAGGTTTCTCAGAAACCTAAAAATCACACTACCGTATAATCCAGCAATTCCACTGCTGGATATCTGAAGAAAATGAAAACACTAATTTGAAAAGATACATGCATGCTAATTATCACAGCAGCATTATTTACAATAGCCAAGATATGGAAGCTACCCAAATGTCCATCAAAAGATGGATGGATAAAGAAGATGTGTATACACACACACACACACACACACACACACACAATGGAATAGTACTTGACCATAAAAAAAAAGAAATTCTGCCATTTGCAATAATGTGGATGGACCTAGAGATTATGCCTAGTGAAATAAGTCAGATAAAGACTTATACTGTATGTTATCACTTATATATGGAATCTAAAAAATAAAACGAATGTAATAACAAAACAGAAACAGACTCACAGATACAGAGAACAAACTAGTGGCTACCAATGGGGAGAGGGAAGAAAGAGGGGCAAGATAGGGGTATGAGATTAAGAGACACAAACTACTATGTATAAAATAAGTAAGCAACAAGGATATATTGTACAGTACAGGGAAATATAGCCATTACTTTGTAAATGGAGTATAATATATAAAGATATTGAATTACTATGTTGTACACCTGAAACTAATATAATATTGTAAATCAACTATACTTCAATAAAAAGATAAAGAAAACATTGACAAGAATAAATAAGTTTGTGTAAAAAACAAGGGACATAAAAGAAGATGTTATTAAATGGAGATGCATACCAAGTTCCTGAGTGGAAAGACTCAAGAGTATATAGATGTCAATTCATTCCCAAACCAAGTCTATAAGCTGAAGGAAATTTTAATAAAAATTTTCAATAAAATTCTCTTTGGAACTTGAAAAAACATAACAGCTCTTTTAGTAACTTTTACAACTTGTCTCTCTAGAAAGAATGTGTATCTTTGAGTTTGGAATCTAGCAGTGTCATTAATTAAAAATTGCTTTTTGGTAAAAGGTGAAATAAAAGATTTACATGTGTTCGGTTCCACTAATGTGGCCAAAGGACTTAAGAGGGGCTTTGCTTTAGATCTTCATATTCTTGAAATTTGAAAGATAAACAGTTTTGGGGTTAGCACTTCTTTCATTCCAATGAATTAAAATAGTAATTATACGGTTGAAAATGAATGTTTCAGTTAAAACCTTTAAGTCTCCGATAGTGACGGCATAAAAATAGGGTTTATTTCTTTTGCACCTTTGATTTCCTCCCGAGTCTCAATGTCTCGGTGCTTTCAAGAGGGTACCACATTAGCAGAAATATACTTGCACGTGGGCGTTATGAACTTTTTATTAATGTGAAATGAGAAGGCTTGGTGCTTTAACAGCTGAGTTTTGACTACAAACATCAATCATGGAAAAATTATTTGAAACAATTTTCTTTTAGTTCAGTCTATTAGACCCTTGTTCATGTTATAACTTTAGATAAATTTG
The DNA here is from genome assembly GCF_964341445.2 of Mesoplodon mirus. Lineage (NCBI taxonomy): Eukaryota > Metazoa > Chordata > Mammalia > Artiodactyla > Ziphiidae > Mesoplodon > Mesoplodon mirus. The sequence continues at coordinate 153,271,082 of NC_138978.1, read as the reverse complement.
AATAGTTCATGACTATAATCAATTACTCAGTTTCAATTACAATTCCTAATTGATTCAACCCTATTAGCACCATCTCTAGTGATAGTCTGTTACATGATGTTAGTAAAAGGCCAGTGGTTTGCGCCTAATGAATGTCTATGTATTAAGTAATTAAAAACAGAAGTCTGCTTCTAAATATGTTAGGGTGGCACTGTCTGGTGGGTCCAACAGTTTGGATTCTTGGTCCCTAAGTCCCATGCTTCTCAAGCCAGGGATTAGCACCTTTTGGGAGCTGCAAAGAACTTAGAAGGACAAAGAACCTAACTTAGGGCACACAATAACTTATTCGAACTGGTGATACTAGACCAGGATCCTGCTCCCTCACAGTTCTGTAACCTTCGCTCGCTTTTTTCTCTCAATACAAAGGAAAGACACCATTCTTTCCTCATCGATCCTTCTAGTATTAAGTTTGGAGGATGGTGGTAAATTAATAAACTTTTAAGAACCCCTCCCCCAGCTTTGAGAATTCAGAAATTTACAGCTTTTGTATAAGAAATTAGAGTGAAGACTCTTAGACCCATGTTGGACTATGTCTACGTGGCCTGAGAGATGGAGCACGAAGATGACAATAGATGTGCTTTTGGGATACTGAAGTGAACCTGGAGTGTGGACAGAGGCAGTAGCAGAAAAATCGGGGAAACCATAATGTAAACTCAGTTCTAATCAACGGGGTTGTGGGTTTCGGATTTGAGACACCAAATCACCTTATAAGACGTATGATTAAAAACCCACACTACCCTGAGCAGCCACCTACCTTTAGGGAACCAGACGTAGGTTGATCCTTAGGCGCTGGGTGATGACGTACTCCCTAGACCAGGTGGTGATTGGTTTCTGAAGAGGGGGGTTGGCCGCCAGTGCGACGCGGAGCCCTGCCCTAAACCTCGCGAGAGCTGCGGTCCTGGAGCGGGATGGCCGCGGAGCCAGGCAGGGCTGGCCCTTGGCTCCTGCTTCCCGCTCTCTGGCCCGAAACATGGCCCGGGGTCCTGGCCCGCTAACCCGGCCTCGCCCCGACACAGTCGCCATGCCCAAGAGAGGAAAGCGACTCAAGTTCCGGGCCCAAGACGCCTGCTCTGGGCGAGGTGGGCGAGGGCGGGGGCGTTGAAAGGCTTGGGGCTGGAAGCAGGGAGGGGCTGGACAGCACCGAGGCGAGTGCTCGCCTGCCTGCGACGGGAGGGCGGCTGGACTGGGGACTTGGAGTGAGCAGGAAATCTTGGTGGGGAGGAAGCTGAGGAGAGAAGGCCTCCTCCTTTGAGGTTTGGTGCTGTGTTTCAGTGACTGTGGCGGATTATGCCAACTCGGATCCGGCCGTCGTGAGGTCTGGAAGGGTCAAGAAAGCCGTCGCCAATGCTGTTCAGCAGGAAGGTAGGCTTCCGACGAGTCTTTTCAGACTCAGTGAAGAGAGAACTAGGTGCTTTATTTTCCTGGGATTCTGCCTCAGTGTTTTTCTTGCAGTCCTTTAGGCATCTTCCCGTAAACGTGTTTGCTCTCCTCGATGGTTACTCATATATTCAGGGGAGGGGAAGGATTAGTCAAGAGCAGTAGCAGTTTCTGTAGCAGAAATATTTTATTTCTGTCTTCCCATAAAAAAACAAACAAACAAAAAAACCTTTGCGTACTCTTCTGTGGTTTCCACTGCTTTCTTCCTGGTTATTAATCTTATTCCTGTTGTTCACATATATTCTCCACTTAACTCTGCTGTTTGCTTCTTTGTGTAATAACCTTGAAGTATTCTTTTCCTTTTCTCATACTTCTCTTACTTTCAAGCTTCTTACTCAGGGGTCCTTGAAATTTGTGTTTTCATGATATGTACTGTCTCCAGCCCAGGAATAAGGTTAAATTGGGTTTAATTCCTCTCAAACACTGCTTCTCAGAATTTATGCAAATGAAAATAGCACTCACCTTTTGCTTTTACCCCGAAGGGTTTATAGTGGAGAATAATTCACTCCCTTTTTCTTCAGGTCTGAAGCAGTTTCTGCAACTTTGGAGTCAGTTTGCTCATTACTTTCCAATTTTTTGTGTTTAAAATACTTTTTTTTTTTTTTTTTTTTTAAGATTCTCAGCTTCCTTTAGCAGACTCTCACACTGCTTTTGCTTTTTTTTTTCTTTTCCTTATGGATGCTGATATCCTTGCCTAAGCCATGGTACTCTGCCATCTCGTTCTCTTCTTATTTTCTTCTAGTAAAATCTCTTTGTGGCTTGGAAGCCTCCCAGGTTCCTGCAGTAGAAGCTTTTTCTGGGGCTGGTGAGCCCTGTGACATCATTGACAGCAGTGATGAGATTGATGCCCAGGAGGAAAGCATCCATGAGAGAACTGCCTCCAGAAAAAAGAAAAGCAAGAGGCACAAAGGTACAGGGCTCGCTTTCTTTTGGATTATTAGTCCTATCTGTGGTGATAACTTGAAGCTGTCACTTTCTCAGTAGCACAAGAGGTGATACCACTGGAGAACCAGAGTTTGGATCTTTGTAGTGGGACATGACTTTAATATACCAGGGCTTTCTACTTATATCTAAAGTTGAGAGGAAAGGAGATTGGTAACAGTAGTAGCCATTCATTGAGAACATATTATCAGGTAAAATCCATGTAGCAACAGGAAAACAAAAAGCCTTTGCATTTCTGGATTTCTGAATGTGTAAGGAAGCAGAGTTGTGACAAAAATGTTCTCTCTCCCAGATACGTGGATTGTATATAACCAATTTCATTTCAACTAAAGTGAGATTATTATCGTGGACTTTTAAGTGCTCTGCAATGGTTAATACCTGCTTTATGTCTAGTAGGTACTGTAGGAAATAGAAAAATGTGTGATATTTATGTATTAGTGGCAATAAAACTTACACAAATGAAACAAAGAAAGGCAAACTAATGGTATACAATGCGCCAACCCATCATTCACTGGTTTGCTCCAGACTTAAGGAATCAGACTCTTGGGGTAGAGCCCAGGATTCTTAAAGCTAAAGTGGTTCTGACGATCAGCTAGAATTAGGAGGAAACTAATGTAATAAATGATATGTGTATTTTTGGTCTCAGATCTGTGAGAACTTTCACCTATACTTGAGAATCAGATGACAGACTTTCGCATATGTTAAAATATATTGAAACAATCAATAAATTAATGAACTGACTTTGCTTTGAAGTTATACCAATTATTGTCAGTGATACCGCTCTTTTCCGGAACCAAGAATGTTAATAGACATTCCTCACACTTCTTTGTCCCTTAATTTCTTGCTTTAAATCCCTACTCATCATCACCATTGTATTAGATATTTCTCTTGATTTTCCTTTTTGGTTTTGAGCACATTCCACAGAAGAGCTTACAGACTTTTAAAACATCTTTATTGAGATAAAATTCATCCCTTTAAAGTGTACGATGCAGTAGTTTTAGTATGTTCTCAGAGTTTTTTTTTTTTTATATCTTTATTGGAGTATAATTGCTTTACAATGGTGTGTTAGTTTCTGCTTTATAACAAAGTGAATCAACTATACATATACATATGTTCCCATATCTCTTCCTTCTTGCATCTCCCTCCCTCCCACCCTCCCTATCCCACCCCTCTAGGTGGTCACAAAGCACTATGCGACTGCTTCCCACTAGCTGTCTATTTTACGTTTGGTAGTGTATATATGTCCATGCCACTCTCTCACTTTGTCACAGCTTACCCTTCCCCCTCCCCATATCCTCAAGTCCATTCTCTAGTAGGTCTGTGTCTTTATTCCCATCTTACCCCTAGGTTCTTCATGACATTTTTTTTTCCTTAGATTCCATATATATGTGTTAGCATATGGTATTTGCCTTTCTCTTTCTGACTTACTTCACTCTGTATGACAGACTCTAGGTCCATCCACCTCACTACAGATAACTCAATTTCGTTTCTTTTTATGGCTGAGTAATATTCCATTGTATATATGTGCCACATCATCTTTATCCATTCATCCAATGATGGACACTTAGGTTGCTTCCATCTCCCGGCTATTGTAAATAGAGCTGCAGTGAACATTTTGGTACATGACTCTTTTTGAATTATGGTTTTCTCAGGGTATATGCCCAGTAGTGGGATTGCTGGGTCGTATGGTAGTTCTATTTGTAGTTTTTTAAGGAACCTCCATACTGTTCTCCATAGTGGCTGTACCAATTCACATTCCCACCAGCAGTGCAAGAGAGTTGTGTAGCCATCAACATGATCTAAGTTTAGAACATTTCTATCAACTCAGATCTATTCGTATCATTCCTCATTCCCTCCCAACACTCTCTCCCACCCATCCCTTCCCGCAGGCAACCACCAATCTACTTTCTGTCCTTACAGATTTGCCTATTCCGGGCATTTCATATAAACAAAATCATATAATACGTGGTCTTTTGCGTCTGGCTTCTTTGATTTAGCATAATGTTTTCAAGGTTCATCCATATTGTAGCATATATCAGTACTTTATTCCTTTTTATTGCTTTTTATTTGACTGTCATAAATAATGCTACTATGAACACTCATGGACAAGTTTGTGTGTGAACATATATTTTCATTTCTGTCAGGTAGGAGTGAAATTGCTGGATCACATGGTAACTATGTTTAATTTTTTTGAGGAACTGCCAAGTTTTTTATGAAGTTTCCATTTTATATTCCCACCAGCAATGAATGAGAGTTACAGTTTCTCCACATCCTCCTCAACACTTGTTATTGTCTGACCTTTTAAGCTATAGGCATTCTAGTTGATGTGAAGAGGTATCTCATGGTTTTGATTTCCATGCTAATGATGTTGAGCGTCTTTTATGTGCTTATTGGCCTTCCGTGTATCTTCTTTGGAGAAATGTCTATTCAAATTCTTCACTCACTATTACATTAGGTTATCTTTTTATTACTGAGTTGTAAGAATTGTTATGTATTCAGGAGACCAGTCACTTATCAGATACATGATTTGTGGTTTACAAACTCTTAGCTATAATTCATCTTTTACTTCCTTGCTCCATGTTACCCCCATTAAGGTCCTTCATTCTCATCAAACTGGTCTTTTTTTCCCCCTCTTTTTTCTTTTAGCTTTTTAAAAATGAAACATATACAAAAGAAGAGAGAATAGTGTAATGAATCCAATGTGGCTATTACATAGCTTCAGTTATCAACTCATGGTCACTTTTGTTTCAGCCACTACCCCCTCACCCCCACCTCAGCACACACTCACACACACACACACACACACACACACCACACTTGATTATTTTGAAACAATTTCCAGATATTCCATTTTTATATCTGTAAATATTCTGGTAGTTATCTCCAAAAGATAAATGCTCTTAAAAAAATTATCACATCTAAAAAAGTTAGTAATTTCTTTTTTTTTTTAAAGCTACTTTATTATTTTTTTTTTAATTTATTTTTTTTTGGCTGTGTTGGGTCTTCGTTGCTGCACGTGCGCTTTCTCTAGTTGCAGCAAGCGGGGGCTATACTTCATTGAGGTGCACAGGCTTCTCACTGTGGTGGCTTCTCTTGTTGAGGAGCATGGGCTCTGGGTGCGCCAGCTTCAGTAGTTGTGGCACGCGGGTTCAGTAGCTGTGGCTTGTAGGCTCTAGAGCACAGGGTCAGTAGTTTTGGCACATGGGCTTAGTTGCTCTGCGGCATGTGGGATCTTCCCGGACCAGGGCTCAAACCCGTGTGGCCTGTAGTGGCAGGCGGATTCTTAACCACTGCGCCACCAAGGAAGCCCAACAGTAATTTCTTAATATCATCAAAATCTTGTTAGACTTGTCTCTTTATTGCCCTCACATGCGTTTTGTTTTTTTAAATATCCAGGCTTCATGTTAGCTGTTTATTTCACTTGGAATACTTTTCCCCTTAACCTATGAATATCAAAATTTTTGTCCTTCATAACATCTCCATGAAGCTTTCCTTTACTGATTCCATTTCCTACGTTTTGAAATTTCTTAATAATTGTGTGTAAAACATTGGGAATTTTTATAATTACTGAGTTTTGTCCCTAAAAACAGAAAAATTTTAATAGTACTCTGCTTTGTAAAAGTCCTCATGGGTCTCAGTGGAGGAAATTCTGATAGTTGTTTGCCTTCTCTTTTAGAGAGAGATTTAATGTGGGAGAAGGGGGCCCCAAATGTGGTAGGCTGAGCCTTAAATGGTTACTGGAGATTTCAAGAAGCATAAGAACCAAAAAAGACGATGTTGTTTTAGAAGCATTGGTCTCTGTTATGAAGAACCTAATGCAAGAACCTGATTGAGTCATAGAGCTGCAGGAAGCAACTAGAAAAGCAGAGGCAGCTTCAGGGAGGTAGTTGTAGGGGCTTTTTGCTCAGGAAACAGAAAGAAAAAAGCTGTGTTTTGGATAGCTATATAACTAAGTCTCAATTAAAGATTATGGTTAGCCCAGATTCTGGTATCTCTGTGGAGTGTGAATTTTTATTTGAAACTGACATGTATAGTGGACCTCAGGGTCAAGAGAGTTAACACTAATGAGGTCTGAAGGAGGAAGAGGTGGGGATACATCATCACAGGGTATCCTTGAATACTGGATGCTTGTGGCCAGAATTGTAGATCAAGCTGACAATGAAACAAGAAGAAACCAGAAGAAACATATCTAAGGCAATTACTGAGTAATGAAAGTACACTGTAACTTACTTGGTTTTTTTATTTAGCTTTTTATTTAGTTTGTACTTGAGGTTTCCTCATACCATCTTAAAATCAGTTTTATTTTTTAAATGACTGAATTGAAGAAAATGTTTGGTGGATGGGGACTGCAAGGGAAATCAAGGGCAGAATTTATAGTGAAAAGCTGGACTTTGGAGAAAACTGGGTTCTGTTTACCTTGAATACGTGCAACGTTCTGTTTTCTTATAGTAAAATGGACACAATAATATTTTCCTTATTTTCACTGGAAAATTATTATAGTTGAATGATATAATGTATGCAAAGGTACTTTGAAAACTTCAAAATAGTATGTAAATAGTGGTTAAATAAAGGCCTTAAGAACAAGACCTGTTCACTTGGGCATTGGGAGACAAACGTTTTCAGCATCTAGAATAAGCAGGAAATGATGAGTTTGAGAGGCTTCCTTGGACCTATTTAAACCATTTTCTTAACTGTGCAAGCCCTGGGAGAATTGAAATGATTGGGAATCTTTATATGTGCATATAATAGAAGGTCAAAAGTTATAGTTCTTTTTTCTGTTTCAGAAGATCTGGATGGGGCTGGAGGAGAAGAGTATCCCATGGATATTTGGCTCTTGCTGGCCTCCTATATCCGTCCGGAGGACATTGTGAATTTTTCCCTGATTTGTAAGAATGCCTGGACTGTCACTTGCACTGCTGCCTTTTGGACCAGGTTGTACCGAAGGTGCGACCACAGAGAGCTCACTGTGTTATCTGTGTAGCTTATTTCTTGTTGTTTTTGATTTGGAGCTACTCCCTGGATGGTGATCTCTTTTCACTTTCTCTACTGCTTGCCTGGGCATGAACCTAGCTTTGAATTCCTTGAGCTCCTCTTTAATTTAAAATTGATATTATTAATTCATCTGGTAATTGTCTTCCCTATGGTTACCCACTTTTCTTCAGCGGTTTATCTTAGCTAGAATTTTCAGAAGTTATAGATGCCCATCTGCTTATCTTTGCAGCTGGATTTGTTGTTTCTTAGATTTGCTAGTCATCTTGAAGTATCATATAGTCTTTGTAGTTATACTGCTCTGTGTATAGTTGTAGTGGTGAAGAGGGCGTGAATGATGTGATTAGTAAGAGGGTGGACCTTTGATGCTGGGTTAGAAGTGTAGTGAAGATTATAAACCATCAGTAAAAATGTGGTGGAAGGGGATGGTGAGGTATCAGGGAATAGAGAACTTTCTGAGACATGTGACAAGAGAACTTGGTGGATCTTCCCCAGTGCAGGTTCTTTTTGAGCAGCTGAAGTATATTGTACTGGTATAAAGTCAGAGACTTGCCCCTTTTTTAAAGTGAAGTAGTGAGGATTTAAAATTTTTAAATGAATAGAGAAGTGCAGGATTACAAGGTATATTTGAATTGGGTTTTGCATAGCAAAGACGCAAAAGTATCTAAGAAGTGAAGGAGATAGTGATTTGTGTGTGTGTATGTGAGAGCACTAGGGACAAACTAACTACTGGCCAGTGGAATAGTATAGTAAAATTTGTACTGAGCCCAGGAGTCCTAGGAGACTGGCCTAGAGCAGAAGAGAGAGGTCACTTATTGGTAGGAGTAATGTGTCATGTTTTAGGCACTACACGCTGGATGCCTCTCTGCCTTTGCGCCTGCGACCAGAGTCAATGGAGAAGCTGCGCTGTCTCCGGGCATGTGTGATCCGATCTCTGTACCATATGTATGAGCCATTTGCTGCTCGAATCTCCAAGAATCCAGCCATTCCAGAAAGCACTCCTAGCACATTAAAGAATTCCAAAGTAAGTGGCAATTAGTGTTGGGGTTTAACAAATGGACTTTTGTATAATGGGCCTGTTATCATGGCTTGTTTCCAGCTTCCTTGATGGGGTGGTCTAGGGCCATAGGTACCAGGCTGCTAAGGGACGAATGTAAACTTTCAGGGCTCGTGGGTATCTCTTCTCCAAGACATTCCTGCTGTGCTGGGTTGGCTCGTTATCTTTATCTTCAAGCTTTCTTGTGCTTTTAGCATATTCCTTACTCTCTTTATTTTAATTTATCTTCGTGCCTTATACATTGGGCCACTTTAGATGGTTTAGATGGTTTGATGGTTTGGGCTAGGAAGAACACAACTCAAATGGTAGATGGAAACTATAATTCTTAAAAGGTGCTTTAAATCATGATACAAAGATATAAAACAGCTTACTAATTTTCTTTTTCTAATGTGACCTTGACATCTGGATTTCCACTTTCTTGTTAACCTTAAAAGATTCTGTTGTAGACTTCTTTGGCATTTGCAAAGTGCCCACTATTGCCAGGCTCAGGGGTGGGTTGTTTCAGAGACTATAAGATACTTCCACTCATAGACTTTAGCCCTCTAAAATTCTTACTGTGTTCTAGGCCATTCCTTATATCTTGGAATTTCCCCAGTAGTTTATATTTGTACATTGTATTCAAGGTTCTGGCATTCTTCTGATTTGCAAGTAGGTCTATAAGCCTTTGGTCCATTCTCTCCCTTTTTTTGCCATAATGAAATATCTAGTGAACACACCTTTGCCAAGCTAGACTAGTATAGCATATATGATTATTTAGGCAAGTTGATGTCTCGGCGTTTTTCTCATTCAACTAATACTATTGTCTAAATTTTGTATCTTTTGCGTTTGTTAATAATTTTTAGTACTCTGTTCCTACCCAAAGTCTGGTGTTCTGTAGCACTTCCTATTCTCTTCTGTTTTGTTTTTATGCTTTGGATGTTACATAATGATTCTTTTCCCCTAGTTCAGCTCTAGTGTGATAACATTCTACCAGATACATATTGATTAAAAGGGTACTGTTGATTTCAAGATCATCATGGTTCCCCCCAGGGTTGCAAACTGAGGTGGTCAGGGCCATTGGCTGAGCCAATTTAATGTCACCCTAGCTGATGGATTTAGGGCAGGATTAGAATGCTGGGTGAGTAGAATTTCATTCCTTCTCCTTGTAATATGAGTGGACAGTGTATCATTTCACATTTATAGTTTTTCTCCCCCAAAAAACATTTGATCATATCAGGTGAGGTGGGGATCATCCCAAAGCTATAACCATGCTAGGGGTGAACCAGTTGTTGGGAGCAGAGCAGCATTGGGCAAACGCCTCATGCTTGACACATCCTTGCGGCTCCAGTGCACAGTGCAAGTGCTACTGCCTACATCTAAAATACCCATGTCTTCATATTCTTGTGATTGTATATTAAGTTTTTCAAGCAGACTAAAAAAGTGACTTTTAAGTGGCTAAAAGTCAAGGTGGTGGTAACTAAGGTCTTAATCCAGACAGGAAGGCTAGGCCACTTGTCTGCTGCTTTTGTACCTGTTGTTAGAGATCTTTGGAAGAGGATGTGGGACCTGCAGTGGCAGGTGTTCCATGCATGGCCTTGCTAGTATAACCACATCGCATGGCATTCAGGAAGTTGCCAGCATGCCTAAAGGAAGTTGTCCCATGTTCCTGGACTCCACCTTTTCGTATTTGATTCTCCCTCTCTCTCTTTTCAGTAGCATAGCTTGTGTGGGACACTGGAGCCGTTGTGTTGGCAGCAGAAGTGTTTGCCCCTTAAAGCCAAGCCCATTATTTTTGATGGAACAGCAGGACCTACAGGGCATGTCTGAAGGGCAAGACAGCTGGCACGGCGGACGACCCACCCCTTATCCCCTGGGAGGTACTTAACTTCTTGTGTTAACCCTAGCTGTAGCCTGACTTTCCTCGAGGGGCTTACTCTAGACTGAATTCAGCTCACCTCTGCAGTTTCCATACCGGCTGTCTGCTCCCAGAAGGTCCTGAGTGGTTTGCTCCTATCACGTACAGGGCTGGCTGTCTCTGCCTGCCTTATGGCTTTGTTATCATCTTGTCTGGTGGCTACTGGCTGCCCTTATATTTTAACATAGAGGAGTGGCCTGCTGAATCAGATAATGCCCCAGTCTCTAGAGACCATGTTTCTGTCTTTAAAGATGAGAACAATAGGGGTTGACCTCAATAGCATCTGAGGTTGACTTATATTGGTACCTCTTCTCTTTACTGAATAGTCTTGGGATTGTCTCTTTTCATGTTGCACCAGTGTCAAATTGTAGTGGTGGTGTGGGGGAGGTGGGGGTTTCTATCCGTGCCAAAGTAAAATCTCAGCATTGGGACCGTGGCTGGCTTTAGAGCTAGCAAACAGAAAGGTTATTTTTATTTTCTTACAGTGCTTACTTTTCTGGTGCAGAAAGATTGTTGGGAACAGACAGGAGCCAATGTGGGAATTCAACTTCAAGTTCAAAAAGCAGGTGTGTGCTTTTATCATCTCTTTGTTTTTCAGGTAATATCTTGCTCTCATTTTACTAGACATAAAATTGCCTCATTAAAATCAGATAATACACATTAAAACATAATGTCATAAAAAGAAAAGAAAGAACTGTTTTTATATGAAAGAGGCACAAAGATTTAATAGCTTAATGCAAAGAGTAAACCTTGAGTGGATCCTGGATTAATGAACAAAGATCAATAAAAGACATTTTTGGTACAATTAAAGAAATTTGAGTACACTCTGGATATTAGATTATATGAAATTATTGTTAATTTTCTTAGATGTGATAATGTTATTGAGGTTATATATGTATCTTTATTCATGTTGAATAAGGATGGAATGCCAGTGTTACTTTCAAATGGCTTTGCCTCCCCCACCCCAAGAGTTCATGTGTTTTTTTTCTTAATATGTGACTATATATAAAATGAGAGGTGAGGGGGAGAGAAAACAAACGTGGCAAAATATCCAATGGTAAAGGGTATACAGGAGTTTATTGCACGGTTTTGTTAACTTTTCTATATATTTGAAGACTTTAAAAGTGGGGAAAAGGGAACAACTTGTTATAACAATGTACTGAGGTTATTTGACAAAGAATTTTTTTGTTTTTCAAAGCAAATGTATTTGTAAACAACAATAATTCATACGGTTTTATATCTGAGGCAGTTTGGGCAAGCCATGGGGAGAGGGACTGCCAAGAGTCTATTTATAAGAAGAGTAGATACTATTGCACCTTTGTCTCTGCCTTTTTCTTGGACTGTACCTGAGATCTTGGCTACAGTGAGGATCTGTTCTGCATGTCTTTACTTCTTGTCCTCAGTAGCCTCATTTCCTCCATTGTCTCCCTTACTTAGTATCTCACTGAGGTGACACATTACAAATAAAATTGCAGTTATCCCTCACTTGATGACAAGTGTCTTCCAGATAAGTTTGTATTTAAAGTAAATCATATTTTTACATTGATTTTTCAAAAACACGGTTCTAGGGACGAATTTTGGCTCTGATCATTTGCTTTTAATAAGATGTCCACAATCTATGATATCCATTAGATGTTGGTAGAAAGTCCACCATAGCACCTTTCTGGGAGGGAACTGAGGGGCAGTCTTCACAGTGTATACAAGCTAAGACCAGAACTGCTGCAGGAAAGTGAGTGCTAAGATTTCCTCTAGCTCTGAGAGTTGTGACTCTTGTTTTATGATGCCTGGAATTAGATGGTCACTTCTGCTTCCATCCCTTTTTGTGCAGCAGATGTTCTTTGGAGTCTGACAAGTCACAAGGAATTTGTGATCTCTCAAACATTGGAGAGCCTCTGATAGAGCTAGAAGTTTCCGTTTCTTGCCAGATGGTAGGAAACACCATCTAAATGAAGCACCCACTGTCACATTTCTCATCCAAATGTGTTTCCACGTCTTTCAAAGATCAGATTTTCCTTGATCTGTATAGAAACTGATATGTATATTAAAGAGAGAAGAGATAACAGAAAAATGGATCTCAGCAGCTTTAGTTAAGCCATAGCATTTTCATTGGTGGAGTCTTAGAGCCATAAACATTTCCTCTAACCCATTAGAGTAATTCTTAACTCTCTTCAGTCCCCTAGATTAAAGAGCAAGTGTATGGGAGGATTGCAGCCTCCCATTCAGTACGAAGATGTTCATACCAACCCAGACCAGGACTGCTGCCTACTGCAGGTCACCACCCTCAATTTCATCTTTATTCCAATTGTCATGGGAATGATATTTACCCTGGTAAGTGGAGACAGGATGTCATCCTCAGCTCTTTCATAGACTCTCACTATACTTAGGGTTTGAAAGAAATTTGTAAATTTAACCATTGAGGAAGAAATCTTTGAAGAATAATTTTAAACAAAGTCTGAAAGCAGCCTTATATACTAGGAACAGACATATTTGTGAAGTTAATTATGTCTGAGAATATTTTACTTCTGGTTCCTTCCCTATAGTGAACAGAATGTTTTTGCATCTCCTGTGTGGTGCCCATTAATGTTTGAGAAACATTATCCCGTTAAGGTTAATGATGAAGCTTATACGTGAACACTGTATGTCAGGACCTGAGGCATGCATGTGGTATCATAAATGGAATATTAAAATGTAGGGTTACCAGCTCTGTCTTTTGTGTGATGCTCTGACTATTCAAGGTTTAGCTAAGAATTAGATTTTAGCTAAGAATTAGATTAGTAAACAACAAATATGCTTCTGGTGTATTTTCCATGTTTTTAACATTTTTAACTGGATTGGCAACTGGAGAGTTCACGTAATTTATCTTCTCTGTATTTTAAGCTTATGTTCAGAGATATGTTTCCCCCTCCACATTGAAAAAAGCTTTATTCTTTTTTTAATGGTAAAATAAATAATTCATACTTCATGTGAAGAATTTAAATAATACATAAACACATTGAGAACAGTGAAGGTGACTTAGACTTCCGCTATCCTATAACTACAGTTAACTTTTGGGGAACTGTTCTTTAATATATCTGTTAATATATATTCAATACATGTATACACCCACTCTCTTAAATAATTTTGTATAATTGAGATTATGTCATATATCTGTTTTTATTGTAGGCATCTCTCATTAAGCCACATTAATGACTTATTTATATACTTATACTCCATATACTTCCTACTCAGAATTCTATACAGATTTATGTATACATAAACATATTTAGAGATTTTGTGGTTTATTTTCCAAAACAATGTGATCAGATCAGTTTCATGCATCTTGCTTAACTTGCTCAACAATAGCTCATCAGAATCCCTTCAAATCATCTCTTATAGCTCTAATCCAATTTTTTTAAATTGTCATTAAGGTAGTCTGTGTGCATGTATCCTAATTTGTTAAGCCATTTGAGAGGCTTTCTTTAGCACAGTTTAAATATATGAAGCTAAGAAAAACTTATAAAAATCACCCTTAATTTTTAATATCTTTGCAAAAAAAGATAGTATAGTGCTGTTGGTATAACTTAGAGATTATTTTCTGGCCTAGTTCATGTCAGTTGTCTAGATTGTCTCATTTTAGAGTGAGTCATAGGAAAACAAGGTTGTTTAATTTGAGTACTGAATGTATTTTTCCCTCCCAGTTTACTATCAATGTGAGCACAGACATGCGGCATCATCGAGTGAGACTGGTGTTCCAAGATTCTCCTGTCCATGGAGGCCGGAAACTGCGCAGTGAACAGGGTGTGCAAGTCATCCTGGACCCAGTGCACAGCATTCGACTTTTTGACTGGTGGCATCCTCAGTATCCATTCTCCCTGAGAGCATAGATACTGCTTCCCATCACTGAGGGCAGCCCTGAGCTAGGCCAGTCCATTTGTAATCAGATTCCAGTTTGGAAGGGGCAGCTGGATTGTTTGTCTGGTCAGTAATACACATGCTCTTCAGGTTTCTGGGGCTCCTGCTAGGGGAAGGAGAAGGATTGAATCAGGAGTAAAAACATTATGATTCATAAACATATTTTAATGTAAAATTTTGCATTTGAAAGGTGAAACCTGGCCCTATTTTCTGTGTTAAACCCCATTTGGTGCTACTGAGTTTGTTGTTCTTTATTCTTTTATCCCAGCCAAAGTGGATGATCTCGCTTTAGGGGAAAATTAAACTCTTAAATCTCCGAACAAGGAAATTTCAGCATTCCCTTATGGATCAGAGTAACCTTAGAGGCTTAAAATTGTTGCTACTGTTGCTTCCAATTTAGCTGCCCCTCAAATTCAAGTGAATATTTCCTCTTCTCCCTTTACTCCTCTCTAGAAATAAAGCAGGTGACAGGGTTTTCATAAACTTATGAGATTGACTTGTGTATCTTTCTTTAAAAATATTTGTCACATAAATATTTTTTTGCCAGTTTTGGATTTTAGGTGTTTTTTTTTTTTTGCATGAAGCTGATAGTAATGATAATGATTTTGTGCTACACTAGGAACTTTTCATAATATCTCTAGTTCTCACAATCCTGCAAGGTAGGTGATACTATTCCCATTCTCTGGCTGAAAAAGCTGAATCAGTGACTTACCCAAGGCTATACTATCCAATAAGTGGCAGAGCCAGAATTCTGACCCAGGTCCTTTTGCTGTGCCACAATTAAAAAGGTCAGTCTCATTATTCTTGTGGTAGATGGTGGCACAGGGGAGTAGGCAGAGTGTACATAGGTAGAAAGAGTGAAAGGGTGAGTAAAAAGTTGATTGTGGTATACCTTATCCCTAATCAGCCTAAAAGGTATATAAGATTGATGAAAGAATCTTTTAAATATGTGTTTCCAAGTAAAATGTAAAACAAATCAAGACAGTTATTGCAGGAAGGATAGTGATATTTTCATTGAATTGTTAGAAAGGTATTTAGTATGAAGGTCATTAAACAATTGCATTCTCATATTGAAACCAGACTTCTGCACTATAAGAATTTAGTGACTCCTTTGCTCTGCTCTGCCCTGTGCTGCCTATGAGAGTTTGGCCTTTTATCCCTGCAGAAATGCTCACGTCCTCTTGGTGAGAGGACCTGCTATAGCTTGTGTACTCTGAGAAGAGGATCATGTTTTTGTTTTGTTCCTGCTAACAAGATAAGTTTGCTGTTCGTCTCCTCCCACCTGCCCCCCACCCAAATTAGCTAGGGAGCTGGATATTAGCTAGAGGTGGGCATTACGATCATATTCTTTAAACATGAAAATCTCATAGGGGTAGTTATTATCATGAGCTTGACTGCTAAGTTAGTGTGTTGTTTTTTCCTTACCATTCTCCCTACCCCCTGCTATTTAAAGAATGTTCTTAGGAAGCACCTGCTTAATACAGCTGCTAACAGCTAACCTTACCCTGCACTGAGGGTGGTACTAAAGCTGTTCACATAGAAAGTGAGCCTGGGTCAGCGAAAACCAGAATTTGGGCAGTTAAATGGTAAAAATAAAAAACCCCTGAACAATAAGCACCATCTCTACAGTCAGAAGTTGCCTCTTCGAGGCAAGAGGAGAGAAGCACACAGTCCCTAGTTCCCTGAATTAAAGATGCCATGGAGCAGAAGGGAGTTGTCCTGGTGGATTTTGTGTCCCCCATTTAGGAGTTACTTTAGAAGGGGAGTGAAATAAATTTTGCTTAATAATTTATTGACTGATCTTCCTAGTTTTTGTATGAAACTCCATGGTATGATGATATTGCCTCAGCTGTTCTCTCAGTATAATATTGACAAACACTTGGTAAAGTATGTTGTCAAAGGTTATCATGGCTTCAGCCGTCCCTCTGCACTGACTGAGTTGCCCTTTCTAGGATGATTCCTGTTTTATTAGTGAAAGGATATGAAGTGTCTCAGGGATTTCCTTTTGATGAGAACCTGAAACTACCTGGAGAAGAGTTGGAACTTTCTGAACTGCTTTTGTAAAAACTGCTTTGTACTGGTCACTTCCTTAAATATGTACCTTGATTTTGCTCTAAGGGTCAGACAAACAAAATATTTAGCTTCATTTCTTACCCCTCAAATAAATCAGAATTACTCAGATTTTCCTGCCTTCTACCAAAGATACAAGGAAACTAAGCCAAAACGTGAATATATTGCGGGAAAGAAAAAAAATAATTAATTAATGGTTATATGTGCCACTGATCTCAACTACAGCATTTGTTGCTGATATAGAACGTGTGTGTCTAAGTCTGTACACATGGCATGTATATAAAAATCCTTCACACTTCTAGCAGTGTGTACTGGGTATTGTAAAGGATTGAGTAGGCACTGATGATACTTCACAAACCAGATGGGAAAGACGCATTAATAGCCACAGGTGACAGGGTAAGGAGCAATTCAAGAAAATGTACAGATTTAACCAAAATTTCTCAGGAATTTTGGCATTGAGACTGTCTTCATACTATGTATATATAATAGACAAACATTTCATTTTATAGTAAGTGTTAGCATAGCCAAATACCTGAATTCAGGCAAGCGACACAATTCACTGACGTGCACCCTATGGAAATGTATCTGGATTAAGTTTCTCCACTTAAAAAATGGGTACAACCAGAGTAAAAGTAGTAAATGGGCGCAAGAGAGTGTGAAAGGTGACAAACCATTGGCAAACAATTACAAGGCCAGTACTGAGGCCAATTTAGAGAGCAGGTGGTTAGAGACAAAGGTAAGTTCAAAGGGATATGTGCTGCACCCCACTGGGAAGGAGGCAGGACTCCGGGGGGCTCTGAAACTTAACTGGCGTTGGGTAAAAACCTCGGCTCTCCGCCACCTCGTAAAGGACCCTCCTGGCAGAACCAAGATGGCGCGCAGCGACAAAGAGGCTCCGGTGTCACGTGTGAGGGAGCGCCGGGGCGGAGGCGTGGCCTCGAGGGGGTCGGTCAGGTCCCGCCCTTGAGGTGGGGCCAGGGACTGTCAGCAGAAGGAGGGGGCAGGACCTTGAGGAGGGGCGCCACTGCGCTGGTGGAGGCTGCAGCTACGTCCGCGCCTGCTCGGCTCCCTAGGACGCGTCGGGCTCCCGTGGTCCGGGGTGGCTTCTTGCTCGGATACGAGCTGCCCGGCCTTCAGTGATTGCAGGCAGGTGAGCGTCCAGAGCCCGGGTTGGGGAAGGATGCCTCTTTTTCCCACTTCCAGCTCCCCTCACAGTTTGGGGAGGGGGGTCTCAGTCTAGCGGTTCTTGGGAAACAGCACCTTTTTACTCAAATGTGTCGTCTCCTTTAGAGACGCTACTTTAGACTTCGCTACTGCTTCTTCTGCCGCCCCTCACCAGCCTTTGCAGTGCCCTGTGCCCTTGGAGGTGAGAATGGGGGGGACGATGCCCGATTTGCGGGGAGGGCGTGGAGTTCGCCTTCAGCTCCATCAGCTTGGGGGAGGGGGGGCTGAGTTGGCAACTCTCCCGGTGGGAACTGGATGGACTGCGCCCCCATTTCCCCTCCAGCAGAGTCAGAAAAGAAGCGCCTGGGCCAGCTCCGCTCCTTTGGCACAAGAGGTGCTGAGGTCTTCGCTCTTCCCGGGGGTCTTATTCCTTCCCACGTTGCTCATATCACCCGTTCTTAATATTGCTAGCTCTCCATTCCTCGAACTGCCAGCCTCAGGCTGTGCCAGAGATGCCCCCATCTCTTCAGTGCCAGGGCGGTGGGGTGGAAGGAGCGGCCAATCCGAGGTCTGGTGAAGGTGGGGTTGAGTGTGGGCGCAACCATAAAAGAGTGCTGGAATACAGATTCCTGAGCTGGGAGGGTGGGAGTGGGGAACTGACTTTCGACCACGCAGTAGGGATGTTTTCCCCGTACCGTTTAGTTTGGTGGTGGGTGGGAAGAGAGAGGTCCGGTTGAAGGACTTGGAAACGAGGTGTGGCTGGGTTTTTTGTTTTGAGGAGGAGGGATTGAGGACAAGGTGCCACCAGGTGCTAAAGTCACCTTTGAGGAGAGGTATGCTGGTAGAGGGGTGGGGGAATTGGGGCTGCTGTCGTATGTGGTGAGCAAGTGGTTAAGGAGGAGACTCTGCTTAGCTTAAGGAGCTCCTCCAGTAGCCACGTTTCAGTTTCTTCCCCCAGTCTTCCCCATTGGAACTGGTACCTAGCACTTTGTTTGACATCCAACAAACATTTGTTGGGCACCTACTATAATGCCAGACACCATGCTAGGTGCTAAGTCTTCTGAAGGCAATTTAGGGCTATAGAGCACCTGAAAGGTACACACAGTAGACACTCCGTTAACAGCTCTGCACACCGCCAGCCCCCCCTCCCCGCCCTCCACCAGCCCCAATTTTGTTACATTGCTATTGGATTAGAAAAAGCCAGAGCCCTGTCCACATCCTTTCAAATAACTGTCTGAACTGGATTCCAACCCATCCACCCCCTATCACTATTAATTAGCGGGCAGTCCCAAGGAAAACTACCTTAGCAAAAGGAACAGTTTGAATGATTTCCTTTGGCTATTTTCTAGGACTTTGTCCTGAGGTGTGAGGAGGCTGCCTGGGATAAAAGGTATCTCAAGATAAAATGAAGCAATGAATGGCACAATGGTTACCGGGGGCCAAGAATGCACTAGACACCCAGCACAATGGCAGACACCATCTCTGGAAGATAGAAGAGTGGGGGTGGGGGGATGTGAAAGGGAAATCTCGTCCAGTGGTATCTGGGCATGTGCAGCTGAGCACGTCATGATGCCAGAACTGTGGCATGTATAAGGAAGGTCTGGCAGCTGGGTGCTAAGGAGGGATTGGAGGGGCCGGGCAGGGCAGGCAGACAGGCTGCTGGGTCTCCTCTCTAGGAGACTGCTGAAATCTTAGAGCTGGAAAGAGCTGTCAGGGATTGCTTGTGGATCCTTTCAGAGAGAGCCTCTGAGGATAGCAGGGTGAGAGCTAGGGAGAGGAGCAGGGCTGGGAGGTGGGGGCCAATGGGGCTTTAGGATATGGGGGAGATAGCTGAGGTCTTTCTATGCCAGGGATACTCTACTCTGGGGCTTTAGGCCCTTGGATGGGTTGACATAGAAACAACGTGTGGTTTCTGAGTGGCAGGGAGTTGTGTGTGGTGTGTGTGTGCTGGAGAGGAGGAGTTGGTATGGAGCAGGGAGGACCGAGTGAAAGCTGCCTGAGTCTAGGTCCCAGGTAGGGAAGTGGGAGAAATGGAGGGGAGGGAGTGGGGTCAGAGGGAGGGATGAGTGTGTACTGTAGCCACGTGAAGTCACCATATGTCCCCCCTCTGGCCTGCTTGCTCACTGAGCTATAATTAGCTCTGGAGGGCATGTGGTGCTGGCTCACAGGAGTGTGGCACTTGGGATGGCCAGCAGAGTAAAGAGTACTCAGAGAGGTGCTGGTGCTGGGCGAACTCTGAGAGGGGGTGTTTCTAGGGGACCTTTGCTGAATTGGGAGTGGCCTGTTAGGAGCTGAGAATGTCATGGGGAAATAGCAGTGGGAGAAGGAGCTCTAAGCCAGGATGGTATGAAACTCCAGGACTGGCAGAGCCTGAGGACTCCCCTCTTATCTCCTGGCCGCTGGCTCACCAGTCACACAAGAAGCATGACTGCTGCCCAGCTTATTGCTCTGCTTTCAGAGAGCATTGGGAGCTGCAGCCCCCCACCTCCCTCAAGTGTCTTCTGTTTCCCCAGGTGAAGTCAGTTCTAATCCAGAGCAGCTTCTTGCCTGTCAGTCACGGGCTGAGAGGCCTTGGCTGGGGTTGCTTCATTCTCAAAGAGCTGGAGGAGAAACTATCAGCAGTTAATTCAGTTGGTCATACTCCAAGTGGTGCTCAGTGCTGACCCCCAGGCTGTGCCAGAGAGAGACTGAATATTTGATCACATGCTACTCCTTATTGCTCCCAAATGATTACTTGTATATCTTAAGTTCTTTCAGGTAGACTGTGAACTTGTTAAGGGTAAAGATTGTATCTTACTTGCCTTTTGTATCCATAACAATTCCTAGCTAAGTAAGTAATCTACTACAGCATAGGAAGTCTATTCACAGTAATCGTTGGATTGAGTTAAAGAGATCTGTCTTCAAATCCCCTGGGTTCAATGACACCTCCTTGCAACTAGAAATATTTAACCAGGAGCAGAGGGTCCTCTGGGGACCCAATACGGTGGTATTACACCAGGGGGGGAATTAGATTCTATAGGCAGTGAAGTGAAAATTCCTAAATCTCCCAAAAAGCCATGGTATGTGGTTTAGGTTTATAACTCTGAATAATAATACTAATGTACAGATATAGTATATATTATATAGTAATTATAAAAATACATAATGTATACAATGATTTAAAAGAGTATTTAAGTACAAGTATAATTTTGTAGTTAAGTGTCAGATGAAATAGCTGGTTTGCATTTAGAGACCTTTATTGCTCACTTTGCCCAGCCAGCGGAATTTTATTTATTCTCATAAATTTATTCTCATAAATTAAATGCATGTCTGATGTGACTTCATGGCCACTGTCTTCAGATAGATAACTGTCATTTTAAAGGAGAGATAGGTTTCCATTTAAGTTAAGAAAAACTTCCTTAGGACAATGAGGGATTCCTCATTTAGTAGTGAGCTCCTTATTCCTGAAGGATAATCAAGTAAAGACTGAACTGTCAGGGATGTTGTGGAAGGAGCTCCCTCCCAGGGTGGGAGGTTAGCCTGCATGACGTCAGAAAACCTTTCAAGCAGGAATCTGCAGTTCCAAGTACGGGCAGGGGTGGGGGTCGGCACTGGATGATAGAAGTTCTTGACGGCTCCTACAGAAGAGGATTTTCCTGTGTTTGGCTTAGAGCAGGGGTCCCCCACCCCCAGGCCGCAGACAGGTACCAGTCCAAGGCCTGTTAGGAACCAGGCGGCACAGCAGGAGGCGAGCGAACCTTCATCTGCTGCTTCCCATCGCCCCCCATCTCTCACATTACCACCTGAACAATGGCCCCGCCAACCCCGTCCGTGGAAAAATTGTCTTCTACGAAACCAGTCCCTGGTGCCAAAAAGGTTGCGGACCGCTGGCTTAGAGGATAGCTGCTGAGAGGAGGGCCTGGGAAGTGTGGCCAGGCCAGGAGCTTGGCGTTGACTGTTCCATGAAGAGTGAGCATTCTGGGAGACTTAGGGGGTGACCACCGCCATCTCTAATGCACACGGAGCCCTGGGCTCGGGAGATTAGGCAGTGGAGCTCTGATGGATGGTGGTAAGTAGAAGGGTGGGCTGGGCCCAGTTCCTTGACCTCAGCTCACACTAGGCCAGTTGTGGAGTACCCCAAAATTTTGGCCCTTGTTTGGCACAGAGCACATGGCACAAGTGGAATTTTCATTCCTTCATTATTATCCTCATCCTTCCCTCCTTCCCCTCTCATACCTTCCCACAGAAATTCAAGACCACATATACACTTACACTCTTTCATGACCAGTGATATGCTTTCATGATCATGCACACCCACAAAGCTTTCACGGCACCCGTGAGCTCTTATGAACATACATGATTTCATGACTCCCAGATGCATTCTCATGACTGCACACACACATGCATTCTCACGACCACAGTCGTATACCATCATGAGCCCTGACATACACTTATGACCACACACATCCACACACAATCTCACTGTTATACATAGCCACTCATGCTCTCTCACGCACATGTACTCAGGACCCCATTCTCATGACCATACTCTTATACACACACACACACACACATGCTTCTCTTTGATGATTGCACATTTACACCACAAATTCTCATGACTATGCACTTACACACTCTGTTGTGTGAATATACATGCCTTCCCCCACGTTCTCTCTGTGTCATAACCACATATAGCCCCCATACTTTTGTGACCACATACACATACACACTTTTTGTGGTGCCTACATTGCTCTGGGTAGTTCTGTGTACTCTGGACCTTTCACACCCCAGCACCTGGCAGCACTCCCTTCTGGTGTTCCTAATTACCTCTGAGCAGTTCTGTTTTCTGCTATGTGACAGCTCTCTAATCTGATGGGCTGGCCTACTAACGCAGAAACTTCTGAGCAGTTTTTTGTGAATGCCAGAGGACCCATATTCGTCCCACACAGACCTCTAGTTTGAAAGATTTTTATCCTCCAAATAAATGACATTTATTACTTTGTTTCTTCTTTTGCAAACATTATTTGAGGACATCTATAAATGTTAATCAATGGCTCTGATTAGCAGAAGATGGTTAGGGTTACTGTACTTACTGATGTAAGTTCAGCGAAAGCCAGGTCCTGCCTATCTTAGCTTTTGTAAATAAATGATCTCTACTAGACATTTAGGATGTGGGCCCCCAGTGTCACCTGTGTAGCCTTCCCGGGTTTTTTTCTCTGTTGCATTGATGTGCCGCCTCTCTGAGAGAACATGTATTTATTTTAGCAGAGGTCTCTGTAGACAATACTTACCAGGGATCTTCTAGCCTCTTTTTAGGCTTGGAACCCTTTTATACAAATGAAACCTTAATCACATGTCCAGTAAAATGGACAGACTTGGAGTTGATGAGATTAAAGAAAGGAAAGAGAGTTCAGAGCCCTTTGTGTCTGTCTCACCTCTTTCCCCTTTTTTCATCCCGGGCTGCCCCAGAGGTACCCTATCATAAAGCCCAGTTTGCAAATCCCTGGCTTAATTTAAAGATGTAGTTGTGATGGCTGTAATTTTGTTTATTTTAGAAGCAGAACTATTTTGGAGGTGCACAGAGACTTGCAGTCCTCCTTTCCCCACTAGCCTTTGACATTAGTCCTCCTGGGGTGGTGAGAGTGCGAGTAACCATACGGCTAGGCATGCCCGGGGCAGCTGCAGTTTATATCTGTGTCCCGGTGTGATTGTTAACGGTGCCTCCATTTACTATCCTGGTTTGGACGAAAGTTGTTTGCTTACCCAAATGATAGGCCATGTCTTAGCAAGAGGTGGTTCATAACTCCTGGGGAGCAGCTGGAGGGACGGGCTTCACAGATACGGGCCCAGAGGAACCTGTCAGATAGAGAGGCCTCTTCCTGAATCAACAGAATGTGCCGACGTTCGGAAGTTGAGTATCTGGGCTGGCAGTCAGTGCTAACCTGTGCTTGGGTAGCATTTTATACTTTTCAGAACAGTTTCATGTCTCTTAACTCCTTTGACCCTCATGACACCCTGTAAGATCACTGTATCATGTTGTGTGTTACGACCTTCATTTTCCAGATTTGGGAACCTGATGCCCAGAGAAAGTCTAACTGCTGGCCTTTTAGGGGCGCAGGGAACTGGATGACTTAGAAGTGATTTGTGGCCAACAGTCAGAAACTGTCAATAAAGCTTTTCCAAGAGGGTTTTTCTCTTGGAAGGCTTCCTGTAGCTAATATAGATTTTTAGCTTTCTTATTGTAATCGGAGTGGGCCCAGCCTTGAGGTGCTTCAGGAGACTGGGGTGCTAAGAGTTAACACTTACTGAGTGTTGGCTGGACACTGATGTCAACACTTTGCATATGTTAACTCTAGTAATCCTCACATCAGCTATGTGAGGTGAATATTATTGTCATCTCCATTTCACAGATGAAGAACGGAGGCTCAGAGAGATTAGGTATCTTTCCAGAGTCACATGTCAGTGGAGGAGCCAGCCCATCAACCTGCTCCGGAGTCTTCCTTTCAAGGCAGGAGTGGCCTCCATCTTGCTGTAAAGAAGTTTTAATTTTTCAGAGGGGAAGACAAATGAACCTATTCCCAGGCCTTGAGTCAGTTTTTTCTATTTTAGAGTTCCCCTTCTTTGAAGCTGGTCAGAGATGCACTTCCCAGAATGACTCTGTCACATGTATCCATTCAGCTCCTTGTATGTTAGGACCATGGTAAGTGTTGGAGCATCCAAAGATAATTAGGTTATGGTTCTCACCTTAGAGTCTTCAGATGAGTCTATGTTGCACAAACAGAGGGAAAGGCTGTGCTGGGTCAGTGGAAGAGCCGATCTTATGTATGGGGGGGAATCAGGAAAGGCTCCATAGAGAAGGTGGTATTTAAGATGAGCTTAGAAGGGTGATCAGGAGTTCCTTAGACTAACATGGAAAGGAAGACTGAGGCAGACCAGCTGAGGTGCTAGACGCTCGTGAGCAATAGGTGGGCTCTGGGAGCAGGACAGTGGGCAGAGCTAGGGAGTAGCAGGGGAGAAAGGGCTTGACTGGGGCTTTGGAGAAGAGGATGAGTGAGGGCAAGTCTTCTTGGGGTGTTGAGCTGGATAGGGAGAGGGACAAGGGAGGAGGAGAAGCTTCTGGATTAGAGGGAAAGAGAGGTGGGGAGTGAGACTTCATTCTACTTGGGGGATGGTATCTGAAAACCCCCCAGGGTGAGGGGGGCTGAGGGCTCAGAAGAAAGTGTTTCTGTAGTTCCTGTGGGAATGTGGTATGGTATGGGGAACTCAGGCTGTCTCCTTACAACTCAGTATGGAGCCAGCTAGGCGGTAGAGAGAGAGAATTGGATAGGTGATAGATGATGCTTTGGAGACAGGTCACTTCCAATGGGGAAGTGGCTGCCTCATGACCATGATGCCTGCTACACAGAGGCCTTCACTCAAGCTAGAGGAGGATCAGTGGAGGAGGGCTGAGGTGAGCTATCCCTAGGCTGCCATCTCCCTGGATGAAGGTGAGAAGGGCCGGGGCCCAAGTGCCTTGGCCTCTTGGAAGAAACACGATGCCTGCAGGAGTCATGTCTACTCCCTCTTCCTCCATCCCCTACCCCTCTTTGGAGTCAGACAGACTGGAATTGAATCCTAGCTCTTCCTCTTACTAGCTGTATAGGCTTGATTACATGACTTAAGTCCCAATTCTCACATCTATGAAATGAGAAGAAGAATTGTGTCTTCCTTGCAAGGAATTGTGAGGATTAAAGTAAGTTAATATATGTCCACTGACAACACAGTGTCTGGCACATGGTAAATATTGAATAAATCATAGTTGCTATTATAATTGTTATTATTTTCCTAGATGACCACTTCCCTCCCCATTTCCTCAGGTCTTCACCCTTCTTCCAATTGGGTGGGTATCTGACCTTCCTCTTTTACCTCTTTACCTCAAAGCACCCTCTTTGTGTGGGTCATGGCCCACTTAGACTTGAGCACAGCTCCTGGAAGCTTTGCCCTGGCCCTTTGGCTTCTATGGGAGCTGGTAGCTTTGCCTTTGCTGAGCTGTCTCACCATGGTGGGGCTTGCCATCTGGCAGGGCAGTGGGGAGCCAGCCTGTCTGTGTGTGCGTGTGGCCAGCTAGAGCATCAGACCCAAGTGCCCATCCCTCCTGTTTGTTAGGAAAAGATGGGGGTGATTTTGGGGGAGCCAAAGAGGCCTCAGAGTCTGCCTCTTCTGTGTTTAAAAGCCCAGAGGCCTGGTTTTCATCTGACCCCTCCCTCCTCACACACACATCAGCTCAGTCTGGAGCCCTTCTCTGTTGTGTCACAGCCTGCCCACACTCATCACTTGGCAAAACCCCTCACATATGTTTGCTTTGGGGGCTGGTAGCTTTCGCCTCTGAATCAGGACTTGTGAGTGTTACTTAGAAATTATGCAGGAGTTGAGAAGGCTTCTGTTAGGCTGAGATGATAATTGTGCTATTTAAAGATGGCGATGGAACCAGAAAGAGCCAGGTGTCCCGGCGTGGCTGTCTTCAAGCTCCCTTCTGCTCACCATGCTTTTGCAGTTTGTGGGGACAGGGAGAGGAAGTCCTGGACAGTCATCTCAGGGGCATCTGTCTGGCATACATCTCTGGGCTCATCTTCAACCTGCTCTACATGATGCCAGTTCACTAGGGTAAGTGGAGTCGCTACCTGGCTCTTGGTTTGGAAGGAGGCTGGGAAAGGGCTGATGGCACTGAAGCCAGCTTCTCAGTCACCAGAATGACTAGGAGGATTTGAGGAGGCCAAGTGAGACCAAATAGCCAGCACATCACTGTAGGCAGCCTGAGGTCCTATGTTTCCTTCCTGAGAACTTCCCAACCTCTTTCCTATAAGGAACCATAAAAAACCCACCCACAGGGCTTCCCTGGTGGCTCAGTGGTTGAGAGTCCGCCTGCCGATGCAGGGGACACGGGTTCGTGCCCCGGTCCGGGAAGATCCCACATGCCGCAGAGCGGCTGGGCCCGTGAGCCGTGGCCGCTGAGCCTGCGCGTCTGGAGCCTGTGCTCTGCAACGGGAGAGGCCACAACAGTGAGAGGTAAAACCCACCCACAGGCCCGCCTTTGCCCACTACTAAGGTAATTCATACTCCCCTACAATTGTGGGGTGTTTTCTGCTTTTCCAAACTCTTTATCCATGATCTCATCCCTCTGAGGTGGACTAAATAAGGGTTGTGGGTTCTGTCTTACAGTAGAGGCCTTAGTAGGTCATGGCAAGCCCAAGGTCACTCAGCTGGTCTGTGGCAGAACTGCAGCTCAGGTCTCCAGAGTCCCCGCTCTGGGCTCCTTCCTCTATATTGCACTGCAGGCTGCCTGGAGATCTGTTGGACTGAGTCCCTGAGCTCCTGAGCACACTATACTCTTCTCCAAAAGACAGCCTCTGCCATAGGGGGCCCTTTCCCCAGACTGCCCTTCTCTTCTGCTTCTCATTTCTTCTTGGGATGGGGGTAGGGGAGTGGGAAGGGATGAGGGCCTGGCTGTTGATGAGCTTGGAGAGGTATGGTGGGGCCAATGTAGCCTTTAAACCTCACAGATTGGAGCTTTAGGGTGAAGTGGGTAGGAGAATCAGAGGACTTGCTCTTATTAGCATTAGTGAGATGGCACCTCTGGCAAGACTGGGGTAGCAGCCCCTCCTACCTGCTCCCAGCTGCTCTGTGGGGCAGCGATGTTGGGGTAAGGTAGGGTGCAGACCAAGGTGCTACTTTCCACCTCTTGGAACCCTGCCCTTTACGGTGGCTGTCCGGCTTGGGGAATGGATCCCTGGATCAGAGTGTGTATCTAGTTTCTGTGTCTGGGAACATGTGTATGTCCTAAGTCTCCAAGTTCCTGTGTCTCCCTGTGTGCATGTGTGGGCACGCCCACCTGCTGCCTGAACTACTGGACCCTCTGGGAATGGCTGTGGGTATGAGCTTGGGAGTTCTCAAGCTGGCACTCTAACTTTTATCTTATCCAGACCCAAGTTCCTCCCCAGCCTCACCTTGGCTATCCCCCATTTCTGGGGGAGGGGATAAGGGGATGACAAGGGGGTTCAGGTAGAAGAGACATGACCCGTTTTTGGTTCCCCTGCTAGGTTCAACCCTGCCACAGGCCAGAGGTTCCCTGTGTCTGACTTTTCACCTCACACTGGGTCCAGATGCCGCCTGTCCTCTCCCTGACCCTCCCAGTCTGCCTATTCCCCAGTCTGCTACCTGAGGGGTGAACAGGAAGCTGTCCCTGTGTCTCCCAAATGGGGCTGGGGTAGGGAAGGAAGGAAAGCACCATTTACGGGGCTTCTCTGAGTGCTCATTGCTGTGCTGGGTGTCTCACATCCCATCTCTCATAAAACAGGAGCTCTGAAGACAGCTCCCTCTGAAAACTGATTAAGGTGGTAGCCTTCCAGCAGTGAGCAGGGAGGTTGGAAGCTGATGGCAGGCAGAAATCCTTAGCTGCATTGCTGCCTTCCTCGGTTCACCTTCCTTTGCTCTGACCACTGGGCTTCCCTGTGCCAGGCTCAAGGCGTTACTGCCAGACTGTGCACATGCTAACCACCCTAGCTGGTGACTTCTGACAGTGCCAGCATTGGGCAGTTACATGGAGGGAGAAGATTCCCAGACACGAGCAGGGGCCCCACATGGAAGCCCTGCCCTAGGAGAGTAACATCTCCCCCACCTACCAACATCAACCCTTTGCATCGTTCTGTCTCCGCTCCAACCCAGAGGTGGTAGGCCATGAGTTCAGAATAGAAGCCTGCTGTCTGCCAGGTTTCAGGGGTAGGGGATGACTTGAGCCAGAGCCTCCTCCCTGAATGATGGGCATGGAGCAGGTCAGGGCTGTCTGCCTGCCCCAGTGTCCAGCCTGTGCCTTTTCAAGGAGCCATGTTGTGCCAGTGGTCAGGGTAGTGGTCAGTAGTCCATCCTGTATGGGACTCACACCCACTAAGAGCCCTTTAACCCCTTCTGTGCTTGCCTTAGCCTGAATGTGGGGGAGAAACCTATGGGGTGGGGCAGGGACCCTATTTCCTCTCCTCCCACTCTCACAGCCCCGGGTCTCAGGAGGACTCTGGGCAGCCTTCCGGCTGCTCCCTTGCCGCTTACTGAATTATTTGTATATTTGGCCAGCAAGCCACGTGGGTGGGGGAACCACTCCACTGCGGCTGCACTTCTGACAGCTGTGGGTGGGGGAAGCTGGTGACAGAGACTACAGCAGTGGGCATGTGCATTTCTTGGGAGAACTAAGGAAGGCACCATCTGAGTGAGTAAGCCCGGAGAAGGGGCATGCACCAACTCCTCACCCTCTTCCCCCACGTTCTGGGCCAGGTTCCTGCCTCCTCTCCCCTCACCCACCTCCTGGATGCCCTTCTCTGCTCAGCTGTTTCTCACAGCAGTCTCTTCTCCAACAGATCACTGCCCTCCAGAAACGATGGTTGTCGCTGGACCCAGCTGGGACTCCGCCAGGCTCCAGTGCGCAGTCTAAGGAAAGGGCCCTCTTCCAGCCCTGCTCTCCCTGCCTGTCATGGCCACACTCAGCCGCTGCCTGCTTGCCTGGGGACATAGGGCACCCAGCCCCAGCGCTGAGAGGTTAAACCAGGCCCTCTCCCTCCGTTTCACAGGGGCACTCTGGGCACCAGACCCCTTTCAGACCGAGAGCAACTGATGCCATGGGAGAAGCCCCTGCCCATCTGTTCACTCACCTGGCACTGCCTGCTCTGAGACCCCTACACGGGTCGCCCTGGAGGTGCCAACCCTGTGAACCCCTCCCCTGTGCCCTGACACTGAGAAGGCCCCGCCCACCCCCACCATGTGTGAAGTGATGCCCACAATTAACGAGGGGGACCCCCTGGGGCCTCCCCATGGAACGGATGCTGACGCCAACTTTGAGCAGCTGATGGTGAACATGCTGGATGAGCGGGAGAAGTTGCTAGAGTCCCTTCGGGAGAGTCAGGAGACTTTGGCGGCGACACAGAGCCGGCTCCAGGATGCCCTGCATGAGCGAGACCAGCTCCAGTGCCACCTTAACTCTGCCCTTCCCCAGGTAAGGCCCGATAGTCTGCATCTCCCTCATCCCCTTCCCCTCACCCAGCCTCTCAGAGCCCTCAGCTTCTGGGCCCTCAGCTCTCTTCGTCTATTAGCATCTCAACAAATGGAATTCACAGAGCATTTACTCTCCTTCGCCTTGCTTCAGAATACTTTTCCCTGTTACTCCCAAGCTCCTCCGGCTGAAATCGTCTCCACCTGGAGAAAAGGATGGACTTTGATGCAGGAAGAAAACACAGCCTTAGTTGCCAACTGCAGTGAACCCATGCAGCCAGAAGGTGGCAGGCTATACTGGAAAGACACCTCCACCTTGGCTGCTCCTCAACAGTGTCCTATTCTTGGAAGTGGTGGGTGGCGAACCCCAGAGAACGGAGATGGGAGAAGCCTTAGAGGTTTATCTAGTCCGCCTCTCATTGCACAGATGAAAAAAACAAGAGGCATCACATGGAGAATTATAGGCAGGGCTGTGATACCCCTCTTATTCTCCTCAATCAACATGACTGCTAGCAATAATGGTCACCCTTTGTTGTGTTTTCTGTGTGCTAAGCACTCTGACTGGGATTTCCTTCACTACATTCCACAGTGATGAAGTTAGTGTTGTTATCGCCATCATCTCTATTTTTCAACTGATGAAGCTGAGACTTGGGGAGATTGGTAAACTGCTCATGGCCACCCTGCCTGTGGGGGTGCTGCAAGGGTTAGGGAGGCAGCCCTGAGGGGCCACACAGCTCAGGACTCAGCTCCAGGCCCTCTCCCCACGTGTGGGGAGAAGAACCAGAGTGGCTGAGTTTCCTACCCAGGGTCCAGAAGGGTTCGGGGGGCAGAGTCTTGTGATGCTTGGTAGATAGGAATATGGAGCCCTGGTGAGGAATTGGGGTGGGAGATGGGCCCATCCTACCCCACTGTGTTCGGAGCCCTGAACAAGCCCCAGGATGAAGGAGCCAGTCCCTGCCCCCAGGGAGCTCGAACACTAGAAAGGAGATAGACAAGAGCCCAAAAGATAGGAAGAAAATGTGGAGAAAGAGAAGAGGGGCCCCCGAAGGATTGCTTAAAACAGTGTCAATACCTCAAAGAGCTGCCAGATAATTGATCCTCAGAGCAACACTTGAGGGAGGATTGTCTTTCGGATTCGAGGTTCCAAGGGGTTAGGTGTCTTGTCCAAGGTCACAAACTGGCCGACCTGAGATTTGATCTCAACCCCTCACTGGGAGCTTCCTGAGGGCAGGGATCATGTCTTTTCTGTTACTGTGTTTCCAGTGACCAGCGCAGGAGCTGGTACATGGTAGGTGCCCACCGTGCCTGTGTCCGTAACAGTTTACAGAGGAGGGAGAAAGCTTTCCGCTGGGAAGTCTGGAAAGGTCCCAAGGAGGTGTGTCCTTTGAGATGGACTTTGACAGATCAGGTGCTGACAGAAGATTGGGCTTTCAGGGGTCCGGGGGAGCCCACTGAGCAAAGGGGTGGAATTAAGAAGTTTACTAGTGACTGTAAACAGCGGTTACCCAGGTGGACCAGGTCTTAGGGTGTATGGAAAGGAACTGTGAGAGAGAAGCTGGAAACCAGGATAATAAGCTTGTATTTAATGGTGAAAACAACACTGTGCTTTGGGAGATGACCCTGGCAGCAGTGTGTCAGAGGGCTTAGAGTTGGGGAGGGACGTTACTAATACCAAACCAGAAGGGAAACTCCCCTCCATCCACTTCTAAAGGGAAATGTCACTGGATTGTTGGAGAAACAGAAGTACAAAATGGGAGGGAGGACATAAGCAGGTTATATTGGTGGCTGGAGGGGGAAGGGGCCGCAGAGCAGACTCGGAGACTTTCTCACTCTTATATCCAACTGTATTCCCTTGCACCCTACCACATACTTGGAATGCTTCCCCTCTGGAGAAGCACATGCTAGTAGTATGGATGGATAGGGATTTTTCTGGGGACAGTTGGTGGAAGTAAGGGACGAGTGAGAGGACCCCACCACTGACTTGGGCGTGCAGGATACTGCTTAGGTGGTGGATCCCCAAGCACTGAGGGGCCTTGGGGGTTTTCAGGAATTTGCCACCTTAACCCGGGAGCTGAGTATGTTTCGGGAGCAGCTTCTAGAGAGGGAGGAAGAGATATCAGAGCTGAAGGCAGAGCGGAATAACACGAGGGTAAGTGGGGTGACCTGGCGTGGGTTTGTGCTTTGGGGGTGGGGGGTATGACCAAGGGAGCAGGCATGGCCAGGGCCAGCACATCCCCAGCCCTGTCCTAACCTCCTCCTGCCTTATATTCTGGGGTGAGAGTCAGTTTGTCCAACCATCCGTGCTAGGCTTTTCACCTCTAGTTCGGGGTCATGGGAAAGGTCGGGGTCTTGGGAGAGAGGCTAGGGCAGGTATTATTCAGTTGGGGCAGCAGCTGTTTACCCACATGGAAGTATTTCACCATTCTAACAATGGTACCCGTGGCAGTACTCGTGTCTGCTGGGTGTTCATGTGGACCCTGCTTATAGCCCCTGGGGCGTAGGCTCACAGCCCTTCCTCTTGCCCTCCCCTTCTCTCTGCCAGTTGCTTCTGGAACATCTGGAGTGCCTAGTGTCCCGTCATGAGCGGTCACTGAGGATGACTGTGGTGAAGCGTCAGGCTCAGTCACCTTCAGGGGTTTCCAGTGAGGTGGAGGTGCTGAAGGCTCTCAAGTCACTGTTTGAGCACCACAAGGCCCTGGATGAGAAGGTACCTGGGCTGGCCCACAGCCTGCCTTCACCCCCAATCCAGCCAGGCTTCCCCAGAGCCTCCGTGCATCCCTTCTCTGAGATTTCTGAATCCTGTGTTTAGGGAAAACTGCCTTCTAGCTTCATAACTGGCTCCCTCCTACCATTAATCCAATTTCCAGATCCTCCTATTAGGTTCCCTCTCAGAAATTTGCCTCTTGGCAGGTCCTTCTCTTTGCCTTATGCTCAGTGGTGGTAGACCAAGCCCGGGCTTCTCCAACTTGAGTCCAGCGGGGTCCCTGTTTCTTTCTTCATCTCCCCTTTTATCTTGGACAGGTGCGAGAGCGGCTCCGGGTGGCCCTGGAGAGAGTGACCACCTTGGAAGAGCAGTTGGCGGGTGCCCACCAGCAGGTAAGCTGCTTGCCCTCCCTCCATCTGTAGACTGCAGCTCCTGGAAGCCAAGGCTGGTTTACCCCTTTTCCCCACTCTGTTCCTCATCAGATTTCTCCCCTCTGTCTTAACTGGAGACTGTTAGCCAACAGGAGACATCTCTCTCTAGGAGGTGGGAGACTTGGAAGGGTCTGGAATGTAGAAGAGGTTCTCTTCTCTTTGACTCACTGCCCTGGGGACTGTGCCCTACAGGTGTCTGCCCTACAGCAGGAGGCAGGGGTTCAGGATGGAGTGGCAGAAGAGGAGGGGGCTGTGGAACTGGGACCGAAATGCCTGTGGAAGGTGGGTCATGGGGAGCTGCATAGAGGGGACATGTCTTACCCCAGACAGGAGATGGGGGCCCTGCCCTGCCTTAGTACAGTAGAGCAACTGCTTGAATTAAATTTGGAGCTTTTTCTCCAATGGTACCATCTCTCTTTCCTTCTTCTCCCTACCCCATCTGCAAAGAACTCTACAGATTTTTGTTTTAGTGCCCAGTACATAGACTGCTAAGCATATAATGTGTTTGTTCACCTGAATTGTTAGGTGCCATGTACCTAAGAGATCACTTCTCTTTCTGAGCCTCCGTTCCCCTAGTCACGCCCCTTTCTAGGTTACAAGAGGCTGAAAGAGCAGGTAAAACTAGACATGAGGGCTTCCCTGGTGGCGCAGTGGTTGAGAGTCCGCCTGCCGATGCAGGGGACACGGGTTCGTGCCCCGATCCCGGAAGATCCCACATGCCGCGGAGCGGCTGGGCCCGCGAGCCATGGCCGCGGAGCCTGTGTGTCCGGAGCCTGTGCTCCGCAACGGGAGAGGCCACAGCAGTGAGAGGCCCGCGTACAGCAAAAAAAAAAAAAAAAAAACTAGACATGATTATTTTTCAAGAGATACACAGGAGAGTGAGAGTGTTTGGTCATTGTCTGGAATGGGCTTCCGGAGGCCAGAGGAAGAAGGGTGTACCTGGAGGTGTGCTCTAAAATTGGGGGCACAGCTGTGATCTGCTCTGGTTGTGCTGTCCCTCTTCCCACCTCCCCAGGGCAGGGCAGGGGAATGGGATGCCCAAGGCTCTGATGACTGACTGATAGTTCACTGTCTCTGGAGCATGACGCGGGCCAGGTAGAAGAGCTGCAGGAGCTCCTGGAGAAGCAGAACTTTGAGTTGAGCCAGGCCCAGGAGCGACTGGTCATCCTGACAGCAACCGTGGCCGAACTTGAGGAGGACCTGGGCACGGCCCGCCGGGACCTTATCAAGTCGGAGGAGCTGAGCAGCAAACATCAGCGGGACCTCCGGGAAGTGAGCAAGGGCCTGGGCCTGACCCTATCTTTCTGGGTGCAGGTATTTGGCACTCAGGAAGGTAGCTGCTGGATGTCCTGGGTGTAGAGGGAGAGCCAGGCAAGGGCTGAGGAGTGTAAGACTGAACACTTGGTAGGGTCCAATGTGCGGAGGAGTGGTGGGAGGGATGGGTCAAGGTCAGAAACTGATAGGGTAATGTGGAGGAGATATAGCCAGCCAGATTTGGTGGGGAGGTGCGGACAGGATGAGGGCAGGAAAAAGCTGATGACCTTCATCTCATCCTCTCCTGTACCGCTCAGGCTCTAGCCCAGAAGGAGGACATGGAGGAGCGAATAACCACACTGGAGAAGCGCTACCTGGCTGCTCAGCGTGAGGCTACATCGATTCATGACCTCAACGACAAACTGGAGAATGAGCTGGCCAATAAGGAGTCCCTGCACCGCCAGGTGACTCCTGCAGATGGGGTTGGGGGACACTGTACTTGACCCTGGAGGTCCTAATGATCATGCTGGAACCTCCCCTTGGTGGCCCAGGAGACCCTGAGGTGCTGGTCACCTTGGGAAAGGGAAAGTCAGGTGTCTCTGGGTAGCCAAGAATCAAGATTGCTCCCTGTGGCTTCTGACCTATCACTTGCTCTCTACTGAGGATGGGCCAGGGGGTGGGGGAAGCTTCAGTGCTCCCTCTTGACTCTTCTCCCCACCCCCCACTTTGCTAGTGTGAGGAGAAAGCCCAACGTCTGCAGGAGCTACTGGAGGTAGCAGAGCAGAAACTGCAGCAGACGATGCGCAAGGCTGAGACGCTGCCAGAGGTGGAGGCTGAGCTGGCCCAGAGGATTGCAGCCCTCACCAAGGCAAGCGGGCCAAGGGCCTGGGAATCTTCCTCTGTTCCCTGCTTCCTGAGCTCTTATGTAGCCAGGCAGTGAATGGAGAGAGTGGGAGGCACGTTGGGCTGGGGGCCAGGAAACTGCTTCTCATTGCGTGACTCCAGGAAACACACTTTGTTGTTGTGTCTGTCAGATGGAAGAGTAATCCCTGCCCTCATCACCCCACAGGGATGTGACAGTCCCATAAGAAGGGATGTAAGAGTACTTTAATAAGTAGAAGAAACTGTGCTGCTGCAAAATTTTTTTATTATCATTTACACCATTGTAGTTAATACTTCCTTTGGGGGGTGTCTGAAGTGGAAAAAATAGGACTTTCATTTCTGGAAAGGTGAAACCTGAGAGGAAATATGATCAAAGTTTATACATCTCTGAATGGGGTGGGAGTTTAGGCTGAGCATATCTTTTTTATTTTTTCTGTCAAATGGAAGCATTCTAGATCTAGGGACCATCCCTAGCTGTTTGAAGGCTTCAGCTTTGGGGCAAATAAAAGGGAATATAACTTTACCGAATGGATAGTTAACTTTATGGAGGTATGCAGGCTGAAAACATCCTAGGTCTGGAAGAGCTATGTAAATGCATGGACATCTACATGTGGTGGCTTAATCAAGAGAATTTAGGAGTGTTTACAGTGGGTCGGAGGCTTTCAGGGGTGCCTCATGTGGGATCACCATAGCTACCCACTCAAGCAACGG
Organism: Mesoplodon mirus; assembly: GCF_964341445.2. Taxonomy (NCBI): domain Eukaryota; kingdom Metazoa; phylum Chordata; class Mammalia; order Artiodactyla; family Ziphiidae; genus Mesoplodon; species Mesoplodon mirus. The sequence goes on along the minus strand of NC_138978.1, from coordinate 153,235,626 downwards.
AGAGAAGAAAACCAATATTTAATAAGCATCAGACCCCAGAGCCTCTGGAGGATAGAGGCTGGCCATTGTGCCAGTGTGGCAGCTTGGGGGCTCTGGGGATGGAACCTGCAGCCTGGCTGTACCTCGGTAGACTCAGGACCACGTTTGCTTCTGCCACTGACTTGCTCTGTGACCTGGGAAAAGTCACTCCCTCCCTAATTGGGTGTCTGTGTCATTGTCTCTGTGATGATGTCATCATCTCTATAATGATGGGGTTGAATCTGGTCGTCTCTAAGGCCTCTCAGGCCCCTAGGAATGAAGGGCAGAGCTTAAAGTGCAGCAGAAGACGTTATGTGTGGGGTGCTGAGCAGTCAGGTTTAGTAACTCTCAAAACTGACAGAAAGGGATGGACTGAAGATTAATATGTTCAAGGGAGTCATAGGAGAAGGGCTTTAAGGAGGGATTTCCTGACTGTAAGATGTGTGATAGTCTGGAATACCTTGTCAGAAGAGGCAGGGGGGTCTCCATCTCTGAAGATGCATGAACGGGAGGGGAGACCACTCTACCCAGGCTGCTTTAATAACAAAGGTAATCACCACGGCTAACATTTATTGAGTGCTTATTGTGTCCTAAGTGTTTGCCATGGATTATCACCTTTAGTCCTTGCAATGGGCACAGGTGCTGTTATTACTACTGAGGAGATAAAGGCTCAAGAGAGGTTCAGTAACTTGCCCAAGGTCACACAGCTGGGAAGGGAGGGAGCCAGGATTTGAACCAGTCTGGTTTGAGTCCATGCTCTTGAGGGCAATTCCATCTATCTGGAGGCATAGAGATTTATGGTCGCTCATACTTTCAAGTGGAGTTTTTTTCTGGAAGCGTAGGGAGAATTTAGCCTCTTGAGCTGCCAGCTCTGGGATGTTTCAAGGCTAGCCCTGAGCAGGAAGGAGAGGGTATGGGTGGGGGGAAAGCGGCAGGGTTGGGGTACTTGGGAAGAAAGGCAATGGGGGTGGCAATTATGCTCCAAGATGGTAAGTGGAGAGCTTGGCTTCATTGGTCCCTGAGGCCCTGATTCCCAAGGTGCCGCTCTGGCACCTGGGTGCATGGGACACAAGGTCTGAGCAGGAAGGCAGATGATCTTCAGGCTGCACTGACCCATTCCTCCCTCCAGGCTGAAGAGCGACATGGCAACACTGAGAAGCACCTGCGGCAGCTGGAAGGACAGCTGCAGGAAAAGAACCAAGAGCTGGCAAGGGTGAGCTTACTGGGCCAGACTCTCGAGCCTCTTCTCAACCCTCCTCTCAACCCCAGGGCGGCATCCCAGGATGGTCTGTGGATAGGGGAAAGGAGGAAGAGTGAGAGCTAGGGAAGGACCTGGCTAGGGACCGAGACAGAGCCACAGAGGGGTGGGAGGAGGTGGTCAGGAAAGCTGCAGGCAGGGGTCCCCAGAGGATAAGAAGGGGACAGGTGAGTGGGCTGGAACCACAGCAGGAACGAGTGGCTCCCTGGGATTGCAGTGAGATGGCCCTGGGGTGGCTTGGTGCAAGGTGGTCTGGTTATGCAGGTGCGCCAGCGGGAGAAGATGAACGAGGACCACAACAAGCGACTGTCAGACACCGTGGACCGACTGCTTAGCGAGTCGAATGAGCGCCTGCAGCTCCACCTCAAGGAGCGCATGGCGGCCCTGGAGGAGAAGGTGCTGCGGAGGGCGGGCCTGGATGGGCAGGGCTGCCCGGAAGGACGGCGCTGGCGGAAAGGGGCGGGGTGGGTAAAGGTGTGGGTGGAGCCGGGCGAGCAGGAATGGTTGGGACGTGAGAGCTTAGTCGGGAGCGGGCGGGGGTGGGGGCTGAGCGAGGCGGGGACTGCGGGCGTGGGTAGGGGGCTGGGCGAGGCGGGGACTGCGGAGGGGTGTGGAGTGGAGCAGCCTGGGCTGGAGGTGGGGCGGTCTGGCAAGGAGAGGTAGGGCTGGGAGAGCAGACCGGGAAGCAGATCTTGCTGGAAGGGGAAGGCCGGAGCCGGGGTGGAGGGGAAGGGGGCTTCCCGGCTCACAGCTGTCCTCCCCCAGAACACACTGATCCAAGAGCTGGAGAGCTCCCAGCGGCAGATCGAAGAGCAGCACCGTCACAAGGTACCCAGCTGCTGGCCAGCCCTGCCAGCCTGGGAGGGCTGAGCTTGCTGTGAGGAAGGAACACGCCTGTGTTTCAAGCAGCTGCCCTAAAACCCAGCACCGTGCTAGCCAGTTTGTTAGTCCACGTACACACATTATTTCACTAATCCTCCCTAAAGCCTATCATAGTAGATGCATCACCGCCACCCACCTGTAAAGAAGAAACTTAGCCCTAAGCATAGAGCAGAGAGTGGGTAGCAGAGAGGCAGGACGCTGTGAAGGACTCGACAGAAGGATTTGGTGGCGCCTCAGATCTGGTGAAGCTCTTGCTTTCCGGTGATTGGGGGCGGATTAGCCACTATCCCTATGCTAGCAATGTCTGGGAGGTCTGGGAGTTCACTGAGGGCCCCTCTGCTGCCCAGCCTTATTTGTCATGCATTTGCTTGTTAGTGAGGGCTCAGCAGGCCTGTTCTGGTAGAGTCCTTCCAGACAGACCTTCCTTCTGGCCCTGCCCCTGCCAACCCTTCTACTCACTTTCCAGTTGGACCTCTTCTTTTTTGGTGTCATCTGTGGGCTTGGCCTTGGGTCCCTGGCTTTGGACTTTGCAGCGCATTCTTCTGCTTCTCCCCAACTCTGCTGTTCTCTTTGTCCTTCTCTCCTCTCTCTTCCCCTCCCTTGCCCCTACCCCCACCATGGCTCTGCCTGGCACAGGGCCGCCTGTCTGAAGAGATTGAGAAGCTGCGCCAAGAGGTGGACCAGCTGAAGGGTCGAGGAGGGCCATTTGTGGATGGCATCCACTCCAGGTATGGGAGCTCAGGAGGCTGAGTGTGCTGTGATGGAGTCCTGGACAGACCTAGATGGACCCTGGGGAAGGAGACTTCCTCCCACCAAAATACCGCCCAGGACCTCAGGGTCCTCCTCATATTCAGGGTGGGACACTGAGGCTTAGAGAACTTTGTAAAGTCATCCAGCTCACTTGGGCAGTTTAGAAGGGAGCACCTGTCCTCTGAGGGATGCTGAGAGGCAAGTAAAGCACAGGATGATCCTTCCCCGCTGCCATGAGACACAGGGCATGATTCCTGCTTCCTTGACAGACAGCACGCCCTTGAGAGGGGTCTGCTGAGTTACGTGCTCACCCATGTCCCACAGGGCCTGCTCACAGGGAGTATCTGGTTCACTCTAGTTACTTTGAGACACCTTATTTAGGGCTCTGAACCTAATGCTTAAATTAGGCCCATGGCCTCCCTGGTGGCGCAGTGGTTGAGAGTCCGCCTGCCGATGCAGGGGATACGGGTTCGTGCCCCGGTCTGGGAGGATCCCATATGCCGCGGAGCGGCTGGGCCCGTGAGCCATGGCCGCTGGGCCTGCGCATCCGGAGCCTGTGCTCCGCAACGGGAGAGGCCACAACAGTGAGAGGCCCGCATACCGCAAAAAGAAAAAAAAAAAAAAATTAGGCCCATGTTTTAGGGAACTTCTGGGTTTTTCTTCATATTTTGTGAAGCATTTGGCAGTGAACTCAGACCTCAAGCCTGCCCTCAGTCCTTTGCCCAGAGAGGCAGGCTGACAATCGAGGAGACTGAAGTAGATGATGCCACTCAAGGTTCATGGCTCCTGGATATTTTCTGTCCAAACCAAAGTCTCTTAGATCAGAACACATAAGGTTCCCTATGGTCATGCTCTTGTTATATTAGGGAAATAGGGACCTGCTTCTTTGAAGAGAGGTTAAAGGAAAAGTGTACATGTATATACGCAGAGGGGTAGGGCTTAAATTAGGGAAAGAGATGTTGAACTTGAAGAAGAGAAGCCTGTGGGCTTCTGGGGTGTTAGAGACTTGGGTATCAATTTCAAGTTTGTTAGGAATTATTGTATAGGAGTGTAGAGAGAAGCAGGGAATAGAGACAGAAAATGGTAGTTGGAATTCCTCCTACTTCTCCCTTCCTGTAGGTTGCTCAGAAGAGACCAACCCTCTACGCCAATTAAAAAGGCATAGCCCAGAGTACGCCAAGCTATTTGGCACTGCTTGCTTTCCTTAATGCTTGGGAGTTCTTGGCTTTGACTATAGAAGCACTGGCCCCATCACGGAATTGGGACTGAGTTGCAGGGAAAAGGGGGAATAAGCAGAAACTCCCCCATCCCTCCAGATACCTGGTGTAACCTGTTGTAGGCTCACCCTGTCCCTTTGCTCTGGGCTCCCTCAAGTTCTAAACTGGGAAGGCATAGGGAAGAAATGTCAGTAGGGGAGGCTCCAGATATTCCAGAGGATCATTACCGTGATCCTAAAATTTCAGGGTTGGGATAGACCCTTGGGGCAGTCAAAATGCTTTCTCTAGCCCATGTCTCTGATACAGTGGCAGGGCCTCCTGAAGCTTCCTGGGGATAGGGAGTATGCCTGGCTTGAATTTTGGCCAGGGACTTAGTCCAGAGGAAGACCAGAGGTAGTTGCTAGGGGGAAGACCAAGACACAAAGACGCTCAGAGTTCAAAGGACTTATAGAGATCATCCCTTCCAACTTCTCTTGGTGCCATGATCCCTCCCACACATTCTTGTCAGGTGGCCAGAGAGTCTCCACCTGAATACCTCTCTGAGGGGAGTGCAGCTTTTTTTAAAGCTACCAGTTGCATCATAAGCCAACTCTTGCTATTTGAAGGTGCCTCTTGTGTTAAGTGAAAAGCTGCCTCCCTAGAACTTTCTCACCTGGATCATACTGATCCCTGGAGCACCAGAGAATAAACCTAATCTCTTGTTTACGTGGCAGCCCTTAAGTCATTAACAAAAGCTCATGTCCTGCTAAGACTTCTCTTTTCCAAGCTGAAGATCCCTTAACTCTTTGGGCCCAGTGGGTGTAAGCTGGGGCTGTCAGTCCTCAGGGCTCCTCTTTTCTCCCCCATCCGCCACTCAAGGGCGCACATAGGCAGCGCAGCAGATGGGCGGTTCTCCCTGAGCACAACCGCCCACGCACCTCAAGGTCTTCATCGTTCCTACTCAGCACTGCGGGAAGAGCCTGCCAAGGTGAGGGGGTGGAGGGGTGAGTGTGGATGGGTCTCCCCTGGGGAGTTTGGGGTCAGTTCAGCCACGTGCCTTGCTCTAGTTTCACAGACGGCTGGTGTGATGCAAATCCTCCCCCTACCCTCCCCCATGTCAACGACAGCTGCAGCCTTGGGGTTGGGGCCATCGCTGCAACAGCTGTGTCTCGCCTCGACCTCCTGGTGGGCAAGAGGTAGAGGCTGGTGGGTGGTCAGCGAGTCCCTGAGGCCCCACTGAAGCCTGTGCATGTGTACCTGGGTGTGCAGGCACGTATTTCTAGTGGTTGGGGTGGGGGATGCAGGGTGGGGGATGGAATTGGCAAGCTTTCTGGAACAAAAGCTGTGGTTTATGGGTAGGTGAGAGAGGATGACAGGTTAACTGGCCATGGGACGGCACCTGAAGTTTTCTGAGAAGCGTGTAGTTCATGTGGAGTCTGCCTAGGGAGATTTCGAGGGAACAGGAAAGATGAGGGGCAGAAAAGGACTGACTTCAATCTTTTGGGGAAGTCTGATTCCTTCCTAGCCCCATAATTGTTAACCATGCTCTGTCTTGAGCCCAGATCCTCTACATGCTCTAGGGCACTAGAAGATATAGGTGGAGAAGGAGGGAGCTTCTAGTCTGATGGCGGAAGATTCATCTCTGCCATTAGGAAACCCCTAGTGTGAGGGGGGAGTTGAAGTCTGGAGTCATCTCTTTTTCTCTTTCCCCTCTCTCCCTTTCCTCTGTTTATAAGAGCACAGCAGCTGCCCAGGACCTCAGTCTAAAGGCTGCAGGAGCGGGAAAAGAGCCCTAAGGGGATCTTGGGGGTTTGGGTCATACAGGATGGGGTGAGAGATGGCCTCTTTCCTTTTCTTCCGCTGCTCTTCTCACACTCCCAGCCAAGTTCTGTGCTCTTTGTGCCTCTGGGCCTTTGTCTACCGAAGGGGTTTGTAGAATGATTTCTGAGAAGCTACCTCCCCTGAGGGTTGATCAGAGGGTCCTGTAATGTGCTGAAACTCCGAGACACAAGACAGTCAGGCCTGCTTGGCTTTTTCTCGTTCCCTATATCTAGTCACCTTTTGTGTGAGTAGAAACAGATAGCCTTTACATAATGCTTACTTGGTGCCAGACCCTGTACTAAGTGCCTTACATGCATTTCCTAATTTAATCCTCAGAGCTACCTATGAAGTAGGTACTATTACTATTCCCACTTTACAGATGAAGAAACTGAGGCACAGAGAGGTGAAACAACTCTCTCATAGCTTGTATTTGGCGGAGCCAGGATTCAAAGCAAGGCAGTCTCTGGAATCTGTTCCTAACCATTCTGCTATCTGGCTCCTTGAGTTTGAGTAGCATTTCTTAGACTTTAACATACAAGTAAGTTACCCAGGGATTTTGTTAAAAGGCAGATTCTGAATTAGTAGGTCTGGGATGGGGCCAGAGATTTAGCATATCTAACAAGCTCCTAGGAGATGCCAGTGCTGCTGGTATAGGTTGGGAGGGTCCTGCTCCTTAGTCACCTGGTGTGTCTTATTACTATTCCTCTACCCTCCTTCTCTGCTAAGGACTGGGAGCCATCTCCACTGCCTGGGGTGCTGGTCCCCACAGCCACTCCTGCCTTTGACAGTGACCCTGAGATCTCTGATGTGGATGAGGATGAGCCAGGGGGTCTGGTGGGCTCCATGGACGTTGTCTCCCCCAGCAGCCACTCAGACGCCCAGACCCTGGCCATGATGCTGCAGGAACAGCTGGATGCTATCAACGAGGAGATCAGGTTAGGGCAGGGGTGGAGGGTCTGGGAGGCTCCTTGAAGGACAGAGGCTCTTTGTGTTTGGTCACTGCAGGAGAGATTCTACATGTGTTTGCTTGTCTCTTACAGCTGTACCTTAGAGTGCCACAGTTTAGGGACCCTGTGTGGAGCATCAGGCAACGTTCTGGCCCAGTGCTGGACAGAGAGGGATAGGACCTCAGATTGACTTCTTAGGCTTCCTTTTCTCTCCCAGGTCTATGGAGACTGTGTTCCTGAAGCTCCTGAGGCTAAACATAACCATTAAGAGTGTAGTTCCCACATACTGAGGCCAACTCAGGGTGAGGGCTTTTGTCGGTCTAATCACAGTCACTGGAGGAGACAGCATTATCTCCATTTTATAGACAAGGAAACAAACCAGAGAGATTAAGTGATTTGCCCAAAGCGATGCAGTAAGTGGCAGAGCCAGGATTCAAACTCGGGTCTGAACTCAGTGCACTGTGTCACGCCTCTGGTCTCTAATGAGGCATCAAACAGAAACCACTGACAGGGAATGTTATGAAGACCTGCACTTTACCCTGCCTTTTTTTTTTTTTTTTTTTTATTAGTTTCTGCTTTATAACAAAGTGAATCAGTCATACACATACATCTGTTCCCACATCCCTTCCCTCATGCATCTCCCTCCCTCCCACCCTCCCCATCCCACCCCTCCAGGCGGTCACAAAGCACCGAGCTGATCTCCCTGTGCCATGCGGCCGCTTCCCACTATCTATCTACCCCACGTTTGGTAGTGTATATATGTCCATGCCTCTCTTTCGCTTTGTCACAGCTTACCCTTCCCCCTCCCCATATCCTCAAGTCCATTCTCAAGTAGGTCTGTGTCTTTATTCCCGTTTTACCCCTAGGTTCTTCATGCCATTTTTTTTTTTTTAAATTCCGTATATGTGTGTTAGCATACGGTATTTGTCTTTCTCTTTCTGACTTACTTCACTCTGTATGACAGACTCTAGGTCTATCCACCTCATTACAAATAGCTCAGTTTCGTTTCTTTTTATGGCTGAGTAATATTCCATTGTATATATGTGCCACATCTTCTTTATCCATTCATCCGATGATGGACACTTAGGTTGTTTACCCTGCCTTTGTAGAGAGTTTATTAATGTTTGTGACAAACAGCAAGAGAAAATCCAAACCAGAGAACATCAGAGCTTTACAGGGCTGTAGGGGTCATCTGGTTCAATGGTTCCCGCACTTTTGGATTTCACAGACCAGCTAAGAAGAAAACACTAGAGACACACACACACACACACAGAAAGAGAAGGGTACTAACATAGGACTGCCAACTTTCATTCTGCAAAATGAAACATTAAAGATAATTACCATTTCCTATCACAACCATTCTACAAAAGAAAGGATGTTTTAACATCCCTAAAGTTGGAAAGACATGCTCTGAGAATAAAGATAGGTCCTGCTCCTAAAGGATAGTTGGCATGTTTACATTAGTTTGTGTGTGTGTGTGTGAGAGAGAGAGACCGTGTGTGTATGTGTGTGTGAGTGTGCATACACACATTCCTCTCTGAGTGCCCCCTTCATACATTTTTCCATGGAACAGGGAAAGTTCCATCAGGGATCAGTATCAATTGAAGGTCCTGTGTTTGAGAAATACTGACCTAGACCATTCCTGACATTGGGTATATTGGGAAACTGAGGCCCTATAGATAGTGGTAGGTCAAGAATTCTGACTTCCATGAAGATTTATATTCCACTGACTAAACTGCCTCCTTTCCCAGCAACTGCTTTTGTTAAATTAGGGAGTTTTGTTACCTTAGGCCAGTTCACAAGAAAGAGAGAAAATTGTCTAAGCTGCAGTGGGATAGAACCAACTCTGCCCACAAGGCCCTGTATGTCCCTGCAATGCCGAAAACAATGGGGCACACCTGGCCATTGCCTTCTACCTGGGGTCACTGGGTGGTGACTGCAGGCAGTGCCCACATCTGCCTCCTGCTGGGTCCTCTTTGGGGCTAATCATGAGATCTGGTTTTGCCTGCCTCCCAGGATGATCCAGGAAGAGAAGGAGTCCACAGAGCTCCGTGCTGAGGAGATTGAGACACGAGTGACTAGTGGCAGCATGGAGGCCCTAAACCTGACCCAGCTGCGCAAACGTGCTTCCATCCCCACCTCTCTGACTGCCCTGTCCCTGGCCAGCGCATCCCCTCCATTCAGCGGCCGCTCCACACCTAAGCTTACTTCCCGCGGTGCTACCCAGGACGTGGACCGAATGGGGGTCATGACCTTGGTGAGAGTCTTGCGGCAGTTGATGAACAACCTTGTGTCGTCACTGGGCTTGGCCGAGGGGAATTGACAAGGCACAGCAGGGCTCACTCTCTCTCATTTGGGCGCCAGCATCTTCTTCTCATGATGTGTGCAGACCCTGGCATACCAGGTCACCAGCATGTCCTTCTGGGTCTGGAAAGGGCTATGTAGTATCTTCCTTACCCTCTCCCTTGGGTAATGCTTAAGAAAGTCACCCAATGCCCGTACCTCTCTCTCTTCCAGAGGGAGCCCTGAGTTATTTTTTCAAGCCAGTTTTTTTCTGTTGTTGTTGTTTTGTTTGTTTTGTTTTGCTTTGCTGTGATATCCTCTTCAGGCCTGTGTGAGGCACTAAATCCTATCTTCTCATCCTAAGACCACTGGGCTCCCCTTGGGTTAGACTTTCAAGCAACCAAAGGGTGAGTCCAAGCTCATCCTTCACTCTCTCTTCCAGCCCAGTGACTTAAGAAAGCATAGGAGGAAGCTGCTGGTGAGTGCTGCTTGATGACCCAGGTACTAATAGGTTAATTCTCCCAGGCCTTTCCCTTTTGGCTTCTCCCCACTGGGCCCTTGAGTCTGAGTCTGAACTCTGAGAGGCCCCTAGGGCCTCCCCTCTGCTTTTCTCCATGCTCCTCTGCCTGTCTGGGCTGGGTAGGCAGGCCCCAGATCTCTCCCTCTATCCCCTGACAGCTTCACTGTCTGTTCAGTCACCAGTGTCTCGGGAAGAGAACCGAGAGGATAAAGCCACCATAAAATGTGAGACTTCTCCTCCTTCCTCACCCAGGACGCTGCAGCTAGAGAAGCTTGGCCACCCAGCCCTGAGCCAGGAAGAAGGCAAGAGGTAAGTGGAGCAGACCCCATATCGAGCCTCTCCATTCCCAAGTTTATCCGTCCCTCTCTCTGCCTCTGCACAGGCTGCATCTCACTTGTCCCAGGTGTCTGAACATCTCACTTGTCTTTGAAACACCATCAGGGAAGGACAGTCCCATGTCTCCTTTGGTCACATGCTCTGATCATGTCCCCTTAACCCTCCCAACTCTGACTCTTACTGTAAGTTCTTCCTGAAGTCTAACTTCCATCTCTCATGCTGTAATTTAAGTCTGTTTCTTCTCATTCCACCCCCTCCTGGCTGTCATCCTGTAGTGCTTTGGAGGATCCAGGCAGCAACCCCAGCAGCAGCAACAGCAGCCAGGACTCCTTGCACAAGGGCGCCAAGCGCAAGGGCATCAAATCATCCATCGGCCGCCTGTTCGGGAAGAAGGAGAAAGGCAGGCTGATCCAGCTGAGCCAGGACGGAGCCACGGGCCATGGTCTCTGTCTCCTAGTAAATGGGTGCGAGTAGAGGGCAGAAGCAGGAGGGTATCCTTGGATGCAGTCTTCTCTGCCTGCCTCCCAGGGACCAACCAGCGGGCAGAAGCCACAGACGCAGAGATTCAGCTCCGGAGAAGAAGTTTTCTGTTAGAGCTATTTCACAGCGGGAGGGGCTACCTCATGGGGTGGTAGCTCCTGCCACGAGAAGAGTCAGGCATCAGTATCAGGCTGTTTATTTGGTATGCTGTAGAAGGGGTTCCTGTATTCAGTGTGAGGCTGGACCTCTGAGGTTTCTTCCAATCTGGAGGTTTTCTGAGGTACTGGGCTCAGGACCTTCAGGAGAAATTTCTTAGTTCTTTCTCTAAGAGAGTCAGTTCTTAATTCCTAGTACATCTTGCCTCCAGGACTCAAAATATCACAATGCCTCATCGTGACTTTGTAGACATGATAGTCAAGTAAGTGCTTGGGCAAGGGTAGCATTATTAACACCTCTCTGATGATATAAAGTTCCAGTGTGTGCCTGGTGTGTGGTAGGTACACAGTAAATGTTAGCTGTCTTCCTCTCCCTTCCCCTATTCCTTCTTTCCTTTCTTCCTTTCCCTCCCTTCCTCCTTCTCTTTCCCTCATCTATTCAGTTATTTGTTCAATAGACATATATTGAGTAACTACTGTAAACAAGGCTTAGTATTAGGTTTCGGGTCAATAGTGCATTCCTTCAAGGAGCTCAGTTTCTAATGAAAAGGAAAAACTAAAGAGATGATTCTAAAACAATATTAAGATAGCAATATGCTCTGGGTGCTTCTGGAACTCAGAGGTCAGCCATGGAGTGGTGGGAGCGACAGGAGCAGCTTTCTCTGCTGGGCAACACCTGGGCAGAAGCTTGAAGGCTAAGTGGGAATTAGCCAAGTCAAGAAGTGTGTGTGTATGTGTGTGTGTGTGTGTGTGTGTGAGGGGAAGAAGCGGGGTGTGTGTGGGGGGTCTGAGAAAGGCAAAGATTCATGGGTGTGAGAGTTTTGTAAGCAGTTGAGTCTATTCAGAGTGGGGAGGGAAGTGGGTGGGGGGAGCAGAAGAGGTGAGTTTAGACCCTAGGCTGGGGCCAGCTCATAAGGGCCTTGCAAAATATATTGTGGAGCCAGCCACAGATGGGAGGGGGCAGGGCTGAGAAGGTCTGGTCAGTGGAAGAGGCATCTCATGTTGAAGCCTTATGATTTCCTATGTTCCCCACACCACACTGGCACCTAAACCTAAGACAGCATCCCAGCTTGGCTTCTGGATTACCAACACCCTCGGTCCTCTATGCACTTGTGAGGAGTGACCAGGGCTTAAGTGAATGGTAAAATGCTGCCCCTGCCATGAGCTCTAGCATCAGTTCAGGAGATCCTTAACAGGAGAGGACAGAGCTATGCATGTTCCCTTTTGCGATTTGTGCAAGTGAGTGGCCCTGAGAAAGAGGCCCAGACACACATCTCTGAACGTGCCTCTTTCCCCACCCTCAACCCAGGTCAGGATAATTCTGTCTGAGCCTCGAAGCCCACTCTGGCTCTCTGGGTTTCCTTTTCCCCTTGGTTTGGAGGAGGGACAAGTTCTGTCTAGGATTCTGCTGCCGTTAGAGTGGAACGACTTCCATCCATCTGGCTGAAAAACACCTCCAGGGCTGGGGCTCCCAGGAGAAGGCTGTCTGGGCTTGGGGTGACCCACTTGATGCCACTGTAGGACTGCCTGCTTGTAGGGATGTCATGTGGAAGCTCCAGGAATAATGGGTTATCCCATCAGACCCTTGGGTTGTCACATGCTGAGGAGCCTCCTGCTGGTCTGCTCCCCAGTCCTGGCCCAGGCCAAGGGAGGAGAAGCAGAGAGGGCCTAGCTGATATGCCATCCCTTCCCTTCTAGTTCTGCTAACAGACTCTGAGCTCGGTCTGCAGGAGCCCATGCTACCTACCAAGCTGGGGACCCAGGCAGAAAAGGACCGGCGGCTGAAGAAGAAGTAAGAACCACCGGCCGGGCTCTGCCAGGGTGGGGTCCAACCCCTCACCCACTGTCTTTTCCCTGGACTGCCATGGGACTGAGCTCAGGCAGCCAGAGCCCAGCAAGGCCCTTTCTGGACTGAGTTGGCCTGGTCTAAGTGGAAACAGCAGGGTTTGGGAGGTTGTTCTTAGGATGACCTGAGTGAGAAGGAGACAAGGGTGCTGTGGGAGAGTGACCTAGCACCTGGGGATCTCTGGCAGAACAGAGTAGAATGTCTGTGTTTCAGACCATGTGCAAACAAAGCAAGAACCCTCACCTCTGGGAATGGAGAGGTGTTGCTGCTTCATGTCTTGGTGTCACACTGCTTCAGGAATAGAGCAGGGGTGGCAGTCCAATGGTGGGGAGAAGGGGTAGTGGGAGTCCAACTCTTGGCACAGCCCCTGATCCCTGGGAGTATGCTTGGTTGAGAAAGAAGGAAGGACTAGTGAGTCTGTTGTTCCTCTTCCTGCAAGACACCAGCTGCTTGAAGATGCCCGCAGAAGAGGAATGCCCTTTGCTCAGTGGGACGGCCCTACTGTGGTCTCCTGGCTAGAGGTAAACATGGGCAAAGGGAGTCTAAGTCTACTCAGGGGTCTGGTGGGAAGGATGTGTGGATTGGGACAAGGACTCCTTGGGCAAAGGGGTGGTATTCCTAGAATTTTCCCAGCATGTTTCTCCCGTGCCAAGTGCACAGTGCCATACCTAGCACTTAGCCAGAATCGATGCTATATACTCATGCCTCTCGAGTAGCTAAGTCTGGATAAGGGGAATTAATCCTCACTGAGCCATTAAGACTTTCACAGGTGGTTTCATTCTTCCTATAGGTGCCCCCAGGAGCTAATCACCCATGCAATGTTGGTAAAATCCCTTCACCTTCCCAGGCCTCAGACTTTTCATCTGTAAAATGGGAAAAAGAGGCATTTGATGATGGTCATCTCCACATTTCTAAATTCCTCTGCTCTTCATTTGCTGTTCTGAGACCATGGATGAGGCCTGGCCCTTGCCTCTCAGTATTGCCAAACTTTTGCAGTGGAGCCCAGATCTTGGGAAAGGGGCTGAATTTACCCTCTGTGCCCCATATCTGCAGCTCTGGGTGGGGATGCCTGCCTGGTATGTGGCAGCCTGCCGGGCCAACGTCAAGAGTGGTGCCATCATGTCAGCCCTCTCGGACACAGAGATCCAGCGGGAAATTGGCATCAGCAATGCCCTGCACCGGCTCAAGCTCCGGCTGGCTATCCAGGAGATGGTGTCGCTGACCAGCCCTTCTGCCCCGCCCACCTCCAGGACTGTGAGTGACCTCTCCCTCACCCAGGACATTTTCAGAAGCCCCGAAATAGTGTTTACAGAGTTTCATATTGGTCATTGGGAAGATGGCAGCATTTGAGTCCTGCCCCTTACTTCCCATCCCCACAAAGGGTTCCACCCGGTCTCCAAGAGGAGGTAACACTGTTGCTAGCAGAATCCCAGCAGGCCTAGTTCCCTGCCTCCCACGTACCACTCATGAGCTCCATCTCCCCATACCTACTCTGCCGGTAATTTTAGATCTTTGGGCAGAGTTTCCAAAGACGGGACTTCTGGGTTCTGTGTTTTTGCCAGATTGGGGTAGCAGAGGGAGTAGGGGGCATTTGTAAATCCTGGTCCTCCAACCTCTCCACAAGAATGTAAACCTCTCCATGGACCCCCAGGGTAAAATCTTTCACTGTAGTCCATCTCTGTGATTGGGGTCAGCCCTTATTCCAGATTCACACCATTTATTCATATTCATTCAGGGAACATTTGTTGGGTACTTCTCTGTGCCAGGCACTGTGCTAAGCAGTGCAGATATGGTAATAAAAGAGAGTTGCTCAGAGCTAGACAATGTGCAGAATTCTGGGCTGGGCCTGTGGGAGGACTCAGGGGAAGGGAGCTATGTCTTGTCCTTAGGGCTCCCAGCCTGATGGGGAGCCAAGGAGCTCACACGCAGGACCAGCTAGATTTCCTCTCTGCCTACAGTCTTCTGGGAATGTCTGGGTCACCCATGAAGAGATGGAAACTCTGGCAACATCCACTAAAACAGTGAGTCTGGCCCTGGGCCCTGGGCCTGGGGTTAGGACTGATGACTTGCATGAGGATGAGGGAAAGGTTGTGGGAAGTCAAAGGGGCTTGTAGCTGATCTAATACGAGATTGGTTTCCCTGATGTGTGATGGAGTTCTCTTCTCAGGGTGGTGGGTGGGTGGGAAAGAAGTGAGAATAGGAACAGCTTGTGTGTGTGTGTGGGGGTGGTCTATTCCAGGGGGTCACAAGCTCACCCTGGGCTACCGGTACACTCCAGTGAAGAAGGGCAGGGCTTGGGAGCGTTTTGCCCTGCTATTGTCATGAAGCCACAGAGTCCTTAACCCTTGTGCTTGATCCTTGGTGGAGGAACAGGGAGGGTTGGGAGGACCTGGCACCTTGCCTGACTGTGTTTCTGCCACGTACACATTTGATCCCCTCTCACTGCAAACACAGGCACGTGCACCAGCCTTCTGTGCTCTCTTAACCTTCCCAACAAGCTTTCCCAAGTCACCCATCCAGCTACTGGGGTGTCTGCTCCTCCTTCTTGGTGGGACCTTGGGTGGAGGCTGCCAGGTTTCTTGACTTTGCCTGTTTCCCCCTGACATGCTGCACTCATTCCTAGGACAGTGAGGAGGGCAGCTGGGCTCAGGTAAGACCCCCTCCCCTTGTCCAGAACCAACTCTCAGCAGTTTGGGGTAGTGTTCTCCCAGCAGGTTTGCTCCCCTGCAGGACTCTCTGAGCCCCAGGTTTTGGTTTTTTTTTCACGGTACGTAGGACTCTCAGTGTTGTGGCCTCTCCCATTGCGGAGCACAGGCTCTGGACGCGCAGGCTCAGCGCCCATGGCTCACGGGCTCAGCTGCTCCGCAGCATGCGGGATCCTCCCGGACCGGGGCACGAACCCGTGTTTCCTGCATCGGCAGGCAGACTCTCAACCACTGCGCCACCAGGGAGGCCCCTGAGCCCCAGTCTTTTAGGTCCCTCTTCACACAAAGGGTCCTGGGCACAGGTTCTCTCCTCCGCTGAAGTCACCCGCCTCCATTCTTCCTCATTCCCCTTTAGCTACTTCTGGTTTTTCACCATGCCAGGTGAGGAGCCTTGGAGGGCTGTGCCCCCAGCATGCCTGCCTCTTCCCCTCAGTTCAACCCTCTTCCCAGGAGTAATGAGACTTAGATTAGTATGAATCCTCTTCCTCTTCCTGTCCCTCTCAGGGGTACCCCTGGTGAACTGAGCAAAGGGCTTTCATTCATTCACTTGGTGAGCAAGGATTTATTGAGCAGCTACTAGGTGTTAGGCCTTTCTATGCCCTCTGGATACAGAAGTGAGCAAACTTAGCCCTCATGGGGCTTATATTCTAGGGGAGAAACAGACAGTAAACAAACAAATAAATGGACAATATATCAGATAGATGTAAGTGCCATGAATAAAAATGAAGCACAGTGCTTCCCTGGTGGCGCAGTGGTTGAGAGTCCGCCTGCCGATGCAGGGGACACGGGTTCGTGCCCCGGTCCGGGAGGATCCCGCATGCTGCAGAACGGCTGGGCCCGTGAGCCATGGCCGCTGAGCCTGCGCGTCCGGAGCCTGTGCTCCGCAACGGGAGAGGCCACAACAGTGAGAGGCCCGTGTACTGCAAAAAAAAAAAAAAAAAAAAAAAAGAAGCATGTAGCACTGTTTATACTTGTTGGGCAACCCCATCAACAGGAGACTGGACAGATCAGTTATAGTATATTCTCACAGTAAAACACTATTTAGCAAAGGGAATGGATGACTCAGACATACAGTGTAAAGTGAAAAGTGTAAGTCCCCAAAGATTTTCTATTAAAACTCAAAAACAAGCAAATTTAATCATATTATTTAGAGGAATAGACCTTGGTGACTATAAGAACATTTTTTCAAGCAGGGGCATCATGGACAGAAAACTCAGCATGGTGGTTACCTCTAGAGGGGCAGTAGGGCATAACATGGGGAAGAAGAACGTAAGGATGGATGCAACAGTGTGGATAACATGGATGGTGTCCAAGGATGTTAACTTCGTTTTTATGCTTAGTAATGAACATACGCTACATATGTTTTATATGTATCAATCGTTTTATTTTAAAAGATAACAAAACAAAATTTTCAATTCTAAAACAAGTTGGGTAAGGAAAGAGAGTGATGGAGGGTTACCATTAAAATTCGTTCTAAGGATAGATGGTTAGGGAGGTCCCTGCCCGCAAGGCAGGAGGCAATGACCAAGTGGAGCAGGCCTCTCAGAACCAGACTGGGTGGGAGGTGGGGCGCACGGTGTGTGGTGGGGTGGGGAGGCGGCACACGAAGGACCTAGAGAATCTCTGGAGAGACAACCAAGCCTTAGAGAAGAGCGCTGGCAGGCTCAGTTCACCTTACTTCATTTTTTTATATCTTCAGCCAAACGTAACTCCCTGTGGACCTTGTGAGGCCAGTTTCCCAAGTGAGACTGGCTTTCTTTGTCACTCTGCAGGCCCCCTGTAATGCAGCCTATCCGCTGGGCTCAGCAGGCTTGAGGCTGACTGAAAATCGGGAAGGCAAGTCTGCCTTACAACACCACAAATGCATTTCAGAGTCGATGGGAAGGATTTCCTATGACTTGCTGCCTAGGTGGTTGCTTCTGTTCATTAGTGTAGATAATTGATAAGTGAGTGGGAATATATCATTCCAGGATCTTAAAAAGCTCCATTTAAAATCTTCACCTCCCGCCTCTACCAGCCCCTCAGTGAAAGTAAGCTGAAATTTTATTGAACTGCTAGCTGCAACCTGCCGGCACTGCCTTTGCCCCCAGCCTCCTCCATCTTGTTCTCCAGACCCTGGCCTATGGGGACATGAACCACGAGTGGATTGGGAACCAGTGGCTGCCCAGCCTGGGGCTCCCCCAGTACCGCAGCTACTTCATGGAGTGCCTTGTTGACGCTCGCATGCTGGATCACCTCACCAAGAAGGACCTGCGGGTCCACCTGAAGATGGTGGACAGCTTCCACCGGTGAGCCAGCCTGGAACCCGGGGCCACCTCCCTACACAGTTCTCCCCCAACTCTGGGGGTCTGTCTCCAGGAATAGAGGTGCTTCCATCTCTTTCTTTGCCTGTTCTGGGTGGTAACAGGTCTCCCTTTGGGGAAAGCCAAATTTTTGTCTCCCCTGCAGTTTGAGGGTTTAGTCCTCTCACCTCCAACCCTTAAGACACAGTCATTTCTCTTTAGCTTCACTTAGAAAGTTTTCCCCCTGGATATGAATTTTATTTCTTGTCATTGAGCTTGCTGAATTCTCTACATTTACCCTGAGAAGATGTACACTGAACCCAGCATCTGTTTTAGGTGTCTAATTCCTTACAAGATGAGAGGAACGTTCTTTCTGGATGCTTGCCCTGCCAACATCCCAGATCTGAGCCTCTCAGTTTTAAACACACATCCTTTTGTACAGGAAGTCATCCAGTGTTCTCCTCCTCTTTGTTGAAAAGGTCTTCTGTGCAAAAGTATCTGCAGTGGAGGTCACAAACTGGTAGCCTGTGGGCAGAATTTGGCTCACACATGTAATTTGTTTGGCCTACATTGTATTTTTAAAATTATGACCTTAGCTGCCAATATTTAAACGCTAGGAAATGTTAAGCAAAATTCTGGATGTCTGGCTTCTCTTGAAAAAGAGAAAGCTCTATGGGCACATGCCAGCATGGAAACAACCAGCTGGAGCTAGGGAGGCAGCCCTCCTAAGACATAGGTTTTCGGTAATGGTTCCAGGAGTTGATAGTTTTTAGGAAGTCCTTTTTTTTTTTTTAATTTTTAAAAATTTTATTGAAGTACAGTTGATTTCCAATGTTGTGTTAATTTCTACTATACAGCAAAGTGATTAGTTATATATTTATATATTCTTTTTCATATCCTTTTCCATTATGGTTTATCACAGGATATTGAATATAGTTCCCCATGCTGTACAGTAGGATCTTGTGGTTTATCCATCGTATATATACTAGTTTGCATCTGGTAATCCCAAACTTCCAGTCCTTCCCTCCCCCACTGTTTAGGAGTTTTGCATCTATATTCATGAATGATACTGGTCTCTACATTTCTTATGATGTTCTTGTCAGGCTTGGTGTCAAGAGTGTGTTAGTCTGAGATTATTGAAGCAGTGGATAAAAATATCAAGCCCAGATGGCTGTATTATTTAAATAGTTCTATTAAATATTAAGGTAACAAACAATTCCAATCTTACACAAAATATTCCAAAGCACAGTTATTCCATAATCTCAGACTAACACACTAGGAAGTCCTTTTTAACATCCAACTTCAAATCACACAGGCTGCTATTTGAGCCAGGTCTTTTATCTTGAGTAGTTAATGTGACAAAGGGTGGAGCTGGGAGTGTGTGGCTTTTCAAGGTTCTTTTAGGGTTCTGCAGGTGTCCCTTGGTCTCTCCAACTCATAAACAGCAGAAAGTTATATTTGGAAGGGATCTAGTTAGCCTCCATATTTTATGGGTGAGGAAACTGAGGCATGGGAAGGAGCAGCGGCCCGAGGTCACTCAGGGATGCTAGCAAAATGCAAGTCTCCTGACTGAAATCCAGTTCTCTTGCCACCACGTTGCAGAGCCGCCTATGCTGGAACCCCCAGCTGTGTCTGCCCTGAGCACCACCCCTCCCTCACCACCGGGGCTGAAAGGGAATCTTTTGTTTCTGTCAATCTGGGAGGCTGCCAGGCCTAGCTGCACCTGTTCCCTCCTCAGTGATTGATAGGGCTGGGGAGAGAAGGGCCATTCCCCACCAAACTGAGATGTGCCTCGGCTGCTAGAGGATCAGGCAGCCCAACCCTATACAGCATTATGGAAGTCCTCCCCCGACTGCCCATGAGAGACTCTCAGCCTATATACACAGTTCAAGATTTAGCTCTAAATCTTGGGTACTTCACAGTTTCTAAAACATTTCCACATTCCTTACCTCAATTAGGTATAACTGCTTTTTTTCCACTTAATATTTCATAAGCATGTTCTTATATCTTTAAAAATTCTTTTAAATCATACTTTTTTTTAACGATGAGAAAGAGTTATTTAAAAACTCTCCTTACACAGATGGGGAAAACAAGTCCAATAGAGATTGAGTGTCACCAGGTCACTCAGCCAAGTGGTTGCAGAATGGGGCCAGCATCCTTCTTTCTTGACACCCAACTCAGATCTCTTTTCCTTAGACCATAGTGTTCTATTGAGCAGGTTTCCATGAGAATCTCCTATTTTGATAGGAGAAAAAGCACACACAATAATTAGTAATGTCCTTCCAAAAGTGGTACCATTACTGAATGCCTCTGATGTTCAGGGGCTGGTCTAAGCCCCTTCATACAGGATCACCTTGAATGCTCACAGTAACTCTGCAGGAGAGTGATGATCCCCATCTCACATATGCTGAGTGCCACTCAACTGGGAAGTGGCACAGCTGGCATTCAGATCCAGGTTGATCTGACTTTAAGGCCTTTATTTATTTATTTATTTATTTATTTATTTATGGTACGCAGGCCTCTCACTGTTGTGGCCTCGCCCATTGTGGAGCACAGGCTCCGGACGCGCAGACTCAGCGGCCATGGCTCACGGGCCCAGCCGCTCCGCGGCATGTGGGATCCTCCCGGACCGGGGCACGAACCCGTGTCCCCTGCATCGGCAGGCAGACTCTCAACCACTGCGCCACCAGAGAAGCCCCAGGCCTTTATATTTTTGCTAAGCTGTGCAATAGCTTTGAAAGTCATAGGAACTGAACTGAAAATTATAGTAAGTGACATTGAAATTAAAGGCATTTCCAGTTAGGAGGTATGTGTGCATCTGCCCCCTCCAGGGGACCAAGGCTTAAACCAGTGGCCTTGAGCCAGATTCCTTAGAAGTG
The DNA here is from genome assembly GCF_964341445.2 of Mesoplodon mirus. Lineage (NCBI taxonomy): Eukaryota > Metazoa > Chordata > Mammalia > Artiodactyla > Ziphiidae > Mesoplodon > Mesoplodon mirus. The sequence continues at coordinate 153,215,268 of NC_138978.1, read as the reverse complement.
GTGTCTCTGAGCTATAAGGGTTTGTTCTAGGCAGATGGGCTACCTGGGTAGAACTGAGGGGAGAGAAGTAGGGAGCACTCAAGCATAATTTAATCTCACAAAGCAATGGCCTCCATGATAGAGTCAAAAGTATTTGGAATTGGGAGAGACCTTCTATTCTATTCCTCCACTTTGTAGATGACAAAACCCAGAGAGGCTGAATGACAGAGTAGTGTTCAAGTTTAAAGAAGAACACTACAGGGAAAGCTGCCCAAGATGGAATGAGCTGCATCCAGAGGTAGTTCCCTGTCACCAGAGGCGTTTAGGCACAGGTGTTCATAATACTCAAAAGGATGTTACAGAGCTGACTCCTGCATTAGGTGGGGAGCTTGGACTGAGAGTGTGTGGGGTCCCTTCTAACCTACGGATTCTTTGGTTTGTGGCCTGGCTTAGTAATTATTTATTGAGTGCTTACTATGCACCTGGTACAGTTTAAAGTACTTTTAGTACTTTATGTGAATTATTTCACATCATTCATTTAGCATTTATGGTATTTACATTTGTAGAATGTGTCAGACACCATCCTAGGCGTTTGAGATACATCAGTGAACAAAACAAACCTCCTTGCCCTCGTGGAGCTTACATTGTAACTGGGAGAGACAGACAAGGAATTATAAATATATAGAATGTTAATAGCTAAAAGGTGGTAGAAAAAAAAATTAGACCAGAGTAAGGGGGGTTGGTGGTGCTGGTGATATTGCAGTTTTAAATCAGGTGGACAAGGTAACTACTGAATTTAAAATACAACATTTGAGCAAAAACTTAAAGGAGACAAGGGGGTAAGCCATGTAGCAGACTGGGGGGCAGGGAGGGGGTGTGTTCCAGGCAGAAGGAGCAGCCACTGCAAAGGCCCCAAGGCACATAGGCCAAGCGTTCCTGCCATGTTTGAGGAACAGCAGGGCTATCAGTATAGGGCAGATCATGTATCACATTGTAGGCCATTGTAAGGACTCTGAGTGAAATGGGGACACAAAAGAATATCTGTAGGGTTCTTTGTCATTCCAGTGCCTGGAGAGGGAGGGATGTGTTGCTATCATTCAAAGAACTTTCCTTTGTCAATCAGCCCCACACCCTGGCTGAGAGGGAGGACTTGGGATAGGCAGAGAGAGGGAGGTGGCCTTGTGATGGATTATGTCTAAGCCCTGGGGGAAGGAGGAGAAGGAGTGGGCTGGGATGCTCTTTGTGCTGGAGGATATAGGTCTTGATGGGCTGTGGTTGGTGCTGGATATGGGGCAGATGTGGTAGAAACGTGGCCCCACTGAGGCTCTGGCTCAGGGGGGCTGTGTGCCTGCAGAACCAGTCTTCAGTATGGCATCATGTGTCTGAAGAGGCTGAATTATGACCGGAAGGAGCTGGAGAAGAGGCGGGAAGAAAGCCAGCATGAGATCAAGGGTAAGCTTGTCAGGCTCAATGGAGCCTCCTCTGAAAGTTGTGGTGGGAGCGGCCTTGGGGGAGCAGGGACTTGCCTCACTGATCCCTGCCTTGGGCTGAGTGAAGGGAGAAGAGGCGTTCTGTGCCACAGGGAAGCTCCAAATCTAAGAGGGAAGACAGCCCTTAGGGAGCAGGGAGCTCCCAGTCTGATGAGGGAGACACAATCCATGCCCAAAGGATGCTGCCATCTGGTGGAGGAAAAATAGCCCCTGCCCGATCAGCTGCAACATCCCCCTCCCCAACACCTTAGACAATGGCCACCAACCAGACAAATGCAATGATCCCCTTGGGATAGTGCTATAGACTGGCGTGAGAAAGTGCTCATGGAACTTGGTGATCTGGGTGGGGCTGGACAGGAAAGAAAGGCAAGTCTTAGAAGAGACCTTGAAGGTAGAAAGAATAAGAAGAGGGCCATTCCCGCCTGGGGGCAGTGGATGACTGGTACAGGGGCTCTGGGGAGAAAGCGTATTAGCATGACCCTGAGTCTCGCAGGCTGGCAAGAATGGAGTGGTATGGGGCTGGTTCTCCAAGCGCCCAGGTGCCAGGGAGGACAGAAAGAAGATGTGGAAAGTTGAGGGGGGTGGGGGGGGGTTGGAGCCAAGAGAACAGGGTGGACTGGGGCTCTGGGTCTAGGGACCTCTATTTCTGTCCCTGGAGGGGCCTTGGCCAAACCTGTCTCTTTCTGCTCCTTTTCTTCCCCTGCCCTCCAGATGTGCTGGTCTGGACCAACGACCAGGTGGTTCATTGGGTCCAGTCTATTGGGCTCCGGGACTATGCAGGAAACCTGCATGAGAGTGGTGTGCATGGTGCTCTGCTGGCCCTGGACGAGAACTTTGACCACAACACGTTGGCCCTGGTCCTCCAGATACCCACGCAGAATACCCAGGTAGGCTGTAAGTCTCAATCAGTCTGATCTTGGTCATCAGTCTCAATCTTGGTCTCTCCCTTTCCTCCACTCTCTTGCTCTCTCTCCCTCTGATATGCGCAAGTTTATGGATTGGTGGGAGGGCTTTCTGGAGGCCTGTTCTAGAGGGGATCACAAATGTCCTCAAACCTCCAAGTGGTCCCTGTGCATAACCAAGCCCCCTAGGAAACCAATGCCCTTCACATACAGAGCACGTTCAGCACAGGCCTGGAATACTGTGTTAATCCCCACACTGCAGTGGGCACCCCCATCTCCTCCCAGCCCCATCTTTACAGCTGAGACTTTTCCTCTACTTGCTTCTCTGACCTGACTATTCATAGAAGAAAACTAGCCCTGGGGCCCATAAGGACCAGAGAACCCATATCCCCTTTGTTTCCCCCCCAAGGATCTGTTCCTGGGTCCCTAGGTTTTAGAAAGCTAAATATACCAAATAACACAGCCCAGAGCTTCTCCATGCCAGGGCTTTGTCTCCCTGTCAACAGCTCAAAAGATTAGACATCTCCTTCCATTACATTTGATAATTATTATGGAGCTGTCATCTAAGAATATATCTAAATTCTCTTGAACCTATTTATATGTTTGGCTTTTTTAACTTCCTGTGGGTAATGGACTCTAGAATTACTACCTGTTGTGTAAAGTACTACCTAATTTTATTTGTCCTAAATGTACCCACAGTCGGCTCCCCCCAGGGAAGAGAATTGCCTTATCCTAATTGTCTACGATTTAGTATGGATATTTGTATTTGACTAGTTCTCACCTTCTGTGATTTCATAAACTCTGATTGTGTTGCCTCTGGGTCCAAGCCTTTGTCTCTCCAGACAGAGTGGTCTTAATTCTTTTAGCCTTTCCTCATATAGACTTGTCTCCATGCCCTGATCATTTTAGCTGCCCTTGTCTGGACTGTTTGCAGCTGTCAGATCTCTTGAAATTCAGCCACCAGAGCTGCACAAGCTATTCTGGGAGCAGACGAATTTTCGCTTGTGTGAGGATAGGGCTGAGTTGTCTTGTAATTTTGGGTGGAGTATTGGCCTTTTAGGGGTGATGGCAGCACACAGGGCCAGGGCGTCCTACAGTCTCTTTGCAATGACCCATCCCAACCAGTCAGAATGGATAGCACAGATTCCCCTCGCTCTCTAGGAAGAGCTGAGATTTCCCCCAAGCTGCAATCATTTTTAATTTTATTTATTTATTTATTTATGTATGGCTGCATGGCACGCGAGCTCAGTAGTTGTGGCTCGTGGGCTCTAGAGTGCAGGCTCAGTAGTTGTGGCACACAGGCTTAGTTGCTCCACGGCATGTGAGATCTTCCCGGACCAGAGATTGAACCCATGTCCCCTGCGTTAGCAGGCAGATTCTTAACCACTGCGCCACCAGGGAAATCCCAATGCAATTTTTCTATGCTTGCCCATCTCCAACCCCATCAGCTGCTTTCTTGCCCACTCATACAACTTTGTGAAATGTTTCTGAAGTTTGTAAATGTCATAGTCACCTTTCATTACCCAGAGGAACAGTGTCACCTGGATACTTGAAAATTAACTATGCTTCTCCTTTCTGATCACTTAAAAAAATATTATGTTCCCAATACCAACAAAGACTGTCCCCACAGAATGCTATGGTTAATATTATCTACCCAGAAATGGGCTTGTTTTTCTCTCATTTCCTATCTCTAAATACATCCAGTTTTTGTGGACAGCAGTACATCTGTAAAGAGTAGCAGGGCTACTCTCTGTTGCTCTCTAACCGTTCTTATTTTTCTGACCCGTTCATTTAGCTTAGCTACTAGGGGAAGTAGGATCTGACCCAGTATGGAATCGTTCATTAAAAATGGTTCAGAATATCAGGTGGTAATTTTGAAAATTTTCTTTTTTCTGACATTTCTCAAATCTCCTAGCAAGAAATTGCTGGGAAGCCTATAGACAAGGCCTTTATGCCCCACTCAGCCCAAGGGCCACCAATATCCATGACTGAGCAGTTTTCCTAAGTTTAATTTTTTTTTGGTGGTACACGGGCCTCTCACTGTTGTGGCCTCTCCCGTTGTGGAGCACAGGCTCCGGACGCGCAGGCTCAGCGGCCATGGCTCACGGGCCCAGCCGCTCCGCGGCATGTGGGATCTTCCCGGACCGGGGCACAAACCCGTGTCCCCTGCATCGGCAGGCGGACGGACTCTCAACCACTGCACCATCAGGGAAGCCCCCTAAGTTTAATTTTTTATGTGGAACTTTATAAAATACATTTATATAATCTAAATAAGTTAAATCTTCATTATCCATGGTCTACATGCTTATTTACCCTTCCAGAAAGATAGTATGGCATGATATTCCCTTATAGAGACAAACTGTGGGGGTCTTTTCCCAAGTAGGTGAAGTGTGTCCATCCACGTGTTCTATGATCCTACTTTTTAAAAAATTATAGTTTTCTAATTTGCTCCATATGAAAGAAATCGTAAGGTTAACATTTTGACTTCTCAGAGGACACCGAGGTTAGCTCAAAGGAGCGGCATCAAGGGCTAATGGGTTAAATGCACTGAAAACCCCATCTCTGCCCTTGGACCCCCTAGGAAACAGGTGAAAGATGGCATTAGAGTTCATTAACTATAGCCCCTCCCTTCTCTCCCTCTTTCACCCTGTGGACTCCAGGCACGCCAGGTGATGGAGAGAGAGTTCAACAACCTGTTGGCCTTAGGCACAGACCGGAAGCTGGATGATGTGAGTACCTGGCTGTGAACTGGGGACCTTGAGGATCTGGTCACTGTTGGTTTGTTGGAGTTCATGAGTTCTGCTTTCCTTGGTGATTGGTGGGGTGGCCTAAGGGAGGAGAGCCATAGAGGATGGGCATGATATCAGGGGGTTGGGGAGGAAGGAACAGGCCTAGCAATAGGCCTGGAGAAGTCTCTATGAAACTCCTTCTGGGTACCTCTAGCCTCTTCCAGCTCTGTGCCCTAAACCTCCTAACCACACAGGATCAGAGGTTTCCCCCAAAGGTCATCTCTTTGGGATCATACCTTTTTCTTTATCTCTTAGAGCCCCTCTCTTCAGTGCTGTGAGCACAGCATATCTCCAGCCTGCTAAGTTTCCCACCCATCCAGTAGTGTGGTTGTTTGGAGGTAGACATTATTCTGAGGTCATTAAATGACAGGTTTGCTCACATGTTCCTCAGTGCAGTTTGACACAGCTAAACACATGGCTCAGGCTTCTATCATCCCAGCTTCCTTTCTAGTTTTACTCTTATGCCCCAGGTCACTGAAGAAACAGCCCCTTCCAACTGAGTTTCATCAGGCCTTCTCCTTGAGTTTAGGTTGGACTATGTCTTGGAAGACTCCGAAGTTCTAGCCATAATGCTCCTGTTAGAGATGCTCCTAATCTAGCATTAGGATGCTAGATTGATGCTCCTAGCACAATGCTCCTCCTAAAACATACGTGTTTCTTGAGGGCACAGCCCCCTCCCCAGCCCCTGCCTCCTCTCCCCTCCCTCCTCTCTACTCACTTTCCTACCATTAACCTTGCCTGCCTTCACTGTCAGGTCTGCCTTAGCTGCCTTGGTTCCAAACAAGTTAAAAAAGAGCCCAGACTGTTTATTTTTAGCTTCTCCATCTTCAATCAGAACTGTTTCTGATCCCCATTTTCTCTGCAGCACCCCTACCTCTACCAATGCCTCTGTTTAGACTTCTGGGCCTCCTTGTGGGACACCATTAGTGTTATCTACTTATCAACTAGTCTCTTCTTAGTTGGGTTTAACAGGGCTAAAACCCACCTTTGTGGAATGACTACTGCACCTCGGTAGATAGGACACACTCAGAAACATACAGAATTTGTGGAGGGGTGTTTTCTTCACAGAGCTGCCTTGAAATTTGGAGTGTGTTATTTACACACACACACATATATTACATGCATATTACATATGTATGTGTGTGTGTGTGTGTGTATTCCACTCAAGGAGAGAAACTGCCAGACCCCACCAGATGTCCCCACTCTGAGATCTGAATCTTCCCAATGCCCCTGCAAGGTGGACCCTCCTACTTATTCCCCACACACTAGGTTCTAAGCTTTCTTTGATACAGCTTTCCCGTATATCTTTGAATGGTGCTTTCTAATTTAGAAAGCTCTTTACTCCTTCAATCCTTACAAAAATATTCTTTGAATGCCTACTCTGCGCCAGGCATTGGGCAAGGCATGGTGGTGCAGTGATGACAGACATCTTATTTTATGCTAACAATCATCATGTGAGACAGGTTATTATGCCATCTTACAGATGAGGCATTGAAGCTCAAAGAGGTAACTTACTTGCTGTCGCAGATAACTTACCTGCAGTCACAGGCTGACATGTGGCAGAGCCAGACTGGAGCAAAAGTGTATCTGGTTCCTGTGTTCTGTTTCCTACCTCCTGCTGCCTCCTAAAAGTGGAGATAGCTGTCCTATCAGGCTTCAGGCATTGGGGTGGTTACTGAGTAGGTGACATCATCTTGGCAATGTAGTGGGCTTTCTGGGATGCAGCTAGGTGTGGGGCTGGAGAGAACTGATCCTTTAAAAGGAAGCTTAAGTAGAAGGCCAGGTCCTAGGAATACGGTGAGATTTGGGCGTGGGGGGAGTGGCAGGTGGGAGGTTGGAGATCCAAGAGACTGCCTCCTGTCCAGCCATCCAGCACATCATCAGCAACCTTGAGCTGTCTCTTGCAACTGTTTCCTTTGACAATTCTGGTTCTCAGTTTCCCCTCTCAAGCTTCAAGGCCCTGGAGGGCTATATCCGGTTCTCCCATGCATGGATGTCAGGACTCAAGGGAAATGAGGAGATGAGGAACACAAAGAACATCTGACTATTAGGGGACGGGGGAGAAAAACAGAAACAAGTCCTTAGGGTTGGCTGAAGATAGAAATGGAGAGAAAGAGAGAGCATGCAGAAGAGAAGGGTCTCTAGATTAGGTTAAAGATAGGATCATGGCGAAGACAGAAATGATGAGGAAAGTTCCTGATAAACTCAGGGATGGGATGCCTGCATAGGGAGCCAGCTGCCATTTATCAAATATTTATTGAGTGCCTACGGTGTTCCCAGGCACTACTCAGGTCTGCGGATATATTGGTCGGAACAAAAAAGATCATCACCTCTGTCCCATGAAGCATAGAATTTGAAAGGGGTGGGGTGGGGGGAGGAAGAGAGGGAGAGAAAGGAATTGATGAAATAATCCCATAAGTACATTTAAAAATGCTATGATGAATGCTATGACAGAGATACATGGTGCTAAGAACTGATGGGGGCATTTGGCCTACTCAGGGCACAAACAACAAACCCTAATGGGGTTGGGAGAGGTTGTTTAGGTGAGAACTGGTGGGTTCGTGTCTCTTATTCCTGCTGCTAGCACTCTACCTGCACCAGTTCCAAGAACATAAGCGCTGAGGGGGATTAGGCATGGCTGCCAAGCAGGATGGATGTGGGCTCTGAAGGGTGGGGTGGGAGGCTTGTGCAGAGGGACATCCTGTAGAGTTATGGCTCTGGGTGCCCTCTGGCAGAGATAGTTATTTTGGAGACCTGGCTGGCATGGGTGAGAGGGCAGACAGCAGGAGCCTTTGGAGGAACCTGCCGCTGATTGGCCATCTGCCTGACCCATCACTGTCAGTGGGTCAATGTTCTCCCCTGATCCCCTCAGGGATAGGCAGCCTGAGAAATAGGTAGGGCAGATGATGTTATTCCTATTTTACATTTACAGATAAGGAAACTGAAGCTCAGAGAGGTTACTTGCTCAGGGCCACATAGCTAGTATTGATAAAATGGAAGCCAGGTCTCCTGACTCCTGTCCCAGCGCTGTTTCAGCACACCGGTGCTGCAGCCATACTGAGGGCCCAGAAAGTCAGGGAGGAGTGAATGGAGGCTGGCTGGTGACTACTTCCCATGGATGAGCCTGAGAGGAGGAATACTTTAAAGGTCAATGGGCATCCCAAGCCCAGTTTGAGATGATTGGGGTGGGCAGAGAAACACAGTTCAACTGTAGGATGCCACATCCGAACAGGGGAACCCCACCCCGCCTAAAGACAGGGAACTTCAGAGTCACAAGGGCTCCCCGGAGTCATCCACTTTGCCCCATTCACTTTACACAAGGAAAAGCTGAGGGGCTAAAAGCGGACGTGACCTTGCTCCCTTCTTTCCGAAGGGAAAGGTACCCCTAGAACCAGCCATTGACTGTCCTACCCCAGGCAGGGAGTGAGGGTGGCAGTTCCAAGGTAGCCCTGGTCCTTTGCGTGTCCCCACGGTGCAGGGGGAGGACAAGGTGTTCCGCCGCGCGCCCTCCTGGAGGAAACGCTTCCGGCCGCGGGACCACCACGGCAGCGCCGTGCTCAGCGCCTCTGCCGAAACGCTTCCGGTAGGCTTCCGCGTGTCCACCCTGGGGCCATTGCAGCCTCCACCGGCCCCGCCAAAGAAGATCATGCCTGAAGGTGAGTGGCAGGCTGGCTGGGCATGGCCGCGGCCCAGCAGGACCTAGGTGCCCGGGCGGCGGAGTGGGACGGGCGCTGGCGCTCAGGCGAGGCCGAGGCGGGCGCACAGCTCCCGCGCCGCCGCTGCACTAACTAATGGCCGCCGCGGGCAGGCGCGGCCGGGAAGGCCCCACGGGCGAGCTGTGCGCGCACTAACCCGCCGCTCTGTGTTCTCCCGCGGCTGCCGACTCCTCCCAGCCGGGACGGCGGGGGCGCAGAGACTGGAGACCTCCACGGTTCGGACCTACTCCTGCTGACCCCGCCTCCCGCCCCGGGTCTGACGGGGCTTTGCCCGTGGCTCGGGGTAAGTGGGCCAGGCCCTGGGCACGGGCGCTCTTCGGCCCGCCCTCCGCCGGCTCAAGGCCTCCCCGCGCCTGTCCCTGGCCTCCGGCTGGCCGTGCCGCTCCAGCCCTGCTCGCGCCCACTGCCCGGCTTGCCCTTCCTGCTTTCTTTGGCCTTGGGCGCTTGGAGCTTACAAGCACGCCGCAGATACCTTGCAACCCGTCTCTCAGGGACTCACTGCCAGCTCACCACGCAATGCCTGTCTTTTCTCTCTTTTAGCCCACTCTCACTATCTCTACGGACACATGCTCTCCGCCTTCCGGGACTAGCTACAGCCCCCAAGGCCAGCTTCCTCCTGCTTGGTTTCACAGGCTCGGAGAGCCCTTCACCCTCCTGCTCGGTCCCCTTACTCCCACGGCTCCTAGTCTCATATCTCAGAATATACTGTCTACCCCCTAGCCATCCCTCTACCCCAAGTCCAACGTGTGTCCCTTGTAAGGCTCTCTGGGATGCGGCTGGGTTTCCTGGTGTTGTGGAGGCAACCAGGTTGTCCATGCTTGTGGGTCTGCGGGAGGGAGAGGAAGGCAGCCCAAGATGGATGGACTCCACCTTCCCTCTTCTGCATCTAGCTGGTCTGGACTGCAAACTCCACCAGAGACCAGGACACAGCGTCAAGGGCTGGGGATGGCCCTTCCAAGAAAATGGCACTTCAGACTGCCTTGCTTGGGTTATTTGGCTTTCTGGTTTCTGTCCACCTCTTGGTTGTACTAGATAGTCTACAACTGGTCTTGGCACCTTCGCCATTATCCCTCCCCCAACTCATCTGCATAGCTGCAGCTCCTGCCTCACCTCCAGGACCTCCCTGGGGCCTGGGAAGGGCTGTAGAAGGCCCCATTCTTCCTCAGGATGATGAACCTGGGAAGAGGGAAGGCTGAGGTGGAGATTCTAGGCCGTGGTTTAAGTTGAATCCCAAACACCAAGAATAAGGATGGGGAAACTCAGCCCTCCTGCCCAGTGAGAGGTGCAGGCAGGTCAGCTAGAGGGAGAGCCAATGGCCTGTGGTGGCCTTAAGCCCAAATGGCAGCGGGAATGCCTCCTGCCCCAACTGTAGGGTAGAGCTGCTGCTGGGCTGGGGGGAGAGGGAACTGTGTGGACCTTGGCTCTGGATCAAGCTAACCTTGCACTGCCAGCTATGCTCCCAATATTCCTTCCCTTTCTGTCCCCCTCTGCCCCACTTCTTTGATAATCCCAGCCCCATAAGAATATACCTAATGGGTGGGTTGAGTATATACATTGACCTTAAAGTCTGGTTTGGGAAAAAGGTAATCTGAGGCTTCCTTCCTCTGATCTCCTAGGAAGAAAATAAAGCTTCCCCTGTAGTGAATCATATCCTAGGTCCAGGAAATCCACTGTTGGTGAAGACTGTCATTCTCCTGCTTGTCCCCAAACCACTACCCCCTTGTTCAGGGCTCTTTCGGTGTGCAGGGACTGCTTCGTCCAGAAATTCCTGAGACCTGCCCAGTTTCAGTTGCTTTCCCCGGTAGCACGGCAGCATCCAGGGCTGAGGGATACAGGTCCCGCTTTGGTAAGAATGTTATTTCCAAGAAATCCCTCTTCTTAACCCATGTACTCATCCTGCCAAGGTGCCTGGAAGTGTTTGGGACCCAAGTTCAGGGTGAGCTGATGGAACCTAAGGTTTCATCCAAGTGAAAGGAGAGGAAAAGTGCCTGAAGCATGTTTCCTGGAGAGGAGCCAGTGAAGTGCCACCCTGCAGGTGGCTGAGCAGCTGGTTTGCAAGCTGATGACTTGGATTCTGAGTGGTGGCTCGGCTAGCAGGTGGGATGATGGGTCAGAGCACCCTGTCCAGGAGGAGTTCTGGAGCCTGGGGCAGTACCAGGCTTACAGGTTTCTGCTGCTTTTCAGTAGAGGAGAGGTCCACCAGTGGTGGGGCTGGGTGGGCTCCCATGGGTATGGGCAAGGCATCCAACTTCCCTTGCTCTCCCTCATTGTTCCCTGCCCTTCCTGTCTGTCAGGCCACTGGGAATGGAGCTGGAGGAGTTCTTGAGCAGAAAATAAGTTGGATGGAGAGAAAGAGCTCCTATCCCTGGGTAATGGATGTTAAGATTATGGAGAAACCCCAGATTCCTAAGATTGGTGAAGTTGGAGACCACAAGGCCATCTGACTCCTTCAGGGAACTCTGATAGGCTAGCATAGTGGGAAATTCAGCCCCAGCCTCTCCTCTACAACTCAACCCTATCTTAATTAGTCATGTCATAAGGCAGCAGCTGGCAGGACCCAGGTCTGTTCGGGGCATCTTGGGATTATTGCAGGGAGGTGATGCATACAGCGATGGAAGGCTCTTGTCTTGGTGTATCCCTTGCCTCACAGTCAATATACTTTTTATTTGGGGAGTCACTTGTGACCCATCCCCCCTCACCAGCCTCCTGTATCTTGTCAGGTCCCTTCTCAGTACCGTACTGCTGACACAGTGCATCAGGAATGGGTGTATGGGTGTGTATGAGTGTGAGTGCGTGTGTGTACATACCAATAAATAACCTGGTTTTGAGACAACATACATATGGCTTTGGTCTTTTTTTTTTTTTTTAACTTTGAGCTTACCTGATACATCTAGCTTATTCCACAGTCCTAAGGGCCGCTGTAATCTGGAAAGTAAATATCAGAGTTTTTTAAACTTGTAGTCAGTAACCTTCTGTTTACTCACATAACCATGGGTTGATAGGTCAGTGTTTGAGCTACTTGTGCCAAGGGAGTACAGGAAAAGGAGTGAGGAGTCCTGACTGCTGGGATTGATGGATTTCTTTTTCTTCCTCTGTACACACCTGCTTCACTATCCTCATAGACTTTCATACTGATGCAAGAGTTACTGAAGCTAAACACCCATTAGTCATACCACGCTGCTGTTCGCTTTTGTAGCAGCTCCCCACCACTGAGGTCCAACTCCTCGGTGTAGGACAAGAGGCCATCATGACTTGTTCTAGTGCCCTCTCCTCCTAACAGTCTTGAGTCCACCTAACTCAGAAATGTTGTGTCTACCCAGGCCCATCACCAGAAGGCAGCACAGAATACTTCTTTCCTTGCCTTTGCAGCTGTGAACCTTCCAGACCCACTTCAAGCATCACCTGGGAGGCATTGCCTGCCTCCCCTCAGAAGAATTAGATAACCAGCAGCCTTTTGCGCCCCTGGCACTCTGTGCACACTGTGATGCTGCCTAGTCATTGTCCTCTCTTTGTCTGTTTCCCACTGGACTGTGGGGAAGCTCCTTTAGGGTTAGGTATATACTTGAATGAATAAATGAACCAACCTTATCTCAGAGGGTTTTTATAAGGATTATTATTAAATAAATCTAAAAATTATTGAGAACTGTTGTGTGTCGGGCACTGTTCTAAGCATGCCAAATGTATTAGCTCATTAAATCCTCCATACCCTGTGATGGATCATCATCACCGTTTTGCAGAACAAGAAATTCTAAAGCTGAGACCATGCAGCTGGTAAGATAGATGTGCAGATGTTTGTTAAAACTTCTGGCCCAGTTCCAGGAGTGCTTAACAGATATTACTTGCTTCTCTTTTAAGTGAGCCCAAGACCCTGCCCTGAAGTTAAGCCTCTCGCAGCTCCCTTTCTCAGACTCTTACATCTGTACCACTCATGCGGTACTTGGCTCCTGTGATTTTCATGGAGCCTTGTTTCTTCTGTTCATCTGAATGGTGAACTCCCTGAGGGCAGCATAATCCACCGTCCAGCCTTGTATCCTCTCCAAGGCTAACTGACCCACTGATGATACAGGATGGCAGGGTCCATGGGCACAGATGGCAGGATGGGAGCAAGACAAGGCAACTTGTGACTCGGGGAGGCCAAACAGGCAAGGGAAGATGCTGGCCTAGTGCCTACAAGCCTCTGGGGGTCCCCTCCCACCCTCTCAATGATCAAAGGTAGAGTTGACCAGCCTTGGTGACCAGCTGGCTACAGGAGTGAGATCTGAAGGAATCCAGGAAAACCACAGTTTCCCAGAGTTGCCATCTACTGGGGTGGGGAATGTAGAGGGAACAGGCTTGTGTGAAAATGTGAGCTTGATATTGGACATGCTGCATTTGAGATGAGACCCCAACATCATGTTTCTGTCAGCATTTGTAAAAAAGAAGACTCTAGGTTTCTTTCCTAGAACACTTTCCTTTGCCTTCCTTAGGAATGGTCCCAGCAGAGTGAGAGGCAGAGAATCTGGATCAGGTGGTTGCCTGTGGCTGAGCAGTGAGGGACAGCCAGAATCGCTGTGGGGTTTGGGGATTCCATTTGGGCCTAGGTGGTGCCTCCTTAGCCAAGATCCTAGCCCAATTCACAGCCTTCAGTTCTTTCTGAGCTTTAGCTCACCTCCAGGCATCTCTGCCCTAGCCTGGAGCCCAGAAACCAGGAATTCAGACAAGTCCAGGGGACGTGACATGGTGGGTCTTATCCAAGAAACAGATACCTGAGCTGAGGGGGCTCCTCTTCTCTCACCCTCCGTTTTACCCCCTTTTCCTCCCTCTCCAGTTGGTCCAACCTCCTACTACTATACCTGCAGCACTTAAAAAGGTTTTTCAGTCTGCCAAATAGGTTACTTTGAGAAGTTAGATACCTAAGGATGTTTAGTGGAGTGCAGCAAATAGTACTTTAAGCATCCTGCAATTCACACTAATTATCTAAACACTCCAAGAAGTTCCTCTCTACACACTGACAATTGGTATGTCAATTTCAAATCTTATCTTTTTATTCTAGCAGATTCCCTAAAGTCCATTATTAGGCAACATTTGTTTAACTTTGATTTATTGCATGTGCTTCCACTGGAGACCAGATTTAAGCTAATTTCCCCAAAGAACTGTCACTCATTACTCATTAATTGGAGTCTTATCTGTAATTCAGTTGTGCAGGTCAAGCATTTGTTAATTTAAGAAAGTCCCTGTGCTTTGATGACAAATGTTTCTTCTGTGAAAATAATAATGAGTGAGGCTGGGCTCCAGTTCGGCAAAGTTTGCCATTCGCACATGTGAAGTTCCAGCAAATTGTTTCTTCCTGGTTGGAGGCTTAAGGACTTAAAAGACTGAAAAAGAAATAAGCAGACAATGACTACACCTGACAATGGGCAGGAACAATCGACCTTAATAGCCATTGCTTAGAACTGTTCATTCGTAACAGATTATGAATATGAACCTCAGATTCCAACTGACATGGTAACTGAAGAGGAATAAACTTAAAAAATATATCCAGCAACCTGAGAGCCTATCAGTTCCTTAGGAGAGATGAGTGCCTTTCTCTTGGCCAGACCAAGCCCACAGTAAGAAGGAGGGCAACTGAAGGCAGCAGGCTTGTATCTACTCTAGGAGCTTGGGAGGTACCAGGGGCAGGGGAAATGAACCCGAGGGGAGAAGATCCCCCTTGAATGGGTAGTTCAGTATTATTGGTGCATAATAAGGGAGTGAGTATAGATTGGAGAGCCAAGGTGTTGCATCTACACATGTTACTCTCCTCATCTCCAAGGGCAGTGAGCCAGGGAGAGCTAAGAGTTGTGGCAGTGACCTAGGTATTCCTCTCCAGCCTTTCCAAGAAGGTAAAACTGTGTCAAATGAAGAAAAATGCACAACCTAAAAGTTGCAAGATATGTTTTACTCAGGGAACTTCCTGAGGACTATAGCCCAGGAGACAGCCTCTCAGATAGCTCTGAGGAACCGTTCTGAAGAGTTAAGGGAGGAGCCAGGATATATTGAAGTTTTTGCTGAAAAAAAAATGTAGTCAGATGTCAAAGATTACTGCTAATCCCAAAAAACAGGCATATCGAATGATTTTAGTGCTTTTCTATGTATGGGAAGATGCAAGAGTCCAGGCTCATTGAAATTATTCCTTAGGTATGCATCTTAACAATCTAGGGCCAGTATCCAAAGCACATAATGCCTCCTGTTTTTTCTCCATCCTGGATTCCCCTCAGGGAGTACCTTGCCACTACAGTGGATGATAGTTTGATGGCAGGCAACATTTGTTGTTTACTGGAATGGCAGGCAACATTGCCTGTCCACAGCTGTAAACACAATGACAAAAACCCAAGAAGAAAATCCCACAGACGGGGACAGATTAGGCCAGTTTATAATTCCCAACAGGCCCAGCCCTGACTGGTGGTTTAGGATGAGCATGCCCTGGGGGGGACCCTCCCTTCTGCACCCTCACCTGAGTTCTGTGAGCCTACTTCACCTTTTGCTTAAATGGAGTTTCTGGAGAAACCTCTGGGAGCAGTGTGTTGACTCTCCTCTCCAGGAGCAGGTCAAGAGGACAGGTGTGGTAGAGACGGCCCAGCTGAGCCCAGAGCAAGTGCAGAATGAGTATCAGGGCCTGGTTGATAAAACTGCATTAAGTGTTTTATAAAGGGCCCTGAAGAATTGAATGCAGGCTGGAATGTACCACACTCTGAATCCCCTGACTTCTGTAATGATTCTAAAACTTATAAGTTGCAATAAATCAGACACGCTTAGCGTGAAGCAGTTGGAATTAATAAAGGTTTTAGTCCATTCAAATTCTAGCTCCTGATGCCTTCTCAGTTAATATTATGCGATCTCTATCCAAATTCTTTCTCCCCAATTCTTCACCCACCTTCTCCCCCTCAGGAAGCCAGTCTTTGGAAAATAGCATCCCATATGAGGAGAGCCCCAGCTTTGTTTCCTTTGTAAGCCCCTTCCCCTACCCGCAGCAGAATTGCCTTCATCCTCTGAGCTGTAGACAGGGACCAGAATCTCTTGCAGCCTGGAGGAATGGAA
Source organism: Mesoplodon mirus (assembly GCF_964341445.2). Taxonomy (NCBI): domain Eukaryota; kingdom Metazoa; phylum Chordata; class Mammalia; order Artiodactyla; family Ziphiidae; genus Mesoplodon; species Mesoplodon mirus. The sequence goes on along the minus strand of NC_138978.1, from coordinate 153,199,336 downwards.
GGGTGTGGTGAGGGGACATGCTAGTTGGCCTGGAAGAAAGTGATAGTGTCTGACCCTAATCACCCTGATTGAATTACCTCCCACTTCCTCACAGGACTCCTGCTAATGTGGCACCAGAGGAGAGGCAGGGATTAGAGAGGGGAAACCCACAAATTCCAGCTCTACACCCCTGTCTGTTGGCTATGGTCTGAGTGCTAGACATATGAACATGCTCAGTTAATTGGAAGGGAATGGACCTATTGGGGTATAAGATGGAGTGCAGTAGACTGTGAACAGTGTCTGTGAATCAGAGTGCAACAGAATGCTCAATGGAATTTCCTGCATGTCCCACAAGGATTTCTGTAGAATCTTGTCTTTGCCCAGCCAATGGACCAGACCTGGCCTCCTTTGTAATGGTAAAAAGAGCAGGGATCCCAGCGCCTAGTGACCACCAGCAACATGGTACCTCTGACGCTTTTGGAGCCCCATCTGCTCCACAAGCCCTGGCCCGGCCACGTGTCTGGACCACTGAGGTGGGAGAGGCTATAGCGTTAGTCATCTCCTCCCTCTATATCATCACAGACACTCTTCTAGCACCCAGTCTTTATTCATTTTTTAAAAAAGAAATCCAAATAAGTTAGCAAAAAAGAAAAATATACAAAACAATGGCAAAACCACACGATGCTTAGTTAACAAAATAAATCACCCCAGGAGTCCCTGCCCACCCCCCACCCCCACCTGTCCCTGGCAACTTCAGCACAGAGACCTTGGTCAGATGGCAGCTTTACAAACAACACACAAAACAAAACAAAACATAAAACCATTGGAAGGTTCCCAGCATTCACTGCAAAAGCTTGGCCCCCCAGTGACTTGGGAACAGAGGATTGTTCCTCTCCCTTCTCTCAATTCAGGGCAGGCCCAGCCTAACCCTGGCATAGGAAGAGACAACAACAGGAGATGTACATAGTTTGTCCAGGCCAGGACACTGTCTTTGTCTCTCAAAGTGTATCTTTTCAGGGGGTGGAATTGGAGGCTGCATTATGATCAAAGGGAAGCTCCTGAGTTGCCCCCTGAGCCAGGGGGCTTACACAAGGGGGCACTCCGGTCCCCTGCTTTATCTCCCTGGAAGCAGAACTGCTCTCTGCTCTAAGGAGTTAGCTAAATGAGAGCATCCATTCCCTCTCTGGGCGGTGGGTTAACCTTATATGGATGAGGAGGGGGATAGTCTGGCATTTGGCAGCCCCAAGGCTGGCTTCCTGGCATCAGGGCAGCCTGGCTTAGGAGAGCCCTGCTGCAGAAGTGGTGGCATCTGTGGCCAGCTTGGGGGGCTCTCATGGTTGCCCATTTTGGCAGACAATCTCAATTGGGCATGGTTTCATCTGGGAAGGCCACAGCGACATCCTCCACTGTGATGCTGTCCACGATGGAGGTGAGGGAGTGCAGATTGTGGGCATCCGTAGGGTCAGCTGTGAGCAGATGATCTGTAAGAAGAAGGTAGGAGGATGTTACCTGGGTGATAAAAGTGTCTTAAGACCCAAGACAGGGGCTGAGCCCTTTGGAGTGGCACAGGTTTTCCTGGACAGATGGGTGAGAAAAGCTCAGGGTCCTACTCCCCAGCCCATGCCTTTCCTAGTGCTATGTGCACGTGTGTGTACGTATGTGTGTGTGAACGCCAGTGTGTCCTCTCTGATATCCCCTGGTGGGGTTAGAATTTGGAAGCAGTTATTCCGAAGTGGAGCCAGAATGGTGTATCCTGGGAGACTAGAACTGCCCTTTGCTGGCCCAGTTTTGCAGCACTGACTCAGCAATTCCCAGGGACCCTTGGGGCAGGGACATTGTCCTCTCCGTGGGGAAGGTCATCTACCAGGCACCAACTGGGGAGTTGCAGGAGGCCTAGACAACTCTTTAGCTGGTCAAGACTTCAGGGAGGCACATGGCCTTCTAGCCCACCGTTTGGGGCCCTGGGTTCAAAAGGTCCCTAGAGAGGCCAAGGGAAGAGGACTAGAGCAGGGAGTAAGATAAGAGGGGAGAACTGGGCTTAGAGATAGCCCGTGGGATTTGAGTCAAAGTAACCAGGGTCCTGGTCTCACTTACCCCCTGGGTTGGGGCCAAACTCCAGTGCACTGCCCCACTCTGGACTGCAGGAGGTACTATGGGAGCTGCATTCACTGGGCACCTGCAAGACAGGGCAAAGGCCCAAGGTCAGGGCACCGCCATTCTTGGTGGTGTCTCTGTCCAGTCCCAATGGGCAGAAGTACCTGTGGTGGGGTTGGAGGGTGGGCCACAAGCTGCAGCCCTCCAGCCTGGCCCACCCCCTGTTCCAGAATCTTCAAAATCACCTCCTTTCATGCCTTTCTCTGGCCACAGAGCCCCTGCTTCAGGGCTATTCCTAGCATCCATCCTGCGTGGTGATTCTGCCCTCATAGGACACCCAGCCTAAGGGGGTCTGTGGTTTTCTTGACCCTGGGATAAGGGTGAAGGAGGCAGAAGGTCTGGCCCAACCAGGGCCACTTTTGTGCAGGCCTGTTGGGGTTCCCTGAGAGAGACTGAGTGGGTTTGCTCTCTGCTCAGCCATATCCAGGAAGGGGGTCGGGTGAGGGGCAAAGCAGTCTTCTCAGGTACACTTGGCCTTGACTTTTAGGCCCTGTCTTCCCCCTCATCCAGCTGACTTTGGACTCGCTCCTGGATCCCTCCTTCAGTCCTGTTCCACCCCCCTCCACATGCTTCTTCTCCCCACTGCCTTTGTATTGTCTGGAAAGGACACAGAGACACAGGAGGTCAGCTGGGCAGCCTAGCTCTAACAAAGGAAGGCATCCTGCAGCCTCCTAAGACCCTGTCTGGCTCCTACTCTAGCCATCTGACTGAGCCCCACCGCGGGGTCCTCCAAGGCTGTCCAGGTGCCTCCTGTCCCCCCTCCCCCTGGGGCAGGTGGGTGGGATGGCCACTTACCCCTGGTTGGGGTCCACCCCCGCCTCGGTAGCGGAGATCGCGCTCCTCCTGGTTGAGGGAGCTGAGCAGGGCCTGCAGGCGCTCGATGTACTGGATGGCACTGCGCAGGATCTCCACCTTGGGCAGCCGCTGGTTGGGGTTGAGCAGGGTGCTCCTCTTCAGGGCCTCAAAGGCCTCATTCACCTTCTTGAGCCTGCGCTTCTCCCTCAGCGTGGCTGCCCGCCGCCGGTCCACAGACACCGACTTCCTCTTGCACACCTTACACGCCCACGGCAGGCACTGGCCTGGGCAGTGCTCGGGGGTCCCTAGCCCCTTGTCTTCGAGGGGCACTCGGGCCTCGGGGCTCAGGCTGAGCTCAGTCCGCTCATAGCCCGGTGGCTCGAAGCCCTGGAGGTGGACGGGCAGGTAGTTTTCCCCGTCATAGAAGTGGGGTTCCTGGTAGAAGTAGGGGGATGTCTCATACAGCTCCATGGGGTCAGAAAAGACTTGTTCCTGCCACCAGCCCCCAAGCTCCTGCAGCCCCTCACGCCAACTGCTGGGTGCCATTTAAACCCTCCCCGCTGGCATGGAACCAGAGATAAATATAGCCAACGCCACAGAAACCTGAGCCCCCCTCTAAGCTGTTGCTGCACATCAAGACGTTTACAGTGGATTAGATGTGATTCCCCTTCCCTCTCCCCCTGCACACCCCCACCCCTGCCCCCAGCCAGCCTACCCCCATCCGGCTCTTGTGCACGGGTAGGGAGGCCATAGGGTGTAATTTGACTAGTTTTCATTTCTCAACAGCCTCCATGGGGGCTGGGGAGGTGGGGGAGGACACATTCTCCTCTCATCTGCTCCTTTCAATTACTCCTAGCTGGGCGGCCTGCCTGCTTCTAGTCCCACAGAGGCGGGATGGGGGTGGAGGGAGGAGTATGGAGGGGGTAGGTTTAGGCTGGAAGGGGCCTTAAGAAGTCAACTGATTCATCCCCCTGCTTCCTCACAACACCTTACCCAGACTGTATCAGTCAGATGAAACTCTTAGAAAGATTCCCCTCCCAGAGGGTGAGAGTGCTTTAAATTGGGGGCATATATTGATACTCAGTGTCCGAGGTGACAAGGATTGGCAGATGGATTCAACTTCTGGGTTTTCAAAGAAGCTTTGACATCATATGTCGCTTAAGTCTCATGTGATTGGGGATACATTGAGGCAAAAGGAATCTTGTGGTCTTATTTTTCTTTTTTGGTATGTGTCAGTGGAAGTTTTCTCTTTAATACAGCTGGCCAGGGTCAGAGCAGAGATGAGAACTTACAGTCTACATGTCTCCACCTTCCCCACAGAGGCAAGGTCAAGACCTATTAAGCCCTTTGTCTCCTCCCTTTCTCACTCTGAATCATTTATCTGTCCTCCCATGTCACCTCTTCAACTTTGTTTCCTGCCCCATTTAGACACCAGGATCTTCCTGGCTCCTCACTGTGGGTGGGGTAGAAAGGAGAGAAAGCAGAGACCTTCAAACTCAGTTGAAATATGCCCTCTCCTTGACCACTTGGCTTGGTTGTTCTGGTCTTCCCTTCTGAGCCATCAGCTTTATATATATCATGCAGATCTCAAATATCAGGTGGAGAAGGAACTACTTAATCTTCGGGCTTCTTAGTCCACGGACATCTCTCAGCAGAAGATTTGGGGTCTGAGAGGACAGTGGTCCCAATATAGTAGGGGGGCCTCAGAAATCAGCAGTGAACAAGGCTCAGTCTTGGGACTGAAGGATTACAGGGATGCTCAGGGCAGGGTCTCTACCCTTGAGGACCTTACCATCTGGTAGACCCTGCTGGTCACCTGGTTCTACCCAACCCCTGATGCCCGAGTCCCCTTCCCAGGTGGCCATTGTCTGACATCTGTTGTCCTCACAAGGCAGCCCATTCCACTGATGTGCAGGGAGGCCTTCTGGGTTTTGAACTGCGATCTGCTCCCTCTACTATCTTCTATCCTGTGGTCCCAGTTTTTTCCCTAGGGCACTCTGGACTGTGTCTGATTCCTCTTCCTAAGACAGATGAGGCTGATGTTATCAGTTCCAACCAGTGGCAAGGATAACAAGAAGAGGAGGAGCTGTGCTAGGGACTCAGGGAAGACCTCACAGGGAAGGTGAGATCTGAATGGAGCTCGAAAAACCCAGCTTTCCTCCGTCTCATTGTGGTGAGGAGCCAGGAAAATGCTGGTGTCCTTTTGGGGTAAGGAACAGAGATGAGGAGGGGACATAACTAGACAATTTTTTTAAAAAACCCAAGCATTTTGAGGGGGAGCAGCAAGGTCTTAATTTGGTTTTTGGCCTTACCACCGTGATACAGAGTGGCAGCCTGGGGGCTGTGGGTTGTAAACCTTGCTTTGATTCAGACCAGATAGGCTGAAGAAGAATCTCTATTTCTAACATACATCCCATCAAGAAAAGAAAAAATAAAAGAAAACCCTTGTCTCAGTTTACACTCTAATCCTCTGAGTGCTGAGAAAAAAAGTGATGTTGAAGTTACTATAGAAACCCAGAAATTGCACTATTTTGTCCTTTTGGGATCCAGTCTGCCTCACCCCTAAGCAATGTGCCCACATTCTCTAAAAATGGAAGCAGGAGAACCGGGCTTGTTCTGTGATTATTTCTAGGATCTTACTCTCTAGTTGATGAGTGTGGACACTGTGTGAATGTTTAATTACAATGCAAGAGAGAGCTATTTTAATTCAGCAGTAAACATGGGGGCCACGACTAATTGTAAATGAGTGGGTTCATCAAATGAGTGTTGAAGTTTACAGAAAATCAAAGTCACCGAAGGCTGGAAGGGGAGGAGAGCCCTGGGCTGGGTCTTGGAGAAAAGGTAGGATTTGGATGAGAAGAGGAGAGGAGGGTGAAGGGAGCATTGGGTAGATGGGTTTGTATGGAGCTCAGGGTTCAGGTAAGTGGATGATTGGACAAGCCTGCAAAAGATGAGAGGAGGCCCACCTAGGCAGAATGGAGGGACTTGAAATCTGAGGCAAGGAGATGGTACAGAAGACCATGACAGTGACCCAGGAGTGAAGTGCTGAAGACCTGAACAAGCCACTCAGAGGCAAGAGGATGGATTCAACTGGGAGAGGATGTATGTTTCAGCTGGTAAAGGGATGGTACATGTGTATTATAGGGGAGTGGTGGTTGTATTGATGAAAGGGCACCTGGCACATGGAAACACCTCCAAAACATTAGTCCCCTTACTTGCTTTGTCCCCTTCTCCTCTCCTGGCCTCTCCCTCAGGCTATTTCCCTAGCTGTCTTCATTGCCTCTGGGGGACCAAAACAGCAGGGAAAACCTGGCCCCACCCCATGTGTGTATATATTTATTCATTCACTCTTTCATTCAAGGAACAGGTATTGTGCACCTTGTGCTGAGAGTGAGAGTCACTGATGTGAATAAGATGTGGTCTTTCTGCCTGCCAGGTACTCACAGTTGAGTGAGGGAGATGATTATACAAAGTAGATGATAATAGAGTAGGCTAGAAAAAGTGCTAATATAATCCAGAGAAGGAATGTATTCATTTACTCCTTTCTCTGCTCAACTCAATTTCCTGAGAGCCCACTCTCTATTATTCCCCAGGCGTGACTGGACACAGGCAAGAGCAGTAAATAAGATCAGTCCCTGCCCTCAGTTTGGGTGTGAGTTTGGCCTTAGATCTGTGTGACGTTTGCCTCTGACCAAATGTGAGGGCAGGACTGGGAGGTTAGGGGTGACCTTGTGTGTCTAGGTTTCAATGAATCCCTGTCTGTGGATGTGTTTGTGTATGTCTGTCTAAATAAGTGGCTTGGGGACGATGTCAAGTCCCAGCTGTGAAGCACAGACCCTTCCAGGACTGAGAAGACAGGGTGGCCCAGGTGTCTCTCACCTCAGAACCCTAATGGAGCGATTGACCCTTTTCTCTCCTTGTTCCTCTCTTAGAACTGAGCTGAGGAAAAGCTGCCCCTAGAGGCTCCCCCTGCATACTCCTCCACCCCATGAAAACTGCCCTCTGATGGATGGGAACACATTGGTGCCAAGCACAGAACAGCCTTTGTGCTCTGCCACCAGTGGTGATCCATCAGCTCTAACTTGACAGCAGGGCGTCAGGCCTTAATCCTCACCCCTGCTGGCTTGGGCACTCAGGGCCCCCTGCTCTGACCGTAGCCTCCTCCTCCAGCAGTCCTGCTCCCTCCAGAGGAAGCCCTTATCCCTGGCTGGGGCTCCAGGGCCAGGTTGTTGGTGCCCCCACCCTGACTGTCTCAACTTGATTCTATCTATTTGCATGCTGGACTGATCTCATTTGCATGGTAGCGCTTGGATTTCAAAATGCTCAGCGATACCCTTCACCTGCTCCTGACTCTATCCTTCCACATCTGCTGCACACCCAGTCCCAACCCTCCGACTCCCAGCATCTTCCAGTCCCTACAGACCTCACAGGGGGGCTGACCTGGGCTGCTAGTTTGCTTGACTCACATCAAAGCAAGTTTCCCATCCCAGAGTCTCACATGCCTAGGTATAGAGGATCAAGGAGAAGGTTCTGGAAGAGTGGGAGCCTCTGGCTTCTCCAAACAGGCCCCACATTTTGTTTGCCTAGGCTAGTTCTCTGGTATTATGGATGAGGACCAGGTGGGAGGTGGGTGGCGGGAATGCATGTATATTTCAATAGGACCTAGATGCAAGAACATGTCATGCAAATCAGCATTATTTGTGGGGCTTTGTAGCAGGGTGAGAGCAGATCACAGAATCATAGAATGTCAGAGGTGTAAGGTGGTCTAAGGATCAGCTAGTGCACCTTCTTCCTTCTACATACTGGGTGCACAGAGCACTAATGTCAGAAGTGTGAAGAGTGTTGGCTCTTGGACTACCTAGGCTCTTGGACTGCCTCTTAGGCCTCGGGGCTGAATGAAGGTGGTTCCTCTCCCTCTCTGAGGCTGACAGGTGAAGAAGGGTGCTGCAGGTGAGTACATGCTTTCCAGGTGAGCCTGAGGCCACAGGTGGGAGGCAGTGAGGGAACTGGAGGTGCTCTAGGTTTCAAGTGGAGCGTTCAGAGAGACATCAGGAGAGGTAGTGATGGAGAGATGAAAAGAAGACACAGGAGAAGGGTGAGAGACAATAGGCTGGGAAGACCAGGGGGAATCCTGAGGGCTTGAGACAGGAGGAGAGGTTTGGAGGCAGATGGGAGCCAGGGTGGAGAGATGAGGGGGAGGGGAGGGCTCCAGGCCTCCAGAGGCCACACATTGTTTCCATTGAGAACTGAGCATCAAATAACCGCTGGGAAATCCGTCCCTGCCTGGAATCTGGAGCTCAGAGCCAGGCTCATTCATCAAGAATCTCTGGCCTTGGGGTGGGGAAGTGCAGGTCTGGAGGTGGAAGGGGATAGGTCCTTGGGAAGTTAGGGTCATGGAGAGGTGATTGGTAGACACAAAGCACAGAGCTATTTTTTTAAATAACCAGACCAGAGCTTAGGAGAGTGTGTGGCAGTGTGAACCTGAGGGCCTTTGGAAATATAGGTGAGGATTTCTTATGAAATCCCTTTGAGGGCTGGAACTTCAGCTCCTGGTTGAGACAAATACTGGGAGAAAGTTCAGGGCAAGAGGAAGAAGAAACCCTGGATAAGGAGTCAGGGCATATCACTGTCATTTCTCCTCTCTGGTTCTCAACTCCCCTGTTTGTAAATCAAGATGCTGGATTGAATGATTCAAACGGCCCTTTGAGAGGTGACATTCTTTTTCTGACTCAGCATGTGGGGCTGGGGGAAGTGCTCCTGGGGTCAGGGGTAGGAGGGCTGTTTTTTTTTTGTTGTTGTTGTTGTTTTTTGCAGTATGTGGGCCTCTCACTGTTGTGGCCTCTCCCGTTGCGGAGCACAGGCTCCGGACGCGCAGGCTCAACGGCCATGGCTCACGGGGCCAGCCGCTCCGCGGCATGTGGGATCCTCCCAGACCGGGGCACGAACCCGTGTCCCCTGCATCGGCAGGCGGACTCTCAACCACTGCGCCACCAGGGAAGCCCCAGGAGGGCTGTTTTGAGTGTTGTTTGAATCAGACCTAGCTCTGAAGGTGAACTCAGGATCAGAGAGGGCAGGTTTCCTTGGATATTTTGTCCCTTCCCATCTCCACTTCTGCTCCCATATTTAATCTCACTGAAAGGCAACTGGAATGTTCTCTGGACCCATTTCAGCCTACCTAGAACTGCCTAGCATGTATTTGTCATACTCCTCTCTGAACAGCACCCCCTCTCCTGTCCCCCTTCCCTTCCAGCCTCTCAATTCTGCCCTCCCTGTGGGCCGAGAGCCCTAGCATGCCACCCCACCCCCCTTCTACTCCCTGGACAGCTTCTATTTCTGCCTCTTTGACAAGTTGTGACATATTTGGGAGCAGCTGCTGACTGGGTGGAGGTGCCTTTGCTTTTCTCCCAGCTCTGTCTTCTCCTCCCCAATACCTCTCCCAATAGCCACCTCTTCCCAGAATGTGCTATAAGACCCTCCCTGCATTCCTCTCTCTGGAACTCAGGCACCCAGCTTTTCCTAGGTTCCTGCAGGGGTGGCCAAGGCTCTAGACTGATATGGAGGGAGCCTTGTGGGACAGGAAGTCAGGTGGCCAGGTGTAGGGGATAGGATCTCTTCTGCCATGTCCCAGGCTATATGGTTTGAGGCAAGTCTCTTCCCCTCTGGGATTCATTTTTCTATCTTTAAAATGGGGATGATGAGTAATGTCTTCCTTGTCAACCATAGTGGTTTTGCCACCTATTTACTGTAGATGACTAATGCCACCACCCAGTAGTTCCTCTCTACCTCTTATCCTTCCAAATCCAATTAGTCAAAAGCCCCTCAACCTCTGTTCCCCTCTGTATCTTAACAATTCCTAGTTTCACATAAAGCCAGGAATTGTTTGAACTTCCACTAGTTTTAGCAAGAACCTCACAAAACCGTCATACCTTAGTAGTAAAATAAAGTAAAAGGTACTCTAGATCTGCTTTTTAAAAGTTTAAAAATAAGCCTCAAGCAAAAGGTCAAACTAATTTAACTTCCTGCCAGAACAAAGTCTAACGCTCTTCAAAGGAATATGATAAAATTCAACACTCAGTTATATAAAATTCACAATGTCAGTTATTCAATCAAAAGTTAGTAGACAGCAGGGCCTCCCTGGTGGCGCAAGTGGTTGAGAGTCCGCCTGCCGATGCAGGGGATACGGGTTCGTGCCCCGGTCTGGGAGGATCCCATATGCCGCGGAGCGGCTGGGCCCGTGAGCCATGGCCGCTGGGCCTGCGCATCCGGAGCCTGTGCTCCGCAACGGGGGAGGCCACAACAGTGAGAGGCCCGCATACCGCAAAAAGAAAAAAAAAAAAAAAAAAAAAAAAAGTTAGTAGACAGCAAAGAAGCAGAAAAAAATGTGACTTACAATCAAGAGAAAAACTAGTAAATTGAAATAGTCAATTGACCCAGAAATGATAGACATGATAGAATTAGCAGATAGGGACGTTAAAAGAGCTATTATAAGTATGCTCAAGAAGCTTAAGGATTTAAAGAAAAACATGAGCATAATGAAGAGAGAAATAGAAGATATAAAAATAAATCAAGGGCTTCCCTGGTGGCACAGTGGTTGAGAGTCCACCTGCCGATGCAGGGGACACAGGTTCATGCTCCGGTCCGGGAAGATCCCACATGCCACGGAGTGGCTGGGCCCGTGAGCCATGGCCGCTGAGCCTGCGCGTCCGGAGCCTGTGCTCCGCAATGAGAGAGGCCACAACAGTGAGAGGCCCGCGTACCACAAAAAAAAAAAAAAAAAAAAAAAAAAAAAAAAAAAAATCAGAATTTCACTGGATAGGATTATGTATTAGTCTGCTTTGGCTGCCATAACAAAATACCATAGACTGGATGGCTTACATAGAATTTTATTTTCTCAGAGCTCTGGAAGCTAGAAGTCTGTAATCAGGGTACCAGCATGGTTGGGTTCTGGTGAGAGCTCTCTTCCTGATTTGCAGATGGTTGCCTTCATGCTGTGTGCTCACGTGACCTTTCCCTGGTGCACAGAAAGAGAGATCAAGCTTTCTGGTGTTTCTTCTTATAAGGGTAATAATCCCATGAGACGAGGCCCCCACCCTCATGACCTAATTAACTCTCCAAAGCCCCATCTTCAAATATCAATACAATTACATTGATTACATTGAGGGATTAGGACTTCAACATATGAATTGGGAGGGGTGTGAATACAAACATTCAGTTCATAACAGATTAATAGCAAATTAGACATTGCAGGGAAAGAGTTCATTGAATCTGTATACAAAGCAATAGGAAAAATCAAAAATGAAACACAGAGAAAAAATATTTTAAAAAGAGCTTCACTGACATGTGGGACACTATCAAGTGGAATAACAGACATGTAATTGTCCCCAGAAAGGGACAGAAAACTATTAGAAGAAATAATGACTAAAATTTTTACAGATTTGATGGAAACTATAAACTCACAAATCTAAGTCACTTAATGAACCCCAGAAAGGATAAAAAGAAAGAAAACCACACCAAGGAACATCATAATCAAACTTCTGAAAATCAGTGATAAAGAGAAAAATTTTAAAGCAGTCAGAGAAAAAGAGGCACATTATGTATAGAAGAACAAAGATTTTTAAAAGCTGCTGATTTATCATCAGATACTATGAGGGACAGAAGATAGTAGAACAACATCGTTAAAGTGTTGAAAGAAAAGAAAATCTATCAAACAAGAATTCTGTACCCAACAAAAAATATCTTTCAAGAATGAAGGTGAGGGGCTTCCCTGGTGGTGCAGTGGTTGAGAGTCCGCCTGCCGATGCGGGGGACGTGGGTTCGTGCCCCGGCCCGGGAAGATCCCACATGCCGTGGAGCGGCTAGGCCTGTGAGCCACGGCCACTGAGCCTGTGCGTCTGGAGCTTGTGCTCCACAACGGGAGAGGCCACAACAGTGAGAGGCCCGCGTACCACAAAAAAAAAAAAAAAAGAATGAAGGTGAAATAAAGACTTTGTTTCAAACAAAGATAAGCTAGCAGAATTTATCATCAGGAGATAATTCACTATAATAAACATTAAGGAAGTTCTTTAGGCAGAAGGAAAATGATACAAAATTGAAACTTGCATCTACATAAAGGAATGAAGAGCATCAGAAGTGGTAAACATGTGGGTAAATATAAAAAGACTTTCCCCCCTGCATTAAAAAATTTCTTTAAAAGATAGTTGTCTATTTAAAGCAAAACTAATAACAATGTACTGTAGGGTTCATAACATAAAAATAAACTACATGACAACAATTGCACAGAGAATGGGAGGTAGGAGAAGACGTACACCGTTGTTGTAGGGTTCTCACTTAGATGTGAAGTGGTGGAATATTGTCTGAAAGTAACCTGTAATACGTTAAAGAAGAATACTGTCAAAACGAGAGCAACTACTAAAAAATAAAACATAGAGCTATAGCTAATAAGTCAATACTGGAGATAAATTGGAATATTAACCAATACTCAGTCAATCTGGAAGAAGACAGGAAAAGAGGCAAAAAGGAACACAGAGTGATAGGATAAATTGAAAACAATTAGCAAGATGGTAGATTTACACCCAACCATATCTATAATTGCATTAAATATAAATCAACTAGATTAAAAAAAATAAGATCCAAATATAGGCTGTCTAGAAGAAACTCATGATGCAAATACACAGATAGGTTGAGAGTAAAATGATAGAAAACTGTATACCATGAGAACACTAATCATAAGAAACCTGGAGTGGCTATATTAATATCAGAAAAAGTAGGTTTCAGAACAAAATATTACTTGGCATAAAGGGATACATTATATAATGGTAAAGGGCTCAATTTATCAGTAAAACATGTTAATCTTAAATGTGTATGTACCTAATAACAGACTTTCAAAATACATAAAGCAAAAATTAATGCATAAAGCAAAATACATAAAGACAAAACTAAAGGGAGAAAGAGACAAATCCAAAATTTTAGCTAGAGATTTCAAAAATCCTCTCTCAGTAATTCATAGAACAAGTGGATAAAATCAACATGGAAATAGAAGACTTAAACAACTTATCAATCAATTTTGCCAGTTGACATTAGTAGGATATTCCACCCAACAATAGCTGCACAAGGTTGAGATATGCTGGACCACAAAACAAGTCTCAATAAATTTAAAAATATTGATAATAAAGAGCATGTGCTCTGACCACAATGTGATTAAATTAGAAATCAACACAGAAATTTCTAGAAAACCCCCAAAATATTTGGAAATTAAACTTTTAAATAACTCATGGATCATTACCTATTGAGCCCTTCCAGGCCCTATGCTAAGTGCTAGATAACCTGTAATTCATTGAATCCTCACAATAATTTCTTAAAGTTACTATTACCACCATTTTGCAGATGAGGACCCAGAATTCAGAGAGGGTAGACAGCTGGTGAGTTGTAAAGCTAGGACCAGAAACTCATATCTCTCTAATGCCAATGCCCAGCTCACGATCAGTATGTTATTTAACAGTCAACTAGTTAGAGGATTTGAGATGGGTGCCCCAGAGAGAGCCCTGTTGGGCTTGGGGGTAGGGGGGTATGTGGCTCAGCTGTTGACTTGCTGTTGTCTCCTTATCAACTCCCCTTCCCCAATATTACTTTCAGGCTTGGTGCTCAAGAGCCTTCCCTATGGAAAATCTCCCATTGGATGTTTCCTTGTGTTCTTCCCAACCCCAGTTCCTCTCTGTTTCGGAGCTCCTCTGTCCCTAGCCAGCTCTCTCCATGGCAGGCTCATGGGCCTTTCTCAGGTGCTCTATCTAAACTCTTCACAAGACTTCCTGGTCTTCCTCCTCTAGGAGTCTCACCTTCACGGCCCTCACTTCTGGCTTCCTAATCTCAGCAGACCTGCTTTCTGCCCCAGGCCTGCTTTCTGACCCTTATCCCTGGGCCCTGAGCTCCAAACAAGCCTTAAGACTGCCCATGCTCCTGAGGCAGCCTTCTTGGACCAGAACCACTGTTGCTGGTCACCTGGAATCACCAGGAGTTAGAGTATCCCCCAGACTGTCCAGCACTGCCTACGGGCTTGCTTTTTATTTCTCTTTTATTTTAGAGACCCTTGAGCCAGACTGCCTGGGTTTTAATCCTAGCATTATCACTTTCTAGCTGTGTAAGTGGCTTGACCTCTCTTTACCTCCATTTCTTCATCTGTTTAATAAGGATAAAAATAAGACCTCTCTCATAAAGTTGTTGCTTGGACTAAATGAGCTCGTATTTATATGAATGCTTTTCATGTAGTATATATATACTCAGTAAGCTTTAGCTCCATGATTATTATTGAACCTACCTTTGTCTGTGTGTCCCCCATCAGACTGGGAGCTCTCTAAGAGCAGAAGTAGTGTTTATTCTATCACTCTATCCTCCTGGGAGCTCTCTGGGGAAAGGGGCTGAATCTCCCTAAAGAATGAGAACTACCTGATGTCTCCCCCTTCACACAGGAACTGTGTCTGTGCCTGAATTTCCTTCTTTGCCTGCCCCTAATCACTCTGGGTGTGAATATGTCAGTCCCAGTGGAGCTCCTGGGCAGTGAGGTTGTCTTGGAGAGTGGTCCTGGGAGATGTCTGATCCTGGTGAGAAAGCCATGGGATCCTAGACAAAGATTCCTACCCAGGGCAGGGTGGCCCCCAGAGCGAGCTCGCAGCTCCAGGGACAAGGTCACAAGGCAGCCTCCAAGGACTACTTCTGCTCTTAGGAAGGGGCAAGCCGGGTATTCTCCCTAGACCTTCTGTCCACTCACACCATTCTGAGGATGTCAGCCCCAGACACAATCTTACTCCTTTCTCTCTATCAGAAGATAGGAGATGCAATGTGGTGCAGGGCAAAGATCAGATCAAGATGGCATTGAATCCTAGTCCTGACACTTGCTAGCTGTATGACCTTTTATTCATTTAATATCTTGGAACTTTCATTTTCTCATAGGCAAAATGGTAACTAGAAACCCTGTTTCTCTGAGCATATCACGTACTCAATAACTGTTTGTTGAATGAATGATTGCATATTCATTTCCTTTCTTTTGGGGGGTTTAGAGAACTATATAACCAGTCCTGCCTCTGGTAAGTTGATTCCTGCATCTGTGAGCCAAACAGGTCATCAAGATGACATTTAGTTCACTCGCAGCCTTTAATCCATTCCAAGCACACACTTAAATAAGTTCCCAAAATGGAACCTTGGTAATACATTCCCATTCTTTGGTCATGAGAAAATCCCTTCTAACATCGCTTCATCCCCTCCCTACCCCATCTCTAACGGCACATCACAGGCATGTTTTGTC
This sequence comes from Mesoplodon mirus, assembly GCF_964341445.2. NCBI lineage: Eukaryota > Metazoa > Chordata > Mammalia > Artiodactyla > Ziphiidae > Mesoplodon > Mesoplodon mirus. The sequence goes on along the minus strand of NC_138978.1, from coordinate 153,184,113 downwards.
TTCAACACTTTTCTGTAGCTGGATGGTAGGATGTGTAACTCATTGGGTCAAGAGTCAGGACATCTATACTCTAGTCCTAGGTCTGCTGTTAACCCCAATGTGACCTTGAGAAACAGAAGCTAATATTTACTGAGTCTCTACTGTGAGTTGGCCACTATGCTAAGTGGTCTACATACATTACCTCACTCACTTCTTACAAGTGACACAGTCCCTTTACAAAGAAGAAATCTAAGGCTCAGAGAAGTTAAGAAATTTGTACTAAATCACATAGCTTTTAAGCAGTTAGTTCATGTTTCCCTGACTCCACAGCCTCTTTCAATTGTGCTATGCTGACTTCTCTAGGGGCCTTAGTTTCCCGATCTGTAAAATAAAAGAATTAGATTCGGTGTTCTGGAAGGTCCCATCCAGTTTGACCTTTTGTCACTACCTGCTCAAGGCCTCTGGAAGGATCTTAGGAAACTTCTGCACAGCTTCCTGGCTTTCCCTTTCCTGAGCTTTTCTTTTGTTAGTCTATCTCCAGGCCCTCCTCACAATCCTCTACAGTGAGTCAGTGTGAGACAAGGAACCAAATGTTTCCCCAAGTCAGGGCAGTTCCATCTGCTACGTTCCCTGCATAGCGAGCTGTGGGAACACTGCATTCCACTCTCCAGATCCTGGTGCCTGGAGTATTTTCCCTGAGCCATATTGCCTCTCTGCATTCCCCTCTTTGTGGGAGCTTGGGCCAGCCCAAAGCAGGACCCATTTGCTTTTCTGCCTCTGAAAGCATGTGGCCTCCTGGAAGTAAATGTGTAGTTGGGTTAAACTTGCTTCCTGGGTCCAGGGGCTTTTCCTCAGCAGGCTGTTTCCATTCCTAAAGTTCCAAGCCTCACTCTCAGACCACCCATGGAATTCACACATCAAAACATTCACCAGCTCGTATGTTCCATGTCCTCACCCCATCTTGGCTCCTTAATGGTGGAGACATAGCCCTGACTTCAGATTTCTAGCCATAGTTCACTTCAGCCTATAGTTTGCTTTTCTGCCTTTATAGATGGGGAAGTCGAGGTCTTGGGAGGTGGGTCAGGGGACCAGACTGGGATAGGATCTCAGGCACCTGCCCTTCCCTCACCCTCTTCCTCCATCCCTGGTCTCTTAATAGGGCTGCTTTCACAAACCTGTGTCTGGCTTCCGAAGTCTCCAGTTGTCTTTCTCATCTTTCTTGACTGTATCCAGATGTCTTAAAGTGACAGTTTCCTTTGTTTGCCAGTGAGGTTCTCACGCTTCCTGGTCCAGGAGTGAGGGGAAATGTTTTCTTGCATTCCTGAACCCATAGCCAGCTGCATTCTCCATCTAGTATCACCCAGTGGGTGTTGGAGAGTCAGGGAAATACCCTGGGCCTGAAGTAGGATTGACTCACGGGGGACAATGTGACCATCGTCACCATGTCATCATCAACAGCTACATCATCATTTAGGACTTTCCTGTTTGCCAGGCACTATTTTGTCTCTACAATGTCTCATTAACTAGTTTGTCTCTACAATGATTCTGTGAAGTAGGTATCTTACAAGTTTCAGACTGCGAGTTCTAGTTAAGAAATTTTCTAATGGTACTAACTGAGGATAGATGCAGGATTAGAACCCAGCCTGACCAACCTCAAATTCAGTGGACAGTCTTCTCCACTATGGTCTGCTACCTCAGACTCAGGCCTTGGATGACCTTGGTAACCAACTCCTCTTCAGATTGGGTATACAGTAGGTACCCAGCAAGTGCACATGGTGGCCGTACACTACATGCTTACTAATTAGCTGAGCTAAACAATGGAGCCCACGTCATCAAAGCAAGTCCCTTCTATGGCACAGAGTGAGAGTTCAGGGTCACTTCTCCTCTGGGTTGACCTGAACATCATGGCCCACGTGCTTTGTGACCTGGGGTGAATTCCTAGCCCTTTGGATGTTACTGATACCCTCTGGGAAAAAAAAAAAAAAAAGATGTGGTTCAGAGGGACATAGAATTGTAGACTAATAGAGGTAAGAAGCCCGACACCTTGACCTTAAAAAGGATTGTTGCATTCTGAGGAGTGGATGAGCTGCATCCAGTTGCCTGACGCTTTGTTTATTCTGAGACAGACAGCCTCACTCCTGGAGTCATGAATTTGGGAGCATTCTATCCACCAATTGGCGGGCATGCCTGGCACCAGTGCCTAGCCCTGGGAGTGGATGTTGGCATGATCAGTGGTGCTCATGGCACCTCACTCCCTGCCACACGGAACAGATGGCGCCTCCTGACTTGTCTTCCTTTTGCTTTGCTCTTGCTGGCTGTTCTTGCCAAGGCTTGGTTCTTGGCCTTGGAGGTTGATAGCCAAGATCTTGACTTTTGACCTCCGATATCCCCAACACTCCTCTTCCCCACATTTGCTAACTACAGTGAAATCATAGATGCATAGATAATCAGAGCTGGGAAGAATCTTAGACCAACTGTCTTGTTTTAAAGAGGAAAGACTGAGAACCAGAGAGGAGGAAGTGGCCTGCCTGAGGTGACAGATGGCAGAGTGGAATAAGCCATATTGGACTTCAGCCCCTGCCTGCCTTGTCCTCAAGAGCCAGGATTTATTTATTTAGTAAGCATTTAATGTCTTCTACTTATAGTCACACTGCCTTTATCTGGGTGATCACCTGGATATACACACACACATGCATTGTTCAGAGCTGCCCTTCTGCACCTCTCCTGGGTCTGCCACTTCCCTGTCCCCTTCCCCACCCCCATCAAAGTTCCTGGTCCAGATTTCTATCCCTTAGGTCGCTAAGGGCTGATGTGACAGGGGAAGATATCTAGACCCTTTGCCTCTCCCCCCTCCCACACAAGCCAGGGTACCAGACAGAGAGCTTCACTACTTACAGCTATGAGGTCTTAGGATGGTTATGTACCCTCACCAAGCCTCGGTTTTCTCATTTTCTCATTTTACAAATAAATGCACTTACCTTAGTGCCTGGCACCCAGTCAGCTAATAACATGTTAGTTATTATTATTAGTGGGACTATTATTATTCCTAAAAGCAGCGATTCTTGGGAGGGCTTCCCACTAACCTGGAGGATGGAGCTCAGGCTCCATAACCTTTCCATGGTGGAACACCCCCTCCCCAAATACACCAAAACCCACATTCTAGGAGTCCTTGTGGAGGTCTCAGTCCTTACCCTGGCTTCATCCATTGTCAGCCAAGCCACTGGCATTTCACGGATCTCAGCTCTGCGTGTTATAAGTTATAAATAACCCCCAGCCATCTGTTCTCTGAAACCCCAATACTGAGACCAAAAGCAGAAGCTTCCCTATCCTTCCCCATCTTATTGTGCTTCTGGCAGGATTTTAATTTTCTCTGCTTTGGAATTTAAATCTCTTCCCTTTTGTGCCTTCTTCCCCAACCCCAAGCCTGTGTGTGGAATTTCTGTCATTGCAAATATTGAGGAAATCTCTGGGGAACAGTTCTCTTGAGAAGGAAGTGCCTGTTTAAGGAAATTGCATGGAAACAGTGTACTCCCTCCTCAACCCTTGGCCGGGCAGGACCAGCAGCTGCAAGGCAGATGGAATGTGCACAGAAAACGTGAGGGGACTGTGAGACAGGTATCACCCAAGGCAAAGGGACTCAGAAGCAATGGCTTTCTAAGTCCCTAGAGCTAAGCAAGCCCTCAACCTTGTTGGAGGGAATAAGGTGAGAGACCTTGGGATCTTTCTTCACTCTCATTCCCTACCCCTAAAAACACATATTCTGCATAAGGCCTCTGTACCTCAGCCCCTCTCAACCTGCCAAAGTGATAATTAGCTAATCTGGGTGACCATATGTTATGGACTGAATGTTTTGTCCTCCCCAAATTCGTATGTGAATGATATGATAATGTGATGATATTTGGAGATGGGGCCTTTGGGAGGAAATGTTAGATGAGGTCATGAGGGTGGGACCCTCATGAGTGGATTAGTGCCCTTATAAGAAGAGGTACCAGAGAACTTGCTTTCTCTCTACATGCATCGAAAAAAGGCCACATGACCAGAGCAAGAAGGCAGATATCTGCAAGCCAGGAAGAGAGTCTTCACCAGAATCTGACCCTGCTGGCACCCTAATCTTGGACTTCCAGCTTCCAGAACTGTGAGAAAATAAATTTCTGCTATTTAAGCCACCCAGTCTATGGTATTTTATTATGGCAGCCTGAGCCAATGTTATATTCTATATAAACAGAATGGTTAGAACATTCCCTCTTCTCAGGAAGAGCATTTCGACAAGGCCTTCCTGGAGACAATGTCAACAACTGTGGTCTACTCCTTAGTGAAACCTGGTACAGAGGCAGCCATGTTTTTTCCATCATGAGCCACATGATCAGAAATCTGTACTAAAGATTTATATTTTACATATATTTATATGTAAATATATAATTTACATATATTTACATAAAAGACAAAGTTTTAATTGTATCAAAATTTACTAATTATAAATTAATATTTATAAGGTATACAGTATAAAAACAATTTAACAAACACTTGTATTCCCACCATCCAGTTTAAAAAAGAAAACATGACAGCATTGCCTTTGAATGCCTCCCTGATCTCATCCATTCCCTCCTTAATCTGAGGTAACCCTCATCATTAATTTTGTGCTTATAATTCTTTTGGTTTTCTTTACAGTTTTAGCATGTTTTTAATCCCTAAATGGCATAATGTTTGATTTTATGTGTTTCTGAATACTTTATCAGTGGAGTCAAAGTGTACATCTTCTCTTGTGACTAACTTCTTTCATCCGTGTTATGTGTACTGCAATTCATTTTCTTTTCTTTGTAGTGCAGAATTCCATTGTGTGAATACATCCCAACTAACTTCTCAATTCTATTGCTGATAGAAACTATTTTTTTCCCAGTTTGAGAGTACTGAATACTATGCTACAACAAATATTCTTCTTCATGTCTGCTGATGCATGTGTAGAAGAGTTGCTCTAGGCTATATACATAGAAATAGAATTGCTGGCTCACAGAGTATATGCATCTTAAACCTTGTTAGATAATGTAAAAACTGTTTTCCAAGGTACTTGCACCAATTTATACTTGCACTAATGATGATATTTTCAGACTTAATTTTTGTTCGTTTGTTTGTTTGTCTGAAGAAAACAAAATGGCATCTCTTGTGGTTAAAATTTGCATATCCCTGATGACTAATGAATATTTTTTGAGATTTTTTTTGGCTATTCATATTTCTTCATTTGTGAAATTCCTCTTCAAGTATTTTGCCCATGTTTCCATTAGATTGTTTGTCATTTTCTTATTGATTGTAGGGGTTTAAGGGCTCCTCATATATTCTCAGTAGGAGTCCTTTGTCAGATATATGTATTACAAATATCTTTTCCCACTCTGGTTTGCCTTTTCACTCTCTTAAGATGCCTTTCCACTTCTTTTCCTTTAGAGTTAATGCTTTTAGTTCCTATTTAAGAAATATTTGCCTACTGCAAGGTCATGAAGGTACTCTTTTCTGTTTTCTTCCAGAAATTTTATTGTTTAACCTTTACATCAGGTCTCTTTGTCTGGAACTGAGTTTTGTATGTGATGTGAAGCTGTTGGTTACCTCAGTGGTGAAAGCTGTCCATGTCTTCTGTGGAGCAGGCCTCTGAGATCTGTGACAATGCAGCTGTCATGGGAGCTGTTGAGGTCCTTAGTGACAGAGGCTTCCAGAGTTCTCCATAGAGCAGACCACTGGGAACTATGATGACACTGATACTTATAGCTCCTTCCCTTCTTCTTTATTCCTAGTCATCTCCAGACATCTCAGCCAAGCCAATCTCCCTAATAATCTTCTGGTGTGGCAGATTCTCTTTGTTTTTTGTTCCGCGGTGTTGCTGTAGTTCTTAACTGGACTCTTGGGCCCTCCCGGAGCTATTTTTGTTTGCAGATGGCTGTCTGTTAGTTGTTGGGAGAAAAGTACTGCTATCTCTTACTCTGCCATCTTGCTGATGTCACTCCAAGGTTAGTTTTGCTGTTTATAAAATGCTACATATGGTTATTTGTTTTCCACACTTTGAAGATGTCATTCCATTGTCATCTGGCTTTCATTGTTTCTCTTGAAAGGTTCACTAATTGTATTATAGTTGCTCCTTTGCAACAATGTTTGTTTTTACTCTGCCTCCTTTTAACATAGTCTCTTTGGTTTTGTTTTCTCTAGTTTACTATGATATATTTAGATTTGGGGGAGGAGGGTGGTTTTATGGATGTTCTTCAGTCTGTGGCTTCATTTTGAAATATTCTAAGATTTGGAATACTTCTATGTGAAGTATCTCTTCATATACTGCATCTGTCTTATTCTTTTCCCTTTCCTCTGGCACTCCAATTACATGTATGTTGGGATTTTAACTATGTACTATATGTCTCACACATTTTCCACCCTTTTGGGGGTATGTATTTTAATCTGAATATTTTCTATTGCTTCATCTTCCAATTTACCAGTACTCTCTTCTGCTTTGTGTAATCTGCTGTTAAACTCATCAAATGAATTCTTAATCTATGGTATTGTATTTTTCAGTCCCAGGATTTCCATTCAACTCAAATTATTTTCTTAAATACATTAATCATAATTATTTTAAAGTCTGTATCTGGTAAATAGAAAATCTGAATCACCTATGTGTCTGTGTTTTCTTTTGGAGGGAGGGGTCTTTTTTTTCTTGGATTTTAATCTTTCTTATGTTGTCAATTTTCAATTATTTGCTGGATATTGTTTTTCTCAGAAGCTGTAGAAGCTCTCAATGATGTTAACTTCCTCCAAGTAAGGCTTTAATTGTCTTGTGGTAGGTTATGATCAGATTAACTTGATCCAATTGAGACTTATCTGTTTCCATGTTATCCTTACTTCTAGGCTATCTGATGGCTAAGCTGAAAGCCTGGGGCCCTGAACTCTAATTTTGTCTCCCCTGATCCATAAGCATTACCAAAAGTTTCTACTTGCTTTCTTTTTTTTTTTTTCGCTTTTTATTTTATTTTATTTTTAACATCTTTATTGGACTATAATTGCTTTACAATGGTGTGTTAGTTTCTGCTATATAACAAAGTGAATCAGCTATACATATACATATATCCCCATATCTCTTCCCTCTTGCATCTCCCTCCCTCCTACCCTCCCTATCGCACCCCTCTAGGTGGTCACAAAGAACCGAGCTGATCTCCCTGTGCTATGCAGCTGCTTCCCACTAGCTATGTATTTTATATTTGGTAGTGTATATATGTCCATGCCACTCTCTCACTTTGTCCCCGCTTACCCTTCCCCCTCCCCGTACCCTCAAGTCCATTCTCTAGTAGGTCTGCATCTTTATTCCCGTCTTGCCCCTAGGTTCTTCATGACCTTTTTTTTTTTTAGATTCCATATATATGTGTTAGCATATGGTATTTGTTTTTCTCTTTCTGACTTACTTCACTCTGTATGACAGACTCTAGGTCCATCCACGTCACTACAAATAACTCAGTTTCATTTCTTTTTATGGCTGAGTAATATTCCATTGTATATATGTGCCACATCTTCTTTATCCATTCATCTGTCAATGGATACTTAGGTTGGTTCCACCTCCTGGCTATTGTAAATAGAGCTGCAATGAACATTGTGTTACGTGACTCTTTTTGAATTATGGTTTTCTCAGGGTATATGCCTAGTAGTGGGATTGCTGGGTTGTATGGTTGTTCTATTTTTAGTCTTTTAAGGAACCTCCATACTGTTCTCCATAGTGGCTGTATCAGTTTACATTCCCACCAACAGTGCAAGAGGGTTCCCTTTTCTCCACACCCTCTCCAGCATTTATTGTTTTCTACTTGCTTTCTTGAAGCTTTTCCTCACATGTGCGCAACTTAGGCACATTTGTCTTGATTGAAAATTGTCTTTAGAATGTTGGGCTCAACGGAGCACATTTCCCTTTTCTTTGGATCTTGGCTCTTCAAGTCCTGGCTGCCAGCTTTGTGCCTTCAAACACTTTTATCCAGCTTTTAAAGTTCTCAGTGTGAGGAGTAATCTGATACCAATTATTTTTTCAGAGGTAGACATATATTCCCTCTTAGATGAAAAACTCAATGAGAGCAAGTACCTTGTCTATCTTGTTCATCACTGTATCCTAGTGTCTAGAGCAGTGACTAGAATATAGTAGGTGCTTAATAAATGGGACAGCCCAGTCCTTGGCTTCTACATGGGTCATAGCAGTTATCTGATTTGCCCCCTGCACTGCAGGTGAACTTCAAAACCTGGTTGGATGCTGCACCTGAACCACAATGGCATCTCTTGGAATTTTGATTGGAATTGCATTGAAACTATAAAATAATTTTGAGAATTTGGCATCCTTATAATTTTGAGGAGAACTGACATATTTATATTTTGTGTATTCTAAACCATAAATAAGATGTCTCTCTCCATTTATTTTGTTCACCAAGAAAGACAACCTAATACAAGATTCTATAGCCAAGCTGCTTTGGTTCAAATCCTACCTCTGTCACTCAGTGGATTTGTAACTTTGTGATATTTTCTAGTTTCCTTAACTGTAAATGGGATGATTATAATAAAAGTCCCTTTCTCATAGGAGTCGTTATGAGGATTTATTAGGTTAATAATTGTAAAGCATTAGAATTACTTGACATGCAGTAGGTTCTGCACAAGTGTTTGTTACATGAAATAATGATTTTCCTTTAATGTTTTTCAATAAAGTTTTAAATATTTCTTCATAAAAATCATGCAGTCTTTTGTTAGATTTATTCCTAGTTACTTATATTTTGATGTTACTTTATTTTTTTTTTTATTTTTATTTTTTCTGTACGCGGGCCTCTCACTGTTGTGGCCTCTCCCGTTGCGGAGCACAGGCTCCGGACACACAGGCTCAGCGGCCATGGCTCACGGGCCCAGCCGCTCCGCGGCATATGGGATCCTCCCAGACCGGGGCACGAACCCGTATCCCCTGCATCGGCAGGCGGACTCCCAACCACTGCGCCACCAGGGAGGCCCTGATGTTACTTTAAATGGCTATAGTTTTAAAGGTTACATTCTTTATCTGTTTTTGCTGGTTCATGGAAATAAAATTAAGTGAAATTGATCTTCATATATTGATTTTTTTTGGCCAGTAACCTTGCAAAATGCTTGTATTTATACTAATCATTTACCTGTGGATTTCTTAGGATTTGCCAATAGATGATCTTATCACCTGTGAAAAATAACAATTTTGGTTCCTCCTTATTAATTCTTATAACTTTCCTCTCTCTCTTCCTTTTCTCCTTTCCCTCCTCTGTGTCTTGCTTAAAACGTCTAGGTCAGTGGGGTGATAATGTACATTCTCCTCTTGTTCCTGGTCTTGTAGAGAAGATTTCAAGTATTTACCATTAAGAATAATGTTCACTGTGAGTTTTAAAAAGCTATCTTTTATCAATTTCCTTCTGCTTCTAGTTTGCTGAGAGTTTTTATCATGAATGGAGAATCAATCAAATGCTTTTTTCAGCAGCAAGAAAGATGATTTTTCTCCTTTAGTCTGTTAATGTGGTGAATTGTATTAATTAATTTTTTAAACAATTATAAGGCAACTTTTATTTCTAGAATTAACCCATCTCTGTCAAGATGTAGTACATTTTTACATGTTGCTCTATCTGGTTGCTAATATTTTGTTTAGATTTTGCATGTATGTTAATAAACAAAATGGCCTAAAATTCTGTTCTCATGCTTTTTTTAAATCTAGCTTTGGTGTTAATATTATTCTAGGTTCATGAAATGAGTTCACAATTTTTCATTGTTTATATTTCTGGAAGAGTTTTTATAAGATTGAAATTACTTAATTCTTGAATTTTTGGTAGAACTACTGACTCAATTTCTTTACTGGCTAAAAGACTATTCAGATTTTTTTTCTTCTTGAGTTAGTTTTGGTAAGTTATTTTTTTAAAGAAAATTTTCCATTTCACCTAAATTTTCAAATATTTGGCACAAAATTTTTCTTAATATTATCTTATTATCTTCTTAAAGCCCTTGTAGCCTATGTAAATTTGTGTCCTCCCTTTACATTCCTGATATTTTTGAGTTGTGTCTTCTTTTTTTCACTTGATCATTCTTGCCAGAGTTTCAGCACTTTTATTAGACTTTTTAAAAAACAAAATTTGATATTATTGATTTGCTGTATTATTTTCTATTTTATTAACTCTGGTTCTTATCATTTTCTTCCTTCAATTTCTTTGAGCTTAATCTATTGTTCTTTCTTGAACTTCTTTTATTTATTTTTTAATTATAGTTGATTTACAATATTATATTAGTTTTGGGTGTACAGCATAGTGATTAAATATTTTTATAATTTATACTCCATTTAAAGTTATTGTAAAAATTTGCTGTATTCCCTGTGCTGTACACTATATCCTTGTATCTTATTTGTTTTATACATAGTAGTTTGTACCTCTTAATCCCTTACCCCTCTCTTGCCCCTCCTCCTTTCTTCCCCCCACTGGTAACCACTAGTTTGTTCTCTATGTCTGTGAGTCTATTCTGTTTTGTTATATTCATTTGTTGTTTCATTTTTTAGATCCTACATATAAGTGATAACATAGAGTATTTGTCTTTTTCTGACTTATTTCATTAAGAATAATATCCTCCAGGACCATTCATGTTGTTGCAAATGGCAAAATTTCATTCTTTTTTATGGATAAGTAATATTCCATTGTATATATATATGACATATTTTTTATCTATTCATCTGCTGATGGACATTTAAGTTGCTTCCATATCTTGGCTATTGTAAATAATGCTGCTGTGAACTTTGGAGTACATACATCTTTTCAGATTTGTTTTTTTTGTTTGTTTGTTCGTTTTCTTCTGACACATACCCAGAGTAGAATTGCTGAATAATATGATAGTTCTGTTTTTAGTTTTTTGAGGAGCCTCTATACTGTTTTAGATAGTGGCAGCAAAAATTTACATTCCCACTAACAGTGTTCTAGGTTCCCTTTTCTCCACATCCTCGCCAGTATTTGTTATCTATGGTCATTTTGATGATAGCCACTCTGACAGGTATGAGTGTGAGGTGATTTGAATTTCTTAAGTTCAAAGCTTAAAACATCGATTTTCAGTCTGTTTTCTTTTTTTTAATTGAAGTATAGTTGATTTATAATGTTGTGTTAATTTCTGCTGTACAGCAGTGACTAATATATACATATATAGGTTCTTTTTTATACTCTTTTCCATTATGGTTTATCCAAGGACATTGAATGTAGTTCCCTGTGCTATACAGTAGGAACTTGCTGTCCATCTATTCTATATGTAATTGTTTACATCTACTAACCCCAAACTCCCAGTCCAGCCCTCCTCCATCCCACCCCCTTGGCAACCACAAGTCTGTTGTCTATATCTGTAAATCTGATTCTGCTTTGGAGATAAGTTCATTTAGGTCATATTTTAGATTCCACATATAAGTGATATGATATGGTATTTGTCTTTCTCTTTCTGACTTACTTCACTTAGTATGATAACCTCTACTTGCATCCATGTTACTGCAAATGGCATTATTTCATTCTTTTTCATGGCTGAGTAGTATTGACTCATATACATGTACCACATCTTCATTATCCATTCATCTATTGATGGACATTTAGGTTGTTTCCATGTCTTGGCTATTGTGAATAGTGCATGTATCTTTTCAAATTATAGGTTCGTCTGGATATATACCCAGGAGTGGGATTGCTGGATCATTTAGTGAATCTATTTTTAGTTTTCTGAGGAACTTCCATACTGTTTTCCATAGTGGCTGTACCAACTTACATTGCCACCAATGGTGTAGGTGGCAATACTACTACTTATCTCCACACCCTCTCTAGCATTTGTTATTTGTAGACTTTTTAATAATGGCCATTTTGACTGGTATGAGGTGATACCTCATTGTAGTTTTGATTTGCGTTTCTCTAAACATTAGCAATGTTGAGCATCTTTTCATTTGCCTATTGGCCATCTGTATGTCTTATTTGGAGAAATGTCTATTTAGGTCTTTGGCTCATTTTTCAATTGGGTTGTTTGTTTTTTTGTTTTTGTTGAGTTGTGTGAGTTGTCTGTACATTTTGGAAATTAAGCCCTTGTCAACTGCATTGTTTGCAAATGTTTTCTCTCATTCCATATCTCGTCTTTTTGTTTTGTTTATGGTTTCCTTGGCTGTGCAAAAAGCTTGTAAATTTGATTAGGTCCCATTTGTGTATTTTTGTTTTTATTTCTATTGCCTTGGGAGATTGACCTAAGAAAACTTTGGTACAATTTATATAAGAGAATGTTTTGCCTAAGTTCTCTTCTAGGAGTTTTATGGTGTCTTATCTTATGTTTAAGTCTTTAAGCCATTTTGTATATGGTGTGAGGGTGTGTTCTCACTTCATTAATTTACATGCAACTGTCCAGCTTTCCCAGCATGACTTGCTGAAGATACTGTCTTTTCCTTATTGTATATTCTTGCCTATTTTGTCAAAGATTAATTATCCATAGGTGTGTGGGTTTATTTCTAAGCTCTCTATCCTGTTCTATTGATCTGTATATCTGTTTTAGTGCCAATACCACACTGTTTTGATTACTGTAACTTTGTAGTATTGTCTGAAGTCTGGGAGGGTTATGCTTTGTTCTTTTTCCTCAGGATTGCTTTAGCAATTCTGGGTCTCCTATGGTTCTATATAAATTTCAGGATTATTTTTTCTAGTTCTGTGAAAAATGTCATGGGTAATTTGATAGGGATCACATTAAATCTGTATAATGCTTTGGCTAGTATGGACATTTTAACAATATTAATTTTTCGAATCCAAGAGCACAGAGTATCTTTCCATTTCTTTGAATCATCTTGAGTTTCCTTTATTAATGTTTTACAGTTCTCAGCATATAGCTCTTTCACCTCCTTGGTCAGGTTTATTCCTAAGTATTTTTTTTAGTGCAATTTTAAAAGGTTTTTTTTTTTTCATTCTCTTTCTGATATTTCACTGTTACTGTAAAGAAATGGAACTGATTTCTGAATGTTAATCTTGTATCCTGCTACCTTCCTGAATTCATTGATTAATTCTAGTAGTTTTGTGTGGAATCTTTAGGGTTTTCTATATAAAGTATCATGTTACCTGCATATGATGACAATTTTACCTCTTTCCTTCCAATTTGGATACATTTTATTTCTTTTTCTTGTCTGTTGGCTGTGGCTAGGACTTCCAATACTAAGTTGAAAAGAAGTGGTGAGAGTGGGCATCACTGTCTTGTTCTAGATTTTAGCAGGAGGGCTTTCAGGTTTTTACTGTTGAGTGTGATATTGGCTGTGGGTTTGTCATAAATAGCTTTTATTTTATTTTATTTTATTTTGATTTTTTATTGGAGTATAGTTGCTTTACAGTGTTGTATTAGTTTCTGCTGTGCAGCAAAGTGGATCAGATGTACGTATACGTATCTCCACTCTTTTTTAGATTTTCTTCCCATTCAGGTCACCACAGGGCACTGAGTAGAGTTCCTTGTACTATACAGTAGATTCTCATTAGTTATCTATTTTACATAGATATATATGTCAATCCCCATCTGTCTATTCGTCCCACCCCCTTTCCCTGCCTTGGTAACCATAAGTTGTTCTCTACATCTGTGACTCTACTTATGCTTTGAAAATAAGTTCATCTGTACCATTTTTCTAGATTCCACATATAAACGATATTATACAATATTTATTTTTCCCTTTGGGCTTACTTCACTCTGTATGACAGTCTCTAGGTCCATCCATGTCTCTGCAAATGGCACTGTTTTGTTCCTTTTTATGGCTGAGTAATATTGCATTGTATATATGAACCACATCTTCTTATCCATTCCTCTGTCGATGGGCATTTATGTTGCTTTCGTGTCTAGGCTATTGTAAATAGTTCTGCAATGAACATCGAGGTGCATGCATCCTTTCGAATTATGTTTCTTTCTGGATATACGCCTAGGAGTAGGATTGCTGGATCATATGGTAATTCTAGTTTTAGTTTTGTCAGGAACCTCCATACTGTTCTGCATAGTGGCTCTACCAATTTACATTTACACCAACAGTGTAGGAAGGTTTCTTTTTCTCCACACCCTCTCTAGCATTTATTGTTTGTAGATTTATGATGATGGCCATTCTGACTGGTGTAAGGTGATACTTTTGTAGTTTTGATTGGCATTTCTCTAATAATTAGTGATGTTAAGCATCTTTTCATGTGCCTGTTGGCCATCTGTATGTCTTCTTTGGTGAAAAGTCTATTTAGGTTTTCCACCCATTTTTTATTGGGTTGTTCGTTTTTTTGACACTGAGCTACATAAACTGTTCGTGTGTATTGGAAATTAATCCCTTGTCAATTGCTTCATTTGCATATACTGTCTCCCATTCTGAGGGCTGTCTTTTCATTTTGTCTGTCATTTTCTTGGCTGTGCAAAAGCTTTTAAGTTTAGTTAGATCCCTTTTCTTTATTTTTGTTTTTATTTTCATTACTCTAGTGGTGGATTGAAAAAGATCTTCCTGTGATTTATGTCAAAGAGTGTTCTGCCTATCTTTTCCTCTAAGAGTTTTATACTATCCAGCCTCACATTTAGGTCTTTAATACATTTTGAGTTTATTTTTGTGTATGGTGTTAGGGAGTGTTCTAATTTTATTCTTTTACATGCCACAGTCCAGTTTTCCCAGCACCACTTATTGAAGAGGCTGTCTTTGCTCCACTGTATATTCTTGCCTCCTTTGTCATACACTAGGTGGCCATAGGTGCATGGGTTTATCTCTGAACTTTCTATCCCGTACCATTGATCTATATTTCTATTTTTGTGCCAGTAGCATACTGTTTTGATTACTACAGCTCTGTAGTGTAGTCTGAAGTGAGGGAGCCTGATTCCTCCAGCTTCATTCTTCTTTCTCAAGATTGTTTTCACTATTCGGGGTCTTTTGTGTTTCCATACAAAAGGTAAAATTTTTTGTTCTAATTCTGTGAAAAATGATCTTGGCAACTTGATAGGGATTGCATTGAATCTGTAGATTGCTTTCGGCAGTATAGTTATTTTCATTATATTGATTCTTCCAGTCCAAGAATGTGGTATATCTCTCCATCTATTTGTGTCATCTTTGCTTTCTTTCATCAGTACCTTACAGTTTTCTGAGTACAGGACTTTTGCCTCCTTAGGTAGGTTTATTCCTAAGTATTTTATTCTTTTTGATATGATGGTAAATGGGATTGTTTCCTTAATCTCTTTCTGATCTTTCGTTGTTAGTATATAGGAATGCAAGAGATTTCTGTGAATTAATTTTGTATCCTGAGACTTTACCAAATTCATTGATGAGCTCTAGTAGTTTTCTGGTAACATCTTTGTTTGTTTCTTTGTTGTTGTATGTTTTTTTCACATCTTTATTGGAGTATAACTGCTTTACAATGGTGTGTTGGTTTCTGCTTTATAACAAAGTGAATCAGTTATACATATACCTATGTTCCCATACCTCTTCCCTCTTGCATCGCCCTCCCTCCCACCCTCCCTATCCCACGCCTCTAGGTGGTCACAAAGCACCGAGCTGATCTCCCTGTGCTATGCGGCTGCTTCCCACTAGCTATCTATTTTACGTTTGGAAGTGTATATATGTCCATGCCACTCTCTCACTTTATTACAGCTTACCCATCCCCCTCCCCATATCCTCAAGTCCATGCTGTAGTAGGTCTGTGTCTTTATTCCTGTCTTGCCCCTAGGTTCTTCATGACCATTTTTTTCCCTTAGATTCTGTATATATGTGTTAGCATGTGGCATTTGTTTTTCTCTTTCTGACTTACTTCACTCTGTATGACAGACTCTAGGTCCATCCACGTCACTACAAATAACTCAATTTCGTTTCTTTTTATGGCTGACTACTATTCCATTGTATATATGTGCCACATCTCCTTTATCCATTCATCTGTTGATGGACACTTAGGTTGGTTCCACATCCTGGCTATTGTAAATAGAGCTGCAATGAACATTTTGGTACATGACTCTTTTATTTTTTCTTGCGCTACGTGGGCCTCTCAAAGCTGTGGCCTCTCCCACTGCAGAGCACAGGCTCTGGATGCGCAGGCCCAGTGGCCATGGCTCACAGGCTCAGCCACTCCGTGGCACGTGGGATCCTCCCGGACCGGGGCACGAACCCGCGTCCCCTGCATTGGCAGGTGGACTCCCAACCACTGCGCCACCAGGGAAGCCCCACATGACTCTTTTTGAATTATGGTTTTCTCAGGGTATATATCCAGTAGTGGGATTGCTAGGTCGTATGGTAGTTCTATTTTTAGTTTTTTAAGGAACCTCCATACTGTTCTCCATAGTGGCTCTATCAATATACATTCCCACCAACAGTGCAAGAGTGTTCCCATATCTCCACACTCTCTCCAGCATTTATTGTTTCTAGATTTTTTGATGATGGCCATTCTGACTGGTGTGAGATGATATCTCATTGTAGTTGTTTCTTTTTTTTTTTTCCGGTACGCAGGCCTCTCACTGTTGTGGCCTCTCCCGTTGCAGAGCACAGGCTCCGGACGCACAGCCTCAACGGCCATGGCTCACAGCCCAGCCGCTCCACGGCATGTGGGATCTTCCCAGACCGAGGCACGAACCCGTGTTCCCTGCATCGGCAGGCGGACTCTCAACCACTGCGCCACCAGGGAAACCCTCATTGTAGTTCTGATTTGCATTTCTCTAGTGATTGATGATGTTGAGCATTCTTTCATGTGTTTGTTGGCAATCTGTATATCTTCTTTGGAGCAATGTCTATTTAGGTCTTCTGCCCATTTTTGGGTTGGGTTGTTTGTTTTTTTGTTATTGAGATGCATGAGCTGCTTGTAAATTTTGGAGATTAATCCTTTGTCAGTTGCTTCATTTGCAAATATTTTCTCCCATTCTGAGGGTTGTCTTTTGGTCTTGTTTATGGTTTCCTTTGCTATGCAAAAACTTTTAAGTTTCATTAGGTCCTATTTGTTTATTTTTGTTTTTATTTCCATTTCTCTAGGAGGTGGGTCAAAAAGGATCTTTCTGTGATTTATGTCATAGAGTGTTCTGCCTATGTTTTCCTCTAAGAGTTTGATAGTGTCTGGCCTTACATTTAGGGCTTTAATCCATTTTGAGTTTATTTTTGTGTATGGTGTTAGGGATTGTTCTAATTTCATACTTTTACATGTAGCTGTCCAGTTTTCCCAGCACCACTTATTGAAGAGGCTGTCTGTTCTCCACTGTATATTCTTCCCTCCTTTATCAAAGATAAGGTGACCATATGTACATGGGTTTATCTCTGGGCTTTCTATCCTGTTCCATTGATCTATATTTCTGTTTTTTGCCAATACCATACTGTCTTGATTACTGTAGCTTTGTAGTATATTCTGAAGTCAGGGAGCCTGATTCCTCCTACTCCATTTTTCTTTCTCAAGATTGGTTTGGCTATTCAGGTTCTTTTGTGTTTCCATACAAATTGTGAATTTTTTTGTTCTAGTTCTGTGAAAAATGCCAGGGGCAGTTTGATATGGTAACATATTTAGAAGTTTTATGTACAGTATCATATCATCTGCAAACAGTGACAGTTTTATATCTTCTTCTCCAATTTGGATATCTTTTATTACTTTTTCTTCACTGATAGTTGTTAGCTAGGGCTTCCAAAATTGTGTTGAATATAAGTGGCAAGAGTGGACATCCTTGTCTTGTTCCTGATCTTAGAGGAAATGCTTTCAGTTTTTCACCATTGAGAATGATGTTGGCTGTGGGTTCGTCATATATGGCCTTTATTATGTTGAGGTAGGTTCCCTCTATGCCCACTTTCTGGAGAGTTTTTATCATAAATTGGTGTTGAATTTTGTCAAACACTTTTTCTGCATCTATTGAGATGATCATATGGATTTTATTCTTCAGTTTGTTAATATGGTGTATCACATTGATTGATTTGCATATATTGAGGAATCCTTGCATCTCTGGGATAAATCCCACTTGACCATGGTGTATTATCATTTTACTGTGTTGTTGGATTTGGTTTGCTAGTATTTTGTTGAGGATTTTCCGTCTATGTTCATCAGTGATACTGGCCTGTAATTTTCTTTTTTTGTAATATCTTTGTCTGATTTTGGTATCAGGGTGATGGTGGTCTCCTAGAATGAGTTTGGGAGTGTTCCTCCCTCTGCAAGTATTTGGAGGAATTTGAGAAGGATAGGTATTAGCTCTTCTCTGAATGTTTGATAGAAGTCACCTGTGAAGCCATCTTACCCTGGACTTTTTTTTTTTTTTTTTTTTTTTTAGTTTCTGCTTTATAACAAAGTGAATCAGTCATACATATACATCTGTTCCCACATCCCTTCCCTCATGCATCTCCCTCCCTCCCACCCTCCCCATCCCACCCCTCCAGGCGGTCACAAAGCACCGAGCTGATCTCCCTGTGCTCTGTGGCTGCTTCCCACTATCTATCTACCTTACGTTTGGTAGTGTATATATGTCCATGCCTCTCTTTCGCTTTGTCACAGCTTACCCTTCCCCCTCCCCATATCCTCAAGTCCATTCTCAAGTAGGTCTGTGTCTTTATTCCCGTTTTACCCCTAGGTTCTTCATGACATTTTTTTTTTAATTCCATATATATGTGTTAGCATACGGTATTTGTCTTTCTCTTTCTGACTTACTTCACTCTGTATGACAGACTCTAGGTCTATCCACCTCATTACAAATAGCTCAGTTTCGTTTCTTTTTATGGCTGAGTAATATTCCATTGTATATATGTGCCACATCTTCTTTATCCATTCATCCGATGATGGACACCTAGGTTGTTTCCATCTCCGGGCTATTGTGAATAGAGCTGCAATGAACATTTTGGTACATGTCTCTTTTTGAATTATGGTTTTCTCAGGGTATATGCCTAGTAGTGGGATTGCTGGGTCATATGTTAGTTCTATTTTTAGTCTTTTAAGGAACCTCCATACTGTTCTCCATAGTGGCTGTACCAATTCACATTCCCACCAGCAGTGCAAGAGTGTTCCCCTTTCTCCACACCCTCTCCAGCATTTATTGTTTCTAGATTTCTTGATGATGACCATTCTGACTGGTGTGAGATGATATCTCATTGTAGTTTTGATTTGCATTTCTCTAATGATTAATGATGTTGAGCATTCTTTCATGTGTTTGTTGGCAGTCTGTATATCTTCTTTGGAGAAATGCCTATTTAAGTCTTCTGACCATTTTTGGATTGGGTTGTTTGTTTTTTTGCTATTGAGCTGCATGAGCTGTTTATAAATTTTGGAGATTAATCCTTTGTCAGTTGCTTCATTTGCAAATATTTTCTCCCATTCTGAGGGTTGTCTTTTGGTCTTGTTTATGGTTTCCTTTGCTGTACAAAAGCTTAGAAGTTTCATTAGGTCCCATTTGTTTATTTTTGTTTTTATTTCCATTTCTCTAGGAGGTGGGTCAAGAAGGATCTTGCTGTGATTTATGTCATAGAGTGTTCTGCCTATGTTTTCCTCTAAGAGTTTGATAGTTTCTGGCCTTACATTTAGGTCTTTAATCCATTTTGAGCTTATTTTTGTGTATGGTGTTAGGGACTGATCTAATCTCATACTTTTACATGTCCCTGTCCAGTTTTCCCAGCACCACTTATTGAAGAGGCTGGCCCTGGACTTTTGTTTGTTGGAATATTTTGAATCACAGTTTCAATTTCACTGCTTGTGATTGGTCTGTTCATATTTTCTATTTCTTCCTGATTCAGTCTTGAAAGGTTATACCTTTCTAAGCTTTTGTCCATTTCTTCCAGGTTGTCCATTTTATTGGCATAGAGCTGCATGTAGTAGTCTCTTAGGATGCTTTGTATTTCTGTGGTGTCTTTTGTAACTTCTCCTTTTTCATTTCTAATTTTATTGATTTGAGTCCTCTCCCTCTTTTTCTTGATGAGTCTGGCTAATGGTTTACCAATTTTGTTTATCTTCTCAAAGAACCAGCTTTTAGTTTTATGGATCTTTGCTATTGTTTTCTTTGTTTCTATTTCATTTATTTCTGCTCTGATCATTATGATTTGTTTCCTTCTGCTAACTTTGGGTTTTGTTTATTCTTCTTTCTCTAGTTCCTTTAGGTGTTAGGTTAGACTGTTTATTTGAGATTTTTCTTGTTTCTTGAGGTAGGCTTGTATAGCTATAAACTTCCCTCTTAGAACTGCTTTTGCTGCACCCCGTAGGTTTTGGATCATCGTGTTTGCATTGTCATTTGTCTCTAGGTATTTTCTGATTTCCTCCTTGATTTCTTCAGTTATCTCTTGGTTATTTAGTAGTGTATTGTTTAGCCTCCATGTGTTTGTGTTTTTTACGTTTTCTTCCCTATAATTGATTTCTAATCTCATAGTGTTGTAGTCAGAAAAGATGCTTGATATGATCTCAGTTTTCTTAACTGAGGCTTGATTTGTGACCCAAGATGTGATCTATCCTGGAGAGTGTTCCGTGCGCACTTGAGAAGAAAGTGTAATCTGCTGTTTTTGGATGGAATGTCCTATAAATATCAATTATCTGGTCTATTGTGTCATTTAAAGCTTCTGTTTCCTAATTTATTTTCAGTTTGGATGATCTGTCCATTGGTGTAAGTGAGGTGTTAAAATCCCCCACTATTGTTGTGTTACTGTCGATTTCCTCTTTTATGGCTGTTAGTAGTTGCCTTACGTATTGAGGTGCTCCTGTGTTGGGTGCATATATATTTGTAATTGTTATATCTTCTTCTTGGATTGATCCCTTGATCATTATGTAGTGTCCTTCCTTGTCTCTTGTAACATTCTTTATTTTAAAGTCTATTTTATCTGATATGAGTATTGCTACTCCAGCTTTCTTTTGATTTCCATTTGCATGGAATATCTTTTTCCATCCCCTCACTTTCAGTCTGTTTGTGTCCCTAGGTCTGAAGTGGGTCTCTTGTAGACAGCATGTAGATGGGTCTTATTTTTGTATCCATTCAGCAAGCCTGTGTCTTTTGGTTGGAGCATTTAATCCATTCACATTTAAGGTAATTATCGATATATATGTTCCTATGACCATTTTCTCAATTGTTTTGGGTTTGTTTTTGCAGGTCCTTTTCTTCTCTTGTGTTTCCCACTTACAGTAGTTCCTTTAGCATTTGTTGTAAAGCTGGTTCGATGGCTCTGAATTCTCTTAGGTTTTGATTGTCTGTAAATCTTTTGATTTCTCCATTGAATCTGAATGAGATCCTTGCCAGGTAGAGTAATCTTGGTTGTAGGTTCTTCCCTTTCATCACTTTACGTATATCATGCCACTCCCTTCTGGCTTGTAGAGTTTCTACTGAGAAATCAACTTAACCTTATGGGAGTTCCCTTGTATGTTATTTGTCATTTTTCCCTTGCTGCTTTTAATAATTTTTCTTTGTCTTTAATTTTTGCCAATTTGATTACTATGTGTCTCAGCGTGTTTCTCCTTGGGTTTATTCTGTATTGGACTCTGTGCTTCCTGGACTTTGGTGGCTATTTCCTTTCCCATGTCAGGGAAATTTTCAAGTATAATCTCTTCAAATATTTTCTCTGATCCTTTCTCTCTCTCTTCTCCTTCTGGGACCCCTATAATGCGAATGTTGCTGCATTTAATGTTGTCCCAGAGGTCTCTTAGGCTGTCTTCATTTCTTTTCATTCTTTTTTCTTTGTTCTGCAGCAGTGAATTCCACCATTCTGTCTTCCAGGTCACTTATCTGTTCTTCTGCCTCAGTTATTCTGCTCTTGATTCCTTCTAGTGTATTTTTCATTTCAGTTATTGTATTGTTCATCTCTTTTTGTTTGTTCTTTAATTCTTCTAGGTCTTTGTTAAACATTTCTTACATCTTCTCAATCTTTGCCTCCATTGTTTTTCCGAGGTCCTGGATCATCTTCACTATCATTATTCTGAATTCTTTTTCTGGAAGGTTATGTATCTCCACTTCATTTAGTTGTTTTTCTGGGGTTTTATCTTGTTCCGTCATCTGGTACATAGCTCTCTGCTTTTTCATCTTGTTTATCTTTCTGTGAATGTGGTTTTTGTTCCATAGGCTGCAGGATTGTAGTTCTTGCTTCTGCTGCCTGCCCTCTGGTGGATAAGGCTCGGGTTGTAGTTACTCTTGCTTCTGGTGTCTGACCCCAGTGGGTGTGGTTGGTCCAGTCGCTTGTGTAAGCTTCCTGGTGGGAGGAACTTGTGCCTGCCTTCCAGTGGGTGGAGTTGCATCTTGTCCCTCTGATGGGCAGGGCTCCATCAGGTGGTATGTTTTGGGGTGTTTTGGGCTTTGTGTGCCTTTAGGCAGCCTGTCTGCTGATGCATGGGTTTGTGTTCCTGTCTTGCTTGTTGTTTGGTGTAAGCGTTCAGCACTGGTGCCTGCAGGCATTTGGGTGGAGCTGGGTCTTGGAGTTGAGATGGAGACCTCTGGGATTCCCTGGGGCTGGGAATTCTCTGGCTTTCCAGTTTCCTGGACTCGGCACTCCCACCCAAGTCTCATGCCCGACCCGGCCTGGGAACCAAAACCCTGCAAACCACACATCTTGGTTAAAAAGGGGAAAAAAAGAAAAGAAAAAAGAAGAGAAAAAGGTCAGGATGAAAACAAACAGACAAACAAAACCCAAGACAAATAGCAAAGCAAAAACAAGCAAACAGCATCAACAATAATTAAAAACAAACAAGCAAACAAACAAAACCCCAGATAAATGGTAAAAGCAAAACTGAACAAAACCAAAAAAACACACACATACAAAACAAGAAATATAAACAAAAACAGAGAAAACAAAATACAAGAGAACAACCAGACAAACAAAAGGACCCCAAAATGAAATCAAACAATTAAAAACAAAACATAAAAAAAAAGCAGGATACAAACTGAAGGAAAAAGGAAAGAAAACAAAACAAACACTCAAAAATGATAAAAAAGGATTAAAAAAGATAACACATAGAAGATGGGGAAAAAAGATAAAAAGAAAATAGAACAAAGAAAAGAAAAAAACAAGGAAAATACACAGAACACCAAAAAGGTAACATAGAAATAGAAATATAAAAAAATAAAAAAAAATTTTAAACTAAATAAAAACAAATAATAATTGAAAAAAACAACAGCAGAACAGAACAAAGCATAAAAAATTAGTAAAAATTACATTTTTCTGGTGTTGCAGCTGTCCTTGCCCGAATTGAGTCACTGCTAACCTCCACCTCCCCAGGAGGCCCTCAAAAACCTCTAGGTATGTCTCTAGTCCCTCTGTGGGCACTATGGATGCATCTCAGACTCTGACGTGGCCCAACTTCCACGGACACTAATCCCCAAAATCCACAGCTGCTAGAGCTAGACCAGTTTCAGTTGTGGGAACACTCGTTGTCCATTCAGATATTCCATAGATGCAGGGTTTACCAAGCTAATTGTGGGGTTTTAAACTGCAGTTTGTGCAGCGTCACAGAAAGATTTTCATTCCTCTTCCTTAGTTGCCCTGCCCCTGGGTCTCAGCTGTGGTTTTAGCTCCACCTCTGCATGTGGGCCATCCACAGGAGTCTGCTCCCAAGGCTGCCCCGGAACACTCTGCCCTGGTGAGGACAGGGCATGGAGGTTGCATGACTGCCTGTGTCATAGGGTTCCCGGTGGCAGCAGGTATGCAGGAAAGCTGGCGGCCATGGGCGTGAGAGATCTGGCCCTAGTGGAAGACTTTCCTATCGCCAGGCAGCCACTCAACAGTGGCGCCTTCTATGGCAGTCTGGGTTTCTTCCACAAGCATTTCCAGTTGTAGATTTCCCCCCTCCCGTCTCCTCAGGCTGTCTCCTCATAGCCAACAGCCTTTCTCCCCTTGGGTTTTCTCTCTAGTCCCCACGTTCAAGCTCTCAGCCCCACTGTGCACCAGTGGACACATGTCCCAGTCTGGGCCTTGCAAGGCTGCATCACGGATTGTCTGTGTAGGTCTCACTCTGTCCTGTCTGCCACAGACTGGCCATTTCACTCTCCTCTGACAGCCACAGATATTCCCCTTCTGTCCCAACTGATTTCCTCATTGGTGAGGAGGCTTCCCTGAATGAGGGAACCACTTCTCTGCTTCAGTTCCCCCCCAGGGGTACAGATCCCATCCCATTTCCTCTCCTCTTCTTTTTCCCTTCTTTCTTTTGTCCTACCCAGTTATGCAGGGATCTTTCTTGTCCTTTCCAGTGTCTAAGGTCTTCTGCTAGTGTTCAGTCAGTGTTCTGTGAGAATTGTTCCATCTGCAGATGTATTCTTGATGCATTTGTGGAGAGAGATGAACTCCACATTCTCCTACTCCTCCACCATCTTGGTGAAATCCAGCCTAGTACTTTAGTGATTGATCCTTTCACTAAGGAAACCTAAAAATGCTGGACAAAATAATTAAAAACTATTTTTAAATGCATCAATAGACTGGGAAAAAATTACAGGTAAATTCAGAAGCCTTAACATCACATAAAAACCAGAAATATAAGCCTGTACTAATTTCAGCATTTATAATGAGTTTCAATTTTCACAAATCTTGCAAGGCATGGAGGACTTGTCAAATGTAAAAAGTCTAACAGGAGTCCACACTCCCAGTATAATCCCATAAACTTGGAACCCAAAGGCTACAATTCATCATAAGGGTGAATTAAAAATAAGTCTGTGCTCTACCCACCTGCCTTAAACCTGGCACTGAATAGAAGGGAGAAAAACACCTCTCTTGAGAATTAGTAACTACCAGCTAGCCCTTGTGCAGATTTGCTGCCCAAAATTCACACTATCTTGATGGTTCAAAAAACCTACATCCAAATATTTATTTTTTATGTGATCCTGAGCTGGCAGCATCCTCAGGTGCCTGGCAGTAGCAAATGGAAAACAGTCCCAAAGTAAAACATTTCAATCTAGGCATCAGAGAATTCCCACTGATACAGGTTTAAGAAACATGAGCTTACCTTAAAAACTCACAAAACACAAGGAAACAAGACACCATGAGTGAGGTCCCATAAGGGAAAAAGTAGAGGGCATATAGTTGTTCACAAGCTGGGGCAATTTTGCCCTCCAGGAGATATTTTTGGTTGTCGCAATTGGGAGGGGAATGTGTGTGCTCTTGGCATCTAGTGTGTAGAGGTCAGGGATGCTGTCAAACATCCTCTAATATGCAGGACAGCCTCTTACAATAAAGACTTACCTGGCTCAAGATGTCAATAGTGCTAATGCTGAGATAGCAGAATCATGCCTACAAAGCTTCTATTTTGGAATCATCTGAAAAAAACATATATAATAAGTATAAACTTAAGGAAAATAAAAGAAGAAATTTAAAATATGCATAAAGAGCAAGGGAATATATTATCAAGCAGACTTGAAGAATGAAATAAAATTTCTAAAAATGAATTAAGTAAAACAATTGAAATAAAAATTTCAGTGGAACAAACATTTTGAAAAATAGCTTGGAATTATCTAGTAAAATTAAAGGTATACATAACCTGTGACCCAAAAATTCCACTCCTAGTACATAGGCTTAAGAAATTTATGCACATGTGTTTCAATATACATATACAGTGATGTTCATAGCAGCATTGTTGAAAATAGTCTCCACAAAAAGGGGAAAGAACTAATCCAAATATTCTTCAAAAATAGAATAAAAAATTATAATATTCTCATGAGCTATACTACCTCCCAGCAGGGAAAGTTAGTGAACCACAGGTACAAACATGGATTAATTTTTAAATATTATGTTGAATAAAAGGTGCAAGACACATAATACAGAGTGTTACATTAAAACAAACAAAAATTGATATAGCTGGTAAACTATAAAGAAAAGCAAAGAAATGATTAAAGTCACAGTGATGATTATCTCTGGCGGAAGAACTGGTGGTTGGGGATCAGAAACAGAGACACAAGGGACTTCTGGACTATTGATAATGTTCCATTTATAGGGTGATTATTTGGTATTTGTTTCATAATTAATTGT
This sequence comes from Mesoplodon mirus, assembly GCF_964341445.2. NCBI lineage: Eukaryota > Metazoa > Chordata > Mammalia > Artiodactyla > Ziphiidae > Mesoplodon > Mesoplodon mirus. The sequence continues at coordinate 153,158,246 of NC_138978.1, read as the reverse complement.
TAAGCTATACATTTATATTTTTGCACTTTTCTGAATTGTGTTACATATTCTCAATGTAAAAAAAAGTTTAAAAAATGAAGTGGACAGGTTTAACAGTAGCTTAGACAAAGCTGAAGTGAGAATTACTGTATTGGAAGACAGATCTAAAGAACTTGTGCAGAATGCAGTTCAGAGAGACAAAGAGATAAAAAGTAGGCAAGAAAGATTGTATTGGAATTCTAAAAGACATGAGACAAAAAAGGGGCAGTATTTGAAGGGTTGATGGCTAAAAATTTCTCAGAACTGAAGAATAGATAACTGACAAAATTGGGAAGCCCAGGTAATCACAAGCAGTTTAAATAAAAAGTAATCCACACCTATAACACATCATAGTGAAACTTTCAGAATGTCTAAAATTAAAAGAAAAAAAAGGTCCACATATGGGAACGCTCATAGCTCTTGGTACTTGTCTTTGTACTTGGCCCAGCTTCTGTCAAAATGTCTACTGCTTATGAAATTCTGTACAAGCCCAGCCTGAAGGGTGATTACACTACACCCTCAAGTACATACAGGTCAGTCAAAGCCTACAACTCTGATGCTGAGTAGAATGCTTTGAACATTGAAACAGCCATCAGGACCAAAGGTATAGATGAAGTTACCATCATCAACATCTTGACCAAATGCAGCAATGAACAGAGACAGGATATTGCCTACCAGAGAAAGACCAAAAAGGAACTTGCATCAACACTGAAGTCAGCCTTGTCCAGTCACCTGAAGATGGTGATTTGAGGCCCATTGAAAACACATGCTCAGTATTATGCTTCTGAACTGAAAGCCTTCATGTAGGGGCTGGGGTTTGATAAGGACTGCCTCATTGAGACCATTTGCTCAAGGACCAACCAGAAGCTACAGGAAATTAACAGTCTACAAGGAAGTGTATAAGACTGATCTGGAGAAGGACATTGTTTCTGACATATCTGGTGACTTCTGCAAGCAGACGGTTGCCCCTGCAAAGGGTAGAAGAGGAGAGATGGCTCTGTCATTGATTTTGTTTTGATTGACCAAGATTCCTTGGATCTCTATTGTACTAAAGAGAAGAGGGGAGGAACTGAGGTTCTCAAATGGATCAGCATCATGATCAAGTGGAGTGTGTGTCACCTCCAGAAAGTATTTGAAAGGTACAAGAATTATGGACCTTATAACATGTTAAAGAGTGTCAAGAAAGAGGTCAAAGGAGACCAGAAAAATGCTTTCCTGAACCTGGCCTAGTGTATTCATAATAAGCCCCTGCATTTTGCTGTATATGACTCCATGAAAGGCAAGGGGACTCATTATAAGGTGTTGATTAGAATCATGGTCTCCAAATTGCTGTACTATTACATCCAGCAAGACACCAAGAGTGATTACCAGAAAGTGCTCTGTACCTGTGTGGTGGGGGTGACTGAAGCCTGAGACAGTGTGAATGTCCAGAAGTAGTGCTCCTATGCTTCCAGCTAACAGTTCTAGAAAATCAGCTTGCTACTAACAGCCCCCTTGTGCCCATTCCCTGTGAGGATGATGTTAGTATTGTTCCCCTTGGCCCCAACCTTATTTTAGTTGCCTAAGCATTGCCTGCCTTTCCTGTCTAGTCTCTCTTTCAGCCAAAGAAATGAATATTCCAAGGAGTTGGAAGTGCAATCTATGATGTGAAACACTTTGCCTTTCGTGTACCTTGTCATAAATAGATGATAAAATAAATTTTTATTTTAAAAATTAAAAATTAAGAGAAAAGAAAAGATATAAAAGCAGTCAGAGGGAAAAGATATATAACCTTCAAGTAAATGACAATTACACTGACTCCTTTTTTCATCAATAGTGAAAGCTAGAGAACAGTACAACAATATTCTTAATGTGCTAAAGAAAAAATAAGTCTATTCCTAGAATTATTAAACTTAGTGAAAATAACATCCATGAAAGAAAGAGATCTAAAAACATTAAATAACTCATGGATTAAAGAGTAATTATAATTGAAATTTAAAATATTTAGAAAGGCTTAGAGACAAAACACTACATGTCAAACTTGTGAAATACAATTAAAGTGGTACTTTAGAGAAAAATTATCATCTTAAATGCTTATATTAGAAAATAAAACAGAAGGGGGATCAATATGGTGGAGGAGTAGGTCGTGGAGCTCACCTCCTCCCACAAATACATCAAAAATACATCTCTGTGTGGAACAGTTCTCATAGAATATCTACTGAACACAGGCAGAAGACCTCAGACTTCTGAAAGGGCAAGAAAATCTCCATGTAACCAGGTATGACAAAAGAATAAAGAAAAAGAGAGAGAGAGAAAGGAATCGGAATAGGGCCTGTGCCCCTGGGAGGGAGCCATGGAAGAAGAAATGTTCCCACATCCTGGAGAGTCCCCTCACTGGCAGGGAGACCAGCCAGGATAGAGGGGGGACTTTGGAGCCTTGGAGGAGAGTATGACAACCGGTTTGTGGAAGGCAAAACAGAGAGAGACCTTCACAGATGGTCGATACCACCACTGTGCACTCCCCAGCCTGAGACGCTTGTCCCCAGTGTGGTTGAGGGCTGGGTGCTAAAGCTTGGGCTTCAGAGGTCAACTTGGGGAAAGAACTGGGATTGGCTGCGTGGAGACAGCCTGAAGGGGCTGGAGCAGGGGGTGGCTGCCGCTGAGGGTATATGCAGAAGAAGCCTGAGCCAGCCAGAGTGGCAAGGCACCATTGTTGGGGGGGGCGTGCAAGGAGAGGGGTGGGACCACATAGGAAATTCTTTCCCCATTCAGGCTCTCAGGTAACAGGACAGCCTATACAAGCTCTGGGGGTGGGCGTGAGCCCCCACTGCCATCATGGGCTTCGGAGGTGGGTGTGGGTCCCTGCCACTTCCGAGAGAATTGGGAGTGAGTGCCAATCACTGTCCCCACCCTGTCATGGGCCCAGGGAGTGTGCTCAGACTGCTGCCACTGCCGAGAGACCCATGAGCAAGAGTCAATTGCTCCCCCTGCTGTTGCAGCCCCTGGGAGTATGCATGAACCACCGCATCTGCACACCCCCTATCAAGGGGATAACAGTCAGGACATGCTGAGGAAATAGATGGAAGGCATCCAAACTAAAAGCAGCTCTCATGCCAAAAATATTAAACCCACACAAGTTACACAGGGATGCTCCCACATATATCTAGCCTTCCAAGACTACAGTAGATAACTGTTTCTCCTAAACTCACAGAGTAAGGGAAACAGAAGTAAAATGAAGAAGCAGAGAAACCACTCCCACTTAAAATACCAAGAGAATATCCCTGAAGGAACAAACAATGAAACAGACCTCTTCAGCCTAATAGACACTGAGTCAAAAAGAGGTAATGAAAACACTGACAGAATTTAGAAAGGCTATCAACAGAAATGCAGAGTACTGTAAAAAGGAACAAGAAAATATAAGGAGGAGGCAAGAAAAATTAGAAAATTCATTTGCTGAGACAAAAGCTGAACTAAAGGCAATGAATAGCAGAATGAATAATGCAGAAGAATGAAGAAGTGCTTTGGAAGATAGAATAATGGAAGTCACCCAATCAGAACAGCAGACAGAAAGACATGAAGAAATATGAAAGCAATATATGAGACCTATGGGATAATATAACAAGCCAATCTACACATAATAGGGATTTCCAGAAGGAGAAGAAAGAGAAAAGGGGATTGAAAATGTACTTGAAGAAATTATGGCTGAAAATTTCCCAAACCTAAAGAAGCAAACAGATATCCAGATACAAGAAGCACAGAGGGTCCCAAACAAGATGAACCCCAAGAGACCTACACCAAGACACATTATACTCAAAATGACAAAATTTAACAAGTTTTGAAAGGGAATAATCTGCAACCTAGAGTACTCTACCCAGCAAGATTATGATTTAGAATACAAGGAGAGATAAAGAATTTCTCAGACAAGCAAAAACTAAAAGAATACAGCAATACTAAACCTATCCTACAAGAAATAGTGAAAGGTCTTCTCTAAATAGAAAAGAAGCAAGAAGAAATAGGAAATCACAATTGGAAAGTAAATCACTTAAGCCAGTATAGAGATCAAAAAGGGGGAAAAAATCCATCTGTGAAAACAATGATAAACACAAGCAACAGCAAAATGATAAACATGAAGATGTAAAAAAGGACATCAAAATCATAAAGTGTGGGGGAGGAGAGTAAAAAATGTAGATTCTTCTTATTTTTTTTTTAGAATGTGTTTGAGCCTACATAACTATCAGTCTAAAGGAAGCAGATATAGGAAGGGGTTAACATACTTGAAAAAAAGGGTAATCACAAATCAAAAACATAAAATAGATTCACAAAAAAGAAAAAGAGAACACAAACATAAAATAAAAGGAAATCATCAAACCACAAAAAGAAAAAGAACAAAGGAGAAACATAGAATCAACAGGAAAACAAGGTTTAAAATGGCAATAAAGAGAGGGGGAAGGGCTTCCCTGGTAGCGCAGTGGTTGAGAGTCTGCCTGCCGATGCAGGGAATACGGGTTCGTGCCCCGTTCTGGGAAGGTCCCACATGCCGCAGAGAAGCTGGGCCCGTGAGCCATGGCCGCTGAGCCTGCGCGTCCAGAGCCTGTGCTCCACAATGGGAGAGGCCACAACAGTGAGAGGCCCGTGTACCACAAGAGAGGGGGAAGATGGTGAAAGAGTAAGACGCGGAGATCACCTTCCTCCCCACAGATACATTAGAAATACATCTACACGTGGAACAACTCCTATAGAACACCCACTGAACACTGGCAGAAGACCTCAGACCTCCCAAAAGGCAAGAAACTGCCCACATACCTGGGTAGGGCAAAAGAAAAAAGAATAAACAGAGACAAAAGAATAGGGACGGGACCTGCACCAGTGGGTGGGAACTGTGAAGGAGGAAAGGTTTCCACACACTAGGAGCCCCTTCGCGGGTGGACACTGCAGGTGGTGGAGGGGGGAAGCTTCGGAGCTGTGAAGGAGAGCACAGCAACAGGGGTGCGGAGGGCTAAGCGGAGAGATTCCCTCACACAGGATCGGTGCTGACCGGCACTCACCAGCCCGAGAGACTTGTCTGCTCACCCGCCAGGGCAGGTGGGGCTGGGAGCTGAGGCTCGGGCTTCGGTCGGATCGCAGGGAGAGGACTGGTGGCGTGAACACAGCCTGAAGGGGTTAGTGCACCACGGCTAGCCGGGATGGAGTGCGGGAAAAAGTCTGGACCTGCCGAAGAGGCTGGAGACTTTTTCTTCCCTCTTTGTTTCCTGGTGTGCAAGGAGAGGGGATTAAGAGCACTGCTTAAAGGAACTCCAAAGACGGGCGCAAGCCACAGCTATCAGCGCAGACCCCAGAAATGGGCATGAGATGCTAAGGCCACTGCTGCCGCCAGCAAGAAGCCTGTGTGTGAACACAGGTCACTATCCACACCTCCCCTCCCAGGAGCCTGTGCAGCCCGCCACTGCCAGAGTCCAGTGATACAGGGACAACCTCCCCGGGAGAACGCACGGCGCGCCTCAGACTGGTGCAACGTCATGCTGGCCTCTGCTGCCGTAGGCTCGCCCCACATCTGTACCCTCCCTCCCCCCGGCCTGAGTGAGCCAGAGCCCCTGAATCAGCTGCTCCTTTAACCTCATCCTGTCTGAGTGAAGAACAGACGCCCTCCATGACCTACACGCAGAGTCGGGGCCAAATCCAAAGCTGAACCCCGGGAGCTGTGCGAACAAAGAAGAGAAAGGGAAATCTCTCCCAGCAGCCTCAGAAGCAGTGGATTAAATCTCCACAATCAACTTGATGTACCTGCATTGGTGGAATACCTGAATAGAAAACGAATCATCCCAAATTGAGGAGGTGGACTTTGAGAGCAAGATATATTATTTTTTGCCCTTTTCCTCTTTTTGTGAGTGTGTATGCTCCTGTGTGAGATTTTGTCTGTATAGCTTTGCTTTCACCATTTGTCCTAGGGTTCTGTCCGTCTGTTTTTTGTTTGTTTTTTGTGGTTTTTTTCCTTAAAATTTTTTTCTTAATAATTATTTTTTATTTTAATAACTTTATTTTATCTTATTTTATCCTCTTTCTTTCTTTCTTTCTTTCTACATTTTCTCCCTTTTATTCTGAGCTGTGTGGATGAAAGGCTCTTGGTGCTGCAGCCAGGAGTCAGTGCTGTGCCTCTGAAGTGGGAGAACCAACTTCAGGACACTGGTCCACAAGAGATCTCCCAGCTCCACGTAATATCAAACAGCGAAAACCTCCCAGAGATCTCCATCTTAACACCTACACCCAGCTTCACTCAACAAACAGCAAGCTACAGTGCTGGACACCCTATGCCAAACAACTAGCAAGACAGGAGCACAACCCCATCCATTAGCAGAGAGGCTGCCTAAAATCATAATAAGGCCACGGACACCACAAGACACCACAAAACGCCACCAGACGTGGACCTGCCCACCAGAAGGACAAGATCCAGCCTCATCCACCAGAACACAGGCACTAGTCCCCCCCACCAGGAAGCCTACACAACCCACTGAACCAACTTTAGCCACTGGGGACAGACACCAAAAACAACAGGAACCACGAAGCTGCAGCCTGCAAAAAGGAGACCCCAAACACAGTAAGAAAAGCAAAATGAGAAGACAGAGAAACACACAGCAGATGAAGGAGCAAGATAAAAACCCACCAGACCTAACAAATGAGAGGAAATAGGCAGTCTACCTGAAAAAGAATTCAGCATAATCATAATAAAGATGATCCAAAATCTTGGAAATAGAATAGAGAAAATGCAAGAAACATTTAACAAGTTCATAGAAGAACTAAAGAGGAAACAAACAATGATGAAGAACACAATAAATGAAATTAAAAATACTCTAGAAGGGATCAATAGCAGAATAACTGAGGCAGAAGAATGGATAAGTGACCTGGAAGATAAAATAGTGGAAATAACTACTGCAGAGCAGAATAAAGAAAAAAGAATGAAAAGAACTGAGGACAGTCTCAGAGACCTCTGGGACAACATTAAATGCACCAACATTTGAATTATAGGGGTCCCAGAAGAAGAAGAGAAAAAGAAAGGGACTGAGAAAATATTTGAATAGATTATAGTTGAAAACTTCCTTAATATGGGAAAGGAAATTGTTAGTCAACTCCAGGAAGCACAGAGAGCCCCATACAGGATAAATCCAAGGAGAAGCACGCCAAGACACATATTAAACTGTCAAAAATTAAATAAAAAGAAAAGATATTAAAAGCAACAAGGGAAAAACAACTAATAACACACAAGGGAATCCCCATAAGGTGAACAGCTAATCTGTCAGCAGAAACTCTGAAAGCCAGAAGGGAGTGGCAGGGCATATTTAAAGTGATGAAGGAGAAAAACCTACAACCAAGATTACTCTACCCAGCAAGGATCTCATTCAGGTTTGATGGAGAAATTAAAACCTTTACAGAGAAGCAAAAGCTGAGAGAGTTCAGCACCACCAAACCAGCTATACAACAAATGCTAAAGGAAATTCTTTAGGCAAGAAACATAAGAGAAGGAAAAGACCTACAATAACAAACCTAAAACAATTAAGAAAATGGGAATAGGAACATACATATCGATAATTACCTTAAATGTAAATGGATTAAATGCTCCCACCAAAAGACACAGACTGGCTGAATGGATACAAAAACAAGACCCAAATATATGCTGTCTACAAGAGACCCACTTGAGACCTAGGGACACATACAGACTGAAAGTGAGGGGATGGAAAAAGATATTCTGTGCAAATGGAAATCAAAAGAAGCTGAAAAAAAATTTAAAAAAAGAAAGCTGGAGTAGCAATTCTCATATCAGACAAAATAGACTTCAAAATAAAGACTATTACAAGAGAAAAAGAAGGACACTACATAATGATCAAGGGATCAATCCAAGGAGAAGATGTAACAATTATAAATATTTATGCACCCAACATAAGAGCACCTCAATACATAAGGCAAATACTAACAGCCATAAAAGCAGAAATCGACAGTAACACATTCATAGTAGGGGACTGTAACACCCCACTTTCACCAATGGACAAATCATCCAAAATGAAAATAAACAAGGAAACACAAGCTTTAAATGATACATTAAGCAAGATGGACTTAATTGATATTTATAGGACATACCATCCAAAAACAACAGAATACAGATTTTTCTCAAGTGCTCATGGAACATTCTCCAGGATAGATCATATCTTGGGTCACAAATCAAGCCTTGGTAAATTTAAGAAAATTGAAATTGTATCAAGTATCTTTCCCGACCACAATGCTATGAGACTAGATATCAATTACAGGAAAAGATCTGTAAAAAGTACAAAAACATGGAGTCTAAACAATACACTACTTAATAACGAAGTGGTCACTGAAGAAATCAAAGAGGAAATAAAAAAAATACCTAGAAACAAATGGCAATGGAGACACGATGACACAAAACCTATGGGATGCAGCAAAAGCAATTCTAACAGGGAAGTTTATAGCAATACAATCCTACCTTAAGAAACAAGAAGCATCTCGAATAAACAACCTAACCTTGCACCTAAAGCAATTAGAGAAAGAAGAAAAAGAAAACCCCAAAGTTAGCAGAATGAAAGAAATCATAAAGATCAGATCAGAAATAAATGAAAAAGAAATGAAGGAAACGATAGCAAAGATCAATAAAACTAAAAGCTGGTTCTTTGAGAAGATAAACAAAATTGATAAACCATTAGCCAGACTCATCAAGAAAAAAAGGGAGAAGACTCAAATCAATAGAATTAGAAATCAAAAAGGAGAAGTAACAACTGACACTGCAGAAATACAAAAGATCATGAGAGATTACTACAAGCAACTCTATGCCAATAAAATGGACAACCTGGAAGAACTGGGCGAATTCTTAGAAATGCACAACCTGCCAAGACTGAATCAGGAAGAAATAGAAAATATGAACAGACCAATCACAAGCACTGAAATTGAAACTGTGATTAAAATTCTTCCAACAAACAAAAGCCCAGGACCAGATGGCTTCACAGGCGAATTCTATCAAACATTTAGAGAAGATCTAACACCTATCCTTCTCAAAGCCTTCCAAAATATAGCAGAGGGAGGAACACTCCCAAACTCATTCTACGAGGCCACCATCACCCTGATACCAAAACCAGACAAAGATGTCACAAAGAAAGAAAACTACAGGCCAATATCACTGATGAACATAGATGCAAAAATCCTCAACAAAATACTAGCAAACAGAATCCAACAGCACATTAAAAGGATCATACACCATGATCAAGTGGGGTGTATTCCAGGAATGCAAGGATTCTTCAGTATATGCAGATCAATCAACATGATACACCATATTAACAAATTGAAGGAGAAAAACCATATGATTATCTCAATAGATGCAGAGAAAGCTTTTGACAAAATTCAACACCCATTTATGATAAAAACCCTGCAGAAAGTAGGCATAGAGGGAACTTTCCTCAACATAATAAAGGCCATATATGATAAACCCACAGCCAACATCGTCCTCAATGGTGAAAAACTGAAACCATTTCCACTAAGATCATGAACAAGACAAGGCTGCCCACTCTCACTACTCTTATTCAACATAGTTTTGTAAGTTTTAGCCACAACAATCAGAGAAGAAAAAGAAATAAAAGGAACCCAAATTGGAAAAGAAGTAAAGCTATCACTGTTTGCAGATGACATGATACTATACATAGAAAATCCCAAAGATGAAACAAGAAAACTACTAGAGCTAATCAGTGAATTTGGTAAATAGCAGGATACAAAATTAATGCACAGAAATCTCTGGCATTCCTATACACTAATGATGAAAAATCTGAAAATGAAATCAAGGAAACACTCCCATTTACCATTGCAACAAAAAGAATAAAATATCTAGGAATAAACCTACCTAAGGAGAGAAAAGACCTGTATGCAGAAAATTATAAGACACTGATGAAAGAAATCAAAGATGATACAAATAGATGAAGAGATATACCATGTTCTTGGATTGGAAGAATCAACATTGTGAAAATACTCTACTACCCAAAGCAATCTACAGATTCAATGCAATCCCTATCAAACTACCACTGGCATTTTTTAGAGAACCTGAACAAAAAATTTCACAATCTGTATGGAAAGACAAAAGACCCCAAATAGCCAAAGCAATCTTGAGAACGAAAAACAGAGCTAGAGAAATCAGGCTCCCTGACTTCAGACTATGCTACAAAGCTACAGTAATCAAGACAGTATGGTACAGGCACAAAAACAGAAATATAGATCAATGGAACAGGATAGAAAGCCCAGAGATAAACCCACACACATATGGTCACCTTATCTTTGATAAAGGAGGCAAGAATATACAATGGAGAAAAGACAGCCTCTTCAATAAGTGGTGCTGGGAAAACTGGACAGGTACATGTAAAAGTGTGAGATTAGAACAATCCCTAACACCATACACAAAAATAAGCTCAAAATGGATTAAAGACCTAAATGTAAGGCCAGAAACTATCAAACTCTTAGAGGAAAACATAGGCAGAATACTCTATGACATAAATCACAGCAAGATCCTTTTTGACCCACCTCCTAGAGAAATGGAAATAAAAACAAAAATAAACAAATGGGACCTAATGAAACCTCAAGGCTTTTGCACAGCAAAGGAAACCATAAACAAGACCAAAAGACAACCCTCAGAATGGGAGAAAATATTTGCAAATGAAGCAACTGATAAAGGATTAATCTCCAAAATTTACAAGCAGCTCATGCAGCTCAATAACAAAAAACAAACAACCCAATCCAAAATGGGCAGAAGACCTAAATAGACATTTCTCCAAAGAAGATATACAGATTGCCAACAAACACATGAAAGAATGCTCAACATCATTAATCATTAGAGCAATGCAAATCAAAACTACATTGAGATATCATCTCACACCGGTCAGAATGGCCATCATCAAAAAATCTAGAAACAATAAATGCTGGAGAAGGTGTGGAGAAAAGGGAACACTGTTGCACTGCTGGTGGGAATGTAAATTGATACAGCCACTATGGAAAACAGTATGGAGGTTCCTTAAAAAACTAAAAGTAGAACTACCATATGACCCAGCAATTCCACTACTGGGCATATACCCTTGGAAAACCATAATTCAAAAAGAGTCATGTACCACAATGTTCATTGCAGCTCTATTTACAATAGCAAGGAGGTGGAAGCAACCTGTGTCTGTCATCGGACGAATGGATAAGGAAGATGTGGCACATATATACAAGGATATTACTCAGCCATAAAATGAAACGCAATTGAGTTATTTGTAGTGACATGGATGGACCTAGAGTCTGTCATAGAGAGTGAAGTAAGTCAGAAAGAGAAAAACAAATACTGTATGCTAACACACATATATATGGAATCTAAGGGAAAAAAAAAAGGTCATGAAGAACCTAGGGGCAAGACGGGAATAAAGACACAGACCTACTAGAGAATGGACCTGAGGATATAGGGAGGGGGAATGGTAAGCTGTGACAAAGTGAGAGAGTGGCATGGACATATATACACTACCAAACATAAAATAGACAGCTAGTGGGAAGCAGCTGCATAGTGCTTTGTGACCACCTAAAGGGGTGGGATAGGGAGGGTGAGAGGGAGGGAAACGCAAGAGGGAAGAGATATGGGAACATATATATATATATATGTATAACTGATTCACTTTGTTATAAAGTAGAAACTAACACAACATTGTAAAACAATTATACTCCAATAAAGATGTTAAATAAATAAATAAATAAATTAAATAAAATGGCAATAAATACATGTTTATCAATAATTACCTTACATATCAACAGATTAAGTACTCTAATCAAAAGACATGCACTGGCAGAGTGGAAAGAAAAACAAGAGCCTACAATATGCTGCCTATAAGAGACCCACTTTAGGGAAAAGGAGACACATAGATCAAAAGTGAGGGGATATAAAAAGATATTTCATGGAAATAGAAATGACAAGAAAGCAGGGTTCACAATACACATTTTAGACAAAATAGACTTTAAAACAAAGGCCATAAAGAAAGATAAAAAAGGACACTATATATTGATAAAAGGATCATTACAATAAGAGGATTTTACACGCATCAACATATACGTACCTAATATAGGAGTACCCAATTACGTTAAAAAAATACTAACAGACATAAAAGAAGAAAATGACAGGAATACAATAATAGTAGGAGATATAACACCCCACTCACTTCAATGGACAGATCTTTGAGACAGAAAATCAGTAAGGCAACAGAGATCCTATATGATACAATAGAAGAGTTAGACTTAATTGATATTTTCAGGACATTACATCAAAAAAAAAGCAGAATACACATTCTTTTCAAGTGCACATGGAGCATTATCTAGGATTGACCACATACTAGAGCATAAAACAAACCTCAACAAATTTAAGAATATAGAAATTATTTCAAGCATCTCTTCTGACCACAATGGCATGAAACTAGAAATCAATCATAGAAAAAGAAATGAGAACAAAAATGATTACTTGGAGACTAAATAACATGCTACTAAAAAACCAATGGGTCAATGAGGAAAGCAAAAAGGAAATTAAAAAATACCTTGAGACAGATGACAATGAAAGCACAGCCATAAAAAGTCTATGGGATGCAGCAAAAGCAGGTATTAAAGGGAAGTTCATAGAGATACAGGCCTTCCTCAAAAAACAAGAAAAATCTCAAATAAACAACCTAACCTACCACCTAAAAGAATTAGAGAAAGAAAAATAAACAAAACTTAAAGTCAGCAGAATGAAGGAAATAATAAAGATAAGAGAGGAAATATATAAAATAGAGATTCAAGAAAAAATAGAAAAAATAAAACCAAGAGCTGGTTCTTTGAAAGAGTAGAAAAAATTGACAAACCTCTGGCTAGGCTCACCAAAAAGAAAAGACAGAGAACACAAATAAACAAAATGAGAAATGAAAATGGAGAAATATCAACTGATACTGCAGAAATACAAAACACCATAAGACAATATTATGAATAATTATATGCCAACAAATTCGACAGCCTAGAAGAAATGGACAACTTTCTAGAAACATACAGCCCACCAGACTGAATCAGGAAGAAATAGATAATTTGAACAGACCAACCGCTAGAAATGAAATAGAACATGTAATTTAAAAACTCCTTACAAACAAAAGTCCAGGACCAGATGGCTTCACAGCCATCCAAATTCTACCAAACACACAAAGAAGAACTTATACCAATCTTTCTCAAACTCTTCCAAACTCAAACTCAGCTATCACACTGACACCAAAACTAGACAAAGATACTACCAAAAAAATTACAGGCCGATATCTTTGATGAATATAGATGCAAAAATTCTCAATAAAATATCAGCAAACTGAATCCAACAACACATAAAAACGATCATATACCATGACCAAGTGGGATTCATCCCAAGTTCACAAGGATGGTTCAACATACACAAATCAATCAATGTGATATACCACTTCAACAAAAGAAAAGACAAAAACCACATGATCATCTCAATAGACGCAGAAAAAGGATTTGACAAAATTCAACATCCATTCATGATAAAAACCCTTACCAAAGTGGGTATAGAGGGAACATATCTCAACATAATAAAAGCTATTCATAACACAAACACATGGAGGATAAACATGTTATTAAATAATCAATGGATCACTGAAGAAATCAAAGAGGAGATCAAAAAATACCTAGACACAAATGACAAATAACATGACAATCCAAAACCTAGGGGATGCAGCAAAAGCAGTTCTAAGAGGGAAGTTTATAGCAATACAATCCTACCTCAAGAAACAAGAAAAATCTCAAATAACAACCTATCCTTACACCTAAAGAAACTAGAGAAAGAAGAAGAAACAAAACCCAAAGTTAGCAGAAGAATAAAAATCATAAAGAAGAGAAGAAACAAATGAAATAGAGATGAAGAAAACAATAGCAAAGATCAATGAAATTAAAAGCTGGTTCTGGGCTTCCCTGGTGGCACAGTGGTTGAGAGTCCGCCTGCCGATGCAGGGGACGAGGGTTCGTGCCCCGGTCCGGGAAGATCCCACGTGTCACGGAGTGGCTGGACCCGTGAGCCATGGCTGCTAAGCCTGAGTGTCCGGAGCCTGTGCTCCGCAACAGGAGAGGCCACAACAGTGAGAGGCCCACATACAGAAAAGAAAAAAAAAAAAAAAAGCTGGTTCTTTGAGAAGATAAACAAAATTGATAAAACTTTAGCCAGACTCATCAAGAAAAAAAGGGAGAGGCTTCAAATCAATAAAAGGAGAAAGGAAAAAGGAAAAGTTACAATGGACACCACAGAAATACAAAGGGTCATAAGAGATTACTACAAGCAACTATATGTCAACAAAATGAACAACCTAGAAAAAGTGGGAAAATTCTTAGAAGGATATAACCTTCCAAGACTGAACCAGGAAGAAACAGAAAGTATGACTAGACCAATCACAAGTAATGAAATTGAAACTGTGATTAAAAATCTTCCACCAAACAAAAGTCCAGGGCCAGATGGCTTCACAGGCAAATTCTATCAAACATTCAGAGAAGAGCTAACACCTATCCTTCTCAAACTTGTCCAAATAATTGAGGAACACTCCCAAACTCATTCTAGCGAGGCCACCATCACCCTGATACCAAAACCAGATAAAGATATTACAAAAAAAGAAAATTACAGACCAATATCACTGATGAACATAGACGGAAAAATCCTCAACAAAATACTAGCAAACCAAATCCAGCAACACATTAAAAGGATCATACACCATGATCAAGTGGGATTTATCCCAGAGATGCAAGGATTCTTCAATATATGCAAATCAATCAATGTAATACACCACATTAGCAAATTGAAGAATAAAATCCATATGATCATCTCAATAGATGCAGAAAAAGCGTTCGACAAAATTCAACACCCATTTATGATAAAAACTCTCCAGAAAGTGGGCATAGAGGGAACCTACCTCAACATAATAAAGGCCATATATGACAAACCCACAGCCAACATCATTCTCAATGGTGAAAAGCTGAAAGCATTTCCTCTAAAATCAGGAACAAGACAAGGGTGCCCACTATCACCACTATTATTCAACATAGTTTTGGAAGTCCTAACCATTGCAATCAGAGAAGAAAAAGAAATAAAAGGAATCCAAATTGGTAGTGAAGAAGTAAAACTGTCACTGTTTGCAGATGACATGACACTATACATAGAAAATCCTAAAGATTCCACCAGACAACTACTAGAGCTAATCAACAAATTTAATAAAGTCACAGGATACACTGTTAATACACAGAAATCTCTTGCATTCCTATACATTAACAACAAAAGATCAGAAGGAGAAATTAAGGAAACAATCCCATTTCCCATTGCAACAAAAAGGAATAAAATACCTAGGAATAAACCTACATAAGGAGGCAAAGGCCTGTATGCAGAAAACTATAAGATACTGATGAAAGAAATCAAAGACTACACCAACAGGTGGAGAGCTATACCATGTTCTTGGATTGGAAGAATCAATACTGTGAAAATAACTACACTATCCAAAGCAATCTACAGATTCAAGGCAATCACTATAAAATTACCAATGGCATTTTTCACAGAACTAGAACAATAAATTTTACAATTTTTATGGAAACACAAAAGACCCTGAATAGCCAAAGCAATCTTGAGAAATAAAAACAGAGCCAGAGGAAGCAGGCTCCCTGACTTCAGACTATACTACAAAGCTACAGTAATCAAGGCAATATGGTAATAGCACAAAAACAGAAAGGTAGATAAATGGAACAGGATAGAAAGTTCAGAGATAAACCCATGAACCTATGGCCACCTAATCTATGACAAAGGAAGCCTGAATATACAATGGAGCAAAGAGAGCCTCTTCAATAAGTGGTGCTGGGAAAACTGGACAGCTACATGTAAAAGAATGAAATTAGAACACTCCCTAACACCATGCACAAAAATAAACTCAAAATACATTAAAGACCTAAATGTAAGGCCAGACACTATAAAACTCTTAGAGGAAAACATAAGCAGAACACTCTTTGACATAAATCTGATCTTTTTTGAGCAATATCTTTTTTGACCCCCCCCTCCTAGAGTAATGAGAATAAAAACAAAAATAAACAAATGGGACCTAATTAAACTAAAAGCTTTTGCACAGCAAAGGAAACCATAAACAAGACAAAAAGACAGCCCTCAGAATGGGAGAAAATATGAAGCAACTGACAAAGGATTAATCTCCAAAATATACAAGCAGCTCATGCAGCTCAATAGCAAAAAAAACAAGCAACCCAATCAAAAAAATGGGCAGAAGACCTAAATAGACACTTCTGCAAAGAAGACATACAGTTGGCGAAAAAAAATATGAAAAGGTATTCAACATCGCTAATTATTAGAGAAATGCAAATCAAAACTACGATGAGGTATCACCTCACACTGGTCCGAATGGCCATCATCAAACCTTCTACAAACAGTAAATGCTGGAGAGGGTGTGGAGAAAAGGGAACCCTCTTGCACTGTTGGTGGTAATGTAAATTGATACAACTACTATGGAGAGCAGTATGTAGCCACTATGGAGAACAGTATGTAGGTTCCTTAAAAAACTAGAACTACCATGTGATCCAGCAATCCCACTACTGGGCATATACCCAGGAAAAACCATAATTCAAAAAGACACATGCACCCCAATGTTCATTGCAGCACTCTTTACAATAGCCACGACATGGAAACAATCTAAATGTCCATCAACAGAGGAATGGATAAAGAAGATGTGGTACATATGTACAATGGAGTATTACTGAGTCATAAAAAGGAATGAAATTGGGTCATTTGTAGAGATGTGGATGGACCTAGAGACTGTCATACAGAGTGAAGTAAGTCAGAAAGAGAAAAAGAAGTATTGTATATTAGCACATATATGTGGAATCTGAAAAAATTGGTATAAACAATCTTATTTACAAAGCAGAAATAGAGACACAGGCGTAGAGAACAAACATATGGATGCCAAGGGGGAAAGGGGTGGTGGTGGGATGAATTGGGAGATTGAGATTGACATATATACACTATTGATACTATGTATAAAATAGGTAACTAATGAGAACCTACTGTACAGCACAGGAAACTCTACTCAGTGCTCTGTGGTGACCTAAATGGGAAGGAAATCCAAAGAAGAGGGGATATATGTATACGTGTAGCTGACTCACTTTGTTGTACAGTAGAAATTAACACAACATTGTAAAGCAACTATACTACAATAAAAATTTTAAAAAAAACAACGTACGATGCTATACCTCAGAACATGAAGTCCATAACTTAAAAATTAATAACAATAGTGAAGCTGGCTGAACAAATTTATGGATTTTTAACAACAACACAAAAGCAGTATAAAAGCAGTTAGATTAACATAATTTATACAACAGTGCACTCTTATAGGCCTATGCTAGATGTGGGTTGATTTTGAGAGCATTGATGAAGTCCATGAGGACAGGAATTTAAACAAATGGAGTTGTGGAGGGTGCTGCATCAGGGCACCTCTCAACACAGTCTCCAGATTTACTCACTAGTGATGTTTCTCAGCACTGCCCTCAGTGGTTTCATGAGAAAAAGAAAATGGACCCAAGTGTTGCCCAGAGCTAGACCACAGAGCAGGATATTTTAGACTCTGGGATTTATCCAGTGCTTTCTAAAATTCTAGGAAAATTGAGTCTTCTTGGTGAGCATAATTCAATTTCACTATAATCAGTTCCTTGGAAATGAAACCCCACTGTTAGGGCTGATGCTTGGTGATTAGACACATCTTCAAGTTTACACAGAGTGGTTAAGAGCACAGAAGTCAGACTGCCAGGGTAGAGTCCAGGCTCCCCCACTTAAAAGTCTTTCTTCTTAACCTCACTGTTAATATTTGTGAAATGAGAATAATGCTAGAAACTACCTCTTAGGTTTGTTGTGAGGCTGGAATGAATGAGTACATGTAAAACACCTAGACTAGTCCCTGGAGCATATAAGCACTCAATACATGTTAATTTCAAAAAGGTAAAAAATATATAAAACTTAAAGCAAGATTCATACTTACCAAAATCTGAGAATTTTTCTTAAAAAGTGACTTTATGTCCATCAAACAGCACTGCATTTCTTCACTGTTGGTGATTTCATTGCACTTAATGTAGTGAAGCAATAAGAAATAAAAGCAGGTTCTAGTGGTCAGTCACTTAGTCCACATGTCCGGCTTAAGCTCAACATGAGCACTTCCTCCATCCAATGCATCAGCAGTGTTTCACTTTCAAGATTAGAGTGTTTACAAGTCTTGTCACATCTGGAAGACATGAGCTGCCTGAGGTCTGATGAGTTGGGTCCCTCAAAGCCTTTTAATTCCCTGTGGTGAAGAAGCAGTTCAGTAAATCTTTCAACAAGTTTTCCATGACTTTACTACCCAACAGCATCAACATAAACAAGGTCTCCATACTCTGCTTCATCTTTTTCTAAAATTTCAGTAAAGCGACAATAGTAAAAGCACAAGAACAAAGAAAATTCACAACTTTGGTGACTTCCTACATGGTATCATGCAATGAGGTGGTTTGCAAAGTTCACAGTACATATTCTTCAAACAAATGATGCAATGCAGATGCCTTTTGATGGGAATAAACTGCCGAGAGCCCTCTGCCGCATCTATCCTTTTCTTTGTGGGAGCCCAATCTACCAACAGTGAGCTCAGTTTTTGCATGTTTGTATCCGTACTCTCTTTAACAACCTCTTCTTGGGAGGCTGAGGTTCTGTCAAAAGTCTCTGGTGGGGGCTTCCCTGGTGGCGCAGTGGTTGAGAGTCTGCCTGCTAATGCAGGGGACATGGGTTCGAGCCCTGGGCTGGGAGGATCCCACATGCTGCAGAGCAGCTAGGCCCGTGAGCCACAACGACTGAGCCTGCGCGTCTGGAGCCTGTGCTCCGCAACAAGAGAGGCCGCGATAGTGAGAGGCCCGCGCACTGTGATGAAGAGTGGCCCCCGCTTGCCACAACTAGAGAAAGCCCTAGCACAGAAACGAAGACCCAACACAGCAAAAATAAATAAATAAATTAATTAATTAATTAATTAAAAAAAAGAAATTGCATCATTAAAAAAAAAAAGTTGACTGATCTGTAAGCTTAAGACAAGTATACTTTAAAAAAAAAAAAGTCTCTGGTGGACTGCTTTTCAGGGCCAGTGGGCCACACATCCCTCAACGGTTTTATGGAGAGAGGCAGCATGGTAAGTATGAATCTTGCTTTAAGTTTCTGCACTTTTTACTAGTTTTCTTTATTTAACATTTATTGAGCACTTACTATGTGCCAGGAAATATACTATGTGTTTTCCATGCAATTCTTCCAACTGGGAAGGCAACAACAGGCTCCCTAAACCACATTTGGCCTTTCTCAGTGGGGTGGTGGCAAAGGAAGAGTTGAGAGACGCAAATCAAAACGACCATGTGCCTCCAGACACACACTTACCCTGTGCACCTCACCAGTGGCTCAACTCTCCACTCAACATCTGAGGTGGAAACCTGGAAGTCATCCTAGACCCCTCCTCCCTCCCTTCCCATATCCCGTTTATTCCTGATCTCTCAAGGCCTCTCCCTCACTGGCTTATCTCTATCATAGCACTTTTCACACTGATCTGTAACCAGCTGTCTCTCTATCTTCCCCTCTTAAGACAGACACTGTCTTTGATCACTGACTACCCAATGCCATAGGAGGCGCTCAAAAGTTGTTCACTAAATGAGTTAATGAATAAAGTTCCATTATTTCTACATAAAGATTTCTTGAGTTAATCCCTCTACCCTTATGCCATTAATTGCCCCAGTTTAGGGTCTTACTCTTTCTTATCGAACTCCTACAATAACCTCCTAATTTATGTTCCTTCTCTCCACTTTGCCCTACTACCGCCCACTTTCCTCATTGCCTCAACAGTCATCTCTCTAAAGCACAAATTAGAGTGTGCTATTGCTCTGATTAAATGCTTTAATCCTTCTCATTGCCCTTAGGATAAGTTCAAGGTCACATCTCTTGCCTCTGTTCCTCCTGAATCCTATGTTTAGCCATACTAAATGGTAGTATATGTGGGGTGTGTGTGTGTGTGTGTGTGTGTGTGTGTGTGTGTGTGTGTGTTAGGCCCTGGTGCCTTTACACTTGTGCCTTCTGCCTAGGATGTTAGGATGCTACCCCTCTTTCTCTGTCTGATAATCTCCTGCCCAGTTTTTGAAACGCAGCTCAAATGTCCCTTGCTCATGAAGCCTTCTGCGACCCTACGGCCTCCACCTACAGAGTTTTAGACCTCTATTTGAGCTTTTGTTGATTGGCTGTAATTGTTTGCTCACACATCTATGCCCCTATCTCTCTCTAGCCACTAGAATCTGAGTTTCTTGAAATCCTGAGCTTGGTATCCCTAACTCCTTAATAGGCTTTAAAAAATACTGAAGGGAAGAGGGTGGGAGGTGAACATCTTCTGTGTACAGTGAAAACTGTTTTCAGTCCAAAGAGCCTGGAAGAAGAGCCTGAGTCCATACTACGGCTGACGTGGCTGCTAAAGATGGCCCAGCCCTCAAAACATGGGCTTTACTCCAGTCCCTCTCTTTTCATCTCTCTTCTCCTCTCTCATTTCTTCTTCCATGCCCTTCTCCCCTCCCTTTCTTCTTCTCCTTTTTCTTTTTATTCATTTTCCTTTCCCTCCTTCTTCCTGTTGCTATTTAACTTTAACATTAATCATATATTGCAAAACAATATTATGACAATATTAATGTAAGTAAGCAATAATAATAGTATACCCACAATTCTGCTACTACAACAAATCAAATTGTTTTATTTGCCTATATTCCCTTCCCATCATTTTTCATGGTTGCCATCATAATGCAGTTTTAATTTTGTACTCTACTCTTTAACTTAATATCAGAAGCATTTTTCATACTCCTACATAGTCTTCATAATTATCATTTTAATGGCTACATAATATTCTGGTGAATGGATATGACAAATTTTACTTAACTGTTTCTTTTCCGCTAGACATTTCCAGTTTTATCCTGTTGCAGAGAGCGCTGTCATATACATGTCCTTTTACATCTTTCTCTTTCTTGCTCTTTTCTGTTCACTTTTCTTTCATCTTCTACTCTCTTCACTCTCTTTTGCATCTCCTTCTACCTCACTGGGTGCACTCTCTTTCCTAGAGCAGTAATTTGTCCTCAGGTGGATGTAGAGATCATCTTAATAGGACCCAGGATTTTTTTAATTACTAAAAATTTGTTATTAAATGCTCCTAAGGACACTTTTGCCATTTCTGCACCCTTAAAACAGTATAAATGATAAATTTCCCTCTTCACAGGGGTAGGAACATAGGACCAGGCAGGACCAGGTTGGAGAAGCCTCAAGCATGTGACAGAACACAATGTTTATAATGGGAGAAAATGACAGAACCTGATGTCTATCAATAGGGAGATGGCTAAATAAACTGTGATGTGTCTATGCTAGGAATATCATGTAGCATTTAACGAGATTGCTGTAAATCTATATGTACTGACTTAGATAAGACCTTTTTTAGTGAATTTAGTGAATTGCAAAATATTTGTAGTTTACAATTTATGTAAAAAATAACAGCAAAACCCAAACCCACATGATAGAATTATATATTTTCTATGGATATATTATGCAAATATATAGACAAGCTGGTAACAGTGGCCACCTCTGTGTTTAGGGGAAATGTTCTGGATTTAGAGGATTGATCAAAGGGAATGTGAGCCTGAACTGCAATGGTTTCATTTTCCCAATCGGGGAAAGTGTATTCACATATTGCTTGTATAATAAGAAATTAATTTAAAAAATGTTGCCACTGTGTCTCTTTCTGTTTACATTGTACACTGACCAGCCCCTGATCCAGGCCCTGGCCACAAATAGATGAAATGTAATAAGAGAACGTTATGAAATATGCAAATGTCCGTTTGGGAAGAGTGGGCTTCTTGCTTTTTGTTCACACTGCACTGCAGCTTGTTTCAGACAGGGCTGGTGGGTCGGGGACAGGGAAGAGCCAGGCCTGGTCTTCCAGGAGATGAGGGTGCCCCTAACTCAGACTCTGCCTCTCAGCCAGTCCTCCCTACCCCAGTCCTGGCAGGTGGAAGTTGGGAATTTTTAAGTTTAGTCTCTTGCACTGGGTCCTGGATGGAGGACAACAGATGAGGCCACACTGTCCTGCTGTGCAGACCAAGGGGAACAGGTGGAGACCCTGGAGCCAGAGTGTGAATAGTGGCAATTCATGAGTGGTACAGGCAGGCAGAGTGCCCAGCTCAGGGCCAGTGACAGCTGGGCAGCACATGGGTGGGGGAGGGAGCAGGAGCATGGGGGTGGGGTGGGCGGGTTCAGCCATGGGGGAGGAGGCATGAGAGGGCAGAGGACAAAGGAGGGAAAGAGGGGGAGCACCTCCTGTCCAACCCCCAGGGTGGAGCAGGCATGAGGTCAGAGGTCCCAGGCTGACCTGAAAGGCTTAGGAAGCTGCCGGGTAAGTGGACATAATGAGAGAGAAGAGTGTTCCTTATCTGGCCCTTCACCCTCGTCCCCCATCCTCAGCTGTCCTCTACCTAGCCCTAAATCCAAGGCATTTGCGCTGTTCCAGCAGCTGTGCCAGTTCTTTGGCTGGGTCAGGTCCTGGGCAGGTGTGGGGGGTGGGGAGCAGCTGTCACCCCTCCCTTTGCAGACAAGGGTAGGAGCAAAAGGAGGTGACCAGGTTGGGGACATTTCAAGCACATGTCAGGATGCGCCACACTTTTCTGTCCAGAACTCCTACCTGCCTACTGTACCCCTCATCCCATTCCTCTTTAGTTAAGTGACAGAGTAAGAAAAGTAAAAGAACTACGAAAGTAATAATGATTATTAATAACAATTACTGAACACGCTATATGCACAGTGCTATTGATTTTATGATATATCACTGAATATTCCCAACAACCCATTATGAAAGTTAAGCCCATTTTAGAAGTGAGAAAAATGAGGTTTCTTGGTTATGTGCTCAAAGTCAGACACTAAGAAGGGACAGAAGTGAGCTTTGATGCCAAGTTTATTTGTCACTACAGACCAAACTCAGAATCCTTGAGGAGGATTGAATTAACAAAATAGCCAGCGGAAAGCCAGCAGACCCACACCTCCAGAAGGAACAAGAGGTGGATGGGTCTAAGCTAGCCTTTCTCACTGTCAGAACTGAGAGCTGCTAGATGAGGTGCGGTGAAAAGTAAAGGAAGCTGGAAAATCCTCTTCTCTAGAGATTTCTCTAAATAGGAGCCATCCCATTGCTTTGGGCTGGTTTAGAAGGCTTTGCCTAGAAAAAAGGGGAACAAAGTACTTTGGATTGGGTGTCAGGAGAGCAGTCTATGCATTCCCTCTGGGTGGGCTCTCCAGAGGAGATGGGAAAAGCCTAGAAAGGTTAGGGAGCATGAGCTCTGTCTGTCTCCCACAGGTCTTGTCCATTCTACCCTGCAGCATCCCACCTGAAGCCTTTCACGGTGCATCTGATGGTCCCCCTAGCCTTGAGCCTCCTCCCAGCCTCAGGAACCGAGCCCAGAGCCGGCCCAGGGAGGGAGCCTCTGCTGCTGGAGTGGAAGCCGGCCCTTCCAAGATCCTCACACCATACCCAGTCTTCCGGCAGCCAGCAGGGGGACCCTGAGCCCCAGGCAATAGCCCTGAGCTGGGTGGCTTCTTCTGGCTCTGGATCCCTTCTCTGAGCATATCCACACACCTCCCTGCACCACAGTTTCCTGCTCTGGAAAAAGGGAAAATAATTATACTGACTTCACCAGCAATGCTGTGAGTTAAATGAGTTCTAAATAAACAAGAAAGCATTGCTAGACTTCTTGTTGTTGTAGTCTTGTACTATATTATTCTGAAAATTCAGCATTCAATAAATGCTTCTTGAGCTCTACTATGTACCAGGAGTGATTTTAAGCCTTAGATGGAATCCCCCCAACCCTTGGGCCAGGGACAGTGGTTGAAATAGAAAAGTCCAGCACCTGGAGAGCTCTTTTGTGTCTCCCACTCCATCTGATCAGCTGGATGGAGTGGATGGCTCTTAGGTATAGATGGACACCTCTGGCAAGCTCCTGTTTGTTCTCATGGCCTGGAATTTGGGACTTTGGGGTGGGCTCACAGAGGGGCCGGGGAGCCCAGGCCACAGCCTACCTCTCCATCCATCCTGACTTCAGGAAAATATACTTAGCGCAGAGTCTTTTTGCATTCCCAGTGCTCTTTGGTGAAAGGGTCTTGGGCTCAGGGCAGAGGGGCAAGGCAGATGTGAATGGAATATTAAGAGTTCTGCTTAAGATCAGGGAATTAGGGCCAGGACAAGACTGGGGCTGAGAGAATGAGCTGAAGCCAGAATAAAGGTCTCCTGTCCATTCTTTTCCCAGAACTGTTTCCCAGGAATGTTGTCTCCTCAGTGTGATGGGATGAGTGCCTAGTGCTTTGACTCCTGGCTCCATCCCTCCTGGGCAGGGCTTCAGTTGGACAAATCACTTTGAAAACCTGTGTGTGGTGGGCTCCCTGGCAGGCTCCCGGGGTCCCATTGGAGGAGAGTGGCCATTCCACTGGCTAGCTTTCTACCTTACTCCTTCCAAGAAGATTCTGGCTTCAGTCTAAGCCCTTACGCCGGGACACAGTCCACAAAGCACTTGATAAGGAGTTCAGAGTGATGAGGTGAATGTTCACATTATGTTGCTTTTCAAAGTTCATGTGTTTTATTCCCTTGAGTGGGCTGCAGACTCTCTGAGAGGGGCTCATTGTGCTGTTTTGGAAAGAACCCTGGACTGGGTTCATATTTCAGCTCTAGCATTTGGTGCTTTCAGGCCTCCCTCTGAGCCTCAGTGTTTTAATCTGTTAAAGGGCACTAGCTTCCCAACAGGCAGCATGATGGTATATGAAATAAATGTGAGAAAGTGTCAGGCACATGGTTCTACTTTTACTTCTGTCTATATACACTCAAGACGAAAATATAGGTTCACACAAAAACTTGTATCAGTACATGAATGTTCATAACAGCATTATTCATAATAGTCTGAAAGTGGAAACAACCCAAACATACATCAACCGAAGAATGGATAAACAAAATGTGGGATATCCACGCAACAGCATATCATTCAGCCATAAAAAGGAATGAAACACTGACACATGGGACCATATAGATGAACTTTGAAAACGTTATGCTGAGTGAAAGAAGCCAGTAACAAAGTCCACATATTGTTTTGTTCCATTTATATGAAATGTCTAGAACAGGAAAATCCATAGAGACCAGAGTAGATTAGTATTTGCCTGGGGCTTCCCTGGTGACGCAGTGGTTGAGAGTCCGCCTGCCGATGCAGGGGACATTGGTTTGTGCCCCGGTTCGGGAAGATCCCACATGCCGCGGAGCGGCTGGGCCCGTGAGCCATGACCGCTGAGTCTGTGAGTCCAGAGCCTGTGCTCCGCAACGGGAGAGGCCACAACAGCGAGAGGCCCGTGTACCGCAAAAAAAAAAAAAAAAGTATTTGCCTGGAGCTGGGTAGGGGTGGGGAGAGGATGGGAAATGACTGCTAATGGGTGTAAGGTTTTTTGGGGAGTGAGAAAAATGTTCTCAAATTAAATTATAGTAATGGTTGCACAATTCTGTAAATATACTAAAAACCATTGAATTGTACACTTCATACGGGAGAACTTTATGTTATGTAAATTATATCTCAATAAGTCTGTTAAAAAATTTTAACTGGTTCTGAATTTAATCTGGCAACGCTACTTTTGTCCTTCCTTCCCTTTTCCCCCAGTCTTCACGGCCTTCTTCTCCTTTTCAGAACATACAGAAAGTAGTGGGCATATTCCTTTCTTGAGGGGCAAGGGCACTGTTTGATGAGTGAGAAGGAATAAGGGAGGCATTAGGGAGTCCGGATACCAGTCTGCCTAATCTCCAACAGAAGTCACATAATTCCCTAGCCTTGATTTTTCCTTCTGCCCAATGAGGGAAGGGGAAGCAGAGAATCCTTGCCTTACACCCTTGGAGGTGATGTTTGAGGAGTCCAGCAAACTGGGCACGAATATTCTGGCCAGGATGGGGTGGGCTGTGCCGGGAGGTGTGAGCTCTAATGGTAGTCAACTCCAGGTCTTCCAGCCTGTGGTGGGGTGGCAGATGGATTGCCCAGAGGCGCCCTTTTGGCTGCCGTCAAGGGCCAGAGAAGCCAAGAAATTCATAGCAAGTACACTGTGGGCTGGGGTCAGGAGTGGGGGCTGGGCCATGGGCCCAGATGAAGAGGAGCTGATGCCGAGAGAAGGCTGGCTCTTTAACTGATATGCAACATGGCAGGGCAAACTGCTGGCTTCGTGTCGGGTGTGGGTGGGGGCAGGGGAGTGGAGGGGCTTTTCAGAGAGACTAGGTTGGGACAGGAGACCTGGGAGCCTCCCCTCAAGATTCAGTGGGGGCAGGGGAGAGGGGCTTGGAGCACTAGTACTTCCAAGTTTCTGAGTATCCAAAACTCTGTGCCCAGCAGCCGTCATTAACCACTTAGGACCTTGACAAGTAGGACGTCTTCTCAGTCTCTCTTCTCTCTGATTCATCTCTTCCTTGCCACTGCGTCCCTCCCTCAGGCTGTGAGCATGCTCAGTTCTCCCCATCTAAAACCAACCTCTTTTTGACCCCACTCTCTTGCAGCTACCAGTCCATCTTTTGTTCTCTTCCCTGCCAAACCCTTTCAAAGCCTCATCTGCACCCACACCCCCACCTTTTCCTGCCCGCTCCAGTGTTAACCTGTGAGATGGCACTTCTACCCGACTCTTCCCCCTTCTTGTCACAAAATCTTACCACTTCCCCCTCGTATCATTCACAGCTGCTCTCCAGCCCTGAACCCCCTGCCCAGGACCCTTCTTCCTGAAATACCTGCTAGCCTGCTCCCCACTTTGGCTGCTCTCCCTCCCTGGTGCTCTGGGCACAGCCCTGCTTCTTTCCAACTTCTCTTCTACATCCTCTCCCTGAGTGATCTCATCTCTCCCAGAACACAATTGAGGTGAACCAGACATTAAGGGGAGTTCCAGTTGTCCCCTTGGCCATTTCCACAAGCCTGCTGGACCCTGCGCCTGGATGTCACCAGAGGCACATCCCACCAACCTGTCCAGGAGTGGACTTCCCATCCTTCTCCAGTCCCCACAACCAGCTTCTGCTGCTCCCTATCTCCCTTATAGGCCTCAGCATTTCCCCAGGAGTTCAAGCTTGAAATCCAAGAGTGATCTTTGCCTGGCTGTTCTGCTTGACTGGCCAAGGAGCCCGGGAATCCTATGTGACATCTCTCTTGCTCATCTCCTCTGTTCCCACTGCTTCCTTATGTTTGGCTCTTTTTTTTATTGGAGTCATATTCCATTGTGTACATGGACCACTTCTTCTTTGTGCATTCCTCTGTTGATGGACATTTTCATTGCTTCCAAGTGTTGGCTATGGTAAATATTGCTGGAGTGCAGGATTGCCAGCCTGTGTCTTTTTTTTTTTTTTTTTGCAGTACGTGGGCCTCTCACTGCCGTGGCCCCTCCCGTTGCAGAGCACAGGCTCCGGACGCACAGGCCCAGCAGCCATAGCTCACGGGCCCAGCCGCTCTGCGGCATGTGGGATCTTCCCGGACCGGGGCACGAACCCATGTCCCCTGCATTGGCAGGCGGACTCTCAACCACTGCGCCACCAGGGAAACCCTTATGTTTGGCTTTTAAACTTCTTTGACCAAGACTGCTGTTACCTCTGACAGGTCTCCCTGCTTTTACCCTCTCCCTCTTCCACCTCGCTCTGCAGAGTCCCAGAATGATCTTTCCAAAGCCTCTTTCAGATCCTTCAGTCTCCTGCTCAAAAATCTACAAAGTCTTTCTGTCACCAATAGAATAGACCATGATATCTGCCTAGTGATTTACAACCTGAAAAACACTTTCAAATAAACAAAATAGGTAATGTGATTGTCCCTCCTTTATGGGTAAGAGAACTGAGGCTCAGAGAGATGTGGTGAATTGCGGGGGTTCACTCAGGGCTGAAGTGTGGAGACGGGACAGGCACCGAGGCCTTCTAGCTTTACTTGGGTGCACCGCCCACTGCAGTCTTCTCAGCCTCCCCTGGGAAGCTTTCAGAAATGTAACCTCTCACTATCACCCATCAGCCCAGCTGGAGGCCAGTGCTCTCGCCAAGCCCCTGGCCTTGCCCAAAACATACCTCTCTTGCTCAGGCTGTTTGGTCTTGCTGTCTGCCCAGAATACTCTCCTCCATGCCACCAGCCCCTCTGCACAAAAACGGAGCATCTTCCCCATCTTCCAAGGTCACTACTAGCCCTTGCTGGCCCCATGTGCTCTCTCTTTTGTCTATGGCACTCAGAACACACCCCGGAGCAGACTTGACACTCCAGCCCCCGCGCTTTGAGCTCTGGGATGGCCCCTTAAAATAGTGTCATCTTCATAGGAGGTCCGTAATAAAAACCAGCTGAGCAAGTAAATGAACGGATGGGGCTGCTGGAGGTTCTCCTCCTCCAGAAACCCCTCGCAGACCAATTGGTTCAGTGGTTCTAATCACCCCCTGACCCTCACACACACCTCCCTGAGTAAAGCACATCACATCTGGGTCAGTCTCATCTCTTCTGCATGGCTCTCCTTTAACTACCCTCAGCCTTGGTTTCCTCATCTATGATTGGGGTCTAATAACATCTCCTTTGTTATTTCCCAGGTGTGTGGTGAGCATTAAATGAGATGCTGTTATGTGAGGCATAATGTGTGTTTGTGTGAACACTAAGCTACTGTGCAACTGTGAGGGGGATTAATTATTGTAGAAATGTGTGTCCACCTGTGTATGTTCACAGCCTGCCTCCCTCCCATGTGAGATGGGGAGGGTGTGAAAGCCAAAACCCTCACTCAACCAAGTTCTGAGTTTGAAGCGCTGGTGCTTGAGGGATTCTCTGAGCATGGTTCACCTCCAGACATCTCCCCAGGCACCAGGCTCTGCCCCCCAACTCATGGATGGGTTGGGACAAGTTTGTTGCCTTTCTGAGTCTCAGTTCTCTTATCTATACAATGGACAGGTTGAGTTGAAGCTCAGATTTTCAAGTTTTTTTAAAATTACATGGCTAATAAAATCTTATACTAGCAACCCATATGTCATATAAGTCAAAACAGCTAAAACAGGGCTTCCCTGGTGGCGCAGTGGTTGAGAATCTGCCTGCTAATGCAGGGGACACGGGTTCGAGCCCTGGTCTGGGAGGATCCCACATGCCACGGAGCAACTAGACCCGTGAGCCACAACTACTGAGCCTGCGCGTCTGGAGCCTGTGCTCCGAAACAAGAGAGGCCACGATAGTGAGAGGCCTGCGCACCGCAATGAAGAGTGGCCCCCGCTTGCCACAACTAGAGAAAGCCCTCGCACAGAAACGAAGACCCAACACAGCAAAAAAATTAATTAATTAACTCCTACCCCCAACAAAAAAAACAAAACAAACAAACAAAAAACAGCTAAAACAGGCGCAGCTCTATGAACCCCTAAAACCTGACCCTCCTTCCCAGCCTTTGGAGGCTCCTTTGCCAAGCCCTGAGGGGATTCTCTGTTTATCGTATCATAGCGATCCTTCTAGCACTGGCATGAGCTCTTTTCCATGCCTGCTGAAATTTAACAGGAAGAAATACTCCTCAGTGGGGGTAGAAAGACTGAGGTTCGAAGTAGAAAAAATCTTCCCCAATCCTCACAAGAGGGACTGTGTTTCAGGGTCGTTTATGCCTTCAGTTCCCCACCTGACTGGGAGGTTTTCTAATCTCTATATCCCCAGTGCTCAGCTCACTGTCTGATACAACCAAAGGGGTTCAATAAATGTCTGTTGAATAGAATAAGTGAATGGATTAATGAATGAACGAACAATGAGTTTAAGAAGAAATGAAAGTGACATCTTCAGGATTTAGGAACAGTTCCGTGCTGTCTGGAGAGACTTGGACTAACTGGCCCTGACTTGTCCCACGCCCCCCTGACCTCACAAACACACTGATCCACAGGGAATATTCAGCCTGAGTCGACACTGATTCCTACAGACCCAGCAACTCCCCCATAGGAGCCTCTGATCCTGGAGAAGGGAGAGAGGACGAGGGAGGGAGAAGGAGGCAGAGAGACTTAGATTCCACATCTGAAGCGGGAAGGGTAGAGGAGAAAAGGAGAGGAAGGGAACTTCAGGGAAGCCGCTGCAGAGGCAGACTTGGCTTGGGGTGGGCCCCACTGGAGAAAGGCCAGGGGCTTCCCTGCCATCCAGAAATCTTTTCCTTCCAAACTGCCTGTCGTTTCCCAGCCCTGCTCCTCTTCCTCCTTCTCCTTGTACACATGCTGCCCAGAACAATGCTGAAAAATAAGGCAAGGACCAAAATAACCTCCTGCTGTTGGGAAGGGGAGAATCCTAAAACCTCATTTACCCACCCGGAGCTGAGCCAAGCCTTGACACCCCCCTTCCCTGCTGGTGTCCTGAGGGGTGACTGGGATAGCTTCAGCCTCCATGGGCAGGCCCCTTCCTGACTTGGGGTGTCTAGCCCAGTTTGGAGAACTCAAGGAAGGAAGACATACAGGGCTGCCCCTTAGGAGTTGCTTCCACATCAGCCCTCCCTCTCCCCTATCCACCCTTTCCCCCAGTGCAGAGACTGTAGGTGTGAAGGGTCAGTGGAGAAACCCAGGGCAGGGGCCTTGGGAGGACAGAAGCAGGACAAAGTGGTAAAGGGGTGGGGGGTGGGGGTGAGGACAAGGCCCTGGGGGTCTTTAGACCCTCTGTGTTGTTATCTTGCTCCCAGAGCCACATGCTAAATAGAAGCTTTTCACTGGGTACCTTTAAGGACACCCAAACCTGGTACCTGTGGGACTTTAGCATGACTGGCTGCACAGAGAAGATTCCAGAATTTTTCACTCTTCTACTCTTTCCACCCCCAGTACTCCCCCTGCTTGGCGCTGCCTACTTGCCTTGTTGATCAAATATCTGTGCTAGACACTCCATAAGTCAGCTCATTATACCCTCAAAACCATGCTATGGGGTGGTTTTCCTACGTCAGTTTTATGGATGAGGAAACCAAGGCTGTGCTGTTCAAGGCAGGTGAAAGCATGGAGGTCACATGTCTCCAGAGCATAAGTGGACCCTGGCCATGGGGAGGGTCATCTAGTCAGGGTGTCCTGGACATACTGTGAAAGCCGGAGTTTTTGGCTCAGTGTAAGTTCCAGACACCTTTGTTCCACCTGTTCTGCCTACACCTCTCCACATCATCCTCTGCCCACTATAGACCTCTGACCCCTTTCTCTACTTCCCCCACCACAAACCTCCCCTCCTCTCAGCCCTGGAATCTGTCCTACATGCGGTAGCCTGGACTTAGAAGTTTCTAGATGGAAAAGTCAAGTGCCCAAGGGCTCCATCTTGGCATTTTTTCCACCTTGGAACAGACTTACCGGCTGTCAGAGCAGGACAGGATGATAGATGTCAATTGTCTGAGATGACTGATGGATAAACTGAAGCCAGGAGAGGAAAAATAACTTGTCTGGGGCCATGTAGCCAGTGAGTGGCAGAGTATGGTCCAGAAGCCAGCTTCTAGCTCTTCTGACTCTCAATCAAGTGGTCTTTTCACTGCACCAAAGGGACCTGATGCCCAGGAGCACTGTGTTTACCACTAACATCCCCACCCTCTCCCGCCCAGAAGACTCTGAGGAGATGGTGTGCTTTTCCCAGAGCAGCTCTCCAGGACAGACTCTGACTGAATCAGCTCTGTTCTCAAAGAGGACAGTCCAATCCCCCAGGAGACCTGACCCTGGAAACAGGCAGGGGGTGGAGGGAGGGAGGGAAGGAGGGAGAGAGGGAAGGAGGGAGGGAGGGGAGAAGGGAAAACTGTTTTGGTTTATTTTACCCAGAACTGAGGAACAAACACATTACCTACAGGTATTATGCAAATGTATCTACTACATGTCAACAATCCATGGTGAGGTGAGAAGATTGGGGGTGGGAGAGTGTGTGTGTGTGTGTGTGTGTGGCAGGGGATCTCTGTTGTCTCCAGAGCTGAAGCTGCTGCTGAAGTTTAGATAGGGTGACCCAATCATACACCCCTTGCCCCAAGCCAGGCCTGCCTGGGTCTCTGCAGGTTTTTATGACAGCTAGATGAGTGAAAATTAGGAAGCTAAGTGAAAATTAAGAGAAAGCCTTGAACCAAAAAGAATTTGGGCCAAGTAAAGGGCTGAGAGGCAGGGGCATGGACACAAGCCTTGTATGTTCACATGACATGGGGAATAAGCAGACCTTCAGGATGCCATCGGGAGTGTGGAGGAAATCCGTAGGGGAAGTAGAGGGGAACGGGGGAAGGAGAGTTGACATGTCCCAGTTTCTCCAGCTAGGCTCTAGGGAAAGATTGCAATTTTGCTATTTGAGGCATTGATTCTTTTCTCCCCCTGAAGGTAGAAATGGAAGTTAGCTTTCCCCATGCTGGGCTTCCTCCTCCCCCAGGAAGAGTCAACCCACCCTTACCCTTTTCCTCCCAGCTACTCAGGTTCAAGCCCCACCCCAGTCCTCACTGTGACTCAGCACAGACTCCCAGCAGAAGCTGTGTGTTCACCCTTGTTGACTGAAAAAAATGAACAACATGAGACTTGTGCATTAAGTTTTATTTGGGGGAAAAGAGGACCATAGCCTGGAGACAGTTAGCTCAGATAGCTCTGAGGAACTGCCCCAAAGAAGTGTGGGAGAGGTCAGTATATATGTGATTTTGGTGAAGGGAGATACGTGCAATCAAGCACACATTTTGGCAGAGGGTTGCTGTTAGTCATAAAGAGCAAATGCCTCCATTGATGATTTTATTGCTTTTCTAGACATGAGAAAATACAAGAAATTGGGCTCATACAATATTCTCCTGAAATAACTGTCTGAAGGCCTATTCTTCCAGTTTTTCCCAGAACACAGAGTTCCTCATTCCTGATCTCTGCCCTGAACTTCTGGGTGAAGGTCAGAGACTGCAGTGACTAGTGACTTAATTTTTGTAGAGGCAGATGGCAAATGACAATTTTTAGCTGGCAGGGACCCCTCATGGTCCTAAATTCGACCATAGTTTGGGAGGCATTTTATGACCATTTTGTTCCATGTTGCTAGGAATGCTCATTCCTAGGTCAAGTGAGGATTTCGTTGATAGACCACTCAATGTGCTATTTTTTTTCTTTACATCTTTATTGGAGTATAATTGCTTTACAATGGTGTGTTAGTTTCTGCTTTATAACAAAGTGAATCAGCTATACATAAACATATATCCCCATATCTCCTCCCTCTTGCGTCTCCCTCCCACCCTCCCTATCCCACCCCTCTAGGTGGTCACAAAGCACCGAGCTGATCTCCCTGTGCTATGCGGCTGCTTCCCACTAGCTATTTTACATTTGGTAGTGTATATATGTCCATGCCACTCTCTCACTTCGTCCCAGCTTACCCTTTCCCCTCCCCATGTCCTTAAGTCCATTCTCTAGTAAGTCTGCGTTTTTATTCCCATCCTGCCCCTAGGTTCTTCATGACCTTTTTTTTTTTTAGATTCCATATACATGTGTTAGCATACGGTATTTGTTTTTCTCTTTCTGACTTACTTCACTCTGTATGACAGACTCTAGGTCCATCTACCTGACTACAACTAACTCAATTTCGTTTCTATTTATGGCTAATATTCCATTGTATATATGTGCCACATCTTCTTTTTCCATTCATCTGTCAGTGGATACTTAGATTGCTTCCATTTCCTGGCTATTGTAAATAGAGCTGCAATGAACATTGTGGTACATGACTCTTTGGATTATGGTTTTCTCAGGGTATATGCCCAGTAGTGGGATTGCTGGGTCATATGGTAGTTCTATTTTTAGTTTTTTAAGGAACCTCCATACTGTTCTCCATAGTAGCTGTATCAATTTACATTCCCACCAACAGTGCAAGAGGGTTCCCTTTTCTCCACACCTCTCCAGTGTTTATTGTTTGTAGATTTTTTGATGATGGCCATTCTGACTGGTGTGAGGTGACATCTCATTGTAGTTTTTTTTTTAATTTTATTTATTTATTTTGGCTGTGTCGGGTCTCTGTTTCTGTGCGAGGGCTTTCTCTAGTTGCGGCGAGCGGGGGCCACTCTTCATTGCGGTGTGCGGGCCTCTCACTGTCGCAGCCTCTCTTGTTGCGGAGCACAAGCTCCAGACGCACAGGCTCAGTAGTTGTGGCTCACGGGCCTAGTTGCTCCGTGGCATGTGGGATCTTCCCAGACCAGGGCTCGAACCCGTGTCCCCTGCATTGGCAGGCAGACTCTCAACCACTGTGCCACCAGGGAAGCCCTCACTGTAGTTTTGATTTGCATTTCTTTACTGATAAATGATGTTGAGTATTCTTTCATGTGTTTGTTGGCAATCTGTATGTCTTCTTTGGAGTATTGTCTATTTAGGCCTTCTGCCCGTTTTTGGATTGGGTTGTTTGTTCTTTTTTGATATTGAGCTGCATGAGCTGCTTGTAAATTTTGGAGATTAATCCTTTGTCAGTTGCTTCATTTGCAAATATTTTCTCCCATTCTGAGGGTTGTCTTTTGGTCTTGTTTATGGTTTTCTTTGCTGTGCAAAAGCTTTTAAGTTTCATTAGGTCCTATTTGTTTATTTTTATTTCCATTTCTCTAGGAGGTGGGTCAAAAAGGATCTTGCTGTGATTTATGTCATAGAGTGTTCTGCCTATGTTTTCCTCTAAGAGTTTTATAGTGTCTGACCTTACATTTAGGTCTTTAATCCATTTTGAGTTTATTTTTGTGTATGGTGTTAGGGATTGTTCTAATTTCATTCTTTTACATGTAGCTGTCCAGTTTCCCAGTGCCACTTATTGAAGAGGCTGTCTTTTCTCCATTGTATATTCTTGCCTCCTTTATCAAAAATAAGGTGACCATATGTGCTTGGGTTTATCTCTGAGCTTTCTATCCTGTTCCATTGATCTATATTTCTGTTTTTTGCCAGTACCATACTGTCTTCATTACTGTAGCTTTGTAGTATAGTCTGAAGTCTGTCAGGGAGCCTGATTCCTCCAGCTCTGTTTTTCTTTCTCAAGATTGCTTTGGCTATTCGGGATCTTTTGTGTTTCCATACAAATTGTGAATTTTTTTGCTCTAGTTCTGTGGAAAATGCCAGTGGTAGTTTGATAAGGATTGCATTGAATCTGTAGATTGCTTTGTGTAGTAGAGTCATTTTCACAATGTTGATTCTTCCAATCCAAGAACATGGTATATGTCTCCATCTGTTTATATCATCTTTAATTTCTTTCATCAGTGTTTTATAGTTTTCTGTATACACGTCTTTTGTCTCCTTAGGTAGGTTTATTCCTAGGTATTTTATTCTTTTTGTTGCAATGGTAAATGGGAGTGTTTCCTTAATTTCTCTTTCAGATTTTTCATCATTAGTGTATAGGAATGCAAGAGATTTCTGTGCACTAATTTTGTATCCTGCTGCTTTCAATGTGCTATTACTGGACTAGACCTTATTAATGGTAGCCAAACGTCTCTGGACCACCTGTCTTACTAGTCTGTTACAGTCCAGGAAATGATTCCTTATTGTTGCTTTTTTCCATATTTAGAGTTACACTACTACAATTGTTCATATAGAACTATGTGATTGGTCAACTGCTTCAAGTTGCTTAGTCATCATTTTATCAGAGGCTCAGTCATACATTTGGTAATGCAAGAAATAACAATTTTGTAAATCAGGCAAAATACAAATGCCAAGAACTTCCATTAGGTGCACCCCAGTGTATCCCCAGTCATCTCAGTCAATTCTGTACCTATCCTTAAGGGAAATTATATGTTGGTTTTATTCATAAGGTACCCAACCCAATTTCCTAGTGTTATTATGCTGGTTATCCTTAATATGGTTCCCAACTTAAGGGGGACCTTAAACTTAAACGATTATAGCCTGGTGTTAGCCATATAAATCCATCCCACAACTGAGGGAGGTTATATTCCTTGGGTGAAATTTTAATTGTTGCTCTGACTGAGCTTGAGTAACTTTAGAAGAAAATTCATATTTATGGTCAGAGTCAGAGCAGGTATTATTAAATGGCCAGGTAAGGGGATCCCACCTAGTAATACCAGATCAGTAATGACCTGAACAGAGCTATAATTTCTTTCTTCTAGAATAATTCTCTAGGGGCCTTCCAATTAGAGCCTTGGAGTGGAGAAATCCACCAGTGTAACCCAGAAATACTGGATATAGGTAATTGACCATAAACCTAACAATTGGATGAACTTTAACTCTGCATAAGATTGTGATATATAGTTGGTTCATAAGCAAAGGTGTGAGCAATTATCAAAGTAATTGGTATAGAGGCATGGTCCAGCATCTTGGGTCAGCTCTCTACTTCAGATGTTGTCTTCCTCTTATCCTAGTCTGGTAGTTTCTTCTCTGCTTGAACATTGTTTTAAGGTGATTTTAAGGTCTGAAGTCCTCTCTATAGGCTGGTTCAGTGCAGCAGCCCTTTCTAAGAGGGTATACTAATCCAAGAGTCAATTCTCTTCAGTTTTGCTGTGCACGAGCTACTTAAGAGTACTTGATAAGGGTCCTTCCATCTAGGTTGGAGATAATCTTTTAAATTATGTCTTTTCCAGTATGTATACTACCCTGGTTTCAGGTCATGGGGCATCTGATCTTCATCCAAAGATAGATTACTGAGATAAGCTTCAGAAAAAAACTTAGAGTGTTTTTTGATAATTCAATTAAACTTTACAATAATATAACATAACAGCAAAGAGCTACATGTGAAGTGAGTCTTAGGCAGTGAATACAGACCTCAATTAACAAATTTAGAATTTAAAATCCACTGAAACATAATCTTTTTCTCTCTAAAATTACCTTCATTTCTACCAAATACAGCCAAGTTGACTAATTTGTTTGCAAAATAAGTCTGCTTTCAATAAACTTGGTCTAATGACTCATATAATTGGTCATACAGGCTTTTTTAACACTTGGCTTTGCTGTAACTTGTCAGAAAGTTCTTGCTATGAGTCTTCTTGAAGAGGAAGCATTTTTGCAGGCATAAGTGTAAAACAATAACTGTCTATGAATGACAAAGACTTAAGAAGGCACAGTTAAAGACCTGATACAATGTCATTGACAAAGAAACTTGGTTACTGCTGTGACATACAACATTTTAAGATAATAACTAGAAATATGACTGATAACATTTTACCAGGATACACCATAGTTTTAGAAATTCCATATAATTTCTAGAATATCTAGATTAAAAACATTTACCCATACAATATAACCTAAGAAGATTTATTACCCACTTGACAATGCTTCCCATGTAATTAACATACTAAATGAACCTAATTAGTTTAATATCTTTCTTTGGGATGTTTTAGGGCCCCTTAAAGCATCCCAAAGTTAGCTAGAGGTCAAAGAAACTTGATTAGAATTTGATTTGGGAAGTTTGTCAAAAAATAACAGAAAGTTTTTAAAACACTTGGTCAAATAGGATCATAGGTCATTGTGAAATAATACTTATTCACTTAACCAAAGTGACAATAAAAGATTTCAAAGACAAATACAGAACAAATCACTGAAAATATAAAGAAACTTAAAATCTGTTATCAAAAGCAAATCGACATTTTAAGAAAACTTTGTCCTCTTTACAGAGAGAAAAACCAAATTCAAGTTTTGCACCAATTTACTTTTAAAATTTATTTACTCGATTAAAGTTATTCTAAATTTAGCCAATCCTGACCATGCACAAAACTCTTCTCACGGTTCCTTTCCCACAAACCTTCCATCACTTTCTGTACCCATATTAGTTTGTCCCTTATTTTCTCCATCCAGCAACAACCAGCTCTAGGACAAAATTACTTTTCCCTTAGTGAAATGCAATTCCATTCCTCATACCTTCCTTTACTGAAAATACACATCCTACTTTCTTGCTGCATACTGAAATGTTTCCTTTATTATTTCAAGTAGCTTTAATGACATATTTAAATTAGAATCCTCAACTCTTTTTTTTTTTTTTTTGCAGTACGCGGGCCTCTCACTGTTGTGGCCTCTCCCGTTGTGGAGCACAGGCTCCGGATGCGCAGGCTCAGTGGCCATGGCTCACGGGCCCAGCTGCTCCGCGGCACGTGGGATCTTCCCGGACCAGTGCATGAACCCGTGTTCCCTGCATCGGCAGGTGGACTCTCAACCACTGCACCACCAGGGAAGCCCAGAATCCTCAACTCTTAAACACCTTAATTTCTAGTGAGAACGAAAAAGTAAGCAATTGGGAACTGTCTCCTACATCAGCATTCTGTAGATTGGAAAACATAAATACCAATAATAACTTCTAAAAAAATGTGCTTTTTTATAGAAAATGTCTCAGTGTGGCACCAAATACATTTATTAATAATCCTCAATACCTTTAGTTTCTCTGTAAAAGGAAGCCAATGTTCAGTAATTAATGTTTCAGTATCCTATTTTATTTGGGAATGACTTAGCTATTCAATAAACTTCTATCATTTAACTTAACTTAGCACAACTCTAAACTTTTAAGTTACCGAATATCTGGAGAGATTATTTTTAAGTAGACATTCTTAAAATATAATCACTTCTAAAGAGTTCACCCAAAAGCTCTTATCTCACTTACATTTAATGTACTTATAAAAATTTCATCATACCAAGTTATTTTTCTTGCTGACAAGTTTGCAACAGATGTAATAAGATCTTATTTGACTTCTATGAAATCTAGGTATTGATACAATAAAAGTATTACACTTAATGTTGATGACTCTAAAGACATATCTATATTAATTAAATCTACAAACTTTAACTTTAATACCAGGTATTATTTTAATACTGAATATTTCCCAGTTCACATGAACACAAAATTCATTCTGGCAAGTTTCTTTTCTGAGAAATATATATAAGCACTTAATTTCCTTTAAGCCAATTAAGTAGAGCTAATACCATCCAAAGGTAAAGACATATATGCCAACATAGACACATAGACAGATACAACCAGAGATCTCATAGTTTCATTTTAACACTTAGTCACGATTCAAGTATTACAATCTAAAACTCATTAGAGTGCCTCGTTCCTGATCTCTGCCCTGAGCTCCTGTGCTGAAGATCAGTGACTGCAGTGGCTAGTGACCTAACCCTTGTAGAGGCAGATGACAAGTGGCAGTTTTAGTTGGCACCCTCCTCTCAGCAGAACTCCTCTCTTGACATCCTGAAACCCAACAAGAATGCAGTGACCTCAGTGACTGGGGTGTGGCCAGGTGGCATTGGGGTCTCCCAGCCTGACTCTCTTCGCCCCCATAGAGCTCTTTCCCAATATCCATGAACAAGGATTTCTCAAGTCGGGATCTTTGTAAGGCACCTGGTCTGAGTGAGCATCTGCCATGGGGTGGTCCTTAGGCAATACCAGTGGCCCACCTAAACTGAAACTGTGGCAGGAGACAGCCAAGAGTGGGATCAGAATGGAGCACAGTGGTGGAGAGCCCTGTACTGGGAGTCAGGAGCATGGTTTCTTACTCTGGTTCTGTTAGGATTTGCTGTGGGAACTTATGAAAGTCCCTTCCTTCCCTGGGTCTGCTTTTTCATCAATAACATGTGGAAAATGGACTGGATACCTATGGCTTAGGTTCTGTGCTATGAAGAGGGAGAAGGAGGAAAGAAAAGGGGCACAAGAGGAGGTGACACTGATGTAGACCTTGTGAAGCTAGGTCACTTCGCTGAGCCTCAGTGCCCTCTTCTGTAAAAAGGAAATTACTAGATAGAGGAGAAAGGAACATAACTACTCAGGATAGAGCCTGCAAAGCAATGCGTGCTGGAATATGCAGGGGCTGATTTCATGGGAAAGCGGGGTTTCAGGATTGAGGGGTCCGGGAGTGTGCCAGGACTTCCAACTGACTGTTGGGGGAAATGGAGAAGGGGGGCATCCTGGAGTCTTGCAGGTGAGATGCCTTGCTGCGGCCGGTGGAGGGATCGCTGACACTCCACATGTGAGAAGAGAGGGAGAGTGAACACAGGGAGGCTGCACCGCTGTCCACTCTTGAGACGGGATTCACACATCAAACCCCACGACAAGTTCACAGTTCCCAGCTTTTCTCACCCAGAATCACTGCCTTTGTTTAGAGGAGGGGATGGGGGAGGAGACAGAGGGCCAGGAGGGAGGGGCCCCGCGGTGCCGCCGCCGCCCCCACCCCCTCCGGTTGTGCGGAGCCCGACTGCCACTCAGCTCCGGCGCCGTGGGCGACGGAGGCGCCGGGTGCCCGAGTCGAGTCCCAGACAGCTGCCATCCCTCTGGACCTGACAGGCTGGCCCTGGATTCTTCAGGCATCCCTGGAGCAAGAGGCTGCCCAAGGCGCGGAGCTGGGAGGGCGCTTGGACAGAACCGTTCAGGTGGCTAGGAGCTCTGCCAGCTTTGGTCACCTTGGGTAAGTCTGTACCTCAGTTCGCCTCCGGGTCATCTCCAGTGGGGATGCAGGAAAGGGTTGAAAGAGGCGACTAGAATGCCCCCTTGGGGCAGGGTGTGTGCGAGGGTCCCTGGCAGAGCCAGACCGGGACCGGGGACTGCTAGGAAGCAGGAGCCAGCAGTGCCTCTGGTGGGTGGGCGCAGGGCATGTGTGCGCTGCAAGCTGGGGAAAGGGGACGCCGCACCCTGGCTTGGTGCTGGGCTCAGTCCTCCAGACCCACGCCTGCCAGTCCCAGGTGCGAAACAGGGGCGCTACCTCTTTAAAAGCGTCCGGGCTGAGCCTCTGCCGTACCATGTGATTGCCTGAAAGGCCCGGCTAGGAGCTCTGCGGCGGGAGCCTGGAGGATCGTGAGCTGCTGCGCGCGGTGCTGAGAGCCCAGCCCTGCCTGGCACGGCCTCAAGCCCTGAGCGGCACCAGGTGCCCGGAACTTTGGGCACAGGCTCTGGGACTCCCTGGCCACCAGCAGACAGGATGGGGAGCTCCCTGCCTCCTGTTCTGTGGGCACGGGTAGGCAGAGCCAGGCACGGGGCACCCCTGTGGGGTGAGTGTGTGCTGGGAACTGCCTCACACCTGATAAAATAGCCAGTGGAGGAGTGAGTGCTGCTATTTTCTGTTGTCGAATGGATCCTCTGGGATTGATAAGGGGAGGGGACAAAGATTCGGCAGAGAAAGTGTCGGGGTACCCCCCAGCTTGGGCAGGCACTAGATGTGCCAAGTGGGGCACATCTCCAAAGGGCAGCTGGACTTCCAGAGCTGCCTGGGTTCCCCTCCCCCTCCCAGGCAGGCCTTCCCACCCCAGGCTTCCGTGACCACAGGTGCTTGCCTCCTGCCCCTTGGTGCCTGTCTGCTGATGTGCCCAGCCTGTGCCCACCATGCCGCCCTCCATCTCGGCCTTCCAGACCGCATATATTGGCATCGAGGTGCTCATCGCCCTGGTCTCCGTGCCTGGGAACGTGCTGGTGATCTGGGCAGTGAAGGTGAACCCGGCACTGCGGGATGCCACCTTCTGCTTCATCGTGTCACTGGCAGTGGCTGATGTGGCAGTGGGCGCTCTGGTCATCCCACTTGCCATCCTCATCAACATTGGGCCACAGACCTACTTCCACACCTGCCTCATGGTCGCCTGCCCTGTCCTCATCCTCACTCAGAGCTCCATCTTGGCCCTGCTGGCAATTGCTGTCGACCGCTACCTCCGTGTCAAGATCCCGCTCAGGTGAGTCCAGAGCAGCTGAAGGTACCTGCTGTGCCCCATGCTGGGTGGCTTGAGGGCCATCTAGAGAGGATAAAAGGTAGAGCATAAGACCCCAAGTAAGCTGGATATTCTCTGGGCCATTGTGCCCCAGCCCTCCCTCTGCCTTCCTCTCCTCTGCCCAGCAGTATCAGGCTGAACTGAAGTTGAAGCAGGAGGGGGCTGGGTGGCTGGAGGAATGTGAACCTGGCAGTGCTCAGGACCCCAGAGCTGAAGCTCTGCTGTTCTCCTGACCCGGCCAGGGAACCTGAGGCTGCCTGTTCAGCCTGGCCTGGGGGGTGGCGGGGGGTGGGGGGTGGGCGGCTGCGGGGTGGACAGTGAGCCCTGGTTGGGAATGAGCTGATCTCCACCAGTTTGAGGGAAGTGGAAAGGGCAGAGCAGATTGCTAGGGTGGGCTTAGGGTGGCACACCACGGACAGGAGTGCTGCTTCTCTAACCAGACCTGGGAAAGCTTCCTGAGGATGCTCTTTCTTGTTCTGCAGATACCCTGTGCTAGCCAGCTCCATGCCCCAGGGCTGTCCTGTGGAGCCCAGACAATCTGATTACCTCTGCCCAACTCCCACTTACGGGATCTCTGTTGCAGGCAGGAGGAGGCAGGCTCTTAATAGTCCTGTTGTGTTGCAAAACCATGTTGTCTTTCCGGTCACAGCAGAGGTGCTTATGCTGTGTCCAGGCAGCACCAGGGTGGGTGACCTAATAGTGGCAGTCCTGTCATGCAGGTGTCCGGTCCACATTGGGGCTCTTTCCCTGGGCCTGCCAGGCCATAATCTTGTCACCAGGCAGTGCCTGGGCCACCAAGTGCCAGCAAATGCCTGGGCACACAGCCAGTGCTGGCCTCACTGGGACATTCTTGTGAGGCGTGCTTGCCCCCTCTTTAAATCTTCTCACCAGTAGATTCCCTTTCTACTGCGGAGTTCTAGACGTCTTCGGCACCTGTTGTCCCTGGAGTAGCTTCCATACCTGGGACGTGGAGCCTCTGGCCTCACCTGACAACTTGCCCAGGCAGGCCTAGCCACCCATGTTTCTCCTGTTTGCATTACATTTGTACACATTTAATTTTTCAAACGTTTTTCCTCTTTTCATCGTGATCCTATAAGGGAGGTGAAGTAGGAGCTGGTAAAGGGGAAACATCCAGAGAACCTCCTGAAGCTGACTGGAAGCAGAGCCTTGATTCCACTGCTCGCCTTCCTTCCTGATTCCCCCAGTGTCCCAGCCCCCTGATGGCAGTGCTTCTGCCCTGTTTACCTCCTTCACAACCTCCAAGTTTCCCAGGGAAGTTGAGGTGAAGACTGCTGCTCAGGAGAGAAGGGAAGACAGGGAAGGCAGCCCAGAAACCCTGTAAGCTCAGCCACTGAGGGGCCTTCATGCTGCCATTAGCCCCAGGTTGTGGCTGAGCTATACCAATGAACCTGATTTCAACCCGTTAGCGTGGGCTGGGCCTCTGAGCCTGGTGATTATAACAAGGTGTTGCCACATTAGGAAAGTCATGCAGATACGTGAATATAGGAAGGCTGCTTAAGAAATCTGGTCTACTGAGTGGGTGCCAAGGCAAACCAAAGGCCTGGCCGTGATGTAACAGAGGTTACGGGCCCACAGACTGTGCCCTCCTTGTCCTGTGGGGATGGGGATGGCTGTGCTGGCAGAA
Source organism: Mesoplodon mirus (assembly GCF_964341445.2). Classification (NCBI taxonomy): domain Eukaryota; kingdom Metazoa; phylum Chordata; class Mammalia; order Artiodactyla; family Ziphiidae; genus Mesoplodon; species Mesoplodon mirus. The sequence goes on along the minus strand of NC_138978.1, from coordinate 153,114,878 downwards.
TTGCAGGCTCATTCTTCCAGAAGACAGCTTCTGTTGCTCCTTGCTCCAGCCTTGAAGAGCTGGGGGTCTTTAGGAGCTATCGTTGGAGGGCCAAGGCAGAGGTATGCATAGAGGCTAAGAATACAGGCCTGGGTTCAAATCCTTGCTATGAATTCCTAGCTGTATGACCTTGAGAAAGTCACTTATTAACCTCCTTCAGTTTTAACTTCCACGTCAATAAAAGGAGACATTAATAATAGTACCTTCTTCCTAGGATGATTGAAAGAATATAATAAACTCCTACATATAAAGTACGTGGTACTGTATAATGCACCTGGCGTTATATGCAAGCCATAAGTGGTAGGTTTATTTTGTAGTTTTATTATCATTGTTAACATATGGCTCAAAGTGGGCCTGAATAGGCAAGCCCTGCGCCCCCACCCCCCCACACTGATGCTTTTACATAACAACACACGTGCCCTTATACACATGCACGCACACATGGGCACACAAGACACACCACGTTTCCAGGGAGGTGTCAAAGTACTGTTAAGTTATATTTATACATGTTTTTCTCCCTTGCTAGATTGTCATGCCTCAAGTGCAGCGACCTGGACAGTGACCGCATTTTGTTCGTTTGTACAAATTCTCCAGAATGCCTAGCATAGTGTCTGGCGCATAGCAGACACTCAGTAAATGTTGATTGAATTGGATGAGTTTTCAGAGCTCACATGGTTGAGCCTCAGGCAGGCCTTCCAGGGGTCTAACCTCTAACCATCGTGCTGTGGCCTGTATCTTCCCAGCATTCTACCTCAGGGCCCTGACCACAGCTGCCCTTATCAGCTCAGGTGGTTCCTTCAGAGCCACACTCCAGTAGTGCCTGAGAGAGGAGTCTTTCTCCTGAGTTAGAGAAAGGCTGCTGGGCCTGGCTTCCAAAGCTGGGATCCTGGAGGCTGGGCTGAGGGGACGGGTCACTCCAGGTCCCCCCGCAGGAGGAACAGCTTGCAATGCTGCCCTCTGGGCAGCGGGAGTCAGCAGGCTGCTGGGTCTGGAAGAACACCTTTCTGCTGGAGGTCCCCAGGTGCCTGGCTCCCTGCCCTGACAAGCCAGTCAGAGGTAGATGTGGCCTGGGAACCAGGGAGCAATACTGCCCAAGCATTGGTGAGGCATGTATGGGGCATTCAATGACAGGAGTCAGCTGGGCCCCTCACCAAGCAAGGCGTGGTTTGGTCAGTCAACCACAAATTTTATTTCCTTCCACTTGGCAGAAAGCCAAGAGAAAAAAAAGGTTCACATGGTGTAGTGTGATCCAGTTACAAAAAAAAAAAAAAGGCTTAAATTGTTGATGCATCAATAACCTGTGGTTATTTACATATATTTTACAGGTTATTTGCCTGGTACCTCCACATGCTTGGTAATGGACACCCCATTCCCCTCAGCTCCTACTTCTAGGGAATCCCTGGGTTTTCTTGGGGGCACTCTGTGCCAACTTGATACCTACTCCAGGGGGCTTGTTATGGGGAGGAGTGCCACTCCCTGACCACCACAGCCCTCTCTGCAGGAAGGAGACCTAAGCAAGGTCTGTCTGTGACCAGATGGGTTGGTGTGGGGTGAAGGGGTGATGGGTATTTGGGAGTCAGAAATACATGAGTTCGAACCTTGCTGTCACAAACCAGCTGTGCAACCTTCTTGGATAAGTTATTCAATCCCTGAGCCTCCTCTCTGCCACCACACCCCCTGCCACCGTCTGTTAAATGAAGGGACTGGATTCTGGATTCGAGGTCTCTGAGGTTCCTTTCAGCTCTAACTTTCTATAGTTCTTCATGACCATGACTCCTGCCAATACTGTGTTGAAATCATGGGAAGATTGTGTTGTGTTTTTTAGCTCCTAGTACTTATGAGCTAGGCACAGTGCTATATTTTTTAGATGCTTTATCTCATTTAATGCTCATAGTTTCTTGCTGGTAGAGGTTACTGTTATCCCCACTCTAGACACGTCTATAGATACACTGAGGTCTAAAGCTCAGGAAGGTTCAGTAATTTTCCCAAACATCTTATCAGGAGCCAAGACAGGATTTGAATCCAGGTCTGTCTACCAGAGATGCCTTTAACCAGTGAGCCCATATGTGTTTTCAATCAGCCTCGAGAAGCTATAGGATTTATGGAGCAGTTTCCTCACGGCTGTCAGCGGGGGTGATTTTTTCCCCTCCGATTTTTGCCATGGCCGCTGCACTCTGCTCCAGCCCATGCTTGGTGCCTCTCCCTCCCTCCTCACCTTCACTCCAGTGGGCAGTTGAGCCCCTGGCAGCCCTGCCTCTGTCCACAGCTGGAGGCCTGCTCAACTGGGCTGCTGACCAGGGAAGTACAGCAAAGTGTCGGGGAGGCCAGACTGCTGGACCAGAGCTCTGGGAAAGAAATCTGGTAGATTTTAAGGTATGTTTGCTTTTAGGCATCAATTTAGCCCTCTCGCCCCACCCCCCAGCTAGCCTGGGCTTTTCTGGACAACTAAAGTGCCTCCTGTGCTTGCACCGCAGCAGGCAACCACCTGTGGTCTCAGGGTCCCAGAACAGTTGCTCTCTAGTGGTGCCATCTGCTTTCAGCAGAGGTAGGCCATCTCTAGCTCCTGTACGGATGGATTAGTCATTGGCCTAGAGTGGCTGAGACAGAAGAGGAGTGATAGCAAGCCCCCTCACATTTGGAGAAGAGGAAACAGAGGCCCAGAGTTCCAGCATGTTCAAGGTCACTCAGCCACAGGCTCTTTTCTCCTCCTACTTCTGACTCTTGCTCCCCAGCCTTTGACGTAAAAGGCTTACCTGCAAGGAATAGAACAGAGAAATTTCAGCCTCCACAGTTTAAGTCAGCAAATTAGTGGTGGGCTTAGAGGGGGAAAGTGATGGAAGGATGTCAGCTTTGTGATTAAAAAGGTAATTTCTTTGTTTGAACTAGGGATAGCCTTCAGGTAGATTATGCTAAAGAGCACTCTGGGCAATCCAGATTAGTATCAGTGGTGAAAGCTTCTCCCAGCTGACATTGGAATGGCATCTAGGAAGCCTCCGAGTGCTTTAGGAGTGCTGCTTGGAAGCAAGGAAATGGCCAGGATACTTTCTGAAGAACCCCTCTACCCAGAGGTCATGGGGCAGAGCCTTGGAGGCTGTGTTGTGTTTGATATTTGATATTTATTTCCAAGCATAAAAGCAATCCATGTTTATTGTTAAAAATTTGAGAAATATAGAAAAGAATAAAGATGACAAAATAACCAGTAGTTCTGCCACCTGCAGATCACTACTGTTAAATTTCTGGTGTTCCAGAAAATTTTCCCACATAGGTAGATAGATAGATAGTTGAGTGCATCTCAGATAGATAGTTGATAGATAGATAGATAGTTGAGTGCATCTATGGTTTTTATATCCTATTTTATACACTTAATGTTACCTTATAAGCATTTCCCCCATGTCAATAAAGAATAATTTCTAAGGGTTTTTATAATGGTATAATATTGGATTGTCTTTTTATTCATCTTTTAGGTCTTAGCTAAAACAGCCCCTTCTTAGGGAGGCCTTCTCTGACCCCCTCCCCAACTAGACCAGTTTCATTTCCTCTGTTAGTTACTCCAGGTGGATCTATTTTTCCTTCCCCATCTCTTCTGGCCCAGGTAGTTTTTCTGGGCTTGGTAAGCACCAAAAGGGCCAGGACCACATCTGCTCACATACCTATGAAACCCCCATGCCTGGCACAGAGTAGCCATGCTATAAACGTTTTTTTGAATAAATGATTATCATATTTTATATGACTTTTATATTTTATATGACTCATTTTTATAATTTTGACTAGATTGTTACTGATTTTTAATTTTTACAAATAACACTACAGTGATACCCACAATTCACATTGTTTGTAGGATCAGAGCCAAGCCTAGAACTTTGGGTTTTGCCTCCTAATAGATGGCACAGCTTCTGTCTGTAAGGATTTTCTTATAAGGTTAAATATTTCCCAACTCCCTTTCCTCCAACTCTCCCTGCTCCTCCTGCCCAGTTTCACCAAAACTGCAACCCCCCAGAGGTGCACCTGGCATTTCTCTGCTCATTTGCCCTTCTGGGCTAGGTAGGGCAGGACTGTCTGGGCCCCAAGTCTAGTCCACATTGCCTAGTCTCTATTCCCTGAGGCCTGGGCATCCTGTTTCTTTGCATCTTAGTGAGGAGAGCAGTCCCTAGAGTAGAGGGCTTGGAGTATGGTACTTCCTGGTTGGTCTCATTTGGCAGGATGGTCTCAGAACAGAGAGGAAGGAGGATACCTGGCTATATACCTGTAGAACAAAGAAAAGGCTGGCAGTTGATGGTGGGCTGGGATACAAAGGGGAGGCGTGTAGGTGGGCCTTGGCATTCATGTCCCCTTGGAAATACTGGCTTGGGGGTGGGCAGGGAGACAGGGGCAGCTGGCAAAGGGCTTCCCTGACCCAAAAGATAAAGGTGATCAGGCATCTTATCCTGCAATCCTCCTCACCCTGGAAGTTTTTTCCTTAGCAGGATTGCAGAGAGCTGTTCAGTTAGGGAGCTGGTGATATCCATTTATCTATTTCATAAACATATTTTGAGTACTGACCATTTACTGGGTACTTTGTGGGGCCTGGGGATACAGAGATGGGCAGGCTGGTCTGGCCTCTATCTCTGTCTGGGGGTGCTTAGACACTGTTGAGATTGTGGATTCCCACAGACCAAGGTGGCCGAGTAGAAACTCCCAACCTGCTTTGGTGGGAGTGGGGGTGGCTGGAGAGCTGGAAATCAGCCCCTGACATCTTGCAGTGCTTGGGCTGGGCATCTGGACCCAACTCCACACCCACTCTCTGCAGCCCTGGTCATGGTGGAGAGGGCCTTTGGGACTGTCTTCCTGCCACCTGCTTTCAGAACTTCTCTGTTCTTTGGAAGAGGAAGGCAACTGGTCACCCTGATTTGTCTCCATACAGGGCCCTAATATAGAGAAATCTGTTCATTCATTCATTCAGCAATACTTATTGAGTGCCTCCTATGTGCCAGGCATTGTTATGGATACTTGGGATACATTCATTAACTAAACAAAGATCTTCATGGAGGCTGCATGCTAATGGGTTGGTGGACAGACGCTAAATAATAAACATAACACCTAATATGTAGAGTGTTAGAAGGTAAAAAAAAAAAAAAAGCAGGGCAAATGGGATCAGGAATGCTAAGATGGGGGTGGGGAGAAAGGATTGCAATTTCAAATGGGGTGGTGAATGTGGCTTCCTTGAGAAGGTGCCATTTGAGCACAATCTTGGGGGTGAGGAACTCTGCCATGCAGATACTGGGAGAACATTCCACACAGAGGAAATAATTAGAGCAAAGTTCCTAGGGAAGGAACGTACCCAAGTGGTAGCAAGGAGGTCTGTGTGGCTGGGATAAAGGGGGAGAGTGGTTGGAGATAAGCCTGGAAAGATAATAAGCTGCTGGCTTGGAGGCTACTGGAAGGACATTGGCTTTTACTCTGAGGGAGATGGGGAGCCATCGCAGGTTTAGAGCAAGGAATTGACATGATATGACTTAGGTTTTAAAGGCTCACTCTGACTGCTGTGTTGAGAATATGCTGTAGGGGCAAGCAGGGGACTAGTTAGGAGCTACAGCGGTAATTCAGGCAAGAGAAGAGGGAAGTGGCTTGAATCAGAATGATAGGAAGCAGAGGAGGTGGTAAGAAGTGACTAATTCTGGATGTGCATTTTCAAATTTTAACTTTTTATATCCTTTTTATTGAGGTAAAATATTCATACAGTACATAAGTCTAAGTGTATAGCTCAATAAATTTTTGGCATATGGGTGTATCTATGTAACCACCACCCAGATCAATATTTGGAATATTTTCAGCACCAAAAAAGGTGCTTTCCAAAGGTACTTTCCAAAAGGTAACCACTATTTTGACCTTTATCCCTATAGATTTATTTTGCCTGTTCTTGAACTTTTATAAAGGGAAATTGAGTAGTATATACTCTTTTCTGTCTGGCTTCTGAAGCTTAAAATTATGTCTGAGATTCATCCATACTATTGAGCAAAATAGTAGGTTTTGCTTGTTTGTTTTTGTTTTGTTTTGTTTTTTCTCATTGCTGTTAGAATTCCATTGAATGAATATGCCACGATTTTTAAATTCTGGATGTATTTGGAAGAAAAAAATTTTTTTCTTATGGATTGGATGTGGGGTGTGAGAGAAAGAAGAGTCAAGTATGACCAAACTTTTAGTTCTAAGCAACTGGAAATATAGAGTGCACATTATCTGAGGTGGGAAAGGCTGCAGGTGATACAAGTTTTGGGATCAATAAAAGGAGTTCAGATTTAGATACGTTGAGTTTGGTGTATCTATTAAATACCTCAGTGGAATGTTGAGCAGGCAGTTGGATGGATATACAAGGATGGAGTTCAGGAGAAAGGTCTGGGCTGGGGATGTAAATGTGACAGCCATTGGCATGTAGATGGTGTTTAAATACATGAGGCTGGATGAGATTCCCAAGAGAGAAAGTAGAAATAAAGAAGAGGATGAAGATGATATGATACTATACATAGAAAATCCTAAAGACACCACCAGAAAACTATTAGAGCTCATCAATGAATTTGGTAAAGTTGCAAGATACAAAAGTAATACAGAAATCCGTTGCATTGCTATACACTAACAGTGAAGTATCAGAAAGAGAAATTAAGGAAACAATCCCATTTACCATCGCATCCAAAAGAATACAATACCTGGGGATAAACCTACCTAAAAGGCAAAAGATCTGTACTCTGAAAACTGTAAGACACTGATGAAAGAATTTGAAGATGACACACACAGATGGAAGGATATACCATGTTCTTGGATTGGAAGAATCAATATTGTTTAAATGACCATACTACCCAAGGCAATCTACAGATTCAGTGCAACCCCTGTCAAAATAATGATGGCACTTTTCACAGAACTAGGTCAAATATTTTTTTTTTTTTTTTTTTTTTTTTTGCTGTACGCGGACCTCTCACTGTTGTGGCCTCTCCCGTTGCGGAGCACAGGCTCTGGACGCGCAGGCTCAGCGGCCATGGCTCATGGGCCCAGCCACTCCGTGGCATGTGGGATCTTCCCGGACCGGGGCAAGAACCCATGTCCCCTGCATCGGCAGGCGGACTCTCAACCACTGCACCACCAGGGAAGCCCCCAAATAATTTTAAAATTTGTATGGAAACACAAAAGACCCAGAATAGCCAAAACAATCTTGAGAAAGAAGAACAGAGCTGGAGGGATCACACTCCTTGACTTCAGTCTGTACTACAAAGCTACAGTAATCAAAAGAGTATGGTACTGGCACAAAAACAGTCACATAGATCGATGGAACAGGATAGAGAGCCCAGAAATAAACCCATGCACTTATGGTCAATTAATCTACGACAAAGTAGGCAAGAATATACAATGGAGAAAAGACAGTCTCTTCAATAAGTGGTGCTGGGAAAACTGGACAGCTACACGTAAAAGAATGAAATTACAACATTCTCTAACACCATATACAAAAATAAAGTCAAAATGGATTAAAAATGTAAATGTAAGACTGGATATTATAAAACTCCTAGAGGAAAAACATAGGCAGAACACTCTGACATAAATCGCAGCAATATTTTTTTGGATCCATCTCCTAGAGTAATGGAAATGAAAACAAAAATAAACCAGTGGGACCTAATTAAACTTAAAATCTTTTGCATGGCAAAGGAAACCATCAACAAAACAAAAAGACAACCTACTGAATGGGAGAAAATATTTGCAAATGATATGACCAATAAGGGATTAAGAGCCAACATATGTAAACAGCTCACACAAGTCAACATAAAAAAAAAAACCCTGATTAGAAAGTGGGCAGAAGAACTGAATAGACATTTTTCCAAAGAGGAAATGCAGATGGCCAAAAGACACATAAAAAGAATCAACAGGGAAAATACAAATCAAAACCACAATGAGATATCAACTCACCCTGTCAGAATGGCTGTCAACAGAAAGAACACACATAACAAATGTTAGAAAGGATGTGAAGAAAAGGGAACCCTCCTGCACTGTTGGTGGGAAGGTAAGTTGGTGTAGCCACTGTGGAAAACGGTGTGGAGGTTTCTCAAAAAACTAAAACTAGAACTACCATATGATCCTGCAATTCCACTGTTGGGTATATATCTGAAGAAAACGAAGACACTAATTCGAAAAGATACATGTGCCCCAATGTTCATAGCAGCATTATTTACAATTGCCAAGATATGGAAACAACCTAAGTGTCCATCAACAGATGAATGAATAAAGAAGATGTGGTATATATATACAATGGAATACTACTCAGCCATAAAAAAGAACAAAATTTTGCCATTTGCAGCAACATAGATGGATTTGGAGGACGTTATGCTGAGTGAAATAAGTCAGAGAAATACAAGTACTGTATGATATCACTTATATGTAGAATCTAAAAAGCACAATAAAGTAGTGAATGTAACAAAAAAGAAGCAGACTCACAGATATAGAGAACAAACCAGTGGTTACCAGTGCGGGGGGTGGGAGGGGTGGGGGCAATATAGGGGTGGGGGAGTGGGTGTAAGATAAGCTTAAAGGTGTATTGTACAGCATGGGGAATATAGCCAATATTTTGTAATAATTGTAAATGGAAAGTAACCTTTCAAAATTGTATAAAAATTTTTTTAAAAGCTTAAGAAAGCAGAGGAGAGGGCCAAGGACTGAGCTTGAGGGTTTTGGGAGATGATGAAGCACCAGCAAAAGGGACTTAAGGAGAGCTACAGATATAGGAAGAAACCCAGAGCCCCAGATGTGGTGTCCTAGAAGCCAAGTAGAGAGTATTTGAAGGAGGAGCAAGAGATTGGCTGTCAAGTGCTGCCAATGGGTCAAGTGAGATAAGGACTGAGAATTACCATTGGATTTAGCAAGAGCAATGTTAATAGAGTAGTAGGAGCAGAAAGTCTAGTTGGAGAGGGCTCAGGAGAGAAGAGGAATGGAATTGAAAACAGCTGGCGTAGATTACTCTTCTGAGGTATTTTGTTGCAGAGCATAAAGGCGTGGGGCAAGAGCTGTCAGGACAAGTGGAAACAAGGCATTTTGCTTTGTTGTTTGCGAAGAAGGGACATTAGTATGTCTGTGTACTGACCGAGACCATCTAGTAGAGAGTGCAAAACTAATGATAGGGCAAAGGATAGAATTTCTGGATTGTTTAGGCAAGCAGGGCTGGGACTTAGGGCAAACACAGAGGGATTGGCTTTAGAGGAGCCTGGAGATCATCTAAGAGACAGAAAGGCAGAGTATGTGGGTGCTGGTAGGTGACGTTCTCTTTGGAGTGCTTCGGTTTTCTTAGTGAAGTGGGAAGCGAGGTCATCAGCTGAGAGGGAGGAGGTGATGGAGAGAGTAGCAAGTGTGAAATAATTCTTTAGGAAGTAGGAGAAAGACTAGACTCAGAAAGTCTAGTATAGTTGGAGGCAGCATTAAGGACCCACCTGAAGTTCATGGTGATAAGTTTGAGTGTCCAGATGCACAGGTCCAGGCATGGAGGAGGCAGCGAGTTCACTCCTTCACTAATTCAGAAGCACCAGACTCCATGCCAGGCATTTGGTATCTTATCATGGCCAAGAAGTCAGTCCTGGTCCCTGCTCTCATGAAATTTAGAGACTAGCTGGGAGAGAGCCAAGACACAGATAAACGAGGAGGTAGCTGCAATTACAGCTTGAGAAGTATTTGAGGAAGGAAGCCATCCTGGAATTGACTGTGCCTGGCCCTTGTTGGCTTCTCTAAACCCTGTGTCAGTCCAGCCCTCACGGGGCCCAAGGACTAAGGTAGGGCCTTATAGGCCATGTGGTTCATGGTCAAGAGTTTGGATAGGATTCTAGGTACACAGTGAAGCCTTTGAGTGCTTTAAGCAGGGAATGACGTATTCCAGATTACATTTTTAAAATGTCAAGTCCCTAACCAAACATTAGCAAATCAAATCCAGTGACACATAGAAAGGATAATATATCACCATCAAATAGGTTTTATTCCATGTTAGAGTTAGAACCAACTGGTGATGGACTGGATGTACAGAGTGGGAGAAGGATCAAGTATGACTCCCCAGGATTAAGGCTGACGCCACGGGGTGGATGGAGTGCCATTTCTGGAGATAGGGAAGGGTGGGGAAGGGAGGAATGGGGAGAAGATTCAGATCCTAGTAGGTACTCAAGTGGTAGTGATATAATGGCGGGCCCACTAGTGGTCTCTCTCTTGCTCATTCCCCAGCCTTCATGTGGTCCAACAGATGGGCCCCCTTTTGCCTCACACAGCACCAAAGAAGGAGTCCTTCAAATATCCAGCAAGTATCCTGGGTGCCTCCAGCTGCTCCATCTACTGTTCCCACCTCACTTCTCAGGAGGCTTTTGGCTTTCTTAGGCTGAAACCACAGCAATAAGCACATGTGGCTTTGGGCTCCCTGAAGCTTCCAGAAGGTGACAGCAGAGTTGGGGGTTCGTCCTTTTTGCCAGGCTTTATTCAGAATGAGACCCAGTAGCTTCTGTGATAGCTAAGGCCCCCCAAGTCTCTACCCATCCTCAGTCAGGTGGTCACTCTCCCTAGATACTCTGTGCCTCCACAGCCTCATTTCCCACCCTCATCGCTGGAACCCACTAGTGGCCTGGCACTGGGGATTGTGTTAATCCCCTGCACAGTGGTCGTTCCTCCCCAGTTCCTCAGCAGGGTCCTCTCACAGCTGCTATATTGGGCACGGGGTGGCCCACTTTCAGCTAATGCAGCAGAGAAGATGGTCAATCAATAAGCAGGCAGTGGGCCTCCCTGGTGGCGCAGTGGTTGAGAGTCCGCCTGCCGATGCAGGGGATACGGGTTCGTGCCCCGGTCTGGGAGGATCCCATATGCCGCGGAGCGGCTGGGCCCGTGAGCCATGGCCGCTGGGCCTGCGCATCCGGAGCCTGTGCTCCGCAACGGGAGAGGCCACAACAGTGAGAGGCCCGCATACCGCAAAAAGAAAAAAAAAAAAAAAAAAAATAAGCAGGCAGTTATCAAGTATCGGCTCCAGCCTAGCCCTGATGGGCAGAGCAGGAGGGCTGGGGGAGCCCCAAGGCTAGCATAGGGCACACAGGGACAGGGTCTCTGTCGCTCTGGACTGCTTAGTGGAGCACTGTCAGCTCTTCTGTGCGGAAACTATCTTTTGCCTTGTGTAGCAGAGGAAGCTTTGCAGTGCAGTTGGTGAGGCTGAGGCACAACCTGAGGGCCAGACCTTGCAGCTCTCACCATGCAGCCTGCTCTCAGAGTCCACAGGCTTCCAATCCTCTGCTTCCCACCCCGGGAGAGCAGGGGCCGAGACTACAGCAGAGCAAGAGCTACTTCTTAGCCCTTTTGTTCTAGCCCAACGGAACCAAGAGCTCTGATGCACACCCACCCAGCTGGAATGGAATGTACCAGGCAGGGATTCTCTTGCGGGCACCAGAGGGAAAGGTCTGTTGAAAAAAAGCCCCTCTACCCCAGATTTTTTTTTCATTTTTTAATTGAAGTATAATTGACTTACAATATTAGTTTCAGTTGTACAACATAGTGATTTCATATTTTTATACATTACAAAATAATCACCAGGATAAGTCTGGTTATTGTCTGTCACCATACAAAGTTATTACACTATTATTGACTATATTCCCTATGCTGTATATTACATTCCCATGACTTATTTTACCCCAGATATTTTTAATGATCACCTTTTCAGAGACACATCTCTCTCCCCCTGCTTTATGGAGGTACACGAGTCGAATGAAAGGGGAAGAGCCGTCTCCCCAGACAGAAAGTTCAGGTACTTGGAACTGTGTCATCTTGGAGTAGTTACCTAACCTTTCTGACCTTCCATTTCCTCTTCTGCAAAACAGGCTTCTTAAAACTTCCTCTAAAGGTTGTAATGAGGCTTAGGGATGAGATACATTAAGGGGCTGGCACATAGTAGGCACTCAGTAAATAGGGGCTGTTACTATTGTCAAATAATCCAAACTTGGTTCTCACATACCACTTGCCTCGCTCATGCCTGGCTGGCACATGCCTGGCTGGCACTTAGTAGGTGGCTGAATCAGTGTCTGTTGGGGGGAAGGAAGCCTTAGTGGGGTAGATTGAGTAGCCAGGTAGAGAAGAAGTTAGTTGGATATTTTACATTCACCCACAGAGGGCAAACACAGGTACTGGAGAATGAAGAGTTATTTCATTAAAACCTCCCCAGGAGATGAGAGGAGTAAAGGGTCTCGCTCAAGCTTACCTGGCAAGTTAGGGGGGAGTATTCTGGCCTCCTGACCCCCAGCTCAACTCCTGTTGGTCCCCGTGCTCCTGTTTCTATGAGGAAAGGGTGTGAATAGTCCCTTCTAAGCTCTGCTTGTCTTCCCAAGGCCTCGTCCAGCCCTTCCTGGACGGTTGGCCTCTGAGGGAGCCGAAGCAAGGGCTCTGCTGGGGGCTGGCAGCTCCGTAAATCCTCTCTGGGGAGGAAGACATTCAGTGTGTTTCGGAACTCGCTGTGCTCACCAGACACACCTGCCATGGTGGCCCATCCTCTGCAGAGTAAATACAACACCCCCTACCCACATTATGGGCTCCTGGGTCTGCCATTCTCAGATGGCCCAGCAAGGGCTGGGGAGAGACGCAGAAACCAACCACTCAGTGGCTGTGTCAGGCTCAGGGGCTGACAGTCTGGGAGCAGCCAGCAAGCCAGAGAGGGGTGTGAAGGCATGACGCCTTCCCTCTGCCATCATCACCTGTAATCATGACAGGAGGCCACGGTGGCTTCAGGCTCTTAGTGGGGGGTGTGTGTGTGTGTGTGTGTGTGTGTGTGTACGGAGCTATAGCTTTTTATTTTTAAAGGTCAAAAAATTATATCCTGGGGCTTCCCTGGTGGCGCAGTGGTTGAGAGTCCGCCTGCCGATGCAGGGGACACGGGTTCGTGACCCGGTCTGGGAAGATCCCACATGCCGCGGAGCGGCTGGGCCCGTGAGCCATGGCTGCTGAGCCTGCACATCCGGAGCCTGTGCTCCGCAACGGGAGAGGCCACAACAGTGAGAGGCCCGTGCACGGCAAAAAAAAAAAATTATATCCTGGGTTTCCAGACCTTTCATTCAATTCTGCTTGCTCACCCCTGCCCCCGCCCATCCCAATCCCTAATTCAAGGCCTAGGGAAGAGTCCCAACAAGGCTAATCTCTTTCCTGTTTGTGCCCCACCCAATCCTCATGCCCTACCGCCACCATTAATCTTCCTTGACGTAGGAACACAGTTTATATGTTCAAGTTAAGAAATGTTTTCTGACAACACAAGTCCTGCCCTCAATGGCACAGACCCACAGTCTCTTGGGCAAGACTGACAATTTACCAGCTGCCATGCAGCAGGAGGCCTGAGCAGGCCTGGCCCACACACACAAGCACACAGGGCCAAGGTTACTCCCCTAGCCTAGGATGCTCAACCCCACCCCACCTTTTACCTATGCTCAAAACTCACCTTCCCTGCCTCCTAGCCAGTTACCTCTTAACCTGTCCAGGCCTTGGAGTTGAGGAGAAAGGTGAAAGAAGGATGTTTAACATCTAAGACCATGTCTTAAACACACACACACACACACACACCCCTCAGAAATCTGTTCCCTTTTCTTTTCTAATTCCTACTCATTCTCTAATAGTCAACTCAGATGACACCTCCTCCCGGAAGCCTTCCTTGTTTTGGTGTGTTTACAGCTCCCCATGCTCCCCGGTAACACAGCCCTTGTCAGATTGCACCGAGGTAACCTCCTTCACTGGCCTGTGAGGGTGGGGTCCAAGCCTCTTCAACTCTCCTTCACAGTGTCCAGCATAGTTTCTGCCCATTTTTTGGCATCCAATGCCTGACCAATAAATGAATGGTAATAGTAGCAAGTGACTCTTGAACACCTAATATTTGCTAGGCCTTTACTAAATACTTTATATGGATTCTCTTATTTAAATCCTTGCACAATTTTATGAAGAGGCACTAATAGTATAATATTAATAATATTTTCCTATTTTCCACATTTTCTGAGGAAGCTGAGGCTCAGAGAGATTAAACAACTTATTATTAGTCACACAACATCTAAGTGTAACTGGAATTGTTGAATGAACAATTGAATGGATGAATGAAAAGACCTGCATTTGAGTCTTGACTCCACCCTTACTGCTGGGTGATTTTGGGTAAATCACTTACCTCTTTGGGTCTCAGTTTCCGCACCTATAGAATGGGCACAATTCCTTATCCCTGTTGCAGAGAGTTGTCTATAAAGGAGTGCTCTCAGAAGAGGAAAATGGCTGCATTGTTCAGGGATGAGTTGGTTCTGGGTGTGTGTGTGGAGGCTCCCAAACCCCCATCTCAAGCTATCCTCTGGCCCGCAGAGTACCGCCCAAGAGCTGGCCTGACTGCCTGGCACTGAGGTGGCAGAAGGAGCTAATGTTGGCTTCCGGCCTATGGGTACATGAGTGGAGCAGAGACTCAAGAGACAGACACAACTGCCACCGGGAAGTGAGGAGGATCAGGAAGTGGGTGCTGCCGCACGTCTGGCAGAGGGGCTGAGTTTGTCTTTGGAGCCAACGTTTAAAGAGAAAACCTCTTCCTTCTCCCCCTTCGGGTGTCGCGCCACACTGTCTACCACCTGCTCGAGCTGTAAACAGCTCTCCTGGCTGCTGGGAGACGGTTGTGCATCTCCAGCGCTCAGTGGAGTGGAGGCTCCACACCAGCAACTCCCTGACCACACGAGGTGGGCGGGCGCCTTGGGCCTGGTGGGGAGGCAACTCACAGTGACTGGATGTGCAGGCGACTGCTGGGCTTTAACTCCTCCATGACGGGCAGCTCCAGGGCCTCAAGGGGTCTGCACAGGAGCGGTTGTCACCTCCCACTGCTGAAGCCCACACAGGCAAGGAGGGGCCGTTCTCTAGGCCGCAGTCTTCCTGTCAGAACATGGCCTGAGTCTGAGCTCGGTCTACTGTCAAGGTTTGAAGAAAAAAATGTTCAAGGGAAACACTTGGGAGGAGAATCAAGGACAGAGGAACCCCCTCCCAAACCAGGGAGACTTGATCCCCCAATTCACCCAGTACAGAGAGAGACCCGGAGCCGGGAACTCAGAGGCTGCAACTCAGTCTGCCGCTGTACCCATTTGGACAAGCCACCTCAGTTCTCCGGCACTGCATCTTCTTCAGCAAAGGGGACTCACGGTCCCTGCCTGACTTCTCAGGGTTGCTGCAAGGATCCAGCACGCAGTGTGTGTGCTGAGTCTAAGGAAAGAAGGGATGCTGAGACGCACAGAACTCTGAGTGCCTTAGGCGTCAGGCTGGCAATGTTGGTCTCCCAGTCCTGACTCTGCTACTTGTTCTGTGATCTTGCCCAAACTCTCTGAGCCTGTTTTACAGGTGTAAAATGGAAATAATGACATCTTCCTCATTGGATTGTTGAGGGGATTACATGTGAAAGTAATGTAAACCCACCGTCTCTCTCCAGTACTACAGGGGCTTGTTCTTCCCCTTTCCTGCTGTTTCATGGGAGGGAAGACGATGGATGGATAGCAGCATGCACACGTGTGTCTCTCTGTCTCTGTCGTGGTTGGGGTGGACAGTTTACACAGCCACCCTCCACTGTGGCTTGAGAGGTTCCTTTACATGCATGCCACGGCCTAATGTTGGTGAGCTCCACCTGGGGGAGTGGCCGTGGCACGGCTCGGAGGTGCATAGAGCCATATACACAGGTGAGGTGTGCCCTGTCACTGTTCTGGGTCCAGTGCCTGGGGCACCTCCCTCTCTGCTTCAAGCTCCTCCATGAGTCCAGGGGCTGCCTGACATGAGAGGATCCTGAGGAAGGAGACATGTGGTCTTGGGGCAGAGGGAGTGCCTGCATGCTGAGTGTCCCCTCAGTGTCAGGGACAGTGATGAGTGCCTTCTTTGGTAGCATATTTAATTTTATTTAGCCTTGCAAGGCTGGTATCAACACCATTTTTACAAATAAAGAAATAGGAGACCCAGGGAGGTAAAGGAACTGGAAAATAGTTATCTAGCTAGTAATTAGCAAAACTGGGATTTGAACCAGCTTGCCAGATACCAAGGTGAATGCTGCTTGTGATATACCCACTAACCCAGCCACTCCCCTCAGGGATTTCCAGACTGTGGGGAACCACAGCCCCTGTCCTCAGAGAGCTTCTAGGCTAAGATGGAGGCAGAACACAAGATTTTGCAGTTAAGAGAAATTGGCACAGGCCGAGCTAAGAGGGCTGAGACTTCTGGGACAGAGGCTGCTAGTGGGCACAGGCCTGGCCTGACCTGCCATCTGATTTCCTTTAGGCCCTGCCTGCTTCCTCTCAGGTTCTAGGGCCTGCATGTGCTCATTTGCACAGCTACCTCGATCACAAGTGCAGGGAAGCTAAATCAGGAGGTGTTGCTAACATCACGGCAGCAGAAATAATCCCATGAGGTCCATGGAAGTGAGAATGGAGGAGGTGGGCTAGAGAGGCAGCCCAGCCGACCTTGGGCTGGATCCTAGGGCTGAGTGTTGTGAGGAATTCCAGGAGACCTTCTCTGCCACCCACAGGTAGCATGCATCCCTCAAAGAGCACTGGGCCAGGTTCAGAGGAACCTGGGTTCAGTCTCAGCTCAGACACTAATCAGCCAAGCTATGGCCTTGGGCACTCACTGAACCTTCTTGGGCCTCTGTAAAATGGCAACAACAAAATCTGCCCTGTCTATCAGGCAAGCTGAAATGCTTTGTGAGGAGAGCTGTGTGCCCCACTATCATTTCGCTGAGGTGGGGAGCCTCTTGCCTTCCCTTCTCCCACCCTGGCTCCCTGCCTTTCCTCTCTCCATATGGTGGAGGTGGCTGTCCATTAACAGAAACAAGTCACACAGGTGGTTTGCAAGGGACCTGGCAGGGATTTGAATTCCTGTTTCCTGCAGGGTCCAAGACAATGCCTTTCCTTTTTCTGGGCTCCTCAGACAGGCTTCTCCCCAAACAAGGGTGGGGAGGGTTACTTCTGGGCCAGCATTAGGCTGAATGCCATTGGGCCTTGCTTCTCACCCACACTGCAGTCTGAGAAGCTTGGACGATAGGGGATACTGGGGAACATAAGACGATAGTCCTTATTCTCAAAGTCCTCACAGCCTCATGGGGATATTATTGTGTGAAACACAAAACCCTGGTTTGGGAGGCAGCTGACCTGAGTTGCAGTTCCAATTCTGACCACCAGCTCTGTGACCCTGAGGGAGTTACCCAGTCTTCTCATCTGTGGAGACGCTGCCTTCCTCCTAAGATGATTGTGGAAAGAGGAAAGGAGAGACTGTATGTAAAGCTCAATGCCAAGTGGTTACTATAGGAACGCTGGGAGGTGGGCTAGGCAGATATCAGCTCCATTTTAGATGAGGAAGCTAAGATTCTGAAAGGTGATGTAATCTGCGAACACAAGTTTGAGTCTGATTAGAACCCAGGCCCTCTAATGCCTGTCACACGCCTGCCAGTGTTTTGTTATCTTGAGCCTTTTGCTTCCTTGTCCCACTGGTGTAACTCTGTTGGAGATAGTGGGTACCAACTATGGAGGTCAGGGAGGGAGAGTTTTGGGTGGTCAGGCCTTTGTGGGATTTGAAAGTTGGGCACCCTAGAGTTGGACCTTCCAATTGGCCCATATTGTTGGTATTCATATCAGCTGGGTGAGGGACACCACTTTGGTGTCCCCACCCTGTGCCTGCAGTGCCTGTCCTACCTGATTCTTGCCCGGTTGAGTCCCCAAGGCCCATTATTGTCAGCGATCTGCATTTTCTTTTTTGTGGCTCTGAGCACAGCACTTTGAAATTTTTGTGAATGGTGGATGGAAAAGAAAGGCTTCGATATAATAAGCTTCCTCCTCTCCCACATACATCATAATGTGAGATTCCCGCATCGAGGGTCATGGCGGGATGTGAGTGATTTCTTGGGCTTTGCAGAGTGGCAGAAGGGACTGAAAATATGATCATTGATCAATGCTCAGAGAAGCTGCCTTGCCAGGCCCCTGCTCTGGGATGCTGCCAGCGGCTCCATGCTGCTCCATTATCCTGGCGCAAATCACAGGGGTGTAGGGCAGCTCCCTGAGAACAGACTGTTCCCTACTTCCACCCAGGGACAGCTGTGAGGGGAAGGGCTGGTCTTGTAGTTAGAACCACCTAATTAAGTGGCTTAATGTATTGAGCTGGATGACTTATAATGGAAAGTCACTGGGTGACTGGGACAGAAACTTGGAATGGAAATCTCAAGGATTCTATGGAAGGTCCCTCATCTGGGTGGGCTGGGTGCAGGCTCTTCTACCTGCCAGGAGGGATGTTGTGGAGAGAAGCAAAAAGCTTCAAAGTGGCTTCCTCTTACCCTCCTTCCTACTTTATTCACATTTAAAGTGGTTATTGATATCATTGGATTAATGTTTACCATGTTGGTAACTTTTCTATTCATTGGGTCTGTTGTTTGTTTCTCCCCTACCTTCTCTTTTCCACCTTCTCTGGTTTTAATTGAGCATTTTATATGAATCTACTTTCCTTTCTAAAAATATTATTGTGTGCCTTACTATGTACCAGATACCATAGTGGGTGCTAAGAATACAACATTGAACCAGACCTGACTCCTGCTCTCGGGGGACTTGCAGTTATATGCTCAGGGAGGAAACACATAATTTTACTGATTGTCCCACATGGGGAAGAGGAGGGCATCAGCTCCCACCTTGATCCAGGGGATCCTGCTGCATGCTGTCCTGGGCAGGGGACTCTGTGCCCAGCCTGTATCTACCTGGGCAAGACTGGGTGCTTCCCCACCTTCCACTGCATCAGGATCCTCCTTATCCCCAGCCCATCTCTGGGGCTGGGGCAGAAAAGAGGAGGAAAACCTGGAGCACATGCAGGGCATTGAGGGGCAGAGCGGGGCAGAGCGGGGCAGGGCTCCACAGGGCTGATAGCTGTTGCTAAGCTCTGCTGCGTGCTGCTGCCTGAGTGGCTGCACTGGTTCCTAGATTGGGCCTGGCCTGCAGCTTCATGTAAATGTTCCTGCACACTGTGGGGCTCAGTGAATAGGCATGTGTTGGGACGTAAGACACAGAAAGCAACAAGAGGCACCAGGGAGGGATGATGGGAAATTGCTGGGTGCTGGGGTTCTTACCACTGTTATCTGGGCTCCAAATTCCACCAACCTGGATGTGAAGTGGGGAGAAAGTCCAGGACCTGGGAGAATATGACTGCAACTTCTTCCAGGTCCCAAGAGCAGGACTGTCTTGGGTGGTGGTGCAGCAAGAGGGACTGAAGTTAGATCCTGGGTAGGACTTTCTTTCTTTTTTTTTTTTTTGCGGTACGCGGGCCTCTCACTGTTGTGGCCTCTCCTGTTGCGGAGCACAGGCTCCGGACGCGCAGGCTCAGCGGCCATGGCTCACGGGCCCAGCCGTTCCGCGGCATGTGGGATCCTCCCGGACCGGGGCACGAACCCCTGTCCCTGCATCAGCAGGCGGACTCCTAACCACTGAGCCACCAGGGAAGCCCCTGGGTAAGACTTTCTGATGTAAAAGTACAAGCAGTGGAATGGAGGGAGGCCTGAGGGTGAAGGTGGGACCTTTCTTTGGAAACAGGACAAAAGTCTCCCTGTCCTCTCTGTCCTCCCACATCCTGCCATCTGTGGCATCTTTTCTAGAATAGAGGGCTAGATGCTATGGACTTTAGGGAGTCCTGAAGGCCCAGGCAGCTAAAGCAGAGAAAGAACCCAAGCCCTATGAGAGCAGTTGCCTCCTCAGGGCGAGCATCCCTGTCCCCCAGGCCAGCCCCTGTGACTCCAGGCTCTGGGCACTAGGGCACTGGGTCTGCTGTCTGGCTCTCAGTGGACCACTGCCTTTGGGCTGCTCTGGAATCTGTATATTGTCTCTCTGGCCAGAGTTGGATCATGGTCCCTTGAGGGAAACAGGCCTTCAGGCAGATGTTGAGTACTCTGTGATTCCAGATAGGCCAGGAGATATGCAGAAGGGAGGTGGAAGAAGGGGCATCATGAGCTCCCCCTGAGTCTGCCTCCCCCGTCTCCAGTCTCTACACTGGCCACTTACTCAGGAGAGCTTCACTGCGCTTAGCCAGGAATTGTGGCTTCTCCAGGGCCCTGTGTGGGGTTTGTGCTGGGCTCAGCAAGCTCCCACATCCCTACCTGCTCCCCACCCAAGACTCAGATGCTAGGCAGACAGATCAGGGAACACAGACTCATTCTGTACCAAGGTTGAGTTAGGTAGGAGAGCTGAGTGCACAATAGATACTAAAGCCACATGACCAGTCTTTCCAAAGTGAACCAAATAACTTTTTGTCTGTGTCACTGCCACCTGTTTTGTATCTCTTCAGGAGCTGACTGTATTTTCTGGGGGAGTCGGGGACACCCTTGGGACAGGGGTGGTGATAACAGTAGGCACCAGTTGCCACTATTCACAGAGGGGCCTCATGGTCACAGTGAGCCTGCCAAGCAAGTCTTCTTGTGCCATTATGCTGAGGACAAAAGCAAGGCTCAAGGAATTTTTACTTGGTCAAGCCACAAGCTGTTAACGGGTAGAGCCACACCTTGAACTCAGATCTGGCTCCGCAGCACTCTTCATTCATTCCTTTGTTCATTCACTCACAACAAATATTTATTTCTCTTTCCATTCCATGTTGCTCCCCATCTTCCTCTCCATGGGGCACATAGCTGGAGCATGAAATCCTTAGGGGGGGACTCCCTTCTGGGGAGTTGTGTGTGCCTCTCAACTACAGCCCCTGCCAAGCTCACCTCTTCATATAAGATGATCTGACACATTTCAGAAGAGGGTAACTGGACCTGCCAGAGCTTGGGAAACATCTCATTCAGTCCTATGTTATCCAGATGAGGATAGAGATTCCCCCAAAGGAGAGGAGTTTCACCCAAGGCCAGCTCATTCCCTCCCAACAAAGCCTGGACCAGAACCGAGGTCTCCTGGTTCCCACCACAGTGAGGTGCTCCAAGGGAGGACTGCCCTGCTTTGGGGGTCCTCATGTCATTGCTGTCCTTGCAGGCACCTTGATGGGCAGTGTGGGCCCCCTGCTCTCTCAAGCCTGGGGAGATCTGCACATTTCCAGCTCCCTCCTGCCCTCACCCTCTTGATGTGCCAGCCAGGCTGCAGGATTCCCTGCCACCTCTTAAAAGGGACCATTGTCTGCAAAGACCAGAGGGGCTGGTGGGGAATGATTCAATCAGCTCCCTTTTCCTATAATGTCAGGTCTTTCCACTTAGTTGGAAAAGAGATTTGACCCTCTTTACCACAGTGGTCATCCCAGTAAGGCCTCACTGCGCCAGCCACTCATAGGTCATTAAATCCATATGCAGACAGGATAATTTTTTACCATACTGCCGAATGAGTCAGAAAGTCTCCCACAGGGCTTCCCTGGTGGCGCAGTGGTTGAGAGTCTGCTTGCCGATGCAGGGGACACGGGTTCGTGCCCCGGTCCGGGAGGATCCCACATGCCGTGGAGCGGCTGGGCCCGTGGGCCATGGCTGCTGGGCCTGCGCATCCGGAGCCTGTGCTCCGCAACGGGAGGGGCCACAACAGTGAGAGGCCCGCGTACCACAAAAAAAAAAAAAAAAAAAGTCTCCCACAGCAGGTGGGGTAATTTGGCCTTGGTACTTTCACCATCCTGGCCTTACCCCCAAGAGCCAGAGAGAATCAAATCTCAGAGCAGGAAATGGCCAGGAATGCTGAGGTCTGGGTCCAGTTGTCCTGAGTTTACAGTTCAGGTCAGACACCCTCCTCCCTGAAGACCACCCTGTCACTCGGATGTGAGGCTGCACTGGTCTCAGGAGTTAGAGGACTGGGGCTGGGGAGGAGGTGGCTGCATCTCAAAATTACCTAGGGGATTGTGTCAAAGTGCAGTCCCTGGGCCTCCCATTGCCTGTGTGGGGACATCCTGATATGCCCCAGACTGCGGGAAAGGGTTGGGGATTGTAGGCAAGTATACTTTGAAAATATGCCTTCCCCAAACCTGAGAACCTCCCTCCCTACACTACCCTCTGCAGCCTCCTCTGGATCAGGTGCACTGAACAAATCCCAACCCCTCTTTGTAAGGATGAGAGGATGCAACCAGAGAGGAGAGGGGCTTTGTCACAGGCACACAGGCTTGAGGTAGAACTTGCGATGTCAGTTACCTGTGCCACCTTTGAGTCTGGGGTGGACACCAGGAACTTTGGCCTTGTATGTTTTATTTAGCCTGGGCTGCTCTCCCATCAGACTGGGCACTCCCTCTGCTCAGGGGCTATACCTTCCCCATCAGATGGAGAACTCCTTTAGGTCGGGGGCTATGTTTTTTCTGCTCACTCCCAGATTCAAGGAAGGGGCTCTGAATCTGAAGCAGGGAGAATATAGGACGTTCAGTATAGAGGACGCTACTGGGTCACATACATAGACATAATTGTTTTCCCAGCAGACTGTTGAGTTGTTTGTCCTCAGAACGTGACCAGGAGTTATTTCCAAGGCCCATTACACCACTGGCCTAACTAATGTATCCAGCTCTGTTCTTCCAAGGAGTTCAGTGTCTGGGCCCGCTCTCTGCAGTTCTGCAAACTAGCCTTGAGGGTGTCCAGTGGATCCCCCTTTTGGGGATTGGTGACACTGATATTTAGAGTTGGTGGGTGATGCCACAGGTCCTGAAGCAAGATTCAAGGCAGGATTATTAGGACCCAGACATCCAAGTCCCTCTCCAGGGTCCCTGATCCAGACTCCCCCGGGGAATGTTAACGTTAAATATTTGGCCCCAGGAGTGTGCTCAGTGCCTTTGATTGTATCCGGTTTCCTGTTTCCTTTGAGAGGGAGAGTTTCTCCGAAGGAAGTGGTTTATAGTCCTAAAGCCTTACTTCCCTGGTCTTGAGATCCAAGTTTCCAGTTACAGCTAGCTGAGATCAACGATAAGGAGGGAGGCAGGGAAGGAGGTCACCAGAGCTGTGGAATATCGCTCCTTCTCACAAGGCAAGAAAGTGGGAAGGGAAGATGGAGGATTCGGTCCCAGACTATCCAAACTGCACGTTGCAGAAAGAGGCAGACATGCTCCATTCCCCTACCCAGCCGCATGCCCAGGGGAAAGATTTTTTTCATCCAGGGCACTGTAATTGCTTCTAAGACTTCAGCTATGCCTTTCTAATCTGACTGTCTCTAATTGAGCACCTACCATTTAATCCTTATCTGTGGTTCCCTGACGTACTCACATGGTAGGTCCTCAATTAATCATGAATGATTGAAGAGTTTTTTTAAATTTATCATTTATTTATTTATCATTGAATAAAATGTATTTGCCATTGAATAAATCATAAGTGTTTGAATAAATGGATATATGGATTCATGTATCCATTTTTACGTCTAGTTACTCATTCATTCAACAAATAATTATTGAGCACTTTTCTAGGTACTGGGAACGCAGTTGGTGAAATTGCAAAATGAATCTCTGTCCTAATGGAGTTACATTCCACTGGAGAGAAATAGACAATAAATTCCTAAACACCTACGTATTTATATCTATATCTAATCGAGAGAGGAAGCAGTCGGGGGGGTAGATGAATGGATTCGGAGAGTCAAGAAGTGATAAGCTCTATCAAGAGAATTAAAAACGGCAGAAGGCTACAGAGTGACGGGCTTCTTTTGCAGGGTGGTCAGGGAATCTCCTCTGAGGAGGTGACATCTAAGCTGAGATCTGGATGTAGGGGAAGGAGCCTTCCCAGCCCTCTCAGGGAGGTGAGCAGGAAGCGCAAAGGCCCCAGGTGGGAGGTGCACACAAAGAAGTGTCCAGCAGTGGGGTCTGGACTTCCTGAGTGAGTGCAACAGGATTGGCAGTAGGGGAAGGGCCCCTGGCCAGAGAGGGGTCAGGGTCAGGGTCAGGGAATGGCCCCATCCTCCCTTCAGTGGACGGGATCAAAACATGAGAGTCATCCTGATGATGCTTTCTCTCACCTGGACATCCAAACTCAGCAACAGGTCCTGTTGGCTCTGTTCCCAAACACATCTGACAGCCAGGCACTCCTCCCCACTCCCCACTGCCACCCACGAGAGCTCACCACCTCGCCTCTTGCCTGGATGGCTGAAATACGCTCCCCGTCGTGTTCTTGCTTTCCCTGCTGCACACAACACACTCTCCACACCGCAGCCCGAAGTATCTTTTAAAAACAGAAACTGGATATTACTCCTTGGCTTACAATGGCTTTCCCTGCCCAAGAATAAAACCTTGGAACCTTTTGTGTGACCTGCCCAGCCCAGGTGGCCGTCCCAGACCACATCTGTGACTGCCCCGCCCTGGCCCTTGCCTTCACTCTCGGGAAGCCCCCACTAGCTGCTCCCTGAGCCACTCGGGCCTCAGGACTTTGCCTGCTGGTACCTCATGCCTGGATGCCCTTGGTGATCATGTCTCTCTCGGCTCAGTGTCTCCTCCCCAGAGAGGCTGTCCTGAGCACGTACAAAACCTAAGTCAGCAGCACTCCATGCCCAGCCACTCGCTCTCAGGGTGTCCTATTTATTTCCCTTGGTACGTCTCAAACGATCTGTTTATTGGTTTATCCCCTGCCTCTAGAATATTACTTTCCTGAAAGCCTGTTCTCTTCGATATCCCTGAACCCGGCACTTGTAACCTGGCACCTAAAAGCCCTCCGTGAATATCTGTTTAATGAATGAAAAGGGAGGGTGCCTCAGCTGCCTACTTGCCCCGGCACTGACGACTAAACAGCTGAGCAGATCATGAACAGACACCAGTCTGAGGGCTACAAAGAGGTTGAACTTGGAGGGGGGAGGGAGGCCCCCAGGCAGACCTGCTGCCATCTTCAGAGCTGCCCAGTCCAGGGGGTTACCTGAAGCAGGGGGGGTCCACCATGACTCCCTTCTTCTGTCCTGGACCTCCACCCTCTGAGCCCCCCTTGTCCTCCATCTTCCCAAAGCGGTAGAGCTGAGGTCCTTCGTGGGCTTTGGACTAGGACAAAGCTCAGTCTTAGAAATTCCATCTCTACCTCTTACTCACTGAGTGACCTCAGACATGCTTCATAATCTGAATCTCAGTAACTGTGATTAGAAAATGAGAATAATCATCATAATAATGCCTAAGTCACAGGGCTGTCTATAAAGTGGGTGCCAGCACATGAAAAGCATCAATAAATGTTAGCTTTTATTAGCATTGTTATTATTACTGTCCATCAGTTAACTATTATTTTTGAACATCCCCCCTCCCTTAGCCTCCAGGACCGCCTCCTCTCCTATGGCAGCCCTGCCAGGGTGTCCAGGGGAGTAGCAGAGGCTTCCTCTGCCTTGCCCTATTTGGGTACAGGATTCGTAGCCCTCCTTCCCTAACTTTGACCTCTAAACCACACTCACTTATTCTTGCAGCAGCTATATTATGAAATACTTGTCTGTTCAGCTAGGCCAGCTCTTGGCAACAGGAGACTCTTCTGCCTCTTTCCTTAAGCTCTCCCTTTTCCTCTTGGAGTCTCTGCCACCCCAACTACTCTAGGTACCCAGTTTTTTTCATTTTTCTCATCATCAATAAGAAGATACTGACAAATAAAGTAATTCATACTATGGAGTCAGTGTTATCTTGGCTTTAAAAATAACACACAGAGAGGGCGATTCTTAACCCAAAGGAACATCTCATCAATGGGGCGTTTTATTTATGCACTATGTGGGAGCTACAGGAGGGGGCATGGCCCTCCCTGGTTTCTTCAATGACATCTTTAAGGAGCTGCCTGCCCTGCTTGCCTGTGGACAGGGCTCCACTTTGTGCTCCAGTGCCTCCATTCTGTTGCTTCCCCTTTGTCTGTCTGAGACTGCACACTCCTGAGGGCAGCCATCTCTCTGGCTAGCTCTCACAGGGCTGTCTATAAAGTTAGGGGTTATGAGGCCTTGGACCATGACTTGGTGGGACAAGTGTTTGTGGCGCATTCAGCACGCCCCACCCCACGTGCACCCTAGGACTTGCAGCCTCTGCTTCTCTTTCCCACATGTAGGGAGAGGTAAGCTTTTCTCCCAGCTCTGAGAGGCAGCCCTGCCTGTGAGAGCCTGCCCTACCTCAGCCAAGGTCCTGGGTCCCGCCCTTTCCCACCATGGAGAAAATAGCAAGGAAAACAGATGAGAACTGATACCCTAAGCTGCAAGGTCTGCTGGGACCTGGCCCGGAGGAGCCCCAGGAAAGCTTTAACCCTGGGGCTCCAGGCAGTTGGGAAGGGTGAGGGGAAGAGAAAAGGCGGGCACCTCTCTAGCTAGAAGTTACCTCCTCCTCTGTCACCTGGGAGACTGTCAGAATTCACCTCCTCTCTTGGTGGGTCATCACTGCCCAGATGTGGGTCCTGGGTGAGATACCTCCTCCCCTAGTCCTCAGGCTGGACGGCAATACCAGAGGTCACCTTGTCTACCCCCCTTTCTCTGGGTGGTACCACCTTTGAATAGGGTCTAGCCATTCCCATTTCAAAGCTTGTAGGAAAGGGATGTTCCCAATCTGCCAGTCATCCACATCTAAACAACCCACAGTCAGCCTGGTGCCCTGAGGAGAGCTGGTCTTGGAGTCAGGAGATGTGGGCAAGTCGTTGCCCATTTCTGGACCTCGAGTTCCTAATCTGTAAAATAGGGATTCCATTATGTGCTGTACTCACCTCACAGGGTGGTTACGGGGATTACCTGGGACATGAATGTAAAAGGGCTTTGTAAAAGATCAATATGATGTAAATCATAGCTGTGATGGGCTGTGATAGGGGGTGCCTGGCCTACATCCTTCCTTCTGCAGCTGCAGCTCCATTGGGCTCTGCTGAGGCTCACCACAGGGACCTGCCCCCTGCCTGTGACAGCTGTGGCAGAGTACCTTAGCCTTTTTTTCTCTTTTGATAGAATGACCTGCACTCCTTTAGTCTCACCCCATGGACTTGCCCAGAGCTTCTTTCACTATAGGACATGTGGGAAGCACTCTAAGCTCATCAGAAACAAACCTTGAGCCAGATGTTTACAGAGCCATTAGGCTGTGTTTGCTGAGCATCTAGAGATAGCAGGGTTTCTCAGGTGCATGTGTTTTCAGGGGCTTGGAGGATTAGGAGCTCAGGCACAGGAATGTTGGTGGCGTGCTTACAGAGCATTTCACATATGTTAGCTCATCTGAAGTGGGTCCCACAGTCTCACTTTACAGGGGAAGAGCTGACCTAGTAAGTTGCAGACCTGGGGCCCAGATATGGATCTCTGACTCCAAAGTATGCACCAGGCTGGCTATCCTGCTGGGGATTCAAGAGGTGGAAATAGGCTTTAGTTACAGCAAGAGAGCAAGGATTAGATCTAAGAAAACTTCAGGAAGGCAGAAGCAAACTGGACAGATTTCAAGGCCCCTTGGAGCTCTGGGGACACAAGGACCCTATGACTACAGAGTAGGGGATGGGGCACCACACTTAAGGTGCTGGAGTCATCTAGGGGCCTCAGTTTCCCCACTGGAATGATGAGATTAGAAACGAGGTTGCTTATCTAGTGCTTGCTTTCTAGATGGGGTGGGGGCGGGGTCCAGTTTCTCCCATCCCTCACATCATTCCCCTTCCCACTCCTGTAAAGCCTTCAAAGAGCAGTAGGCTTTGGTCCAGGGTGAGAGGGACCTTAAGAATCATTGCTGTGAAGGAGAATGCCTCAGATTCCGCAGGCACGGGACAGAAAAAAACGTAGTCAGAGGGAGGCCTCCGCCTTCACACCCGTGGGTCTCAGTAGCCGTTCACATGCTCAGGAGGGCACTCCATGCATCTCAGAAGCTACATTGGAAAATAACAACTGGGCAAGCTGCTGGGCTGAGCCAGCTCCTCAGCACAGAGCTGGGCGGGCCCCAGCCCTTGGCACTAGCTCCAAGGCCAGTGCATGGGCACAGGACATGCTGGCTGCTGGCTGGATTGGTTTAAAGGGAAGTGGGGAGCCCCCCCTCCTCGGAGGGGCATCTGCTCAACCCTGGGGGCAGGGGTGGGGGAAGAGTCATGGCCCATGGTCAGCCTCATCCATTTTCTGTGTCATCCAAATGTTTTCATCATCTGTGTATGTCATGGCATGAAAAAGTTTGGTAGCTCTGCCCCTTGACATCGTCCTGCTTATTTCCTTCAAAGGACATATCACCACCTCTAGTTGTCTTGTTTATTTATTTCCTTACTTTTGTGTCATCTATTTCTTCACCCAAAATGTGAGCTGCATAGAGGTAGGGATTCTTAATCTTACTCCTAGCACAGAGACCAATGCCTGGCACAGAAAGCACGCAAAAATGAATGGATACACCCATGCATGCATGCATAAACCGGAGTCCCTTGCATGTAGTCCTCAATGAAAATCAGTTTTCTTTCCTGAGAATAATTCCCAATTAGCTTGGGGGTGGAGAGCTGGTTCTTGAGATCAACCCCTCAGGAGATAAGCACTGTACATGACTGAAAGGGGAGGCGAGGTAAGGATGGAGGTGGGAGATGGGGGCACTGGCAGAGATGGGACACAGCCAAAAGGAGGGGGTGGGGGAAGGCTTTTTATGATAGTGTGTCAGCTGGCCCAGGGGGAGGGGTGGTTTGTTAATCACCTTGCTGTTGTGGTCAGTTAGGAAGCACAGCGCTGCCACACTCCATGTGGTCTTGGGCAGAACACGTGACTACTCTGAACCTCAGTTTTCTCAGCTGTCAAATGGGCACTCATTCTGCTGGTGCTTTTCTACCCCATGGGAACTGTCACGAAGCAATGATAAGGTCACCAGTGGGGGTGCGCCAAGCACATGTGAGCACTCTTTACTTTGGTAATTTTAGTAAAACTCCTAAAGGAATTCATCTGTTATTTTCTTCTCTGTTTTCTCCCACCCTCAGCAGTAGACATGAACCAGTGCATTGCAAGTTCTGGCCTAAATTTTAGATCCCAAAGACTTGACCCTCTAGCCAAAGACATGTGCCTCCCCACTCACTGGGCCCTGGCTGAGCAGGGACCTCCTCTTAGAGACCCCCAGGGGCTGGGTGAACTGAGGAGGGGACCTCATACTCTGCCCTCCTCTCCCCCAGGTACAAGACAGTGGTGACTACCCGAAGGGCTGTGGTGG
This sequence comes from Mesoplodon mirus, assembly GCF_964341445.2. Lineage (NCBI taxonomy): Eukaryota > Metazoa > Chordata > Mammalia > Artiodactyla > Ziphiidae > Mesoplodon > Mesoplodon mirus. The sequence goes on along the minus strand of NC_138978.1, from coordinate 153,085,841 downwards.
CCATCGTTGGCTGCTGGATTCTCTCCTTTGTGGTGGGCTTGACACCTATGTTCGGCTGGAACAACCTGAATGCAGTGGAGCGGGCCTGGGTGGCCAATGGCAGTGTAGGTGAGCCCGTGATCGAGTGCCAGTTTGAGAAGGTCATCAGCATGGAGTATATGGTCTACTTCAACTTCTTTGTCTGGGTGCTGCCCCCACTGCTGCTCATGGTCCTCATCTACCTGGAGGTCTTCTACCTGATCCGCAAGCAGCTCAACAAGAAGGTGTCGGCCTCCTCTGGCGACCCGCAGAAGTACTATGGGAAGGAGCTGAAGATCGCCAAGTCGCTGGCCCTCATCCTCTTCCTCTTCGCCCTCAGCTGGCTGCCCCTCCACGTCCTGAACTGCGTCACCCTCTTCTGCCCTACCTGCCATAAGCCGAGGCTCCTCATGTACGTCGCCATCTTCCTCACACATGGCAACTCGGCCATGAATCCCATCGTCTATGCCTTCCGCATCCAGAAGTTTCGGGTTACCTTCCTTAAGATTTGGAACGACCACTTCCGCTGCCAACCTGCACCCCCCATTGAGGAGGACCCTCCAGAAGAGAGGCCCGACGACTAGACTCCACCTCCTGCCCCCAGCTGCGCACACCTGGGGCATCTCAGCCCAGTCCTCACCTCCCTACTGTCTCCCTTGTCTCCCTGACTCTTCCCTACTGGCCTTTGGGCTGGGAGTGCCCTGCCCCTCGAGGTCCTGGAGGAGTTTTGGGAGGGCAGTCCATGGGGAAAGAACGAGGTACCCTGAGGGGAGGAGGAAAGTGGCTTGAGCCTCCCCACCTGCCTGACCAGCCCACAGGCAGCCCAGCGCATCAGGCTGAGTGGGGCTTGGGGACACTGAGACTGCCATGGGGCCCTGTGGGCCGGGAGGGCAAGCTCAGCTCCCATGGCGGGAAGGGAGGGGAGTCTGCTTGTCTTAGGTGGTAGTGGTGCAGCCCTGGGACCAAGTTTAAGGAGAGGAGAATATCCCCGCCAAGATGGAGGGAAGGAGAGAAACTAGATGTCCTGGCCTTGTTTTCTCTCCTGTTCTTTAGCAGAAGGTGGCCAGAGCCACTGACAGGCAGGAAGCAAGGAGCCTCAGTCCCCACCTCCCAGAACCCTGTGCTCCTGGCCATGCTGCATGCCAGGGTGCCTGCTCTCTTTGCCCTGGGGATTCCAGGGTTATACTTGGGAGAGGCTGAAAGAGCGAGTCCAGAAATAATTTCCAGTATTTGCTTTATTCTCCACTAGCCCTTGGACCTGAGTGGGGGCTCCGAGCTCTCGGGAGCTAATGTGGAATGGTAGGTGTGGGCCTCAAACAGCCACTGGGAGACAGTGTTGAGCCCTCAATTCTTGCCCTGAGCCTCCCATGTAGGAGACTTGGAGTGTAACTGCCTGTCCTCTGGGCCACCAGCTCTCGGTGATGGGCATGTGCCCTCCTAGGTGACACCCATCTCTGTTGCTTCTGAGCCAGATGGAGAGGAGAACCCCAGACATGCCAGCTCTTGGGAACATTCTGCCTGCCTGGGGAGTGGATGAGGAAGGGAAAGTGGGCTGCTGTGGTCACGCTGGGATGAAGTGTGACAGGGTGGTCAGGCCAGAGGAGACTACCCTCCTGGGTGTATGGGCAGGAAGGTCTTACCAGAATTTAGGTACCCTCAGTACCCCTGACACTTAGCACAGTGTTCATGGGCTTTGAGGCTCTGTTGCAGAGTCTAGGCCTTTAGACTAAACCCTTGGGGAAGGGTCCACTCCTGGCCAAGCCCAAAGCTCCTTATACAGAAGAATGAGGGGCCAGGTTCTAAGTGTGAATAGCAACTCCAGACATGATTCCAGGCCCTTCCCGCTCTCAGAGGTGGGATATCCCCTGACTCCCAGGGCGGGCCACTTGACTAATAAAAGACTGTGAACCCTCATGGAGAACGTAACCCACCACTGTCTGAGGGCAACAAACAACCTCAACACAGAAAACGCAATGGTGGGGGGTGGGGAGAGGTGAAGGGAGGGGGGACTTGGAGGCATTTGGATCAAGGAGGGTTCCAAAGAAGGGTGTGTCTGTTCCTATAGTTATCCTCTTAGGGTAGCAAACTCTGCATGTGAAAGGAGATCCTAAAAAATCTGGGAAAACCCCTTGACACTGCGAGCCCCCTCCCACTGGCACCTTCCTCATGGTGTCAGAGGTGGAGGCCCCCTCATGGTGACACATTCAACACCCCCTTCATGGTGACGCAGTGCCGCCCCCATCATGATGATGCTCATTGTCACAGAGGCCCCTACACTGTATCACCACACACCTTTATTCAAGTGCTTCTCGCGCAGTGTACAACTCCCTGCAGAAGCGCTCCAATCTTTGCACTTTCCAGGGCCCCTCATATCCAGGAAGCCTGGCCTGGGGCCTGCTAGGCAGGTACCAAGGAGCAAAGCCATCAGTCATCACTATGGAGATGGGGACCTCTGGCCTCCGTGGAGCTTGATTCTGGGCCTGGCTGCCCTGAACCCTCAGGCCCGCAGCACCTAGCAGAGAACATGTTTCATGAGCCCCTGCTGTTAGGCAGAGCTGGGCTATACGTGCCTGGCTGAAGGGGTGATATGGGGAGTACGAAGCAGTACCCCTCTTCCTTTCCCAGGCCTCCTTCCCCTTAGGCCCTTGGGCCCAAAGCCCAGGTCTCAGCTCTGCCCACTGCAGCTCCAGGATACATCCTCACTAATCCAGGGCCTCAGAACCACCTGGGGAGGGCAGTCAGGGCATGGATGTTGCCCCTACTTTTCTGACTGAGAAAACAGGTCCAAGGGAATGCCCTGGCCTAAGGTCTTTCAGAGCCAGGACTAGATCCTGTCCTCTGACCATCCACTGAATCCCTTCCACTGAATGCCCATCCCTTCCAGGCCTCACCAGCATCACCCTGCCCTGCAGCGTCTGTGGAACACCCCCAGGACTGTGCGTGTTCGTTGCCTGTGACTGCAGATTTGTGCTCAGAGCTGGCTGCCCCCTTCCCTTCTCACTCCCACCCCTGCTCCTGGCCTCCACCCCCAGAGGCAGCAGATGGAATGCATGCAGCCATTTACCTTCCTCTTCATCACAGCCTCCACCAGTGGCTCTTCAGTGTGTGGCTGAGGCTGGGAGAAATTTGAAGGTTAGAGCTCAGGGAGGGGGTGGGTGTCTGCTGGGGACCCGAGTGGGAGGTGAGGGGGGGTGTGAGTGAGTCTCATGCCCTCACCCCAGTGATCCATCTGTCTATGAGGCAGACTCTACCGCCTACTTTGCCCACATTAAGCCATCCTCCCTCTTGGAAAGCCCTTCTGACAGCCTGACCTCGATTTTCACTACCCCTGTCTTGCCTTGATTTTCAGCGCTCAGCCTCGTCTAGTCCAGCAGGAGAAGAGGTGGCTTCTCCTGGTCTCCCATCCGTTGGAGGGCTCCTAAGGAGTGACCCCTCTCAAGCCCTCACCTTTGACCTCCAGCCGGCAGTCCACAGACGCCTCCCCCAGCACATTGACGGCCTTGCAGGTGTAGACCCCGGAATCGAAGGGGCTGGGTTTCCGGATCTCCAGGGTGCAGACACCTTGCTCAGAGAGGGCGCGGTATTTGGGGTCACCCCGGATGTCCATGTTGTTTTTCATCCAGATGATCCTGGGCTGGGGAAGCAAGGCCAGAGGAGAGCTGGGAAGTTTGTGGGCCAGGATGAGGCTCTCGAAGGCCATCCTTCGCTTAGGGAAAGATGCCTGGGAAGATTCTTCAACACCAGTGCCCCTGCCCAGGGCACAACAGGGCCCTGCCCCTCACCTTGGGTGATGCTCGGACACTGCAGAAGAGCTGCGTGCTGTAGCCAGGGGTGGAGGTGTGGTCAGCCAGGGGCTGGGTGAACGAGGGGGCTTCTGAGAAGTCTCGCTCAACAAAACTTTTAGGTTTGGCCACAATATCTGGTTTTGAGGGAGAAAGTAGGGTGAATTTGAGGTTACAGGAGGAGACCTCTTAAGACTGACCTCATCCATTTTCTTAAAATCACTACAGCTTACACTTAGGTATCCCATTTAGTCTACACAGCATTCCTTTGCAAGGATAAATTTGTCATCCCCAGTTGACAGATGGAAAACTATGACCCTTCATAGATGAGGGACTTGCCCAATATCACGTAGTGAGTTTGCGGCTTAAGCAATGGAAGGTCACATGATGACCACGGCTCTCTGAGCAGAGAGCTGGTGGTCTGGAGGAAAATTAAGGGTGAGAGACAATCCATTTCATCCCTGCCTCCTCCTCTGGAACCCCATGGCAGGACCCTAGGCTCCTGGGGTCTTTGGGAAGCCAGGCACAGCCAACATGCAGGAGCTTAGAGGCAGAATGTCTCAAAGAAGCAGAGGAAAGCCGAAACTACAGCTGGGTGAGTCACAGAGGGGAAGAGAGAGGGGAGTGGGCAGCAAAACCAAACAGATGAGATGATCTTGGCTGAAGGTGGAGACTAAAAACCCAGGGATTCTACATTTCATTTCTGTTTGTCTTTGGAGACTTGACTGGCTTTCTTCTTTTAAACGAAAATGTCTTCCTAATTCTGTGCAGTTCAGGCTAGTGTGTGCTTTCTGCAGCCCGCACAGACGGTACGGGGGAGGGCCTTGGAGCACACAGGGTGACCGGGAGAAAGGGCTTGGAATTTCACATTTGACGCAAGAGGACCATGTGACTGTATAGAGACAGTAAATACCCATATCTCTCTTGTCCATCTATGTGGTGTTATATTAGGGTCGGGAGTTTGCTTTTAGCAGACTCACCAGTCTACCTACCCACACACATTGCCCTTCAGAGTAGCTCCCTTGGGACACTGCACAGGAGACCCAATGACTGCTATGATGTTGGCAGCCATACGGCATCTTTAGAATAAGTGCACAGCCTCCCAAGAGGTGCTTCTCATTTGCATGGGTTTGCTCTGATGTGTTTGTTATAATCAGTCAACCATATCCATTTCTTTACAGTCACGCCGTGTGAATGTGTGCGTGTGGGTAGCTGTGGAGTGGGTGTGGAGAGGGCAGCAAAAGCTCTGGCAAGTGGGCACCCGTGAGAAGCACACAGGGAGGGGTGCTGACACACCAAGGAAAAGTCAGAGACAGGGAGAAGGGTCAGCATGGCAAGACCTAGCTTGGTTTCCGGTCTTGGACCCAGACCCACCTGTCTTCTGGATGTGGGCGAGCTCCTTGGTGACGGCCGCCGAGGCACTGAGTCCACACCGGTTTTCCGAGAAGACTCGGAAGGAGTAAGAGTTACCCACGATGAGGTCTGAGATGGCGCAGGTCGTCGGGTGGTAGCGTTCCAGTACTGTGAACCATTGCTGCAAGGACCCTGGGCCTGTCATCCTCACCTCCCCCCCTCCCCTCCCCCTCCCTGCTCCCCCTGTGGCCTCTTCCTCAGAGGGGCTTGTTCCACACCCCAGCCCTGGGAGGCTGAAACATCCAGCTTTGGGTCTGAGGGACTTTAAATTGGGAGAAGGAACCCCTGGGAGAATGTGACCTTGCTGGGGTCCTCAGAGAATTCTAGAACTTTACTGGTCAAAGTGTGGCCCGAGGTCCTGCAAAGTAAGAATCACCTGAGAACTTCATAGACGTTCAGGATCTCAGTCCCCACCCCAGACCCACTGAATTAAGATCTGCATTTTAGCAAGATTCCCAGGTAATTCATATGCACATTACATTTCCAGAAGCTCTAGAGCTTGAAGGGCCTCCGAGAGCCACCCTTGCAGTCTTCAGGAGGAAACTGAAACCCAGAGATGAAAGAGATTTGCCAAAAGCCACACAGGGAGTCAGGTTAGTGGTAGGCAGACCAGAGCTCTTCAGTCCGTGGACTCTTAGTGGACAGGCCTTCCCAGACACCTAGGCCACTTCTTCCCCCCCAAACCCAACCCCAGTCAGACCTTCCTCTTCCCCGTACTCTGCTCTAGCAGGCCTCACCCCTGTCTTTTTGTCTGCCTTCTGCACTGTGTAGCCCAGGAGCTCTGTGTTGCCTGTGTCCTGGGGTGGTGTCCACTCGAGGGCAGCGTTGCAGCCCCAGACATCCAGTAGCCTGATGCTGCTGGGGGGTCCAGGGTTCTCTGTAGGACCAGAGTGTGAGAGAGAGTGAGGGGAGGGCTGGGCTTGCTGCAAAATCCCCCCAACCCAAGATCTGGCTCGTATCACTCTCTCTTGGCCTGACCCCATTGGCCATCAGTTCTGGGGCAGGAGGTGAGGTCTCTGGGTCCCCAGCAAGTCAGCGCTGCCTCCCCTGGCCCCATACCGATCACCAGGATGTCGATGGCTGCCTTGGCCTCCAGGCCTTCCAGCTGTACAGTGAGCTCATAGCAGCCTGAGTCGGAGCGCTGGGCTGAGCGGATGAAGAGGATGGAGTCCTGGTCCCCGGTGTGCACATTCACCCGCTGGCTGTCCAGGGCGTGACCGTTGTGGGTCCACGAGGCCTGAGGCTTGGGATTCCCCTGGGAGGGAGGAGCCCTCAAGGTGAGCGCAGAAGGCGCCAGCACCCCCACACCCACTCAGCTCCAGGGATCCCTGTGCCAGGGGAGCTGGCCCCATTGGCCCTTCCGAGCAGGGGCAGCAGAGGCTAGAGCCACAGGTGCTGCCTAGAGCCTCATTCTCCGGATGTCCAGCCAGCCCCGGGGCCACCTGTCCTGTTCACCGGCTGGAGAATCACAACTGAGTCATGTGTACAACAGAGGGAGGGTGAGGCCATCTTGGTGGGTGGGTCTCAGGCAGACCTCCACGGGGATCCTGACATTTCCTGGGCTCCTCTAATACACCTCAGACGGGGGCCCTTATTTCACCCAAGCTCTTATCCTGGGCAGGAGGCATACCCACCTGGAAGGGGATTTGCAGGTTAATCATCTCTCCCACCTGACGGACATAGGTCTGACGAAGGTGGCGGGGAACGCGGATCTTGGGGGCCTCTGCATTAAAGCGAGAGGCTAGGCTTAGCACAGCGGGGGGGGGGTGCTGATTGGGGGCTTCTGTGGCAGGGGCAGGGGACAACTGGAGAAGGCTGCTGGCTGGGCAGGAGGTCTCCTGAGTGTGCTCTGAGGCTGCTTCCTTGTGGACAGGGCAAAGCTCACGCCCCAGATCCAGGGACCCAAATCCCCTGAGGCCCTTGGGGACTTGAGAGCCAGGAGGTTCCAGGAGGGCAGGGCCTCCACGGTGTGAACTAGTAGGCATCCCGGGCACTCCCTTGGTGCCCTGACCCTGCCAGGCTGGGATTTGCCCTGCAGCTCTGGTATTCCTGGGCTCCAGATGGACCCCAGCTGGCTCCCTGGCTCCCCCTGGTGGGCAGCATGTGCTGCGCCTGTGGGCCTGCATTCCCTGGAAGGGGGGCAACACTGTCCTCCCAGTCCCCCTTGCCTTTCTGCTTTGAAAAGCTCAGGCCTTCAGAGAAGCCCCTGTGAGGCCCATTTGCCCACTGCTCTGTCCCCAAGCCATATGGGAGGATTGGGATCTTTCCCTTTTTAAATGAAGCCAGAGCAGACCTACCCCCTTCCTTCTCCCTTACTCCTGCCACTACCTTTCAGTCTGCGGTGGGGAAGTCCTTCCTGACACTTTACTTCAGCCCCATGCTACGGTAGAGAACCACCTTCCTGACTATCACCTAATCAGGTGCAACCACTGAAGCTGTTGGGCATTCCAAGGGATGCTGCAACAGCCCCTGCCACCATCCCCCTGGGCGGGAGTAGGGGTGGTGGTGGCTGAGGCTCCTCAGTGGCAAACAGGTGTCAGCAGTTGGTCAGTGGCACGCAGGGCAGAGAGGGAGGAGACAGAAGGAACACGGCGTCTCTGAGGATTAGCTGTGCAGGCACTTGGCCCTGGGAGCATCAGGCGTGGAATGTTCCAGGGGCAGCTGCAGGGGGCCAGGAATGCTTGGCAGCTCCAGGTGGCTGAGGAGGGACAGCTGAGCAGCTGAGGATTCTGGACAGGGTCCCCACCCTGTGCTGCCCATGAGGGGGGCCTAGCTGGCTGCTCCTTGTTTGTTCACAGCTTCCTCCCTTCTTCTCTCCAGGAAATCCCCTTCTCTCCTGCCAGAGGAATTTTAATGGAGTAGAGGGTGCTCTGAGTCTAGCTGCCTCCTTCAGGGTTAGGCCTTGAAGGAGAGGCCCCTGGCCCCTGCAGGCTCTCAGAGTCTGAGATCCCTGGGCCCTGAGGAAAGGTCCAGGATGCCCACCAACCCCACTCACCAACAAGGAGGGCTTCCTGGCACTCCCAGGCTAGAAGCAATGAGTCCATATTGAGCTGCCACCTGGGACCATGTCTCACCCAGGCTCAAAGGAGGGGAAAGTCCTCTGGTTTTGAAAACCACCAGAAAAAGACTCCCTGCTGCCTGGTAAGACATGAACTGTCCTGTGTGGGAGTCAGGTTCTGGGACTGCCACTAATAGGCTAGGTGACCTCAAGGGAGTCCTGGGTGCCTTTGGACCTGCTTGGCTTGGCTGGACAAGCCGTGACAGTCTACAATTCTACACTCCCAACCCCCTGGTTCCCACATCTCTCAGACCTTAGAGTTGAAAAGTATTTCCTTGAATCCAGACTTGACCCCCTTCTGTGGCCATGAAACCCCCTCTGTCTGGAGGCCTTGTCCAGAATTATGGGGTCAAGATGAGGAGGGGGGAGCAAGGAGAAAGGTGGAGAAGGCCTCAGGCCACCTGCTGGCCTATGTCTCTTGTCACCCTGGGGCTCTGGGCTGTCCCCAGAGACCTTGGATCAGACCAAATGACTCACTGCCATTAACAGACTGAAACCTGATCAGTCCTGGGAGGACTTGAGGCTAATGCACCCTACAAATAGAAATCTAGCAAGGGGACAGCAGCTGGCCTCCCAGGTTCCCAGTGCAGCACTGGCCTCTGGGGATGGAGAAACCTTCACCGGCCTTTTGCAGGGCGTTAATCTTCTTCCCACTAGGGACGTGGTGCAGCAAGAGGCAAGCAAAGACTCCTGTCTGGAACCCAGGCCATATGAAATGAGCAGAAAATGAACTTCCATGGCCGCTGAAGGAATTAAGTTAGCTAGGGAGAATGTAATGACTCTAAACATTGGGACTCTGAGGCAGGTGACCTGGGGAGCTTGAGCTCTCACTTCTGGAGGTCAGGAAGCTTGGGGGCTGGGCCACTCAGGGAAATGGCCTCTTTGACCTCTAGAGGCCCCTTGCTGCCGAGGAACCTGGGACTTTCTTAAGGCAGAATGGCGATAGCAGGTGGCTTGTGCACGTGAGTGTGGGATGGGGGGAAATGACTGCCCTGTTCGCTCTACCCATTGGCCTCAGTTTCCCCATCCATTAGATAAGGTGCCTGGGAAGGGCTGGGGAGCAGGATTTACCAATGATCTTTTGGACGTGGACAGGCTCGTCCAGCACTGCTGGTGGGCCAGCCCCTGCCGAGCTCACTGCAGCCACACGTACGAAGAACTTGTCACCTACAGCCAGGTTCCGCACGGTCTGCTGGGTCACCATCATGGGCCGGGAATTCACAGGCACCCACTCCAAGGCTGAGAGAAATGAAGAGAGTGCAAGGTCCTGGCTCCATGGCTGTGGGCACCCTTCTCAGTGGGGCTTCCCTTCTCGCTGATGATCTGAGGAAGCTGACCTCCCTTTCTGGGACTTATTTCCCTTTGCCTCCCTGACTTCTTGTTGTCAAATGGCATCAAAGACACCTGATGTTAGAACCCTTGAGGGGTGGCCAGAGATGGGTTTGCCGGAGCCCAGAGAGGGTTGGACACATTTGCCAAATCACACAGCAAGGTAGGGGCAAAGGCAGAGGCCAGGCTGAACTTGACTGCCACGGAGGTGGATAACAGGATGCTGGCATGAGGAATTTGGCCAGAGCCGCCCGTCCCCTATTTCTCCTCACTGTCTCTTACAACTTACCCTCCCCCTCAGCTTCTTTTGCTGTCCACCTCCTGCTTGCCCTCCCCAAGGAGAGTCCTCTGAGACTTAGCACCTCCTTCCTTCTCACAGAGGAGTGCCCCACTGTCGCCTACCCTTTTATCTCTGTTACTCAGAGGCTTCCTGGAGCTGGAGGACAGGGGGCCTCCTAAGGCCGTTTGGACATCCTCCTGCTTTCAGAGGTGCGTTGGTGGAGCAAGAAGCTGTATGTGAGCGGCTTGAGCGGACTGCTTCCTCTCCCTCCTTCTGTATCTCCCCTTGGACTGACCCAACTGCAGAGTCTGGGGGCTTGTCCCTGCTGCCCTCTAAGCCCACCTCCCCTGGGTGTATGCAGGGCTTAGCCCATAGCTCACCTCCCTCTCGGCGGAGTTCCAGAACATAGCCCTGGAGCCCCAGCTTCCCTAGCCTCTCCGGGGGTTCCCAGCTCACAGTCACCGAGCTCTCTCTCACGTCCTCCACAGCCAGCAGCAGCGGGGCACTGGGGACATCTGAGGGAGAAGCAGGGGGAGATAAAGAGGTTCGTAGCCAAAAGCTCTGCCCGCACCACTCTCCGCCAAGGCTGCCTCCCTCCTCCACCTGCCCCGCCTCTTGTCACCTTCACTTGGAGGTGCGGGTTTAGAGGTTGCGGGGGCAGGTGCCTGAGGGGCAGGCTCCTGTGGCTTGGGAGCCTGCTCTTCCCCGGTAGACTTCGGTGCTGCCACTGCTCCAGAGGGCTCTGTGGTGGGCACATTTGCAGACTCAGAGGCAGTCTCCTCCGGACCACCGGCAAGGGCTTCACGGGTGGCTTTTCCTCTCATTGCAAGGATTGCTGGAGGGTCAGGCTGGAGAGCGCAGGGAGCAGCACTGGAGGGTCTGTGATTCCAGGGTGCCTGGGACACCTAGGTCCAGGCTTATATAGTCAGGGGGCTGCCCCACCCCCAAGCAAATGATTCCCAGCTGTGGGGTCAGGTCAGGCAGGGGGACTGGGGGGGTGCGTGGGGAGGCGCTGAAGCCAGGAATAGCTCTGGCAGAGGATGGCAAGGGTCCCCTGAGGAGTGCGCGGCCTCGTCCATCACCCCGATTGGATCTCAGCAGGCAGAGTTCTGGTGCCCAGATGGGAGGAGGGTACAGATCGGTGAGATGGGACATTGCCAGGAGCCTGTGCCAGGGGTCAGGGCAATGGGAACAAGAGCTTCCATCTAGAGAATGAACCCAGATCAGGCTCTGTGTGTTTGGCCTCTGGGGGATCACTTGTGCCCAGGGCTTCTCAGCTTGGGTGCTGGGGTCCAGACAGCCTGAAACAGCCTTCTCTTGGGAGCACTCCCAGCTTTGTCCCTGGGGTCCCACACTCCCCTGGTCCTCACGTTCCCTGGGAATTCTCACTTGTGCTGTATGAGGTTGAGGGCCTAGAGAGGGAGGGAATTGGGATGCCCAAGGTGGGCCTGATTGGTGGAAGGTCCTCTAGCAATGGGACCCAAGGAAGGGAGTCTAAGGCCCCTGGTTACCCAGCCTCTCCAATCCCTGCTCTGGACCTCAGGTTCCCCATCTGTTGCAGAGAGCACTATGACAGTCCCCTAGCCCTTGGGGGTAAAATCAAGTCATAAGACAGGTCTGGAAGAGACCTTGGAGGAGGACAGCACTCTGAGACGTACTCTTCGAAGCAGGACATCTGCATGCCACGAGGAAATGAGGCAGGTACAACCAAATTGCTAGTCATTGTGTCATTCATCCAATAAAACAGTAAGATCGGGAATGATTTAATAAGCCTGAAAATAACGTGTGTCAGGGAGGAGGGGAAGTAACGAGAGCTCTCACTGCTGGTGAGAGTGTAGATGGGAGCAATCTCTTTGGAAAAAGTGAGACAGTATCTAGTCAGATTGAAAATGTGCAAATTCTATGACCCAGCAGTCACACCCCCAGAAACTCTCACACCTGTGCCCCAGGAGACAGGCATGCAAACGTTCACAGCAGCATTGTCTGTAACACCAAATCTGGAGAACACAGCTCTCCCTCAACAGGGGAATGCATAAATAACTGTGACATGTGTGTGCCCCTCTAAACCAAAAATGGAATAAAATGAGCAAACTTCAGCTACGTGGTTGATCTAACAGACATAACGGGGAGCAAAGGAGCCAGGCACAGAGAGCGACAAGACCCCTTTCATATTCAATTCAAGCACTGGGAGCACCAGCTCTCTTCTTCAAGGGGCGTCTCTAGCGGGTGAGACCACAAAAGAAGGCAGGGAAGGTCAGGATAGTGCCTGCCTCTGGGCAGAGGGACAGGGATGTATGTGACTGTGGAGTTTCATGGGCACTAATGAGGCCTCATTTCCTGTCCTGGGTGGTGGTTACACAGGCTTTCACTATATAGGAATCCTTTAAATTAAACAAATACATTTTATGCACTCTTTAGCTTGTATGATATATCCCATAATTTAAAAATCAATACACATGTAATTTATGTACGGCCCTCGGTGGCATGCATGCTCTCCCCCTGCCCCGGGGCTTGGGGGCACAGGAGTGTGGCCACCTCTCACCAGTGGCTGTCCTTTTTGGGGAGAGGCAGTGGAGGGCCTGGGGAGCCTCCAGATCCTGCCCCGCTTGGGTGCCCGTGCCCTCTGCCGGGTGACTCAGTGTCCTGCTGGGCAGTCCTCCAGGACTGGAGACCCGATCTCTATCCCTGGCCTCTGACTCTGCAGCTATAAGTGAATGTGACTAACTCTGCAGGACCCTGAGTCAGCCCTCCAGAGACTGTCTCAGGATGGGGGAAGGGTGGCCAGGGGAGGTAGGGTGGGGGTTGACTTCCCTGGAGGACTCACAGCCCCTGGCTTTTAAAGACCCCTGTGTGGTAGGGTAGGCAGTGGGCAGGGATTAGGAAATGCTTGGCCCACTGGCCAGCAGTGAAATGCCAGGTACACCCTGAAGCTCTGGCCAAGTTCTCACTCTCTTTTCCTTTAGCTTGGCGGTGACCTTGGGATCAGTTGCATCTGCCCCGCTCCAGCTGGTTCAGATTTCAGGGAGGCCGATAGGTCTTTTCTTCCCCACACCTCAAACCAGTGTCACAAACCACTAGGCCAAGTCACAGATAATCCAAACATCAGGGAATCCACAAATAAATTCTCTTTGGTTTTGGAGCATGCAGCTGAACTCTCTCTAGATACAAGGCATGTGTGGGGCTCTGGGAGTTCACAGAAACTGCTGAGAACCTCTCTACTTCATAAAGGCTGGAAGGCTGGCTGATCTGAGCTCATCCCGTTTGACCCATCCCGTCCCATCTGGCCCCCACCTCGTGTCCCAGGCTGAGCTGAGGAGTCTGGATCTCTGCATGGGCTGAGGGCTATGTCCTGAGAGGGGAGAGACAGAGGGCTGAGTTACAGCCCTAGGACACCTGACTGATTTCAGTCCAGCAATGGAAAGGGTTCCTCTAAGGTAATGAGCAACTGGTCACCGAGAGTGTGGGGGGAGGTTGGAAGGCTAGCTCTCAAGTCCTGTAGAGACTCTAGGCCTGGGACGGAGGGAGGGTGTGTGAGATAACATAGGTGTCTCCTTCTAGCCCTGAGAGTCCAAGGTCAGGGGTCTCTCTAACCTGACCCTGTGTTGGCTCCTATACCTCCCCGAGGTGAGAGGAGATGAAGGGTTGGTGTTCAAGGGTTTCCTTCCTAGTTCCTGCTAGCCCCTGGAAACAGAAAAGGCTTCTTTCAACAAGAAACTGTATCAAGAAGTCTGGACGACAATGAGTTTAAGATCTGGAAGCCCATCAGCCCTCTTGGGTTAAGTCCATGACTAATGGGTCTGGTGATGCTTGCCTCTTTTGGGGACTTCCTGGGGCCCGGCAGAGGACAGGCTGGTCTCCTTTTCTGCAGCTCAGGACTACCAAGCCTGAGAGAGAGGAATCCAGAAGAGATGGGAGAGGTGAGCCCCGTGGGTCCAGTGGGACCGCAAAGATAGACTGAAGCAAGTGCTAATAACTGGTGAGCCCCAGTGCTTTATGGAGCAGCTGCAGAATCAGGAAAGGGAAGTGGAATGGGGACATGATTATGTTCCTGAGTAAAGGTTCAAGTTGGGCTTGGCAGAGGATATAGTTAGTGTGGTTGCTGCTTCTTGTAAGATATTTCACTCTGCAGGGGTAGAGCTTGCCAAAATGGTGTCCTTAGGCATAGAGGCCTGGGGGCAAGGGAGTTGAAGAAATCTCCTTGTGTGGGGCTTGGAGTTGTTGAGCATTCTCCTTAATCAGAAGCTATGTGCTGACCTTGTGTCTTACACTGTGTTGGTCCCACAGCCCCACCCCTACCTGCCTGTCCACCAGAGCTGAGTTCAGATGGCAGAGCTGTGGCCCTCCGCATGGGCCCAAGGAAGGGAGACTGAAGCTCAACAGGGGACCCAGCAGGGCAGGTGATCAGGCTCCTAGCCAGTTAGAGCCAAGCGATCTCTGCCCCACTGTGTGCCCAAGGACCGAAGGCGACACCTCAGCAAGCGCATCCTTGATGGCACTGGTGAGAGGGAAGTGCAGATTCTGTCTGCAGAAGGTGCCCTGAAAGTCCTCCAAGTCCAGGGCCCACACCATGGCGCCAGCCAGCTGCCTGTTCCTCAGGTACCGCACCTGGCAGGGAGCCCCAGAGCAGGCAGGGCTGGGTTCCCTGGGCCAGGGTGCTTATGGGGGGCATGCTATCTGGAAACCTCCCCATGGGAGAGAAAAGCAGACACCTGAGACCCAAAACACCTCTGTAGCCAAGCCCCACCCTCAATGCAGGGGGCTTCCCTCCCCGCTTCAACTTGGGGTGTGGCCTTAGGTACGTACCTTGTTTCTGACGCTCTCCTGGTCGTCATACCCCACCCACTGGTTGCCCTTAGTGGCGTAGGGGACCTGCTGACCAAGGAGTCTATGGACCGTGGCTCCGCGGAGGAAGTCACAGATCTGAGCAGAGAACAGGGCAGGGGTGGTGTGGGCAGCTGTGCTGAGACTTTGCAGGTCACCAGGGGGACACCACTGCCCAAATCTCTCAGCCCCTTGCTTCTTCCTGCAGGCTACATCTTCCCCTAGAGACTGCAGGCTTCACACAACTTTACTTAAAACAGATGCAAAGATCCCAGGATTCTGTAGCTGCTGTAACCTGAGGGCATTATGGGGGCTCTGATTAGCTTCCTGCATCTTAAACAGGGATGTGGGAAGTAGTGCTTTGACACTGAGGACCGGCCCAAGGCAGCACAGAGCAGCAGAGGATGGACCGAAACAAAAGAACCTACCTCTTGGCCATTGCTTTTTCCTGGGCTAGAAGGAAGGCCCCAACTTGGTGGCCAGAGGGGGTGCAGACAGGATGTGCCTGACCTCCTCCTCCCTCTTCTCCAGAGTGCTAGGTCTACTGGAACATTTTTTTTAATTTCCAAAGGAGTAAAGTGTGGGTGGGATGGGAGGCTCACCTTTCCCGGGGCTGCGGGTGCCCTGGGAAATCTTACCTTCTCCCCAGCTCATACCTCATAGTAGGCGAGGGTCCCTTTCTCCTTGGTGAACCGGCCTGGTATTCCTGGCCCTGAGGTCAGGGCTCCCACATCTGTCTTGGAAGAGGCCAGGGTGAAGCTCCTCCCAAAAGTGGGGATACCCATCACCAGCTTATTGGCCTGGGCCCCCAGCCTCAACACACAGCTCACAGCGTAGTCCTGTGGGTGGGTAGGGCAGGACAGTTTGAGCAGTTAGATGCTGGTGGTCTAGGAGGGGAAAGGTTGTGCAGTTCCCACTGCTGCCTTGAAAGGTGGAGTTCCAGGTCTAGATGCGTCTGGAATTCCCTTCCTTCTGGGAACCTATAATGTCAGTCTAAAAAACATTGTGTAATTTCAGTCTTGAAAAAAATCCTCTTAGGTATAGGAAGGGATTATTACTGTTCGATAGTTGCAGAAATCTGGTGATTGGCCCAGGTTACACAGCAAACAATGGCAGGTCTAGACTAGACTCTTACCCTCTCAGCCCCCAGCCCTCTTTGTGCTCTCTTCAATCTGCCCTCTGCCTTCTCTAGGTCCACCCTACAGGCCCATCAGGAGATGTCCTGATTCTTTATGGAAGTATCACCTCCCCAGTTGCCAGAGCTATGGAGAATGCATAACCTTTGGGCCTCAGTTTCCTCATCTGTGAAGTGGGCCCTATAACCCCTCCCTTGCAGGATTACTGAGGTGTGGAGAGGTTGGTGTCTGAACTCTGGCAAGTGGCATGTCTGTGGTCCCCTCTCAGCCCTCCCTCCTTTGGGACACTCACAGCATTGCTGAATCTGTCAGAACGTGTATCTTTCTGGCCTCGGAATAGGGGGCTGTGATGTGCTATGGTCTGGCGCCACGCTGCATGAAAGTCGTAGGTCAAAAGGCTGATGAAGTCCAGGTGTCTGTGGAAGAGTGGATGCAGGGCAAGGCGAAAAAAAGCGCATCACCCTAGCAGGATGTGAGCTGGAGAAACAGGCAGCCAAGAGAAAAGCCATTAACCCAAAACCCAGTAGAACCCAGTGACCCGCTCTCTAGGTTGCTGGACCACCTCCCTTGTGCCACACTGGGAAGTGGGCTCAGGGTCCCACAGGAGCATTCAAGGCAAGAATGGGGTTCTTCCAATCTTCCCCCAGCACACAATTGGGAGCTGGCCTCCAACACACGTCACCCCCTCCACTCCAGCCACATTCATCTTTGAGAAAGCAGATTACAAGTGGCATCAACAGCTAGCCTTGTCGGGAGAGAGCAGGACCAAAGGATGGCCTGAACCTATGATTCCTCCTGGTGGGGTGTAAGGTTTCCACACACAAAGGTGGGGGGTCTGCAGGTGGATTGCATGAACATGAGCTTCAGGTGTTTGGGGCAAATGGTTGAGAGCCACCTCATTCCCACCCTCTAAGTGATCAATTAAAGCACCACGTCTACACTCCCTAAGACCCTAAAGAAGGTTCTAAAGTCAAAGCAAAGAGCCTTTGTCTCTTACTCTTGGGTTTCCTAAGACCCATGCCTTTGTTCCACCGAGAGATCAGCCTGCTTGGCTGGGGACTGCTCATTCTCACGCATGAGGAGGCAGGGTGAGGAGGAGGGGCAGGGTGAACAGGAAAGGGAGGGGGTCACCTGCATGTGACAGCACCTTGAGGACTCCCCAGCAGCCTAGAAATGAAAGGTATCATTACTGCTGCCTTGCCCCTCCAGAGACTAGTGACTGGCTGGTTTGTATAACTTTCCCTACTTCCTTTTCCACAAATACATACATTCATAACGACTTTCTCAACTGAGCGGCACAATACCCCAAATGAAAAGGACGGATAGGGATTGTTATGCCCCGTCTGACAGACGGGGAGGCTGAGGCACACAGAGGGGAAGTGACTTGCTCAAGGTCACACATCTTTGGAGAAACTGGGACTAAAAGCCCAGTCTTCCGATTGTACATGGAGTGCTAGGGCAGAGTGCATCAGGAAGGAGATTCACCGGGATATCTGGGCGATGTCAGAGCCTCTGTCAATGGCAATCTTCCCAGCAGACACTGCTGCGCTGAGCAGGAGTCGCTCTGCTCCTGCCTGGGCTTCTCTTGCAAACTCAGCCTTCGTTTCCTGGTGGGGAGCGAGGCAGGTGAGTGACAGCAAGCCTTGAGGCGAAAGATCTCTGAGCATGTCATTGGCCTTCGCTGTCTGCTGTAATCTCCAACCTGACTGGAGCTCAGTGGGAACGATAAAGGGGTCTCATCCTCAGACTCACCCATCCTTTTCCTAAAAAACGGTTTGGACCAATCTCATCCCAACACCCCATGCATACTCATCAACACTCAATTATTCTCCGTCCTGGAGGGACCCTGAGAATAGAGAATGATCCCACTTGGTCCACAGATGATGCTGGAAGATATTTGCCTGTTGGTCTGTGCTTTGTTCAAGCTTATAAATGAGAACAGAAAATTAAAGTGATTTATATGGTACCGTGAACAATTTGTTTAAATGATCACTCTTCCCCTGGGGGAACTGAGTACCTCTGATGCAGTGCATGCTGGGGAGTGGGCAGTGTCAGTTTGAGAATGAATAGAGGCAGTGAGGAAGGGGTGCTCCGCTTAGTGACCTCTGCCTCTTAGAACCCCACCCTACCTCCCACTGTGGTCAAAAGATGTCTTCCTTGCTGTGTAAGATCTCAGGACACAGGCTTGTTTGTCTTATCCCTGGTCCAGATCTCAGGACCCTGCAGCAAAGAGGCCTCAGTCCCCCTTTGCCTGCCTCAGGAGAATATCTCTGAAGACAGCTTCTGCCCTCCCCACTCCCTGAAGCTCCCTACCTCCCTGCCCTTTTCCCTGACCCAACCAGCACCTTGACCAGAGTGGTGAGATGCTGCTTGTCTCTCCGCCCAGGGTAGAGCCAGGCTAGGTCCAGTCCATCAAAGCCATGGGTCCGCAGAAATGGTGGCACCGACTTGATGAAAGTTCTGCGACTCCAGGTGTTGGAGGCTATTTTGGAAAATCTAGAACCAAAATCACCCCAGTAGAGGGCTCAGTACCAATACGCTGGGTGCCTTAGCCCTCTGGAAGGGTCTCTGGGGCTTGTGGAGCTGGGAGTCTGAACCCACACAGCTCTAGGAGGGCATGGTTGGGACAGGACCCACCTCCAATTATCTTCGAAAGACCATGTGCTTTGGAGCCAGTTATCCCTGGTTCTATCACCTACTAGCCAAGCCACTTTGAGCAGGTTATAACCTGAGCCCCAGTTTCCTCATCTGTAAAATGGGCATAAATATAACATCTCACAGTGCTATTATGAGGATTACATGTGATAATGGTTGGATAGGATGCCTGACACATAGTAACAGCTCAGTAAATGAGAGCTGCTATGGCCATCTTTGCCCCCTTTTGAAAGTCTCCTCCAATTCTACCCACTCCAGGATGTCTTCACAGGGTCTCCACTCCCAAATTTCCCATTCATTTCATCTCTCTCCTTCCAGCCCTTAGGACAGTATCCCTCGCCGCCCCAAATTCCTTTGTTTTCATGTCTGAGAAGTAGTAAAAAGAACATTGGCTGCCACCTTGCTGTGTGACTCTTGACAAGTTCCTTTCCCTCTCTGCGCTCTGATTTCATGGTTGCACATGAGGCAGGCTCCTGACAACCATTCAGGCCCCTGTGCCTGACCAGTCTGGGGTCCCTGTGACCCCCATCCAGTGGATGAGGAGAAACCTATGCCTCCTCCTATTCCATCAACCTCTGGGGGATGAGTCATCCTGCCTTTGAGAACCAAAGTTCCATCCTCCAACAGATAGAAGGGTCTTCAGGTTGGGATTCCTGTGGGGCACAGGGAGGCAGGAGGGCAGGGGTTGAGTGAAGTTGCTGTGACATGGGGTGGCCCCATGTTTAGGAGGTTGCATCAGGCTTCCAGCTTTGGGTGGGAGGCTGAACCAGGCCTCTGAGGTCCTTCCAACCCTGAGATTAAGTATTCTAAGACTTTCTAAGCATTTGTGGCAGTTACTCTGAAGTATGTTGCCCATATTTGTTCCCTCAGTGGGGAAGCCAGGATATGGCAAAATAGAGTCATGAACACTTTCTCTGTGGAGAGGCACCCTCAGAGGATGGAGAGGGTTCCCTTTCCCAGGGGAGCTCAGCTGTGCCTTCTTCTACAGTCTTCTTCTACACCCTGACACCTGCCCTCATCACTTCTTCCCACTTAAGCCAAGGCCCTCCAATTCTCCACCCAGAGGTGAGTACTGGGGACCTCGCCCATCCTCCTGAGCAGGAGTACTCTGCCCTGAGACCAGCCCTGCTAACCCTCCATCTTCCTCCTTCCCTGGCCAGCCAGTGGCCCAACCTGTTCTTGAGTGTGTTCAGTCTGTCATAGAGCGTCCCATCATTCCATTCCCAGGTGTCGATCTCATTGTTGCTTATGTTGGCAAAGCTGTAGATGATGTGGGTACAGAGGAAGGGATCGATGGCGTCTGGGAAGCAGCTCCCATCACCCTCCCGGTACTGGGACCAGCTGGTGTAGTAGCAGATCAGCTTGTATGCAGCACCTGAGGAGAAGGCCAAGATTGAGCCAGGGACCCTCTGGCTGAGCCCTGAGCTGAGCACTAATGGGGTTTTGGGGGGCGGGGTTGATGGGCAGAATTGTGAGCAAAGTTAGAATTCTAAATGGAAAGGGCTGGCTCAGGGGAGTTCTCTGATGAAAATAAGGTCTATTTTGAAAATGCTTAGAAAAGATCAAATATAGTAGATAAATATACTGCAGACTAAGAACAGAACACTGTATGGGGTCGGGGTGGGGGGTGCTGATGAATAAAGATGAAATGGGACTTGGTACAAGTAAAGAAGGCTTCCTGGAGGCAGCGACGTTGAAGGAGAGGAGGGACCCAGCCCCAGACAGCCATATCAGAAGACCCTGGCCTTCAGGCGAGAGTCTTGCAGGACCTTCAGTGGAGTCCTTGACCTGAGAGGCTCTGGCCCATCTCTTCTCTGCCTTCCTGTGGGAGTGCCCCTAACTTGTAACCCACCCAGAATGGCAGTCTTCAGGCCCCTTCAGTCCATCCCCCCAGCTGGGGCACAATATCCCAATGGACCAGGAAGTTCCTCCTCCCCGCTCATTCTAATTTTTCCTGCTGCAAAGTAGGCCTTTTCTGCCCTCTTGACTGTGGAGGAATAACAGTGGACATCACTCATCCATGCTGCTACTGGTCTCCTGTTAGTGGTTCCCAGTAAGCGATTAGTTGAAGCCTTCATTGAACCTGAGCCTTTGAAAGTTTTTAATTTTCAAAAATTTTAAATATACAGAAAAGTAGAGAATAGTATAGTAAACACCTATATACTCATCACCTTGGTTTAACAAATGCTAATATTTCTGAACCATTTGAATCACAGAAGAAACTGGAAAAGCGCTACCTTAGTGGCAAGGTCCCTTCCACACAGCACTCACCACACCCCCACCTCCCATGACTTAAAAGGGGTTACTTACAGCTCTGGAGCAACACCAGGACCACAAAACCTGAAGGGAAATCCAGGGTGAGACCCCCTGCAAGTACCTCCTGCTCTTCCCCCTGCTCCCTGCACCCCTCACCATAAAGGAATCAAGGGCCTCCTCACACCAGCCTCCTCCTCTCTCTCCCCCCACCGACTCTGCTACCCCTCCCACAGCAGGTAGGAGGCCAGCCCCTCTGTGGAGCGGCTCTGCGGCCAACCCAGAGACCTGTCTGAGCCACCCTCAGACCCATCCTGGCTGCAGCAGAGGGGGGCACGGCGTGGCCTCTTCCTTTGCCCTCAGGCTCCTGGTGCCCAGCTGCCTAGACAGGACGCTTCCCTAGGCCTCCAACTTCATCTTATACCTGTCCCACTCCACTCCCCCGCACCCCAAACCATCCCATGTCCAGGAACTGAGCTGTGTGTCAATGAAGGAACTAGCAGGCTGGAAAGTGGGGGAGGAGGAGCACTGTGGGCCGCCTGAGGTGGATTGAGAAACCCTGGAGAGTTCTGAAAACTTGGGCCAGGTCTTCCTGAGGCACCTTCCAGCAGAAAAGCCATCAGGTGGATGATCTGGCGGCTCCTGTGGCCAGTAACTCAGCCTCCCACTCACTTTTCTCCAAAAGCTGGAAGTTTCTGGGCTTTTCTGGCAGCCTCTACTTTTGCCTCTCCAGCCCTCTGTCCGGGCCCTTGGCCAGGTTGAAACTGGGCACAACTGAGTTCTGTAACCAGCAGTACCCCCAAAAAGGCTGTTATTCATTCTTTACCTGAGCCCAGCAGCACCCTGCCTGACCCACTCTCCCCCTCTCCAAGCTGTTTCCCACAGCTGGCCTGTGCTGATTATTTAAAAGAAAAGCTGGAGAGGAGTGGGAAATTGCTGAGAATGCTCTGAGACCTGGTGCTGTTTTGCTTCCTTTTTGAAATGCCCGTTAAAATGAGTATGAATCTGGCAAGCCTGGGGCTGCAGCAAAGTACCGAGGAGTAAAAACTCAGGGAACTCTTGATTTCCTCCAGGAGCAGATAATCTCAGAAGATCAATAATCTCCACACTCCCGGCTCCTCTCTGTTGAAACTTAAGTGTAATGATGCCACCCCTTTCTAGATCCCTCAGTGATTTCGGTACGCGGGCCCCTCACTGTCGTGGCCTCTCCCGTTGCGGAGCACAGCCTCCGGACGCGCAGGCTCAGCGGCCATGGCTCACGGGCCCAGCCGCTCCGCGGCATGTGGGATCTTCCCGGACCGGGGCACGAACCCACGTCCCCTGCATCGGCAGGCGGACTCTCAACCACTGCGTCACCAGGGAAGCCCCCTCAGTGATTTCTTATCACTCTTCAGATAAGAATAAAACTTCTTAACAAGGCTCTGCATAATTTGTTCCCTGTTTGTGGATACTTTTTTTTGGCCAAAGATCCTGGACAGCTCCATTCTTTGCAGGCTATAAATTAATTAATAGGCAGGGAGTGAAAAGAACTCCAATTGCCAGAATAGGACAGAGGGCTTCTGAACAGATACCTTTATTTTTACAATCATATTAGGTAATAATCCGATGTTAGCCACACTGATTTCACAGCCTGCTCTTGGTGAGGTCTCTCCCTCTGTCCCCCTTCTCTTCCTTCCTGTCCCTATAAACTGAAACATCTCTTTATTAAGAGAAATCGTCAGAAAGCAGTTTGTCCAGAGTCATACTCACAAATACTAAAGGGTCATGGCTTCACCCTCTTAAGGCAACTAGCCTTCTTTTGTACGCTAGATGGTTGGCAGCAATGATAGTCCATGATAACTTTCCCTTGTTTGTTTAGGGCACTGGGAAGTGGACTTCCTCTGATCTCTAATAGAAGTATTACAAAGCAGTAGGCAGGTAAAACTTTTCATAACAGGGTGCAGGATATTAAGAAAACACCCAAGTTCACTCTCCTCCTTTGTTAAAAATTACTTTATAGGCACAGATTAGCCCAAGCCTTGCCCTCTGTTCCCCCAAACCCAGTTTATTAGTTCCACATGTTCTGCATGAAGGTGGCATTGTCATAACAAACAGCCAAGACATCCCCTGGGCCTGCCCCAGCAGGATTGGCCAAGGGTCCCATGGCACATCACCTCCCAGCTTCACCTCAGGCCATGCCCCCTTCTCTCCCTATAACTCATCCATTCATGCCTTCTTTCTTATATTTACTCTACTCTTTCCCACCATAGTGCCTTTGTATATGTCATCTACTAGCCTGTCAAGAACTACGAAGGGCCTGAGACTTTACACTACTTGCAAGCTAATGAGATAGACAGAATCTCATGGATTCTGGCAGAAGACACAAGAACCCTAGGTCAGAGACAAAGGACTTATTCATGGCATGTCAAGCAGCATGAACTTCAATGTTTGCATCACTTCCTGTGAAGAGGCAGCTATTTTGAGTTGCTGCCTAAGCATTTTACAGTATAACTCTGCTCATACCCCGAGTCTGGACATTTAGATAAGGACCTGAGTTTAGGATTCCAGCCACGAGGTCCTGCTTTGCATTTCCCAGGACACCTTTTAAAATAAGCACTTAAAGTAGAGCCCTCGAAAAGTTAGTGGTGCTCCCCAACCACCTTATAAGTAAAAGGTGCTTACTCTCTGTCTCCTGCTGGCTTGTGACCCAGGAGAGAGGACTGCCCCCGCCCCCAGCTCAATGCACACCTCCCTCCTCTGTTTCTGGAATCTGTAAGTAATAAATCTTGTCACTTTACTTTCTTTGTGTGAGTGTGTTGAAACTGTGCCTTCAATCAAAACAGCCCTGGGGTTTTCATTTCCCCAAAGTGGAAGCTCAGACAGTGAGGGAGCTACCTGCCCACCCTGTGTGTATGGTTTGTGCATCCTTATTCAGCAGGTCATACTCTGCATATTCTTAATTAAACACACCTACTCATCCTTCAGATTGCAGCTCAGCAGGCACCTTTGGAAAAGGCAGACTCCCTAGTGAGGGAAAACCCCTACTGGGGCTGTCAGTGTACTTTGTACCTCTCCTCCTAGCATATGACTCGGTTATAATTTTACATCTCGTGTGTCGGTGTGGATGTCATTAATGTCTGCCTCCCTCACTAGATTATAAACTCAGTAAAGGCAAGGACTGTGTCTGTTTTATTCACCTTTGTGTCCATCCCTAGTGCTTGACACATAGTAGATGCTTAGTAAAGTATTTATTGAACGGCTGAAAAAATGAATGATCTCAAGATGGTACATAACTCCAAACTCTTCTATTTTGTTTGGAACCTGAAATTCTCGAAATTTCATCTCTTTCAATAGTTCTTGTCACCTTGTGAATAACCAACTCAGGAGGTACGATGAAATCGCAAAACAAACATCCTGACAATTTTTCCCTGGTCCAATTGTTCTAAGCCCCCACGCTGCTCTTATCATTCGTTTACTCATTCAACCAATGCTTACTGAGCATGCACAGTTGCCTTGCACCGTGGGAGGTGGTGAGGGCAGAAAGGTGAGTGAAAACAGAGAATCAGTGCCTGTCCTCATGAAGTACATGGTCTGGCAAAGAATGTGGACATTAAACAAAGGATCACATAAATAATTTATTACAACTGTGAAAAGTTCAACAAGGCAATTCTGAGGGTTAGGAGAGTTTATAAAAGGCTACAGGTGGTCAGGGAACTCTTCCTTGGGAAATGATGTTTCAGCTGAATTGTGAAGGATCAGGTATTAGCTTGGCAAAAACATGTGAGGCAGGAGAAACAGAAGAAGCCTGGGGTGGAAAGAGGCTGCCATGTTCCAAGACCTGGGAGGATTCAAGAGTGGCTGAAGCATGAAGTAGGGCAAGAGAGGCACAGATGAGGCTGGATCAGGATGCTGTGGGTAGACGGAACCACCTCAGAGGACAACTTTCTGGATCCCAGGGGTGGCCTCTTAGGCGTAACTGTTTTGAGGATCCGTTCCTTTTGCATGGAGTGTCAGAGCAAATGAAGGTGGTGTTAACATCCCGCGAAATATTTGAGGGGAAGTTCTTTATTTACAGGCAGGTATCTTCCTCCAAATTCATTTCCAAATCCTCATCTCCAGCATGGTGTTTGTTAGTGTCAGCACATAGTAAATGCCTTCAAAGACTCAGAGACAGAAACATTTGGACAAATAAAACAATTTACTGCAAAAGGTAAAAGGGAGTCCAAGTTCAGAGAGAAAGATTGGTTTGTCATATACAAATCACAACAAGTATTTAAAGGGAAAAAAAGATGACCAAGGCTGCAATATTCATGGTAGAAATCAGCAGCTTTCTAACACGTCCATCATATTCACAGTTTATCTTCACGTGTTAGCAGAGTAAAAATCAAGGAGAAAATTGTTTTGCCAGAGTCCCTATTTATGAGAAATAGTCAGAGTTTATTATTTTGGAGTCCTGAGCCAGTCACGATAGCCTGCTGTTTTTGGATTATCTCCAGATGTAGAATGTCCCCACCCCACCCCCCAGTGGTACTCAGTCATGAATGAAGCAGAACAAAGTGTCAGTTTTTGCTTCTGCAGCTTTTCTTTTCCTGTGGGCAAATTCTTGCCTTTGAGAAAACTTAAGCCGATTAAGAGTTTTCTGACTCAGTGGTCTTAAATTGATATTTTGTTTTATTTGACTAAAATTTATTTCCACAGGCATAACAAGAGGAGTTGATGTAACATATAAACACTTCCTTTTTGGGTGCCTAACAGAATTAGAGCTGCATGATGTTGAGGCTTGACAGTGAACTTCTGTCTGGAGGCTTGTAAAACTCCTAGGGCTGGGAATAACTTTTATGTGTCAGAAGAAATTTTACCATCCTTATTAGCACTATTTTCTCTAAGATTCCCATATTTGTTAATATGCCTGCCAGGAAATGAAATTTTTACTTCCTGTAAGGCTGGAATTTCATAAGTCATAAAACCATCCCAGAGAAATTTTCCTGGGAGGACTTCATAGATGTCATTCTCACATGTAAAATGTAGGCTTTGTTCCTTAATAAAGGGCTTATAACACCTAATTAAGTGGAATTTTTGGCATAGTGAATATTCAATTATATTCTGGTAAGAAAAAGGACAGATTCTTATTGAACCTATATAAATAATCTACATGACCATAAGTACTGAATCACTCTAGAGGTAAATAAGGTACATCCATTTGGTTCCATTGCCTCAAACTTATAAAATAGGGAATTAGGCCATAAAAAGTATAGGAACTGGGGGGGACCTTCAAGATGGTGGAGGAGGAAGATGTGGAGATCACCTTCCTCCCCACAAATACATCAAAAATGCATCTACAAGTGGAACAACTCCTACAGAACACCTACTGAATGTTGGCAGAAGACCTCAGACTTCCCAAAAGGCAAGAAAATCCCCATGTACCTGGGTAAGGGCAAAAGAACAAAGAAAAAGCAGAGGCAAAAGAATAGGGACGGGATTTGCACCTTTGGAGGGAGCTGTGAAAGAGGAAAAGTTGCCACACACTAGGAAGCCCCTTCACTGGTAGGGATGGGAGGTGGGTGGGAGAGAAGCTTTGGAGCCACGGAAGAGAGCGCAGCAACAGGGGTGCGGAGGGCAAAGCGGAGAGATGCCTGCACAGAGGATCTGTGCCGAACAGCACTCACCAGCCCGAGAGGCTTGTCTGCTCACCTGCCGGGGCGGGTGGGGGCTGGGAGCTGAGGCTCAGGCTTCGGAGTTCATATCCCGGGGGGAGGACTGGGGTTGGCTGCGTGAACACAGCCTGAAGGGGGCTAGTGCACCACAGCTAGCTGAGATGGAGTCCGGGAAAAAGTCTGGAACTGCTGAAGAGGCAAGAGACTATTGTTTCGCGGTGCGTGAGGAGAGGGGATTCCTTCCCCATCTGCCCACAGAAGGCAGAGCACCGCCTAAATGACCTCCAGAGACAGGCACCTGCCACGGCTGTCAACTCCGACCCCAGAGATGGGCATGAAATGCTAAGGCTGCTACCGCTGCCACCAAGAATCTTGTGTGCAAACACAGGTCACTATCCACACCACCCCAGGAGCCTGTGCAGCACACCACTGCCAGGGTCCTGTGATCCAGAGACAACTTTCCTGGGAGAACACATGCCATGCCTCAGGCTGTTGCAATGTCACACCGGCCTATGCCACCACAGGCTCGCCCCACATTCCAATTATGACTACCGTACCCCTCCCTCCCCCTGGCCTGAGTGAGCAAGAGCCCCCTAATCAGCTGCTGCTTTAACCCTCTCCTGTCTGGGTGGGGAACAGATGCCCTCAGGCGACCTATACCATAGGTGGGGCCAAAACCATAGCTGAACCCCAGGAGCTGAGCGAACAAAGAAGAGAAAGGGCAATCTCTCCCAGCAGCCTCAGGAGCAGTGGATTAAATCCCCACAATCAACTTGATGTACCCTGCATCTGTGAAATAACTGAATAGACAACAAATGTTCCCAAAATTGAGGCAGTGGACTTTGGGAGCAACTGTAGACTTGAAGTTTGCTGTCTGCAACTGGTTTGTTTCTGATTTTTATGTTTATCTTAGTTTAGTTTTTAGTGCTTGTTATCACTTGTGGATTTGTTTATTGGTTTGGTTGCTCTCTCTTTTTTAAAAAATTATTATTTTTATGTTAATGATTTTTTTAAGTTTATTTTTTTTTAATTTAAAAATTTTTTCTTTCTTTTTCTTTTCCCTTTTCTTCTGAGCCATGTGGCTGACAGGGTCTTGGTGTTCTGGCCTGGTGTCAGGCCTGAGCCTCTGAGGTGGGAGAGCTGAGTTCAGGACATTGGGCCACCAGCGACCTCCCAGCCCCATGTACTATCAATCAGTGAGAGATCTCCCAGAGATCCCCATCTCAATGCTAAGACCCAACTCCACCCAATGGCCAGCAAGCTCCAGTGCTGGACACCCCATGCCAAAAAACTAGTAAGACAGGAACACAACCTTACCCATTACCAGAGAGGCTGCCTAAAATCATACTAAGTTCACAAACACCCCAAAACACAACACCGGACATGGTCCTGCCCACCAGAAACACAAGATCCAGCCCCACCCAAAAGAACACAGGCACCAGTCCCTCCCACCAGGAAGCTTGCACAAGCCACTGGTTCAACCTCACCCACTGGGTCAAGACACCAAAAACAGCAGGAGCTATGAACCTGCAGCCTGCGAAAAGGAGACCCCAAGCACAGTAGGTTAAAGAAAATGAGAAGACAGAGAAATATGAAGTAGATGAAGGAGCAAGGTAAAAACCCACCAGACCAAACAAATGAAGAGGAAATAGGCAGTCTACTTGAAAAAGAATTCAGAGTAATGATAGTAAAGATGATCCAGAATCTTGGAAATAGAATGGAGAAAATACAAGAAACGTTTAACAAGGACCTAGAAGAACTAAAGAGCAAACAAACAATGATGAACGTTACAATAAATGAAATTTAAAATTCTCTAGAAGGAATCTAGAAATTCTCTAGAAGGAATAAATGCTGGAGAGGGTGTGGAGAAAAGGGACCCCTCTTGCCCTGTTAGTGGAAATGTAAATTGATACAGCCACTCCGTTCCTTAAAAAACTACAAATAGAACTACCATATGACCCAGCAATCCCACTCCTGGGCATATACCCTGAGAAAACCATAAGTCAAAAAGAGTCGTGTACCACAATGTTCAATGCAGCACTATTTACAATAGCCAGGACATGGAAGCAACCTAAGTGTCCATTGACAGATGAATGGATAAAGAAGCTGTGGCACATATATACAATGGAATATTACTCAGCCATAAAAAGAAATGAAATTGAGTTATTTGTAGTGAGGTGGATGTACCTAGATCTGTCATACAGTCTGAAGTAAGTCAGAAAGAGAAAAACAAATATCTTATGCTAGCACATATATATGGAGTCTAAAAAAAGAAAAAAATGGTTCTGAAGAATCTAGGGGCAGGACAAGAATAAAGATGCAGACGTAGAGAATGGATTGAGGACACGAGCAGGGGGAAGGGTAAGCTGGGATGAAGTGAAAGAGTAGAATTGACATATATACACTACCAAATGTAAAATAGATAGATAGTTCAAAAGAGCTGCATAGCACAGGGAGATCACCTTGGTGCTTTGTGACCACCTAGAGGGGTGGGATAGGGAGGGTGGGAGGGAGAAGCAAGAGGGAGGGAATATGGGGATATATGTATACATATAGCTGATTCACTTTGTTATACAGCAGAAACTAACACAACATTTTAAAGCAATTATACTCCAATAAAGATGTTAAAAAAAAAAGACATCACAAGAAAAGGAAAAAAAAAAGGATAGGAACTTAGTAAAGGCACTTTCCATATTATTTAACCTGTGTTATCTTTGTTCTGTAGACAAGTCCAATCAATACATGTCATTACAATTTACAAAACTGTTCTTTTTAAATTGTCCTAATGATACATTAACTTATAATCTATATTAGGATCACTCATGGAATATTTTTTTCCTTTTGAAATTTAAAAGTTCAATTGGGACAAAATGACATACAAAATGTGATTCAGGGCTTCCCTGGTGGCACAGTGGTTAAGAATCCGCCTGCCGATGCAGGAGACACAGGTGCGAGTCCTGGACCAGGAAGATCCCACATGCTGTGGAGCAACTAAGCCTGTGCGCCACAAGTACTGAGCCTGCGCTCTAGAGCCTGCAAGCCAAAACTACTGAGCCTATGTGCCACAACTACTGAACTCCGTGCTCCTAGAGCCCATGCTCCGCAACAAGAGAAGCCACTGCAATGAGAATCCTGCGCACCTCAACGAAGAGTAGCCCCTGCTCTCCACAACTAGAGAAAAGCCCGCACGCAGCAATGAAGACCCAACACAGCCCAAAATAAATAAATTAATAAATAAATAAAATTTTTTTAATGTTAAAAAAACGTGATTCAATGGGCTGTAAGTATAAAAATAAACACTGTGTTTAAAATAAAATTGAAGATAGAGAATTTAAAGTGTAAAATATCTCTAATATTTTTTACATTGATTACATGTTGAAATGTTGATATTATGGATATATTGGGTTAAATAAAATATATTATTTAAAAAATTTTAGGTATATTCTAAGTGGAGGATAAGAAATATATTAAAAAAGAAAGGTTTTTTATTTCTTATGTCAATTAATATAAATGTTAATCATATGAAATCAGTTCATTTAGCCCACTTAGTTGTAGGTAATTAATTTTTATTTTATTGATCTGGGGTTAGGTAGTCTACTTCTACAAAGTTGTATGCATTTAGATCAGTTGCATACTCTGTTTGCAACCACTCAATCCTGCTGTCATAGTAGGAAAGCAGCCATAGATAATAGTGACTCAATGAGCATGGCTGTGTTCCAATAAAACGTTATTTACAAAATCAGACAGCTAGTTGGATTTGTCCCAAGGGCCATAGTTTGCTGACCCTTGTTCAAATCTAGACCAAAACCACTCTAGGAATTCTGACTCAGTCACTTGGTTCAGTCTAACAGATCCATGGTAATGATGTCCACTTATTTAGGGAGGTCTGTACCCATGAGTGTATCCTATCACATCCAAGTCAAGAGTACCAGGTTCAGGGACTTCCCTGGTGGTCCAGTGGTAAAGAATCCTCCTTACAATGCAGGGGACGCAGGTTTGATCCCTGGTCAGGGAACTAAGTTTCCACACGCTGCGCGGCAGCTAAGCCCGTGCGCCAAAACTGCTGAGCTTGGGGCCTCAACTAGAGAGCCCACGGGCCCTTGAACCCGTGCGCTACAACTACAGAGCCCACTTGCCCTGGAGCCTGTATGCCACAGCTAGAGAGAAGACTGCGCACCGCAACGAAGAGCCTGCGTGCCGCAAGGTCTCGCATGCCTCAATGAAGATCCTGCATGGCACAATTAAGACCCGATGCAGCCAAAAATAAATAAAATAAATAATTAATTTTTTTTAAAAAAGAGTACCAGGTTCAGTTTTTTTATTGATGTTCCTTTGTTATTTCTTTCAGAAGACTGAATTCCTGATCTTTAGCTTGTAGCAGGGGCCTTTAGTAGATGCAAGGAAAAATAATCTGTAATTATGATTAATTAACTATCATCTGTAATAAGAAGATTAAATGGTTCTGGTTAATCAACAGATTGTTGGAATGTAGAGCTTTTTTAATTCAAGTATAATATGCAATCAATTTGTGTGAGAGAGTGAGGATACTAGCAAATCTCCAGGGCCTTTATTTTATGCCATAAAGTAAGAATGTAACCAGTTGACAAGGATATTTAAACTTAGGGACAAAACCTAAAATAAATAGATGTGTTGGCAATTATTGTATCAGTTTTTGTACATGAACATCAGAATGTTTCTTTTCAAAGTGAAATGTGAGTATGATTGTTTTCAATGGAATCACTGAAATGGTTACATTAATACATTTTACTTATAAATACTTAACCCTAAAAAAATGTTTCTTTTTGATAAGCAGGAATGAAAAGGATGGCTCTAACAACTGTGTTGAGCTAATCAATCATCTGGAGAATGTCAAATATAACTAATTATTTTTCGTATCTCACCTTTTATAAGGTAAAAAATAAATTCATGTGTTACCCATGGCCATCTAATAAAACCCATAAATAGTCTGGTAAAAAAGACATCCTAACAGTTTTATGGTTCTGAATAAGTGGCCTGAATTTGGGCAAGATAAAATTCGAAAGAGTTGTCAGAGGATACAAGATATGAACTTACATCGAAGTACTTAAAGGCAAGAAATAAACAATGTTTTTTTAAAGCACTCAGATATAGGTAGTAATAATTATTAGAAATATTAACTTTTTCAAAAAGAAGGAATCCTTGTTAAAATGTAAAAACATGCCAAAAAAACAGAGAATTAATATTAACAGAATATATTAATGATAAAAAGAGACTTCTGTTGTTTTGGAATAGGTTAAATTGATTATATAAATGGGCAGAAAAATCTCAGTAAAGAACACAATACTAATGAGTAAATTAATTAACATTGGTCTAACTGCATTTAAAAATTTAACATATATAATTATGCTTTTCAAACTCATTATTTGTAGCTATTTAAACACAAGAAAATAAAGTTTACTTCCCCTCAGACCATCTAAGCTTATGACACAACCTCAGATTTGTCTTTTATCTTCTTTTATGTTTTGACACAGCAAGAACATTTTCAGTTTAAGATAAAGTTATTCCTTTTTTTCCCCTTGATAAACAAAAACACATCCATTATCCTGCATAGACATCTCCCTACTGGCCCAGACATTTTGTACTTTTCTTAAAAACTCAATGAGTACATTAACATAACCCAAAGGCATTTACATAAGCTTCCAACCTGTTACTGTTGGCTATGTTAGGATGCATTAAATAACAGTAGGAGTATTTTTAAATTTGTTGTTTGAGTATCCAGAGATTATTACTAATTCAAATTAATACAGTATTAGTTTAAGGTCATAAAGTTAACTAAGGGTCTGGAAATTACAATTTAAGTTGGCACATCAAGTCTATGTGATCTTTTAGCATTACATAAAATAATCTCCTATTACAAAGATATTACTTATTATCATCTATTTAGCTGGACTCTTTATTTTGCAATTTTATAATCTTAAATAAATTGATGTTAGTTTATATGACCAGAAAAAACAGTAGAGGAAATTTAGGCAATCCAAAATAACTGGATTTTTCACGAGAAAATAATCCCAAGAGTTACAAACTAGAATACTGTGCCTGCATTGTTTTTAAATGGTGGTAAAATCAGGGAGAAGGCATAGAGGTGTTTTAAGCCAAAATTATTAAACCAGTTTAATTTTTCCAAAGAATGATCTTGATGAGAATACTATACAGATTTTTCTTCTTATACAATTATATATTAGATGTTAAAACGTTCACCTTATTTAACAGTAATACTTTTGCTTCTTATTTTGTAACCTAGAAACAAAGGTCATTAATTAAACCCAGAGTCAAAACACTTTTTTTTTTCTTTTCCCCCTGAATTACAGTTTTAGGGGAAAAAACAAATCTGAAAGGGTCAACAGATTTAAAGCATGCAAGTAGAAAATATTTTAGAAACCTTTGGATTCTTTACATTTGTGTAAGTGCTTGATATGATAGTATTGTTTTTAGAAAAAAGACGTTTGCAACATGAGCTTGCTCCACTAGATTTTAAAACCTTATAATTGGGACTTCCCTAGTGGCACAGTAGTTAGGAATCTGCCTGCCAATGCAGGGGACGTGGATTGTATCCCTGGTCTGGGAAGATCCCACATGCTGTGGAGCATCTAAGCCCGTGCGCCACAATTACTGAGCCCGTGTGCCACAACTACTGAGGCTGCGTGCTGCAACTACTGAAGCCTGCACCCCTAGAGCCGGTGCTCCACAGCAAGAGAAGCCACCGCAATGAGAAGTCTGCACACCACAAGGAAGAGTAGCCCCCACTCGCCACAACTAGAGGAAGCCTGCGTGCAGCAATGAAGACACAACACAGCCAATAAATAAAT
Organism: Mesoplodon mirus; assembly: GCF_964341445.2. Lineage (NCBI taxonomy): Eukaryota > Metazoa > Chordata > Mammalia > Artiodactyla > Ziphiidae > Mesoplodon > Mesoplodon mirus. The sequence goes on along the minus strand of NC_138978.1, from coordinate 153,052,618 downwards.
AAATAACTTAAAAATAAAACCTTATAATCTGATTTATTAACTCCCTCCAGAAGTTTAACTATATCAATTTGTTTGCTCAAAATTTTTTCATATTTATAAAGTAGATAATTTTATCAACTCTTATACAAGTTGGAAGAACTAAAAGGATCACCTAAGAAAAACCTAAAAGGTGATCCATTAAAATATATAATTAAGCACCATTAATTCTTCTGGCGGGGGAAGTATCACTGTTGAAAACCTGAGTGATTTGGGGATTTCCTTCTGAATTCAGCAGGCTAAGCTCTCTCTCTTCTAATGTCCACATCCCTTTTTTAACCTTGTATACAAGTTTCTGAAGAGACTTTAATTTTTGAATCGTTTAATTTTTTTAGAGAAATTAAAGAAAGCTGATTTGTTTCCTTTCATCTTAGGTACAGGAATTTCACCTTTGTAGCTATAGTAGCTATTGGGACCATAATGAGTTAAACACTTTAAAAGCCAGAACTTTGGGATGAGGAAGGAGGCTCTGAGTTAACAGAATCCCCATTGGCACCAACGTGAAACACATCAACACAGACAATTCTATCAATAGTCATAGAACCACCAAAACCAAAAAAAAAAAAAAAAAAAAAAATCCCTTTTTCAATTCTGTATTCTCAAATGCCAGAAAATATTAGAATCCTCAGAAAAACGTATTTTCCCCCAAAAGACTACCAGGGAATCAGATTCCAGAAACACCATCTATTGCTCCCTGACAGAAATCACTTAATGGCCAGATCATGGACCATTCCTGCTGCCACTAGTGCAGGGACAACTTGTTCTGCTCCATCAGAGCCAGAAGCAAAATTGGCTAAGAATCAGCTTTAGTTCCATCACCTCAAATGAGAGTCCCCAGAGGTGTCAGGGGAGGGTGACTAGGGACTCTGTAGGTTCCATGTGTCTGTTGGCATCATTGGTGGAACCTCTAGGAATAAGTTGGACCAGAGACTTAAAGGAGGACCAGAGGAGGTCCTCCTCAAAGGAGGACCAGAGACCACAGCATTTAGAAAAGGGAGGAAAACACTCACTTGTGAAATCTGTGAATGAATTGGTCTTCAGACAACTGGCTGGCCAGATACAAAGCACAAGTATTTAAAGGAAAACATTTTTAATGGCCAGGATGACCATGTTTATATTAGTCTACTCATGGTGGAAAACAGCAACTTTCTTACATAATCATCATATCCACATCATATCCTCACATTTCAGCATAGCAAAACTCAGGGATCAAATTGTTTTTGTTAGGGAGTCCAAGTTTCTGAGGAATATTCAAGGCTTATTATTTGGGGGACCTGAACCTGTTAGGCCAACGCTGTTGGTTTGTTTTTCCCCTTTTCCTGGCATGTGAGTGTTTAGTCATTTTGGACACAAGGAAGCATCAACTTTTGTTTCTTCAGTGCTCAACACATTTGTTTGCTGTTGATGGTCCCTCATAGGATCATGAAAACCATGGTCTCTCTGGAGAAGCCACATGAAGATAATGGACAGGTGGTTGTACTAGGTCTCCTTGGCTGACCTGAAATCAGTTTCTGGGTAAGTAGACTGGATGGGAAGTGACCCAGGCACCATTTCTCCCTGGAGAGATGGGATGGCCATGCTGGGGGTGTGAGGGTGTCCTCTGTAAGGGAGCAGTGGCTCCCTGTGGGGGTGTGTTCTCTGAGAAGTGGCCTGGGAAGAGATCCAGTTGATCCAGGCAATTCCCCATCCAAGGCCTCAGCTGGCTAGCTCTCGCCTCTCTTGCCTTTACAGGCCTCTCAGATGGTAAGCTCCTCTCCCAACTTCAGCACTCTGGTGCCAACCCCCTACTTCAGTTTTCCTCTCCCTGATTCCAGACTCATGTCTTCCTAGAACCTTCCCTCTTTAACCAAGCTCACATCTAATGGCTCCTTCCTCTGTCTCTGGCTTTACAACCATTGAACCATGTGGGTTTGGGAACATTTGCCTCTGTAGTGGTGTGTTTAGTGCCTGTGGGTTATAGCTTTCCTCTCAGACTGGGAACTCTCTGAGGGAAGAGGCTGTCTCTTTCCCAAATGCCACACATGGCTCTCCCTGAAGGTAGGGCTCTCTCCTCCTTTCCATCTCAGATCTGAGGGCAGGGATTGTGTCAACATCTGCCGGACTTCACTGCCGTATCTGTGCAGGGTTATGACTCTCAACAGATCTCTTTAGCTCGAGGACCAAAGTCTCTGACAAATGTCTTTGGATGATAATGGTGGTCATTTCAAGCCACTGCTTTGAGGGATATTTTGCACTCATCAACAAAGTGAATACAGAGGTGGTTTTAGTGATTCTTTGCTGGGCCTCCCTTCCTGTCCAGGTGAAAATCTTAATCTCCCATCCAGTAGGGCATTCTCCCCCATTTCCTCTCCATTTGAATATCCAGAGGTAAGTAGGAGTTAATGTTCCTCTCTCTCCTCTGTAAGCTCTAATTCTCATTTACAAATGTGTAGCTCTAACCTGTCTAAATATAGGCATTTTCACCATAACCAATGGTCCTCTCATTGGGATTGCTTATAATGCCAAGAGAAAAGAAATGCTGGTAAAATATAAAACCAGGGCTCACCCCCCAACCCCACGCTGTGCTGAGGAAGATTCAGAAAGAACCCTTTCACTCTCATTCAGTTCTGCCACCTCCTTACGTTTGAGGCTCAATTTCTCCCCAGGATTAAATGAGAGATTTGTATGTAAGGGATGGGTGCATAGTAGATGCTCAGCAGATGCTAGTTACCTTCCTTCTCCACTCCCTACCTTAATTTCTGGCTCTTCCATAGAATTTCCATCTTCTGCAGTTGAAATGTTTCTGTGGCTCTGCCACTAAATACTGAATTTGTGGAGCACTTGGTCAGAGCTACATGGATCTCCTATACCATAACCAGAGGTGATTCCTTTCAGGGCTTTCAACACTAAAACAGGCAACTAGAAGAATCTACAGATCCTCCATTCTTAGGGAATCTTAAGTCAGGCCTTTTGAACTGAGATGAGATAAGAAGCTTCTGGAGCCTGGGAAATGGATGAGGTTTGAAAAGAACAGCTTATATAGTAAGAAGATTACAGTAGACAGAATACTGGTTTCCCAAAGTTACCCACATCCTGATTCTTAAACCTGAGAATACAGTACCTTACATGAAAATAATGGCTTTGAAGATGTGTCTAAGTCAAGAATCTTGAGATGGGGAGATTACTCTGGATTATCTGGGTGGGTCTGATATAATCACAAGAGTCCTTCAGACACAGAAGAGGGGATGTGATGATGGAAGCAGAGGTTGGAGTGATCAGCTTTGAAGATGGAGGAGGCCAAGGAATGCAGGTGTCTTCTTGAAGTTGAAAAAGGCAAGAAAATGGATTCCACCCTGGAGCCTCTAGAAGAAATGCAACCCTGCTGACACCTTGATTTTAGCCCCATAAAACTTATTTTGGATTTCTTACCTCCAGAACTGTAAGACAATAAATATGTGTTGTCTTAAACCACTAAAGTTCGTGGTAATTTGTTACAGCAGTAGGAAACGAACACAGAGGTTGTTTTCTCCATCTGGCAACAAGGAAGCTGAGAGTACATGACATTTCCAGCTCATTCAGCTGCTGTGGCAGAGCCTGCCGTAGAGCCCAGACTTCAGTTTTGTTTCACCAGGCATAGCTTATAGCAGACCTGAGCTCAGGTACTGTGAGGCCATTCCTGAAAGTGAAAGTTCTCCTGCAAACTGGCGGCCTTGGGGAGGTGAAACCCTCACAGTGTGAAATGAATACCTCCGGAATGTTGAAAGGGACATTTCTACTCCCTTAATAAAAAAAAACTTCAGGCAGGACTGCCCGAGTTGGCACTGGAAGAAGAATTCATACATGGGAGGGGCAACTGGACCACGTGATCCCTACTCCGTCCCTAGGATTCACCAAGATGCACCTTCCCCTTGAGAGGCTGTCACCAATGTGACCTTGGGGACACTGGTTGTCCCTTAATAAATACTCTAGCCCAGGAGGTGGCACACCTTCCCTCTGCAGAGCTGACTCTGAGCCACGGCATTCAAATAAGACTTTAGGGAAGGTTCCAGGGTATCAAAGGGAAGTGCACACTGAGAGATGGATACCAGAGGAGCAGACCTCCCAGCTATGCTTTCGCCCTGACCCCACAGGAAGGGGGCCATCTCACAACCCATTTTCAGGGATGCACCCCTGCTCCCAAGCTGGGACCAAGAGAACCAGGCCCAAAAGATGGGTGACCCTCTCCTGTCTGCCTAAGATCAGTCTTATGAGCTCTGATTTCCAATAAAGATTTGCCCTTTCCCCACTTAAGTGCAGCCCTTAGTCCCAAGCCAACTCCTCTTCCCTTCCCTCCTCACGGAGACCAAGCTCCTGCCCTACAGATGTGACCGGGCTCACCATTCAGGCCACAGAAATGTACCAGTCATCCAATGTACCATCCAATGTACCAGTCATCCAATACCATATCAGTTTCATGTGTACACTATTTGGTTAAAACACTAAATTGTTCACTAGAGCCTAAGAGTCTGTTACACCATTTATCCACCTGAGGGGGAAGAGGGCACTTTTTATGGGTTCCAAATGCTTGACGCGTATTATGCTAGTCACCGCTTTGGCAGTTCCTGGAATGGAGGTATTGTTCTTATCCTATTTTACAGGTGAGCAAACTGAGGCTTGAAGAGGATAAGTAATTTGTCCAAAGTCACACAGATTTTATGTGGCAGAGCTCAAGGGCTTGAACTAGACCATGACCTTTGAACTATTGAGTGTGGGGGTGATTTAAGAAAGAAAGAGCAGGAAGAGAAGGGTAGAGCAACCATATGGTAAGAAAAATCATGGCACGTAGTCAGACGCTAGAACAGAACGGTGGGAATCGGGATTGTCCTAGAAACTGGAAAGATCTCGCCAAGAAGGTCAGTCAGGAGCTAACTATAGAGCACCACCATGTCCACAGGAGCTGCGTCAGGCCCTGGACTCTGCCTGTTGGTGATTTTCCATTCTCTCCACCCTTCCCCTGCAGTGACTAGCTTCTAAACCTGAAATGGAAGGTGACAGCAAGGAAGCAGGTCACAAAGGAGTCTTTGTCCAATGATGCAGCTAAATTTGGAGAAGAAAGAAACCCCACAGTACAGTGCTTGTGTGGGCAGTTTTGAGAAACTGTAAAAATGAGGGGAGGGTGCTGAATCCCTGGTGGTGTGGAAGGAGGAAGAAAAGAACTCACAGGAGCTGGGACCCAGGGCTGCAGCTATCCATCCTTTCAGGAAGTACCTGCTGAGTCCCTGTTAGGGACCAAATCCTGGGCTAAGCTGGGGGCGGGGGCGGTGACGAGAGGGTGGAGGGACTTACTTTAGTTTGGATGGCCAGGGAAGCCTCTCTGGGGAGGTAAGCTTAAGCTGAAAGCCAAGGGATAGGAAGTTAGACATGCCAAGAAGTGGGAAAGTGATCTAGGTAGAGAACACCATATGCAAAATCCCAGAGGTGAGAAACAGCTTTGGGCATTAAAAAAAAAAATAACGTAAGAGAAGGCCAGTGTGGCTAGAGTAGATTGAACCAAGGGGGAGAGAGGCAGGGGGCCCAGTGGAGAAAGAAGAAGGTCTGAGTCAGGGGGCCCTTGTAAACCATGGAGGGGTTTTACTCTATGTGCAATCAGATGCCACTGAATGTTTAAGCAAGGAGGTACATGATAGGATTTTTGTTTTAAAAAGTCACTCTTGCTGCTCTGTAGAGAATAGATATGGAGCGGGAAGAGGTGAGAACATAAATAGCTATTAAAGAGGTCCAGGCAAGAGACATAGTGGCCTGGACCAGGCTGGTGAGGATGGAGATGGAGATAAGTGGGCAGATTCTAGACATTTATTGGAGGAAAAGTAACAAACTTACTGCTGTAAAGGGATGAGGGAAAAGGAAGATTCAGGAACCACACTGGGCTTCTACTTTTAGCAACTTAGAGAGGATTGTGGTAATTTTTTAAAGAGAGGGACACTTGGGGTAAGGATAGGTTTTAGAGTAAGGGGTTCTATTTCAGGCATAGTAAAGATAAGCTGTTTACACTTCATCTGAGTGGAGATAGCAAGAAGGCTTGTGGATATATGTGTCTGGAGCTCAGAGGGGACCCTGGGACTGGAGCTCCCCAGTATAAGTATGGAGTCATTAGCATAAAGGCGCTATTTAAAGCCATGGGAATGGATGAGATCATCTAGGGATAGAAGGGCAGAAGGTCCCTGCTCAAACCCTGAGGGATACTGACATTTAGAGATCAGGTGGAGGTGGAGGAAACCGAGAAGGTGCCGCTGCAACTATTTCATTCAACCAAACATTTATCAAGCCTACAAGCTTGGCTGCATATGCCACAGATGCTGGGCACACCAGGGGAGTAGGACAAGGCCCTTGTCCTCAAGGAGCTCGCAGTGTGTAGGAGAAAGTGTATGAGCTGGTAGCTCCAGTACAACGTGGTAAAGTAGTTTAGAGATGAACCCAGGAGAAGGGGCTGTTGGTCTCAAGTCTCTGAAACTGGGGGTATGGCCGAGTCTATGGGAGGGGCCATGGGCCCCCAGAAGATGAAGACAAAGGATGCAGAGTCTTGGAAATATTCCAGATCTGGTAGACCTCCCTTGAGACTCCTTGAGTCTCCTTGAACCCAGCTTCACCTCTCTTCCACCCTCCACGCCCTGGTCTTCCTCCACCAGAATGCCCACTGTCCATGCCAACACCACAGAGCCCTGCCCGTTCTTTGTTTCCATCCCCGTCTCCAGTCCGCCAGGTCTCCACCCCTTCCCAGACAGGCTAGCACTCTTAGGAGGAGAACTGTTTTCAAAAACAGGATTAACTTCAGAGCAAAATGACCACAGCCTGGAGCCTTGCCTTCTATCAAGGCAGGAGGTTGTCTCAAAAACTGTTGCTTAATTTCCTGATGTTGAGAAATCATGTGTGTTGACCAGCTTGTTTTTCGTACTGTTTGAAGAAAAGAGAGAAATCTGTCTCACTGAATTTCTCAGAGAGAAGCCAGGTCAGCCCCCTCATGAGTGCAGCTGAGGACCCTCCACTGACCACCCTCCCTCCTCCCATCTGCTGCTGAGTGCAGGGGGCTGGGCTGCACTTGTTCACTTTGCTGCCTGGGTCAAGGTGCCCCCGTGGCTAATTCTCCCATGGCTATGGTTCAGTCCATGAACCTGCACAATCTGGCCCCAACCTCTCCTTCCGTCCTTGTTTCATGCTGCCTCCTTCCTGTGTGCCATGATCAGTCCGTCTGGACGTGCCCTGGGGATCCTGGCACTCAGTCCTTGCCTGGGTAATGCTCTGCCTCTGAGACTGAGGAAGGTCTGAACCCACATTCAAGGCTCAGTCTCAGTGCTGGCACCTCTATCTGTTAAAGCCCTCACCAAAATCACCCAACCAAAGATTTCTTCTTCCTTTGAACATGTTTAGTTTGTTCCTTTTTCACTACTTATGGCTCATTTAATCTTGAACTATAATGCTTCATGGGCATGCTTATTGCCCCTTCTAGACTCTATAAACTCCAGGAGATCAATCTTTGAGTCTGGGGTCCAAATCTCATTTATCTCCATCCACAGTCTCAGCAAAGAGCTTGGATAGGCTTGTGGAATGGATGAGTTTTGATTAAAGTTGTAGCAGGGAACCTAAACTGACGTGGAAAATGCAACCTAGGACTTGATTTTATTGGTTCTCTGGGAAAAATGCACCTCTATGCTAAGAACAGAGTCCATAAAGGGATAGAGAGCAGTTTGTTCATCCATCCATCCATTCATTCACCCATACATTCATTCAACAAACAATTATTAAGCATCTACTATGTGCCAGAAATAGTGTTAGATGCTGGAGATATACTAAGAAAACTGATAAGTTCTTGCTCATGTGGAGATTCTGTTCTAGCCCAGAAAGACAGATGATAAGCAAAGAAAACATCAAGTAGTGGTAAGTGCCATGATAAAAATAAATAAGTGAGAGTGATATGATAGTGTGACTGGGAAGTGATAGAAAGGGTTCTCTGAAGAAGTGACACTTAAGGAAAGACCTGAAGGATGAGCACAGGTGGCCATGGAAAGGTCTGGGTATGAGCAGTCTGTGAAGGGGGAAACACAAAGCTTTGAGGTTGGGGCAGGTAGGGAGAGAGATGGAATGAGTTTAATGGGCGCAAGGAATGGAAGGAAAGAAAGAGTGACTGGGTCATGGTGAACAATGTTCAGTAGGGAGGCAATGGTGAGATAGCCAATAAGAGATGGCGTGGCATGTAGAGTTTAGAACAAAGTACGAATTTGAGTTCTGATTCTAATTATTAGTGGTGTGTGAAGTTGGGCATCTTTTCTGGGTCTTAGTTTCTTCATTTGTAAAATATCTCATTTTTAGAGCTCTTGCGAGGATTAAATGATATAATAGAAATAAGCACCTATCATGTTGACTCTGTATAAGCGGTAACCTATAATCCACATAATAACTTAAAAACAAGCATTACAAGGTTAGGGATGACCAGGAGCATGAAGCCCAGAGAGTGACAAGTTAGCAGTTGTCCTAATGAGCCTTCCTCCCTCTCTCCTAATTTCATCTCTTTCTTTCTCCCTGACTTTTCTCTCTCCTTCACCATTTTTCTTATCTTTTTATCTTTCTTTCTTTTCTCCCATCACAAATTTCTTACTTTTGCTCTCCTTCACATTATTTCAAGTCATATCACAACTGCCCAAAATTTGGTTTAAAGACATATTTTCAAATATTGCTTATTCTGTATAGTTTTGTCTTCCTTTTACAATCAGGTGTGTTTAATGCTCATGCACCTCCTCTAAGTTAAAACGCAGCAGCAGCATCCACACCTCAATTAAGTAATTTTATATGATTATATGACCCTTGGTTGTTGTTTTTTTCCACTGAGGTCACTGTCTCTTAATAGAAAATGGCTCCAACCTACTGGATTAAAGGATTGGAAAGAGATTGTTTCAAGGCATTTGAGGCCTGGTGTGCTAAGAGATCTCTCCACCCCTGGGGAGTGGAGATCTGGATGCCCTCCAAAGGCCAGTGACCTCTGAATCACTCCAAGGATGCTCTGGAACACAGCTAGAACATCACGCTCAGCTGCCGGCTGGCTTTCGCTCTGTGGCTGCTCCTGCAGATGTGGACAGATGAGAGGGCAAGGAAGGCCTGACTGAGGTCTGCTAGTGGAGATGGAGGCCCTGAGAAATGTGTAAAGACACACTGTGGCATGAAGGGTAATGTAAGATTCTCCATCCCAGTGTTGCAACTCCCTTTGCTTAGCGAAGAAGGCACAAGTTCCCTGTGCGTGTGTGTGTGTGTGTGTGTGTGTGTGTGTGTGTGTGTGTGTGTAGGAGAGAGCCGCAGAGCAAGCCCCCAACATTCAGCTCAAGATTTATATTAAGGGCTTCCCTGGTGGCACAGTGGTTGAGAGTCCGCCTGCCAATGCAGGGGACACGGGTTCGTGCCCTGGTCCAGGAAGATCCCACATACCGCGGAGCGGCTGGGCCTGTGAGCCATGGCCACTGAGCCTGCATGTCCGGAGCCTGTGCTCCACAACGGGAGTGGCCACAACAGTGAGAGGCCCGCGTACCGCAAAAAAGGAGAAAAAAAAAAAGATTTATATTAAAAGGGGCCTTTCAGTTGGGAGAGCAGAGTGAAGGGGCAATACTTAAGCCAAAGGGAGGCTCTGGCCCTCCCTTGCCTTCCTGTTTCCTGGGAAGAGGTGTTCAGGGGTTGGTTGTGGCTGGCTGTGGCCAGTAAATCCAACCCACCCACCGTACGGCAGGAAGCTGAGGACTCAGGATAAGAAGCAACTTGCCCAAGGCCACACAGGGAGGCAGAGGTAAAAGCCTAGTATACTTTCTTCCTTATCAAGTCACTTTTGGGTCTGGGTGATGGTGGTAGGAATAGGATAGGGTGACAACCTCTCTGTACGTTGACTTTATGGGTCCCAGATGTCTAACTTCAAGTCCTGCCCTGGCTCATGTTACAGGGTCTGAGCCCTTCATATTCGAAGTCTGCCTTTCTGTGGGGCAGGGCTGAGTGAAGGAGCATTGGGTTGTACACTGGAAGGCAGCCCAAGACTTAACCATGGACACAGAAAAGCCATATATGGCAAATTGAGAGCTAACTTTCAAAATGAATGGGGTGGAGGTTTCCATCCTTACAGGGGTCCAAATAAGGTCATGTGATCTATTGCTACAGCACAAGGCTCTCAAATTTAACGCTAGGAAGGAGCTTAGGAAAAACAAGACCAAGGGCCTGTGCTCTGGGCTGGTTTAGACTGGTCTGGCTCCTCAGTACCCCAGCTGTGCTGCTTCAGAGGAAGGCCAAGGGCAAGCTGTAGTGATGATGGAAGTTATGGGCACTGAGTCCTTCTGCTCTTTTCCTCCAGATGCCTCCCCTTCTCAGGTTGCCCTTTCAGTGTCCTTTCTTGGAGTGTGGTCGCCAAGAAATGAAGGGGCTGAGGGGGTGGGAGGACTAAGAGGGTATCCTCAGCTAAGCCTGGGATCCTGGCTGCCTGGCATTGTCAGTTCCCTATTGGCCTGGGCGACAGCTGGGAATAGCAAGGACACTCTGAAGGAGGGAGCGTGTGATGCTGGGGCCATCCTAAACTCCCAAGATCTCACATGCCATATGGTGGAGGCCAATAAGGAGAGGGGGAATGCCAGGAATGTCTGTATGTTCTCTTGTCCCCACTCCCACGCTGAACAAAATGAGGCAAGGCCCAAGAGAAATTGAACAGTGAGCTTTCGGAAGCTATGCTTTTCTACTTGAGATGCATTTAAAAAACATTGTTTGCTGAATGACAGAATTAATTATTGGATTAATTAATTAATATATGACTGGCTATTTTCTCTTGGCACCAAGCTCTGAGCACGAGGAAATGGGTTTTACTTACAGCAGAGGACGGTGGAATGAGCTCCAAGAGTACCTGTTAGCAGTGATTCCACACTGAACTGGGTGGTGGCATTCGGTGAAGATGCTTAGAAAAAGTAGCTGCCCCGGGCTTCCCTGGTGGCGCAGTGGTTGAGAGTCCACCTGCCGATGCAGGGGACGCGAGTTCGTGCCCCGGTCCGGGAAGATCCCACAAGCCGCGGAGCGGCTGGGCCCATGAGCCATGGCCGCTGAGCCTGTGCATCCAGAGCCTGTGCTCTGCAACGGGAGAGGCCACAGCAGTGAGAGGCCCGCATACCCCCCCCCAAAAAAAAGTAGCTGCCCGGACATCATGACATGGCAGGTGGTGCCCAGGGATCCTTTAGCAGCTCCCCACTCCTGATATACCCTCCACCAACCTCTCAGAGGCAGCTCCATCTAAAATGCTTTGCCATCCTTCTCCATTTTGGCACTGCCCCCTCAGCCATGATCCCTTCCAGTTTCCCCCAAACTCAGTGATAGCAGGACCTAGAATCAAGGGAAATGCATGTATCTCCCAGGTGAGAGCCTTACAATGCAGGGAGAGTGGCATTCTGAGGTTTTTGCCTTGTGGGATGGGGGTGGGGATCCGGGCAGAGGAAGGAGGCAGAGAGGCATGGAGGAGGCTGGTTCATTGAGCCTGGACATCCTTGGGGGTATCTGAGAACTCCCTTAGTGGGAGGATATAAGGATGGTGCCTCTAGATGAACAACATTTTCAGGAGGTTCATAACTGTCCATGAGACCTTCAAAAATCTGAGTCCACTCCAGTGGCCTCTGAGAAAATTGTGGGTTTACAGCCTGACTCAACCCTCTCCAGGCCACTTGGGAGGGACAGATGGGAAGAAGAGAGAACCAGCAACCTCCCTGACTTTTATCTCAAATAAGGGCTCTACTCAAGAGCACAAGGATGCTGAGTTCTGAGTTAAAAAAAAAAGCACGCTCTAGTGCCACCAGCTATAGCCCTTATATCCACTGGGGAGGAAGGGGAGAATCTTTGGCCCAGGGAGGAATAAAAAGTTTCAGCCCTCAGTCTACTCAAGGAAAATTAGAAAATGCAATGGTCCTGTAACCACAAAGAGACATTGAATCAGCAGTTACAAATCATCCTCAACAAAAGCATGGGGCCAAGGCAGCATTCCTAGGAACTGCTCCCAAACATTCAAGAAATAGATAAGGGACTTCCCGGGGGGCACAGTGGTTAAGAATCTGCCTGCCAATGCAGGGGACAAGGGTTCGAGCCCTGATCCGGGAAGATCCTACATGCCGTGGAGCAGCTAAGCCCATGGACCACAACTATGGAGCCTGCGTTCTAGAGCCCGTGAGCCACAACTACTGAAGCCCATGCACCTAGAGCCCGTGCTCCGCAAAGAGAAGTCACCGCAATGAGAAACTTGTGCACCGCAATGAAAAGTAGCTCCCACTCGCTGCAACTAGAGAAAAGCCTGTGTGCAGCAACAAAGACCCAACACAGCCAAAAATAAATAAATTAATTCATTAAAAAAAAAAAGAAAAACAAACAGATAAGTCCTTCGATACAACTCTTTCAGAGAGTAGAAAGAGGGAACCTCCCCAACTCATTTTATAAGGTTAGCAAAACCTTGGTACCCCAAATCAGTTTATTATAAGCCTGGAAGGCAGCAAGGGATGGCAAGGACATCCTAGAATGTAAGAAAGAAAACGTGCAGGCCCATCTTACTCATTAATATATAAGTGCAAAAACATGAGACACAATATTAACCAGATCCAGCAATGTACAAAAGCAGTAATCTATCATGACTCAGTTGGATTTAACCTAGGAATGCAAGATGAATTTCACAGGGGAAAATTGATGACTATAATTTACTTTGTTAACAGAATAAAAACAAAAAGTTACTATAAATAGAAACCATTTGACAAAATTCACAGCCCTTCTTTTATTTTCTAGAGCTTTACAATGTTTCAGCTTTATTCCTTAGCTTTTTTTCTTCCAGTTTTACAAGATATAATTGATATACAGCACCGTATAAGTTTAAGGTGTACAACATAATGATTTGACTTACATCATGAAATGATTATCATAGTAAGTTTAGTGAATATCCATCATCTCATATAGATATAAAATAAAAGAAATAGAAAAAATACTTTGCTTGTGATAAGAACTCAGGATTTAGTCTCTTAACTTTCATATATAACATTCAGCAGTGTTAATTATATGTATTATGTTGTTCATTACATCCCCAGTACTTATTTATCTTATAATTGGAAGATTATACCTTTTGACTGGCTTCATCCAAATCCCTCTTCCCCCATCCCTGCCTCTGATAACCACAAATCGGATCTCTTTTTCTGTGGGTTTGTTTGTGTGTTTTTGAAGTATAATTGACTTACAACACTAAGTTAGTTCCTGTTATATGACATAGTGATTCGATATTTCCATACATTTCAAAATGATCACCATGGTAAGTTTAGTTATGATATTTCACCATACAAAGATACTACATAGTTATCGACACTGTACATTTCATGCTGATGACTCATTTATTTTGCATCACAGACCTTCTCTTGAAAACTCTCAGCAAACTAAGAATAGAAGGAAACTCCCTTTGTCTTATAAAAGGCATCTAAGAGAACCCTACAATAAATAGCATACTTAAGGATGAATGTTGCAAACATCTCCTTTCTGGCCAGAAACAAGATAAAGATGCCCACTGCCACTGTTTTTATTCACCACTGTACTGGACAGTCGACAAGAAAAAAAAGTCATAAGGTTTGGAATGTAAGAAACAAAACATTAAGGGAGATGATATGATTGTCTACATAGAACTTTCTGCAGAATAATCACTGAAATTAATAAAAGGGTTGGGAAAGTTTCTGGGTACAACACTGATATCCAAACATCAATGACATTATTATACACTAGCAATAATTAGTGAAAAAATTTAATTTTTAAAAAGGATAAAATTTATCAAAAATTTAAAATCTAGGAATAAGTATCATAAGAGATGTATGAGATCTTTAAGAAGAAAATTACAAAATTTTATTAAGATATGTTTTAGAAGAAATAACTACATAAAGAGATATACCATGTTTTTAGAATGGGAAACTCAATATCATAAAAATGACAATTCTCCCCAAATTGACCTATATATTCAATGCAGTTCTTGTCAAAACCTAAACAGAATTTTTAATGGAACTTGGCAAAGGGATTCTAACATGTACATGGAAAAGTAAGAGCTAAGGATACCCAAGACATTCCTGAAACAGAAAGCATAATAGAAGGATTTACCCTCCCATATACCAAGACATATTGTAAAGCTTTAGTAATTAGGTCTGTGAGTTACTGTGGCAGGGGTAAAAAAATAGATCAAGGCAGAGAAAGATACCCATGCATAGATAGAAACCTGATTTATTAGTATCAAGATGAAAATGATAGATTATGCAATAAATGGTTCTGGGACAACTGGTTATCCAAATGGAAAAAAAATTATTTTGGATCCTACCTCCCAGCATACTCAAATGTCAGTTTCAGAAGGATTAAAGACGTAAAGAAAAAAACTATAAAAATTTTAAATGACAATCTAGGAAAATATCTTTCTGACCTCAGACTAAAGAAAGATTTCTTAAGCAAGACACAGGAAGCACAAACAATAAAGAGTATAAGATTACATTAAACAACACTTAAAAAGAATGAAAAGCCAAGCCTCAAACTAGGAGAAAATATAACCAAACTTGTAACTATCAAAGGATTTGTGTTCAGAATATGTAAAGAACTCCTACATTTCAATAAGAAAGAGACAAACAACCCAACAGAAAAATGGGCAAGGCACACTCATTCTATTCACAAAAGAACACAAATAGCTTATGACACAGGAAAAGATGCTAAAGTAATGAGTAATTATGGAAATGCAAGTTTAAACCATAATGAGATACCATTTTGCACCTCTTGGATTGGTATAAAGTATAGTGTAGTAAAGGTGGGGATGGAATGCAGTGTGAACTTTGCCATGGGAGGGAAAACCTGTACAACCACTTTGGAAAAATATTTGCCTGCACCTAGTAAAACTGAATCTGCATATGCCCCACATCCTATCAAGTCCACTCTTGGACAAATTCTACACATACTTACCAACAGTCATGCTCAAGAGTGTTCATAGCAATATTGTCCATATTAACCAAAAGCTGGAAACAACCCAAATGCCTATTAATAGCAGAATGTATAAATTGTGGTATAGTCATATGATGGAATACTACACAGCAGTGAAGATGAGTGGGTTACAGCTCTGTGGAGCATAAGAAGTGGGCCACAGAAGGTACCACACAGTATGTTTCTATTTATTTAAGTTTCAAAACAGACTAGACTAAGTAATATCTTGTTTAGCAACATACACACGGTTGGTAAGACTCTAAGAAAAACGAGGGAATGACTAACCAAAGTCTAGCTAGAAGGGTGTGGGAACTAGGGAGGGGCCCATGAGTAACTTCAAAGTTGTTGGTAGTGTTGTTTCCTTACTCCCGTGATGGATGCCTGGGAGATACTGAACATACGTATTTTTTTAAACACTCTTTGGCCCATGTGGTAGGTTTCATAATTGAAACAAAATAAAGACAATAGTGCTTCAGTTCCCATGGCTCCAGGTAAGGTGTGGTACATTAAGAAGTGCATGATGTCAGAGCAGGGGACTGTGGGCCCACCAGGTGAGCTGGGTCCTGGGGTGGGGTGGGGGTTGAGGATTTGCCTGGTGTTCCAGCAGGTATATTTGACATGGTGGTGAATGCTCTGAGTCTGCTCAGAGAGAAGACCAGAGGAACTTCTCCTCTAGGGGGCTGAAAGTGGTCATTGCTGTTAGAGAGAGTGGCCAGACATTCATGGACTAAGCCACTAAAGCATAAGTGACCCAAAATTCCTTTACAAACTATATTGCTCAATGTGAAGCAAACTTAACAATCCAGGCAATATTTGCACTTGACTTCAAAGGCCTACTCCATACAAGGGTACGTCACCTAGGTTATAAAGTTGGAGGTGGGTGGGTAGGGCAGACAGGTGGGTAAAGGGAGACAGTCTTGTTCAAAGTACACAATAGTATTTGCTTTGGGACAGTGGCTCAAAACTCATAAGAGTGAAGGTGGACATCTAGGGGTCACACATGAGAAGCTGACGTGGCTGAGGTTATTAACAACAGCTGGGGTACCTGGCAACTGAACTGGGGTTGGATGATAGGAATGAGAGCAGAAGAGACTGGGCCTTGATAAAGTGTCTTGACACTGTGCTGATGACAGAGACTTTATTCTTTTTTTTTTCCTTTTTTTTTTCTTTTTTTTTCTTTTTTTGCGGTACGTGGGCCTCTCACCGCTGTAGCTTCTCCCGCTGCGGAGCACAGGCTCTGGACGCGCAGGCCCAGCGGCCATGGCCCACGGGCCCAGCCGCTCCGCGGCATGTGGGATCCTCCCAGACCGGGGCACGAACCCGTGTCCCCTGCATCGGCAGGCGGGCTCCCAACCACTGCGCCACCAGGGAAGCCCAGAGACTTTATTCTTTAGGCGGGAGGAAGCTGTTGGTAGTTCTTAGGCACGGGAAATGACAGGGTTAGATTCCTCATTTAGAGAGATCCAGCTGGTCACAGTGTGGAGGTTGCACTGGATGAGAGAGGTACAGGAAGCAGAGAGCCCAGTGAGAAGGCTAGTGAGAGGTGGCTGATCACGTTGGACCCAGCTAACACGTACTTACTTCCCCTAATCCTCACCCACCCTGACAGGAGGAAGCTGTCCCCAGCTGCTGGATGAGGACACTGAGGCTCCATTTCTTTGTCTAAAATCACACAGCTAGTAGGTGGTGGGGCCGGAAGTCAGTTCTGCCACTGTCTGGTGCTAAGCCTCCCACAGCCCTCTCCATAAGGAAACTTCCATCCTAGACGCCATTCTGAGCAGAGACAGGTCTCAGCTGAGACCTCAGAGGAAGGAACATGGGCAAAAGCAGACCTGTGCTCGGGACTGAAGAAGAGGAGATTTCAAAAGGCTTGAGGACAGGCAGGGTGTAGAGGGGAAGTCGCTGCAAGAGGGATCTGGTGCTGCTTGTACTCATGCGAAGGGCCAGCTCATCTCTCTCCCCACCTGTCCCCATCCCCAGCTGCCTGAGTCCCACCCAAAAAGCCAGCTTTGGATGAGTGCATGGCAAGCTGGACCATTAGATTATGTGCAGATGTTCTTCAGATTGACCAAGATTCAACTCAAAGCTTCAAGGACTATTTGGATTACTCTATTTGTCCAGGATACTCTATGTGCATGCCCTTCTGGCCCATATACGCCCATTTACGCCTTGGTTTTGGTCTCAGAACTGGGTTAGAATAGGTCTTCAGTTTAAATACCTCTTAAAGGAGGGTAATAAGTATCCCTGCCTCATCTGTCAAATGAGCGCTTAGTAGCAGGGGGTCTGGATTCTCATTTTAATGCAGAGTGGCCGTGCGCAGAGCCCTTAAGGCAGGGACAAACTCTTCTCTGCTGCCATCTAGTGAGCATCTTGGGAATAACACCTGAATGGAGGTCACCAGGGTAAGTTCTCTCTCCAAGGGGTTCTGAGGCAATGAAGAATGTGTCACATCCAGGGCCATGCCCCAGATGTGATCATCTGTGCCCTGGAAGCTGCCCACTGGAAAGTGGAGTCTTCAAGGCGAGACCTGGTGCAGAGCGTGACACCCTGAATGGACCGCCTTCTCACCTGGCTCTGACCTAGTCATGCCTTATGTCACCCTCCCCTCTTGGTTCCCTACCTTCCTCAGGGTAGTTTTTGAACTAACAGAGTACTTAGGGAGCCTCTGTAAGTCACCACATCTGGGGGCAGTGGGGTGCAAACCAAAGATTTATTTTTCAAGTAAAATAGGCAGCCCAGGAAGAGCACAACAAGAGGAAACCAATATAAAATGGAAATGATAAAAAATATTTGTCACTAAGGCATTGTGAGAATTAAAAGATATAATGCATGTATAAGTCTAACATGGTGCAATAAAGGGGAGCTATGATTGTGATCATTACCATCACTGTTGTTTCACCCTCAGTACAAGAGCAGGGAATTTTATTTATCTCTCTATCCCCAGTGCCTAGAACAATGCTTGACACTAAGATGCACAAATAGAAAGAACAAATGAGCACAGGGCTTCTTCACCCCCTCTGCACGAGACCTTCCCCCATCATGTATTACTTGACATGACACCCCCAGGCCTGTGACATGAGGGGGTACCCGATATAACTCTGTGGAATAAACAAATAATGAAGACTCTTCCCTCAAACCAGGATGGTAGGTTCACTTTCCTCAAGAAGCCGCCTTGTTTGAGTCCAGGTTTTCTAATTACCCTGCAACCTCTTAGCACTCAGGTATTTTCACTGTACTGATTTACTTGTATTTCTTTTTGCTGGTCCATGTGATTTATCTGTGATCGGACTGGAGCTTTCTGAGGGCAGAGGTCAGAACACCCTGCTGAATTCTGCGGCATTTTTGTGCAAATTTGGAAAAGTCACCCCTCTGGCCAGAAGCAACATGGAGGGCACATAGTATGGAGACTAGAAGGCCTCTTTGTAGGAGGATAAAGGCCTCCCTTCCCCCACATGGATCCAGGGCACACAGCTTGGAGAGCACTGTGCCAGTGGGAGTTCAACCCCCTCACCTCTCAGCTGAGTGTCTTTGTATGTCTCGCCACTTGACTGCGCTGGCTTCTCCTGGGACCCACACAGTTTCCCAGATGAGGGTGGAGGAGCCAGGCGCAATGTGAGGTCTAGACGCTCGGCTCAAGTGCCTGAAGAAGTGCACTTTATTTTTGAAAGAGCCATGGAAGTCCTAGATGTTCCACACAGCTGACACACGAAGATGTGGGCTCCCCAAAATTAACAGACATTTTAATTTAGGGCTTTTTGTTATTGCTGTTTGTTAAGAAGGAGAAATGATACGGTCAATCTTGACTTTTAAAATTAGAATGGGTTTGTAAAAAAATGTCTAGCCTACTGAATGAGGAAGAGCTGGGCAGGAAAACTCCACCCACCCCAGTCTACAGCGAAGCCTTCCCTTTCCCGGGGCGTAGGGGTGGTTCTGTCCTGAGATGTTATCAACTTGGGAAAGTTCTCACCTCTTTCCAGAAAACACCTTCCAGAAGGACATTCAGTGCCAAGGAGCAAAAGCTACCCATTATCTTGAAGGAAATGGGGCTGAGGGTGTATGAAGGGAGCAGAAGTAATTTTGGCTGGAAACGAGCTCAAAGACAGCCTCCCAATTAGTCACTGGTTTGTTTGATGTGTCCCCAAACTAGATTGGTTTGCTGTGTCTAATATCAGCCGAGATGCTACACAGAAGTGAGGTTTCTCCTCAGCAGTGGCATGGAACAGGAAAATAAAACAAACAAACAAAAAAGAAACAAAAATATCCTGGCTTCTCCACGCCCTGCTTGGTATCCTGCTTTTCCCTTCCATTTGGTTCTTCGAGGCTCAAAAGGGGCTACCGGCAAGGGCCTGTGCCAGGGGCGTCCTCCCACCTACCACATTGAATTCGGCCACGGCCCCGCTCTCTCCCTGTCTCTCGTGGGGGGGCGGTTATGCCCTGTGTTCTTCTCCCAAGAGCCATGGAAGTCATAGGCCATGAAGTTGAGGAACTCCAGGTTCCTGCATGAGGCGTGGGAAGAAAGAGTGAGGGGCTAGTGCGCAGGGGGAGCCCTCCCCCTTCCTTGCTCCTCCCTCTCCTCTCACGCAGTGTGTGGCCTGGGGAGAGACCTGCCTGTTGGGGGCGGGCTCCCTTCTGGCTCTGGGAGACACAGCAGCGTAGGAAGCACCTCCGGTCGCCCCCCCCACCCCCGTCATCCAGGCCATTCTCATTCTTGGCAGCTCACGTCTTCAGCACCCTCAGGACAGAGTCCACTCAAGGACACCTCTTGCTATTTTGCTGTTTTGAAGGGAAATCTAGCTTAGCATTTCTCAAACTTTAGTTGTGCACATAAATCACCTGGGAATCTCCTTCAGGTACAGGCTCTTATTCAGTAGGCCTGGGGTGGGAACTCATTCTCTTGGAGATGCTAAGTGCTTCCCTCTTTCCTTCCCCAGGGATATTTCACTTTAAGACTGAGTTCTTAAGAAAAAGGGCAAGGCTCCAAAGAGAGGGGCTCCGGAGTGATGGAGTAGCAGATGTGGTAAGGAAAGCCTCCCTGGGTCTGCCGGTGGTGCGGGTGAGCCCCTGCTCCATTCTGGGGGAAGCTCAGCCTACCCTTGGTCTCTTTCTCCCGCAGAGAACACATAGTTCCATGCCATCTGCCTGAGACTCACAGAGCAATTTTGCCCCCCTCGTATCCAGCTTTTGTGCAGTGTGGTCCTGCTGGGACAGCTGTGCTTGGCAGGAGGTGTGCCTTCCCTGAGGCCTGGGCTTCCTGCTGAAAGACATTGGCCAGGTCCTGCAGGGGCAGCTCAGGTCCTGTGAACACACAGGCAGGGAACAGGCAGCCCTGTGAGCCCCAAGCAGATGTTCCCACACAGAAGCCTGAAAACTGACCACAGGGCTGGTCTGTGCTATGCAGACACATGAAGCAGCTGAGCCTGGGGGCAGAGCAGCACCTATGTGGCCCCCTGGCCAACTGGGTCTTCCCTATCTCACCCAGCTGTACCTGCACCAGGGCTATGAAGCACTGCTTATCTGATGGAGGGCTCCCCCGGCTTCCTGTGTACTCCCAGTCAAGGTCGAGACCATCAACGCCATATTTGCACAGAAACCTAATGGCTGAGTTGACAAAGGTCTGTCGGTTATTGGCTATAGCCACCATATCCATGAACCTGTGGGTTGATAAAGGGCAGTGTGGGCCTGTCTTACACAGGACAGCGGGTCGTGCTCCCTCAGAGGCAAGTGAGAAACTACTCAGGATATTGGTGCTCAGCTGTCTAGGCCAGAAGGGCACCGGAAGGGCTGCTTCAGAGGCTGCCGGGATATTTGCAGGTGGGTTATGGGCCTGGCTAAGGGAAAGGGGCAGTGTAGAAGTGCCCCCAAACAATGACATCACCAGGGGCACACTGACTCACTAGGACCTCTGCTTCCCAAAATCCCCTCCAGAAGCTTACTGCCACATCCCTGCCCAGGGATTTGTCCTAACCTGAATCAGAGCTGGCTGTCAACCCAGCATGGAGATTGACAAAAGAAGAGGAATCAGTTTCTAAGATGAAGAGGAAGAGAAGCACAGCAGGTTGGTGAAGACCTGGGTAATCTTGGGGGCCTGCTCTTCTAGTTCCCTGGCAGGTTAACATGGTTACTATTCTTCTCACTCACATCTGTAGAGTGCTTGGTACTATTGTTCTTACTATTACTAGCCCAGAGTTCTTTACAATTCCCGAGGTGCCCCAAGACCAACCTCCCCACATCTTACTTTCTCAAGAAGTCCCTGGACTTCTTGGGGGTCTTGAGTTTTATAGACCGTTTCTATTTTAATTTATTTTTTAAATTAGCTAATAGCATCAGTTCTTAAGTGGGGTTTGTGTGCCTGGGAACCCCAGGCTAAGAATCCTGAATTTCAGTGAAAAATCTGTGTATAAGCAGTGTTTTGGGAAGGGGAGTCATAAATTTCATCAAGTTCTCAAAAGGGCTCATGAACCAAAAAAGCATTAGAAAGACTGGTTTAGAATTTTGGGGACCTTATAGTTAGGACTTTCTAGGAAAAGTGTGGTTCCAAATATACCATTCTGTTATCTCCATAAATATCAAAAATGTCCTGGAAATGTCAATATTCTGGCATCCAAGCTCAATTTCACAGACTGTCTTTGACACCCAGAAGGGGAACAAAAATTCTCAGACATACTGTTCCAGAGCTCAGAAAATAGAGACACTATATGTTGTCTGGGATTCGTTGAGACCCTCCCTGTGCACATTTCATGGAGGAAGAGACTGAGGCCTGGAAAGAGGTCACACTCTCTGTGCTGCATTTAAAGCAAGATTGGATGTATAATGGCCTGGAGCTAAGCCCACTCCACTGCCTCCTGAGGAGGTACCAAGAAGTCAGAAGGAAAGTCGGCCCCCAGAGTCCACTCTTCTCCCCCACTCCCCCTCACCCTGGCTACACCTCTGCCTGGCTGATTCCCCGATTGGGGGTCTCTCTGGCCAGTGAGCCAGTTCCCCACTAGGGGCCCTGCCACATTGGTGCCCACAGACAACTCACTTCTGAGTGCCGAAGTTCCAGCCCCCAGTGGCCAGCAGCGTCTTCAGCTTGGGATTCCTGGGAAAGACAAGAGAAACGCCAGATTTTACCCAGCCAGGTCCTGGGGCTCACCTCACTAACAAGGAAGCAAGGAGCCTGGCAGGGCTGGTGGGGTGAGGTAGGGGATATATAAATCCCTATGTTCAGATTCTCTACCAGGGAAGCTCTAGATTGGGAAAGAAAAGACACATGCCTGCCTTTGAGGACCTCTTACCTGGCTGGGGAGCCGTACACTCAAGGAATTCAGAAAGCAAGAGATCAGGACTGATCTTCAGAGAGGCTGTACTAAGGTAGTGATAACACTTGAGCTGAAGGATAGATAGATTTTAGGAGATAGAAGGGCACTCATTCCCAGTGGAGGGAAACAGTTTTACAGTCCAGATTCTACTTAGACCTAAGCTGGAAGGGCACTTAAGGAGTCACTATCTACCCCCACCTCTTCCACATAAGCATGGGAAAGCCCAGAGAAGTGATGAGACTTGCCCAAAGCCACAGGTCTGCAGCCAGACTGCAGTAATGGAGAAGGTTTCTGCCTTTGAGAGGAGGCGCCTGTCTTCTCCACCTCCCATCCCCACCTCCTCCACTGCAGCTCACATCTTCTTCAAGCTGTTGAATTCCTTGTAGAGTGAGTGTCTCATCATTCCACGCTATGGAGCTGAGCTGGTGATTGGTCATGCCAGCAAAGGCATATATGAGGTGGGTGCACAGCTTGGGGTCCACATCCTTGGGCAAGAAGCGAGCAGCCCCCTGTCTGTACTGGGCCCAGTTAGTGAAGTAGCAGACCAGTTTTGCCGCAGAGCCTGGCCAGCTGGGGCAAAGAAAAGAAATGGCAATCAGAAGGGCCAGCTATGGACTGGCACCCTCTGCCCAGAGGCAGAACTTATGTCATGCCAGAAGACGTTAAACATGGCCCTTCATCTGCCAGAGGCAGGGAGGCAGAACTTTCAAATCACAGCTTGGAATACTTCAGAATGTTAATTAAAATACAAATATATAAAGTGGCAGAGAGGAGGCCCCAGTTACAGGCCTGGGTTTATGTTTCTTTAGTCTTGCTTTAAAGAGGTTTGCATTTATATACTATTATCCCTTGTAGAGAATTGGTTTAATATCACTGACAAGGTTCTAACAAAGAGAATATTTTCTCTAGGAAAAGGCAGCTTGTCTCTGTCATCCCCATACCCTGTAGAATGGCTTTGTGTGTAGGGCCTCTCCTCCCAGATGGGGACTTGTCTAGCAGTGATGGGTCCCACCGAGGGCAGCACTGTGCAAAGTTGACCAGAACACCAGAACGCAAAGATGCTCATCTTCATCCCTGCCGCTGCCAGAAGTGTACTTTGGGCCGATCTTTTCTTTAGCCTTGGCTTAGGGGTCCCCATCTGAAAATGACAGTGTGGTCTCTGAGGGCTCTTCCAGCCTTGCAGACTATGATCGTGTGGTTGGTACACGCCAGCATTTTATGCCAGGGACTTGGCAGAATGATGAGTTTGGACTGGAGCATGTCTGTGGTCATGGTCTAGACCCTAGGATTTCCTTCTGCACAGACAGGGTCTCTCTGCACCCTCCTCCAGCCCCCATGTGGCCAGTGAGAGGATGAGGAGGGGGAGCAGTGCAAAGTGGCTATAAGAGGGTGTGTAGGAACCCAGAGCAGGAAGGGCTGGCTGAGACACCCCTGGGCCCGTGGATGGCTCTCAGAAGGAGGAGTCAAAGCTCTTGGGTAGTCACTGGCCCTAACTAGAGGTCACCCGGGAGTGAAGTTTGCCGATGGGACTGGGGCGTTGCCTGAGTGACATAGAAGGAGGCTTGGTGAACTCCCCAAAGCAAAAGAAGGAAGCAGGGGATTAACCCAGCGAACACATCCCTGGGACCATCTAGAAAGGAGTCAGGAGGCTTTTTTTATTTTGTATCATATCCTGCCATAGCATATTGAATATTGTGCATGAATATTTGTACTATAGAGGCAACAAAGTCTGGTGGTTAACAGCAGGGTCTTTGGAATTTCATGCCTGGGTTGAAATCCCAAGTCTGCAACGTTTCAGCCAGATACTTCAGCTTTCTCCTTCATAAAATGGGAATGATGATTGTTCCTATCTTAAGGACTATTGTGTGAATGAAGAGTTAATGTATGTGAAACACTCAGAACAGTGCTGGCAGAAAGTAAGCTCTGTTCTAAGTGCTTTGCATACATTAACCCTTAGCCCACACAAAATTCTATTATTATAAATATATACCATCCCATACCATAGCACACCATATGCCCAGAAGTAGCTTGGATTAAAGCTTTTGAGGAAATCTTCAACTTTTCTCTCTTCCCCATGTTTGCTATTTCTCTGGACCTGGCTGTCTCCTCCTGTGAGATGAAGAGGGGAAATGTGTGTCCAGTGCCACAGCCCAGGCTCAGGATGAGGGTCTGAGTACAGGGAGTGGTGTGGGATAGGAAGGGAACCCAGGAGTCCAAGTTGCTAAACATCACCCAGAGAGTTCTCTCCTGCCTTGCACAAGAAGGTGGCCTCCTGCCTCTCCCAAGCTCCACATGCAATCAGTTCAACAGACACGGAAAGAGTGTGCTGTCCTTGCTGAGGCAAGGGGCTAGGACATGGAGCTGGAGAAGACTTAGGTTTCTTACTTCCAGTAGCTCAGAGCTCCCCTACTGGTGGTAGGGGAGACACCTAAGCCAGTAATTAGAAACACTGTGATACATACTGTAAAATGTGTACCAGTGCTACGAGAGCACAGAGGTTGGAGCAAGTGACCTCAGGGAAGACCAGAGAGAGGCTGACATTTAAGCTGGCCCCACGGACACACAGGAGTTCAGCTAGTGGGTTAGGAAGCTAGAACCTTCCCAGAAGAAGGAATGGCAAGGCCATCATGGGGACAAGAACACTTGCAGGGGCCTGAGCTTTGGAGGCAAGAACCCACTGAAATCTGGCAAGAGCTCTTGGGGTGGGTGTAAGTGTTGGGGGAGTGAATGGGAGAGGGTAGCAGAGCCCAGGGAATGGGGCTGAGGGAACCCAGGGCTAGCTTCAAAAAAGGCACCACTTACCCCACTGGATCGTCAGCAGAACCATCAAACCTGAACAGCACAAAAGAGAAGGCAGAGATTAAGATGTCTTTCTTACTTGCCCAGGCCCTCTATGGCTATTGAAGCACAGGAGCGAGAAGTGGTCAGGGATGGGGGTGGGCTCAGGACAGTTTCCTACAAATCCAGCTTCCTCTGCCCACAAGGGACCCAGGAGGGCACTGTGTCCATCCCTTCACCCAGGCCAGACAGCAGGGGCCCCTACCTGGCCTGGGCTAGTCCTGGAGCTGATGGAAGTCTCCATGAGCTGAGACTGCTCCCCCTAGAACATCAGTAGAGGGCAGTGTGGATTTAGGAAGATTCTAGGAAAACCACTGACTTTTAAGCTTTTTAGAGAGAAAGTTTCTCTTTTGAAATAAGCAGAAAACCTGTCCTCAGGATGAAAAGAGCCAATTTGGAAGGGCGAGGCCAGAGAGTTCATCTCTAGGTGAGGTCTCTGTACCTCTGCTCACAGCCACAATTGACTACTTTTTGCTGCTTTCCTGCCACACCCCACAAGAGGTTGGCTGAGTTACCAATATTCTTGGAAACCTAGGGCTCAGTGAGACTCCTTTAAAAGTATTTATTTCACCTCTCTGGTGACCTTGGATTTTCCCATTAACCTAATAAAACCTGCATGAAAATTTGTAAGGGCACCCAGGGTCATGGCTCCCAGGCTGTGCTTTGCAGGGCAACCAGCATCAGGGTGGGGAAGAATTCCTTGGCAGTGGGCACCCCTGGAGAGTAGGGGGCCTCAGAACACAGGAAAGACAAAACCACCCAATGCTGAGGGGTTCACTGACCCCAGGCTTCCAAAACAGGAGGAAAAGTCATTTTCAGCCTGTTGAGAAAAGCTTTTCCTTGCAACACAAAACCTCTTGGGCTGAAAGACCTCAGTGGGGAGCCCACAGGGACTGCAAGCCTGGCAGCAGAGGGAGAAATGGAATGACCCTCCAAGGGTAATTCTCCTGAAAGCTTCTGCTTCCTTACAGACAGCACCAAGGAGCCATTTCACATACACATCTCCACTTCCCCACAGCTCCTGGGGTGCAGCCCATGCTCCCCGACAGCACCCACTCACGTGCCCAGGCTACAGACCACACCATGGTGCTGGCTCAGTGACAGACTCCAGCCCACTCAACCAGCTATCCAGGTCCTGCCCTCCTTTTATCAGGCCTCCCTGTCCCACCACAGCCAGGGGTGTTGAAGTCAGACAGGGGCAGCGGGAGGGCACAGCGGGCAGGGGATGTGGTATGGAGGTCTAGGGTGCCAAGTAGCATGGACTGGGGCCACCTGACACAATGCCCTTTAGCAATGCTTGGTTTTCTGGAACAATCACAGGGTGTAACCTGGGCTCTTATCATTGCCAAGCCAGGAGGCAAGAGGAGGGAAGAGGGAAGTGTTTCTAAACCTTCTGCTGGGCAAGCTTGATTCTGATTTTCTCTCTGTGGGCTGGTGAGGACCACGAGCAACTCCAGGCTTTGGAGGAAGAGAAACACCTCATGAATCAGGGGAGCAGGCTTCCAGACCAGCCTGCCTGCTTGCTTTACCACGGCCCTCTCTGCAATTTAGGTAATCTCTCTGTAAGATGATAGTGTTGCAAGTATAATCTATATTTTACAATAGTAATATTTTTATTACTATCCATGTGATAGTAATATTTTATATCCATTGAGAAAAATACATCATGATAAATAGCAACTATGAGCTTAGTAATATTTTTAAATGCCTGTGTTTCTTATGAAGAATCAGAGGGACCTCTATCAGTGTCCTGTGGCTGCTGTAACAAATAACCTCAAACTAGGAGGCTTAAAGCAACAGGATTTATTACCTCACAGTTCAGGAGGCCGGAAGTCTGAAATCAAGGTATTGGCAGGGCCATGCTTCCTCCAAAATTTCTAGGGAAGAATGTTTCCTTGCCTCTTCCATCTTCTGATGGCTTCTGGTGTTCCTTGGTTTGTGGCAACATCACTCCGACGTCTGTCTCCATTCTCACAAGGCTTTTTCCTCTGTGTCTTTGCATGTCTTCTTTTCTGCCTCATATAAAGACCCTCGTCATTGGATTTAGGGACCACCCAGGGTGATCTCATCTTGAGATTCCCACCTTAATTACATCTGCCTAGACCCTTATTCAAGTAAGCTCACATTCTGAGGTGCTGGGTGGAGATATTGGGCGAGGGGGGCAGCATTCAGCCACTGCAGGACCTACTGGGACATGTTACTTATTCTGTCTGCAGACAATGGCCAGTGCATACATGAACTCCAAGGTCCTGGCAAAACTCTGAGCTTCTAGGGGATCTGCTCTTTGGTCCTAGGCCTTAATGTGAGTGGCCTGAATGGCTGAGGGGGAACGTCCAGTGGCAGCAGACTCTGGAGTCAAGTTGCCTGGGTTTGAATCCCAACTCTGTCATTTACTATCTGTGTAACCTCGAGCACGTTCCTTGATTTCTTTGAACTCCAGTTTCCTCATCTGTAAGGAGAAGTCCCCAGAGGATGGTTATGAAGGCACTGCCTGCTGGCTGCTCTTATTCTTGGGGCTGCCCGGCCCTGACACTTCTGCCCAGTCTCTGTTGGTGTCAGAGATCAGGGCTCTGGTAACTTCTGTGAGGTCTCTGAGGCGGTCAGAGCTCTGTGCCCAGATGGACGGTCCCTGTGTCCTTGCCTTCTCTTTCACTTAGGGATCCTGCCAAGGAGCCTGTTCAGAATCACCTGAGGTCTATAGAGCTGCCTCAGGTCTTCGAATGTGGGCAGAAGGGGAAGGGTGAAGGTGGGAAGTGAAAACCAGGAGACTTTGAGAGGCTTCTGCAGAGAGACAGGTGGCCTCCTTATCTTGCCCCATACTCCCGTACACATAGCTGACCTGTCAGCTTTGAGCTTTCCTGACTCGGCTTCCTGTCACCAAAAGGACCCTGCATTGTGGTTCCCAGGATTCTCAGTCACTCTAAGTGCTGACCTGTCCCCAATCATCTGGGGTCTCCACTGTGCCCAGTAGCCCCACCATTAACATCACTACCTTGGTTTATGTAGCTGTTTCTTTTCTTTCCCCCTGACTACCTCGCTCCTGCTACTCTCTCCTGAAGCAGAATGCTCTTTTCCTTCCTAGCCCTTATCCTAATTTGAAATTATGTACTTATTTTGTGAGTTTATGAATTGAATGTGTGTCCTTCTCACTAGACTGGAAGCCCCAAGAGTGGGAACCATGTCGGTTTGTCCACTACTGTGCACTGACAACCCCAGTGGCCAGCACATAGAATAGTCCTCAACAAATATCTGAAAATATTGAGTTTATTATTGAATGGTGTTTCCTCAGTCCTCTCACCACTCAATATCAAGTGCTCAGAAAGTATCTGGTTGATGTGAGAAGTGCCAACCTCCCCATGAAACCTCTTAACTATTAGCAGAAGCTTTTCTCCCATATTGCAGTTGAAAAAACAGAAGTCAAAGCTGCTGTTTCTTGCAAACTTGCCCAAAGCTGGATAAAAGAGGAGCCAGAGCTGGAGTGAAGATTCCCAGGCTCTTCCCTTTTCTATCTGGGCATCTTCTGATGGGCCTGAGCCCCAGGCAGGGGTGGACCTTGTGGATGCTGGCCACTGTGGCCTTCAGCCATGCTGAAACGCACATCTGGGAGTGCCCCCCCGCCAACCCTCTGTCAAGAAAGGGCACACTGAGCCCTCTCTGGCCATGCAGGTTGTGGCCTTGCCTGTCCAAACATCAGCTTGTTTCCTGATCCTGGTAGACCACATCCCAGTGGAAGCTGCTTTTCTCACAAATAACAGCAAGTTTGAGTATGAGGCAGTTGGCATTCAGTGGGTACCAGAAATGAGAGGCGACGATTGGATCTAGGTAGTATGGGCCAAGGCCAGAACTACAGCCCATTCATTTCCCTGAGCTTCTCCCCCACTCCCTCCTTCAGAGTCTGACATTATGTAGACCCCTTTCCTCTTCCTCCTTCCTTCTCTCTTTCTCACTCTCTTTCTCTCTCTCCTTCTATTCTTCTCTCCTTTATTTCTACACATAATTATTAGTGTAAAATAAGGTTCATTGTATACTTTGCAGCATTAAGCAACATAAACTTAAAATAGATTTATGGGGGCTTCCCTGGTGGCGCAGTGGTTGAGAGTCCGCCTGCCGATGCAGGGGACACAGGTTCGTGCCCCAGTCCGGGAAGATCCCACATGCCGCGGAGCGGCTAGGCCTGTGAGCCATGGCCGCTGAGCCTGCGCATCCGGAGCCTGTGCTCCGCAACGGGAGAGGCCACAACAGTGAGAGGCCCGGTACTGCAAAAAAAAAAAAAAAAAAAAAAAGATTTATGTGTTGCCTATTGGAGCCTGGAATTCTATACCTAATTACAAAGAAATAAACACTTTCTCAATATATTGTTAAAAGGGAAAAGCACAGTGTACCCATTGCACATGGCAGATTGAACACAGGTGTTTATCTCCACTCTCTTCTGAAACCCTCTCAAAATAGCAGTTAAAGGATTAAAATGGTATAAATCAACTAGGATGAAGTAAATGGAAGAGGGGACCAAAATAGATGAGAGATATCAACAGCTGTTTGGAAGATGAAACAGAATGAACAAGTGGAACTCACTCGGTGGACCTGAAAAAGCTGATACCTCAGCCAGCAGGTGGGGAATGCACAGGGAGCAGGGGATTCATGCCAAGGCACCCTGGAAAGGCACAGGAGTTAGCAGAAAATTGTGACGTGGAGTGAAGCTGACAACAGTAGGTATGAGTGAACTATTTAGACCCCCAGATCTTCTTCTCCATCCCCATAAAACACAAGATGAACCAGAGTGACTGTAGATTTGGGAACACGTTGCCCAGCAGAGAGTGGAGGGGACTGGGGTAAGGGGGATACCAGACTGAAGACTGAGACTGATGACAGGGGAATTAAATGAAAGTCTCTGGGATGCTCAGACCAACCAACCCTTCCCTCCACTAGAGCCCCAAGCAGAGCATTAACTCCTCTCAGGAAAACAAACCAGCCTAAGAGAAAAGTTACCAAAACTCAGACTACCAAAACTCAAATGACATCTTGAATGGAATAGCCATGCCCCTATCCCATCACCCCAAAGTGGGGGCCCTTAGATAAAAAGCCACCAAGCCCCTGGAGCTTCCAGTAGCGATGACTCACTATTGCATATGGAAGAAATGCAGGATCATCAGACATTTGAGGAAAGAGTCCCTACATGAAAGATAGATCAAACAAACAGAAAAAAAAAAAAAAAAAAGGAACTTGGAGAAATCAGAGTGGCAGTGAGGGCTTCTGATTTTCTAACCTCAAACAATTATGTTCTGACTGTTAATGATGAGCACACATTACTTTTACTTTACTTTTATTATTTTAAAAAATTTAGGGCTTCCCTGGTGGCGCAGTGGTTGAGAGTCCGCCTGCCGATGCTGGGGACACGGGTTCGTGCCCCGGTCCGGGAAGATCCCACATGCCGTGGAGCGGCTGGGCCCGTGAGCCATGGCCACTGAGCCTGTGCGTCCGGAGCCTGTGCTCTGCAACAGGAGAGGCCACAGCAGTGAGAGGCCCATGTACCGCAAAAAAAAAAAAAAAAATTTAGTCTACCTGTTTGCTGTACACCTTCTAGATAACAAGCACTGTGCCAGGCACTGGGGACCCTGAGATGAATTCACAGCCCCTGTGCCTGTGGAGCTTCCAGCCTCCAAGGTTAAGTACCACTTCTCACTGGGGTCATTTCTCAAAACGCAAATCCCCTTGAGAATCACTCACGCTTCAGCCTTTTCTCACTGGTAGGAAGAATTTTCCATCCCCACAATGGGCCCTGAGCCTTTTCTATCTTCCACCAAACTTGTTGAAGCTGAGATTCCTCATTACTCAAGGCTTTAAATGTGCAAGGGCAGTGGACTTTAGCTTGGGCCCTTGGGCCAGGGTCTGCTGGTCTCCCTGAGATGGGTTCCACCTGGCAAGGAAGGCTGGTCTAAAAAGGCTCCTTGTGGGAGCATCATGGCTCTGTCCCATTGCCCCATTAATATGAAATCTCATCTCCCAATCAGGGGTGGTGCACAGGCTTCTGTTTCGGGTGCTTCCACCCACTCACTGCCTGCTGACTGAGGGACTCTATAAGTATCAGCTTCCTCTCCCATGAGCTCCCCAATATCATCATGGGATGTGTTATCACAGGCTCTGAACTGAGCTGGGCTTAGCCTGGCAGGACTCATTGTACATTGTGCCCATATATACTTGTCTATAATTCTCCCTCCCATTTCTAGGCATTTGAGTTTTCCATTTTTTTCTTTAATTAGCATTGCCAAAGCTTTGTGTATATAGCTCATTTTTTTTGAATTTTTGATCATGGTGTATGATCCTTTTAATGTGTTGTTGGATTCTGTTTGCTAGTATTTTGTTGAGGATTTTTGCATCTATATTCATCAGTAATATTGGTCTGTAATTTTCTTTTTTTGTAGTATCTTTGTCTGGTTTGGGTATCAGGGTGATGGTGGCCTCATAGAATGAATTTGGGAGTGTTCCTTCCTCCAGAATTTTTTGGAAGAGTTTGAGAAGGATGGGTGTTAGCTCTTCTCTAAATGTTTGATAGAATTCACCTGTGAAGCCATCTGGTCCTGGACTTTTGTTTGTTGGAGGATTTTAAATCTCAGTTTCAATTTCATTACGTGTTATTGGTTTGTTCATATTTTCTATTTCTTCCTGGTTCAGTCTTGGAAGGTTATACCTTTCTAAGCATTTGTCCATTTCTTCCAGGCTTTCCATTTTATTGGCATAGAGCTGCATGTAGTAGTCTCTTAGGATGCTTTGTATTTCTGCGGTGTCTTTTGTAACTTCTCCTTTTTCATTTCTCATTTTATTGATTTGAGTCCTCTCCCTCTTTTTCTTGATGAGTCTGGCTAATAGTTTATCAGTTTTTTGTTTACCTCTCAAAGAACCAGCTTTTAGTTTTATTGACCTTTGCTACTGTTTTCTTTGTTTCTATTTCATTTATTTCTGCTCTGGTTTTTATGGTTTCTTTCCTTCTGCTAACTTTGGGTTTTGTTTGTTCTTCTTTCTCTAGTTCCTTTAGGTGTAAGGTTAGATTGTTTATTTGAGATTTTTCTCATTTCTTGAGGTAGGCTTGTATAGCTATAAACTTCCCTCTTAGAACTGCTTTTGCTGCATCCCATAGGTTTTGGACCATTGCGTTTTCATTGTCATTTGTCTCTAGGTATTTTTTGATTTCCTCTTTGATTTCTTCAGTGAGCTCTTGGTTATTTAGTAACGTATTGTTTAGCCTCCATGTGTTTGTGTTTTTTACGGTTTTTCCCTGCAATTCATTTCTAATCTCATAGTGTTGTGGTCAGATAAGATGCTTGATATGATTTCAATTTTCTTAAATTTAGTGAGGCTTGACTTGTGACCCAAGATGTGATTTATCCTGGAGAATTTTCTGTGCGCACTTGAGAAGAAAGTGTAATCTGCTGTTTTTGGATGGAATGTTCTATAAATATCAATTAAATCTATCTGGTCTATTGTGTCATTTAAAGCTTCTGTTTCCTTATTTTTTTTCATTTTTGATGATCTGTCCACTGGTGTAAATGAGGTGTTAAAGTCCCCCACTATTATTGTGTTACTGTCGATTTCCTCTTTTATAGCTGTTAGGAGTTGCCTTATGTATTGAGGTGCTCCTACATTGGGTGCATATATATTTATAATTGTTATATCTTCTTCTTGGATTGACCCTTTGATCATTAGGTAGTGTCCTTCCTTGTCTCTTGTAACATTCTTTATTTTAAAGTCTATTTTATCTGATATGAGCATTGCTACTCCAGCTTTCTTTTGATTTCCATTTGCATGGAATATCTTTTTCCATCCCCTCACCTTCAGTCTGTATGTGTTCCTAGATCTGAAGTGGGTCTCTTGTAGACATCATAGTTATGGGTCTTGTTTCTGTATCCATTCAGCAAGCCTGTGTCTTTTGGTTGGAGCATTTAATCCATTCACGTTTAAGGTAATTATCGATATGTATGTTCCTATGACCATTTTCTCAATTGTTTTGGGTTTGTTTTTGCTGGTCCTTTTCTTCTCTTGTGTTTCCCACTTAGAGAAGTTCCTTTAGCATTTGTTGTAGAGCTGGTTTGGTGGTGCTGTGTTCTCTTAGCTTTTGCTTGGCTGTAAAGCTTTTGATTTCTCCATCGACTCTGAATGAGATCCTTGCCAGGTAGAGTAATCTTGGTTGTAGGTTCTTCCCTTTCATCACTTTAAGTATATCATGCAACTCCCTTCTGGCTTGTAGAGTTTCTGCTGAGAAATCAGCTGTTAACCTTATGGGAGTTCCCTTGTATGTTATTTGTCATTTTTCCCTTGCTGCTTTCAATAATTTTTCTTTGTCTTTAATTTTTTCCAATTTGATTACTATGTGTCTCAGCGTGTTTCTCCTTGGGTTTATCCTGTATGGGACTCTCTGCACTTCCTGGACTTGGGTGGCTATTTCTTTTCCCATGTTAGGGAAGTTTTCAACTATAATCTCTTCAAATATTTTCTCGGGTCCTTTCTCTCTCTCTCTCTTCTCCTCTGGGACCCTATAATGCGAATGATGTTGCTTTTAATGTAGTCCCAGATGTCTCTTAGGCTGTCTTCATTTCTCTTCATTCTTTTTTCTTCATTCTGTTCTGCAGCAGTGAATTCCACCATTCTGTCTTCCAGGTCACTTATCCGTTCTTCTGCCTCAGTTATTCTGCTATTGATTCCTTCTAGTGTGGTTTTCATTTCAGTTATTGTACTGTTCATCTCTGTTTGTTTGTTATTTCTTCTGGGTCTTTGTTAAACATTTCTTGCATCTTCTTGATCGTTGCCTCCATTCTTCTTCTGAGGTCCAGATCATCTTCACTATCATTATTCTGAATTCTTTTTCTGGAAGGTTGCCTATCTCCACTTCATTTAGTTGTTTTTCTGGGGTTTTATCTTGTTCCTTCATCTGGTACATAGCCCTCTGCCTTTTCATCCTCTCTTTCTATGACTGTGGTGTTTGTTCCACAGGCTGCGGGATTGTAGTTCTTCTTGCTTCTACTGTCTGCCCTCTGGTGGATGAGGCTATCTCTATCTCATTTTTTAAAGGAAACAAACTCATATGTTTCCTAACTGATTCTATGTTTCTTAATAAAGTGGTAGGAACACTTTAGTGATTGTGATGAATTATTGGACACTCAGCATGAACTAGCTTGAGAGTTAAAAACTCTTCGGGGCACAGTCTAAGTTAGGGCACACTTTGTGTGTTTTACCTCCAGAAGCTCCACTTGTGGTCAGTATGTATACTGACCACAAGTTCAGTCAATTTTGGCTTTATATATTTTGAGACTATGAATAAATAAGATAAACACAAAAACTTAGAATTACTATATATTCCCAGTGAATTAAACAGTTTATCATTATGAAGCATTCTTCTTTATCTCTAGAAATATATTTGCTTTAAAGTTTATTTTGTTTGATGTTAATACAATGACACAAGTTTTGGGGAGGTTAGTGTTTGCCTAGTATATTTGATCCATTCTTTTTCTTTCAATTTTACTATATTCTTATGTGTTAGATGTACTTATAAACAGAAAATTGTTATTTTAAAATCTAGTCCAACACGCCCCTTACATGTAATATAATTATATATGTATGTGGATTTATATTTACCATTTTACAATGTGCTTTCTTTCTGTCCCATATATTCTATGTTCCTTTTTTCCTTCTTTTGGATTGAACATTTGTATTATTTCATTTTTCTTCTGTTAGTTTAGAAGTTATATGCTCTTTTATAATTCTTAGAAATTACAATATTACATCCTGAAGTTAGTTGGTGCTTTTATCCTCTTCCCAGTAACGTATGGGTAACAATTTAACTCCATTAAACCCCTTCACAACTTAATGAATTTTAATTCTCTCTATATTTTATACCCTAAAATATTGTTGTTGTTGTCTTATATATATGATATTAGCTTAGATTTACCAATTAATTTAGACTTTTTGTTGCTTTTAAATCCTTTCACAATCTCTGAGTGTCCATCTGGGATTATTCTCCTGTCTCAAGAATGTCCATGAGTATTTTCTTTAGTACAAGCATGCCAGTGAAATATCTTCTCATTTTCTCTTTATCTGAAAATGTCTTTATTTCATATTTATTCTTGAAGCATATTTTTGCTGAGAATAGAATTCTATGTTAGCACTTATTTTCTTTAGAACACTGAGTACATAATTCCATTGTTGTTCTAGCTTCCATGTTCCTGTTGAGACTATGACTCTATGACTGCCATTCTATTTCTTAGTTCTTTGGATGATTTCAAGATTATTTCTTTCTTTCTGCTTTTCAGCAATTTACTCTGACATATATCTAATGGTGAAATTCCTTTTATTTACCCTTCTTGATATTTATTGGGTTTCTTGAATCTATGGATCATATTTTTCACCTATTTTTGGAAGTTTCACATTCATTATCTCTTCATATATTTTCCCCCATTCTTTTTCTCTTTTCCCTCTAAATATCCACTGAAATATATGTTAAAACTTCGCACTCACTATGTTCTCTATGGCTATTACATTATCTTCTGGGTTTTTTTGTTTTGTTTTGTTTTTGCAGTACGCAGGCCTCTCACTGTTGTGGCCTCTCCCGTTGTGGAGCACAGGCTCTGGACACACAGGCTCAGCAGCCATGGCTCATGGGCCCAGCCGCTCTGTGGCATGAGGGATCTTCCCGAACCGGGGCACGAACCTGTGTCCCCTGCATCGGCAGGCGAACTCTCAACCAATGCGCCACCAGGGAAGCCCCTTCTGCTTTATCTCAACTTTTTTTGCCTATCCTTTATTCTGGATATTTTCTTCTGATCTATCTTACAACTCACTAATTCTCTCTTCAGCTGCATCTAATCTGCTGTTAAATTCTTTTTTTGAGTTTTACTTTCAGTTATTTAATTTTTTTAGTTTTATAATTTATATTTGAATCTTTTAAAAATAAGCTATTTCACTTTATGTAGTTTTCAGCTCTCTGCAAAAAAATTTCCACCCTCATGACTCAATCACATCCCAAAGCCTCCACTTCCTAATACCATGATTTGGAGACTAGGATTTCAACACATGAATTTGGGAGGGACATAAAACATTTAGTCCACAACATTTGGATAAATACATAGATGTGGAATTACAGGGTCATTGGGGAGATATATGTTTAATTTCATAAGAAACTACCAAACAGCTTCCCAAAGTAGTTGTATCATGTTACACATCTAAGAGCAATGTATGAGCATTCCAATTATGCCAAATACTTGCCAATACATGTTGTTTTCAGTTTTTCAAATTGTAAACATTCTGGTGGGCATGTAATATCTCATTGTGGTTTTGCTTTTCCTTGCTGACTAATGATGCTGAGCACTTTTTCATGTGTTTATTGTCCATTTATATGTCTTCCTTTGTAAAGTGTCTGAGTTTGTCATCCATGTTTTTATTGAATTGTTTGGTTTTATTACTGAGTTAAGGGAATTTTTAATATGCTATGGACAAACTTCATTTTCAGATATGTGTATTACAATTGTTTTCTACCAGTATGTGGTTTTGTCTATTTATAATCTTGAGTCTTTTGATGAATAGCAGTCTTTAATTTTGAGTAAGTCGTATTTCATTTTGATTAAAACTTCAGAAAAGAAGAATTTCTTTCATGGTTAGTGTTTTTTGTATCCTATGTGGGACATTATTTGACCATATGTATAGGGGTCTATTTCAGAACTCTGTTGTGTTCCATTCTGTTCCACTTCCATTGACCTGTCTTCAAATTCACATGCTTGTTTCTTCCAATGTTTCTAGTCTTCTGATAAGCCCATCACATGAATTCTTCATTTGTGATATAATATTTATTATTTCTAGGATTTTCTTTGGGCTCTTTTCTATAGTTTTTATCTCCCTGCTGAAATTCCCCATGTGCTTACGTATAATTTCCACATTTTCCACCAGACCCTTTAATATACTTAAAATAGTTATTTAAAAATTCCTATCTCATAATTCCAACACTTGGGCCATCTTTGGATCTGCTCCTATTTACTATTTTGTCTCCTGATGATGCATCACATATTTTTTCTTCTTTGAAAGGCTCATAATTCTTTTTAAATGCCAGACATTTTGTGTAAAAGAACAGTAACCTTAAATAAATAAAATATATACTTAGAAAAGGGCATACCCCTTCCTCTGTCAGGCTATTAAAGTGGTGGACTGAGTTAATCTGAGATGTAATTGAGGTAGGTCTGGGCTTGTTGTAGCTTTAGTTTGATTCAGCTCACCACTGGTTTCAAGTGATTTGAAGGCAGAATCAGAACCTTCCCTTCAGCAGGTACCAGTGAGGTTCCAGAAATTTCTTTGTGCTTTACAGTCCAGCTGATACCTTTTTGAACTGTGGGAATATATCACTTTGTTTTTTTAAATGGCCACTAGCTTTTGCATCCCTACAGAGTTTTCTTTGCTCTGCACTCTAACCCCTGGCTTTCTGAGCTTCGGGAGAACTCTCTTTACCCTGATTCCCCACACCTAGCCTTGGAGTGCTGAGGCAGTGTATTCAGTGAAAGACCAGCCTGCTCTTGAGCAGTTTACTTCAGTTCTCCTTTCCTGCTCCCAGTTTATTTGTTTCTTCCAAACCGAGGAAACTTAGGAGTCTGGAATAACTATAATTCAGTTTCAGAAACTGAAATGTTTCTGGGTCACCCAGATGACTTGGAACTGGGCTGTAGTGTACAAGAGCTAGATGACTTACACCTATGATGCAGCACTTTTGGATTCCAACTCAAAGTTGTGTATGTGTGTGTGTGTGTGTGTGTTGGGGTGTGGGGGGAGGTAACATTACCAAAGCCCAGAGCTTGGTGGATTCTAGACTTCAACTTCTGTCCCCCAGCCCCATGAAGCTGTTAAAAGGGAAAAGGCCGGGTGGGAGATTCAGATTGACCTATACACACTATTGATACTATGTATAAAATAGATAACTAATGAGAACCTACTGTGTAGCACAGGGAACTCTACTTAATGTTCTGTGATGACCTAAATGGGAAGGAAATCCAAAAAAGAGGGAATATATGTATACGTATAGCTGATTCACTTTGCTGTACAGTAGAAACTAATACAACATTGTAATGCAACTATACTACAATAAATTTTTTTTAAAGTAATACTTAGCTTGTCATCTGCGTTTTCTTGATTGGGCAAAAGTGGCCCAAATGCAGGGCTCATCTCTCAGCAGATACGTTTTCTTCCAGATCTTGGTCCATGATTCTTTAGAAATTTATTAGTGTTCCTATGCTCTCAAGCAGGTGTTTTATTCTTTTGTGTAGTTCTAGTTATTCTCAGTGGGATGGTTGACCTAAATTACCTAATTTGTCACTAGCAGAAGATGCCATATCTATCTTAGTTTATTCCTCACTCAATCTTCCAAAAACCAAGAGCAGTGTTTTAAAATTTCTCTTCTTCCATACCATTTGTGATGTTATTAATTTCTGAATTTTAATATATTATAGATTTTAATATAATATTATTTAATACCTTAACTGTTATATACAAATGATGGATATTTTTATGTGTTCTATTTCCCACTCCCTGCTTTTTTGCCTTAAATTCTACTTCTTCTGGTTTT
Organism: Mesoplodon mirus; assembly: GCF_964341445.2. NCBI lineage: Eukaryota > Metazoa > Chordata > Mammalia > Artiodactyla > Ziphiidae > Mesoplodon > Mesoplodon mirus. Next base: position 153,013,879 of record NC_138978.1, on the reverse strand, counting down.
TTAAAAAATATTTTCATTTACTTCATATATTTTTGCCTATCCTCTTATTTTTTACCCAATGAGAAACATTTTGCTTTAAGTGTGTCTTACAAAAACATTCATATTTACTATGATTACTTGTAGATGGATACTTCTTATTTTTAAAATCTCTTTAATTTATTAACATCAAGAATAAAACCATATCTATTGGCATCTCTTACAATAGATGAAAAATTGAACCACTCTCCTTTGCTACCATCCAGTTTTTATCAAGGTAATTTGTGATACAAAAATCCCAGTTCATAATTATGAAGTCTTTATTATATATAATTGTAAGAATTATTTTCACCTCATTTTCCTTGAGTTTTATATCATATTAATCACAATCATTTAGCTTACATAGTCTTTTTAGTTCTATTGATTTAATTATTCTTTGCCTTTTACACTATATTGTCTTTTGGGTTCTTCATTTTCATTCATTTCTCAGCTGATAGGAATATTTCCTAAAACTATATTTTTCAAAAAGGTTTTATGAAAAATCCCCCAACCCCCCAAATGAACCCACAGACATCCTGTACCAGTTATCAATTTATTACCTTTCAGCTCCAAATGCACCTTTTATAGATGTCTGGAACAGCTTCTCCCTGGCACATGTTATGCTTTATCAGTAGAGGGCGCTGAAGGGACAGGAGAAAAAGAACATCTTCCTGGTTCCTTTGCGCTTTGCTTCTGACTTGCCCCCAGGACTGCAGTCTGGTGGAGCTAACTCCTAGCAGGTTTCAGCAGCACTTCTGCTGACGGCGTCTCTATGGCTAGTTTTGTGGATGTCCCATCTGGTTTCCCAGTGGCAAGTTTAGCTGCACCCTCGTGGGCGGATTCCTGATGAAAGGCAGGGGTGACTCAACCAGTTCCCTGGAAAGTCCAGCATGCAGCTTCCTCCCAAAGAGGTTTCTCAATGAGTTCTGCGGCAGCGCTAGGTGGCTTCGCCATGAGTTCAGCAACATCCCCCAAAACAGCTTCCTGGGGAATTTTGTGGGCACCCAGCAGGAAGCTTCCAGCTGGCAGCCCAAGCCTGCAGTTGTCTGCCCACCAGCCTTGGATCTCTGACTATGGACCAGTTCTGTCCAAAGACAACCCAGAGAGTTTCTCTGCCATCCGGTAGGCTGCAACCACACCTTCCCTAACAAAGGCTGAACCCCAACCTTTGGGAGCCCCTCTCCCCTTCCAAGTGTGTTCCTTCTTTTGTACTCTCCATCAGCCTTAGGAAATTTTTTAACATTCCCTTTTATTCCCACTGTGTAGTTAATTCCCTGAAAATAGTTAATTTTTATATCAAACCTTCCATTTTCAAACAACTATGTGATTTCTCTCTCCTAATTCAACTGTGACTGAAACACAATCACTGGTTCAGAGGCATGGGAAAGCTATGGGGAATTTCTTGCCTTCTCTACACAGAATGGAAAGAGCCAATGGAATCTTTTTGCTATTAACACCTCAATATTGCACTTGTTTCTGGAATCTGCACAGAGCAGGAATCCTGCAGAATTATAGCTTGATGGAAAAGTGCTATGTAGGGCGAGGTCACTGCAGAAGAAGTCATATATAACAGGCAGTCAAACCAATTGGAGAAAGTGCTGCTGGTGTTCCATAAAAATCATGTCCCTTCTGATTTCTGCCCTGAGTCAGTAGGTCCACTGTTCTCCTAATACCCCTTGGCTGGAATCCCAGTCCTCTTTCCCTCTTTGGTGTCCTTCATGTGCTCCCTTAGCCACCCTCACTGCCATTGCTCTATCCAGGATCTGATCACCTAGCCTAAGAATTCCCCTGGAAATGCTATCTCCCTTCACTCCATAGGTTTCTGAGTGTCCAACTCAAACCTCACTTCCTGGAAAGCTTCCCCATCATCGTGACTCAAGTGATTCTCCCTGTTCTGCCTTCTCCTATTATCTATGCAGGTCTTAAGGCACTTTCCTAAGTTGGCTCTGCCACATAACTGATCTTCCCTACCAACATGGGCTGCCTTGATGAAACCTGGTTCAGATTAGCAGAGGGTAAGAACTCACTTATTTGTATAGAAATGGCATCCTCTGTTGGTAACTGCATATATGACTGGATTTCTTTTTCATCAGCTATATAAGAACCCTCACTGCCCAAAGCTGAGAGAACCAAGAAAACTCAGCTGCCCTTCTCTGTTCATCTCACTCCTTTAGCAGGTAAAATTCATTCCACTGACAGACTCACTAGATTTCTACCCTTTACTATCACACTAAGAGGTTTCTGATGCTGACGTCTCTTGGATAACCATCTATAACATTTATTGAACATCTGCTACATGCCAGGCGTGGGATTAATTTCTTTACCTATATTATATCATTTAATCCTCACAGAAACTTTATGAAGTAGAACACTTGGGTCAGGTTCCCTAAAATCAAACTTCAGTACATGTTATCTATTTAACATTTACTGAACACTTGCTATATGCCATGCATGGGAAAGGGAGTCTGGTTGGGCACAACGTGTCAACAGTATTTTTATTTCTACTGTACAAATGCAGAATCATAATCTTCCACATTTGTAGATGCTTTACAGATTTTGGAATGGTTTCATATTCAGTATCTCATTTAATGCTGCAATAACCTTGAGAGATAGTGATTATCATCCCCATTGAACAAACAAGGAGAGTGACAAGATAGGAGACTTCCGCAAGATCATCAGCCAGTTAAATGCGTCTTGTCTGTTTGTGAATAGCACCTTCCCAGATACATAGCCAGCTGTTGTGAGTCCTAGCTCAGACTCTCCTCTGTGATGTGCAGGTTCTGAGAGTTTACCAGTAGGATCTTACAGCCCTTTTAACTCAAACTCCTACTCAGCCCTGAAGCTGGTAAACACCCCTTATGAGATCAGGTAAGAGAAAATATACCTGCTTACCAGAAGGGGGTCCTTCTTTGCCTACCTGACATTTTGCTGGGCTCACAAAGGTCCTGCAAAATTCCCCTGTAGAAAGAGGATGCTCCTGGAACATTGCTCACCTGTTTCAGCTGTTTTTCCTTAGCAAAGTTTCATTAGAGGTGTCCCAGTAGACCAGAGTCTGTCAGAGCACACTGGGGGACCCAGGGCTACCTGAGTGCAGCCTTCATCTGCCGCAAGGGGTGGCTGTGTGACAAGTCCTCTGGCAGAAAGCTGGGGCTTCCTGGATCTCAGGGGAGGTGTCACCTCCACCACCTTCTCAGGGTCCTGGGCTTTGGCCCCCAAGTTGCCCCTGTATCCATCAAAGACCCCTGAGCAGTCTTTGGAATGAATGAGTATGAAGAGTTGCATTAGACAAGCTCCCCTCCTCCAATTCCCACCCCATCACAATTCTGAGTAATGCTTCACACCTAAGAGCTGAGGGAGGTACAGCAGGAGCACATGTAGGGCCCCCAGAAACATCACATTGTGGCGGGAAAGCGTGGGTTTAAGATCTCATTGACTCAGGTTCAAATCCCCCACTCCATCACTTACTAGGTTAGGTATCTAATCAGGATGAGGTACAAGTGAAGGTATCAGAAAACCCACAACAACAATGACTTTAACAAGGTAGAAGTTTATTTTCCTTTCACATAAAAGCCCAGAGGCAGGAGTTTGGGACTGGTATGATGTCCCAGTCTCCTTGCAGCTCACTATTCTGCTGTTCCTAGTGGGTGGCCCTCGTCCTCGTGGTTCAAGGTGGCACCCGCCTACCAAACAGCAAAATAGAGGGAGGAACAAGGAAGAAGAGACAGAGAGAATAAACACCAGCTGTGTCTTAAGGAAGAGTCCTAGAAACTGCCACATGACACTCGACTTACTTTGCATTGGCCAGAACTCAGTCACATGACCACATCTAACCACACAGGTATGCTGGGAAATGTAGTCTTCTTTCTAGGCTAAAACATTGATAACGTAGTAGAAAATTCTTGGGAACCACTAGTAGCTTCTACCAGAAGTCTCGTGACTTCTCTGGGCATGGGGATGATGCTGTCTCATTGTATGCAAATTGTTGTTTTAACTGAAACCTCCTATGCCAATCATCTAGACCAGAGCCTGGAACATACTATGCAAACCTCCCTTTTTCCTCCTCCCCATTTCCAGTATTCTGGAATGTGTGGCGGTAGCTTTTATCCTCTCAAATGTGACCAGAGCTCCTGTAGCCAGTGTCTGAGCATTATGCCCAACCAAACTCTCAGAGTCAGCCTGCAGCTTACCAGGGCTTTGAGCTGGGCCTCCAAGTACTAGAGCAAGTTGTAGGGACTTGCCTTACCCCCATGCCTACCACCCTGGAATCTGTGAAAAGAGATTCTCCCCACTCACCTTTCTGATACTGCTAGTCATTTTGTAAGACAACACCTGTCCCAGCCCCTCAGTGGAGCCCCAGCTCTGATTCTTGTCCTGGTACTGGTGGCTGAAGCCCAGGAGAGCCGGGACTTAATTCAAGGCAAGATCTCAGATGTGATAAAGCCTGTGAAAAAGCTAAGACAGCTCCACTGAAGAGGGCTTGCTGGGCAGGAACCAGCTCCTCACACACATCAGTTTCATGCTCTTCTATCAAAAGACTCTCTAAGGCAGTGAGAGTGACCCTTAACCAGATAACCCCTGACTCCCAAGTTTAGAGTATAACCCAGAGCAAGTGACTATAAATAAAAACACTTCTTTCAGGGCTTCCCTGGTGGCGCAGTGGTTGAGAGCCCGCCTGCCGATGCAGGGGACGCGGGCTCGTGCCCCGGTCCGGGAGGATCCCACATGCCGCGGAGCCGCTGGGCCCGTGAGCCATGGTCGCTGGGCCTGTGCGTCCGGAGCCTGTGGTCCACAAAGGGAGAGAGGCCACAACAGTGAGAGGCCCGCGTACCGCAAAAAAAAAAAAAAAAAAAAAAAAAAACTTCTTTCAGTCTTCTCTTCCTTCTTTAAAATTTGTTCACATTTTACATTTTACTATAGTTTACTTCAAAATATATTTCCCTAAATGCTTCTAGTAAAATTTACACTCCAGCAAGATATACCATGTTTATCCTTTACTTTCACTTGTCCTCAGCCCAGTGTTCATGTCCCTTGGAGTCACTGCATCATTCCCTTTCATTCCTGTACAACCCCATGTGATACGAACTATTATATGGACTGACAGATTTGGAAACTGAGGTTGAGTGGCTACGCAGATCGCCCAAGGTAACTGGTTGAACTGGGATTCAGATCCTGGTCCATCGGGCTCTAAATCCTTATCCTGTAATCGTCATGTAAGTAAGTAGGGGCTTCCCACCACCCAGTGATGAAACTTGTTGCGAAGGGATCTTGGCCACACAGGAAAATGAGCAAGGAGGGGGCATGATGAAGGAAGCCCTCTCCTAGGTGAGGAGATGGCGCTTTGGAGACTGTGGCTCATTGACATCAGGAGTTACCACCGAATCAACCTAGCAAGATGCTGGGAGGCTGGAGAGATGCTTCAACAAATAGCATGGGGCTAGCTTGGGACTGGCTTGGGAATCCTTCTCATATTGCCCTGGCCTCAAGGGCAGAGAGCCAGGATGAGACAGAAGTGGAGAGAGCCCCTCACCCCTGGTCAGTGACCCTGAAAAGGGAAAGCTACTTTGTGAGCTGCAGTCAGTCATGAGCGCCGATTTCAGCCTGAAGTCCAGGGGTCCCCAGGAGAACTGAGGCCAAGGTGGCCCAGACCCAAGAAAAGAAAGACACGGACACTGTCTCAATCCACGTGTTCTCCAGAAGAGAGAAAGAGGGACCCCCTACTAGAAGGACACACAAGTGCCGTGTATAATCCTGGAGATGTTGAGCGTGGAGGAGAGTGATATAGGAGATTCCCGATAAGGAGGTAATGATCTAGGCCTGGGCACCCACTCCCTGCTGGAGACACCAGCTTGGTCTCAGCTTCAGGAGTCCTCCAGCCTCCATCATGTAAATTCAGCACTTCTCCCTGCTTGGGGCAGGGATGTGACTTCTTGGTGGACTCATCTGGCCTATCTCCCCCGTAACTAGGAGCTCCCCAATGGAAGGGTGTTGCAGGCCCCTTCTCCTGCGCTCCTGATTCCTACAGCAGGACCCCCTACCCACTAGGCACTTATTCCACAGGATGGACACTTTCCACGTCACCTGAGGACTGTTCCTACCACACAGTCTGAGGGGCTGGTGTTCATATGGGTCACAGATAGCTCAACCGTGTCAGCGGTCCAGAGTTAGCCACTGTCTGGCCAAGGAGATAAGGAGGCAAGGTGAGGAGAAGGAGGCCTTGGCCAATGGAGATGAGAAGACACAGCTATGTCTCCCTGCGGGAGTCTGGTGGTCCTCGTGACAGTCAGTGGGCACATCTGCCTCCTCACTGGTCTGCAGTGGAGGAGGCCAATTCCGGTGCCAGCCCCAACTTGCTGTGTGATCCTGGGAGAGTCAGTTAAACTCTCTGAGCCTCATCTTTCCTTCCACACTATAGTGAGGTGAATCCTGCATTTGGGAGAATGAACTGAAGTCAATCACTCTGGCTCCCTGGAAGAAAAGAAGATGGAGGGAGACACAAACTGTTAGGTGTCTCTATATCCCAGATAGGATCCAGCACAGAGGTGATATTTGAGGTCGCCAAACCTGGTGTGGGTGCCCAGGCTCATCAGCAGGGGGAGCCTGGCCTCTGTTTTGGTCCTTGAGCTGCCCTGGCTGGGAGGGGCTGGGGGTTGGGAAAGACAGGTGTTGCTCCAGGCAAGGTACGTCCTTTGCAGCCCAGAAAAAGCACCTGGTGCCCAGAGGTCTGAAATGGCTGATGGAGTTTGTTTCAAGCCGTCATCTGACTTCTTCTGGGCGTGTCCGTTTGGAAGTAGCTGAGGGCAGAGAAGCCTGTGACTGGCAGAGTGGGGGATTCCCTGTGTGCCTCTGGGCTTTGTCCTGAGCTGTGGGAAGGGGCTTCTCTGGTCAGCTCATCTCAGGCTCCAGGCGGTGGCCAGGCGGGACATTTCCTATGCTTGGAGAGGGAGCTACTGGTGCTGCGGAAGAGTCCAGAACCACTCACCTCCTTGTCCAGCCCAGAAAGGAGTTATTCTGTAGGCCCTGCTAGAGGCTGGACCCACTCGGCCAGCCTCTGGAGACAGTCCTTGGAGGCAGCCCAGCCCCTGATCTCTGCAGCAACCCCCCACCCTCTGCTCCTCCCTGCTCTCCAAGTCAGCGTGGGCCCAGGACAGAGGAAGTCTCCCTTGCTTCTCTGGCCAGAGGAAAGGAGCCAAGGGGTTGCAAAACAACCCTCAGGTTCTTGGACAAGAAGGCAAAACAAAATAAAACACAAAACAGAAAGCTCAGTCAGATCACTGTCTTACCCAGAGACAAATCATTGATCAAGTCAAGTCAGCCAGCCTGGCCTCTGTCACCTGCTGAGCCCCAGAAATGGACCTGCCCAGGTGGGTGGTCTGATGGGGGCGGGGGGGTGGAGCATAGCCTCTACCCTGGAGCTCCTGGCCTGAGGGACAGATACTGTCCTCCTCTCTGGAAACCACAGGAGAGAACAGCTTGCAGAATGATATTCCACCAAGGATAAATCAGGCTGTTTCCAGAGGGGCCTGTGGCCATGCAGGGCAGAGAAGACGAATTTTAACCACAAGGTAGACAAATTGCTGAGTCCCTTCCCACGGCCCAGTCAGCAGTTCTCTTCTAGCTTCCTGACCCCCCAGGGTATCCCCTTTTAAACACTTATGGAAGGGCCACCGGGGCCCATCCTTTCCAAGTTGACGAGGGTATAGCCAAGGAGCTTGCAGAGCAGGATGGGTGCTGGACAATCCCCACGCAGTGACAAGCCCTGAAGGAGTCTCTGCCTAGGGAGAGGTGTCGAGCCTGCCCTCCCAGAGCCCGAAGGAAGTGACATTCACACTGAGTCATAAGGAGGCGGAAAAATAATCTAGGTAGAGCATGGCCCACTGCAATTCCCGCCCTGAAGGGTCCCGGGGCCAGTGGCCAGGCAGGCACACACAGCTGGCAGTGATAACTCAGGGAAGACCACAAAGCACTTTAGTTCACTGAGTTATTTCACATACCTTTATTCTGTGAGGTAGATCAGAAAATGAAGTTCAGAGAAGTTAAATAACTAACCCCAGGACACACAGCAAGGAGCTCTGATTCCACATTCCAAGCCTTAACTAGTTCTTTAGGTAGCCTCTGTCCCACCACCACTCCAACTCCCAGAGGCAGACCCTTGTTGAAAACAACAGGGCCTGTCTTAGCTTGACAGGTCTAGAACTTGGTCTTTTGTTTTTTTCAGGTCACCAGAGGTGGTTCACATCTGGAGGCTCAGCTCATGCCAACCAAACACACCGGAGGTGGATGGGCAAACAGAAAACCAATATGTTCATTTACAGGGAGTGTGGGTTTGTCATTAAGGCTGGTGCTGGGAATTTGCTGGAGCCATCCATTCCCCCCTGGTGATGCCCACAAATGCAGAGCCTGAGCAAAGGGAGCCAGCCCGTCTTGAAGGACTTCTCACCCATCAGAACAGGTGAGAGAGATGCAGGACGTTCCGGGAAGCGTGAGGAAAGGTGGCTCTGGAACGACCTGAACTGGAATCTCAGCTCTACCAGTCTCTGTGTGTCCCTGGCAGGTTATTTAAGCCTCAGCTTCTTCATCTGCTAGATGGAGATCATCATAGAACAACCCAGAATTGCTGGGAGAAGCGACAGAGATGATATGTGTATGATGATGCAAAATAAAAGTTATTTATTAATTGTTATTCAGGGTGGCTGGCGACTTCCCTGTCCCTGCAGAAGGTATATTCACAACAGTTTCCCTTTAGAAGCAGATGGTCCTCACCCCAGTCAGTGCTGGATCCACTCAAAGTCTTGCTCTCTCACCGAGCCCTTCTTTTACAGTGTCTCTTCAGTTAGGAGGCTGAGCAAGTTGCTGGGTTACAACTTTATCTCGTGGCCCTCTTCTCCTGAGGATGCCAACCACGCCGCTTGATGGAAACATTCTCTATTCTTTGAGATCTGAAGACACTGTAGTTCACTTCCCTCAACCTACGTCCTCCCTTACAGGGTCATTATCCAAGAAGACAGGCTTCCAAGCCCAAGCCCTGGTTGATGCTACCTTGTGTGAGCTTCCCCTTGTGGGACCCGTTTCCTCACCTGTCAGTTGGGGCACACATCCCAACAGAGTTGTCAGGGGGACTAAACTTGAAATGTACGTGACACCTTGTCCAGCATGTGGGGGATCTTAATAAATGGTAACTGCTTTGTCATTTTGATAGTGATGCGGGTTTTACAAGCTTCAAGTTCAGAGATCTTGTCTAGGTAACCATGGTGTAACTGGAGTGTACTAATGACAAGACCTTACAAGTGAATTGCTGTTAGAGCCCATGGGTGGAAAAGGTGAACTTCACAAAAAGGATGATAGGGGAGGTTTCCTGTGGGCATTTGAACCAGGTCTGCTCAGGCCCCTCCCCTCATATGTCCTCCCCACATCAGTATCCAGGATCCTGCTCATCCCCCTTTCAGAGCATCCACTCGGCACACAGTGGGATCTGAGGAAAGGGGACAGGGTGGAGGGCGCCCTGCAGAGTGGTCCGCTCCCTGACCACCACCCCACCCCAGAGTGTTTCTAGCCTGGAGACCTGAGGGCTCTCCAGGAGTCTGGAGATTTGGGGTCAGGTGGGTGGAAAAGAGGCTTGGGCAGGGAGACTGAGGCCTTTCTGAAGAGCTTTTCTTCTCCCCGATGGCCCCCTCCCTGCCTCTACCCCCACTCCACACTTTCTGTACACAAACCCCTGGGGGAGGCAGGCGGTCCCAAAACAGGTCTTCTCAGGGACACCGATTTAGGCACGCCCTGCACGAAAGCATACTCACGCCTGCTCTCCATCCTGCTGTGGTTTGGAGCCTGTGGGGGGATGGATCAGATTGGACAATGATGGCCCCTGTGCTTGGGTAGCACTCATCTGACAAGAGCAGTCCTGTGGGTCAGGCAGAGCAGATGTTTGGGGTGGGGGGAGTTGTTTGGGTTTTGTCTCATTTCAGAAACTTTTATTAATAGTCCCTAAACCACAAGAGTCAAAAGGGGTTTTTTTTTAAAGTACTAAATGTATAATGACATATCTTGAGCATTTAATTAAAATTCTACCAGATTCTAGACCGCGTTCAACCATCTCAACTTCCTAACGTTGTGAGTTTTACTGCCTTCTTCGTTTTCACAGGTGCAGTGCTCTTGCTTGGGGGAAGGGCAGTCTATACTGTGGTATAGACTCTGTACTTGAACGTTTGGGTAACACAAAGATTTGCCCTGGGACTTCCCTGGTGGTCCAGTGATAAAGAATCCGCCTTACAATGCAGGGGACGCGGGGTCGATCCCTTGTCGGGGAACTAAGATCCCACATGCCACAGGGCAACTAAGCCCGCGTGCCACAACTACTGAGCTTGGAGCCTCAACTAGAGAGCGCAAACTACAGAGCCCACGCACCCTGGAGCCCGCGCCACAACTAGAGAGGTGCCTGAGCACCGCAACGAAGAGCCCACGTGCCGCAACTAACTAAAATAATAAACTAAAATAACTAACTAAAAATAATAAATAAATCTTTAAAATAAAAAAAAATAGATTTGCCCTATACCAGCCTCCACATGGAGGCAACTGTCTTCCAACCCAAAGTCAATACAAATGAAGGAATTGGAATTTAAGCTTAGTGTTAAAATGATGGCCTTATTCAGATACTAAAGTCTCACATCATTGATCAAAAGCTTTCATTACACTGCAGCAGCCCTTCATTGATGCTGGGAATGCAGAGAGGCAGAAAAGTGTGGTTAGAGCCACACTCCTAGGTCCAAATCCTGGGTAGGAGAGTGACTTGGGTCAGTTACCTAACCTCTCTGTGTCGGATTTATCATCTGTAAAATGGGGAGCAGGTTTTTTTATTCTAATTTTAAATTTTTATTGAGGTATAATTGACATATAACATTTTAGTTTTAGGTACACAACATAATGATTTGGTATTTGTATAGACTGTGAAATGATTACCACATCCATCACCATACATAGTTCCAAAAAATTTTTTTCTTGTGATGGGAACACTTAAGATCTACTCTCTCAGCAATTTTCAAATATGCAGTGCAGTGTTATTAACTGTAGTCTCCATGCTGCACATTAATCCCCATGACTTATTAATTTTATAAACTTTGACCCCCTCCACCCACTTCGCCCCCCACCCCCAGCCTCTGACAACCACCAACCGGTTCTCTGTGTCTTTGAGCTTGGTTCTTTGTTCTTGTTTTTGTTTTTTTAGATTCCACAAATAATTGAGATCACACAGAGGCAGATGTTTTTATTCCCATTTTATAGATCAGGAGATTTGGGCCCAAAGGGAAGGGACCATATCCCTCACTCTAAAGTCATGTGGAGAATGGGACTCAGCTGTCTCCCAAGGCAGGCACAGTCTCTGCTGGCTTCTGATGAGCCGGATGGCCAAGGAAGGCCGCTTGACTGACATGTGGCTCAGCTTAGCTGCCCAGTGAGACATGCCAAGCCCTAGTGCTCCAGAGGGCAGGTAGGTGGCCAGCCCTCCCCGACCCAGGCCCCGACACTGGGACAGGGCTCAGCCTCGAGAAGAGCTGACAGAAACCTGGGTTCCCCCTTGGCCTGGAACAGAAGGGGTTTGAAGGCTCTTGGGAAGGGACCTTCACCCTGAGAATCCCTGTGAGTTTGAGTTTTCCTTGTTTCACTGTCCCTCTGTTTTTTTGTTTTTCTCCAGGGCTGACAAGAAGGGGGAGAAGCTGATACAAATTTCTGAGCTGGGGATGTGGAAGGGGACCTGGGCTGGACTCCAATGCATATCAATATTAATTCTGTGTACCAGGGCTTCCCTGGTGGCGCAGTGGTTGAGAGTCTGCCTGCCGATGCAGGGGACACGGGTTCGTGCCCCGGTCCGGGAAGATCCCACATGCCGCGGAGTGGCTGGACCCGTGAGCCATGGTCGCTGAGCCTGCGCGTCCGGAGCCTGTGCTCCACAACGGGAGAGGCCACAACAGCTAGAGGTCCGCGTACAGCAAAAAAAAAAAAAAAAAAAAAATTCTGTGTACCAATTTAACAGGTCTGCCCTAGCTGGGGCCTTGAAGATTGTCATGGTCGAGAACACTTGGTTGCCCCATCTCTCTGTCTCTGCCCCGTTTCTTATGTCTGTCTTTGTCTCTTCTCATATATATAAATACACATATATGTGTATCTATACATATATACATGTGTGTGTGTGTGTGTGTGTGTGTATATATATATATATATATACACACACACACACACACACACACACACACATATGTATATACATATATATAATGTTTTTCTCTGTCTCTGGCTCTAACCACTAATCTGACTTGAAGGATCACAAGGTGGATGGGACAAGAGTCTTCTTATACATTCACTACCGGAATGGTCCTTGAACCATTGGATGTGGGTCAGGTTTTCAAATAAACTCCCACTTCTCACCCCTAGGGAGTCAGTCCACACTGAGCTTGGATCTGACAGTTTCCATATTTCCTCCTTTGACCAAACTTGCATCCTGTGTGCTGCAGTTTGGACACTCACTTTAGTGTCCTAGGGGAATAGTGATAAGACAGAGATCAGATCCTGGCCCTGCCTGCTGGGTAGTGAAATTTGGTGCTTTATAAGCCTTGCCAGGAGGAGGAAAGAAAGCATCAGAGGCATGTCAGGGAGTGTGGCAGGATGCTGTCATGACCCTGTGTGAGATTCCAGTCAAGTGCTGGGTATATTTATAGAGACACACACAGAGACACACACGCATGGGAAAGTATTGTTTGTTTCCTGGAAACGTGTGCCCGTTCTCACATTCTTACCCAATTTCCCAGGTCGTGTCATCCTGAAACAGGGAAAAATATGTCCTTTTCTCCCTGGCATCCACCTGAGACATGAAGTGGGATCTTTGGAAAACAGATCTGAGCCCTTCTCTCCCCTTTGGAAGATTGCAGGGATTTCCCCTTGTCCTCAGGGTAAGCTTTTTCCTGCACGCCTGACTGCCCAGCTAACTACTCCAGCTCCTCTCCTGCCTCCCAGGCCTGCCTGAACTCCTCCCAAAGCAAAGCACTCTACGTCCAGTCCTATGAGTGTCCCAGACTCCATTATACTTCCCTCCTTGGCGCATGCTGTTCCCCCAGCCAGGAGAGCTTTTCCACCCCCTATTCTTCTGGCAGAGTCATACTTGGTATCCAGATCCAGCCCACACATCACCTCCTCTGGGGTGTCTTTTCTCACCTGTCCCCAGTGGGCACAGTTACCCATTCCTCTGAGGGCTTAAGACTCTGCCCTCTTATCTCACTGTTGTATTTGTATTCATATCTGTCTCTTCCTCCAAACTATATGCTTTCCAAGGTCAAGAACTGTCTCTTACTCATTTCTGCCTCCCCAGCATCTAGGCCAGTGCCTGCTGCAGAGTAGATGTGCAATGGAGAGCTGTTGAATGAATGGATGAGATGTTTACATTGTAGCTGCTAAGAGCTCAGGGTCTGCTTTTGGTGGAAGGTTGGATTTAAATACCAGCTCCACCACTTGGTAGCCACAGGATTTTTCAAGTCGCTTAGACTCTCTGCAGTTTCCTAATCTGTAAGGTAGAATATAACAATAGAACCTCATTTATATGATTACTGTGAAATTTTAATGATATTGCATACAAGGGATTTCCTATAGTACCTGGCATAGGCACATACTTTTTTTCTCACAACCCATGTTTTGTCTATCAGCAAATCCTGCGGGCTCTTCCTTTAAAACATCCAGCCACTTCTTACCTTTTGACTTACCTTTCGAGCCGAATTCAAACTACCATCATTTCCCACAGACATATTTTGGTGGCCTCTTCCCTGGTCTCCCTGCCTCCATCCTTGTCCCACTTATCTATTTTCAACACAGCTGCCAGAGGCGATCCCTTAAAAATATAAGTCAAATCAGGTCACTCCTCTGCCACAATTCCCCTCTGGCTTCCCTACCTCACTGAGAGTAAAAGCCCAAGTCCCCACTGTGGCCAACAAGGTTGCTGCTACCTCTGATTCGAGCTCCTCACTTTCCCCCTTGCTTTCCCAGCTTCAGCCACACTGGCCAACGTGCTATAACTCAAACCTGCCACATACCACCCTGCCCCAGTGCCTTTGCACTTTCCTTTTCCTTGGCCTGAAATTCTATTTCTCCAGAAAGCCTCATGCCTCCCTGGTTTACTTAAAGTCTTCATTCAAAAGTCACCCTCTCCAGGAGACCTCCACTAGCCAGTCTATCTAAATTTTCAACATTATGCTTGCTGTTGACTCTTTCTATCCCGCTTCCCTCTTTATTAGCCTTTATCATTAATAGAAATATATTTTTTATTATCTGTTCACCATCTGTTGCCTCCAGTAGAATATAAGCTCTAAGAGGGCAGAGATTTTGTCTGTTTTGCTCACTGCTGTACCGCCAGCATCTAGAACTATGTCTGGCACAAAGTATGTGCTCAGTAAGTACTTTGTTGAATAAATAGATCATTCCAAGAAGTTTTGCTATGCTATTTCCCTTGTGTTGCAAGAGCTGGGTGCCCTGAGACTGCAAAGATGAGAATTTAGATTGCTGTAAAATACTGGGACGGCAACATCTGGGCTGAGCTTGGGCCACTGCTCACTGGCCTTGGGCAGTTAGGACTGACACAGGAGGCAGAACCCCAAAACATGCTTCTGTCCTCAGACTGGATTTCCACCTTTTTCAGCCCAACCCAGGTGTGCCCTGCCCAGTAGAGGGTTTGGCTGGGAACTCCAAGCTCCTCCTTTTCTCTGGAGAGACAGGGATGGCTTCTAGGCCTCAGGAAGAAGGAGTGGCATGAGAAGATGCCCCATAGCTTGAGGGCTGGGTGACACTGCTGAAGCTGCCTTTTGTCCAGTTTTCTTGGGGTTCCCACAGGAACTTCCTCAGGGAAAAAAATCAGTGCCATCCTTCTTGGACTTGGTTTCCCAAGAAAGCAACACCCCTCAGAGTGGGTCCATGGCATCACCTTTCTGGGCCTGGCCCCAGACCTGCTATCAGACTCTCCAAGGTTGGACCTAGGCATCTGCAAGCTGCAGGTCTACCAAGAAATTCTTCTTTATACTCAAATGAGAGCCACCCATCAGAGAGTGACCTCCTCGGGGTGGGATTGTGGCCTTCTCACAACCCAGCCACTTGGTCTCAAATTTCACCCCCTCCCCTGCTTTATTTTCCTCCTTAGCACTTACCACAGTGCAATCCAACATAGAATGTACATAGTCCACTTATTTATCCTGTTTATTATCTGACCTCCACCACCCCCTTGCCCACACCAGGAATGGACTTTTTTCTGTTTTATTCATTGTTGTATCCCCAATGTGTAGAAAAACACCTGACACATAGTAAGTGCTTCATAAATAGTTGCTGAATGAGTAAATCCTTATCCAAAGCCCTCCATGATAAGAGCTTGTTAGTGAGGGAGGGGAGGGCAGAGATAGTAATCCTCTTACAGTAAGATTACCCCTGCCCTCAGGAGACTCCCAGAGGCCACAGGCAGAGCCAGCCCTGAGAATTCCACCTGAGCTGCCTATGCACATTTCACCTGCTGACCTAAATGTTGGATCACTTTGCACAGAGTAGGGATACATTGTGATGGGGCCTAAGACACGCAGCACCTTTTCCTCCCTCCCAAGACCTCCTCCCTTTTGCCTTTATAATTCCCACCCATACTATGGGCCCCTTTCCACCCAGCAGGCCCTCCCTTCTCCTCCTCCTCTGAGCTCTAAGGAGCACCAGGGGCCACTCCCATAATCTGAGCCCTCAGTGGCCAGGTGGGGTGCTGCACTGTCAGTGGGCCCTACACAGACATCCTTCTTTCCTCCCTAAGTAGACTCTGAGTTTGCTGACAGTACAGACTCTGTCTTATTTACCTTGATCTGCCAGTATCTAGAGCATAGTAGGTGCCCAATGAGTCATGAGTCTGTGGCTGTATGAAAGAAAAGTACATGGAATGCAGTTATATTCAGGGCTTGGCATATGCTAGGGCCTAGAGGGGACTGAACAGTGGAGTTTTCTTTTTTTTTTTTTAAATGTTGAGCCTTCTTTTAATTTATTTATTTTTATTTTTGGCTGTGTTGGGTCTTCGCTTCTGTGCGAGGGCTTTCTCTAGTTGTGGCAAGCAGGGGCCACTGTTCAGCGCGATGCGCGGGCCTCTCACGGTCGTGGCCTCTCTTGTTGTGGAGCACAGGCTCCAGACGCGCAGGCTCGGTAGTTGTGGCTCACGGGCCTAGTTGCTCCGCAGCATGTGGGATCTTCCCAGACCAGGGCTCGAACCCGTGTCCCCTGCATTAGCAGGCAGATTCTCAACCACTGCGCCACCAGGGAAGCCCTGTGGAGTTTTCTTTACTGTGAAGCTCTATCATACAGGGATTAACTATGGACGAGGGACTATACAGCAACATGCCTTGATGTTGGAACTAAATTGCTCACCTATTTCCTCTTACTACTACCTCCAGGAATAATAGCTCACATTTCTGCACGGTTTACTGTGTGCTAAGTGCTATTCTAAGCGTTCCACAGGGATTATCTCATTTAATTCTCATAACATTTCACGATAGAGACCATTACTATACAGGATCAGAGCTATTCTGGGGATAAAGGCTGTGAAGTGTTGGTGGGGAAGCCAAGCATGTGTGCTGAGAGGTCAATGAAGAGATCAGGAAGAGAGACTTCATCAGTGTGGAAACCCCAGGTACACATGAGGTAGCATGAGTTTTTCAGAGCAGAGAGACTCAGTTGCACCTCTGTCATGTCTTCAGTCTTGATACCACCAAGTCTCAGGAATGTCATTCAGAATTTCCCAGCCTCTAGAAGTTTAACCTTCAAAAATCCAACCTAGGAATCAAGGGTCCAGGCTTTGTGAACATTTGTCTGATATGCTGGCCATTTTTGATCCATTCAACCGGCTTTCTTCCCATTTGAATTAGGAGTGAAATAAGTATGAAATCACCCTTCCCCGTTCTTGTTTCTACTTGCTTCCCACAGAAGTCTTCCTAAGAAAGCATCCTGCCCTCTTTAGCTCCCACCAAACAGGGAGCCCCTCTAGGGCAGGGCCATGTCAATCCAACTCCGTGGAACCTCTCTGCCCCTCCCTGCCCCACCAATCCCAGGACTAGGAACCTCTCTTGATCCTCTGCCACTAATGGTGAGCCCTCAGCTCCACCCCCAAGCACCTCCCTCTGTCCTGAGAATATGCTCTCCAGGCTCCCAGCTGTGAGTGACACATCGGATACAGGGGCACGATGCTACTGGGTAGAAAGAAGATGGGAAGGCAAGGAATGGTGACAGGGTGTGAGAAAGTGACAGAGAGCAGAGGAAACTGGAGAAGGCAGCAAGTCCATTCCTCTCCCTCCCAGCTTGGAGGCTGGGTTATTAGACAAGGTCTGTAAACCCCTGAGTGGTCTCTGGTGCTGTGTTTGAACCATGACTTTCTACTCCCCACATAGACCTTGACTATCTGTTCCAGTCATTCCAAGGCTCTGGGGGAGAGACTGGAACTTGTCCCTCCCTCTCAGGGTACTCTAGAGCCAGGACTCAGGGCTCATAGGTTAATGGCAGTGTTCTGCTGAAATATGGTTAGTGTGACCTTTGCAACATGCTTATGTCCCTGTTTTCCAACCGTTCATAACAATGACAAATATTGCTGTGTTTCCCCCCTGAAAATAAACAGAGATTCAGATGTCCAGGGAGACACCAGAACGGGCTCAAAAGAAATCTGTGTTTAAACCCTACAGAAATTCATCCACTCACCCCCCCTCCCCCACGTCTTGGGTCTCCCAGGAAGGCTCTGTAAAAGGGCAGTGGAAAGACCCCGCGTACTCACGGCTGGAGGTGGCTGAGAAGAGGCGGAGCGGAGGAGAATGAGGTCAGAGCTATACAAACACGCACCTGGGTGGTCTGTCCCCACTATAGTGTGTCTCCCATGCCACTCTCCATGTCTCCCGCCCTCTCATACCTTTCACTCCAATAATCTCTCTTCCCTCTGCATCGCAGAGGGGTGACTGAAGGATCTGCCATCTGCTGCCTCCCCCGATGCCCAGGTCCCCGTGCCAGGGTAATCTAAACAACTTGGGTAACTGAGATAAGATTCTTGCTGCCATTAAACATTGACAGGTCACAGCATGGTACTCGGTTGCAGTGAAACTCCCTGGCTAGTCTGCAGGGATACAGGGAGACCACAGCAGTGGGCCATTAAAAATGGATGGAAACCAACCCACTGAAGAAAGAGCTGTGTCTCTCAAAGTGGCAGTTCTCCTGTTGGCCAGAGGGAGGGACCAGGAGGACTTAGCAAAAGCCAGCCGGGCTCAAACTGAGCAGTTTTCAGAGTCGCAACTACTCCTACCCTTCGCGTTCTGTCAGTTGGACAGAAAGAATGTGGGCTCTAGGGTCAGGCAGACTTGAATTTAAGTCTCAGTTTGACCCCCTAGTGTGGCTTAAGCACCCTGAGTTTTAACCTGTTCATCTATAAAATGCGCTTAATACTTACTCTAAAGATTGTTATAAGGGTGAAATGAAATAGCATATAGAAAATATCTAGCACAGAGTTTGGCCAGAAGAGGTCATTACTAAAGGTTAATCCTCCTTCCCCTTCCTCCTGGAGGTAGGTGAGTTTCTTCCCAGGTAAGAAGTCTCCCAGGGACACCCTCTCTGGCCTGGTGGGATATTTTCCCTGACCGAGAAACCCTGGTCTCATCACAGTTTGCTTGTCTGTCTTACCCCACCAGTCTGGAAGCATCTTGTAAACAGCTCTCTAAGGCACCACTGATTTTCCAGTACCCAGCTCAATGTCTGGCATGTAATTGTTGTTTGGAGAACTTCATTTCATAATAGCAGAGAAATAGATTAGAAGGCTTCTTAAGTAAGGTCCTTTCTCATAATAACAGTATTTATTGAGCCCCACGTGTTATGTACCCATTACCTCATTAGTCACAAACAATCCTATATGATAGAAACTCTTGTAATTCCCACTTTACAGATGAGGAAGTTGAGGCACAGAGAATATTAGGTTACTTGCTCAAGCTAAGGTTTGAACCCAAGCAGTTTGACACAGCAGCCTGAACCCTGACCCCTCCTTACACAGTTCTGACTCTATTAGAGAACACCGCCCTGGGGAGCTTGTTGGGTGAAGAGGAACCCTTGTTACAATGATTGACCCCAGGGAAATTTCTCTGGACCTTTGGAGGGAGATTCAAAACCCCTCTCCATCCCAGTTCTAGGTCTGCTTGATAAGCCAGGAATAACGCTATCCTGTTGCCTTCCAGAACCTTCTGCTCCCTGGGGCAGCAGGGAATTTATTTGGCCAGGGATTCACACCTCAGAGGCTCATCTGCCTCAGCAACTAGGGGTAGCTCACTGATGGCAGTGCCAGCCAGCTTTCAGACAGGAAGCTCCTGGGTGTACTTTCCCTCTGCCACACCTGTGAGAGGTGAGAAGGGCTGGGAGGGACAGTCTGCAGAGCTGGAACCATGAGACCTTTATCCTCTAAAGTAAAGGGACTCCCCCGTTCCCTCTCATCAGGGCTTGGCCCCGCTCGGTTTTCTGGGCTCCTCCTGCAAGCAGCTGCCTTTTTGAATGCCCAGTGGATCCCAAATTAGCTTGATTCATAAGAGGAAAATACACAAAACCCCTCTACAGCCAGAGAGTGAGCTGTCTATGAAGACTTACGTGTTAGAAATAAAGTTTTACCCTAAGAAGCCATCTGGCTGTGTGCCCTCTCCCAAATCTACGCTTCCATTCAGTATACTTGTTACTCTATGCTGTGGGGGAACAAAGAGGTACCGGCTGTGGATCAAGAGGGAATGAGCTTAAGTTCTCATGATGCTGAGAAGGGGGCAGAAGCAAAGAAGACAAGCACAGAAACCATGGAAAAAAAACTTGTGGGTATTTCCCACACCCGCAAGCAACAGGTGCTGCTCTCTGTGGTACAATTTGGGTAAGTAAGCCCTGAGGACACAGTGGGATGCACTCAGCTGCCCAAGGAGGGGAGGCTTGATGTGATGTCTGAGGAAGGCATCTGCCTTGTGGGGATGGCTGCTGGTGGTGACCTGGGCTCTGTGCGGTGGTAGGTAGAAGTAACGGCGCGCACAGTCGCACTGTTTACAGCGCACCTTCACAGCCACATCTCACCTGATCCTGATGACCACTCTGTAAGCAGGCTCCCCCACCCCCACTTCTCAGATGAGGAAACTGAGGCTCAGAGATGTTCCTGAGTGGCCGGGAACTCAAGTGGCTTCTGACTCAAGCTCTTTCCCTTACGTGGCAGTTTGCCTGGGGAAGTTGTGCAAAATCTCACGGAGCAGGAAACCTTGACTTCTACAGAGGCAGCTTCCTCCCAACCTTGGGCAAGGCCCACTGCAGATGCAGAGTCATAGTGGTAAAAAGTGAGTGTGCAGGGGGGCCACACGGATGAGGGCTGCTGCCTGGACAGCAGCAGGAGCAGCCAGGGGTACACAGGGGCAGCGCTGGGACCAGGCTGCCCACCCAGGGTGGGTGTGGCTCAATGCCCCAGAGAGAGGGGTGGGGCTATGGCTGGCCTAGGGGCTGCTGCCCTGTGCCCAGGAGTGGGGGCCTAGCCCGAGGGAAGCCTGACTGAGCCCAGGTCTTTTGTGGCCAGAGGTAAGGGTAAGATAAACAAGTGTCTTATTTTTAAACCAAAGAGAGGACAGGGGTTCTTTGTTTCCACAAGTCAGCAGGAGAGGAAATGAGTTATGTGTGGGTGTTGGGGGCAGGGGGATGGGGGATGGTTTAGAGCTCTAGCTGTGAGGAAGTGGAACTAGTTACCAAAGGACTTCCCTGTTAGCCAGAACACTTGCTCTCCTCCTGGGAGGAATGGAGCAGTAGGGGCTAGAGGCTTGCAGAGGTTTCTCCCACCCCTGGGAACCTAGAGCAAAACCAGTCAGCACAATGTCACCCTGAGGAGATGGGGGTGATCTTGGGCTTTCTGTGATGGGAACAGCAGGAATCCTTGAGTCTGAGCAGTGCCAGGACTTGGTTCCCCTCCTTCACTCCTTCTGCCCTCCTCTCTTTCTCAACCTCCCAGAGGATGGAGACTGCTTCCCCAAATTCTACTGGGGCCACCTCCTTCTGGTCCCACCACTAAGATAGACAAAAGGGAACTAGCTTTTATTGAGCTCCAACTGCATGCCCTGTCCTGGGCTTGGCACTGCAGTCATGAAATGAAATGAAAAAGGACATATTTTCCTCCCTGAGGGGAAAAGGAGAATTACTAAATTAAAGGAAAGCCAGCAACAGAGCTGTAAGCAAAGGTGGTGGGGCGGGGGGGTGGGGGGTGGGGGTAGGCATAGGAGCTGAGGCTGAGACAGTTTTCAGTTTTTCCACAAACTTTTTATTCCCTTAACTTTCACAAAAAGGGAAGCCAGCCGGAAAGGATTCTCCCCATTTTAGTGATAAGAAGTTTGAGGCCCCAGTAAGGGCGTAGCCAGGACAGAAACACCTATCTTGTGCTTCTGTGCTCGCTGCCCTTTCTTCGAGGCCAGGTTGGGATCAGGATGGAGGAGGAAGTGGTGGAGGTGATGAGGTACCAGAGGGAGAAGAAAACTGAGGGATAGGGGTCCCCCAAAGGCAACCCTGGAACACCTGATGATGCTGGCTAACTTTCCATGTGGTGTCCTGGAGAGGACTTCTACTACTGTCACTACTTCTAATAGTAATAACAGTTACTATTTACTGTTTACCTTGTGCCAAATACATAAATATTGTGGAAGGGATTAATGTACAAAATGCTTTAGAAGCGATCTCTTTTAACCCTCAGAAGAACCAATAAGATAAATACTTTTGTTTCTATTTTTCAGACAAGGAGATTAAGGTTCGGAGAGGTTGGGGACTTTCCTGAGACCTCATAGTGGGTGGCAGGGGCCACGCTCATACCCACTGTGCAGTACGGCCAAGGTGGGACACAAATGCTGCCCCATTATTTTTATTCCTCAACACCTTTGGCATCATCCAGCCCCAGAACGCTGGTCCCTGAAAAAGGAAGGCCTCTGTTCTGCATCCTCTTAAATTCTCAGGCTTAAAACCATTTTTACTCCCCACCACCATCACCCCTCCCCCACAAGCCTAGGCCTCAGGGGTGGGGAGATGTCTGCAGACAAGGCAAAGGGGCCACATCCTGGGCAGATCCCCTGACAAGGTAGGTCACTCTCTCTCCCCATGCCTGTGATTCCCACTCTTTGACTGGGCCCAGAGCTTGGTGTGAGGTAGGGTTTTCACCCAGACAATTCTCTACCAGGAGAACTAGAGAGAGGAAGTGGGTCTTAAGTAGGGTAGGGAGAGTGGGTGGGTGAGCACTGCGGGTGCAAAGGGACAGTTTGGGGGGCCCTGGGGACTTTCCCCTATGCCTGAACTCCTCCCCCAGACAGGGCAGCCAAGTGCCCCAACACCCCACAGGCTGTGAGCCTCTGGCTGGGTTTCTGACTCTTCCCATCCATGTCCTATTTCTCTCCCACCCTCTGCAGTATACCCCCTCTCCCTTCATCTTAGAATTTGTTTACTACCCATTGCTCCCCTCACCCATCCTTCCCTCCCAACTTCAGGTGAGACAAGGTAGGTAGGCCTGGGGAGGCGCACTCCAACAGGCTTTACCCCAGCACAGATGGACTCAGAAATGAGACAACCCCCCCTACACCCCCGCCCAATGGAGACTCCATGAAGAAGCCCGGTTGAAATGTGAGCCCTGAGCTTCTCTTGTTGCAATTTCTCTTTCTTTTCTGTTTCCTGGCCTCTACAGGGCGCTAGGCATCTTGAAACCCTCCTTTTTTAGGCTTCTTCCCCTTCAGCCCCTAGGGCCGACCCCTTTTTATTATGACTTGGCTAGGGCAGCGGTGAGAGGCAGCTTAACAGAAGGGAAGAGAGTCCCTTACAGCAGCGCCTCTAGTGAGACTTTCTGGGGGTCTCCGGAAGCACAAGTGCCAAGAGTCTTTCTGTTTGTTTAACAAGGAAAACAATGGAGAGATGTGATTGTCTTCAAGCATCCCCCAGCAAAGTTCCTCGTCTGTCTCCAAAGTAAAAATACACACCGTGGCTGTAACGTGAAATACGCATCCTTGACACCTTGAGACAAAATAGACTGCAAACACACTTGGGCGCCCAAAGATAAGATCGCCCAGAATACAAATACCTGCTACCACACGGGGACAGAAAGTGATCACGCACGCTAACCCCCTGTTGCACCCACGTTTCTACACATAGCGTAAGGACGAGGCTCGGAGGTGACAGCCCCGGCAGGGGTTAACCCCGCCCTCCCCTCCTCCTTTCCTCTCTGCCTCTCCTCCTCCCTCCCCGCCGGCGTCACTGGGTTCTGGTCGCGGGGCCGCCCCTCCCCGCCGGCCTCTGACGTGGCCCGCGGCGCGTCACTACCCGGCCGACGGGAAGCGCTGCCCTTATATGGGCTTAGACTCCGGAGGGGACCGCGGGGGCGGGAGGCAGGGCGACAGCTACCCGCTGCTCCAGGCCAGTCTCTCAACTTCCAAAAAGATTCCCAGGCCCGGGCAAAGGTGAACCAGTTTGGAGATAAGGATGTGGCTTTCTCATCTCCTCCAGAGAGCTGGAGAGCCCAGGTGGGCAGCCTTCCAAGACATTCTCTCCGGGCATCCTCCCTCTTTGTGTTTCTCTTGAAATGTTCAGAGCTAGATTGAAATGCAGATGACAATTGGCCTTTAATAGATTCACTCAAATGGTCCCCTAATGCTCTGGATCCCTAATGTCCAAGGTCAGAAGGCTGTGATGCAGAGGCCAGTGTGGAGTAGTGGAAAGGACAGCCTTGCCTCTGCTGGGCAAACTTAAACAAACCTTTTAGTCTCTCCCAGCCTCCTTTACCTTATCCGTGAAGTGTAGAAGATTCTTGCCTGATGGAGTGGTTGTGAGAATCAGATGGGTGTTCAACTTGTTCGTGTAAAGCCGCTTTGTAAGCTGTGAAGTGCTGTGCAAAATTACGGTGGTCACTTTGTACCCTGGAGGAGCCTTGTTCAGGTCCCTTTCTGAGGAAGGGAGCAGCAGAGGCCCAGATGCTGACTTGGCTTCCAGAGCCTGTCTCTGGGGCCTTGCCCAACCACTCTGGGAATGCCCTTGGCCCTGTGGAAAAGCTTAAGCTGTGTACACAAAGTCATCTGATGTCTGCGTCTGTGCTTCCAAGGCTGCAATGGGCTGTTTTGGGCCGCTTCTAATACACAAGTGGTGAGTATGCTTGAGATGGCCTTTCCAGTTAAACCAGGGAAGGAAACCAGCATTGCCAAAAGACAGCGGGTGAGCAGTTGTGTGAATACCTCATACAGTACTGGACTGTCTTCTGCCCCCTGCTAATAAGACCTCCAAATCCAGCTCAGAACTCCCAGCCCCAAAAAGCTATTTCATACTGGACACCAGTTAACTGCTGGTGCCTCCATTCCAACCCTCTTCATTAATTTTGAACTGTGTTTTCTCAGTGCTCATCTGCCCACATTTCTCTGTCTGCTGGCAGCTTTGCATGTGTGTCCTCTGTGTGTATGCTTCCTCCTCGTCCCCAACTTGGAGTTTCCTGAGGGCAGGAACAATTTCTCTCAAACTAGACTGGAGAGCCTCCACCCTCCACGCTTGAGGACAGGCACCAAGTCTCCTTCCTTTGATCACTATAAAACAAGGAGGACAAAAGGTGTTCAGCTCCTGGGGTCAAGTGACTGATTTATGACCCATATATAAATGGCGGTGAGGCATGGGAGGGTCAGACAAGGCGAATCTCTGCAGTATTCACCTCCCCCTCTTTCTCCGCTTCCTGTCTCAGTGATCCCCACAGAATCCACTCCCTGCCAGGGAGAACTGTGTTGAGTTGTTGAGAAGTAGATTGCACAGTGTGCCCTGGCAATCTACTTCTACTTTTTTCTAGTAGAGAAAGAAGTCTCCAAAGAAGAGTCCTGGTACATACCTCATGGGAAGAAGAGAAAGGCCTCCCCAGCTTTGGAGACCCCAACAGATGTGGAGCCCAAGACCCCAGGTAAAGGCCCAGGGAAGAAGGCAAGAATCAAAGAAGAGTTGGGGAAAGAAAGAACCTCTTCGCTGGGGAAAAAAGACCCAAGACAGACTCCTAAAAAGCCTGAGGCCAAGTTCTTCACTACTGCTAGTAAATCTGAGAAAAAAGCTCCCCGTACCCCCAAAGAGTGGCCCAAAAAACTCAAAGTACCCCAGTCAACCTAAAATCAGAGACTCAACCAGCAGGAAACTCATCAGAGCTATCCAAAGAGCTTGTAAAAAATACCTGGGTCCTGACCCCCATTGTAACTGCTGAGTGAAGCCTAGACTTAAATATTTTTTAAAACCTCCACAAGTAATTCCGATACATGTTCACGGGTGTAAGGACCAGTAGTGTGAAGTAATCCATTTATTTCAGTGCTCTTCTGTGTATTTACTAATGCAATAGAGGGAAAATACAGTTTCTTCTAATGTACTTTTTTTTTTTTAATTAGACGTATGGAGTTTTTTGTGTGTTTTTTTAATTAATTTATTTATTTTGGCTGCATTGGGTCTCCATTGCTGCACTTGTGCTTTCTCTAGTTGCGGCGAGCAGATGCTACTCTTCGTTGCAGTGCACGGGCTTCTCATTGTGGTGGCTTCTCTTGTTGCAGAGCACAGGCTCTAGGCACGTGGGCTTCAGTAGTTGTGGCACGTGGGCTCAGTAGTTGTGGCTCACGGGCTCTAAAGTGCAGGCTCAGCAGTTGTGGCGCACGTGATTAGCTGCTCTGCGGCATATGGGATCTTCCCAGACCAGGGCTCGAACCCACGTCCCCTGCATTGGCAGGCAGATTCTTAACGACTGCGCTACCAGGGAAGGTACCCTGCTAGGAGGCAGGTACCCTCCTTTTGGAGGTTGTTGTTCTCATTAAAGGTAAGGCACTTGAGGGTGATACCTAAGGCCATGTTCCCAATTGGTAAACTGTCAGCTGAGGTCCACTGCTCCTTAGGTGCTGGCTAAGATTGGTTCAAAGCTTCATTCTAGGGCTTCCCTGGTGGCGCATTGGTTGAGAGTCCACCTGCCGATGCAGGGGACACGGGTTCGTGCCCCGGTCCGGGAAGATCCCACATGCCATGGAGCGGCTGGGCCCGTGAGTCATGGCCACTGAACCTGCGCGTCCAGAGCCTGTGCTCCGCAACGGGAGAGGCCACAACAGTGAGAGGCCCGCATACCGCAAAAAAAAAAAAAAAAAAAAGCTCATTCTAAGAACTATGGGAAATCCAATGCCCCTCCTCAAAATATTCCAGATTCCTCTGGGAGTGGGGATGTCTCTAGCTTTGAGCTCCTATTTTTCTTAAGTCAAATCGGTTTAGGAATCATCTTGCCAATCTATAAGTGCTCTTGCTATGTGAGCAGTGGATTTCAGCCCTTTTCCTTTCAGATTCTTCCTGTTTTCTTTTGCAGAGTAAGTCAGCTCTTTCTAACCCCTACCCACACTTCTGTGCCTCTCTACAAATTCAGTGAGATGGGCCCAAAGCTTCTGTGTGTTTAAATTCTTAGGCAGAGTCCCTCCTCCTAAGCCAGGCCAGGCTGGAGTGGGGTGGTTGGTGGTCTTCCTGGACTTACATACATTTTTAAATAGGGATGCTTACTTACAATAGATTCTTCTTTAAATTCAAAACCTGAGGGGCAGGGAATTGTTCTCTTTCTAGGAGCTTACCCATCCCCACTACGATCATCATTCATTCTGCTCAAATTTGGGGGCTCAACCTTCTCAAATCCCCCTTAGACATATCTTATAATATTCCTCTCTCCACTCCCCTCAGGAGCTTTCGCCATGGGACCCACTTACATCCACACATGTTTAATGCTAGAGAAAAGCAGCTGAAAATAACTGGGGCCACCTGACTCTTTGACTCAGTAGGACTCAACCCCTGACCTCAAGGGAGTTTCCTGAGCCAAGAGGAAAGGAAGGAAGCCCTAAGCTGAGCATAGAAGGGAATATGGAAAGGATGTTGATTATTATTTTCCCAGCCACTATCCTGACCTGATTACTCCCATTGTCATTATGGGCTCTCATTAAAGTTCAACTGAGGATGATACTAAATGCCACTGAGAATAACTTCAGATTCCTCAGCTCCGATATTACAACATAGGGATTCACACAGATTAAGGAAGAGACAGGGTGGGTCTCCTGGCCCACACTCTTGTTATAGATAAGCAGAGTGTGACTCAGGGAGGTGACTCCCAATCCAGCCACCAGGCTCCCTCTTCTGAACCACAGGTATCAAATGCTCGGCCTCCCCTGGCTCTGAGCCATGGTGCAGTTGAGAAATACCTGGGGCCCAGAGCCAGGAGGCCAGAGGGGGAAGCTGCAGTACCTCTTTAGATTCTTCCTCATGTCCCTTTTTCTTGAGTCTGTCTTTCTCCACACATTAGCCCCCTACCCAGGGGGGTTTCTGGCTATCACAGCTGTGATGCCAGCTTCCTGCCTGCCCCAGACACCCAGCCCCAGGAGGCCCAGCCCCATTAAGGCTCTGCCAAAACAACATCTGGGGCAGCTCCAACAGTCTCAGGGCCTCTTCTCTTGTTTTCTGTCTGGAGATGAAGGGGGTTTATGCTGGGCCCCTGGGAGTGAGGATGAGGAGCGTTTGCAATGTGTCTGTCCTCTAAGTTTGGGAAAGAGGCAATAAATTCAGCTTCAGATCTGCTGCTGTCCCCAAGTCCATGTGTTCCCCCGTTGAGTTTCCGGCACTTTCAGTCACACCTTCGAGTACTATTGGAGAAGGCCCAGAGGGTGAAGGTGTGGGAGGTCACATTCCTGGGGGGGTCCTCCAGGATAATAGACTTTTAACAGACAGTCTCCATCCTTTTGCTCCTATGATACACCTAGGGAGTCACAGAAACAAAAACACATCCCTGGGGACCTTTCCAGCCAAATACTGGTCTAGCCATCTGTCCACATGCCTCCTCTCCCCCAGCTCCCACCTTATTCACTCTCTCTCTCATACACCCTCAGCCATCCTGCCTTCTTTTGCTCTGCCCTCACCACAGGCCCGTGCTGGTAAAGGAGGGAAGGAAACCGGAGCATTCCTCTAGTGGGTCAGTAGGGCACAGCAGCTGAGAAGCAACCCTCAAGGGAATGGCTATCTTTGGGGAGCAGATCTCCTCCCTAGATAGGAACTGACATACTGTCAGCATATGTCACAAGTTTGATGAATTAATAACACTTTCCAGCGCTCCCTCCCAGCAGAAGGAGAGTGAACCTGTATGAGCCAATGTGGTGCAGGATGATGTAAGGGGATGAAGAGGTGACTTTGGAGAGCACGAAGCGGGCCCTTAGAGCCCAATGCCAGGAACCTGGAGGCCTCAACCCTCCAAGCCACAGAGGTCACCGGTGGTCCCCTGGCTGACTTCTGAGAGCAAAAGTGGCAGTCCCCTGTCCTGTCCAACACTCCGTGTCTCATGTCTTCGTGGCTCTTTGCCCTGAGACCCTGGATTCAGTTGTCTCCCAAGGCCCGGTCAGGTCTAAGTCCTCATCCTCCTCACACTGGTCGCCGTCCAAAGGACAAACACTCTCATCCCCACCCTCTGTGTAAGTGCTCTCTGCTAATCCAGCTCCCGCCACCTCCCTTTCAAGCCCTCTTGCGTCCAGCAAAGTCCCTTGTACCTTCCACCCCATCCAAGCATTTTCTGTGCCTCCTGACCCTAACAGAAATGGGGCCGTGTCAAAGGGAGCTTGTCCCTCTGTCACACCCCACACCCCTCAGGCTCACGTGGCGGGGCAGCATCTTCCGTGCTCTGCGTTACCTCTTCTGACTGTCGCTCCGTATCACCTTCTCTGAAGTTCATTTTGTCCTGCTGTACCATCGTCTTTGACCCTCCTGGTCACTCTTTCGCACTGACCCCAGGTCTTGCCCCTGCAGGGCTCACAGTCTTTTTTCTCTCTGTCCCAAACTCCTGCCTCCACCTGAGGAAACATCACCATGTGTGTGAGCAGCTGAATTCATTCTGCCTCCTGGGCTTTCAGCCTCCTACTCCACCTGACCGTATCCTGCCCTCAGCTTCCAACACCTTTCACTCCAAAACCCACCACTGTTCCTCCAGAGCCTGGCACCAAGGGTACTCAATACATAGTCCCTGAGTAAGTGAAAAAAGGAATGAGGGAGTGAATGAAGCATGTGTCACAAGACGGGATGTGGAAAAATGGAAAGGGTACTAGATGGGGTGGGAGACGGAGGCTCTAGTCCTAATCCTGTCACTAAACAGCTGTGTGATTTGGGGCATCTTTTCCCATCTCACGGCCTCCTTTTCTTCATCTGCAAAATTAAAAATTTTGTGTAGATGATTTCTGAAAACCCTGCTTCTGACTGTTGGCAATACCAAGCTGTGGTTTACTTATACTTATCTATAATATTTAGGCTTTGCGCTAAGCTCTTTCTATATATTACTACTTATCTACCCAATAAGTCTGTGAAGAACACATTGTCCTCATTATAAAGATGAGAAAAATTGTCTGAATGTGTCTCGAGATGAAAGAAGCCTCCTCTTTAGAGGGACTGCTGTTTGCTCTTCTAAACTAGGCTTCCGTGGGAGATTTCCCTGGCGGTCCAGTGAAATCTGCACTTCCACTGCAGGGGGCATGGATTTGATCCCTGGTCGGGGAACCAAGATCCCACATGCTGCGTGGTGAGGCCAGAAATATATATAAATAAATAAATAAGAAGGATAAACTAGGCTTCCCATAGTGAAGGTCTGTCTGAACTGGCAGGGGGCTGCCTTCAGAATGCTGGCTGGGGGTACAGGCCACCCTTCGCATGTGCCTGACCACCACCAGTTCAGCCAACAGTTATGAGCCAGGTGCTGCAGCAGGGGGAGGGGTTGACACAGATGGTGGTGTCTGGGCAGATGTATCAGGTGGGTTTGGAGCTCTAAGAGTGCCTCTGAGACAAGGTGTGCTGAGTGGGGACCATGGACCACTGCATCAGAATGGCCTGGGTTCTCATTACAAACAGGCCCATATCCCATCTCAAACTACGAATCAGAATATCAAGGGAGAGGCTGCTTAATCTGAATTTTTACCAAACCCCCCAGTGATCTGAGTTACTGTCCTAAGAAGTCCCAGAGTGTAGGGATTTGAATGCTGGATAAGAGATTTTTAATTAATGCTGTAGGCATGGGAAGCCATTGAAGTTTTTTAAAGCTGAAAAGTGACACGATTAGGATATTGTTCAAAGAAAATTACTCTAGCAAGCAGTCTTCAGTGTGGATTGAAGTGAGGAGAGACTGGAGGGCAGAATAACCAGCAGGCTGTGGCAATAGTCTAGATAGAGCAGAAAGACTGGGGGAGGGAGGACACTGCCCATGGCAAGAGGCAAAAACAGGAGAGATGTTGCAAATGTAGACTCTCTAGGCCTTGGCAACTGATTAGCAGGGGTACACTTAAAGATGTCTGCCAGACTGTGAGCCTGGTGACTAGACAAAGAATGGTAATGCTATTATTGAGAGAGAGAACGAAATCAGAAGTAGAGAAGAAGGGAGAAAAGTATCTTGATTCCTACATGTTGAGAGAAAAACACCAGAAAAAATATTTCAAAAATGTCCAATTCTCAACTGAAAAAAAAAAAGTAGTTGGGAGTTCAGCAGGAAAGTTAGGGTTAGAGATGATGCTTTGACATTTGCTCTATATCAGGCAATGCTAATTCAAATACCTCCAGGATCAAGGTAGGTTATACAAATGAGGATTAAGTATAATAATAATAACAAATCCCAGCATCCAGCCATGGTAAATGATAACCACCACTTGGTCTCAGCAGGGATGCGATAAAGAGTTGGTGGGGACCGGAGTGAACTGAAGGACATACTTCCTGTCTTAAGTAACAGACATTGCTAAATAAGAATGTGGAAGCAGTGTAAACAGATATTCTGATTTTTAAAGAGAAATGTTAATTCTAGGGTTTTATTTTGATATGACACTTCCTAATCATTAAATGCTGACAACTAATTTTTTAAATGCTTAAACACTATAGAGACCAAGCACTAGATATCTGTGACTGAGTCAGTTCTGCCTCACAGGCTTCCAACTTGTGACTTCTGAGCTACACCGACCGTATTTGGGAGAGAGAGTTGAGCACACTGAGAGGAAATCCAGAGACTGTGTGCTGTGGAGAACCATGACCCACCCAGGCTCCCAAGTTTGCCTATGGGTGAGTCCAGTAAAGCTTAGAGAGGCCCTGATGTTTTTAGCCACCAGGTGTCTGATAGGCTCCCAGGTTGGTGGTAGCAGGTGGAGCCTGCATCTGCCATGGCTATTTCTATTCATCACCTGGAAACTGTGTGGGCAACGGCTGAGGTTCTGATACTTTGCAGGTTAGATGCTGCTTGGGGCCAGCAGACTTCACTCCACCACCCTCTGTGGCTATTTTCATCCTTCACTATAAAGATGCCCTGTATCTCAGTGTCTGAGTCCTGACTGGAGCAGACACCTTGTTTAGCATATCCTAGTTGCTCACTTTCCTATAAGGAAGTTCTTCTGTTGCTTAATTTAGGTGCTTTTTATACAATGGAATCTTCTTTTTGCATCCATCTTCAGAGCAAGTCGAGAAATGGGTTACTTTTTAGCTTTCTGACTCTTCTCCGGCCCTCAACGCATTCTTAGAAATGGTCCTTAGGGACTTGAAAATTGTTGTGACCTGGGGATTAGAAAGCCCTTTTCATATTTATATTCTACCAAGCCTTCCTTCAGTCCAGATGGGTAGTTTTCCACTCTACCCTAATCATCTTCGCATCATCTGTTTCTGTCCCTGTTCTCAGTTCACTTTGGGGTTGGGGGGAGGGATTTAAAGACAGAAACTTAAAAATAGCTAACATCCCCACTTTCTTAGTCTTTGTTAAGAGTTTCTAGGGACAATGTCATCTTTTTTTTGTCCTTGATTCCTGTTCCTGATTCTAAAGAGTAACCCCCAGACTGACTGGCCTAGAGCTGATCTTGAAGGGTACAACTTTGTGAGAAGGTGATAGGGAACTCAAAAAGGTGTTCTGGATATTACTCAATGATGCTTGCAAAGAATTATGAATATATTTAGCGGTATTTCCACTCTGATTAGAAAGTGAAGAAGAGGCACCTGTCCTCCCTGGGTGATGTTTCTTATCAGCTCTGGGCGCAGAGCAAGGTTGTCACCGATGAGGCCTGAAAAGAGGAAAGATCAAACTAGCAACCATACCAGCCACACTCAGACATGCCTGCCAACATACAGACTCCACCAAAACACCCACACATCACAAAAGGATGTTCTTCAACATATACTAAGTACATGTTAACATCTGCAAACATATATCCACAAACATCATACACATTTCAGTATGTACACTCAAATATATATATATTGCCCTCCTACCCACACTGATACACACACACATACACATGCACACTCACACACAGACCTAGTAAAACTATGCACTGCACAGTGTAGGAGTGAGCTGATGCCATCTTCCTAGAATATCGCAGCCCAGACTCTGCCTGCAGATCAACTTTACTCAACCTCAGGTTTCAACATGTGGTCAGGAAACTGGGAGGTAGCCTTGAGAACCAAGCCAAGACCCTGCAGGCCCAGCAGGATGCTGAGCAAGACAGTCACGTACAATGTTCTGGTTGCTTCTGACTGGGTCGTAGAGAGCAAGGCATGTGTGATGACTCCACAGACAAGGCCAGGGCTGAGACCTGAGGAGAGGGACCCAGTTCTGGTGGGGATTTGGTCTGAAGAGGGCAGTTTGGGATGCTGTGGGTCACTCTAGAGGGGCCACACAGGTAGGCTGTGCAAATGGGTGAGATGGGCATCCAGGACCAAGGGAGCCAGTGGGTAGGGGTCACATGGTACAGAAGAAGTTTCTGATCCAGTTGAGGCATAAACTGGCATCCACCCCCACCTCCACCACTACCTGCCCACTTGGCAGTAGGTAGAGCTACAGGTCAGCACAGTGTTAGGACATTTAATGTTCAAAATTCAACTCAAGGCCCTTCGGGGGAGGGGAAGAGATGAGTGAGGAGGAAGAGGAGCAGGAAGAAGAGAAGAGGGAGGGAGAGACACACTGTCCTTATCCTGATGCTTGAACTATGCCTTGGCTATACCAAAGAAAGGGAGGCAGCGGGCAACAGCAGAGGTGAAATCTGGACTTTAGAGCTTCTAAGGACCGTGGTGGTCCTAGCAGTTTAAGGGCAGTTTCAGCAAATTCCAAAAGTAATTTGATTATAATGTATTGGGTTGGCCAAAAAGTTTCTTCTGGTTTTTCCATAAGATGGTACAGAAAAACCCAAATGAACTTTTTGGCCAACCCAATATTTGGCCTTAAAAGAAACTGACTGAGAATCTAAATCCTGAGTTGTGTACAACTACACTGTAGAGTAACTTGGAAACTATGAATGTTGGATACATTAAACTCCCTCTCCCTAGGCTTGTGTGTAGAAAGAAGAGAGGATGAGAAAGTAGGTGAAGTGCTTTCTGGTTCTTATTATCACTTATTATCACTGCCCTCTACAAAGTTCAGGAACTAATCACCAATGATGAGAATAAGACACTTCCTAGGTAATGGGGGATAAGACCTTGCTACTGTCCCAGAATGAAAACTGTTTCCCTCCAGTTCATTGCATCATCATCTAGAACAGCTCTGTGGGATGAGGTGGGACCAGCAGCCATCGTAATAGCACAGGGACTCCATAGTCTAATGAAAAGGGCATATCTGAAGTCAGCAGATCTGGTGCCAGTCCTGGCTCTATTAAGAACTAGCTGTGTGACCTGGCGAGTGATACGAGAACCTACCTAAGGACAGAGTTCTATTTCCTAAGGCAAAAAACAGGTGATGATCTGTCACAAGACATTTTTCCCATCAATTATGGACTAAAGCAAGGCCCAGAACACCAGACCCCAGTCAACAGCATAGCCAGGAAGATGTTAAGTATTTTCAGATTTTGGTGCTAAACCATCCTGTAAACCTGTCTATACCTTGACCTGTTTCCCTGGCCTCCTTGGTGGTTGACCTTGGTCAATTCTGGTCTTGCTGACACCTGATCTTTTTGTTTGATGCACTCCAGGCTATCTTGTTTCCAGTCCTAGCCCTGTTTCCAGTAACAATTGTTTCCCCCTCAATGAGCAGAGGTCTCATCTGGCCTGATCCAGCTTTGGGGAGGAGCCAGTGAAGAGGCCATCTAAGCGATGTGTTCAATGCCAAAATACTAGAATTCCAGGGCATTTTAATGAGCTATATGAAGCAATGGAGCAGAATATTTGAAACCTGAACTGTCCTGGAAATGTAGGACATATGAGCATAGTAACCTGTTTTCAAGCAGTCTGCAAACAAGATGTCAACCTCTAAAAAGATCACTAAGAATATCAAACAACAGATTATAAATGCCAAATGAATGGTCTGGATAATATTAATTCTGTAGTGAGAGAATGGTCAGCACAGGTTTTCAAGATGGAGGACCAAGCTTAAGCTGTGTGTTCAGGAGTGTGAGGGATTAGGAAAGATGGGAAGGAGGCAGTGAGGTATCCAAGAGATAATGGCATGAGCCATGGTGCAGCAATGCCAGGCACATATAGGCATACATAGAATGGGGACCATATTACAGGGCAGGGATAGGGATCATAGGCAAATATTGAGGGCTCTGAGATGTAGAGCTGCTCTGATGCTTAGAGAACAGTGAGGAGAGTCACCTTGGAGCACAAAGTGGCAGAAACCTAAAAAGATAGATGGGGCCAAATTATGAAAGGTCTTAACTATTAGGCAAAGGAGTCCATACTTAATGCAGTAGACAAATGGAGGGTGTCTCAGAATGATCTGAGCAAAAGAAGAGCAAGTGAATGCAGAACTTTAGGAAGGTAAGTCTACCAACAGTGGGAAGGGTGATTTGGGGATTGGATTTGACAGAGTCTACTGCAATCATCTAGATATGAAGAAGCAACAGGGCTTGAGGCTGGATCTAAGGAGCAAAGTACAAGGTGAAGCCAAAAGTAAGTCTGAGTTTTCTGGGTAGAGTGACTGGGAACCGATGGTAGCTGATAGAAATGGAGATCAGGAAGGAAGCTGGCCTTGGAGAAGACAGTGGGCTTAGACTGACATTGATGTGGTGGCTGGACATCCAAGGGGAGAGACAGAGCGGGTAAGAGGGGCGGGATGAGAGAAGATGTGGACAGACTATGCAGATAAGAAAGTCAGTAGTAAAAAAGTAAACATCAAAATGGACAACATGAATGGAATCTCTCTAAGGAAAGAAAGTGAAGAGAAAAGGAAGAGTGAGTGGACATAGTGAGGGAACGGGGACAGGAAGAGATCCAGGGGAGACACAGCCGGGGAAGGAGGCAGAGAAACCTGGGGTCAAGGAAAAAGAGGGGAGACTGCCTCCAGGAAAAGGTGGTCAAGGAAAATAAGAATTTACAGAGGCCACTGGCTTTGATTCATTTAACATATAGGTATGAGGCACCTATGTGTGCTGGACCCTGGGATATTGATTAGGAGTTACCCCCATTCAACAGACCTCTAGGAGTGCCTGTGATGCCGCCAGGTTCTGAGCCTGGTTCCCCGTGTGGAAGAGGAAGACTGAAAAGTTTTGCAACACTCCCTCCACCCCTACCCACCCAGCAGTAGGTAAGACTCGGATGGTTCTAGGCAAGAGAAAAGGCATTGTTGTAGAAGAGCATAACTTGTTGGGGAAGTTGGTATTATTGTGGAAGTAAATAGAATACTTAGTCTCTATTTCCGGAGAGCCAAGAGGAACCCATTCCGACTAGTTAGGAAACGCGGCAGAGCGGTAAAATGGGTGAGTTCTGACAGGGTGTGGTTGAAAGTGGGGGGAGTCAGAAAAGGCGACCTCCTGGTAGAGGTGGTGTCAACGAGGGCTTCTTCTTGGAGGTGTTCTTTAACCTGTCTGGAAGAATGAGAGGAGAGGTCAGAGAATCCCCAGCTTGAAGTGCCGCTCTCCTTTCCAGAGAGCCTTCGCGCCCCCCCACCCCCACCCCCACCCCCACCCCCACCCCCACCCCTTTCTCCTCCCGCCTCCCTCAGCCTGCAAGCTCAGCTACGGTTCCTAGCACTGACGTCAGCGGGCGATGACCTCAGCGCAGAGTGGGCGGCGGTAGGTGGGACTGAGGCCGATGGCGTGCGGGGCGGGGAGGACGCCAGGCTCCGCCCCTATCCGCTGGCTGCGACCAATGGACTCCGCCATCGGCTCCTCCGGGTCTCGCAACAGTATGAAAGGCGCGTAGCAGGTAAAGTCCGGGCAAAGCCCTCGCGACCGGCGAGCGAGCAGAGGCTTACGGTTCGGCACGTCCCATCAGAGACCTCTCTCTGACCCCCGCCTCCGCCACCGCTCCCTGAGCTGCACACGACATGAGCCAGGCCAGCTGGACCGGGAAGAGAACAGACATGCTCCCGGAGATCGCCGCCGCTGTGGGTTTCCTCTCCAGCCTTCTGAGGACCCGGGGCTGCGTGAACGAGCAGCGACTTCAGGTTTTCAGCGGGGCTCTCCAGGAAGCCCTGACGGGTGAGCACATTGCGGAGGGTCCTGGCGCCCGTCGAACCCTGCCACCGGGGCTCGGCCCCCCTCCCTGCCTGAGGCGTCTTTCCTCTCCTCTTAGGGCAGGGCTCCCCACTTGAGCAGCTCCGGGACTCGGTTTCCTTCCAGCTCCCGGGGTGGCCAGCAGTCTCCTCCCCCCACCCCCACATCCCCACCTTCCGCCCATTCCTCTGGGTCCTGTCTCTCCTCCTCGGCCCTGCTCTCGGGTGTCGGTCCGCGGTTGTTCTGGTTGGGCGCTCCCCTCCAAGCTGTCGCGGGCGCAAACACTAGTCCTGAGTGCGATCCCGAGTCCCCGGCTTATGTCCCGGAAGGCGGGGGGGGGGGGTACCTGCGGATCTGAGTGCGAGCTCATCTCCCTCACTGGACCCTGAGACCCTGCAGGCAACAAAGCCCGACCGGCCGGGGGGTCCCTATGGAACAAGAAGGCGCGACTGAACCTTCTCAACAACTTGGAGTCCCAGCCGTGGTTCTTCCAGCCGCGCGGGGCTGCGCTGAGCCTGCGTCTGCTGTTGACTCAGTCGAAGTTGGAATCCGGGCCCCCTTTGTATTTTCTGCCCACCCCCTTAGCCATCTGCCACCTATTATGGTACAGAGAGAGCCTTGTACGTAGTAACTGCGCTCTGCGGGCGTGTGTCGGGGTTGGGGGCGGTGCGGTGTGAGACGGAGGAGGTTGACAAGATACAAGCAGCCGCTGGCTGGGGAGAGACCCATCTCCCAGCTGTTTCTAGCGGATTGGCCGGCGGTCTTGGGCAGCAACAGCCATCTCTGAACGTGCCCACACAGATCCTGCCTTCTGAGGCACAACGTATGTTTCATCCAAACATCCCGGTTTTGCCTCCCTTACCCGCTGAGACAGGCCTCTGACTTTTCAAGGCAGAGGGAACCACTGAGGCACAGGGTGGGAGACATGGGTCCGACAATGATGGCAGCCTTCTTGGCCTTGAACCTTCAGCTCGTAGGTCCCCAGAGGCCCTGCCTGGACATGCCAGCCGCAGTCACACCCCTCCTCCTTAAACTGGGGATGTGCCAAAGGCAATCTACTGGCTACAAAGGATTGAGACACCCTCCCGATACACACAAACCCTCGTCCTATAAGGAGGGGTTTTTCCAGATCCCATAATTTTTGTTTTCTGCTACAGTGTCAGGAGGGTTTCAGGAGGGTCCTGAAACTCATGAGAAACCATGTTGCTTACTTAAAATCACTAGGTCCCTTCCTCTCCTATGCCATCACCCCCACCCCCCTTGTGGTAGCGTCCGTGGCCCAACTGCCCTAACCAGTACGTGTCCCCCTTGTACTGTCTCCACAGAGCACTACAAACACCACTGGTTTCCTGAGAAGCCGTCCAAGGGCTCTGGCTACCGCTGCATCCGCATCAACCACAAAATGGACCCCGTCCTCAGCAGAGTGGCCAGCCAGATCGGGCTCAGCCAGCCTCAGCTGCACCAGCTGCTGCCCAGTGAGCTGACCCTGTGGGTGGACCCCTACGAGGTGTCCTACCGCATTGGGGAGGATGGCTCCATCTGCGTCCTGTACGAGGAGGCCCCGGTGGCCCCCTCCTATGGGCTCCTCACCTGCAAGAATCAAATGATGCTGGGCAGGAGCAGCCCCTCAAAGAACTACATCATGGCAGTCTCCAGTTAGATCCCCCGCCGCCCCACCCGGCACTCTGCTGTACTCATTCTGCTGGGACAACGGGCCACTGCATACCTCTACCTGGGGAACTGTATTTTAAGTGAAGAGTTATTTATATATACATATATTATTTTTTTTAAGAAAAGGGGAAAAAAAAAAAAACCAAAAGATTTTTTTAAGAACAAAATCCTTAAAGGGAGCTGCTTGGAAGTGGCCTCCCCAGGTGCCTTTGGAGGGAATTGTTGTGTGCTTGAGTCTGAGAGGCAGTGTCTGGAATGGGAGGGGGGAATGGGCAGGGAGGGCATGGGTCTGGCCAAGGTGAGGTGGGAGAAGCTTGGCTATAGCAACCCAGGAAGATGTGAGAGGGAGCAAGCAAGGTTAGTAACTGTGAATGAGAGAGGTCAGAATCTGCCCTGGGGAGAGGAGAGAGGCTGAGTTCAAACCTCTCACCCAGGACACCTGCATCCCTGGCCCCTCTCTTACTCTTACTCAGGGGCATTCAAGCCCGGACTCAAATCATACTATATTGCCTAATCTTCTCTTTCAATTTTTGATGAGATCCTAGGCAGAGAGTGAAAAGGCCTCCCCTGATTCCTTCTGTCCTGAGCAGCTTTTCTTGAAATCACGACTTGTTTCTAATTCTCTTCTCAGGGGGCTGTAGATGTTGCCTCCCACCAAGAATATAAAGCTTTTTGTTTTGGGAGTCGGGGGAGTGAGGCAGCGGTTGAGGGTTATTGGAGTTGGGACACAAGGGCACTCCGCACAAAACCTTCGCCTTGCTATGAGCTGCTCTGTGTGTGAGTATGTGTGGCAAATACCTTGGGGTTGATTTGCAATGGAATTTTGGGACCCAAAGAGTATCCACTGGGATGTTTTTTGGCCAAAACCCTTCTTTTTGTAACCAGACGGAAGTCCTCATGAGGCTGCCATTATCCCTTTGAGAGGTGGCTCAAAAGCTACAGGGAACTTCAGGTCCTTGAATACTGCCTTCTTTTTAAAAGCACAACACTCCTCTCTAACTGCCCCCCACCCCGGGCCTCCCCGCCGCTCCTCTCCCCTTCTGGTTGGGTCATGGAGCTACCCTATTTTCTAGGACAAGAGTTCTCGGTCACTGTGCAATATGGCCTCCTGGGTCCCAGGAGGATCTGGAGGAGAACTGGCTCTCACAACCTCCTGGTGCCCTGATGGGCTTAAGGAACCATTTCTCCCTCTGTCCTCAGGACTATGGCTGGATGCTTAGCCTTGTAGATATTCCTTGGCTGAATGGGAGAATGCCCCAGGTTCTGCAGGACTACTTGGTATTCTTGTAGGGCTGACACTAAAAGCCAAACCTTGGGCATTGTTTTTTCTCCCTGGTGCTCAGAGCACCTGTGGGAGAGGCTACTGTCTCTCTCAGTACAATCCAAATTTGTCTATAGACTTGTGCAATATTTACTGTTCTGGGTTGGAGAAAAATGGAAAATTACACGGGGAAGAAATCTCCTTCCTTCAGTTTCTCGGTGACATTAGTGAGGGATCCTCAGAAGGCCTTGAGTTTCCCAAACCTGAATCACCTTAAGAAGGTTGTAGCTAGAACATCTGGTCAACCTGGCTACCCTCCTGCTGTTGCCTTTAGTGAGGAAACTTTCTCCCCACTGCCAGTCCCCCTTCCTGGATTTCTTAAATACTCAATTCTGACTCAAGGGTGCTAGTTACCAAACACTCCCCTACCCATTCCTGCCAGTACTGCCTCTTCAACTTTCCAGATCCCGAGCTACCTTCCCAGATCCTTTTTCCAGTCCTTATTGCTTTAAAGTTAACTTCAGGCCAGTAGACCCAAGAGCTCATTTTCTGGTCTGTGGGTTGAAACAAAGCTGTGAATCACTGCAGATTGTTGTTGCATCTTGTCTGCAAACAGGTCCCTGCCTTTTTATAAGCAGCCTCATGGTCTCATTCTTAATCTTTTCTCTCTTCTTTTTCACGTTCACTTTAGAAACAACAAAACACCCAGAGCTGGACTGTTGAGCAGTCCTGTCTCTCCCATTAAGTAAAAATAAATAGTACGTTTGTAAGCTACTCTGACAGAAAAGACAAAGGTTACTAATTGTATAATAGTGTTTTTATATGGAAGAATGTACAGCTTTATGGACAAATGTACACTTTTTTTTGGTTTCTTTAATAAAACTGTAGCAGATGAAGTCGTGTGGAATAGAGAAGATAAAATTCCCACATCACTAATTTGCATTTCCCTCAGAAGCAAATCCTTTGTGTCTCATAGTATTTCTCTTCAGTTGGATTCAGAAGACCTATCGCATAGGTGGTAGGGACACTTCCAAGCATCCCCTCTTTCCTGGGAGATAGCTTCTTACTTCCCTTCTTTAATGCATATTCTAACTTCCCTGTGAAAATGCTAGATGGGCCAGTGTTCTAGTCTGAGCATTCCTCAGTCTAGCCATGGCTCATCTTATGCATCCTGTTCTTGCTCCACCTTACTCATTAGTTCATTCTGCAAGCATTTATTGTATGTGCTAGGTACAAAAATTATTAAAAATGATTAAGACTCACAGCCTGCTCACAGACTGGGATGGTAAACAG
This sequence comes from Mesoplodon mirus, assembly GCF_964341445.2. Lineage (NCBI taxonomy): Eukaryota > Metazoa > Chordata > Mammalia > Artiodactyla > Ziphiidae > Mesoplodon > Mesoplodon mirus. Next base: position 152,973,172 of record NC_138978.1, on the reverse strand, counting down.
AGGACACTGAACCCCTTTCCAGGTTGGGGCAGAATGTTTTGAAATTCCTGGTCAAGCTCTCTTGTCGTCTTTGGGACTCCCATTTGGCACCCACCATTCTTATTATACAAGAGCATTTGGGCCTCAGGATACAGGCACTGGAGCTAAACATGTGACAGAAGGCCAATGTTACCAGTTAGCTAAAAAGGAGCTACTTCTGACAGCAAACACCAAGAGCATAGGTTTCTTACCCATTTGTAACTCTGGCTATGTAGATAGGATCTATGCAAGGACATAGAAACAGCCTTTCTCATCCCTGACTCTTGGGTTCTACCCATGAGGTTTTGAAACAGTCTTCCGCCCCCACTTCACTTGCTAGCTCCGCAGTTTGCACTAAGGTCACAAGTGCGTTTTTGACCTGGGCTATCTTTTTTCTTGGCTGTAAGTGGGCTATACTTAAACTAAAATTTAAACATGTTGTCTCATGAGCAGTGGCACCATCCCCCCACACACACACTTCATTTCATACCTCCATGACCCTCATCAACAAACATGCAGTTTGACCTAGGTGTCCTAGGCGGGAGGTAGGCCTGGGAGGCTGTGTATGATATACTGGGAGGGTAGGTGAGCCAGGAGATGGGGGTCAGGGAAGCTAGCTCATCTGTATCACAAATAGACTTGGTTAGGGACCCACTTGTGTCAAGGAGTTGTTTAAAAGAATTGTCCCAGGGCTTCCCTGGTGGTGCAGTGGTTGAGAGTCTGCCTGCCGATGCAGGGGACACGGGTTTGTGCCCCGGTCCGGGAAGATCCCACATGCCGCGGAGTGGCTGGGCCCGTGAGCCATGGCCGCTGAGCCTGCGTGTCTGGAGCCTGTGCTCCGTACCGCAAAAAAAAAAAAAAAAAAAAAAAGGAATGGTCACATTTTCATGTCTAGCTTCTAACACAAATGTCCTAGGTACTCATTTGTTAAGGAACTACCTAGGTCCTTAACAAATGAGGTTAGGGTCGAATTTTTGACAACCTGGTGTACTCTTCTCTTATTCAGTACAAAATCAGCATCTAACTTCTTGTTTCCTAACGGGCTTCTCTCATGAAGGATATTTCATTGTTTAGTCGAAGGTCTGAAATTCAGGGAGGGTTGTCTGGAGGCCAAGGGGACACCATCACCCACCTCTGTTTCCAAGCCCGGTAAACCACAGAATGGCAGATTGATCTTGAGGTTGCTCACGGCTCTAGGTAGAACTAATAGTCCCTCAATTTAAATAAGAGTGTTCTGTGATCAAGCAGTTTGTTATTTACTTTAGATCTGACCAATGTCAATAGGAGTGGAGAGTACCCCTTAGCCAGGTGAGGGAACAGGGGCTGTAGACAGGAATTGCTTGAGGAATTGTAGTTGGTGGCTTTTATGTGTTCAAGGACCAGGCGTTGGTTGGTCCATTCTGCTCCCAGCTTCCCCACTTGGTAAACAGTGCCAAGCCTGGGAGACCTGTGCTTGGTCAGCTGTTTCTGGATGATAAGCACCACCCCAAAGAGCGTAGACAAGGCCCTGGGAGCTGCAGATTAAGAGCCCATCCTGGCTCCTGATAAGGAGGTTTGGGTGGGGAAGTCCTTGATGCTGCAACAAACGAGCCCCAGGGGGAAGAAACCCACTTCTGTGAGGCTGACATCTGCTCCTCGAGTAACCTGTGGTCCGGAAAGATAGTGAGGACTCCTGGCTTCCAGGCCAGTGCTGGAACCTGGCCCAACAAAGAGTGGTGCAATAGAGTTCTTGTGGCGGGGGGTGCGGGGGGTAGAATCTATGGGCTGTGGTCCAGGTTCTTCTTCCTAACTAGCTATGTGAGTTCGTATAAACCCCTAAAGTTTCCTGTCTCAGAAATTAGGGGGTGGATTAGATAAACTCTGTTCCTTTCTTCAGCTTGTGGTTCTAAATCATCTCCATCATCCTAGCAATTACTGGAGGGCAAATTAGCACAATTATTATCATATTTTCAATTAGTTGAACTAGAAGTTCATTTGGGCTGGGAAGTGAAGTCAGTAATAATCTTCCCTTGTTCGGATCAGACTCTGGCCTGATAAGGTTTCAATTTCCAGATCTAGTGCTGCAAAGAGGTCAGGAGCTCAGGCCCTGGTGTCAGGCCGCCTGGAGGTCTAATCTCAGCTCTACCACCTACCTACTGGCTGTGAAACCTGGGGCAGATTACTTCACCAGGCCTCCATTTCCCCATTTGTAAAATGGGATTAAGAATAGAACCTATCTCAAAATGATATGAGGATTAAATGAGATCCATATTCTACTTAGAATAGTGCTTTGCACATTTAAGTACTAAATAAATGAGAATTGCAGTTTTTAGTAGAAATTAACCTCATCTCTTCACGGGCTCTGAACTGGTCCTGAGGCGAATAAGGACACTCTGACATTCTGATAACTGGAAGGAAACCAGTATTAAAGTTCCTACTAGGGCCTCCAAGAGCAGCTACAGTTAACACCAAGAAGCCTCTATAAGTAGCTGATAAATGAATGAATGATGTCTGACTCTTGTCATTCTTGCTGAAATGGACAGTGTCCTTTCCAGACATCTGATCTCATTGACCACCGAGCAGTTTTGACCTGTTGGCTTCATGTTCTGCTTGTGGAGATTAACCAAACTGGCTACGTGCTCATTCACACAGCAAGTGGGTGGGGAAAGGGATTTTCCAATAACAAGTTTGCTTACCTCCATCCTGCCCATCTGTGGAATCACACCCATCTGCTCTCCCTTCCCAGAAGAGAGAGAAATGGGGAGATTGAGAAGGGGGAAGGGTGATGAGTTTTGGAGAGTTCTGGCGAGTTCTGGCTTTCTCTCTGCACCATTTCTTTGCAGAGCTGGCAAAAAAAAGAAAACCCATTTGAGCTTAGTCTAAAAGGCTACCAGGGCCCTGGATAACAATGATCTTATAAAACAAGTGTACCCCAGATGTGCAGCCAGTCCTTTCCCCTTGGATTGAGAGAAGCCTGGTTCTCTGAGCTCCCACCCGCTCCAAGACATTTTGTTCCCAGCTGAAGTCAGGCTCTTCCAGTCCCCACCCTCATTGCCATAAACAAGGGCGGCCTTAATTCAACCCTGGTTCAGTAAACCTGACAGGCTGCCCAGAATACATCAGATAAGAGGAGGTTATAGCTGGGCAGGTTGGACCAAGGGCTACTTTATATGCCAGCAGGGAGGGTAGCAGAGGTGAGGGTAAGGCCAGACAGTCAATGAATGAGGATAGCCAGCTCAAGCCTTGTCTGAAAAGGACCCCACTCATTAGCTCTATACCAGATATTGTAATTTTTCAAGAGAAACCTGAAATGTAGACTTCTATTTGACATCTCCCTAAATTCTAATGATGGCAACTATTTTTTTTAAAGTGTTAAGCTATTTTTTTTTAAGTGCATATCAGCCTAGGCTGCCAGTTTGTGACCTATGATGCCCCTAGGGGTGGGGATGTAGAGGTTTCTGACCCCATCCACCATACTAAGAGTGAGGCTCTGCCTTGAGGACATCAGTGGCTGGCTGTCACCATGGCCATGATCTTTAGGAAGGAACACCCCTAATAGAACCAAGGGCACACCTGGGGCCTCTTCCCCCTCCAAGGACTGGACTAGAAGCAGCTCTCCCTTCCCTCAACTGGTGTCCATTAACCTGTGCCTGGGACTGTGGCCTCTGGACCTTTACTCAGGGATGCTCTGCCCCTCTCCTACCCACCCACTTCACCTGGTTAACTCTTGCCTCTCAAGATTTAGACCATCTCTTCCAGGCAACTTTTCTGTGACATTTCCCCTTCCCAGTCTGGGACATGTGTTCCCATGTTACTCAGTTCTTTCCTCTACCCTAGTCCTTATAACCCTGAGTTTACAGCTAGAATGTAGGCCAGGGACCTTATCTGAGTAGTGTTTGGCGCTTAGTGGGTGTTAGTGAATATTGGTTGAATGAATGAATGTCAAAGTGGCCAAGAGTAGAGGCTAGTAGATGAAAGAGATTTAGATCAGGGATGGGAGGAAAAACTCAAGTCCATTCAGGGTCTGCCATGAGGGGTCCCAGCTCAAAATACCAACCTGTGTTTGCACCTTCTTAAAAAAAAAAAAAAAAACAATCCTTTGACTTTAGCAGGCTCTTAGGTCTTTAAGCACCTGCCATTGAAATGTAAGTGTCACTTAAAGAGGGGTGCACACACTTTAAGTCATAATAAGGGAGAGCCTTAGTTAACAATTAACTCCCTAAATGGGTTTACCCAGAAGGTAATCACCTGGAGAAGAAAAGCCTGGGCTGCCATCAGGAGGGAATTCCAAGGTGGCAGGAGAGAGAATAGAGTCCACACCTCCTGAACACTAAGGCTGTCTACAGAAATTCTCTTCCCAATGTCTACTTGTGAAGCCAGCTGTGGGGTGGTGGAAATAACTCCAGGTTTAGGAGTTGGGAAATAGGGGCCCTAGCTTCAGGTCTGAAAATAGCTAGTAATAGATGTCTTTGACAACTTAGACTGGTCACTTCCGCCTTCTGAGTCTTGGTTTTCTCATCCGTAAAATGAGTCACTTATGCTAAATCACCTCTCACCATTCTATTTCCATTTCCAGATGGAACAGGAAAATCTCTGATTCTTCTGTCCCATTTAGGCCAGCACAGAGTCCTAGTTGGGCCCCTGTCACACATGAAATAAAACAACAGCCTTCTACCTGCTCTACTACCTGGCCTGGCCAGCAGCCCGGGGCAAGTGCAAACTATTTTTATCGTGTCATTCCCTTCCTGCTGCCTTTCTTTGTCATTCTGAATCCCTAAGATGGGAATATAAGGCTCTCCCAGTCTTTCCAACCCCAAATACTCTTTGCAATGGCCTATCTGCACCAGGACCCCTCACCTTGTCAATTCTTACCTGCTCACCTTTCCTTGCAGCCAAGTCCACATTTGCAAGTTTCTCTACTCTGACAATTATCACGGCCCAAAACTTCTTGTAAAAGACTTTGACACACTTTCTTCTAGGATATGAGCACTTAACCATGTGCTGAGCACCGACAGTTGCCAGATACTCTGCCTGGTGCCTTACACACAGAATGTCTCTAGTAATGTCCACAGCGCACTGTGAGATATTGTTACCTCAAGTTCACAGATGAAGAAAGCAAAGCACCAGTGACTAGAGGGGGAGGTAGTGGAAACAAGTTTAAAATCGATGTGACTCTTGGGACTTCCCTGGTGGTCCAACGGTTGAGAATCCATCTTGCAGTGCAGGGGACACGGGTTCGATCCCTGGTCAGGGGACTAAGATCCCATGTGCTGCGGGGCAACTAAGCCCACGCGCTGCAACTACTGTGCTCTGGATTATGCATGCCACAGCTCGAGAGCAGCCCGTGTGCCGCAATGAAGAACCCATGCGCTACAACGAAAGATCCCTTGTGCTGCAACTAAGACCTGACGCAGCCAATAAATAAATAAATAAAGCTTTAAAAAAAAAACCACCAAAAAAACCTATGTGACTCTCTAGAGTTTTTTCCTTCACCTGTTGCCTCTTCAGGATAGTTTTCCTGAATAATCCTGCTAGTCCTCTTTAAAAACATTCTTACCTCAGGGCTTTTCAATGTTTGTACATATGGTTTAAAACTGCTTGCACTTTTTTTTTTTTGGCACGCGGGCCTCTCACTGCTGTGGCCTCTCCCGCTGCGGAGCACAGGCTCCGGACGCACAGGCCCAGCGGCCATGGCTCACGGGTCCAGCCGCTCCGTGGCATGTGGGATCCTCCCAGACCGGGGCACGAACCCACATCCCCTGCATCGGCAAGCGGACTCTCAACCACTGCGCCACCAGGGAAGCCCTGCTTGCACTTTTATAACACATTTCTTACTCCAGAGCCTCTTCATGATGTACATACATGTCATTTATTACTGTTTACACTTTCATAACAAAGAGTCAGCACATCTTCATGTTTTGCTTTTGGTTGAGGTCTGGTGGCTTTGCAAGCTTGCATCCCCTCTCCAGCTGTTACCGTACACACCTCCATAGGAGGAATCATTGTGTTCTATTTCTTTTTATACCCCCATGTGCCATCCACAACTTGGCATGAGACAGTCTTAGTACACTGAGTACACTGGCAGTTGAATGATAGGATGTGCCCACAGGTGACTGGGGGGCAAGTGCCCTCTCCTCACTGCCCTCTTCTAATCCTCCCTCCCATTCAGGACCTAAAAGGGAAATTGCCCACTTTGGGAGTTTCCTAAGAGGGGATGAGGGAGCCCTGTGAGCTGAGTCCCCCTGCAGATATCACAGTTCCCAGCACATGGTCTACACACCAGCAAAATGTGTTCTTAGATGGATGCTGATGGTAGGACTTCATTTGATCTTTTCAGTTAAATCTGTTCCACACAACTGGAACCACAACAACTTGAAATAATAAGCAATGAGTAGGCAGATATGGATGCAGATCTAGATAAATAAGTTTGGAAATAAATGGAGACTTATTGTTGGAAAAATGCTTTCACATAACATAGGCTGATGCATCATTTAAGGATTCTGTCTTCATGCTTATACCATGGGTTTAAATTTACACGGTCTGAAGAGGAGTAAACTTTCTGGCTGAGGGTGAGGAGGCCACGGAAGGACGGAGAGGGGCAGAGGCACAAGCCCTCTCAGGAGTCTTTCCTTTATGAGTATTCTTGTCCTGGCTCTAGGAAAGCTGGTGCTGGAGGGGGATGATCCCTTTCCTCTGTGTGTGTGTGATTGGGTGGTGGGGGAGTGACAGTGCATTTGAGCAACTCAGCAGTTAGTTCTCGCTGCTGGTGGGTACCCAGAAAAGTGCGATTAAGCAGCCGAGCCCCTCCCCCAGCTCCTCACTGGCCTAACTAATCCTGAAAGCCCTTTCTTCTCCTGGGCAGAGCATCCCCTTGCCAGCTGCCCATTCCTCCAGGTGTTTCCTGTAGCTCTTTGTTTGCTGGCTGGGTGGCTGAGGGCAGCGAGTGGGAGTCTGTTTTGGCTTCCTGTTAACCAATGACAGCCAGTGTGGGGGTAGGTCTGGAGCTCCGGTATCTGGGGGGAACTGACCACAAACAGCAGCTGCCTCCTGGTACCTGCCTTTCTGAGAGTGTATAAACAGTACTGGGCCCAAAGAGGAAGAAGGCTCTCTCAGCAGAGCAGGGCAGGGGCTTCAGTTGGGTCAGAACAGAGGGTCATTTCGCAAGTGAAATGTCTAGAAGCTTCCTACCTTAATTCCCCTTTCCCCAGGGGAGAGGGTCAAGGTCTAAAGTGTGAGTCACCACAGGGACCTCAGCACAAAGGCCTGGTTGCCCTGGACTCTAACACCGACATGACAAAGGCTGGTGGTGCTGGGTCACCCTCCACCATTCACCTGCCATAAAGTGGAGTGCATTGCTTCTCAAGGCAAAGGCTGAGAGTGGAAGGGGCCGTCTTGACAAAGCCTCCGTTTTCCTACCTCAGAGCTGAAGCGACTATACACCCCATCTTCACCAAACCTCCCCAACCCCAGACAGTTGGTGCAAAGACAAACGCTGTCTTGGGTTTCTCCCTGGCCACTCTTCCCAGGAAGGTAGGGTAGTATTTGCGGTTCAAGTTTCTCCATTTTAGTTGAAGTGATCCACTCATCTGGATGATTATTTTATTTATGTCTCCCTGGGAGGCTGTTGGCTCTGGGAGCTGGGCTGCGTATCTTGATGCTACATTGTATCTCCAGTGCTTGCATAGGGCCTGGCATACAGTAGGTTCTCAACAATATTGTAAATGAATGAATGGGAATGTTACCTCCTTAATCCTTTTCTGTCTTTGTGTTTGCAATGGGCTAACAGAATAACACAATAATAAATGGCACTAGTGAGCATTCACCATGCGTATAATATCATTAAATTCTCAGAGTAACTCCATGGATTGATATTATTACCCTTAGACTATAGATGAAGAGACTAAGACTCAGGGAAGGTGAAGCAGATTACCTACAGGCGTACTGCTAGTAAGTGACAGGGTCGGGTCAAATCCAGGACTGGCTGAATAAACAGAGGGGGGAAAAAAAGAAATAAAAACTAAGGCAAAACTGGATCCAGGGTTTCTTCTAATTCCCCCTGTCACCCTTAGCCCTCTGGTCTTCTGGATTCCAGGAACTTTTACACCAAGCCACAGTTCACATTGCAGATAGTCAACAAAAGGTAAGAAGTCTGGAATCTCAATCTTACGTATATTTTATGTCCAAACTCAGCTTGCCTGTCCTCTGAAATCCTGCCACTTATCCTAGCCTCGATTGATTTTATAACAACCCTCTAAACTTTTATAGGAAGAAGTTGCTCTTCCCTCGCTTATTCATGTATATGATCTTTTATTTGTGTATGTCTTCCTTGAATTTCTTTTTTGTTTATGTGTCATGTTTCAATTTGAAGGTTCTAGAGATCACCTCTGGTATTTCTCAATACCCACTGTAGCTTCTGGGTTTAATGCAGTACCTGGGTATGAAACTGAGAGCAAGAAGGGCTGGGGAACCAAGCAGTCTAGTCTATACACTTCAGTGGACTCCCCCCAACCCCATAGGGCTCTCTCTCTCTCTCTCTCCTTTGCCCTTTGCCTCTTTCCAGATGGAGAAATCCTGATCCAATAGAGACCAATCAGCCAGATGGATTGCTTCATCCTCAGCTGCTGACTTCCCAGCTCTTGTGCAAAACACAGGAACTCCTTGTGCTCATTGTGACCCACTTCCTTTCTTACTAGGACCTGCTCAGGGTAGAGGCTTAGGTCTCAGTGGCTTTCTTGTTTTTGTAAAAGGAAAATAATCTCCCTGTCATAGTCGCCAATAGGCTTTTCCCATGACTTTTCCCATGGCACCTCCCAGGTGGGAGAGAAGAGAAAGGAACCCTGACTGTGTCCTGAGATGAGCTTCAAAGATACCCAGGAGGGCGGAACACGATGTAAAACCACTTGTTAAGATTACAGTGTTATTTGAATAGGAGGGATTGAAGTGGGTCAACGCAGGTCTTGGAGTCCAGGGTCTGTATCTGGGCTCTAGCACAGAGCCAGCTGCACGTGCAGCTTGAAGGACATATTTATGGTTTTGAGTTTTCAGTTTGGCAGGCAGGCAATGTGTCCTGGAGTAAGGGCTCTCTTATGTCCAGAGATGGGTCCTTGTGAGAAGCACAGTGTGGGGGGGGGGGGCGGCAGAGGTGAGAGTTTTTGTCCTCAGTGCGTTGTCAATCCAAAGATGTTGATGGGATAATCATAAATGCCAGTACATAAAACAATGATATGTGGGGCTTCCCTGGTGGCGCAGTGGTTGGGAATCTGCCTGCCAATGCAGGGGACACGGGTTCGTGCCCCAGTCCGGAAGGATCCCACATGCCGCGGAGCAACTAGCCCCGTGAGCCACAGTTACTGAGCCTGCGCGTCTGGAGCCCGTGCTCCGCAACGAGAGGCCGCGATAGTGAGAGGCCCGCGCACCGCGATGAGGAGTGGCCCCCACTTGCCGCAACTAGAGAAAGCCCTCGCACAGAAACGAAGAGCCAACACAGCCAAAAATAAATAAATAAAAATTTTTTAAAAGGCAAAATTCCTTTAAAAAAACCTGATATGTGATTAAATACAAATTAATGGAACTACATAGAATGATACATTCTACATAAATAAGTGCTTAGACAGTTGCTAGACAAATGGAAATGATTAGAGATGGGTGAGGTTAGCTCAAGCAAGGATCGGGAAAGACAGATGTTTTGAGAAATGCCTTTATTATCTTGTGCCCAAACAGCTCTGAGCACAGGCACCTTGGCCAACTCAAACAACAGGAGGTCCGGTGGGTGGGTGGAGGAGCAGGGCATGGAGCCAGGTAGGAGGAGAGTGGTGAGCTCTGTTCCCTAAGCTCTGAGCGACTATGCCCACTCCCACCCCTCACCCCTCACCCCTCACCCCCAGCACCACAGCTCAGTTCTTCTGCAGAAAGAACAACCGGGGGCCTTCAGCCCCGAAGAATGCAGACCTGTGGCCTCAGAATCATAACTTTGCATATGCTATACATTTTCACTGTTTTAAGACATAGGGAATGATTCCCTTTTGTTCTGAATTTGTCGAGATCTCTTAGCACCTTAACCTAGAGTTCCCATTAATCCTTCCAAAACAGACTGGACTGATGTTGGAGGGTGGAGGGAGAAGGAGACAGAAATCGGAGATTCAGGAGATTAGGGGGCCAGGGGAGCCTTCACCTCTACTCTTTAAAAAAGATCTTTGCATTGCCCTAGACCTTTCTGGTCTCAATTGCCTCATGAAATAATAGATGTGAAGCACTTTGAAAAATGTTTCAACACTCCACCTCCTGGGAGTTATGACTGTGGGGAAGCTGAAAGTAAAGCCTCCATGGGGGACTTCCCTGGGGGACCAGTGGTTAAGACTCCATGCTTCCACTGCTGGGGGCACGGGTTTGATCCCTGGTTGGAGAACTAAGATCCCACCAAAAAAGAAAAGAAAAGAAAAGAAAACCTCCTATTTTCACAGCCTGTCCTGTTTATAGAGCACTGGATTGCACACCAGCTTACTCTCCACTCTTCTGGGAGGTAGAGGTGGCGGGTGATTTTACCATTGATGGAGAGGAAACTGAGGCTCAGACAGGCTAGATGACTTGCCCAGAATTATACAGCAGGCAGATGGTAAGCTGAGCATGGAAGCCAAGTCTCCTGATTCCTGGTCCATTTCTTTCCACCTAGCCTCTTAATGTTTGAAAGCACACATGGGTTATTTTGATAGAATCCTATTCTAGAACAACTCAAAATTCATTATTTAATGGCAGAGTGCCAGATCCCACTGTTCTCCACCTGTTAGGTCTTGGATTTTTCAATTTAACCCTATGTTTTGAGAGGCAAAACAATGCCCAGTCAAGGGAGTTTTACAGAACGAAAGCCTTCAAAGCACAAAGCCCCAAGCTACCACAGTGTAGCATTGTTGCCCCAAATTGAGGCCTCCATTCCCAGGGATCCTGGCTCTGCACAGAGCTGGACAGAAGCCGAGGAGGAGTGTGGGGGCAGAGCCTCCCCAGAGGGAAACAGATGGGCAGGCTGGCCCCAGTGCCAGCACTTTGAACAACCCTTTTCTTTTCCAGCCAAACGTCCAACGTCATTCCCCTCTCACCTCCAGCTCCCAGGCAGCCTCCCCCTACCCCCATTCTGTCTTTGGGTGGGCTCTGAGTAGCTGATGGACTTTGGAGGGATGGAGGCTGTTCTCCTTTATGACTGGCAGAAGGATGAAAGGAGGCTTGAAACTGGTGTGGGGCAACTGTTGCCATCTGTCTGGTGGGACGTCACCAGGGATGATCTCGCCCATTCACTCCTTCACGCACTGCTGGGCTCGGGCCTTTTGTTTGGTTGGCTAGGGGTGGGGTTGCTGTAGTGCAGTGGAGAGAGGCGGCGGGTGAGAGAAGCAGCTTCTTTGTGTCTGGACCAAACTTTGAGTGATTCACTAGGGTGATTTGCATGAGGAAGCTGCCTAAGCCCCAAAACACCCAAGTGATTGACAACCTCCAGCCCTCTCCCCTGGTCACATCCCCCTCCCCCTCCCCCTTCGGCCAAACAGCTCCCCAGGGTTAGAGGGAGTGGCCCCAGCTCCTCTGCAGGGATGAGGAGCAGGAAAAGCTGCTCTGGCCCTCTCTGTCCACCCTCTGTCCCCATCCCTTTCCCAGTTGGAGGTGGGTCTGGTGTCTTCCTCCCTCCCCACCCCCATCAGTCCCTTACAGCTTTTTTCTTTTTGTTTGGTTTCTGCGTACTAGGCTGGCAGGCAGAGGGGCCAAAGCAGGAGGAAAGGCCCATTAACCACCCAGCAGCTGAGCAGGAAAAAAAAGGAGCTGAATAGAGATGACAGGGTTGGCAGCCCTCCAGCCCAGCTCCTGGTCTTTGAATAACACCCCAGGCCAGGAGCTGGGATCAGTGTGTGGGAGGCTTTGGGGCATTTAATTATTTAAAGGGCTCACTAAAAGGAGCTAAGACCCTGGGGAAGGGGGAGGACAGGCAGATGGTGTGCCCAAGTTGCTGGGAACCTGGAAACTGGGTGCAGGATGGGTGAGGGTGAGGGTGGGGGTGGGGGAGGTAGGGAGGACTGAGCTAGAGGTCAGGGTTCAGGGAGTAAGAGAATGGGGGAGGGGAAGTGAAACAGAGATTGCCCTCTAGACCCAAGCAGGCCCTGTGGATAGTCTTTGCCTACACCAGCTGGGGGCAGGCTCTCAGCCTCTCCTTTCTGTACTCCTGCCCACCACTCCCCAACTTTGAAATTCGTATCTGCCCTAAGAGGGAACCATTTTGGAAACACACAACAAAACTGTGAAGCTTAGGGGATTACCCCTTCTCTTCTGGCACTTAGGGATGTTCCAGATTGGTTCAATGGTGACCTGAACTGGGCAGATGGATAGGAGGATTTTCTCTTCCTCCATCCCTCCCTTCCTCTTTCTCTTTCTTTCTTTCTTTCTTTCTTTCTTTCTTTCTTCCTTCCTTCCTTCCTTTCTTCCTTCTTTTCTTTTCTTTCTTTCTTTCTACTTGTGGTAAAACTTCTGCAACATAAAATTCACCATTTTATCTAGCTTCATTTTATAAGGCGAGACCATACACTGAGTCTGTGGAAATACTGAGAAAGCAAATAATTGGAGGTCCTGCTCTTGGGGCACAGGATGCTTCAAAAGGCAGTCTGTGCCCCCAAGAGCACAGGGGCCCTAGGTCCCTAGGTAGAAACGTACTAGTCAGATTCAATTTGAATTCAGTTCTGCCATGTACTAGCTCTGCGACCACAGGTAAGTTATTTAACTGTTCAATGCCTCAAGTTTCTCATCTTTAAAATGAGGATGAAAAATTGCTCCCACTCAGTATTCTTGAGGAGATTAATATAGCTGAAGCACTTAGAAGAGTGTCTGGCTCTTTGTAAGGACACAATAAGTGTTATTAAATATTATTGTCATTACCATTACCAGATCAGGAGGCCTTTATATAGGCTATACAATGGAAACTGAGAGAAACAGGGAATTTGGGAATTGGGTACAAGGCCAAAGGGGAATTTGGTAAGGGTGTAGATTTGCCTCCATCCTTTCTCCCATTTGTAATGAGCTACGGTTGGAAATGTGGTCTTTGCTGTTCCAAAAATAGTAGTCCTGTTCGGGTAGCCCCCCTTTCCCACCTGCATCCCTCTTCCACCTTCACCGGGGCGAGCAAACAGCTCCAGGACCTGGGGCTCTGAAACCCTCTGGTCCAGACCCTTGCTTTGTGACAGTTTAGGCATCATTGTTAGCCCTATTTTACTGATGGGAGGACCAATTCAAAGGGGTTAGGGGACTTGAGATTTGATTCTTCTACTTCTTGGGGCTTTCCCTACTCTGGCCCCGCCCAGGCCACAAGGTCATGTGGAATGAATTGGTCACTTGGTCACTGTGGGGCACACAGTGCAATACAGCATCTCAGCCTGTCTGAACTTCTCAGTCTGGTCGGCCTCAAACGTGTGAGGTGGGCTTGTTTTCTGCACCTTCCAGCGAGGCAGTTCTCCCGTCCTCAACACGCCTGGGGGGCAACGGCGACGGCTTTCAGTCGGGGACAGCCGAGGATGATCCCGCGCGGGCCGCCCGGACTCAGACGTGCACAGCAAGGGTGGTGCTGCGGGGAGGCTGGGGGCGTGAGGGCAGGCAGGTGTTTGGCTCCCTCCCTCCCGGATGTGGGCAGAGGGAGGAGCCCCCGGCCAATCATCCACGTCCCTCAGTCCCTACGGAGAAGCTGGCTGGGACCTTGAACCGCGACCAAACGCGCTAGCTAGTTGGTTTTCCTAGTTTGGCAACCGGGTGGTGCCGCAGCCTCCGCCCCCTCTGGGAAGCCCCCACCTTGGTAACAAGCTGCTGATTGGCTGGCCGTGGGGCACAGCGGACCAGTCAAAGCCCTCCTTGATGTCGAGGTTTGGCAGAGAGGAGTTAAAAGGGGCGGGGGGTGGGGGAGGCGGGACACTACGCGTTTTCGGAGTGGAGGTGCTACGCGGGTAGGGAGCGGAGAATCGGGTCTTTCACCAGGAAAGGGCAGACGGGGGAGGGGCCGAGGAGTGGCGGCCTCTGTGCCGGGACCCCCTCCCTCCCGCCACCTGCTGCTAGAGCGTCTCGAGTCCCTAAAGCTTAGGTCTTTCCCCCATTTCTCAGGCCTTCCTCACAGTCTGACCGACTGCAGGGCTGGTGCAGCCTTTCTTGAGCAGTTTTGGAGGTTCCGGGTTTCTGAAACCTCCTCGGTCCTCTCTCCAAAGTCCCTCTGTATTTGGGCGTTTGTTTTCCCAAGTTTGTTACTCGGGCCCTCTTCGTTTTCTTCTTGTATATCTGTGTGTGCGCAAGCCCTCCTAGGGCCGTGTTACCAGTCACCCATCCTCTAAAACCAAATTAATCATCCGCTTTATTACACTGTACCTATTGGCACCAACCTCCTAGACTTAGTACAGTATACATTTCTGAGGACATACATTGCAAGCTTTGTAAGAGAAAGCATTTTGAATAACTTTGTTCCCCCACCTCAATGCACACAAACATACGCACATACATATTCAAAGAACCTAGCACAGTAGCACCAAGATTAAGACTCTAGAGACCGTGACAGGGTACAATTCCAGCTCTGCCACTGCTACTGGCTGTGTGACCTTGAGCAGATACTTCACCTCTCTGAACCTCAGTTTTTACCAATGAAAAATGCTAATGATAATAGCACCTACGTCCTTGCATTATTATGAGAAAATGCCTGACACATAATGCCTAATAAATGATATTATTTTAGATATTAATAAAGAAGGAATGAGTATTACTTCCCCACAGTTAATCTCAGCCCCCCATTCTTGGTTTAGGTGCTAGGGATAACAGCTAGATTCTAGGGACATTTAAAATTACTATCAGTAAAGCAATTTAGGACTCAGAATAAAACTTAGCACAGTCTCACAGCCCCCAGGCTTCACATAGGTCCTGTTTTAGCTCATAGATTTTACGAAGGGAGAGATCTGTTGGCAAGATAGGATTCTTTTTTCCTCAAGGACTTCTCTTAACAAGGTTTTTTTTTTTTTTTTTTGACCGCATTCAGCATGTGGGATTCCCCAACCAGGAATCGAACCTGTGCCCCTGCAGTGGAAGCTCAGAGTCAAGGACTTTTCTTCAAATTCCTCCCTCTCAAAAATTTTAGAACAGCAGCATCTGAGGATTTACAATAATCCCATTTTAATAGGATTTAACTTTCTCCTTTTTTTTTTCACGGACTCATGGAGTGCCCTACCTGACCTCTCCATATACTTACATTAACACCAAGGTGTGATTGTTAAGTTTTTCCCAAAACTCTCCACTGAAGTCCTTTCTTGTTGCTCAGAGACTCATCTTTTCTGCAGTCTTTGCCTCTCCCCCAAATGCTACACACTGGTCCATAGATTTTCTTCAGTAAACACGGAGGCTGGCAATTCAGTGCTCACAGACCCCTAGTGGTTATCCTGCCATGTTCTATCACCTGCCATACCCTGTTGATATCAGAAGTGGCCTTTGTTGATGTTTTGCATTATTAAGAACAAAAGCAATGATGTGTCTGGGGCACCTCAGTGGTGCCAGATGCCGGGGACAGGGAGGATGCAAGGGGCACCCAGCACTGGGGTGTAGTTCAATGGGAAGCCAGCAGACCTGGGTTTCAGTGTTGAGTATATGCCATTAGGGGCAAGTCAATAAAAAGTGTTAGGTCTCAATTACCCTATCTGTAAAGTAGGTGAATCAGACCTGTCTCCTTACTTTATAGATATTTTGGGAAAATAACTGGGGTCATACTGTTGAAAGCACTTCATATTTTTTGGAAATTAAAAGGGGTGTGTTTATGTGGGTGTGGGTGTGTGCACAGGCTATTAAGTCCATTTTATGCTCCTATTTCCATTTGGCTCCCAGAAATACGATCCAACAGTTGTTATTAAAAACTTATGAACCCAGCTTTGTGCTAACTGTTGTGAGGTATATGGAGGGATCATATGACACGATCTCTACCTTTAAAGAATTTACAGTCTAACCAGGTTGCTCAACTAACACATGAAATGATGTGTCGTATTGACTGTGGGTCCCCCACGTATCCTCTTCTATCTTACAAGTAAAGGATGATCTGGTGGTGTGACAATGGAGCCAATAGGTGGACAGATCCCCCACGTATCCTCTTCTATCTTACAAGTAAAGGATGATCTGGTGGTGTGACAATGGAGCCAATAGGTGGACGTGCCTTACTGCAGCTAGCACAACGGCTTGCCTCTTACCTCTCTCTTTCTATCCTTGGTGGGGTGTGGGGTCTTACAAGCCATCCTCACTGCTGCCTTTGCCAGTGCTCATGTCATGGCCTGATGCCTTGTGACCTGAGCTTGGGGAGATGCTCACCTTTGATGCTGCCCTTCACTTACCGTTCATGTAGTTACCTGTTCCTGACGCTTTCTCATCTGCACCTGCCCACTGCCAATGCTTACAGATGCCATCCCAGCCATTGTAGCTACAGCAGCTCCTGTGGGGTGGGCTTTGGGTGGGACACTGAGGGTACTATTATTCCCAGCCCCCTGTACCCGGCAAGAGAGACCACCTCCCTATCCCTTCGAATCTCTGTATTTGCTCCCATGGCCAGGTAGACTAGAAAAGATGCAAGTTGCTCACATTTCCCCACAGCACAGAGGGCTGTGTCCCATTTGGGGCTCCCCCCAGCCTTCTTGGTGTTGGGAGCTAGTGTGGGATGGGGTGGAGGACCAGTTCTGTTGCTGCATGCTCAGCAGGCAGATTCCAGCTCCAGATTCTCTGTGCTGGACCAGCAGATTTAGCTCCTTTCCTTTTTGGAGACTGTCAACAAAGGCTCAGCATAGCTTCTAAGAAGGAATAGATCAGTGTAATTGCTATCATCTCTGAAAAAAAAAGATGGGCATGCAAATTAAAATAAATATCAATACCAAGTCTCATCCATCAGACTGTCCAAATTACTAAAGTCCGAAGCAGTATTTGGCGTCACGGGGATGTGGGGAAATGGAGGCTCAGGTACAACTCGTGTGAGTGCACATTCGTACAACCCCTTTGGAGAGCAGTTTGACAGAATCTAGTAGAGGTAAATTGTTCATATTTCACGACTTAGCAGTTCCCTCCTGGGCATATATACCAGTAGTTTTTAACTGGTGGTGGTTTTGACCCCCCCAGGGAACATTTGGCAACTTTGGAGATATTTTTGATTTGGACTGGGGAGGGGACAGATGCTAATGGCATCTAGTGGATAGAGGCCAGGGATGCTGCTAAACATCCTACAGGCAGTCCACTCTGTCCCCCCATCCCTTGCCCAACAAAGAATTATCCAGAGCCAAATGCCAGTAGTGCACTGTTAAGAAATCCTGATGTAAACTCGAGAGAGACTCTCAAATGCAATCTCAAAGACACAGATAAAAGGGGCTTCCTTGGTGGCGCAGTGGTTGGGAGTCCGCCTGCCGATGCAGGGGACACGGATTCGTGCCCCGGTCCGGGAGGATCCCACATGCCGCGGAGCGGCTGGGCCCGTGAGCCACGGCCATGGAGCCTGTGCTCCGCAACGGGAGACGCCGCAGCAGTGAGAGGCCTGCGTACCGCAAAAAAAAAAAAAAAAAAAAAAAAAGACAGATAAAAGGATGTTCACTGCATTATTTGTTTCTAACATTACAGTATTGAAAATAATCTAAATGTCCCTCAAAAGGAGAATAGAGAAATGAATTTAGGTGTTTTCATACAATGGTTAGAATGAATGAACTGGAACTACAAGAATCAATATGGATAAATCTTGAATACCTAATGTTCACTGAAAGAAGCAGAGTAATACAGAAAGTGCTACTCTGTAAAGTTTAAAGACACAAACAACTCTCTACTTCCCCTGTGGATGTAATGCAAGTTAGTTATTTTTGTCTCCACAAAGTTCCACGGCAAGTACCTGGAGACCTTTACATTCATTCTTTCATACACTAAATGCGCCAAGTATTGACATTATCTGGCTCAGGGTTTTGCATACAGAAAAAAATTTGTTGAATGGTTGAGCTGTGCTCATAGAGAGACAAGACCATGATTTGCCTTCTCCTCTTGCCTTTCCTCTATGATCTGCCTTTCTGCCTGTCTTTGCATGGCTTAATTTAGAGAGGGTCCCAGAACTTGGATGAGAAAACACTGAATGTTCATTTTTCACACTGCTAACTGAAATTTAGCATTCCCTTCAATTATGAAGGTAACAAGTCACTGCAGTATTAGCAACCTGAAGCTTTGTCCCCAACTGAAATTACAGGTATTTTCATATCACATTACAGTTATTGAAAATACATACATTCATGCTCATTAGCACTTCGAAATGATTGTAGTTATTTAGACTTGTTGCTGGATCTCGTTATTTATGACATTAATAAACAAACATTTATATATATATATATATGATCTAAAATATACATTTTGATAACTGTACTTCATTGTAATTGGTTTCCTTTGGAATCCAATGGATTTTATTTTATACCTTCAAAAACATTTTGAGAAGAGGGCCATAGGCTTTGGCAGGCTGCCAAAGGGGTCCACAAATGTCAAGACTCCCTGGTTACACCATACCTTCTGATGCTTTGATTATTGGTTAAGTGTCCATTGGGGCTCGGTACTGATCAGAGCCGAATGGGAGAAAGTGGGCATGGATTGCTGCCTTCAAAAGTTTCAGAAAAGGCTCTGATGGTGCGAAGTGAGATCTGCCCACTAGTTGCTGGAAGACAGAACTGTGAGATTGAGCCGGGGCTTTGGAATGTTGGTAAAGTTTTTTGGTACTTGTGTCTGAAATAAGAGAATAAAGGCAGTAGATGGTTTTACCCCTGCCTACAGCTCCAGCCTCGTTGCTCCTTGCCACTGTGCCCCCAGCCATGTTTGCTGTCTTTCAGTGTCCAGGAAGCTTCCTCCTGCATTAGGAGGTCTATACATGGTGTTATCTTTGCTGGACTCTCCTCCCATCTCTTCATCTAGGTAAGTACACTTTCCCTCCGTATCTGATTATCTGCACCTGATCCTCCAGACTAGGTCAGGCTCCTTGATAATCCTCATGTAGACCCATCCTCATCTCCTTCACAGCCCTTTCTCAGTTTGTAACTATGTGGTCCTTGGGGTGACTCTTTAGTTCACTGCTTGTCACTGCACCAGATTATAAACCCCCCAATGGCAAGGAAGGCTTGCTTTTATTGTATGCAGTATCCCCAGTGCCTGACCAAGGGCTTGTGGTAAATATTTATTGATGAAGAGTGAATTTTAATTGGAAAATTCATAAAGGGACTGTGAATGCTAGCAGAATAGATTTACGTCCACAAAAAATAAAGTCGGATGGCCTCCCCCCACTTGTGAGACCCCATCTACCACCAAGCATCCCCCACACTCCTAGCAGTTCTGCATACACCAGAAACACAGAGATCTTCAGGCTAGCACAGTAGAAACAGTATAGCAAAACTGACAGGCTGGAGAGAGAGATGGCCTGGGGTCAGATCCTGGCCTTGATGCTTTCTTCCTGGGTGACCTCGGCCTCTTTGTGCCTCAGTCTCTCCATCTATATAAAATAGTGAAAATAATAGTACCTCTGGCATAGAATGTTTAGGAATGCTAATGAAGCCACATAAATAAAATACCTAACACATAAGTACTGATCAAATGGTAGCTTAAAGGAAAAGAGACAACTTTTATCCATCAGAGCCTGATGGATAATCCACTCCTGCTACCCTCTTGAGAAGCACTGGATTTAGAAACAGAATTTCACAGAATATATTAGTGAATATCTTCAGTAAATAATATATTTAGCTCAGTAAATATCAGTTGTGGTTATTTCTCTATTAGAAAATAGTGAATTGTCCTAAAAGCACAAGCCTAGCTCTTAAAGGCTTTCAAGAAATGTGCATTGAGAAGTTGAATGAAAGAGCAGATGGGCTACTGAATGCTTATTTTCCTCTTCCAGGCCCAACTTGGCTTTGCAGTACTTGACTGCCCTCAGTTCTACATAGTTGCCACTAGAGGGCAGGCGCGGTTAAGACAACAATATACTCTGGCCCCACCAGCGCCATAATTACTGGGTAAACAAGGGAGGATGGTTGAAGGAGAAAAATGATAGAATGATTGAAAAAAAATTTTTTTTCTTTATCTCTTGGGGACCAAATGGAAGGAAATATGGAGCTAGTGAGATTGAAATTAGACCTAAAGAAGAACTTCCAGAGCACAGAGTTTGCTAACTAGAGATTTTATACAGGTGACTTTTTAAAAACCTCTTAGCTATATCTACCCAAGCAGAATAGATGAGAAAGTGGGCTCCTCCAGTCTGAGGCTTATGTGAGCACCCCCCACCCCCATAAAGTAACCCTTCTGTGTCTGCCTTAATTGACTCCATTCTTGCAGATGCAATTGTAAAATAACTTTATTAGTTGGGTTAGCCACCACTCATGCTTTTCCTGTAATAAGGATCCTTTATAGAGGCATGATGGTGTTCACATGCAGATACTTTCTGAAGAGCCCTGGGGCAAGGGGCAGCCTTGCCCCTCACCTCAGAGCTCCTTTGTTGAAATGAGCTGGTTTGGCTTTTGTGGATTTCAGGGTCTGGAGTCAAGAAGCAGTCCAAGTATACCCCCCTTCCCTTTTCAGGGAAACTGCTTCAAAGCATACACTGTATCAGGGATACAATGGCATCTGGGCAAGGAGCAGATTAGGGCTAGCTGTCCTCAAGCAGTCCCTGGCCATGGCTGCCTGGATGGCTCCATCCCAATGGTACCCCAAAGAGCAGGAGGGTTAGGTCCCCAGACAACACTACTTTCAGAAATGGGAAGAATTAATTGCTCTCCACCTAAGCTATAAAGCAACAGCCATCTTCAGTAATGAGAGTGTAGCTCAGAGATGTGAAAGCAGAGGGTTCTGTGCTCAGTACAGGCAAGATTTGGCTGCCTGTCCTGGGCTTCACTGACCCAATGAGCATCTCCAGCCAGAGCTGGTACTATTAACTGTGGCCTTAGGACAAAACAATTAGTTCAGATACCAAAACAATCAATACCACAGCCTCCTCCTTTGGCAAATCCAGGGCTGGTTGGAGTCTGTCTCTCCCATCAGGATATAGACCTTTCTGCTTGCATAAAAGGAGAGGACAAATTACCTCTCTCATGCTTTGAGATCCGCATGGACTCTGCCTTTGAAGATAAAGACCCAAGTAGGGACCTGCTGGGAATGCAGAGAGTGCTGGCTAAGAATGAAACTACTGGAGCTGCTTCCTCAATTCAGCCAATTCGAGGTGTGTTTGCCTCCATTATGGATGCTGATGATAAGCAGAATCTGGCCTTTCCTCTTTTTTTTTTTTTTTTTTTTTGGTCAAGCCCAAACTAGTCTCCAGCTGAGTCCACGGCCTTTCCTCTTTTGAAGTCTGATCCACCTTCAAAGAATTGCTTAGCTGCTAAAGTATAGCCCCATACATTTAGCTAAGCCTGAGGTTGGTTTTCTCCTCCCACATCAAGCCAAGAACATGGTCATCATACTGGTGACCTCTGGTGTAGAGGTGACTCTTGGTGTCCTTCCAACCTCAGACACGAGTGTGAGTTCTCTGCACAGGCACTGGGCAGATGAGCATATGCCTCTGCCCAAGGCAGAGAAGAGGTGTCTGTGGGGCAGTGTTGAGTGGATGAGGTGGACTTAGGAGGAGGCAGTTGGCCAGAGAGATATATACTGAGAAGCAGCGAGTGGGAGCCCAGAGTATCTGCACAACTAGCCCAGCACATGGGAGAGCTGTCAAGCGCTGCTCACAGACAGAATCAGTGATTGTTTAAAAAGTAAGGTTATGTACTATTGCTCAAGCAAATTTCAGGGTTCACGGCACCAGATCATTGTGAAGAATGGGAAATGAGATTTCTGGGGTTGGGACTTCAGGGGTTACTCCCTCTGCCACCACTTCTGTCCTGGAAAGGAGAGTTTCACGTCCCTCAGAAGAAGGCTGCCTGTGCCCTGATTCCACCTAAACTTGCCTACAGGGAAGAAGACTGTAGAGGGAGCCCGTGGACCTCTGTCACATGGTCTGTCCCAGACCTTCCAGCAAAAGCCAAACCAAACCATCAAGCCAAATGCAAAGGGGCATGGGGGCTCTGGCCCTGTGCCCAGTGTGTGGGCCGCTCAGATCTCGATGAGGCTGGCGAGGCGCAGGCAGAGGGGCGCGTCGGGCGGCATGGCGCTGCGCTTGATCTCGTTCCCGTCCAGGCGCAGCACCTGCAGCTTGGAGAAATTCATGACGTCCACCACGGTGCAGAAGCTGCTGATGGAGAACTCTGTGGGAACAAGAGGGGCGGGGGTGGGCCGGAGAAGCCCAGATCAGGGACCTGGGTCCGCAGTGAGGCCAGACAGCCTCTGTGAAGCTTTTCTAATGTGAGAGGTGGAACTCGGCTGGGTGGGGCAGGCACTTTCCAGGATCGGAGTCATACTTGCACCAATTAGTGGGCAGAACCAGAGACAGAGTGGGGTCTCTGCCTGCGTAGCTCCACCTCATACCCATCCCTCTCTGTAGACCCTGGAATGCCCGGGAATGTCCTTCCAGCCAGGCCTTGATCTTTTCCCATCTGTGGGCAGCAGGTGGCAGCAGAAGGCAGTCAAAGACGAACCCTAGCAGGTTTGATTGCTTTTGGAGAGGAGGGTGTTTCCGAATCGCTTTGAGAAGGAAGACTGGGGAAATGCAGGGACTTAAATCTGGAATATTTCCTAACACTTTGCAGATAGAGAAAGTGGCAGAAAATTAAAGAGAGAAAATCTAGACTGAGAGACAAGTGTCTGTGCGTGCAGAGCTTTGAGGGCGTTGTCCGTGTACATTCTGAGTAAAGGCAAAGGAGTGAGCAAGGCCCTGAGGTTTAAGGAGATGCAAACTGAGAGATGAACAGGGCTTCTATGGAGCTCAAAAGTCAAATAAATAATTCCCTTGCGTCCCGCATTTAATATGATGTGGTTTAGCCTCCTTTTTTGTAATCTCAAAAGAAGTACCCTTTTTTGAAGATTTTCCCTCCCAACCACGCAATCCTAATTGATACAGTAGTTCTGTTTGATTTAAACGCAAATCCTTCTGCTACCATTCACCTTGTTCTCCCTCTGGTTGTCGTCTTGGACAAATCAACCACCTCTGTCTCTAGCCTACTGGGTCAGGAACTTGAAGGATAAAAACCAAGAACTCAGCTAAAACTCCAGCAAGGACAGCCAGAGTCACCACTGAGAAGCTGCTGAAGCCCCTAGAGACTGCCTTCAACGTTGTGTGTGAGAGCGTCAGGAAGGCGGCTCACGTCCAAGGGGCTTTGGGTGAGGTTACCTGTCGGGTCTACGTAGGTTGTAACACTTAGGCAGACCCAGAGCTGGGCTTGCTTTCGCTTCAACCAGAGGCATTCCTCTGCTTGCCACAGTGGTCAGGAGCTGTGTGTCAGCCTGGAGCTGGGCAGGAGGAATGGGAGGAAGGCTTTCCTGACTCTCTTCCTAGAGGTGACCTTCGAGGGCATTGTGGATGGAGAGATTATGGGTATGAATGTGAAGGTTGCAAGGAAGACAGTATGGAGAGCTTAGATAGATGAAGGAGTTGTTTTTTAAATTAGCACTAGCAATTGTTTTCAGTCTCTGTCAAGACTGACAGAGAGGAGATGGGGTGAGGCTGCATGCAGCCAGTTAACTTGTACTGCAAATGTAAGATAGAAAACCCAGCCCCAAAGAATAATGAGAAGAACAGGGAATGCCCTTCTTTGGAGAGCACTCAGAGGAGGGGGGTGGAGACCTGGAATGCTTTTGGATGTTTCCTTTCTGGTACCAGGGAATAGATCAAGTGGCCTCCAGGTGGACAGGTTGGGGGCAGAGCCAAGGCCAGGGGCCAGGTCTATGGTGTCTGTGTGGAACAGGTGGAGTGAGTTGGGCTGGGGAGAAGTAAAGTGGCCCAGCTAAAATATCACCTCCAACCCCGTCGGGGGACTGCACTTAGAGGTTCCACCAGAGATTCTCTACACCATCCTGGGGCCTTCAGACTGCCTGCTAAAGTCCTGGATCCCAACTGTTGAGCACTTAGGGGCTGCTCAACACACAGCGTGTATAGATTCTATCCACAGGCTGAGCACCGTGAGCCCCCCTGTGGATCTCCCCTAAGCTCATGAATAGGACAGGGGCTTCTGCTTGGAGACTCTGGAGGACACTTTCCATCCCAGATTAAATTCTGACAAAAGTCTTTCCAAATTTCTCCTGGTATACCCGCCCTGCTCCCTGGATCTCAGAGCTACTGAATAACATTCTGAGCTGTGTTTCCTGCTATTGCCAGGCTGGAAAAACTGAGGGAGATGCTAATGGAAGAAGGAAGGGGGAGGGAGAGAGCTGGGCCTAATTCCACTGCACACCCTTCAGCTCCTGTCCTTTTAGCTCCCCTCTCAGAGGGTTGCTTCAATATCCCACCTTCACCACCCACCCCTGCTCTGGGTCCCTGACCAGCTGTGCAGGGTGACCTCCTTCACATCTGCCCAGGCGAGGGTCTGAGCTTGGAGAACTGTCTTTCCTGCTGGTGGTCTGAATCAGAGAGATACTCCTTCCATTCTCAGCTAGAGAAGCCTGGCTTTCAGTCCTTTGATGTTGATGGTAGAGGCTATGCTACAAGACCTAGGTGACCTAAAGAGATTGCCTTTCCTTCTCTGTGTCTCAGTTTCCCCATCTTTGCGATGAAAAAAATAAAACAGAACAAAACTGTACCTGGCAACTTCAAAGTGGCAGTGAGAAGAAAAGCTTATAATATAGTTACTATGTAGCGCTTTTTCAATTATGTGCCAGGCGAACCGAGCACTTTACATGTATTAATCCACTAATTAAGAAAAATAAGGAGTTGGTGTTGTTTTGCCAAAAGAAGACTAAGAGGGAGATAACCAGACAAAGGGACTTTGGCTTAAATTGCACAAGAAGGGATTTGGGGTAGACACTGGACATTTTTAGGTTTGACTTAAGGGACAACTTTCTTGCAAGACCTTGAGACACTCGACTAAAGTGATTTTATCTTTGGCAGAGCTTTTGGAAGGGAAGGGGTGAACCGCCTTGTATTTGAGCGGCAGATGTGGTTCTGCAAGAAGGCAGGGTGACAAGATGCTGCAACGGAGACTCTCCCACCCCAAGTTTCACTGACTGTACAGTTAGGCGATATCTAACGGCTTCTCTCCCATGACAGCTGCTCTTTGTTGTCACATTTTCAAGGTCAAACTCTGATAAAGCACAGTATACACTATGACATTTCTGTTGTGACGATCCTCCTGTACTTAGAATGGGCGGCAGATAAGTAGTGGTGACTTCTGGGTGGGGTGATGGACAGCTACAAGCAAATGTCAAACCCTTTGCAGCATGCAACATCTTAGAGACCAGAGAACCCTGCCTTGGGAATAGGAAGACCCGCACCCCCACCCCCCCCACCCCCCCAAAGAAAGAGAGACTTTAAATACAAAACAGTTTGCCCTATGCTTGATGGTTGGTGTCTTGCACTTCCAACTAGAGAACCAGGCACCTCTTCACCTTGCCCGCCTCACAGTCAACCTCTGGGACTGGTGCCTCTCACTCAGAGGGCTGTCTAGCTCGTTAACATCTTGCCAAACGACTGATCTTTTCCCTGAGCACAGGGAGAGAAAGTATTGATGGGAGAGGTTGTGGACTCAGTCCCTATCCATGCTTTGATGGTGGTGTTTGCTCTCAGCAGGCTCTACTTCTACCTTTGCCGATGGTCATTAATGAGTCCTTCATTCCCCAGGGAGAGGGGTACTTTGCTGCAGAGGAAGAGCGGTTAAAATCTGGCTCTACCTTCCAGCTGGATTAAGGTATCAGAGGCCCTGGGGTAATGTAAGCACACTGTGAACACAAGATCCCGAGAGGGAGCTGAAAATCAACTAGATAATCCAATCTGAAATGAAGATTTTAGTTCTTGGAGACAGAGAGGCAGCACTTTAGGCCTTTTCTGGGAAGAGCTTGGAAAACAAGAAGCCCTTGTCCTTGTCCACCACCCCAGGGTTTTGCGGTGGTCGGGCTCATGTTACCCTAGGGGGCCTCTGCCCTGCCACCAGCAGCTCCTAGTACTCCAGGGAGAACCAACCAGAGCAAGTGCCGCATTCATCTCTGAGAGGCTACAAATTCTTGTCCACCAGTTGTTGTGTTTAAAAAGCAAATAAACATCCAAACACAAGACCAGGCTGTCGAGGCACGAGTAGATCAGGTGGAAACAGAGAGCTCATCCTCTTCTGGGTCAGTGAGAAAGTACAGATAGCAAGGTTTCTTAACAGCACACTTTCCTCCTGAGACGGACCATAGAAGTTCAACTTAAATCCCCCTGTCTATGAACTGCCCCCTCCCAAACCTCGCCAAACTCCTCTCTCACTGCTTAACACATGACCCCTTCCTCTTAGACACAGGAATTTCCTGGCTGCCCCCCTCCAGGTGGCCTGTTAAATGACTGGTCCCTTTGTTTGTGGCAATTGCATTTCTCAGAAGGGCTCAGTCCTGTGTTCCTCCAGCCCATGCCCGCTTATCTCTCAAGACCTAGGTTGAGACTTACCTCTTCTGGGAAGTCTTCTTCCATACCAACCCACTCTCCCACTGACTTTTCCTAGCACTGCTGTGTAGTATAAGAGTATGCCACTATGTACCATTTTGTACAGGGGTATGGCAGGGTTTTCAGCTTACTTCATTGGTACTCTTTGGTTCCCCTACTTCTATTTCTTCTGTATTGCCCCCAGCACTCAGAATTGGGTCTTTGCAATGCAGCAGACGGCCCTCCCCACTCCCCTTTGCCAGAGTCTCACCATTGATCCTATTGCCTTGGAGGTAAAGGTTCTCCAGGTTGGTGTTCACTGGGGGAATCTTCTGCAGCTGGTTGTAGGAGAGGTCGAGCTCAAGGAGGCTGCTGGAATTGAAGGTGTTAGAGGCCAGGCCACTGTTGGTGAGACTGTTGTGGGACAGCCGCACATACAGCAGCTTGGGCGACCCCCGGAAGTAGCTGTCGGGGACCGAGTAGACATTATTGTGCTCTAGGTACAGCTGCTCAAGGGCTGAGGGCAGTCCATCAGGCACCTTCCGAAGGTGGTTGTAACTCAAGTCCAGCAAGATCAGTGACCGGAGGCCTTTCATCGAACTGCCCACTTCCTGGATCTCGTTGTGTTGGAGGTACAAGGCCGTGAGGTTCTCCAGCCCCTCCAGCGCATTGTTGGGGACCCTCGAGATCTGGTTGTGCTCGAGATGGAGCTCCCTCAGGGATCGAGGCAGTGGGCCAGGCATCCGGGTCAGGTTGTTGTGGTCCAGGTACAGCCTCTCCAGGTGCCTCAGCTTGGAGAAGACCTTCCTGCCCACCTTATCACTGGTGATCTGGTTGCCATGGAGAGCAATCCAGAGCAGCCCAGTGGCGTTGTCGAAAACGCTCTCCTGGATGGAAGAGATCTGATTGTTCTGGAAGTAGACGTACTTCATGCGGGAGGGGACGAAGGGTAGGTACTTGAGGTTGCGGTTGTCACAGTACATGGCTGTGGGGAAGTTGGGGGGGCAGTCGCACTCTTGGGGGCAGTCGCGGGGCTCTGGTGGGGATGGAGAGCCATAGGCGTAGGCAGGACCTTCCTCTCCCCCGTAGGGGTAAGGCTCGTAGGGCTCATAAGGGTAAGGGTCATAGGGGTCGTAGTAGGTGGACTGCTGGTTGCGGAGGTAGTGGAACCACCAGTGGGAGTCTTCCTCATACTGGGCCCGGGAAAGGGAGCAGAACCCTGCCAGCAGCAGGAGGGAAGCCCACTGCATGTTGTCTCTCTGCAAAAAGGGGGAGAGAACAGAGTAAGCAGACGTGAGTGAGACTCTGGGGAGGCAGGGAGGCAGAACAGGTGAGCCTTAGTCCTGGAGCTCTGCAGACCTGACTTGAGCAGCAAACAGCTGTGAGCAGGAGCCTCGCTGTCACTGCCTCTGGGCCCCCTCCCAGTGCCGCCTCTGCACACTTGGTCCAGCGGAAACGTGGCTGTCTGGCGGGGAGCTAGGTGCCTTTTCCTCTGGTCATAGAGTCACAGAAACATAGCCTTTGAGATTAGAAGGACCTTGAATGGAGGTGCTGCATTTTGGGGGGAGGGCAGGTCCATAGGAACCTCTAGCAACCTGAAAGTACTGTTGGGGGAGCTAGAAAGGCCACAGCAATTCCCATGGGAGTGGTAGTAGTGGTGGGTGCTCTTTAGGCCTGAATTCACATCCAGTTTGGACTCCCGAGGACATAATGTTTCCCAAGAGTCCAAGGAAAAAGCCCTCTGGCTCTTTCCATATCTCTGGGAGACATCCAGAAGTGGCTTGAGATCTCAAAGGGGAAGATCTGAACTACTTGGCAAGGCAGAGGGTTTCTGTTTTGAGTCTGTGGGGAAGGTTGTGGTCCCCCTGCAGCCACCACAAGGCTTGGGCTCGTGGTGCCAGCATCTGTAACGGTGCCAGCATCTGTAACAGTCTGCTGGTGAGGAAACTCTCCTGTTGGCAGTTTGTGGCTACACATGCAGCTTGGCTGGCACAGGGTCTTCATGTAACAGTTACAGATTCCCTCCAGACTGGGGCCACTGCCACCCAGGTATGGCACTTGTCTTCTAGAGTGGGCACTGAGTGCATGCAAGTCTTAGTGCACTTGTCCAGTAAAGTGTTACTACTTCTCACGCTCCCCCATGGACATTATGCAAGAGGCAGATGGGACCAAGAGAATGAATGAGGAACATCAAACAATGGAACAGGAATTGAAGACTCTTGAGTATGCCCAAGGGAACATGGCTTTAGAATGGGATTCTGGCATCCTCCTCTCCCATCCCAAGCCACCTCTGGATTACCAGGCTCCATATCTAGGCCCCCACATTTCCTGGCAGCCCATTGCCTTCGAGCTTGTTATGCTAGCGAGATCAGAGCCGGGTAGGCTTAGAGAGAAGTGTGGGTTTGGTGTCACCTGAGAGGGAAGCTGAAGGACTGGAAGATGAGGGGTCATGGGGTGGCATATCAGGCTGGATGTCTTACTCTGAATACCTATAGCCAAAGCACTGCATAACCCCTGTGAGCAATGGGTACCTTCCAGCGGGGTGATTGTCACCCTTGGGCAGAAAACCTTAGAACCTTTCTTGGTCTGGGAATAGTCACGTATGCCATTCACGTTGCTATTGGCCCTTGCTGGGGTTGGCAACCGTGGACAGGAGAAAGAAAGGAGTCTAAAAGCCAACATCAAATCCAATGAACCAATGAGAAGGACCCTAATGGTGACAGTCTAGTCACCTTCTGGCCACCATCTCTGTCAGACCTCTCTGTCCCCTGAAAGCAATTCCCTTAGGCCCACTTTATTCCATTAGCCTCTGGGTTGCAGAGGCGAGGCCCCTGGCTCATCCTCAGGCAGCCTCAGACAAAGAACCCACAGTGTTTCTGAGGGGCCAACCCAGCCACCCACTGCCTGGACATGCTGGCTGGGCCTTGGCACTGGCCAGGGGAAGACGGATGGAATGGCCCATTACCAGTAGCACATTTTTCCGTGCTCAGCTCTGGGCTGCTGCAGGATCACGGTGGCTGTCTGGAGGCTGGCACAGTCAGCCTCTGTCTCCATTTCTCCTTCCAGACTAGGCACCGTGGCAGACAAGAGCCATCTTCCTCTTCAAGACCCAGCCTTCCAGGGCTGTGCATCCTGCCCACTTGACTCTCCTTTGGAATCATGACCGCTAAAAGGGTTTGGTGGCACCTTATTCCTCTCTTTACCCTACTCCCATCTCTTAGCAATGTTGCTCCAGGGTTTATACTCTTAAATCCTCACCCCCGCCACCCCCAATGATAGAGACCCTCCTGTGCTCAGAGCTTTGTAAGGTGGAGAGTTTCTAGGACTGGCACTCTCTGAGTTGGGGGAGGCTTACTCAGGAGTTACTGCTGTTCTTTCATTTCTCCATTCTAGAGAACCATTTCTCCCTTCTGTCAGAGTCCAGGAGGTCAAGCCAGAGCTATTTCCTCACCTGAATTGGATCCCCATTTCACAGCTCCTTGGACCTGGTCAAGTCTCAACATTTCTGTGTATTCTTTCCCTTTCACCCCAGCAACACACAAGCACGCGTGTGCACGCGCACGCACGCACACACACACTACACAAAACTCCCTCTCCGCTCTCATAACAGAATTTAGTTACCACAACCCTTCTGAAGAGAGACTGCAGGGACACAGGGCTAGGATGGTGGGCTTTCTGAGCAGAGTAGGGCAGAGCTGGCTATGCTAGATACCTGGCCCTTCACTTTTTCATGCCTGAGAATTGGATGTCCCCCAACAACAGAAAGAAACTGTAGGACAAAGGTAGCATGTTGGAAACTCTTCCTTCTACTCCCCTTTCCCCGCTCCAGCATCCTGGGACACAGCCCAGATGGGAGAAGGACGAATGACTCCTTCCGCCCGGCCCTTTCCCTGCTCCCCAGCCTCCTTGCTCTTGTTCCTTTATGGAACTACCAGGGACAAAACCTGAAGTAAAATGACTGACTTACCTCGAGTTGAACCTTTCAGAGAATGACCACGTCTCTCTGTCTGGCCTCCTTGGTTGGAGAGCGTGTGAGAGGGAGAGGAGTGAGGGTGTCTACTGAGAGTGTGTGTGTCTGTGCCAGGCCAGGGCCCGCCCCCAAATTCCTAATCAAATGTTGTGAAGAGAGGGGTTGAGGAGGCCGGATCCTGGCTCTTTCGGCTCTGCTGCGGGGGCGGAGCTCACACTCAACCTCACAAAATCCTGCTGTCCGCCTGACGCTATAAAAACCACCTTCTTTCCACTCATCTGCCCTAAAGCATTGGCAGCTCAGGGTCTCTTTCTGCTGAATGAGTTAGTGGCGCCCTAGAAGTTATTTGTACAGTCTCTTAGGAAGCGCCTGGATTTCTCATTAAACCCACAAGGGCAGAGGCAGGGATGGGGAGGGCCAGGATTTGGGAAGAGGCATCTTAACTCTTTCAGCAACCCACGGGTCCCACCGGAGAGCTAGTGCTCACCTTTCTGGGCTCCGGCGCCCTCTACGGGCAGGTGGTTAGGCTAATGGACAAAGGAGAGGACACAGGACAGCTGGCTCTGGCTCCAGTTCCATCCCTGACCAGTGTAGACCTGTCTGGGCAGTAGAGTTTCTCTCTCCCCACTGTGATAAAAGGGAAGAAAGGGACTCTCATATTTGTTGATCACTTACTGTTCACTAGCCTCATGCACTTTCGCCTGTCTCGTGATGATCTTGGGGTTAGCAACAAGTACCTTGTTGAGTTGTAGCAAGGACTCTGTGAGGTAATTTGTGTGAGGCCCCTGGCCCAGACATGATTGTTATTGTGCCCATTTTACAGATGTAGAGACCCTGAGCAAGGGGAAGATGAGGTCAGAGAAGTAGGCAGCAGCTAGACCATGAAGGGACTTTTAGGCCATGGAATGGATTTAACTTTTATTCTGAATGTTTAAAAAGCAACCTGTTTTAAGCAGAGGAAGTGAAAAGATCTCAGCTACATTTTTAAAAGCACATGGGAGAGACTGTTGTGTGGCAAAAAGCAGGAAAGTGTGGAAGCAGGAGCTCTAGCCCACCTTCGTTGAGAGATAATGGCAGATTGGGCTAGTGCAATGGAAGAGGGGACAATGTATTTTTAGATAATGAGTCTTGAAAATGGACCAGATAGGGAGTTAGAGGAAGTCAAGGATGAGTCCTTGATTTTGAGTTTGAGCAACTGGTTGGGTGGTAGCACCATTTCCTGACCTTAGAAAGATGGGGAGGGACAGGGTCTAAGTTAGAGATGCCTGTTAGGCATTCCAGTGGAGATGCATGCAGGCAGTTAGATATATGAGTCTGAACTGGAAGTTCAGGGACTAGAAGAATTTGGATTACCTAGAAGCTCAGTAGCTTAGATGAACCCATGCATCCTGAATGCTCTTTCCTCAACTAACTGCCTCATGCTAACATCCAAGAAACACCCCTTTAAATTTTTTTAAATTGTGGTAACTAACTCATAACATAAAATTTACTATCTTAACAAATTTTAAGTGCGCAGTTGAGAAGTGTTAAGTATTGCTGTAAAGCCAGTCTCTAGAACTTTTTCATCTTTCAAAACTGAAACTTTATATTCATTAAACAAAAATGCCCCATTTCACCCTCCCTCAGCCCCTGGCAACCACCAGAGTAGAAAGAACTACTTTCCACCTCTATGAATTTGACTACTCTGCATGACTCATATAAATGGAATCATACAGTATTTGTCTTTTTGTGACTGGCTTATTTCACTTAGCATAATGTTCTCAAGGTTCATCCATGTTGTAGTGTGTGTCAGAATTTCCTTCCTTTTAAAGGCTGAGTAATTACTGTATGCATATACCACATTTTGTTTATCCATTTATCTATCAATGGACATTTGAGTTGCTTACACTTCTTAGCTATTGTGAATAATGCCGCTATGAACATGGGTGTACAAATATCTCTTTGAGATCCTGCTTTTAATTATATTGGTTATATGTTCAGAAGTGGAATTGTTGGATCATATGGTAATCTATTTTTAGCCTTTTTGAGGACCTGCCATATTGTTTTTCATAGTGGATACACCATTTTACATATCCACCAACAATGCACAAGGGTGTGAATTTGAATCGCTCCTTTTTTTTTTTTGTGGTACGTGGGCCTCTCACTGTTGTGGCCTCTCCCGTTGTGGAGCACAGGCTCCAGATGCGCAGGCTCAGTGGCCATGGCTCACGGGCCTAGCCGCTCCGCGGCATGTGGGATCTTCCCGGACCGGGGCACGAACACGTGTCCCCTGTATCAGCAGGCGGACTCTCAACCACTGCGCCACCAGGGAAGCCCACTCCTTATTTTTTAAAAGTACCAATTGAGAAAGCCTCAGATTTGAATTTGAAGAATTTAGAATTTGAATTTTAAAGAATGGCACTTTTGGTTGCTCCAGTAGGGTTGAGCTGTTGACATAATATGAAACGTCCTTACTAGCGACCCAGTCTCCTCAGGAAGTTCAAAGAGTTTTTTAAAAGATTAAATATAATGAATGGGCCTTTGCTGACTACCTACTATAAACTAGATGGTTTACTTATGTTATCTCATTAATAATCACAATAGATATTTTGTGTTGGAAATAGGGGATCACAGATATAAAGTGATTGGATAGTGGTAAAACAAGGATTTGAACCTTGACCTGCATGACTCCAGAGACCTTTCTCACAACACAAGACCAGAGGACTGGTGGAGTGTAGGGGGTAATGACCACCCTGCTGTCAGGGCTGAACTCAATTAATATGGAGTGCAGCTAATTACAGTGGCCCAATCTGCTTGAATTTGGGGACAGGGGATTGTAAAGATGAGAGGGGGCTGGGATACAGGGTTTCTCTTCCTGACCCCACACATATTTCATTTCAGTTTAATGCATATGAACATTTACTCTGGGCCTGGCATGCTCTTAAGTGTTTGGGACACAAAGAAGGTTTTGATAGAACACCTGCTCAAAATAAAGCAGATGTATAAGCAGCAAACTCTGATCTCATGACGGAGGCAGAGTGGCCTTAATGTGAAGATGGTTATAAAGAATGAACAGATGGGCTTCCCTGGTGGCGCAGTGGTTGAGAGTCCACCTGCTGATGCAGGGGACATGGGTTCGTTCCCCAGTCTGGGAAGATCCCACATGCTGCAAGCGGCTCGGCCCGTGAGCCATGGCCGCTGAGCCTGCACATCCGGAGCCTGTGCCCACAATGGAGGGAGAGGCCACAACAGTAAGAGGCCCGCGTACCGCAAAAAAAAAAAAAAAAGAATGCACAGATAACTTTCCCATCATTTTTGAGTCTAGAAAGCAGTCACTTTTCAATGGAAAACACTAGTTCTGGCAACTGGGCCTGAGAGACACTCCTTAGCTGGATCTAGATAGCCTGGACAAAAACATCCATTAGGTACAGATGTTAATTTTTTAAAATTCCAGCATACCGAATAATACTTCACTTAGTAACAATGAAACTCAGTAGAGTCTGGGGGCCAAACATTGATTGGGATTCTTTCCAACTAAGATCTACCAAAAAACACAGGATCCCCATGTGGATTTGCACTAGGTCTTTAGTCATCTATTCTGTTTCAAGGTAGCTTGGGAGGAAGAAAAGAGGTAGGGGATGGTTGAGGTCAGGTCAGGAGGAAGAGTTTCAGGGAACCATTCACTGTTCAAAACTTCCGTCGTCAATGGATTCTAACCTCCACTTTGACCACTGCCTCTCTGTTTCCCTGGTTCCTGGATCTAGGCCCTCAGAGCTTGATTTCAATGTAGGAAACCAAGTAGGGGATCCTGATGTCTCTCAGATTGCCAAAGGAATCCGCACGTGAAGAAAGTTCATTTGGGACCCTGGTGCTTTCTGAGAGGTGTCAAGCCAGCACTACCTAGTTACTAGACTGCAAGCAAACTAAAGAAAGAGGCTATGTTATTCATTTCTGTAGCCCCTATCCAGCTGGGCATATAGTGCTTGGCGCTTAGTAGGTAACTCGTAAAGTATTATAAAGTGAACTGTATTTTTGGCTCCCTACAGAGTCTGCCTGTCTTCAGAACCCAATGTTTGGTAGAACAGCCACCACCAACCAGGCCAGGAAAACCCTTAGGCCTTCAGACCAGTTAGACTTTCCAGGGGTTCATGTCTTTGCTATTTCCTTCCCACCCAGAAAAGTACAGGTTAAGCCACAACCACTAGGCAAAGCTGATTGCCTTTGATGTTTGGACCCACCCTGTCTGGAAGAGACAAAGTGCCTTCTGATTCAACTTCCTACCCGCAAAGAGAGTTATGCACCTGTGGCCGCCAAACCTTCCTCTTCAACCTTCACAGAACCCAAAAGCCACTGTTTTTATAAAACAGCCTCTGATCCCAAACAACCAAGAGATGAGGGGTAAGCCTGAAATCCACCCAAACAGAATTATTGAGTTGGATATAAAGAGGTCAGTAGAAAGATGATCATGGTGATACAATCCAGGCCCTGCTGCTTGCCCATCCTGAAAACTCTTGATGCCAGAGAGGGACTGTTTACTAGTCTGAGGTTTTGATGGGAAGTCCTGGCTATACTGGCACCCAACAGTGGTGTCTCAGAGTTTCCAAGGGAGATGTTTCCCCTTATTCCCTTGGCACTGAGTGGTCATTAGAAGTCCTCATCATGGATAGTCTCCTCTCTCCAGAGGAAGAAACAAAGATGTTGGAGCTGGGAGAAAGACTTGTTTTCTTTCAAATGCAATAGGAGAATAGGAACTTGGAACCTCAAGTTCCAAGTTCTGGGAAATGCATTGAGGGCTTCAGAATTTCCTTTTAATAAGCTCTTTAAAAATAAGACAGAGAACAACCTTTCTTATTTAATGGATAGCATCTCTTATTTTTACTGTATATTTACTGCATGCTTGCTATTATTAACATGATGAGGACATATATGATGGATTCCAGGAGATCACCTTCTGGAAAATATGAGTGTATCTGAGTCAGGAAAGGGAGGTTGTTGGTTCAGGGAGCGATACCTAAATGAGGAAGGAGGCAGAGGAGACAACCTGAAATTTGAAACCTGGAGGGTTTGGTCATTCAGTGACTCAGTATGTGACATCCCTCTTTGTTCTGCAAATGAGCTAATGGTTCCCCTCAGACTGTGCTTGGGGCTGTTGGAGAGAACAGGTGTAGGATAGACCAGTTCCTAGGATGCTGGTACCTGTCACGGATGTTACCTGGCTGTAGGTGAGACCAGGTCTGGATATTAGCTCTAAAATACCACGTACCATTTCTGAATTCTCACCACAACCCTATGAGATAGGTATTTTCATATCTTACTTTTACAGATGAGGAAACCGAAGTTCAGAAAGACTAATTAATTTGTTCAAGGTCATATAGCAATTAAAAGCAGCAGGGCTTGGATTCTAAACTTAAGTCTGTCCACCTCTAGAGTCTGAGTTCCTAACCAGTATGCTATATAGAATCTCCAGAGTAAAGGAAAAAGCATGGGTTGGGAACACAGATATATGTTCACATTCCAGCTCTACCACTTATTAAAGTAGTCGCTGTGACTTTGGGCTAATTGCTTAAACATCAGTGAGACAACGTTCTCATTTGTAAAATGGGGGCAATAACCTTAACCTCATGAGATGTTGGGAGGACTAAATGACATAAAGGACATAGGGTCCTAGTAGGGAGCCTGCCACACGTGGACCTTCAATAAATGGTAGCATCCTTTGGTTATTTTAGTAGATTGCCAGCTCCCTGAGGAATGAGGCAATGTCGTTGTGCCTCCCATTAGTACAATGCTTGGCCAAGTGCCTGGCATGTATTAGCCCTTTTCTAAGCATTATGAATAAATGAAAGGTGAAGAAGCTGGATTTTACTAAAGGGTAGTAAACATACTTTGGTAACTTAAACCAATTGGATAGAAGCTAGCCAAGGGTAGAGGTGGGACTTTCAGGGCTAGAATTATTGAACTGCCCCAAGGAAGGGCAAGAAAGGTGACTATAAGGTCAGTGTAGAACCCTCCACAGACATGTACAAATATCTTTGGGGGATAGATAGGGAAATATCTTACTTATCTGGGGGGGTCATGGAAAGGTCAGGATTCAAGAGCCATATACAGAGCAGCCCACAAGAGGAGATGCCTCAGCTCCTTCCCAGACAGGAGTGTAAGAATCAGTTTTGGGTTGGGGAGAGAATACCACCTAACTGGTAGCACCACTCCGAATACCCTCAGGCTGAGGAGAGTGGTTAACTCCTACCTGGAGATGCATGAGGCTGAGTCCTCAAAGCAAGAATTAGGAACAGGTCCCATGAGCCCATCCAAAGGTCTGTGGACTTGGATCTAGTTCAGTTAGGTCTGCAAAGACCAGGAATAATGATCCTTAGTATGGTGTGAGATATCTAGAACTCTAGTTCCTTCTGTGGTCCCTGAAATGAAACAATAGTTTAACAATTAAATAAAAAAACAAATAAGAAAAATTCCTTAAAAACAAAAAGAGGAAGGGCAATATATTGTCATTGTCTTGGAAAGGACAGGGATTTTGAGTCAGAGAGAATGGCTTTGAATCCCAGAATCTAGAGCATGCCCCTTAATTTCCTTGGTTTCCTTAATTTCCTTGGTTCTCCTTCAGGTTCCTTATCTGTAGCATGAGGATGTTAACACCTAGCTCTTTGGGTGGTTTTAAAACAATTGTAAGTATCTAGCACAGCACCTGGCACATGGGAGACATTTAGAAAATGTCATTTCCTTTCCTCACCTTGCGTGCTTGTCCAGGAACTGGTTAAAAATAGGACCTTATATCCTAATCTGTGGGAAGGCCAGAGGGAAGACAATTTTAGTAGGACTGTAGCTGGTGACAGCCTGGAAAGAAAACAGACTAAATACCTGACACTTGTAAGAAAAAACAGAAATGGGGGTTAGCAGGCCCAAAGGGTCTAGGAGTCTGACAATACAGCCCTCCATTTAGGAGTGGTTCTCAGCCCCGGCTGCACATGGGAGCCACTGGGGTGGCTTTGGAACACACCTGGGCCCAGGCCCCACTCCAGACAAGTGGAATAGAATTTCTGAAGTTGGAGCCTGACATCTTTTTGTGGACTGATTGATGATTTTAATGTGAAACCAGGTTTGAGAGTGCTATCCGGAGGCAGGGGGATGATCATGATGACTTCTAAGATAGAGGTCATCCTAACATCTAGCTCCAAAAAGAAGGGCTTTTCAAACTTTTCTTTATGAAGTACCCAGAAAAGGAGAGAATGAATGTGATCAAGGAACATAATCCAAAGCAGCTCATTCAAACTGAAATCTCACATTTGATGTAAAAATGTCATCTGAATTTTGAATTTTGTTCCATAAAGCATTCATGTTTATTTCAATAGAAATTACCCCTCCCCCCCAAAAAAAATCTCCTTTAGTAAAAATGGTGCCCCAGATATGCCATGCTTCTCCAGGGCATCATGAATCCCAGGAATCCCCAACTGAACAGCATAATTTTAGGTCATTCACCTTGGCTGATGAGCTCCTCGGCCACTGGAGGGACAGCTGGGCGGGGGGTTGCCCCTGTGCATCATGCTGGCTGTGGGGTCACCCAGAGCAGGAACTGACAGGCCCAGATCCCTATGTCTGTTGCTGTAACCTGAGGAGGGGGCACTGTTGCTTCTTCCACAACTTTCTTGCTAGAGAAACTGCCCAATGACTCCTAGCCAGGAAGCTTGATAAAGCTTTGTGAAGAAATAGATTCCTTTCCCAATCCTCCTGAGGCTGTATTTCTAAGGGAATTTATAAGAATAGAAATTGTTTTCAACTTCAGTCAAGATACAGAAAGCTTCACTCTCTCCCCCCTTCCTCCCACTTTTTAGATCCCCAACTGCTTTAAGAAACACATCCTTGTGGGAGAATTTGCTCTCTCCTCTACCTCCCTGCCAGCAGCCAGCCTCACTGAAAGTTCTTGAACTTCACCTGCCCTGAGGCATTTCTGTCTGGCCTGCTACTTTCCTTTGGACCTGCCCATCTCTCCAAATCCATTGCCCCCTCCTCCTCCAGCCCCCCATTTCATACATTTCAACAAAACAACATCTTCCAGGAGCAAACATGTTCTGGTTTGAGGGGATAAGTGGGATGTGGGGTGTAGGATTAGAAGGAGCTGCCTTCTTTCCAGAGAACTAGAAGAAGGAAACAGGGAATTAACATTTTTTAAGGCTAAGTCCTCATACATCATTTCATTTAAACGTCATAAAATGCTGGAACACAGCTACAATTATATCCATGTAACACATGAGATAAACTGAGGCTCAAAGAGGTGAACTAAGATTTAAACACAAGCATATGGTATATATAGTATGTATGAATGAATGAACAGATAAATGAATGAATGGATGGAGTAAACTAGGAAACAAAATTAGGATTCTTTTGACTGCACCACCTGCCCAAGGGTCGCCAGAAGTCCCTATTGTCAGTGATCCCCCTCAGGGAAATATACTGAAGGAGACTGTCCCTGGCTTCTCACAGGCAGTGCCAACTCCTTATTGTCTGTGTTTCTCCTGCTGCTGTGGCTCCCAGCCTCCCATTGTTGGCCCAGGGCAGCAGCAGAGGCACTCAGCATTTGCCCTGGGACCTGTATTATAACCCATACTGTCTAAGTGAGTCTTCTGTGCCCACCTGGGAAAGTTAGTTGGAAGGAAGTTCTCCCAGAAAGCCCCAATTCCAGAAGATCTGCTCCTGGGGTCTCCACCACAGAGTCCAGGACTGTGGGAAGCCACCTGACCTGCAGCAGAACACCCACCTTCCACGTCTCTCTTTCTTCTAGAGCCAAGTTTCCATGAGAACTAACCCTGAAGGGGACAGAAGTCCAGGTGTTCTTTGATTCTTTTTTTCTTTCTTTTTCTGTGTTCTGGCCTAGTTTTCTTTGACTCTGGCCCTGGTTGGTAGTGACACTGCTGAAGGAACATCTCCTCTGACTCTGCACCCATGCCTAGGGCATCGTGGGTATTCAGTCAAGGTTTGGTCAAGTGCACTGAGTTGACAGCTGCCAGACATACCATCTTGTCTCAACAGGAGGGAAGAGAGCCCGAACAGGACAAGAAATGGAGGAGAGGAGGGAGACACTGGGGAAGGGAGGAGGAGGAGGCCCTGAGTTAGGAAGGCCTTGGTCTTTAGTTGGCTACTGTGGGTTTGCTGGAGGGAGGAGTTAGTGTCACCAATTAGTGGGATTTGACATGAACAAGTGCTGTTATTTGGAAGGGAATGAAGAATTGAAAGGTTAGTAGCTGAAGAGATGTTCTTGCCTAGCCATACTGTTGTTCTTAGAGACCTATGTCTGCAGCCCAGGGCTGGGAGCCCCATGGAAGCTCTGAGCTGTGTCGCTGTATCATCAGGAGGCATTTTAAGTGAGTGAGAAAAGTGACTGGGGTTCAGGCACAAAGTTGATGCTTTAATTAACATCCTCTCCTCTGCTGTGTGAGGCCCTCTCCTAATTTAACGTAGCAGGAGGGATGGGAAGAGAGCACCAGCTGGTTATAGGTCAAGGAAAGTCAGATTTTGTTGTTTCTTTTTTCTTTTTCTTTTTTTTTGGCTGGATGCCTCTCCAACTACAGAGGACCACCTCCTGACAAACCTCCTCCCTTCTGCATTATTCATCCTCTTGCTTCTTATGCATATGAGTGCCTGTGTGCGTACACGTGCACGAGCACTGGGGAGGGCGATAGGTGTGCACAGTTTGCCTGGTTGTGCCGGTTGCCTACCTCATGCAGACTGTTGTCTGTGCCCCAGGCTGCCAGCAGCATCTCCTAAAGCCCAGTACCTCCCAGGCCTGGGGGAAATGCAAGGAAACAGCAAGGAGCCATTACCTAAGACCTCTGGCTTCTGGCAGTTGAGTGGGCTTGGCCACCAGGCAGAAGGAACCTTGAGTGCTGCTGGCAGGGCCTCTGGCTGCTCATGTAGAAACTGTGGCTCCAACCCGTCAACCAGGGCAAAGGAGCCCAGGGCATGAACTCACTTCCACTTTAAGCTCTGGGATCCAGAGAGGTCACCTGGCCCCATTCATCTGGGGTCATTAAGGAAGTGGCCCCAGGGGCAGCAAGGCAGCTCCTCTAGAGGTTGGTGACCAGGCGCCTGCTAGAACCCTGCATCCTCTGGGGCTTAGAGCAGGCGACGGATGGAAGGGAGCTGGAGCCCCTCTTGCTTGGCAGTCTAAGAAAGCAGTCTTCCTGGTGAGCTTACAGCCCCCAAGACTGTTCTCTCCTCACCTCACACACACTGTCCTGTCCACCCAACCCTACTGGGATCTTCATGCAAAGTAATAAACCCGGGCCTAATGGCCCTAACAGCAGAAGAAGCCTGGATACCAACCCGGAGTGCCCAGAGCAGCAACAATTTGGCCACACTCCTTCTCCATGGTGCACATCCAGCCCTACAGGCTTTGGGTCCCTCTGGGCCCCTGCCTCTCCA
Source organism: Mesoplodon mirus (assembly GCF_964341445.2). Taxonomy (NCBI): domain Eukaryota; kingdom Metazoa; phylum Chordata; class Mammalia; order Artiodactyla; family Ziphiidae; genus Mesoplodon; species Mesoplodon mirus. Next base: position 152,932,310 of record NC_138978.1, on the reverse strand, counting down.
GGGACCCTCCCCGAGGAAAGCAGTACCCTTTAAGTGCTTGGAGATCAGTGCGGGAGGCGCCAGGGGAGTGTGTGTGTCATTCACTAGCTAAAAGCAAATCCTGCCTTCGCATTTGGCTGCAAGTGCCCGCAGCCTCCCACTTGCTATTGTCTCTGGAGCCTGCCCTGCATTCCTGTGAGCCTTCTGTGGGCACTGCTATGTGTGAAGAGACTCAATGAGAGTAGGAACTCATTGGATTTGCTGATAATTCCCTACTACCTGAGATGGGTGAATTAGGACATATTTGCTCACTGCAGAGGGATGGGTGCTCCACGTGGGAACTGTGTTCTCTGAAGAGCACCACCGCCTGTGGGCACATTAGTGTATGCATGATAACATATGCCCACACAGTCTGGCGACAATACTGACCCGGGAGGCTGAATTGAACCCTAGGTAGTGGAGCATGGTTGCAATATGCTTTAGAGGAGAGTTAAGGCAAGCTGCCCTCATCTCTTCTCATCACACAGGAGTAAGCAAGCCAGTGGTCATTTACACCAAAGGCTTCACACATTGCACGCTTCCATCTATACGTACATATTTTATTGAGATAAAAATACAATTAGCCATTTAAATGCACAATGCAGTGTCACTTAGTGCATTCACAATGTTATGCAGCTACCACCACTCTGGTTTCAAAAGATTTTTGTCACCCCTGAAGGATGCCCCTCACCCAACAAGCAATCACTCCCCATCCTTCCCTCCCGCTCAGTCCCTGGCAACCACTAATCTAGTTTCTATCTCTATGGATTTGCCTCTTCTGAATTTTTCATACAAATGAAATCATACAATGTGTGATTCTTTGACGTCTTTAATTTAGCATAATGTCTTCAAGTTTCATCCAAAGTGTAGCATGTATCAGGACTCCATTCCTTTTTATGGCTGAATAATAATCTGTTGTATGTATATACCACAATTTGTTTATCCATTCATCCATTGATAAACATTTGGGTTGTTACAGCCTTTTGGCTATTGTGAATAGTGTTGCTATGAATATTTGTGAACAGGTATTTGTTTGAGTACCTGTTTTCAGTTCTTTGGGGAATATACCTAGTAGTGGAATAGTGGGTAATATGGTTAAACATAATTCTATGTTCAACTTTTTGAGGAAATATATTTTTTATTTGATCCTCACAGCACCCCTGTGAAGTAGACAGGGCAGATATTAGAGAGAATGCATATTAAGCATCTAGGTCATTCATTACCTACACATAATAAGTGCTCAATAAATTTTAAAATATTATTATTATCAGATGCAGAAACTGAGGCTCAGAGGGTTCAAGTGACTTGCTCAAGCTCCCTGTAAATAATAGAATCTAAGCGAAATCCACAGCTTCCAATTTTAGACCATAGAGCCAGTCTTCTTCCAACAGATTTCAGGAACTCAGGCCATGGCTTTTCCCCAGGAAAAAAAAAAACACCCAATAGTGTGAATTTCCCCTTGGGCTCAGGGACCTGCCCTGCCGTAGCCCAAGGAGAAGAGACAGGAGAACTGAGCAGGGAGAGACCTCCCACTCTACTCTCCCAACCTCTGCTCTGTCCTGCCTTCTCCCGGGGCCTCAGCTCTGCAACAGCAGCCTGACAGCAGGTGGAGAGTGGCGCTGAGTGTAACTGACAGCTGGCTGGGCTGTCACTTCCCCTGAACTCCTGTTGTCCCTCCAGAGCCCCTGGTTTTCCTGCCTTTGGCCCATCTGCAGAAATAGTTACAATGAACCTCCTCCTGGGGCAACCCAGGGCGGGTGTGTGACCCAGAGGCTCGCCCCTGCGCAGAGGATCCATCTGCTTGTCTCTTCTCATCTGGGAGCCCACCTGAGCATTTCACGTCTGCATCAATGTTAACTCACCAGCACCTCAGAGGGACTTGACCAGTACCCTCACCTCAGAGGGCTGGGTCTGCAGCCCAGAGGAGTTAAGTGACTTTCCAGCAGTCAGGCAAGGGAAAGACAGCACAGATTCCCAGCAGGAGCTTTCTGCTCAGCCCCCATTCTCTTACTCTGCCCTGCCCCATGATACCAAGAGCAGGAGCACAGACTTCTGGAGAAGAGAGGTGTCACAAACTCAGGCACGAAAGATCCAAGAATCCATGTGGTTCACCCCTGCCTCTGGATGAGATTAGGCTGAAATCCTGTGGATCTAGCTGACCCCTGCAAGTACAGCAGAGGCATCTCGGATGGGATGGGGAGGAAGAAGTGGCAGCCAGGGGGTCCTGGGGGACTTTGTAATTTTTGTTTTGTTTATTTAACTCGTCCATGATTGTTGCCCTTGGGCCTATCCTTCTGCTTTCCCCCCTCCCTCTCTTCTTGTTAAAAGTCTGTGGTTTGACCACTTCAAAAAGTGGCAGCCACTCCCAGATTTTATGGTTCTGAAATGTCAAGACCAGTTGGGAGTTTTGTTTTTATTTTTGCTTTTCTCCTGAGGAGTAGGGTGGGGAAGAGCCCTAGAGTGTCCTAGCTTCCGGAGAAAAGCCTTAGGGGAAAAAGTTGACAGATTCCTGTCTTTTCCTGTGGTCTCTGTTGATTCCTAATGATGCAAAGGTCAAAATGGAACAGAGAGGAATGGCCTGGCAGTGACTACCTTGGGCGGAAGGAAGGAGGAGTGATTGGCAGAGGGTGCCTGGGAGCTGGCAACGTTCTATTCCTTGACCTAGTGAGTGGTTATGTGGGTGTTGCTGACCTTGAGCTATACATTTGTGTTTTGTGCATCTTTAAACAAAAAAATTTATTTATTTATTTGGCTGAGTCAGGTCTTAGTTGCAGTATGCGGGATCTTTCGTTGCGGCACTCAGGCTTCTCTCCAGTTGTGGCATGAGGGCTCTAGAGCGCGTGGGCTCACTAGTTGCAGCGTGTGGGCTCTCTAGTTGTGGCATGCGGGATTTAGAGCACGCAGGCTTCGTTGCCCCGCGGCATGTGGGATAGAACCCACGTCCCTTGCATTGGAAGGCAGATTTTTAACCACTGGAACACCAGGGAAGTCCCCTGTTTTGTGCATCTTTACGTATGTGTATTGTTATATTTCACAACAAAAAAGCTTAAAGAAGAACAATCCTGGCTTACGAGTCAGAATATCTGGGTTCATCCTCGGCTCTTCCACTTATTTGTCATGAGATCATAGTATAGTCAACTTAATCTCTCTGGTCCTCAGTTTCCACATCTATAAAATGGGGTCAACAACCCTTAAAGCTCTCAGGGTGGCTGTGAGGGTTGAGTGAAAAACTTGTGTGTTGTTGATACCCAGTAAACTATAAAGCATGATTCACATGTAGAATATTATTTTATTTTATGGAGAGTCAGATAAGGGTAGAGATCAGCAGGAGAGCAGAGGCTGCTGATGGGAACTGGGCCAGCCAAGGAAAGGTCAGCAGCCATGCTTCAGGTTTGTGGGGAGGATGGAGGTATTAGTTTCCTAAGGCTGCCAGAACAAATTACCACAATCTGGGTGGCTTAAAACAACAGAAATGTATTCTTCCACAGTTCTAGAGCCTAGAAGTGTGAAATCAAGGTATTGACAGGGCCACACTCCCTCTGAAGGCTCCAAGGAAGAGCCTTTCGTTGCCTCATCCTACCTTCTCCTGGCTCCCCGTAGATCTTGGATTTCTTTGGCTTGCAGCTGCATCACTCCCATCTCTGCCTTCATCTTTACACTATCTTTTTCTTTGTGTGTCTCTGTATCCAAATCTCAGTCTCCTTTCTCTTATCAAGATACAGGTCATTGGATTTAGGGCCAACTCTAGTTCAGTATGACTTCATCTTAACTTGATTACATCTGCAAAGACCCTATTTCCAAATAAGGTCATATTCGCAGGTACCAGGGATTAGGACTTCCACATATCCTCTTGGGGGACACAATTCAACCCACTGCAATGGAATTCTGGATGGAGAGATAGAGAAACTGGACTCAGGCCCCACTTCTACCACTTTGTGGACTTGGGCACTGGCTTCTTCAGCCTAAATGAGAAAATAAGTAGGAAATTAGAATTTGTTAAATGCCTGTAACGTGGTGTAAGGGTATTGTGAGGTTGACAGTGTCATCCTTATTTTGCAGATAAAAAGATTGAGGCTGGGAAAGGGCATGGAAGTTACCCGATTCCACTGCTAGTAAGAAGGGTCTTCTGGGATATGAGTGGAGAGGAAGTGCATGGTGACCCCTTCCGGGGCTCAAATTCAACAAGTCAAAGCCATATGATTTTATAAAACACCAGAGGGTTTATTCCTGGTCCCCAAGTGAATCAAAGGATAGGAAGTTAAAAAATAAACTGTAGTTGAACTCAGAACCCAGGACTTACACTGCCTTGTGGAAATGATTATGAGTGTACACCCCTGAGAGAGGATGCACAGCTGTGTAATTCCCTCTGCTCAGTGGCCAGCTCAGCACAGAGTCCTGCACTGGTCATGTGATATGGGCTGTGGAGGACAGGACAGATTCAAATCTCTGCTCTGTCTGCAACTATAAAGGTCCACAGCTCCCACCCCAAAGTGCCCTGACCCCTGACTGGGCTATGGCATAGGTTCCTATCTTGGTTATAATGTTGCTGTTGGATTGTCTGTGGGTGGTTGGCCTGTCCATGTGTCCCCCTCAGGACTGAGAGATCCCCAGAGACCATCTGGTAAGCATTCAGCACAGCTCACTGTTCAGGTACCTGTCAAATGTAAGCACTGTGCTAGGGATATAGACAAGGGTTGGTTTTCCCACTCCAAGGAATTGGCCCAATTTTCCGTCAGACATTTTCTCTTTCTAACCCACTGGCTAGCTCCTTCCCAGGGATCCAGCTCCCCAGCAGGTGAGGACTGATCTTCTTTTGCTCTGACCATTTTCTGGGTCCACAGCTGCAGCTGCCAACACTTCTGGTCACAGCTCCAGGTGCAGAGGAAAGGGAAAAATGATGGTGTTTGCTCATTTAACAATTTTGAATAGAACCTTTCAGAAGGGCCTTTGGCTGGCTAGTGGTCTAGCAGCCAGCAGAAACTAACGCCAGGTATAGCAATAGCCTGGAGAAGTTGCCCCTTCCAGCCTCTCCCTTGCAATATGCTGGTCCCCTAGAGAAGACTAAAGATGTTCCAGTGTTTTCTCCCTACCTCTTGGGCTGCACTGGATGTGCCCGAAGGAACAGTGGCTGAAATCAGAATTCTGGAAGGCCCCTCGGATCAATGGTCCTCAAATTTGAATCTGTCTCAGAATCACCTAGGGCAGTGGTTCTTAGAATTTTGTGTGCACCAGAATCACCTGAAGGGCTGTTAAAACACAGGTTGCTGGGCCCCATCTCCAGAGTCTGTGGTACGTAGGGAGAATTTGCATTTATCAGAAGTTCTCAGGTGTTCACGATGCCACTGGTCTGTGACCACCCTTTAAGAATACTGGTATAGGACCAGAATCTCGGGCCCCAGTCCAGGAGATTCTTAGTGAGAATAAGGTAGGGCCCAGGCATCTGTATTTTTAACAAACTTGCAGGTGATTCTGAAGCACAAGGTTTAGGAAATCAGTGCCTTAGAGCTACATTGTAAGTCGGGCTTAGGATTCCCAAAGACACACTCAGGGGATACTGAGGAAGTGGACTTTGAGTACAGTTAGGGCAAGGACAGTGTCATATACATAGACATCTCTGTATGTATTTGGCAACAAGCAGCATGAAAGAGGTGTGAAATGAGAGTTTATGGCTAAGTGAAAGCTAGGACTTCCCCTGGGGTAAATGGAGATCATGCACTTTGTTTTTTTAATGAGGGAGACATTGAATAAAGCTAGTGGTCCTGGTTACATTCTGGGACTTTGCTCAGCCTGATTAGAGGATATTTCCCACTTTGGATTAAGAACCAGATAAGATTCTTGTATCTTCTTTCTCTACCAAATTCTCCTCTTCCTAAAATAGGTAGAATAATGTCAGTAGCCCTCTGAGATTAGGAGGGAATGGGAACTCCCATGCCAGGTCTGATGAATTAGTAGTGACTGTTTGGAGCTCTGAGTCAAGGGGGGGATTTAAGTCTGACCTCAGCAGAAAAAGCGGGAAAGAGTGATGTGATTGATTAACAGTGGCTACCACGGGTGCCTAGTGAGGATCTGCTGTCCCTGGGCAAGAGCAGGAGGGCTGGGTAGCTGGCAGCCCCCAGAGGCAGGGGTTTACCAGACTGAGTCTTTACTATAATTCTGGTGGAGAGGCTGAGATCTTCAGGATATGAGGAACTGGCCCTCAAGAGCGAGGAAGAAAGCTGGTTGTCAGAACTGGGGCCTGAGGTCAGAGGTGGATGAACAGGCAAGGGCTTGATGCACAAATCCAGGGCTCCAACACTTTTAATCCCTCTTGCCCAGGTCCAGGACTGGAACACCAGACTGTGTTGGGGCCCCTGAAGGAGCGGGGACCAGGCGAGGTAGCCTGCTCGGGCAGCCTGGACTGACTCATTCTGGAAAGAAGACAAATTTGGGGCTCCTGAGTCCTGTTGGCAGTGCTGACCTCTCGTCCCTAACCTCATCCATCCAGGCTCTGCTGGGGGACTGGCCAGGCCTGGACAAGTCATTTGGAAGCATCTGAGATCAGAAGAAAAAGAAAATAGCCCATATCTGGGAGATGCATTAACTTTCCACACCCTGTGTTCTGACACTTGGTTTTCCACTGGGGAAATTCATGGGATGCCACTGCCTCCTTCCTGACCTCTGTGGCCCTGGCTGGGCCTCCTGACCTTGTTGCTTCCTCTCATCCTTCAGAAGATGACCGTGCATCCATTCAGGCAAAGTTTAACACCCAAGATCTCCCACCCCCCACCCCCTCCAGCCTCCTGTACTTGTGCAACCCCGGTTTCTGCTATGAGTCTGTGCACATTCCTATCTGAGGACAGAAGGGGTCGTGATGGGCTCACAATTAAGTCCTGAAACCGCAGCATGGAGCCAGTTGGTATGCAAGGCCCAAACAAATGTTGTGTGGCAGCCTGCGGAGGATCCAATCCGGCCCCAGGGTTTCTGGGCTCTGAGTAGAGCTGGCTGAGGAGAGGGAGCAATAGGAAGGTAGCCCCTCACGCCCCACCTAAAATAGCAAGACTGTGCAGAACAGCCCTGGACTGGCACCCAGACGTAAAAATCACCCCTAAGATCATTGCCTCTGCCCAGGCTGGCTCCCTGAGAATTCCCTCATTTCTTCACCAGCAACCTGGAGCCTCGGTCCGTTTCCCTCTCCTCCTCACTGTGTCACCACTTACCCTCCCCCAGTACAGTCAGAAAGTGGCCTTTTCATCTCCCCTTCTCTGGCTCCCTCCCATCCTCCAAACCACAAGTACACAAGTACACGGGTCTTTCTATTTAAAGATGTCTCTATGTGGAAACAGGAGGTAACAGAATTATAGAAAATATCCCCAAAGGCTTTATAAATTTTTTCTACCAGGAAAGAATTTCTACTGGGCAGTGGCTGACTCACAGTGACACAGCAGGCCAGTGATGCTTGGGGTCACATCTGCTCCTCTTAACAGGGTTGTGTATTCCATGCAATCAGGGACAGTGCACGGTCCTCAATGATCCACAGGGTCTAGTGGTGCCTGCACACAGTAGGTCCCTCATTCGTTTTTTTTTTCAACAACACTTATTGAGAGTCCTTAAGTGCCAAGTATAGGGACTACACTGATAAACAGGACTGTGGAGTCCCTGCTTTTAAGGAACACATGGCTGAAGAAAGAGATGAACATATATCATTGCAAAAGAGGATGTCACCATAAGCCCCGTCAGGGTGGAGAGTTACTAATGCTTTTCCAGAGAGCCTTGAAGGATCGGGAGGATCTTGTCAGGTGTTGATGCAGAGAAAGGACATGGCAGACAAAGGGAGCAGACTTGGCCATTCCTCAGACGCATGGATGGGCCAGCAGGAAGTTATTACCACAGTGGTCAAATTGAATGGGGAGGCCGTTCTTTCTCAGCAACCCCTCTCTGACCCCTTTGTTGTCCTCCTCTTATTAGTGTGGCAGGGATTGGTGACAGGTGGGAGAGATGGAGCTCAATGGTCTTTCCATCTTCCTCCCAGCTCTTCTCTACTTCTCCCCTTTCAACCCTCCCCCCCCACCTATTAAACAAGGAGAGGGGGCCAGTTAGGGCAGGGCAACTCTATGGTATAGTGGCTCAGAGCAGAGACTTTGGAGTAAGACTGTCAGATCAAATTTAAGTTTTCCTACTTACTAGCTATGTGATCTTAGGACAACCCGCTCTATGTGTCAGTTTCCTAACCTATAAAATGGAGATAATAGCAGTGCCTATTTCAGAGGGTTACTGTGAGAAGGAAATAACATGTAAAGCACTTAGAAATAGTACCTGCCACGTGGAGGGTAGCTATAAGTGCTCGCAATCATTACTACTCCCACCTCTATTACTATTGTTACAGGATTCTAAGTTATGATATCTCAGGGTCTCTGTGGAGCACCTCTCATTCCAGAGTCCATAGAACTGATGCCCTTAAACCAGTAATCCCCACACTCTTGTGTGCGTCTGGATTACCTGAAGAACTACTCAGGCAGTCACGGGGGTCTCTGTCTCAGGAGATTCTAATTCAGTGGTTCTGTGTTGGGGCCCAGGAATTTGTAATTTTATCAATCTCTCTGGGTGTTCCTGATGAACACCAAGGACTGTGAACTTTGCAGAGGCTGATTGTTCCCTCTTTCGGGCCTAGGGACTGGGCATTCTTGTTCTATTGCTCCTGACCCTCAGGGCTGGATTAACTGGGTACTTTGTTACCTTAGAGAAGCATACCTGGGGAGGAGATTCGAATGTCTTTGCATCTTGTTGGCAATCAGGAAGGCATATGGACAATCTGAACAAAGGGTTTACTTGTTATAACACTCAGGAGTGAGGGTAGGACTTCCAGGGACCCAAGCCTGAGAGACCTTGATTAAATGTGAAGGAGGGATGGTGCAGCAAGGTCTAGGTTACAAAAGGAAAGTCTTTTTTTGTCCAGGGGTCCAGGAGAAGAAGAAGAGGACCCGGGTATGCTAAGGTGGGGCAGAGAGGAGGTATAGACCAGCCCTAAGCCAGGGAAGCTGAGATGCAGATCCTGGGAGGGACGAGCAGTCATTCCACTGACTTCTTGTGTCCCCTGGCCAGCTATCTCCTTTTTCCTCTTTGCAACTTCAACATTTTAACCCCTTTTTGCTCCTGTGTTTCCTCCCATTTCCTGTTGAGAGGAGGATCTTGCCTCTTTGTGGAGGAAGGCCGGAGAAGACCTTCAAGAAATACCAGGCCCTAGAAAGAAACAGCATACATTGATTCAAATGTTAGCAGGAGAAGCAGCTGCCTTTCATATCTGCACCAACAAATGTTAAGCAAATCAATCACCCTTCAGGGCTGCTTCTCAGGGGAGGAAAAGGAAGGGAATTATGATCTAAGGCCAGAAGTCTTAGCTGACCTTGGTGCACTTCAATGGGGAGAAAACTTTTAGTTAAAAGCTGTTTTAGTGCCGATCCAAAGAGAAATTGAGCCAAGTGAACTACAAAGTAACTTCTGACCTTGGAAAAATAGAAGGCAAAATCCAGCTCCTCCTAAGCACCCCCTCCCCAGGCCTAGAGAGAACAGAGTTGATTATTGCTATGCCTGCAGGTTATGTTCACTCCAGTAAGATAGTATTTAAATGTATAGTGTTTACCAAGCTGTGGCTTCAGAGGTAGCATGAAAGGTCTAGAAGGGGTTGAGGGGCCTTCACAGTGAGTTCCATGACTGCCTCCAACTCTGCTCAGCTCCAGCTCCCTCTCAGCCACAGGCCGCCACTAGGGAACAGCAGTGATGCTTTCACTTCTTCGGGGCTTTTCATGAAGGAGAGCTGCTAAGGGTTTAGGCCCTGGAACTCCCTCAGATATGTATGCCTGTCATTTCTGGTAATGTCTATTTCATATCTGTCATTCCACTTCAAAAAATTTTTAAACATTTCATATACCATGACTTCATATTCTGTATCTGATCATTTCAATACCTGAAGCTCTTGTTGGGAGGCAGGGGGCTACATTTGTTGTGGTGGTTTATTTCTTGTGTGTTTACTGATCTTTGATGGCGAGCTCATATTTGATTTTTATTTCTGAAAAACCTAGAGAACTAAAATGAAGATTCTTTTCTCAGTGAGAATTTGCATTTGCTTTTGATGGAAGCTAGGACCACCACGGACCACAGAAAGCTTTATACCCTAGTGGATCCTTGGCTAAACCTCGGGGTCTTGGGTTCAGCTCCTCTAATTTGCTGATGGCCCAAGGCTTAGACTCCTAAAAGCAGCCCTGATATCAGCATTTATCCTCTGGGCAACCCTCACCTTTTACTTATGCTTAACCATTCACAGCACTGGTTTTAGTTCATGGTTGATAAGGCCTTTTTTCGTCCTTGTAGAATTGTTTATTACAAGTCTGGCACTGAAATAACAATTATATTTTGTATAGGGTCTAGTTGTTTTGTAGCAGAAACCTTCAGAATTTTTAGTCCATCAAACTGCTGCATTATGAAGTCAAGATTTAAATTTATATCCTGCCTCTGACATGTGCTAGCTGCATGGAACTTAACCTTTTGAGTTTCAATTTGATTCTCTGTGGAAAGATGTGTAAAAATACCTCACAGTTGTTCCCATCCATTTCCCACTGCCACACACTGCAAATTGTAATGGATGATATTCACATGAACGACACACCAGATGTTTATAATACCTAAAACAATTTTGCAGGGAAGTAAAGCACTACAATAGTCTGTATTTGTTACAACTAGTAATGTATGTGAGATGTAGTTACTACAAGCACAGATAAGATAAATCTCGTGTTATGTGAAATTTGCCTACCTTTACTAATTTTTCCCCCCACCCGAAATGGCATTTTGGAACAGAAATCAGCAAAAGACTTATTATGTGATAACCTTGATTCTGTTTTAATTCTAACATAATATAAAAAATGTAAATAATCTGAAAACTTTGGTATTCTAAGAGGTCTTTGTATAGCAAGGAGCTCATTCAAGCTGCTTTAGGGCATAGGCAGGCTGGTGGCTGCTCTGAAACCAGAAGGCTGTTGGGACTCAGCCAACTCTCTCTCCCTGTGCATGCCTTCTTTTCCTTAGAGCCTCTGTTCACTCCCAGTTTTGCTTCCTTATAACCTCATCTTGCACACAACCTTCATGGCCTTTCCCTTCTCTATATCTTTCCACCTCAACATCCACTGTTAACTACCTCCTCCTTCCAATAGTTTCAACCTTGGATTTCTGAAAGCAACCATCTGAGGGTCCTGGTTAATCTTCTAGCCAGGGCTGGCCAGTCTGTGAATTGGCTGCCACTGGGTCACCTTTGCCCCAGTCAGCTGTATCTGAGAAGACAGAATCACAAAGTTACAGGGGCGTTGGGCAGGGCAATTTTCCGTAGGAGAAGTCTGTGGGTATGGTAAGCTTTCACTGAAGAAACACTTTACAACTCTAGGGGAAACAACAAGGCAAAGGGTTTGTTACGCCAGTGTGTCAGGACATGGTGATTATAACAAGCAAGGAGCACAGCAGCTGTTATACACACAGCGCTAAATATGTGAGTTTTCTTCCTGCCAGAAACTTTCCAACCCCAAACCTGTGAGGGCAGGTGGTTTCCTGAGGTTCTATTCCAGCTTTGCGTTTTCATGGCATGAACACATGCATCTGAAAGTATTCCTGGTAGTTGGGCCTTTGATGCACACCTGTTTTAGCCCTAACCCTCCAGGTGTCAGCAACAAGAAGAGGCACTGACTTCTCTGAAGTGATGCAGAGCCCTAGAGCAGAGTTGTCAGGACTAGGACAGTCTAATGGTTGACTGGGTGGACTCTGGAGCCAGACCACCTGGTGTGAATCCTGAATCCATCATTTACTCGCTATATGACCTTAGCCAAGTGTCTTTACCTCTTTGTGTCTCTTTTTCCTCATATGTTAAATAAGGGTAATAATTATCTTTAAACGGTGTGGCAGAGATTAAATGAGTTGACACACACAGAGCCCTCATGGCACCATAACAATACCCGATAAACATAAGTTATTGTATTATTAAAACTTCCAGAGGTCATCCTGCCGATTGTATGCCCCTCCATGATTCTACTTCTAATTCACCTCAGAGAACTATGAGTCGTCTCCTCTTAGAATCACCTGGAAGAGAAGTCACAAACACTTCAGAAAGGCCTTATTGTATCCCATGGCCCATAAAGAAGTAGAGACATTTTCCCCTGCTCATTCTGCTACAACACAATCTCATGTCTTCTTTGTGTCTCCTTGTCCTCAGAAGGAAGAAGGGCATGGCCCCTTGCCCGTGTGCTAAAGGGATCCACAGCTAGAGACCAGCCCTTTCCCTTTGAACAGTGGGAAGAGGGCCACGATGTTTTAGAGGCAGATGGCAGCAGCTGGAGAAAGGGGAAGGGAAGCTTGACATGTCCAAACTTGCCCCTTCAGGGGCCATGGTCTCTCATCTCTCCTCTTACAACATTCCTTCTAAAGAATTTTTAGCTTAAACTTAATGATGAAATCCTGTCCCTAGATGAAATCAACCATCCTTATCATGACAGAAAAATGCAAATATCTGGTACTTTTCCATTACACATAGAGAAAACATAGGGAGTCTTAAAAAAGAAATGTTTGGGTGTTTTAATCCTTCCTTCAAAATGTTTCATTCCTCTCTTTTTAGAGATGATGACATTCTCCAAGCATTTCAACCAGGTTTGTGAAAGTCTCACTCCTGCTCACACGAATCACATCTGCATATGCAAAAATACAGACAGAGGAACACACAAACGTGATTTTATACACATTCAAACACATAGGTATCTACAAAATGGCACTCACACATGCCTGTCTACACACACCACACACACACACACACACACACACGTATACCTACAAACATTCAGGTTCACAATAGATGGCACACATACATATGAACAAATAGAAACTAGTAAATAGAGCCATTTCTGCAGTGTTATTGCGATATACAAGCATACTTAATTTTATTGTGCTTAACTTTATTGCTTTTGCAGATATTGCATTTTTCACAAATTGAAGGTTTGAGGCAACCCTGCACTGAGCAAGTCTATCAGCACCATTTTTCCAACAGCATTTGCTCACTTCATGCCTCTGTGTCACATTCTGGTAATTCTCTCAATATTTCAAACTTTTTTGTTATTATTATATTTGTTATGGTGATGTGTGATCAGTGGTCTTTGATGTGACTACTCACTAAAGCCTCAGATGATACTTAGCATTTTTTTAGCCATAAAGTATTTTTTAATTGAGGTATGTACTTTTTTAGACCTAATGCTATTGCACACTTAATAGACTACAGTATAGTGTAAGCATAACTTTTATATGCACTGGGAAACCAAAAAATTTGTGTGACTCATTTTATTGTGATATTCATTTTATTGCAGTGGTCTGGAACCCAGCCTGCACTCCATGTCAGTACAGGCAGACTCCAAGGTCTGCCTGTACTGACATGGAGTGCATATACACATGCATCTTTGGTGTGGCTAATTCACTACCAGGTTTGGGGGTAGGAAAGAAAATTGCATCTTTTCAGGGAGGATCAGAAATCTAGCTGAATTCCTAAACCTGCTGGGTTCCCCATCTCCTCCTTCAGTCCTTGGCTCTCCAGGGAAATGACTGAGTTTTGAACGGAACTGGGGCTGGAGGATTATTCCAACTCAGAATAGTGGATCCTTGAACATGGGCCCTTGAGAGAGTCCAATGGAGTCTAAGTAATGTCCACTATGAAAAGAGAAATGAATAACTCCACCACTGAAAACAAGTGTCCAGAAAACAGCAAGTTTATCCTGTGCTAGAGCCAAGGAGCAACCAGGTGCCAATTACATCCCTGGGGGAAGGGAAGGGCAATGCAAGCACAGACTGTGCCCTGTTGTAGGAGAGAGACCAGAGGCAGGAGGGAGGAAAATCTGAATCTATAAGCTTTCTTTTTATATAAACCAGACTCATAAGTTTTCTTTTTTTCAGCTGGAACTCACATCACAGCTGCCCTATTTACTTACCTACCGGCTGCATTCCTTAGAACCAGTTTTTTTCCTGTTCAAATGGAAACCAGGCAGAATTGGGAAAATATTTCTTCAGCCAGCTCCTCAGCACTGCTGTCTGAGGGAAACCATCTGACCCAGATGCTCTTTAAGTAAGTAAATACAGTTTTGCCCCGTCCCTGAGCAGAGGAGGGTGTACGAAAAAGGCAGAGAAAACGTTGGGTTCCGGAGGTGGGCTGATGCTGGGGTTGTTCTAACTGACTTCCCTCAGGTCCGTGGAGTCCAGTGGTGTGCTGGTAAATGTTTAACAACCAATTCTCAGGGCAGGGCGGGGCCGGGGGCTGATGCGTAGTGCCTGCTGATTTCCATGGCCTATTTGGAACTACCAAAAGTGAAGTCCCTGAACATGGAGTTGGGAAGAGATGTGCACTGGCACTCCATTTCATAATATTTCTACCATCTGATACAATAGATGTACGTAACCTCCAGAACGTAAGTAATTATAAAACGCAGTAAGATAGTTAGTGAGTGATGAGTGTTGAGTATTTATTACCTTGGTTTTTGTTTTGTTTTGTTTTCGTTTTTTGGTTTCTTGGTTTTTTTGGCCAAGCCGCACGGCTTGGGGAATCTAAGTTCCCTGACCAGAGATCAAACTTGGGCCCTGGCAATGAAAGAGCCTGGCACTGGACTGCCAGGGAATTCCCACCTTTGTTTTTAATATGATGTAATTGTCAGTTTTTATAACTTAATTTCAAATGATGTAGAATGTCTTTAACAACCTGCTCACAAAGTTCTGGAAAACTGAACAGTCAGTTCTTGCAGACCAGTGTGGGCTGCCTTTAGGGCACCACTGCTGGGATCCCTCTGTTACTTAGAGTCAGGGAATAAATGCATTGGTGTTAAAACCACTCCCACTAGAAGCAAAGACCACATCACCGGGGGAGAGGTTTAGAGTGGGTTCCATTTCCTTAAGGAGGTTCGGTCTTCAGAAGACAGAACAGACAACTGTTTGGGGGAGAACAGAGGTTGAAAAACACCATGTGGGTTTTTTGTTCTTGTTCTACCCACTATGAGTGTTTGACACATGGGTCAGGGGGTTCCACCTTACCCAGGCAGCTCCTAATTGAATGTGCTTCCACTAATGTAGTTGAGATAGCTTGATAACTTCTAGTTTTATTCCCTTAAGATCCGTGTGCTCTAAGGATAGCTCTCTGGCTGGAGTTCCCCAGCATTATCTGGGTCTCAGACCTTTGCCGTTTTAGCTGGAGGATCCTGGAGGTGTCTGTGGCTATATGCTTTTCCTTATTACTTCCTGGACCCCACCTATAGGAGTTGGGATGCTACTTGTCTCCCAAAACTCTCTTGTGGGAAAACTTCATGCATAAGAGAGACAACATTTTACTCAGCTGGGGTCAAGGGAGGCTACACATCTGCCCCAGCCTCTGATCTTCTGAAAAATTGCTGAGCTTTATCCAAAGTACTCAGGTCCAGAAGTGGCAGTGTAAGGAAAAAAGAGTATAAGGATTGAAACTCGAGGAGAAAAATCTTATTAATAGGGTTATAGGCCCAAAAATTGAGGTAGATTTTTTGCTGAAGGATGTACAAAATGTGCCGGGGACAGCAGGTCAGACAGCAGACAGCTGCCTCAGAAGTGCTTACCGAAGTGTGGAGAGGTGGGAGTGAACAATGATAATAGGTTTGGGTCTTCCATTTTAGGGTTGTCTCTGGTGGCCGCCTGCCGGCACAGTCAGTCTCACAATTCTTCACACTCACGAGGATCTTAGCTACATTGGCCCTGAAATGTAATGACCCTCATTCCCCTCCTGTCTTCGTGTCCCTCCTAACCCAGGGGGGATTCTATGGTCCTTCAGTGTAATCACCCCTCGTGTGTGTCTTTGTCTTTCTCCAACGTGCTTTAATGAGGTTCAGTACTGCCTGAGATCCAGCTCTACTTCCCTAGTAAATTCACTCCCCAATTCCCGACTGCAGTGGATGTATAGCCCCCGCTCCTACTGAGGCAGGTCCCTCCCCAAACGTTGGGCTGATCCCATCTCCCCCTGTCTACTAAAGACCTTTGTCCTGCAGTTCTCCCCTCTCTCTCCTGAAACATCAATTATTTCCTCTCTACTTGATCAAAACTCTAAATTTCTTATGAAACTCTCTCTCTCTTTCTCTCAGTACTTCTTCTTCCTCTGCTTCAGGCTAGAAGTTGCAGAGAGCAGAAGGGATGGTGATCGGCTTATATTATATGTCCCCACCTTGTGCATCTCCTCATTTTCCCCTCCCTCACTAGGCTGCCTCGTTCTCCAAGGCCATTGCTCAAGGAGAGAGAGGAGATGCAAGGAGCAGGCAAGTTCTTACTTGACTGGTACTGTTTAGTATAGTGCTGATATCTTCTGGCCTTAGTGGATGTTTAAAGCTGACTTTCTTCTCTTGGGTCTAACATATGTTTCTTGGTGATGCCCCTGTTGTGGTCCTTTGATGGCAGCTTCCTTGATACAGACCATGCCTTTCCTCTGGCTGCCCATTTACCATTCCTCCCTTAGCTCATGGGTATCTTTTGGTCCACACCACACATACTCTTGTTGGGGCTCCAAAGTTCCTCTGGGAAGTCGTCATGGACAGGGTCTCTATATAAAGTCACAGATCACCATCCTTATTCCAGGCTCCTATCAGCATTTTGGTCCTACTATCATGAGAGCACAGTTACTTCCCAGCACAGCTCTCTCTACTCCACTATGCCAAGGCACTAGCCAGCCACAGTCTGTTTATTACCTTTACAGGCATGGGTCCAGCACCAGTCTATTATATTCTCCAAGTGATCCCTTAAGCCCTAATCACCTTGTTTGATGTGAAGGGCAAGCTTCTCCTCCCCACCTCCAAAACACTTCTATAACTTTCTCCAAAAAAATCAAATCACCTCCCCTTCAACTTCAGTCACAACCCTTTAATACCCTTAAGGTTGTTGATGTGCTTAGAATTGCAAAATGGGTTTTAAGGTATCTCCTTTGCAAATCCTGTATAGATGGTTTAGCACCTCACTCTGCAATGTGGAGTCACTTTGCACCCATGGCTTTGTGCAAAGCCTTTGGGCTCTCAGTCAAGACTGAGGGAGAAAGAATTGTATTTTAGCATCTCGTTACACATATCCATATCTCTCTGTAACTAAATCCACATGATGTCGCATTATATAAAGCTCACCAGTTGAGAAAGAAAAGACAATACAAACTGAGTAGTGAGAGTAACTGTAAAGTCTCTGACTTTGTCTGCTTGGGCTGCGATAACAGAACACTGCAGCCTGGGGTGGCTTATAACAACAGATTTTATTTCTCAGTTGTGGAGGCTGGGAAGTCGAAGATCAGGGTGCTGGCAGATACGGTGTATAGTGAGAACCCACTTCCTGGTTCAGAGATAACAACCTTCTCACTGTGTCTTCACAAGGCAGAAGAGGTGAGGGAGTTCTCTGGGGTCTTTTTTAAAAAGACACTAATCTCATTCATGAGGGTTCCACTCTCATGACCTACTTATCTCAGGCCCCACCTCCTAACACCATCACATTGAGAGTCAGGATTTCAACATATGCATTTGTGGGGTTACAAACATTCAGTCTGTAGCAGCCATTTTCATGGTGAACCACCAGAGCAAGGGGGCATGGACACCCTCCAATTTCTGTTTCTCCTGAGATCTGGCCATTAATCTCTTCCTGGGTTCCTGCATACATTTCTTGAGGCAACTTGAATGTGCCTCTTTTCCTTGCCTTCAAAAGCCCATCCAGGGAACTTTCCAGAACTAGATTTGCTTCTCATCAAATACTTCTCTGTAGGACTACTCCCCCAGCAACCCCTGATTTCATCTCATTCAGTCCTGCCCTCCAAAGCCAGGCCAGGGGACAACCAGGGAGGCATCAAACACAGGAGCTAAAACCTGAAACCAACAACAACGCAGCAACTTTTCAGGGCTCCAACAGGCTGGTTGGAACCTCTTTGCCTAGTATTTCCTGATTACTTGATAGAAAACCACTATCTCCAAGTGACACTCAAGGGCAGGGCCAGGAACCTTCTGGAAGATGGTGAAACAAGAGGAGTTTGTCTTTCTCCAGGCTGTCCTCCCAGAAGGCTTTCCTAAAATGCATTTCATTTCTTGAGTTAGAGTAGATACTAAGTTCTTTCTTGGGGCAAGTGTTAGTTTCTCCTTGCAGGCCAGAAAGATGCTGCTTGTTCCTCAGACCCTTTTCTACTTTTTATATTTTCTTCTTTTTCCTCTTCTTTTTGGTGGCATTAACCCCTGACTCTACTCAATGGTCTTTAGCAGTTTTTGTCTTTTCTAGTCTTCTTTTTGATGGGAAAGTATTTTCCCTGCCTGTCTATATCTAGCTTTTTTGTTCTTGATGGTTTACTATGGACATTTATCCTTTTATTATCTTTTTCCTGTTGTGTTTTTGTTCCTTTGAAGGTCTTAGCTTTTATTTGCCTTTACTTTTCATGTTGTTTACTTTTTGTACATAATTTTACTTTGTTCCCTTGTAAAATATTTAATTTTTATTTAAAACATTCTTAAATACCTAGTTTTAAAAATAATAATTCTTGGGCTTCCCTGGTGGCGCAGTGGTTGAGAGTCCGCCTGCCGATGCAGGGGACATGGGTTCATGCCCCGGTCTGGGAAGATCCCACATGCCGCGGAGCGGCTGGGCCCATGAGCCATGGCCACTGAGCCTGCGCGTCTGGAGCCTGCGCTCTGCAACGGGAGAGGCCACAACAGTGAGAGGCCCGTGTACAGCAATAATAATAATAATAATAATAATAATAATTCTTAAGCCTTGGTTTATTTATTTATTTATTTCTGTTTTATCCTTTTCCAACTTCTGTTCCTGGCTTTAAATTTTCTATTTTAATTTTCATCTCTTCCTCTGTTTTTTAAATTTATATTTAGTTTTATGATTTGTTTCTATCATAGCCTGCAAGAGGGGTGGGTGCAGGAATGATAGCAATTGGAAGAGGCCACACAATGCAAGGGGATGATGGGCCACCTTCCTCCTGTCCTGAGCTACTCTGCAGGCACCCTCAGAGGCTCCTGAAATGACTCCCCATCGCTCTGTAATTGACATTTGTCCTGCTTTGGGGCAGCCCAGCATCTTTTGAGTACTCTGGCATCTTTAAGGTGTCAGCTTTCTTCTTCACACTTGTCACCACAGTGCTATAAAACCCAGGATGCTCTACACTGGGGCACCACATCCATGTTCCAGGCAGGAGGAAGGAGGGAGGGGTTCAGTCTGTGTGAAGGAAACACAAGCTTCTCCATGAATTCCCTACACTCTTCTGCTTATGTCTCATTGGCTAGAACTGTGCATCCCTAGCTCTGAGGGAGTCTGGGGTAGTGAGAATAATATAGAACTCTCTAACTTTGTCAAAGCCTTTACTTTTTTTTTTTTCTTAAAATAATCTCAAATTTAGAGAAAAGTTGCAAGTATGATATAAAAACCTCTTTTCCCTGAACTGCTGAGAGTAAGTTGCCAACTGATGCCTCAGCACCCCTGAAAAATTTAATGTGTGTTTCCTACAAAAAAAGGATATTCTCCTACATATTGTATAACTACAACACAACCATGGAAATCAGAAAATTGACATTGGTGTAGTACCACCTTTTAATCCCTAGATATCATTAATGTTTTGCTATTTGTCCCAAGAATCTCCTTTATACCAAAAGTGTCCATTTTGGAATCACATGTTGCATTTAGATGCTGCTTCTCTTTAGTCTCTTCCATCTGAACCAATTCCTCATTTTTTCCCTGACTTTCATGACTTTGCCTCTTTTGAAGATTACAGGCTAATTATTTTGTAGATGTCCCTCATTGTTTCCTCCTGATTATTTTCAGGTTATGCATCTTCAGCAGAAATATCACAGGAGTGACCTGTGTTTTTTTCATTGCACCCTAATAGGTGAGGCTTGATATCAGTTTATCCCATTACTGAAGAGGCTTTCATTACTTACGTTGGTGTCTGCTGGGCTTCTCCACTATGACATTTTTCTTTTTTCCTTTGTAACTAAAAAGTATTTTATAGGCAGTGCTTTGAAACTACTTAGATATCCCATTCTTCATCAAACATTTAATTAATTTAGACCAGGAGTCAACAAACTCTTTGTGTAAAGGGCCAGAGTTATTACTATCTAGTAAATATTTTCAGATTTGCAGGCCAGGAAGCCAAGGTGAGGATATCATGTAGGTACTTTCATAATGAGAGGAAAAAATCTTTTCCAGAACATTTTCACTGATGAAATTAAAAATATAATTATTGAGTACAGTTTTTTTTGTAATGCAGATCTCCTAATGAGAATAGAATTCTTTTGGGGGTGGGGGGAAGATTAGACTTAACTGGGGTTCAAGCTCAGTGTTCCCAATTATCAAATTGATTGCAAATGTTCCTCTGCAAAAATCATTCTGAGCCTGTGGGCTATACAGAAACAGACAGAGGGTTGGATTTGGTCCACAGGCCATCGTCTGCTAACTCATGGATTTGTCTTTTACTCAATGGGTTACATTCTGTTGCTAACATGAATTTTGATGTTGAAATCTTCTCTGAGTTGACTGGTACAGGCTCCTTCAAGCTGGCCTCTGTGTCCTTTTGCCACATCCCCATGATACTTTGAGCACTTCCTTGCCTTTGGCACAAGGTGTTCTAGGCTCCTTTTGCATGTTCTCTGCCCCAGCCTTGAAAGCAACCATATCTTCACAGAGCCCTAGTGTCTTTCAGCACAGAGTGATACTCAGAAGCTGAGCTCTGGGTGCCAGGGATGCTCATTGCTCCTGGGGTGTTACTCTTCCCAGGCCCTCTCAGGGGGCAGAGCTAGGATATACATGTGTGTTTACCAATGCCTCCAATTCCAATCTAATACCACAGGGGTGTTTCTACTTTTTCTCCTTTTCCACACTTGCAACTTCTTTTTCTAACAGAGAGAAACCTGGCTCCCACTATAATTAAAATACTTTCTCATTTAATCAATGCCCCCTGTAAGTAACCACCTTCCCATTCCCGTTCCCGACCCTGCCCCTTACTGATGCTCTCTTCATCTTGCTCGGGCTCTGATAACCTTCTCTGGGCCACACTTGTGTGTGGAGGTCAGGTCATCATGCCCAGGCTCGGACTCCCATGGCAAGCTGCCCTTTTACTTGGAACCTCTACTCACCTGTTTGGGCTGACAACCCAGGATGGATGCTACCTTTTTACTATTCACATCATGAATGTCTTCCTCACACCCCTCCCCCTGGACTCCAACACCTTTTCTGGGCTATCTCCACACGGATACCCTTCTCACTTTGCTTGGGCGCTGACTCCCCACATCAGCATTCCCCCTGCTCGTGTAGATGCCTTGCTACTCTGCTCTGGCTCTGACACCACATGCCAGATCGCTCCTCTCCATGGATGCCTACCTTGCTCTGCCTTACCTAACAGCTTCAGGACTGAATTGCTCAGGAAGGGGAAGGAGTAAGACTGCTTTTAAAAATCTTTACATAGTTACTGAGATATTTTTTTGAGATATAGTAATAGCTAACGCTCATGGTGCTTACTGGGTGCTGGGCATTGTTCTAAACACTGTATACTGAACTCAGGTAATTCTCACAGCCTCTATAGGAGGTTGTACAATTATAATCTCTAGGTCATAAATAAAGAAATTGAGGCACAGAGAGGTTTAGTGACTTGTCCAAGGTCACTCATCTCATAAGTGATGGAACCAGGACTCAGGCAAATATAAGTTCACCACACACCACAAGCAAAACTCTTCAGATACAGTTAAGCTCCACAGTGAACTGTCCCTGTTTTCATTCCTTTTCTTGTGTTTCCCAGAGAAAACACTACAGTCATTTGGTATAAGTTATTCCTATGCATATATTTGTACTTTCATTATACATATAGTATAACTTTGCATGCTTTTAAATTTTGTGAATATTATACTGAATGCATTACCTTGCAAATTTCTTTTTTTTCTATCTACGTCATGATTTTAAGATTTATTCTTATTGCAATGCATAGCTTTAGTTCATTCCTTGAAATTGCTATATAATATGTTGTATGAATATACCACAATTTATTTATACAAATACTGTGGGTGGACAGTTAAGGTTGTTCACAATTTTCCACTATTAAAAGCATTGCTGGAATTTCTCTGGTGGTGCAGTGGTTAAGAATCCGCCTGCCAATGCAGGGAACACAGGTTCGAGCCCTGGTCTGGGAAGATCCCACATGCCAGGGAGCAACTAAGCCGTGCGCTACAGCTACTGAGTCTGCTCTCTAGAGCCCGTGAGCCACAACTACTGAGCCCGCATGCTGCAACTACTGAAGCCCACATGCCTAGAGCCCGTGTTCCCCAACAAAAGAAGCCACCGCAATGACAAGCCTGACACCACAACGGAGTAGCCCCCACTCGCCGCAACTAGAGAAAGGCTGCGCACAGCAACAAAGACCCAACACAGCCAAAAGTATATAAATAAATAAACAAAAAATAAAGCATTACTGAAATAAACATTCTTGTCTTTTTATGCAATTGTGCAAGTTTCTTTAGAATATGTGCTTAGCAGTGGAATAAGCTATGTCCATCTTCAACTATGCCTAAGTATTTTTCCAAAATGGTTTTACTAGTTTACATTCCAACTAGGGGTGACTGAGTTCACGTTTTTTCACTTCCTTGCCAGTGTCTAGTATTGTCAGACTTTTTAAATTTTTCTAGTCTGATGTGTGTAAATATTCTTATTAATTTTCTAATTTACATGTCCCTGATTACTAGTGAAGTTGAGAATATTTTCATAAATATACAGAATTTGGGGTTTTCTCTTTGGTGAATTATCTGTTCACATCATCTGTCTATTGAGTTTATAATTTTCTTACTGTTTGAGGAATTTTTCAAAGTATAAAATGAATGCAAATTCTTTGCTCAGTTATAATTTCTCCTATTGTGTAGCTTGTTTTTTTCATTTAATAGATGGTATTTTTGTTGTGCAGAAGATTATAATTTTCAGGCAATCAAATGATTACTTTTTTATGGTTTACATTCTTTGCATGTTGTTTAAAAATATCTTCCCTACACAAAAGGCATAAAGATATATCTGTATTTTCTTTTTAGAGTTCTAAGGTTTTGCTCTTGAAACATCTAAGTATCTACTCATTTGAAATTTATTTTTGTGAATATTATGAGGTAAATATCTAATTTTTTTTTCTATATGGATACCTAATTGTCTCTGCATCATTTATTTAGAAGTCTATCTTTTCCCTGTTGATTTAGGATACCATCTCTGTTGTTTACCAGGTTTCCACATGTGTGGGTCTGTTTCTGGTTTCTTTAATCTGTTCCACTGGGCTGTTTGTCTCTCCCTGTATGAATACTACACTGTCTTAATTATAGTAGTTTTTAGAAACAAGTCCTCATATCTATTAGGGCAAGACTCTCCTCCTTTTGTCATGGCTGAACTTGGCTCTTTGTTTTTCCATATTAATTTTATAATCAGCTTGTCAAGTCTTTTGTTTCTTAGCTTTTTACAACTTTACTAAGTTACATGTACAAAAACTGCACATTTTTAACATGTACACTTTGCTGAGTTTCAACATAGGTGTATACCCATAAAGTCATTGGCACAATCCAGTAAATTAATATCCCTGTAGCAAACAGACTCTGTGAGCTGCTCTAGCAAATTAATTGAACCCAAGGAGGGGGTGTTGGGAAACTCTGATGTATAGCCAATCACTCAGGAGTACAGGTAACGACAATGTGGACTTGTGACCGACACACTGAAGTGGAGGGGGTCATTGGAACTTCCAATCTACAGTGGGTTGGTCAGAAGCACAGGTGATAACCTTGGCCTGCAACTTGCATCTGAAGTGGGTGGGGATGGGGAGTCTTGTGGGACTAAGCCCTTAATCTGTGGAGTCTGATGATATCTACAGGTGGATAGTGTCAGAATTGAGGTGAATTGTAGACAACTGGGGTCTGAGAATTGTTTGCTGTTGTTATGGACAGCACCTCCT
Source organism: Mesoplodon mirus (assembly GCF_964341445.2). Lineage (NCBI taxonomy): Eukaryota > Metazoa > Chordata > Mammalia > Artiodactyla > Ziphiidae > Mesoplodon > Mesoplodon mirus. The sequence continues at coordinate 152,908,318 of NC_138978.1, read as the reverse complement.
CCCCTGCAGTGGAACTGGGTCCCAGAACCCCAAATATTCATGAATTGGTGTATCTTGCCATTTGTTTAGGTCCTCTGTGAGTTCTCTCAGCAATGTTTTGTACTTTTGAGTTTAAATATCTTGTACATTTTTTGGCAAATTTATCACTGGATTGTATTTTTATGCCATTATAAATGGTATTTTAAAATTTCAATCTCTGTTTTTTTGTTGCTAATATATAGAAATACACTTGATTTCAACCTTGTATCATGCAACCTTGATGAACTCACTAAAAAGTTATGTAGCCTTTTTTTTTTTTTTTTTGGTAGATTCCCTAGGATTTTCTATATAGAATATCATGTCACTTGAAAGTACAGACATTTTCACTTACTTCTTTCCAATATGTATGCCTCTTACTTCTTTTTCTTTCCTTATTGCATTGGCTAGGACCAAGCTGTCTTATATAGTCATTATGGCACGAAATTGACTGCCATAAAGTCATTCATAATATTCCCTTATTAGTGCTTTAATGTCTGTAGGATCTATAGTGCTTACCCCTCCCTCACTCTCGATATTTGTAATATATGTCTTCTCTGTTATTTTTCTGATCAATCTGGCTAGAGATTTATCCATTTTATTGATCTTCTCCAGGATTCAGCTTTTGGTTCCATTGATTGTTCTTTGTTATATTTTGGTTTTCAATTTATTTTCTGCTCTTTATTTCCTTTCTTCTGCTTTGGGTCTAATTTCTCCTTTTTTCCTAATTCCTTCAGGTAGAAGTTGAGATTATTGATTGTAAATCTGTATACCTTTCTAACATTAGTGTCTAGTGCTATAAATTTTCCTCTAAATCTTGCTTTAGCTACACCCCACATATTTTTATATGTCTTATTTTCATTTTCATTCAGATCAAAGTATTTTCTAATGTCCCTTGTGAATATTTGTTTGAAACATGAGATGTTTTCAGAAGTGTTGCTTAGTTCACAAATACTTGGGAAATTTTCAGGTATCTTTCTATTCTTAATATCTAATATATTCCCTTTTTGGCCAGATAACGTATTTTGTATGACTTGACTCATTTGAAATTTTTCATGACTTGCTTTATGGCCCAAATTATCTATCTTAGTATTTGTTCCATGGGCACTGGAAAGCAATGTGTATTCTGCTGCTGTATCACAGAGTGTTGTCAAAATATCAGTTAGGTCCAATTGGTTGTAGGGTTATTCAACTCTACTTTATCCTTGCTATTTTTTGTCTACTTGTTCTATCAATTATTGAAATGGGAATGTTGGGGCTTCCCTGGTGGCACAGTGGTTGAGAGTCCGCCTGCCGATACAGGAGACACGGGTTCGTGCCCCGGTCCGGGAAGATCCCACATGCCGCAGAGCTGCTGGGCCCGTGAGCCATGGCCGCTCATCCTGCGTGTCTGGAGCCTGTGCTCTGCAATGGGAGAGGCCACAACAGTGAGAGGCCCACATATGGCAAAAAAAAAAAAAAAAAAAAAAAGGGAATGTTGAAAACTCCTGTTGTAATTGTGGATTTGTCCATTTCTTCTTGTGTTTCTATTAGGTTTTCTTTCATGTATTTTGAAACTCTAATATTAAGTACATAAATATTTTAGGACTATTGCTTCCTCTTAAGGAATCGACCCCTTTATCACTATGAAATGACTCTCTTTTTCCTGGTGATATTTCTTGTTCTGAAACTTACTTTGTCTGATATTAGTATAGTCACTACAGCTTTCTTTTGAAATAGTAACATGATACATCATTTTCATCCTTTTACTTTTAATCTGTCTTTTCCTATATATTTAACATGGGTATCTTAGAAAAGAATTGTCTTTTTAAAAAATCCAATCTGACAATTTGCCTTTTGGTTAGACTGTTAAGACTAACTGCATTTAATGTGATTATTGATATGGTTGAGTTTAAATCTGTCATCTTGCTATTTGTTTTCTATTTGTCTCTTCTTGATTTCCTTTATCCTTTTTTTTTCCAGTCATCTTTTTGGTTGATAATTTTAATGATTCTACTTTATCTCCTTTATTAGCTTATTAGCTATACTCCTTTGTATTATTCTTTTTGATTGTTGCTTTAGGGTTTATAGTATTCATCTGTAACTTATACAGTCTATCTTTACCACTTCATGTAAAATATAACATCTGTACAAAGTCTATTTGCATTTCTTCCATCCCAACTTTTGTGCTATTGTTGTCCTATATTTTACTTCAACATATGTCATAAACCCTATAATAAATTATTATTATTATTACACTAAACAGTAAATTATCTTTTAAATGTATATTTTTAAATTATTTAAAATTTATATTTATACAAGTATTTACCATTTCCAGTAATTTCTTTTATTCTTTTATGTAGATTCAAATTTTCACCTAGTATCATTTTCCTTTTGTATTTCCTTTAACATTTCTTATACTGCTGGTCTGCTTGTGATCTTCTCTCTTTGCTTTAAGACTTTATCACTAGTTTTAAGCAATTTGATCATGATATGTCTTGATGTATTTTTCATGTTTCTTCTGCTTAGGGTTCATTGGTATCTGTAAGTTTAGAGTTTTGATCAAATTCAGAACATTTTTAGTAATTATTTCTTTAAATATGTTTTTTGTTCTTCTTTTCCAGGTCTCTTTATATGTATATTATGCAGTTTGATGTTGTCCCTCAGTTCACTGATGCTCTGTTTATTTTTTATCAGACTTTTTCTTGGTGTTACATTTTTAATTGTTTCTATTGCTATGTCTTTTGGTTTTTAAAGTCTTTTCTTGTATAGAGTCTAATAATACGTTATAATCTCATCTAGTACGTTTTTCAACCTATAGAATTTGATTAGGTATTTTGTTATATCCTCCATATCTCTCCTTATCATGTACACTCATTCCTCTACATTCTTGAACACACAGAGTATATTTATCATTATGTTTTAAAGTTCTTGTCCACTTAATTCTATCATCTGTGTCATTTCTGAGTTTGTTTCAATAAATTTACTTTTCTCTTCATTAAAGGTTATATTTTCCTGTCTCTTTGCATGCCTGGTAAGTTTTGCTTGGATGCCAGACTTTGTGAATTTTACACTGTTGGTTGCTGGATTTTAAAAATTATATATGTATTTAAATAATTTTGAAGTTTGTTCTAGGATACAGTTAAGTCACATAGAAATAGATTGATTCTTTCTTGAACTACTTCCAGGCTTTGTTAAGCAGGTCGAGAACAGCCTTTAGTCTAAAGCTAATTTGGCCTCACTACTGGGGTAATACCAGTATGAGGACTCTACTTTATGCCCCATGATTTAGGAGATCCTTCCCCCTCTGGCTTGTGGGAATAAGAACCTACTTTCTTGAGCTGTGTGAGCAACGGGGATTGTTCTGCCTCCTCCTTTAAGTGGTTCTTTCCCCAGCCTTGGGTAATTTCCTCATATGCATGCACTGATCAGTACTCAGGTGAAAACTTGAGGGAACCCTCTGTAGATCTCTGAAGCTCTCTATGTGTGTAGCTCTCTCCTCTCCAACTCTGCCCTTCAAAGTCTGGCCAACTTGGACTTCCAAAACTGAACTTTGATCCTTAATTCAGAGATCACTTCATTTGTTTCCCTTCTCTCAGAAGTCATTATACAATGCTGCCTGTTGTCCAAAGTCTGAAAACCATTATTTCATATATTTTGTCAATTTTTAAAAAGTTGTTTAAGGTGAGACGGCAAGTCCAGTCCCTGTTACTCCTTTACAGACAGAAATGGAAATCTTCACTATCTTTACTTGCCTGGTTGTCTACAACCCCAAGTACTTAGAAAAAAATTTACATATTTGCAGAGGTAGATGTGACAAAATTCTAATACATTAGTACATAAATCCAACATTACCACCACTGTGACCCCCTCAATAGATGATGTTCTGAGGGATGGCTCCTTCTATGGGGGGGATCAGGTAAAGTATGCAGCACAGGAGATAGCCTATGGTTAGTGAGACATTTCTGCCCCTTTTCCACTCAGATCCTACCAGACTATAAGTAAATGAATGTGATGTTATCCTTGAGAAAATCTTAACTTTCTCAAAATGCAATAATATTTCCCACTTAAAAAACAAAACAAAAACCTCTCCCTACATTCCTACTCCAGCTATTGCCCAATTTCTCTCTTTTTTACAGCTAAAATTCTTGAAAGAGCTCTCTAAACTTGCTCTCTCATCTCGTCTCTCTTGCATTCTGTCTGGTCAGGCTTTGGCTTCACCATTTCAGTGAAACAGTTTTTGTCAGGGTCACCAGTGTCCTCCGTGCTGCAGACGCAATGATCATTCCTCATTTCTTATCTTCTGTTGCCTCTCATTTGGACATAACTTATCATGCCCTCTTTTGAAACCTTTTTTTCCCCTTGGCCTTTGGGAAATCACTCTCATCACTCTCTTCCTACCTCACTGGCAGCTCCTTCTCAGTCTCTTTTGCTAGCTCCTCCTCATCTTCCTGACTTTTTTATACCCATACTTACTATCTAGATGATCCACCAAGTCCATGGCTTTAAATACCATTTATATATTGATGATTTCCAACTTTACATCCCTATTTCCACCCCTTATCCTGCATTTAACTCCTCTCTTCAACTGCCTACTTATTATACATCTCCACTGGATATTCAATAGATATTATTAAACAAGTCTCAAACTAAACTGATCTTCCCCCTCAAATCCATGTACCCTGTAGTCTTCTCCTTCTCCATAAATGGCATCACCACCCTACCAGTTATTCAGGTTAAAATATTGGGGCTAGTCTTTGCTCCTGTCACATTCACATGCAATCCATCAGCAAATTCTGTCAGCTGCACCTTCAAGTCCAATAATTTATTACCACCTCTACCAGTACGCAGTAGTCTAAACTGCCACCAAATTCTCCAACGGCTTCTTATTCCACATAGAGTAGGCTCAAAGTCTTTGCTATGGCTCACAAGGCCATTCATGATTAGTCATCCTTGCTAATTCTCTGACTTCATCTCCTACTCCTCCACCCTCACTCTGATTCTACCACCCTTACCCTCTTGCACATTTCCTCCTTGTTCACCTGCACCTACTATTTCCTCTTTCCAGAGCACTTTTCCCCCAACTATCCCCATGGCTTACTCCATCACTTCATTTGGGTCTCTACTCACATATCACCTTACCAAAGAGACTGTATCATCTTTCCTGCCTTATTCATCTGTAAACATTTATAACCACTTGCCAAGTTGTTGATTAAGTAATTATCTATTTCAGCCCCACCTCCCACCCCCACTAGAATGTACCATGACAGCATGACTGAGAATTACTACCATTGGCTATATAATAAATTATTTTAAAAAACAAACAGTAGCAGAGGAGAGTGATCAACAGGATCCAATGCATTAGAGAAGTCCAAACTGGTAAGTACTGGAAAACGTCTATTGGACTGGGCAGCTGGAAGGACTAGCAACATTGAGAGCAGTTTGTGCAGGTTGTTGTTGGCTGGAGGCACCAGACTGCAGTGGGTTGAGGATGTCCTTTCCTTCACAGTCTCCTAGTTCTTCCCTCAAAAAACTCTTCCTCGCCCTTCACAGCTCTCAATCCTAATAGTCACATGGTCATACCTGTGTATGAGACTCCCCATGGGGCATTGTCAGTCCCTGCTCTCCAGAAGGGCACAGTCTGGTGGAGGAGGGCCCAGGGAGCTCCCAATCAGATGCTGTGTGTGTGTGCGCGCGCGCGTGTGTGTGCGTGCAGAAATAATAATCATTAAAAAACAACAAATGTAAAAAAGCAAATCAGGAAGACACCTAAAGTCAAATGAATGCATGTTAAAAGGATGCCCGATAGAAGAGGTTGACTCTGGAAGGAAGGCAGGGACACCCCTGCTGGCTCTGCAGCACCAAGACCTCCTGGGATGTGATGTCCGTAATTCATAGCTGATCAATCCTGGAGGGCCCAGTGCTCCAAGCCCTTTGGAAACTGCTCTCTTCTCTGACAGCTGAGCCCTTCTCCTCAGAGGCCTAGAGCAGGAAAGTTTCTCTGTGAGATGTACTCTGGTGCCCCGCAGCCAGGATGATGGACGAGGAGGCAAGAGCTGCTCAGGGCAGCTGAGACCAGTGGGGCTGAGCAGGGAGAGAAATATGGCAGCGACACAGCTCTGTGTGTAGAGAATGATGAAGGCTCAAAGGCAGAACACTGGGGAGCACCAAGTTTAGCAAGGGGAGTGCATGAAGAAAGCAGAGAAGGGCTCTCAGAAAAAGATGGAGAAAACAAGAAATGTGAAGACAGTTTCACCATGAGAGAGGGAACGCCAAGAGTGACTGCTGAATGCTACAGAGAGGTGCCTGCTGTAAGGCCTGGAAACACCGCCTTTAGATTTGATCATTAGGAGATCTCTGGGGAAATTGGGGAGAGCAGGATCCGTGGAGAGGAGGAGGCAGAAAGCAGATTTCAATGGGCTGAGCAGCAAATGGAAAGTGAGGAAGGGGGTACAAGGTCAGTGGGGTGCCAGATTTAGCAAATAAAAATACAGGATACCCAGTTAAATTTGAATTTATCTGAAATTTGAATTTAAGATAAACAATGAATAATATTTTTAGTATGAGTAGAATAAACCAATTATTCGTGGTTTATCTGAAATTCAAATTTAACTGGGCATTCTGTATTTTGTGTAGTAATCCTAACAGGGTGGCATGTGGACTTCTCTCTCAAGCAATGTGGCTGGGAATAAAAGATGAGTTCCAGGGCCATAGATGGAAGGGGACCCAGGTCAACGGAAAGTTATGTCTAGATGGGATTGTCTGAGCATGTAGAGCAGACAACAACACTTCCTGTGGTCTGTTTGTAGGCTGAAGGGAAAGAGCCCATAGTGGGAAAGGCTAAGGACACAGTTGAGGGAGTAATTGATTATGTAAACCATGGGCCTCTAGCCAGGGTGAGAAATCACTTCCCACCCATAAAAAGCAGACAGTCCCTGCCCAGCCCTCCATCCCACAAAAAGCTCAGGAAACACAAATTTCCAATTTTAATTTGCAAGTTGTTTGCTGCTACTTTGAAACTACAGGATTGTGGGTTTAATATGGAATCTTTCCAGTAAAAATTTTTTTCTTTTGTTCTTTTTCTTGGTGTTTTAATGGACCACCATAGTTGCAAACATTTTTCTAAATAGATGAATCCACTTTGTCAACTTCGTTTCTCAAAATCCCATCACCAGAGCAAATCATTTTTAATGGCTAGATTCCATTACCAGTTCAGGCCACAAGCCTGAGTTTTTGAAGCAAATGAATCAGATTAGTGCTGTAACCCAGCTCCTCCTTCCTCTTTCTCTATTTTAAATCTTACTGTGAATGGTGAATTTGTCAAAGCCCCTTTTGATGATGAAAGATTGTTATCATTGGAGTCACCACATGATATATTCAACAGCTGTTTTTCTTCCTCATTACACCCTATTCTAGGGTCACATCTGGTTTGAAAAACTGGAAAACTGATGTCTTTTTGTTTATTTTTGTTTATTTTCCTCTAATTCCTTAGGTTTCTGCCAGATTGGTAGCCTTCGTGACTCTTTTGTTTCTATGCTTGTGTGACAGAAAGAAAAAAGCACCCCCCTTTCCTCAACTCTTAACCCTAAGTCTGTCTGGTCTTAGCCCAGTCCACAAAGGCTAATTCTTTGCTGCGTTTTAGGCATGTGGGCTTCACAGCAGAAGCAGCACTGTGGCTTCCACTGCCTTTCCTAAGAATGTCCCTGGCTGCTGTTGGGACGTTAGCAATGTCCCTCCTTCATAAGGGTCTCTGAGACTTTTAGTAAGGAAAAAAAAATAGTAATAACAACATAGGGATACACAAATTCCTTTTTTCCCAAATTACTTGTTCTATATTAGCTTCAAAATAAGAGTTCGCCAGCTTTGTGTTAAAGAAAGCACCAGTGGACTGCCCACAGTACTGCTTGTTCTGTTTCTGATCAGCTCCAGGCATCAGCAGAATCCATGTAAGTGGAGAACAATTGCTTTGAACAGATATCCTCAAGATAATCCATAATTTTTCCTTTTGCTTCCTCTCTCTTAGTACTCTGATTAGAGGTTGGTCGTCTTTGACACCTGGAATTCAAGACTGGGTCGGGGGAGGTTATGTTTGGGACCTGATCTCAAATGAAATATCTCTACCCAGTTAATGAGTCATTTAAGACTTTTTCTATGGTGCTTATCCCAAAAAGTAGACAAGTGCAGAGACGGCTGGAGTTAAGCTGGGGCCAGGACAGGACATGAAAGGGAAATTTCTTTATGGATCAAAATATTTGCAGAGTTTCAAGCAGGCATGGTACCAACAGGCCCCTCTGTTGACTGCTTCCTTCTGCTAAGCTCACCAGGGCATCAGGGTGGAGTGGCTCAGTATCAGGGACGATGTCTCCTGGAACATGTGGCCTAAATCACCTTATCTGAAGGTTGAAGTTCTCAAACTGTTCAAGCCAGAAAGGACTTTGAAGTCCCTGTTGCCCAGAGTCTGCCAGACTTTTAATTTCATGGTCTGTTAGGACTTGGGGGGAAAATAAGGTTAAACAATAACATGTTGTCAATTTTTATTTTGCCTGTTGAACAAATAAAATATTCATCTTCTGTCATCATTTCAAAAAAAGGCATTTAACATAAAAATATGAAAGACTTATTCTTACTCTTAACATAAAGGTTATATCCCAGTTCTTTCCCAGAAGGTCAGTGCAAAGCTTACACCAACGTTACACAAATATATTAGAATACGTGTGTGGACATGCATGCATCCAAATGCACACATGCTTATCATCATCTGCCTTAGTTTTTCCTTATCACACAGGAGCTGTAGTGTGCTGATTGAGTACATGAACTCTGGGGCCAGAATACCTGAGTTCAAACACAGGCTATACTATGCATGGTCTGAAGAACCTCAGATGAGTTACTAACTTCTCTGAGCCTTGGTTTTATCTTCTATTAAGAGATGGTGATTACACACTTTTCCAGATTTTTTTATCAGGATTAAGCAAGTTAATATTTGAAAAGAATTTGGCATAAAGGAAACACTTGGTAAATAACAGTCTTTATTATTATATTTCCACAGACCAGGAAGTCTTCATAAACTGGCCTCTGGGAACTGCAGATAGAGCAACCCTTTCCTCTTCCAGATAAGGAAAAACTGGTCTAGAGTAGACGTGACTTGTCCAGCTAAGGTCCATGACCAGTTACTGAACATACTGAATAACTTGAGTAGAACTCAACTCTCTTGACCAAGTATGATGTATATCTGAAGTTTCCTAGAAAAAATTGAATTTGGCAAATGGCTGGAATCATTGGTCATCCGTCCAGTGTCTGGAGGGATGGGCAGGGAGCTAGCACTTTAGTGGGGCACAGTGAGGTCAGTCAAGAGCCACCGGGAAGTCTGGCTACTGCTGCCTTCCTTTCTCTTTCCTCCAACCCCAGAGCATGATGACAACAGGAGTAGGTTACCACCTGGGGGTGAGGGATGAGGGAGTCCCCACGTGAGGCAAGAGTAGGTGAGCAGCTGCGCTTTGCAAATCTTCCTCTTTCTGCCTTCAGTCCCACGACAGAACACCTGCTGAGCCTCTCAGGTCCCGCCTCTCACAACTCCGCTGGGGGTGCCCCCCTCTGCTGCATGAGGTTCTGGCCTCCCAGTCACCAGTCACAGGGAGATGCCCCAACACTATGACTTGTTTTTGCTCTTGTGATTTGGGGGCTATTCCTCATTTCCTAAGCCTTGGTGAGGGCCACTGGGTCAGGTAGGACTGTGTTTAGTGGCTGGTAACACACCCATGTCAGTGAGGCTGCTTTTTGATTTTACGTAGCAGGAAATCAGGTTGCCTGAGGCAGGCTCCTTCAGCCTCTCTGCTCCATCATCCCTTGCTTAGGACTTTCATCCTCATGATTGCCTCCTGATCACATGTTCCAGGCAGGAAGAAGAAAAAAGACAATGATAAAAAAGGAAGGGGTGGGCCTATATCAGGAAATCCAACCTTTCTCACAAAAGCTCCAGTAGCTTCTGCAGATGCCTCATTGGTCAGAGCTATGTCAGAGCTCCTAGGTCCAAGGGAGGCTGGGAAATATGTTGTGTCTGGGCAACAAATTGTGATTTATTAGTAAGGAAAGAATGGTTAATTGGTAAGAAACATTGTCTGCCAGGAAGGCATAATGAATAAAATTGAGCCTTTTGTTTCCCTTTATCTCTAAAGTCTACTTCACCAGGTCACGTTTGAAGGAACTGTTAGTCCAGCTGCAGAAATCTTGACATCGATATGGGTCTTCACTGAAACCTCCATGCACATGTGCAGTAGATCACACGGCACACGTAGCCAACCTTTTTTTTTTTTTTTTTTTTTTTTGCGGTACGTGGCCTCTCACTGTTGTGTGGCCTCTCCCGTTGCGGAGCACAGGCTCCGGACGCGCAGGCTCAGCAGCCATGGCTCACGGGCCCAGCCACTCTGCGGCATGTGGGATCTTCCCAGACCGGGACACGAACCCGTGTCCCCTGCATCAGCAGGGGGACTCCCAACCACTGCGCCACCAGGGAAGCCCCTAGCCAACCTTTTTTACAAGCCTCTTTATACTATTATCTGCCTCCTCTCAGTACTGCTCCAATCTCCCTCTCTTGCTAAACAAAGTAAAACAGGTCTCTCTTCACTCACACCTCTGACCTCCTGTCCTATGTTTCCATGTTTTCCTTCACTGGTCTCTGTGCCCTTTCTTGTGGAAATTGATTTGGTCTCTGGGCTTTTACAAGTCTAGGTCTCTACCCATCACCCCTATAAGCACAACCATGGCTGAAAACAAAGAATCTGGGAGATTACATTGGGGCCTGTAACAGATCCTTTTATATTTCCCCAGCTACCCAGGTGATGAGTGAACCCATGTAAAACTCCAGCCCTGCTTACATATACCACATCTGTAGACACCTGTCAGGGCCAGTGAGCCCCTCTCTGCCGCCATGGAGACCCGGCCGCAGTCTTCCCGCTCAGCCTCCTGCTCTCCTTGCACTCTGTTTTAGTCCAAATTTTCCCTCTCCACGTTCATACCCATCCTATTGGGTTCAGCCCAATAATTTTCATTTACTCCTTCAAAGGCCCACTTAAGATTGACTCTGAGAGGACTCTCTCAGTTAACCTCGCCGGCCTCCAAGCCAGCCAGTCCATGGTGCTACTCTGAAAGTAAGCCCCTGTTTTATATTATTTTTATTTGACTTGGTATTCAACTTTTGGATCTCATCTCTGTTTTCTTTATAGCTGTTTTCTCTCCACCATTAGGCTGTGAGCAACCTGAGGGTAAGGGTAGGGCCTGGGTCTCCCATCAACCCCTCAGAACAAGGGTTACTCTTTTTTTTCTAGCTGGTGTGTTTTGGGCACCTTCCATGTGTCAGACACTGAGGGAGGTGCTAAGGATATAAGGCAGATGCAGTCCCTGGCTTCCCTCTTCTGGTCCTTTTCCTGCCCCCAGGAAGGGGCTCTGCTGATCCATCTGACTGACCACTGTCATGATGGAGACGAGGAAGGACATTGGGATTCAGCCCCCAGAGATGAGCCCCATCACTGTCTTCCTGGACTCCAAGTTCATACCACTCTGGCAGCTCCTCTGAAAAGTCCCCAGGTCTCCTCCCAGTATCCCGGCTTCCGGTGTTACTGTGTTGGCTCTGCCTGCCTGCCTATAGCACAGCCAGGGACTGAAGGAGCTTTTATTCCAAATGAGGGAAGTCAGCTGAATTTCCAAGTAACAGATTTTTTCTACTTCAATTTTTCTCTTTTGCCCAAATAACACATTCATTTTGTGGAAAAGAGATGGGGCAGTTCTCCTAAGGGTTAAAGATTTTATGAGGAATACCTGGGGGATGGGCAGGGCTCAGCCAAAGCCCTTCTCCTGTTGGGAGGGAAGGCAAGAGGAAGCAATGGAGAGGGCTGTCCAGCCCCCAAGGAAGACAGAGGGGATGAGGTCAAGTCAGGGGGCCAAGCCTTTTCTCCTCCTACCCGATTCTCCACCCACCATTCCTTCATCTCTTTCCCTTTTTTTGTCTTCTTCTCTTTCTCTCTTCTTTCCTGTTTTCTTCTGTCCCCCTCCTTCTTTGTTCATGCATTCATTCATTCATGCATTCTCTCAGTGGGCATTGCTTTAGCAGCTGCTGTATGTCAAACACTGTGCTATAAGCTAAAACTACAGAGTCAAAAAGTCAAGGCTCAAGGCTTTTACGGTCTAGAGCTTGTAGAGGGTGGGGCACCCAGATGACAGGCTGGGGGGAGGAGTGACAATTGGCAAAGAGAGTTAACTGCTAAGTCTCCAAGTACATTCAGAGTCTTAGGCAGTACACCTAAAACAGGGAAAACTGGGATCAAGGAGACAAGACTCAGAGAACCTCTAGTGTGTATCCATGCCGCCTGGCTCATTAATCTCTCCCGTCCTATCCTAGGCAGAGACATCTCAGTGGGAAAGATCATGGACTATGTGAGCAGGCTGCCCCCCATTCAAATCCCAGGTCTACCACTTTCTGTGATCATAACAAGTCACTTAATCTTTTATTTATTTATAACAGATTTTCTTTTTCTAGGGCCATTTTGGGTTCACAGCAAAATTCAGCAGACAGTACAAAGAGTTCCCCATGTACACCTGCCTCCCCCGCCTGGCACAGCCTCCCCTACTATCAACATCCTGCACCAAAGTGGGATGTCTGTTACAGTCGAGGAACCTACACTGACACATCATTATCACCCAAAGTCCATAGTTTACCTCCAGGTTCACTCTCGGTGTTGTACATTCTATGGGTTTTGACAAGTGTGTAATGACATGTATCCACCAGTACACTGTCATTACAGAAATAGTTTCACTGCCCAAAAAACTCTCTGTGTTTGCCTTCAGTTGGTCTTTTTATTCTCAATTTCTTCTTCTTTGGGCGATCATGGGGATAAAACGTGGTAATATATTGTACATGAGTGCCTTGCTTTAAGTGTGAGTTATTAGTATAATATTCCCATGAAAAGCCCAGAGGACCTCCCCCAGTGGGCCCTGATCGTATTGCATGGTATTGGAGGAAGGAACGAACCAGGTGGTGAGGGGTGAATGCTCTCCAGAACAGCGAGATGACACTCTGCCTCAGCTGGTTGGGTGGTAGGCTACTTGGGGAGCAATAGTGGAAGGAGGATATGGAAATGCACGGGATTCCAAAGGGACTCTGGACTGCTCTCTGTTCCTGAAGTAGCCCATCCAACTTTGTCCAGGCAGTCCTCTGACTGCTCTTGGCAGGGGTTTAGAGAGCCTGCGCGAGTCGGGTCCACGTGGCTGATGTGGGGAGGGAGGGAGGGAGGGAGGGACAGGGAGGGCTCACGCCCAGGCTGGGCCACGCTGGCTTTGGAGAAAATGTTCCTGAAAGTCCCTGGCAGGAAGAGGGCTGCTGTAGGCTGTTAATCTGCCATGCATATCAGCAAATAAACAGTCTCCAATGAGAATCTCAGATGCCTGGTTCATTGCAGAGACCCAGACACTCATCCTGGGCTCCAGGTGGGGGCCAGGTAGAGGGAGGCTGTGCACAAGCCGAGGCAGAGCTCCTGGCCTCTCGCCCCTCCCATATCCAGACAGGGAAGTTGCCCAGGAGATCTCAGTCTCCCCCTGTCCCCAGACAGGCACAGGGAGAAGAAGACTTGACAGTACAGATGGCACAAATATATCACCTGTTGTTCAGATGGGAAAACTCATTCTAGGGTCTGCTTGGGCTGACTAGACAGAGCAAATGAACTGGACCCTGGTGCTAGAGACATGGGTGGGCTGTGTGGTGGGCTTGGGAGTACACGCTCAGTCTCCACCTCCGTTGGGTCTGTCACCAGGCAGGGGCACAGCTGGGTTTGGGGGGATGCCAGGTGCTTGCTGTATATATACTCAGAATTTATTGGCCTGTGGTAAGCAGGGGTGGGGAGAGAGAGGATGGAATGGAACACATCTGGTGACCTGATGTTTTTGTTTTCCTACCCTTGCTTGGTTGAGGGCTTTTGCTGTGCTCAGGGCTGGAGGAAAAAGTCCGGAAAATGGGATGAGGCCCTAGAAGGGAAGATGGGAGCAGGGAGTGTACGTTACTTGGCTGGGCTCAGACAGGGAGAGCCAGTTTGCTCCTGGGAAGACCTCTGCATCTTACAGAGTGGGAGAGGACTCAGTTTCCTTGTGTGAAGATTCGATGAGGAAGAAAAGTATGATCACATGAACATTTAGCAACATTTCCAACAAAGACAAAAACGGCAACCATATCCATACATAAACCCAACAGAAGTACATAAACACATACACCTTCAAGTATAGTTGCAAATGCAGCCATCAACTGTACATATAATATAAGCTCATACATCTTACTTACACGCATACTGCCTCTGAAACACAGGCAGCCATGTTCATCAAGACCAGAGGGAGTCACACTGACCCGAAAGATCAAGACCAACGTGGCTTGAACCATCATCACCCCTTGGATGTTGCAAAGCCTAACGCCCATCTCAAGTTTTCTGCATACTTCCAGAGGGCATGCCTGCTTTTGATGAATCATATAGGCCAGGATCCCCTGGCCATTCCTCACCACAATCTCTGTTCCACATCACCTCCATGCAGACAGAGAACATGGCAGAAACACTCTCAAGGCTTCAATGATGTGGCGAACTTAGAAAGATTTGAAGAAATGAAGAAATTTACATTATAACAATGCAAAAAACTCAAATAATAGGCATTTCTGTTCTTATTTTTTAAAACCTATTGGTCATTCTCACAACTCCAGATCCAGACTCTCTCCACCTTATTCAGCAAATCTTCTTTCTCCTCTTCTCTGTTGTCTTCTTCTCAGGGGAAAAATCCAAATTCCTCTCATTTTCTTGCATGGAGCAACTCAGCTGTCTCCAACCTCTGTCCCCAACCTTGGCTCCTGAACCCCCTTAGGATAGCCAAAAACGCACTGGAAACTCTGAAAATAGCCCCCGTGGCTTGCTGATTAAGGCCATCTGCCTCCCCCATCTTCCTCTATTGGGGTAATATATACATACATATATATATATATATATAAACATCTTTATTGGAGTATAATTGCATTACAATGGTGTGTTAGTTTCTGCTTTATAACGAAGTGAATCAGTTATACATATACATATGTTCCCATATCTCTTCCCTCTTGTGTCTCCCTCCCTCCCACCCTCCCTATCCCACCCCTCTAGGTGGTCACAAAGCACCGAGCTGATCTCCCTGTGCTATGCGGCTGCTTCCCACTAGCTATCTATTTTACATTTGGTAGTGTATATATGTCCATACCACTCTCTCACTTCGTCCCAGCTTACCCTTCCCCCTCCCTGTGTCCTCAAGTCCATTCTCTACGTCTGCATCTTTATTCCTGTCCTTCCCCTAGGTTCTTAGGAACCATTTTTTTTATTTTTATTTTTTAGATTCCATATATGTGTGTTAGCATATGATATTTGGTTTTCTCTTTCTGACTTACTTCAGACTGTATGACAGTCTCTAGGTCCATCCACCTCACTACAAATAACTCAATTTTGTTTCTTTTTATGGTTGAGTAATATTCCATTGTATATATGTACCACATCTTCTTTATCCATTCATCTATCAATGGACACTTAGGTTCCTTCCATGTCCTGGCTATTGCAAATAGAGCTGCAATAAACATGTGGTACATGATTCTTTTTGAATTATGATTTTCTCATGGTATATGCCCAAGAGTGGGATTGCTGGGTCATATGGTAGTTCTATTTTTAGTTTTCTAAGGAACTTCCATACTGTTCTCAATAGTGGCTGTATCAATTTACATTCCCACCAACAGTGCAGGAGGGTTCCCTTTTCTCCACACCCTCTCCAGCATTTATTGTTTGTAGATTTTTTGATGATGGCCATTCTGACTCGTGTGAGGTGATAACTCATTGTAGTCTTGATTTGAGTTTCTCTAAGGATTAGTGATGTTGAGCATCCTTTCATGTGTTTGTTGGCAATCTGTATATCTTCTTCGGAGAAATGTCTATTTAGGTCTTCTAACCATTTTTGGATTGGGTTGTTTGTTTTTTTGATAGTGAGCTGTGTGAGCTGCTTGTAAATTTTGGAGATTAATCCTTTGGCAGTTGCTTCATTTGCAAATATTTTCTCCCATTTTGAGAGTTGTCTTTTTGCCTTGTTTATGGTTTCCTTTGCTATGCAAAAGCTTTTAAGTTTCATTATGTCTCATTTGTTTATTTTTGTTTTTATTTCCATTACTCTACTAGGTGGGTCAAAAAGGATCTTGCCATGATTTATGTCATAGAGCTTTCTGCCTATGTTTTCCTTTAAGAGTTTTATAGTGTCTGGCCTTACATTGAGGTCTTTAAACCATTCTGAGTTTATTTTTGTGTATGGTATTAGGGAGTGTTCTAATTTCATTCTTTTACATGTAGCTGTCTAGTTTTCCCAGCACCACTTATTGAAGAGGCTGTCTTTTCTCCACTGTATTTTCTTGCCTCCTGTATCAAAAATAAGGTGATCATATGTGCATGGGTTTATCTCTGGGCTTTCTATCCTGTTCCATTGATCTATATTTCTGTTTTTGTGCCAGTACCATACTGTCTTGATTACTGTAGCTTTGTAGTATAGTCTGAAGTCCAGGAGCCTGATTCCTCCAACTCTGTTTTTCTTTCTCGAGGTTGCTTTGGCTATTCGGAGTCTTTTGCGTTTCCATACAAATTGTGAAATTTTTTGTTCTAGTTCTCTGAAAAATGCCATTGGTAGTTTGATAGGGATTGCATTGAATCTGTAGATTGCTTTGGCTAGTATAGTCATTTTCACATGTTGATTCTTCCAATCCAAGAACATGATCTATCTCTCTATCTGCTTGTATCATCTTTAATTTCTTTCATCAGTGTCTTATAATTTTCTGCATACAGGTCTTTTGTCTCCTTAGGTAGGTTTATTCTTAGGTATTTTATTGTTTTTGTTGCAGTGGTAAATGGCAGTATTTCCATAATTTCTCTTTCAGATTTTTCATCATTAGTGTATAGGAATGAAAGAGATTTCTGTGCTTTAATTTTGTATCCTACTACTTTACCAAATTCATTGATTAGCTCTAGTAGATTTCTGGTAGCATCTTTAGGATTCTCTATGTATAGTATCATGTCATCTGCAAACAGTGACAACTTTACTTCTTCTTTTCAAGTTTCGATTCCTTTTATTTCTTCTTCTTCTCTGATTGCTGTGGCTAAAACTTCAAAAACTATGTTGAATAATAGTGGTGAGAGTGGGCAACCTTGTCTTGTTCCTGATCTTAGAGGAAATGTTTTCAGTTTTTCACCATTGGGAATGATGTTGGCTGTGGGTTTGTTATATATGGCCTTTATTATGTTGAGTTAAGTTCCCTCTATGCCTACTTTCTGGAGGGTTTTTATCATAAATGGGTGTTGAATTTTGTCAAAAGCTTTTTCTGCATCTATTGAGATGATCATATGGTTTTTCTCCTTCAATTTTTTATTATGGTTTATCACATTGATTGATTTGTGTATATTGAAGAATCCTTGCATTCTTGGGATAAACACCACTTGATCATGGTGTATGAAACTTTTAATGTGCTGTTGGATTCTGTTTGCTAGTATTTTGTTGAGAACTTTTGCATCTATGTTCATCAGTGATATTGGCCTGTAGTTTTCTTTCTTTGTGACATTTTTGTCTGGTTTTGGTATCAGGGTGATGGTGGCCTCATAGAATGAGTTTGGGAGTGTTCCTCCCTCTGCTATATTTTGGAAGGCTTTGAGAAGGATAGGTGTTAGCTCTTCTCTAAATGTTTGATAGAATTCACCTGTGAAGCCACCTGGTCCTGGGCTTTTGTTTGGTGGAAGATTTTTAATCACAGTCTCAATTTCAATGCTTGTGATTGGTTTGTTTATATTTTCTATTCCTTCTTGGTTCAGTCTCAGAAGGTTGTGCTTTTCTAAGAATTTGTCCATTTTTTCCAGGTTGTCCATTTTATTCTCATATAGTTGCTTGTAGTAATCTCTCATGATCCTTTGTATTTCTGCAGTGTCAGTTGTTACTTCTCCTTTGACATTTCTAATTCTATTGATTTGAGTCTTCTTTATTTTTTTCTTGATGAGTCTGGTTAATGGTTTATCAATTTTGTTTATCTTCTCAAAGAACCAGCTTTTAGTTTTATTGATCTTTGCTATTGTTTCCTTCATTTCTTTTTCATTAGTTTCTGACCTCATCTTTATGATTTCTTTCCTTATGCTAACTTTGGGGGTTTTTTGTTCCTCTTTCTCTAATTGCTTTAGGTGTAAGGTGAGGTTGTTTATTTGAGATTTTTCTTGTTTCTTGAGGTAGGATTGTACTACTATAAACTTCCTTCTTAGAACTGCTTTTGCTGCATCCCATAGGTTTTGGGTCATCCTGTTTTCATTGTCGTTTGTTTCTAGGTATTTTCTGATTTCCTCTTTGATTTCTTCAGTGATCTCCTGGTTATTTAGTAGTGTATTGTTTAACCTCCATGTGTTTGTATTTTTTACAGATTTCTTTTCCTGTAACTGATATGTAGTCTCATAGAGTTGTTGTCAGAGAAGATACTTCATACAATTTGAATTTTCTTAAATTTACCAAGGCTTGATTTGTGACCCAAGATATGATCTATCCTGGAGAATGTTCCATGAGCACTTGAGAAGAAAGTGTATTCTGTTGTTTTTGGATAGACTGTCCTATAAATATCAATTAAGTTCATCTTGTTTAATGTGTCATTTAAAGCTAGTGTTTCCTTATTTATTTTCATTTTGGATGATCTGTCCATTGGTAAAAGTGGGGTGTTAAAGTCCCCTACTGATTGTGTTACTGTCGATTTCCCCTTTTATGGCTGTTAGCATTTGCCTTATGTATTGAGGTGCTCCTATGTTGGGTGCATAAATATTTGTAATTGTTATATCTTCTTCCTGGATTGATCCCTTGATCATTATGTAGTGTCCTTCTTTGTCTCTTGTAATAGTCTTTATTTCAAAGTCTATTTTGTCTGATATGAGAATTGCTACTCCAGTTTTCTTTTGATTTCAATTTGCATGGAATACCTTTTTCCAACCCCTTACTTTCGGTCTGTATGTGTCCCTAGGTCTGAAGTGGATCTCTTGTAGACAGCATATATACGGGTCTTATTTTTGTATCCATTCAGCCTGTCTATGTCTTTTGGTTGGAGCATTTAATCCATTTTCATTTAAGGTAGTTATCAATATGTATGCTTCTATTACCATTTTCTTAATTGTTTTGGGTTTGTTATTGTAGGTCTTTTCCTTCTCTTGTGTTTTGTGCCTAGAGAAGTTCCTTTAGCATTTGTTGTAAAGCTGGTTTGGTGGTGCTGAATTCTCTTAGCTTTTGCTTGTCTGTAAAGGTTTCAATTTCTCCGTCGAATCTGAATGAGATCCTTGCTTGGTAGAGTAATATTGGTTGTAGGTTCTTCACTTTTGTCACTTTAAATATGTCCTGCCACTCCCTTCTGGCTTGCAGAGTTTCTGCTGAAAGATCAGCTTTTAGCCTTATGGGGATTCCCTTGTATGTTATTTGTTGTTTTTCCCGTGCTGCTCTTAATATTTTTTCTTTGTATTTAATTTTTAATAATTTGATTAATATGTGTCTTGGCATGTTTCTCCTTGGATTTATCCTGTATGGGACTCTCTGCGCTTGCTGGACTTATTATTTCCTTTCCCATATTAAGCAAGTTTTCAACTATAATCTCTTCAAATATTTTCTCAGTCCCTTTCTTTTTCTCTTCTTCTTCTGGGACCCCTATAATTTGAATGTTGGTGCGTTTAAGGTCGTCCCAGAGGTCTCTGAGACTGTCCTCAATTCTTTTCATTCTTTTTTCTTTATTCTGCTCTGCAGTAGTTATTCCCACTATTTTATCTTCCAGGTCACTTATCTGTTCTTCTGCCTCAGTTATTCTGTGATTGATTCCTTCTAGAGAATTTTAAATTTCATTTATTGTGTTGTTCATCATTGTTTGTTTGCACTTTAGTTCTTCTAGGTCTTTGTTAAACGTTTCTTGTATTTTCTCCATTCTATTTCCAAGATTTTGGATCATCTTTACTATCAATCCTCTGAGTTGTTTTTCAGGTAGACTGCCTATTTCCTCTGCATTTGTTTGGTCTGGTGAGTTTTTACATTGCTCCTTCATCTGTTCTGTGTTTCTCTGTCTTCTCATTTTGCTTAACTTATTGTGTTTGGGGTCCCCTTTTCACAGGCTGCACATTTGTAGTTCCCATTGTTTTTGATGTCTGCCCCCAGTGATTAAGGTTGTTTCAGTGCATTGTGTAGGCTTCCTGGTGGAGGGGACTGGTGCCTGTGTTCTGGTGGATGAGGCTGGATCTTGTCTTTCTGGTGGGCAGGACCACATCCAGTGGTGTGTTTTGGGGTGTCTGTGATCTTATTATGATTTTAGGCAGCCTCTCTGCTAATGGGTGGGGTTGTGTTCCTGTCTTGCTAGTTGTTTGGCATAGGGTGTCCAGCACTGTAGCTTGCTGGTTGTGAGTGGAGCTGGGTCTTAGCGCTGATATTGAGATCTCTGGGAGAGCTTTCACCATTTGATATTACACGGAGCTGGGAGGTCTCTAGTGGATCAATGTCCTGAACTCGGCTCTCCCACCTCAGAGGCACAGGCCTGACACCCGGCCAGAGCACCAAGACCCTGTCAGCCACACAGCTCAGAAGAAAAGGGAGAAAATAAGAAAGAATGAAAAAAAAAATAAAGTTATTAAAATAAAAAATTTATTAAAAATAAAAAAGTAAAAAAAAGAAAGGAAGATAGAAAGAAAGAAGAGAGCAACCAAACAAAAAACAAATCCACCAATGATAACAAACACTAAAAACTATACTAAAAAAAAAAAATGGATAGACAGAACCCTAGGACAAGTGTTAAAAGCAAAGCTATACAGACAAAATCACACAAAGAAGCATACACATATACACTCACAAAAAGAGAAAAAGGAAAAAGATATATATATCTACATATCAAAAAAAAGGAAGAGAGCAACCAAATCAATAAACAAATCTGCCAATGATAATAAACTCTAAATAGTAAACTAAGATAAACATAAAACCAGAAACAAATTAGATGCAGAAAGCAAACCCCAAGTCTACAGTTGCTCCCAAAGTCCAACGCCTCAATTTTGGAAACATTTGTTGTCTATTCAGGTATTCCACAGATGCCAGGTACATCAAGTTGATTGTGGAGATCTAATCCGCTGCTCCTGAGACTGCTAGGAGAAATTTCCCTTTCTCTTCTTTGTTCGCACAGCTCCTGGGGTTCAGCTTTGGATTTGGCCTCGAGTCTGAGTGTAGGTCGCCTGAGGGCGTCTGTTCTTTGCTCAGACAGGATGGGGTTAAAGTAGCAGCTGATTAGGGAGCTCTGGCTCACTCAGGCGGGGGGTGGGGTGGGTATGGATGCGGGGTGAGCCTGCAGCGGCAGAGGCCGGCATGATGTTGTAACAGCCTGAGGCATGCCGTGTGTTCTCCCAGGGAAGTTGTCCCTGGATCACGGGACCATGGCAGTGGTGGGCTGCACAGGCTCCCGGGAGGGGAGGTGTGGATAGTGACCTGTGCTTGCACACAGGATTCTTGGTGGCTGCAGCAGCAGCCTTAGCATCTCATGCCTGTCTCTGGTGTCCACGCTGATAACCACGGCTTGCTCCCGTCTCTGGAGCTCGTTTAGGTGGTGCTCTGAATCCCCTTTCCTTGCGAACCACGAAACAATGGTTTCTTGCCTCTTCGGCAGTTCCAGACTTTTTCCCAGACTCCCTCCCGGCTAGCTGTGGCGCACTAGCCCCCTTCAGGCTATGTTCACGCAGCCAGCTCCAGTCCTCTCCCTCGGATCCGACCTCTGAAGCCCAAGCCTCAGCTCCCAGCCCCCACCCGCCCCGGCAGGTGAGCAGACAAGCCTCTCAGGCTGGTGAGTGCTGGTCAGCACCGATCCTCTGTGCGGAAATCTCTCCACTTTGCCCTCTGCACTCTGTTGCTGCGCTCTCTTCAGTGGTTCCAAAGCTTCCCCCCTTCCACCCCCCACCCCACCCCCCACCGTCTCTGCCAGTGAAGGGGCTTCCTAGTGTGTGGAAACCTTTCCTCCTTCACAGCTCCCTCCCACTGGTGCAGGTCCCGTCCCTATTCTTTTGTCTCTGATTTTTCTTTTTTCTCTTGCCCTACCCAAGTACGTGGGGAGTTTCTTGCCTTTTGGGAAGTTTGAGATCTTCTGCCAGCCTTCAGTAGGTGTTCTGTAGGAGCTGCTCCACATGTAGATGTATTTCTGATGCATTTGTGGGGAGGAAGGTGATCTCCACGTCTCACTCCTCTGCCATCTTGAAGGTCCTCTCAAGGGTAGTTTATATTTTTCTAGTTGAACTTAAATATGCAAATACACACTTAGCCACAAAAACACAGAACTCTCTGTCCATGTCACCAGACAGGTTAGGCAGAAGACGAAGTCATCTCTGCCATGCTCAGGTCAGTAAGCTAAGTCTAACCTTCTGCCTCCTCCCCCACCCCCTCCCCACTTCCCACTTCAAGGGTTCTATGGGCTCTTCTAACCGTGGACTTATTAATTTATAAAGTCAACATCGGGCTTCCCTGGTGGCGCAGTGGTTAAGAGTCCGCCTGCCGATGCAGGGGACACGGGTTCGTGCCCTGATCCGGGAGGATCCCACATGCCGCGGGGCGGCTGAGCCCGTGAGCCATGGCCGCTGGGCCAGTGCGTCCGGAGCCTGTGCTCCGCAACGGGAGAGGCCACAGCAGTGAGAGGCCCGCGTACCGCCAAAAAAAAAAAAAAAAGTCAACATCACTGAGAGTCTGTTTATGCCAACCAGTCTTCTTGGGATACAAAGATGAATGAAACGAAGCCATGGAACATAGGAGCTCAAATCATAGATGCGGGGGGCAGATAAGTACAAGGGCAATCATGATTTAATGAGATTAAGCCTGTGGTATGGAAGTAAAATGTGCTGCTGGAATACAGACGAAGGGTAATTTAATCAGTTTGGCAGTGACGAAGGGTAATTTAATCAGTTTGGCAGTGGAAGTATGGAGAAAGTGTGCAGGATGAGTAAAAGTTCATCACTTAAAAAAGAGGGGGTGTCACTGGGGACCAAACCAAGCCATCATTCATTCATTCATCCATTTATACCTTCACTCACTAATTTTTAGGACTGTGATAAGCAATAAACAAGACAGACAGACTTTACTTTTAATGTAAACTTTAACACACATGCAAGTGTTCTGGAAGGGGCAGCTGAGTGAGATGAACCTCTCTAAGGAGGTGACACTTAGGCTGAGACCTAAAGGAAGAATAAGAATTAGCTAGGTGAAAAAGAGTGGAAACATGTTCAGGCAGAGAAAGGAACATGTTCGAATCTAAAAGTGAGAGAGTTTCATGCTTATGAGAAGCAGCAAGACGTCTGGTGTCATTGATGCTAAGAAACATGGAGGAGAGTGCCATGAAATGAGGCTAAGGAAGTAGGAAGGGTCCAGACATATTAAGGGATTCCCCCAACACACACACTTCCTCCTGATATGGTTGTGTGCAGAATTAGGGGGAACACTAAGAAGACAGAGCCTGGAGTTTAACTCTAGAGTTGAGTTCAACTCTATGAGATTAAAGAGCTGTGGGCTGGGAGCTCTTCTGCATCCAGTCGCTTGGTATGGGAGATGTGGTCTAGGAAGAATACAAGTGTAAGCTGACAGAGCTGCAACCTTGGTATATTGTAGCCATGTCACATGAAGGCATGGGATTCTCCTCCCTTAAATACTCACCATCATGGCTGGTACAGGGCCATGGATCAACAAGGATGTCATGCAGCATCAGATAGGGATGCCTCAGTCAAATGTGACCATCCTACAAATAAGACACCATATAACACTCAAAGGTGGCCAAAAGAAAGTACCCGATGGTGGCCTGGCATATTCTCAAGTTCCCCCCTTCTTTTGGCCTTTGAATGCAGATTGACTTTCTTGGACTAAGCGACCACTGTGGTCCTTAGGCCCAAAAGGGGTATAGATGGAGGCTCAAGTGGTTAGTGTGAATAGTAAACAGAGGCAAGTCCTTATTTTTATTCCAAACTTGTAACATTAGGCATACAAGTTACACTAAATGTTTTTGATGGGACACCATCAAAAGCATTTAGGCTAGGAAATGTAAAGATCAGAATTACATTTGTAAAAGATTACTTTGAATACTGGTGAATTCAAAGTATTCATGGAATACTTTGGAATGCATTAAAGGAGAGAAAGAGAATAAAGCCAGAGAGACTAATTAGGAGGTTTTATTAGTTAGAAATGCTTTCAACTTCAAGTAAGAGAATACCCAACATAGTTTAAACCTTGGTTTAACAACAAGAAGTCAGGAAATCAGGCAGCCCCAAGGGATGGTTGGGCAGCTCAATAATATCATTAAAGACCCAAGCTTGTTCTATCCTTCCACTCCACCGCTGTCCATGTGTTGGCTTTTTTTTTTTTTTTTTTTTGCGGTATGTGGGCCTCTCACTGTTGTGGCCTCTCCCGTTGCGGAGCACAGGCTCCGGACGCGCAGGCTCAGCGGCCATGGGGCCGCTCCGCGGCATGTGGGATCTTCCCGGACCGGGGCATGAACCCACATCCCCTGCATCGGCAGGCGGACTCTCAACCTCTGCACCACCAGGGAAGCCCCATGTGTTGGCTTTTTATTCTCTTGCTTGTCCCCTCATGGTTGCAAGATGATTGTCTTACCTCAAGACACAATAATCTTATTGAAGGCAGAGAAAAGGAGGAAGGAACAGTGCTAGCCACCATCTGTTCCTTTTCTCAGAAAAGCAAAACTTTCCCAGAAGCTCATCACAGATGTCTCCTTACATCTCATTTGTCAGAATTGGATCAGAATGCCCCTCTAACTGCAAGCGAGACTGCAAAATTGAAAATCTGGATTGTACATTATAATTCAGTGCCTGAAGCTAGATACATTGCTGCCTGGAGCAAAATTGGGATTCTCATAGCCAGGTGAAAAGAGAAATGACTGTTGAGTAGGAAATAAACAGCAATGGTCACGGAGGCAAGAGAAGAGGGCCCCAGATAAGATACATTGGAGATAGAGATATTTAAAAGGTAGAAGTTACAGAACTTGGTGATGGGATGAGGAGAATAAAGGAGAGGAAGAGGAAAAGGTTGATTTCCAGGTTATCAGTTTGGGCAGCCAATGGATTATAATGTCATCAGAAAATATGAGGAAAAAACACAGATGTGGGGAAGATGAAGAGTCTACTTTTAGACATTTTGAGTTTGAGGAGTTTGCATATATCCAAGTATTAATATCATGTATGTAGGTGGATATATCACTCTGGAGCGCAGGAGTAAGTTCTGGGCTATAGATATGGATTTGAGAATCATTGGAAGCCATGGGAGTAAAGGGGTTTGTTAGAGAGGATGCCTTGGGTTACACAGAAAGAAACACAACTCAAACAAGGTTAAGGAGAGAAAAAGAACAAATTTGGCTCACACAGCAGGAAATACATAGGATGCGGCTAAATTTTGGTCCAAGAGCATCTAATACTGATACTCAGATCTGGAAGGTGGTGTTTTTTTTCCCCTCCAACTCCCGCTTTTCTTTATCTTTTATAAGATAACAAATCATTTTTGTGTATATTACTTCATTATATCCTCATGACTATCCCTTGAAGCAGGTATATTATTGTCCCCACTTTAAACATGAAAAGCCAAAGCCTAAAAGATTTAGTGTCCTGTCCTCACTCAAGAAGGGAAAGGAATTTAGATTTGCAGTCTGCAAGGGACATGAATCTCTGACTCTCAGAGCTCCTAGACCTTTAGCTATGGGCAGAAATGGCCTTTCAATGAAGCTGTAAATTATTTCCTTCTTGTTGTCGTGTAGACAAGCATGAGTGATGATTGTCTCTCTCTTGCAACAACTCACTGAAGGTCAGCAGGAACTGACCAACACAAGTCAACATCCCAACATTTTTCTATCAAGCCCCCTAAATCACCACTCCTGGAGTTGTTTGACTTATGTCGACAACAAATCATGGGAATAATTTGAGCATGTATGAAAAATGAGGGCTTTCCTGGTGGCACAGTGGTTGAGAGTCTGCCTGCCGGTGCGGGGGACACGGGTTCGTGCCCCGGTCCAGGAAGATCCCACATGCCGCGGAGTGGCTAGGCCCGTGAGCCATGGCCGCTGAGCCTGTGCATCCAGAGCCTGTGCTCCGCAACGGGAGAGGTCACAACGGTGAGAGACGCACGTACTGCAAAAAAAAAAAAAAAAGAATAAGATCCAGGAAAGCAGAAAAGATGGAAGATATAGAAAATAGAGGTGCGAAGGTGGTAGAGTGTGGGATCCATAGCACCAATGGAAAGACTGGCCTCACAAGCTGCCTTCCATTGTAACAGGGAGGCCAGAAGAGAGAATGGGAAAGGATGCAAGGAGGATTGGATATATCTATGTCAGCTTGCTCTACCCCATTTCAATACCTTTCTATATTACCTTTCTCTGTTATAGAGGCTGGAAAGAGCAAACCTAAAATTTCTGGTGTCCCTTGCAGCTAGGAGTGTCCATGGGATGAATTCTAGTCAATGGGAGTAGCTGAAATCCTAGAGGGGGCTTTCCCTTCCTGAATAAAATGGCAAAGCATCTCTAGCAGTGGGCTTTTTCCTTCCCACCTTTTTATTTCCTCTCTTTGTCTTGGCTGGGCATTGGCTTTGATGCCTGGATATCCAGCAGTTATCTTGCAACCATGAGGAGAAAGTACACACACTAAAGTTGATGGAACAGGAAGATAGAGGCTGGTACCTGAATGATCTCCTTGAGCGACTGCACTTGCCCTGTACTATCTATCTCCACACTTTTTGTTTCCTTGAGGAAGGAAGGAAGGAAGGAGAGAAGGAAGGGAGGGAGGGAGGGAGGGAGGGAGGAAGAAAACAACTTTCTTAGTTAAGCCATTATCTGTCAGGGTTACTATTACTGATAAATAAACATAAACCTGGTTTATGTATACCCCTGGGGCCTCTGGGATGCCTCCTTTTATTCATAGAGGCACTCCCCTGACAGCTGTGGACACAATACTAATGGCAGTAGATGCTGGGGCTCACTGGGCCATGCCATAGAACATGTGGGTATCAAGACTCCTGTATAAGTACAACAGGAGAGCGGAAGGAGCTGGGTTAGCAGACCTAGAGGAGCTTCTCTTTGGAAGGGAGTAGGGAAGACAATAGAGACACACTGTGTAGCAGAAAGAGCAGCTGACTGGGATTAGTTATCCTGGTCCTAGCCCTCAGCCTGCCACTAACTATCTGTGTGACCTCTCTGGGCCTCAGCCTATAAAATGAAGGATTTGAGCTAGATCAGTGGTTCTCAACTTTACCAAAAAGAAGAAGAACCCTATATTTTTTGAAAGACTTTTGATCTACCTAACTGCATTTATCAAACTATTCATATTTCCATGAGAATACTCTGTTGATATAATTCCAGCCAAACGCAAAGAAAAACAACTTTTAAATTTAGCCTGTTTAGTCTTATCATAGGATAAAATTTCCATTAGTTCTTTAGAAAGTTGTAAATGTTTCTCAGATCCACATGATTATCTTTGAGGACTCGTCATAATCTAGGGATTCGCCTAGGAGATCTCTGAGGTCCAATTCCCTCTCCCATGATGCCAGAGCCCTGTGCCCCTTAGCAGCCAGTGGAGGTACATTTTCCATTCTACTTGTAGGCTCAGTTTTGATTTCCAGTGCCAGGAGCTATCTTATTTCCTTTGTGAAAGACAAGCCTGTCCTAATGGCCCATTCCTGCTGGCCTGAGAGTACCTCATTTGCCCTGCGTGTCTGCCAGCCCTCCTCAAAGGTGATCTTTTTCTACCTTAGTCCACCTTCCTCCTCATGCCAGGAGGGAGCTGTCTCACCTAAACCTTCATCTCAATTACCCTGCTGTGCAACCTTCTGACCTGAGAAACCTGGAGACCCTCTCAGCCAGTCTGAGGAATGAGCCTGATCCTTTCCCTCAAGTAGCTCCATCTGCTGCTGAAGAGAGAGGGGCAGAGACTCTCAATCCAGTTGAGTAAATGCTGTGATGGAGAATCCAATTTGCTGCTGAAGCACTTAATGGTCAATTCTACTTGGACGTGGGAAGGCCAGAGAGAGGTGGGAGAGAAGGTGATATCTGAGTAGAGCCTGAAGGGTGAAGGGAGAGCCAGGGCAACATTTGAAGATCAGTGCCACAAAGGAAGGTTGGGCTGGGCTGCGGAAGGGCAGGGCTTGCATGCTGGTTCGTACCTCATTTGTCTGACAACTTTATTTAAGGCCTCCCTCCCTCCCTGCCTTCCTTCCTCTCATAAATATTTATTGAGCATCTTTTTTGTGTCAGGTATCCTTTAGGTGGTAGAAACAAATCTGAATAAGACATGTCTTGTCTTGAAGGAGCAGACACTCAGGAGGCAAGGATATATCCACTCTATTCCTGCTCCTTAGAAGGGACTGATAAGGATTGTTCCTCCCCACCCACTCTGACCCCGACACCTCACTGCTCTAGAGGAGTCCAGGCCTGGACAGAGGATGAGTGGCATGCTCAGAAGGCATGGGCACTTAGTGGAGAGCCTGTGGTAGGATCATCATAAAATAATCCTCATTGGGCTTCCCTGGTGGCGCAGTGGTTGAGAGTCTGCCTGCCGATGCAGAGGACACGGGTTCGTGCCCCAGTCCGGGAAGATCCTACATGCAGCGGAGCGGCTGGACCCGTGAGCCATGGCTGCTGAGCCTGTGCGTCGGGAGCCTGTGCTCCGCAACTGGAGAGGCCACAACAGTGAGAGGCCAGCGTACCACAAAAAATAATAATAATAATAAATAAATAATCCTCAGAGATGCTGTAATCCTAGTAGATCCTGGAGGAGAGAGGCCAGCACCAATCAAGTTTGTTCAACAAACTTTACCAAGGATCTCCTAAGGCTACTGTTGGGGTTCCCGGGGAGAGGAAGTATTCCTTTCCCCTCAAAGCATGCACATTAAAGTTGTTGAGACAAATACACAGTGAGAATGTTAGGGAGAGTAAGATAACTTCCCTGAGAGAGGTACAAAAACCAGGGGAGCTCAGAGGCAGGGAAGAGCCTACCCAGTCAGAATGGTTAAAAATGGAGAGAGCAGCTGTTGGGATGAGGCTTCTCATCAATTAGGACAGCCTTTGGCTACATGTGACAGAAACCTGATTACTGAGGTTTAACAAATAGGTGTTTGTTTTTCTCTTGTGACAAAAAGTGTGGAGGGAGGCCCACGCAGGTCTCAAGGATGTCATCAAGGACCTAGGCCCCCTCTGGCTTCCGGGCCAGCATCCTTAATATGTAGCCTTCTTAGGTTGGAAGTTGGCTTCTCCACCCCCAGGCATCAATCACATCATAGACTTTCAAGGGAGCAAGAAAGTGAAAAGCAAAAGACACATGCCAGATATATTACCACTCTGCCTCCTCCTTTTTTGTTAAAAAAAATGTATATCTCATTGGCCAGAACTGTGTCACATTATCACCTCTAGCAACAAAGAAGCCTGGAAAATCATTATTTTTAGGATGGCACATTGATCTCCCTTCTCCAAACAAAAGCAATGTATTGTCAATGAGGCAGAAGGGGAGCACAGATATGGGCTAGACAACAAGCAGTGCCTGCCAGAACCCTAAAGAATCAGTAGAACCTGCTAGAATGAAGTGTGGAAAGACTTCCAGGCAGAGGAAACAGCAAGAGCAAAGGCGCAGGGTGGGAATGTGCCAGGCATGTTTGGGGCACCACGAATATTCCAGTTCAGCTGGAGCATAGAGTGTGACTAGTGGGAAGAATGGACTCTCTCACTTAGTCCCAGCTTACCCTTCCCCCTCCCCGTGTCCTCAAGTCCATTCTCTACGTCTGCATCTTTATTCCTGTCCTTCCTGGGACTAATTTCTTGAACAAACACTAACATGGCACTTACTATGTGTCAGACACTGTGCTAAGGACTTTCTAAATAGTAATCAATTAGTCCTCATAACAGCCCTATGGGTTAGGTACAATATTACCAATGTGTTACAGATAAGGAAACTGAGGTACAGAGAGGTTAAGTAACTTGCCCAAGGCTCCACAGTCACTCACAGCAGAGTCCAATTTTGAGCCAGAGTCCATGTTCTCAAGGACCTCAGTGTGAGGCCACTGTGTGGAAGCTTCAGGAAGTTCTCTGGGTCACAGAAGACATGCTCTCTAAGGGGATGGTCAAAGATGCCAAGGGCTAAGAGGGAGTTAAGCATGGACACGGCTGACCTCTGTGACCTCCGAGGACTGTCTCTCACCTTATGCCCTATCCAGGCCTGCTAGGAGTCTAAAATGGATTAATGGGAATGAAGGTGCTTTGATAAAGTTGGGCCGTGCTCCCTGAATACAAGGTCATGCCATTCCCCAGGTTGGCCAGCACTGGAATATCAATAAGGTCTTCTAGTGAGACTGAAGGTCAAGGACACTGAGAGGCAGGGAAATTATTTCCCTTCCGGCCCTGCCTGCCTGCCCTCCATTCCTGACCTTCCCCAACTCCAGGAGGGTGAGAGGAGAGAGTGAGGCAGAAAGGAGTAAGGAGGCGGTCAACACAAGAAAAGACAGGCTGCCCTTAAAACAACAACCAACAGTCCCCTCCTGACTTAGAGGTTTGGTCTATGCGCTGAGCTTTTGGCTTAAACTGAAACCCTTTGGCCCATCCTGCCTGCTGGGCACAGGGTTTGTTTGCCCAGCAGATCGCTTCAGCCTGACCTGAAATTTTTCTAGCAAAGGGTCAGTGCAGACCAGGAAGAGGGCCTGGAGCAAGAAGAGATAGTAGCACCCATCTTGCAGAATGGGCGGAGGCCCTGGGGGGTCTCTGGCATTTTGTCAGAGGAGCCAGGAAGGCAGCCTCGATTCCTACTTCTCCCCAAGCCGACAGCTGGGTGAGACAGCCCCAGGGCCCAGTCTGCAGACTCACTTCAGTTGTTCTGTTTCCATCTGTCCCAGACTGACTGCCTCAGGAGCTGCGGTGGGGTGGACAGAGATAAGCTCTCTGCCAGAGGCAGTATGGAGCGTGGCTGGGAAGATGTCTGGGTCTAGGAGGGGCTGTGTACAGGAGACATTATGTAGCCGCCATCTAAAGACAAATTACAGGGATGAGGAGGATGGAGAGAAGGGATAGAGGTGGTTCCTGAAGGCTTGGGGAAGGAGAAAGGGAAGCTAAATTAGGACAGTGAAGAAAAAATAACCACGCAGAGTAGAAAAAGGAAGGAAGAAAGTAAAAAAAGGAGCTTTCTGCATCCTCCTGGAGGGCAAAATAGAGAAGATAGCTTCACTGCTAAACTTCAGCAAGAAGCATTGGGTTAGATCTTAGATTTCAAGAGGGGGGACCCACCCACCTTTATCCACTGGCATGGTTGCACAGTGAGACGTCTTCCTTAGAAGCTGGAAGGAGGGATGGGCTCTGAATACATCCAGGGAAACGGGCTTAGGGACCTCCAGAAGCCCTTCTAAGTAGACTTTACAGTTTCCTCAGAGCCAGGGAAAGAAGAGAGAAGCAGGAACTGGGAGGAAGGAGGGCAGAACTGACATTAATCGAAGGCCACAGTGTAGGCTCTCTGCTGACGTTCTGTCACTGAATGCAGACACTGGCCCCCGTGCAGGCGCTAGATCTCTCTTTCACAAGGGAATAATCTGAATGCTCTACAAGGTCAAATGGCAATTAAGTAGCAGAATCAGGATTTGAACTCGAGTTTGGCACAAATGCCCATGATCTTTCCACCAGGGTACTTCTTGGGCAAAGGCAGTAGGAGGAGACTTCGTGGGAGTTGAGGAAGAGAGCCTGCTATAGTGGAAAGAATGCTGAACCTCAAAGACCAAGGTCAAATATCTGGATCTGACGTGCAAGAGATGTCTTATGACCTTAGACAAATAATTTCCATCTCCTAGTCTCAGTTTCCCATCTTATAAAGTGAGAGCTTGGGCTAGGTGCTCTCTAAAGCCTTTACTGTCTCTAAGCACATAATGTTTAGTTGGGAACCTGCTTCCATTTACTGCAGTAGCCTTCTTTTTCCTACTTCTGGTATTATGTTCTATTCTGGGCATGTGAACTAGGGGTGGGTACCTCTTCTTGCAGCCCATTCAAGACTGAGGGCAGAGACTAGAAATTATGATGACACTTTCTAACGTGGTGTGATCAATTAATTAACCAAATAAATAAACAAATATGTATTAAACCTACCACGTGCTTGACACGGTGCTTAGTTGGTGATACAAAGGAGAATGAGGGGGCTTCCCTGGTGGCGCAGTGGTTGAGAGTCCGCCTGCCGATGCAGGGGACACGGGTTTGATCCCCCGTCTGGGAGGATCCCGTGTGCCGTGGAGAGGCTGGGCCCGTGAGCCATGGCCGCTGAGCCTGCGCGTCCGGAGCCTGTGCTCCGCAACGGGAGAGGTCCCATCAGTGAGAGGCCCACGTACCGCAAAAAAAAAAAAAAAAAAAAAAAGGGGAATGAGACTTGACCTCCAGGTCCAAGGAGCTTACGGGCTAATGGGAAACCCACATCCACAAAGGATATTTGCCAAGTGTGATCAGAAATCACTCACGCTTTATGGAAAAGCTTGGTAAGCCATGCCCATTTCAGCCCAGGCTCCTCCACTCAGAGATGTATGTGAGCCAAGGTCAAGGGTGTTTGGGACCACACCTTCTCTATTTTGTCAGCTGTACCTTTGGCCTCTTGGATGCTGGCCACTTCTGACATTGGCAGCCACGTTGAAATCGTAGTCAGTTGTCTCTGACTGTGGTTGGCAGTCTCTGGGGGAACCTGGGACAACTTGTTCATGGCCAGTGGACGGTGATAAGTGTGGGCATGGGGCAAGCATGGAGCGGTGTGGCCACACTCAGGAGGACTTGAGACAGGCCGGGACCCAGGAAGGACCCTTTGCTGCAGTGCTTGTACCTGGACACACGTCTCCTTGAGCAACAGAACACAAAGAAACTATAAGGGACTAAAAATAAATGTGCGCATGCACAACTGGGGCAAATTCTGGACAACGAGATATAAAGAGACCAAAAAGCTCAACTGCCACTTCCAAAGAGCCGGGAGCAAAATCAGGGGGTTGGGAGTAAAAGCAGGGTATTGCGCGTGACCCCTGCACACGCCACCACCTAAGGGGTGGGCAAACCACTTAAGCCACCCCTCAGGCCTGACCCCTGGACACGCTCCTACCCTCACTGCATATTAGGAAACAGTTTGCCCCGCCCCCACCCCAGCAAGCGAGCGAGCAATCAAGGGAACCTGTTGTTTGTTCACGTTACGGGGCCCCAATAAAGCCTTGCCTGAATTTCTTGTCTGGCCTCTGATCAATTTCTATTCATTAAGGAGGCCAAAAACCCTGGTCAGCAAAAGGCTGAACAACCTGACTGTGGAAGGGAAGACCTTAGGAGGACCAGACCACTGATGCAGAGGTAGAGGTGGAGGACCTTCCTGCCAGAG
Organism: Mesoplodon mirus; assembly: GCF_964341445.2. Lineage (NCBI taxonomy): Eukaryota > Metazoa > Chordata > Mammalia > Artiodactyla > Ziphiidae > Mesoplodon > Mesoplodon mirus. The sequence goes on along the minus strand of NC_138978.1, from coordinate 152,874,890 downwards.
GGGATGAGAATGTTTACAGGCTTGGAGGAGAGAAAGCAAGAGTCTTGTTCCAAGGATTGCAAATAAATACTTGAGCTGGCTGGAGGGTAGAGATAGCACTGAAGCGGAAGGCAAAGCCAGCTGCAAAGGGGCTCAGAAGTGATGCTGGGGGTCTGCACTTTATCCTGAGAATAACAGGGGAGCTGTCCCTCCTGCTCTTGTCCAGAACAGCCCTTCTGTGGCCATTTCCCTTTCCTGCCTTTCTTTACAAGACTCCCAGGTGCCTAGGATAAGCTCCCTTTAAGCTTGGCCTGGTTAAATCTTGCCCATCCTCCAAGGCCCTGTTCAGATTCCCTTTCCTCCAGGAAGCCTTCTTGGACTACCTCATTTCATTTATTCATTCATTCAACAAATGTGCTTTAAGGTCCTCCAGTGGGCCAGGCACTGTGCTAGGCACTGGCCATGAACAAGCAGATATGGTTCCCATCCTTGTGCAGTCTGTGGAGCACAATGTTTTGGAAACCTCGGTGAAATCTCCTCTTTTGATCTCCTCTAGGTGCCCTGCCAATGAGGCTGTCAAGGACCCTTCCAGGAGAAGTCCCCTCCCTCCTAGACAGACAGCAACTCGGGGCAGAGACCAGGCCTCCTCATCTCTGTATTCTGGAGGTGGTTGGCACAGTGCTGGGCACTTGAGATGCTCCGCCCGCATTGTAGAAATATCTGGCTTTCCAACAGCTTTAAGCAAAGTGGAAAGTTCCCCTGGCTGACACCCACCCTTTCCCTATCCTCCCCAATTCCAGCGCAGCTCCTCTGCAGAGAAAAGAGATGGAAGCTCCAGCTGAACCTTTAGCCCCAGGATGCAGAAAGAGAACAGAGAAAGGAGGAAACGCCTGGGCTGGATGCCAGCCCGGATGCCTTGGGCCAAGCTGGGGCTTCTTGGTCCTCTGCGCTCTGGAATGTGGCAAGCGCTTGCCAGGGTGGCTTGGAGCAGCTCCTCCCCAAAAGCCACTGGCTTTTCACCCTGAACAGAGCCACGCTGGCAGCTCCTCCTGGGCCTTCCTCGCAGTGCACTGGTGCCCCATGCTGGACAGAAAGCAGGCACTGATCTCATTCCCTCCTGAGGGTTTGTGTATCACTGATGGAGAGGCCTCAGAAGGCCTTGCATGGGGCTGAGCCTTGGGCATGGCCCCTGAGCTTTCTCCACTCTGACCTCTGACCACTCACCTGGACTCTCTGGGGTTTTTCCTGACAGTGTGGCAAACTCATTGTCAGGATAGGCTGACCCCCACCCCAGTATTGTCTTCCTTTGAAACAGGCACAGACCCACCACCTGCTGGCGGGCATATCCCAATGCAATCTTAAATTAAAAACAGGCTCCTCGGAGGTCAGTCCAAATGCCCACAGCAGGGCTGGGGCACCCTGTGTACGTCTCCCACCTTCAGGGGTGGGGAAGATGAGAGTGATCATGCCGACAAGAAACCAAGGCCAGCCTGCCTCTGGGCAGAGGATGGAGGGCAGAGTCAGGGGGGATGGCGACTGAGATGAGGCGGAAGGCTGGAGGAGGATGGGGTTCTCCTGGGGCTGAGACAGTGCCCTGGAATGCTGTGGAATGTAGGAGCGTCCGTTTTTTAATTTTAATTATTTTCCCCCTAATAACAGGCTGTGTGCAGCTGCTGGAAAGAAAAGGGCGTTAACCTTCCAGAGCCATGGAGTGGACAGTCCTATCTCTATGACTCTGTGCTGACCCCTCACCTCCCAGGGCATGAGCCTCTTGGAGGGACACCGCCACAGTCCTACCAAAGAGACCAAGCAGAACTAGCGAGAGAAATGCTGCAGGGAAACAGGGTCAGGGATCAGTGACCAAGACTGGAAGACGTCAGGAAGAAGCAAGGTCAGAGACAAGGAAGAAAGTGCAGGAGGGCAGCTTGAAGAGATAAAGTACAAGGAACGGTCAGATCAGTCAGTGAACAGGACTGAGTTTATCCACCAGAGAAAGGAAGAGCTGAGTGTCCTGAGACCATGTGCTAGGGGCTGTGTCAGGGCCTTTTAGAAACATATCATTTAACCCTCATTTCAGCCAGGTCCTGACCTCTTTTACAGCAGACTGAAACTTTTGTAAGGAATTTCAGTAACTTGCTTGTGGCTCCATGGCTGAAGTGGTGGAGCGGGGATTGAATGCAGGTCTATCAGATTGCAGATGGCTTCCCCATCACTCTGTCTTCACTGTGAGAGGAGGCGTGGCTGGATCGGAGCAGACAAAAGGAACTCCAGAACTCTGGAAAATTAGGACTGACATCGGCGTCTTCTACAACAACTCTGCCTCCAGGAGACATTAGATTTCATTGGGAACAATGTCATGTCTTAATTAGGTAGCCAATTAATTTTGAAGGGAGGTCACAGAATCAACCAACCTTCCTTCCTTCCCTTCCTCCCTCTAACATTATTTATGGCGCAGTTACAACCTGTCGGGCATGGTGTTAAGTCTGAGGAACAAACACGACTAAGAACCAGCCCTTCCCCTTGGGGAACTCACAATCCTTTGAGAAATTCCAGGAAATTGAGGCAGCTCTTTACACACACACCCTTACTCTCAGGACAATATTTCCCTGTCCTTACTTCTGAGTTCCTAATTGGGGGCCCAGCAAAGCTCCTGCTTCTCCCCCGAGCCCAGCTCCCTCTGTTTTGAGAGACAGTCAAGCTCTGGCCAAGCCTCTCCTTCCCCCTCTTCTCCCAGAGTTGCTCCAGAGGCTACAGCCAGAGTAGTCAGTGACACCACAAAAAGGTCTCTAAAAGCCCCGAAAGTCTTTGAGCTCCTTTCACATATCTGGACACAGCTGGGCCTGGGGCAGCCTAAATTCTCCAGGCCATAAGTCACACAGACTTCTAAGCCTGGAACAGATGAACATTTCTTTGGCTTCGAGCCTCTTCCCCTCACAGTCACTGACCCAACCGTCTCCTACACATAGAAACACTCACCACACCCCATTCCTGCTCTGCTGTGAAATCACAGCGCAGCCCCCAGAGAGCTGTCACCCACATGGTCCATGCTCAAAGCAGTTGCCATCAATAAACTCAGTCTGGCAACCAAAAAATGTTTCAAAATAACTCAAGTTATTTGTAGTATTCTCAAAACAATACTTCTCAAGATCCTGTTTCCCCTCTCCCGTTTATTTCTCTATATACCAAATCTGATCCTGTAGCTCTCCTTTCCAAAATTCCTACTTCCCAAACTCCTTTTCCAGCTCTTCGTCTTATCTCCACTTTCCTCTTGCTTCTGTAACACAAAAGCCCCAAACACACAGACCACCCCTGGAGAGAGGGGAGGGGAAGAAGATGACTGGGTAAAGCCCTCTCTCCTGGGCAGGGGAAAGGGTGAAGGTTGGAAATATTCATGCAGTCATCACTTTTTCCCCATCACAGTAGCTGTCACTACAGATAGCCCTTACAGATCACACCAAGCCACAGCTGGGCAGGACAATTGCTGGACAAAGGGACCATACCAACCTGACTATTCTGGTCAGCCCTGATCTAAATATTCTGTTCTAATTCTAAGCTACAATGGGTTACCATTAGTCAATTGTCCCACTTCTGATTTGGAAGAATATGGTCACCATATCTCTGACCCACATTTTCTCTTGGCAACTCTAATATATCCTGACTGTATTAAATACTTTGTATATTGCTATAGACTGAAAGTTTGTGCCCCCTGCCCCAAGTCATATGTTGAAATCCTAATTGCCAATGTGATGGTATTTAGAGGTGGGGCATTTGGGAGGTGATTAGGTCACAAGGGTAGAGCCTTCATGAATAGATTAGTGTCTCTATAAAAGAGACCCCAGTGGGCTCCTTTACCCCTTCTGCCATGTGAGGACACAGTGAGAAGACAGCTGTGTGTGAGTCAGGAAGTAGGCTTTTATCAGATACCAGATCTGCTGGTAACTTGATGTTGGACTTCCCAGTCTCCAGAAAGATGAGAAATAAATTCTTGTTTATGAGCCACCCAGTCTATAGTGCTCTGTTATAGCAGTCCAAATGGACTACGACATATACATTGTTGATTCTGTTAGTGTCTGCTTAGTCACCTGGAGACTGTAGGTTCCTTAAGGTCTCAGACCATGTTTATTCTCATTCTGTCCTAAGCCTCATGAACAGGTCTGTAGTGGTTAGCTAATGCTGCATAACAAATCATCTCAAATATTAGTGACTTAAAACAACAACAATCATTTATTACCTTTCATTGTTTCTACAGATCAGGAATCTGGGAGTGGCTTGGCTGGGTAGCTCTGACTCAGCTCTCATGAGGTTGTGGTCAAAATGTCAGCCAAGGCTGCAGTTCCTAAAGGTGTGATTGGGTCTGGAGGATCCACTTCCAAGGTTGCCTATTCACATGGCTGGCCAGTTGGTGCTGGCTGTTGGGGGAAGGCCTTGGTTCCTCTTCAAGGGGACCTCTTCATGTGTCCTGGACTTCCTTACAACATGGCTACTGGGTTCCAAAGGCAAACATCTTGAGACAGAGTGAATCAGGCAGAAGCTGAAGCTTTTTGTGACCTAATCTTTAGAAGTCGCACAGCATCACTTCTGCTGTGCTCTGTTGTTCAGGGCAATCCCGAGACCCTGCTGATTCAAGCGGGGAGGGAACATAAAACCTGCCCCTCACTGGGTTCTAGTCACCTGGTAAGGAGAGCTCATGGGATGGGATAAATATACAGATGTAGCCGCATTGGGAGAATAGAGTGCGACCACGTCTCTGGCCCTTGTGAGCCCAAAACAAATGCTCATGGGTGGACTTTGTATTCACTGGCACTTGGAACTGAAACAACCATGTCACTGGGGAGGAAAATTAATTCAGAGTCTGAATTCTTCACTGCTCTCTGTATCCACATCCTTTGCCATGAAATCTTTGGTGTTCTCCCTACCCTGACCCTTGCCCCAACCATATGGCTTGCCTTGACTAACAGGTTGTCAGCAGACGTGAATCCAGCAGAGGCTTTATAAGGCACTTGCATGTTTCTCCTGGGGCTCTTGCACTTCTGCCCTTGCCGTAAAAATAAGTCTGAGCGAGCCCACAGAGGATACGAGACATGCAGAAAGGAACTGATTTGTCTCAGCTGTCCCAGCCGAGGAGGGTTGACCTACAAATATGTTAGCAGGGCCAGGGAAGATGAGAACGACTCAGAACCCCACAAGCTTGTGAGCTAAATGAACACTTCTAGTTTGAAGGCCTGAGTTTGGGGGTTGGTCAGTTAGGCTGCATTTTTGAGGCAATAAGTAACTGACATAGCCCTCTCCTACTATCACAGAAAGCACCGCATGAGCTGGGAGCCTGTGTTCTAGGTCAGGCTCAGTATCTGTTGTAGACAGAATTAATGGCCCCCCAATGTCCACATCCTAATTCTCAGAGCCTGTGAATATGTTACCTTACATGGAAAACGGGACCTTGCAGATGGAATTAAGTTAAGGATCTTGAGATGGAGAGATCATTTTTCATCATCTGGGTGGGCCCAATTTAATCACAAAGGTGCTTATGAGAGGGAGGCAAGATAGTGAAAGTCAGGGAGAAGGTGTGATGACAGCAGAGGTTGAGTGTGTGCTCCCGCTGTGGAGGACAGAGCCACAGCCAAGGAACGCAGGCGGCCTCTAGAAGCTGCAAAAGGCAAGGAAAAAATTCTCTCCTAGAGCCCCCAGAAGAGACACCATTCTGTTGAAACCTTGATTTTCACCTATAAGACACATTTCAGCCTTCCGGCCTCCAGAAATAGAAGAGAATAAATTAGTTGTTTTAAGCCACTATGCTTATGGTAATTTGTTACAGCAGCACTAGGAAACTAATATAGTGTCTAACAACTATATGCCCTAGAAGCAGTCAGGTGCCACACTATGAGCCTCACTTACTCTTCTGGCAAATGAGGAGGCGTGGTAGATTAAAGATGGCCACAAACCTTGACTACTCCTCCTTTTGAGACCTGGGTTGGCCTTAGTGGCTTGCTTGACCAATAGAATGTGGCAGAAGTGACGTTCTGTAACTTTCAAGGCTTGTAACAAGAAAACTTACCTCGGGCCTCCCTGGTGGCGCAGTGGTTGAGAGTCCGCCTGCCGATGCAGGGGATACGGGTTCGTGCCCCGGTCTGGGAGGATCCCATATGCCGCGGAGCGGCTGGGCCCGTGAGCCATGGCCGCTGGGCCTGCGCGTCCGGAGCCTGTGCTCCGCAACGGGAGAGGCCACAACAGTGAGAGGCCCGCATACCGCAAAAAGAAAAAAAAAAAAAAAAAGAAAGAAAACTTACCTCCTCTCAGGTCTCTCAAAACACGCTTTAGGAGCCTAGCGGCCAGCCCCTGTTTTAAGGCAGGCCTATCTCCTAGGCAGCTGGTTACCTGGCTCAATTTTTAACAAAATGTCTATGGACGCCCTCTCCCCCAGTCCCTTCAGACTCTTGCAGGGGTGGGGGGTCCCAGATCAAATCTTTGGACAAGTGCCCACTGATTAACGGGACAGAGAGTCCAGCTTTCCACCCGAGTAACAGCTTGACTCTTCTACTCTCTATATCATTCTTTCCATTGGCTTCTGGAGACAGGGCAGCACTGACTGCTTCCCTTGGAGCTGTCATCCCAGGCTCTGCCCCAGCCTGACATTTCCCTGGCAGCCAGTGGGTTAAGCCTAGAGTTTGCTGGGGTTGGACAGGGTGGGGAGTGTTGTTCAACAGAAGGTCTGGGAATTAGAGAGCCTAGAATTGGACCTGGACTGGGACAAGGGAGAAGGGAACAAGCTCCTGCCTTTACTTAGAGGAAGTGTTGGTGCATTCCAAACCTTCCAACTCATTTACTCCAACTTCCCTTTTCTACAAGCTCTTTACAGCCAGGACCTCCCTGTCTATATCTGCCAAATGTAGGAACAGCATCACCATTTTCAACAATGAAATTTTCAACCTTTCCCAAAAGATGCTATCTATAATTTAAAAATAGGTTTTCCACCTCCCCTCTTTTCATGCACTAGTCTAGCTATTTCCCATATATATATGTTATGTATCACTCTGCATTCTCTCTAGGAAACCGCAGAGTCTAGGAGTTAAGGCTGTGGGCTCTGGAGTGAGATAGACCTGGGTTTAAATCCCAGCTTGCCTCTTAACAGCTATGCAGGTGAGTTACTTAGCCTCTGTAAGCCTTGGCTTTCTTTTCTGAAGAATGGAATGAATTATTTCCCTTACCTCATAGGGCTATTTGAGGGACTAAATAAGACAGACCACATCAAGGACATATAATAAGTGCTGTAGCAATTGTTATTTAGACTCTCATTGCTTGGTTAGCTCTGAATACGTCATTACACAACTGACTTCTTCCCTGGTTCTTTATCTAAAAGACAAGAATCTGGGCAGATGGGGAGATAGACACGAAGGACCTCACCCCAAGGCATTTCTGTTCTCCATTTCCACTGTGGGTAAGGTCAGAAGGGTGGGCTAATGAGTTCAGAAATATACCTAAATTTTTTTTCTCCCCCTGCAGTACGCGGGCCTCTCACTGTTGTGGCCTCTCCCATTGCGAAGCACAGGCTCCAGACGCGCAGGCTCAGCGGCCACGGCTCACGGGCCCAGCTGTTCTGTGGCATGTGGGATCTTCCCGGACCAGGGCACGAACCTGTGTCCCCTGCATCGGCAGGCGGACTCTCAACCACTGCGCCACCAGGGAAGCCCAATATACCTGAATTTGACAAGAGACCCTGGGGCTTGGGGTAGGCTGTCATCCTCTCTGTTCTGTTCGTTTCTCTAGTGACAAGCCTTCCAGCCTCAGTCTCATACTCCACAGGGTAGGAGAAAATTTCTCAAGGGAAGGCTTAGAAAGAGCTGGCTTTGGAGGACTGAGCACAATTTAGAGGACTGGGAGAATAAAACTATATGCCCATGTCCATATCTGTGGGTGTATTTGAAAGTGGAAGACACTTGGAAAAATGCAGACCTGAATGATGGCATTAGCTGAGTCACACCCCCCCACACCCCCCACACCCCCCACCCCCCACCCCACCCCCACCCCCCGGCTTGCAGGCGCTCTCACCTGACTCCCGACAAATAGGTAAATCCCCAGTTTCCCTTGGGACACGAGCCAGTATTTTTTGGTCCAGATGATGTGCAAATGCTCCCCGATGTTTAAGGTACATCCCTCCTCCTGCAGCCAGCCTAAGCCCTGTTCTTCCTTCCAAGAGGTCAAGACAGTGAGCACGCAGTCAGAGGGCTCCCTCTTCCTCAGCAAGAACATTTTCCAAGTCTATGGTTGCAGCTCATCCCAGTGGGAAGCCGCTGAAGGCAGGAGGTTCCATGGCTCCACCTCACAAAGTGTTGGGGGAGGGGTGGGTACAGGACTCACCAGGCCGCCCTTCAGAGGAGCCGGTGAGGCAGCTGTTCCAGACGTCAAGGCTGCTAGGGCGTTAAACACATAAAGGTCAACGGAGCCTGTGTCTGGAGCCTCCTCTGGGCTCCCCTGAGCAGCAGGCACCAAGACACACTGTGTTCATGACCCATTACACCACCCAAGGTGGCGACAGCTATGAAATTGCAAAACATTTTCCATCCTCAGCCCTGTTCTGGTAACTTCACTCTCTGCGGCTAATACTTCTAGTTCTTCCATATTTGCCTGAGATGAATGAATGACTAGATTCAGGAGTTTTGTTTGGGGTTTTTTTGTTTGTTTGTTTTTTTGGTGAAATGTTTGGAAAATTACTGCTAACACTACAATGATCCTCTTTCTCCCTTTTATTTATTTATTTTGTTAAGGGAGTGGGGTTGGAATAATTTTTTCTTCTTCTTCTAAAAGGTACTAGAGATTTAGATTTGTAGTACAGTGACCACCTGTCTTATATTTTCTCAGAAAGCCCCAGTTTTTTTAATGTAATTTGTGTAATCTTTACATAAATATGATTTAAATTTTATGAATCATTATTCACAAACCATGTGTACAAGAAGTGTGACTCATTTCCTTTCATTTCTGTTTTGATTTTTATTCAGTTGGGTTGGCAGAATCTTCAAGAACCACCCCTCTTCCCCAGGGTGGTGTCTAATGTGCCTGGATCTGATTCTCAACATGGCCTGTTTGCAGAAGAAACCTCCTCTGAGACCTCAGCCACCCTACCTGGTCTTGGTGGATGGGACCCTCAGATAGTGAGTAGACGTCCTTTGTTCTGCTCCATGGTCCCTTCAGGCTGATGGCTCTTTCCATTATTCTCTGCCACTCTCCAATGATTCTGGAGCTCCAACCATGTGCTGGAACAAACAGGAGCTTCTATAAGGCCTTTACCTGCCTAGGAGGTCCAGGCAGCATTTCTCTACACACTCGTTGCTACCTGGAGCTGTCCCAGTCGATGAGGTCCATACCCCCTGTTCTTGGATCCCTCTTATCTCCCTGGTATTTTCCCCTCTCTGGGGTCATTGAGTGAAGAAATGTGTGCAGGGTCAGCTTTTCTAAAACTCATTAATGTCTGTGCTCTCTTGTCCCCGTCCCCCAACCCCGTACATCTGAATTTTACGAACTGTCCCTCTGAGCAGGGTGAGGAGAGTCTTATATTTCCTCCATAAAAATATATAATATCATTAATATATTTCTTATATTTCTCTCCCAAGTCTTGTATCTAATCTGTATTCTAGTCAAGGGGACAAAACTGGGCAGAGGGTGATTTTTGCTCTGCTGATACAACACTGCCCGAGGTAATGAACTGAGAAAGACCTAGCTTTGGAGAGGAAGGGTAAAGAGGAGATGGAAACAAGCGGGGCCAGGGTGAGACATGTAAATAGTTCTGAAAGTTTTCCTGCTCAGCATAAAGACTTACAGCCCTTTAATATGTTGACCATATGTCCAGTATTTCCTATGACAGTCCCCAGTTTGAGTAACTTTATTCTTTAAAAGGAGACTCATTGTTAAATCTGTAGCTAAGTTTGTTTTAAATTTCATCCTTTGGGAGGGCTTTCCATATAGATACATTAAAGGTGGGAGAGGGTGGGAGGACCCTGAGGTCTGCCTCACTTTCTTCTGCAGGTGGAATGCATCATGGCCAAGTGGAGGTGTCCAGAGTCCCCCTGTGCCATCTGGATTGGAATAAGACATTGCTCAGAAACCCTTCCAAAGAATTGGGGAGTGTCCCTGAGCACCTCCCACTCCCAAAGGACAGTGCATGTGCTCCCTGGTTCCCCAAGCCTAGCAGGGCAGCTCGCCCCTCATCCAGAGAACTGTGGAATCCTATCTGCTTCAAGGACTCTTTCCAAAATGATCTCCCAAGCAGCTGCCTGAACTTGGAGTAGTGACAACTACATCTCTCACACCCCACTCATTTTGTTCTCTTCTTGTCCCTTCCCCCCAAGTATAGCATCCTGTACTAGCATTTCCTAGTATGTAAATAGCTTATAATCAGGGCTTGGTTTACCTAATATGTTCTTAGAGTAATAAAGGTAAGTGTCATATGTATAAGAGTCACACCCGGGGCTTCACTGGTGGCGCAGTGGTTGAGAGTCCGCCTGCCAATGCAGGGGACACGGGTTCGTGCCCCGGTCCAGGAAGATGCCACATGCCGCGGAGCGGCTGGGCCCATGAGCCATGGCCGCTGAGCCTGTGCGTCCGGAGCCTGTGCTCCGCAACGGGAGAGGCCACAGCAGTGAGAGGCCCGTGTACCGCAAAAAAAAAAAAAAAAGAGTCACACCTAAGCCCCCCTGATTTTCTCTTCCCCCACACTGCCCCAGGGTCATCCCAGCCACTCCCATGACTTCAGCTACCACCTATCTGCAGATGACCCAGTCTCTGTGTCCAGCCTACACTTCTCACTAAACCCCACACCTAACCACCCATCTGCCTAAGCACCCACCTTCCACTTGGAGGTCAAATTTGAAACAACACAAATTCAAGTTCTCCAAAAGTGGACTCCTTAATTTCTTCCATAAACCTGAGGCTCTTTTGTGTTCCATATTCTGATGCATCACATTTGACAGTGGTTTTCGGTCCATGTATGTCAGTGGATGGATGGGTGGGGGGGAAAGGGCATGTCTATGAACCTCTTAAAATTTTATGCAAGATTTTGTGTGCACATGTGTTTTCTTCCTGCAGAAAGAGATGGCAGGTTTTTCAGAACCTGACTGTGACCACTGAACTAGAGAGTCAAGCCCCCGTCTGTTTCTCTGGCTTCATCTCTTGGCAGTCCCGCTTTGAGCCCCAAGCCCCACATTTCCTGAACCTATGCTCGCGGGCAGTGACTGACTCCTGGAGTTCCTGGAAAATGCCATCAGTTTAATGTATGCTGGTTCTTCTACTGAAGGGTGTTCCCACGCTCTTTGTCTGCAACCTTCAGGCAGCACCTCTTCGGGGAAGCCTCCCTTGCCTGACCCAGGCAGAGCTGATCAGCCCTTCCCTAGTGCCCCACCTCTATATGGCATCCATCATACTGTAGAACAGCCTCTTGCATCCTGCGTGTGCCTCAGAATCTCCTGTGCATCTTTTAATAAAATGCAGATGCTCCAGCCTTGCTTCCTCCCCAGTGAATCAGAACTGTGAAGGAGAGAGGCCCCCCCAGGGGACTCTGAGGCACACGCTGCATGCTAAACCACAGTTGTAGGGCATTTTTGGGGTCCATATTACTTGGATGCACCAGACTATGAACTCCTTGAGAGCAGGGATCTTGTCTCAGCCACTTCCCCATCCCCGTGGCACTTAGAACAGTGACAGTGCACAGGAGAATGAGCCAGTCTCAACACTGGCCCACTGGCTGCCAGGTACCATTCTAGGGATTTCCATATACCGCCATTCAGCACCTACAATTTTCCCATGAGTTACATCATTGATCCCCTTCAGAGATGAAGAAATATTTGTGAATGAGTGAACAAGTGAATCATACTTTCTAGAAAGATGATTGGTTTAGAGAAATCTGAATATGATTTATTTCATAAACATGACTTTTTACAGGGGCAAGAAATATCTCACTCTGTTCTGATCATGTCCAGGGAGGGGAGAAAGAGCGAATCCGGGAAGAGATGTGATGATTTTCTGGAAAAGAGAACTACTCGGGTGGTGGCAGAACCAGACCAGGGCTGCCAGAAATTCACCCAAGAAGCCCCAACACAGCCCAGGCTGAGCCTGCCTCTTCCCATACATGAGGGGCTTGGCACAGGGCAGACTAAGAGGGCCACCAGGGGAGGGAGGGCAGCATTCCTGTCTCCTGCCTCCTCCTTCTCATGGCCGTTAGTCCCAAGGCCCAGTCTCTAGCTGCCATTTGCTCCCTTGGGAGCAAAGTGATGAGGAATATAGTTTAAATCATGAAGTTTAAATCAGAGGCAGCCCTCTGTGTCCATTCACAGCCACCTGAAAGCTGAACAAGGCCTTTGAGATCACAGAATTCTGCTCCTTTCCACGGAAGTAATGGGAGGACCACTCCCAGCCAGAAAGGGCAAGTAGGATTCAGAAAACAATGCAGAAGGGTGGCTGGCAGGACCTCAGTCGCACCACAACCATGGCACCGGGGTGACCCAACCCTGTTCTCTCCCCATTTTTCAAGGTCCTGCTCTTCAGGAACCACCTTAACCCTAACCCTCCAGAAGCCTTCCCAGAAATTGCACACTGTGTCCTCTCTCAGTCATCCACTCCCAACTCAACCCCAGGGCTTTCCCTCATAACACTTCTCTCTTCCCAGGCTGCTAGTCCCAGCTTCCCCAGGGAGCTGTGAGCCCCTCAGACATCACAGACCTCCCATAGGAGCTAACACCCCACTGGGAGCTCAAGAGTAAACAGGCTGACTATTCTGCTTACCAACAAGTCTTAAAAAATTAAAAACCTCCCAGTAAAATAACATCCAGTTATTTGAGTGAACAATTTGCCCTTAGATTTTAACGTAGATTTTAGAGTTGTCCCAGCACAGTTTTTCAGAGATGTAACACAACAAGAGTTTAAAATGGTCTTGAATTCTAGACGTAGACCCCTTGGGTTCAAATTCCAGCTCTGCAACTTATTAGCTGTAAATTCACAGGCAAGTTCCTTAACCTTGCTGTACCTCAGTTTCCTCATCCCTAAAATGGGTATAAAAACAGCACCTAGTCATAGAGCTGGTGTGAGGAGTGGATGAGTTAGTGTAAAGCACTTAGGACAGTGTCTGCCACACAAGCAGGAGCTCATAATGTGATCCTCTCATTAATTAAATTGATGTGATTCTCACATGACCTCTTGTGATTCTCACAACACTAGAAAGTAGGTAAAGATCTCTCCTCTTCACAGAAGAGAGGACCAGTCTCAGAGAAGTTATGTTACTTGCCTCCGACAACACAGCTAATACATGAGCACATGGCTACTCAAAGCCAGGATTCTGAGCTCCACAGACATGGCATAAAAAGCCCTGAATTCTGGTGTCCCTACCGTCCCTCCAACTTCCCCTCCCCTGGCATTCCTGTGGCCTTCCCACACATTCTTGAAGCTTCCCAATAACAGTTGGCTTTCCCACCCCAAACTCACTGTGGGCTGGGGGAATGGTGTCCCCCTCGCCCGCCACACTCCTGCTTTTCTGATCTTGGGCAGAGTGACATTCACGAACCACTCTGGGCTCAGTTGACAGTGCTGGTGGGCGCCGTGAGCAGGCAGGAGCCACGGTCCTCATTTGGCTTTCCCAGGACCCAACCTACACAGGATCCTATAGATTATCTCCTGGTGTCATCTTGCCAGGCTTTGCTGACGCAGCTGCCCAGGGCCCAGTGCAGTGGAGCCTGTCAGAGGGGGATGTCCTAGAACACAGGACTCTGCCCCTGAGGCAGCTTGGTAGAGCTGATGTGCCAGGAAGGTGGCTGGGTAGGTGTCCTTGGACAGGCTGAGGACAGAGAGTAGGTTGAGGACCTTGCTCTGCATGGGAGCCAGATGCTATCTGAAAGGCAGAATGATGTTGCATAGAAGATTTGGGTAGGATCCTCAGACAGGAGAGACCTGGACAGAGGCATATCAGCTGTAGTGTGAATGCCGATCCCTTCAGGGTGTCCTGGGCTTTGCTGCTCACCCAGTCTCTTCAACACAGATGTTGCCTCACTAAGTCTCATTAACTGTCCTCTCAGGTAGATATTGTTATTATCTCCATTTACAAGTGAAGAACTGAAACTCAGAGCTCCTGTCTCCAATTTAGGGGTCTTGCTACTAACCTCAGCGTTGAACAGACACAAACCTAAGCCAGGAGACCAGGCAGGTTCCAGACGCATATGTGAGCAGGTGACGCTGGTGGGGAGTTGGGTAGAGACTGGAGAGCAGGCTCTGCTCAGTGCCTACTGATCGCTGCCAGGTGGGAATGCAGCCTCAGGATTACAGGATCTTTGGTTTTCTCCGGAGAAGTTGGAAATCTGGATTTTTAAAATGTGAAATTTCCCGTTTTTTAATGTTGGCAACTAATTTTATTTAGTTTAAAATGTCTAGCAGGCTTCTCTGCTGGCGCAGTGGTTAAGAATCCGCCTGCCAATGCAGGGGACATGGGTTCGAGCCCTGGTCCGGGAAGATCCCACATGCCGTGGAGCAACTAAGCCTGTGGGCCACAACTACTGAGCCTGCGCTCTAGAGCCCATGCTCCACAACAAGAGAAGAAGCCACCACAATGAGAAGCCCACAACAAAGAGTAGTCCCCACTCGCCACAACTAGAGAAAGCCTGCGAGCAGCAACAAAGATCCAACGTAGCCAAAAACAAATAAATAAATTAATTAATTTTCAAAAAGTCTAGTGGGCTAAACAAAACACATTCTTGGGCTGGATTCGACTCAGGCTGCCAATTTGCAGACTTGGGCCAGCACGCTACCTTTAAGATGCCAGTAAGGCTGGGATAAGCCCTATCCTCCTCAATTGAATTAAAATGTTCAGGGGCTTCCCTGGTGGCACAGTGGTTGAGAGTCTGCCTGCCGATGCAGGGGACACGGGTTCATGCCCCGGTCCGGGAAGATCCCACATGCCGCGGAGCGGTTGGGCCCGTGAGCCATGGCCGTTGAGCCTGCGCGTCCGGAGCCTGTGCTCCTCAACGGGAGAGGCCACAACAGTGAGAGGCCCACATACTGCAAAAAAAAAAGTTCAAATGCCCCTGTAGGTCATACACATGTAAGTCAACACAAACCAGTGAGTGAGGAATTCTTTACTGAATGCCTGTATGTCAGACTTAGTTTTAGGGATACAGGATGTATCTCAACAAAAAACAGAAAAAACACCAAACTCATGGAGTTATATTCTAATTGGGAGACGTGATAAAGATAAATTTGTAAAATGTATGTGTTAATAACAACTGCTAAGGAGAAGAAGAAGGTAGAAAAGGGACTTACGAAGTTTTGTGCAGGTATTTCAATTTCAGACAGTGTGGCCAGAGACAGCCACTGAGAAGATGAAATGCGATAAAGACTTGAAGTTGAGGGGTGAGGGAGTTATGTAGATATCTGCAGGGAGAACAGACAGAAAGGGAATAACAAGTACAAAGGCCCTGAGGCCCAAAGAGAGTACCAGAGCGGATGAGAAACAGGAAGGGAGCAAGAGTGGCCGGGAGAGGGGTGAATGGTAGTATTAGAGGTGAGAGAGGTAAGAGGAGTGAGGGGGAGAAAGCCAAAGTACCTAGGGCTTTGAGTGTCACTTGGAGTGAGACTGGAAGCCATTGGAGTGACAGGGTCATTCTTGCTGCAGTGTTGAGGATCAGTTGAAGAGAAGCAAGGAATGAAGCAGAAAGAGCTTTTAAAACACTAGTGTGATAATCTGGGTAAGGAGATCGTGGTGGCTGGGGTCACAGTGCTGGCTGTGAGGGTAGTGAGAAGTGATCAGATTCTGGACGTATTTTGTGGGTAAGCCCAGTGGTGTGCTAGTAAAGGCTGAACAACCAGCTCTTGCAGGGTGGTGGCTGATTTCCATTCCTAACAGGTAACAGAGAGGTTTGTGAAAGCACCAGGCCTGGAGCCCTCCAAGGGGCAGGAAGGATGTCAACCCCACTCTTGCTGGATTCAGCAGGGGCCTAGAGGCAGAGTTACGCTTCCAGGTCCGTTCTTCCCCACCAGCTTGGTTACCCAACTCCTTTTGTGGGATCTTGGGTACCCCTGCCTATGGGTCAGTGAAGAAGTGTAAGACACAGATCTTCTATGGCTGGTAGCTGTGTGGCTTTTGACAGGTTATTTAATCTGAGTCTCAGTTTTTTTGTATTTAAAGTGGGGATAAAAATGACAATGAGGCGGGCTTCCCTGGTGGCGCAGTGGTTGAGAATCTGCCTGCTAATGCAGGGGACACAGGTTCGAGCCCTGGTCTGGGAAGATCCCACATGCCGCAGAGCAACTAGGCCCGTGAGCCACAACTACTGAGCCTGCGCGTCTGGAGCCTGCGCTCCACAACAAGAGAGGCCGCGATAGTGAGAGGCCTGCGCACCGCGATGAAGAGTGGCCCCTGCTTGCCACAACTAGAGAAAGCCCTCGCACAGAAATGAAGACCCAACACAGCCATAAATAAATAAATAAATAAATAAATAAATAAATAAATAAAAAGCCAAGCCTTTGAAGCCCTTTTTCTAAAAAAAAAAAAAAAAAAATGACAATGAGCCAATATATGAAGTTTCTTAACATATTGCCCAGCACATAGTAGCCATTTGATGTGTGAAAATTATTATTATTAATATGATAAGACTAAAACAAGGGGAAAAATGAAAGATTAATTTAGGATAGGATATAATTAAGGATATTTTTAGGTGGTATAGACCAGATCAGCCTTCAATCTTGGAAGCAAGTAGGGCCAAGAAAAGGGGAAAAAAAAAATTGAAGTTAATGCATCATGCATGCATTACATAAATATGTATAAGGGGGCCTACTCTATATCTTTTTCCCCTCTTCATAGTACAACCACCATTTGTGATATACTTAGATTTATTTATGTGTTTGTTTATTTTTTTTCCAGCTCTATTGGGGTATGATTGACAAATAAAAATTATATATATTTGGGTTACACAATGTGATTTTTTTGAGGTTATTTTCTGTACCTCCTGCTAGGCTGAGCTCTCCAGGAGGGCAGGGACCGTGTCTGTTTTGTTCACAGCTGTGTTCTCAGAGCCTAATATAGTGCCAGCCACATAGTTGGTGCTCAATAAGCATTTGTGGGATGAATGCCAGGCCTGGGCAGGGTGCTGGGATACACTGTAAGAATTCATAGAGCATTTCATCTTAAGGGGAAGCTGGAATAACTTCACTAATTCTCTGAGGGCTGTTCTGAGATCTTTGTGAGAGCAGAAGGTATCAGGCAAGGGGCCTGAAATGAGGAGAGAGGGACAAGGCAGTGGAGGAAGATGACAGGCACATGAGCACTGATACGAAGGCAGCAGGGGCACCAGAGATGGGCTGGGGTGGGGGGAGCAGGAGAAGGGGCCCAACGCTGGGCTTAGAAGCCAGGAGTGGGGCCAGGAGGGTGAAGGTGAAGCTTGCAAGAGGGAGGCTGAAAAGGGAGTGGCCTGGAGCCACCTCCGCCCCAACCCACCAGGGGCTTGGGTTGAGGGAAGGGACCCAGCTCTGGGTCACAGGGACCGGGTGGAGTCGAGGCACTGGACTGGAGCTGCACTGAAGGGTTGGGAGAGTCCTGGCAGAGCTGCAGGGCCCGGAGGCGCCTGGGGCTCAGTGAGGGCCTGGTGGAGAGGAGAGTGCTGCTGGAGCGGAGCGGCCAGGATGATTTAATCCCACGGCAATGTGACGGCTAATAAATTTCATATCCCCTCCCTGAGCTCAGCCACAAGAGGAGCCCAAGGCTGGGGGAGGGAGGAAGAAGCTGGGAGCAGGAGGGGAGAATGAAGTGAGCAGCCTGAAGAGGAAAAGGAGAGGAAATGAAGGGATGGGTGAAGGGGAGAGAGGACCAGGGGAGAAAGGAGGGGGAGAGAAGAGTGGGAGGGAGGAGTAGGGTCTCCTGACAGCAAGAATCAGTGTGACAGCCTCACGGACCAAATGGCCCATATCACACCCTTGTACCTCCGGGGGTGGTGACCATCACAAATCAGGTTCATAAATGCCAGTCTGATGGGGTGACACAGCCTCTTTCTGGGGGAACGTGTAGTCTAAGGGCAGAGCCACGTTATAAGAAGAGCACAGCTGGCTCCCCTCTGAGCCCGTCCTTGCCTTCCTCCTTCTGACCCCTCCTCCCCACACCTCCCCATCTCCCCTCTTTCTTCCTCTCCCCAGAACGAATGGGAAAGAGGGTGGCTGCCTGCCCAGAGAGCTACTGCATTCAGAAGGAGCAGACAGACGAGTAATGTTCATGATATAATAGCCCTAATGACAAGGCCACCGTTTACCCAGCACCTGTCTCCAGAACCCAAGGCTCTCTTTCAAATCCAAGTTCCGCTTAAGGCGGGAGGGGGCTTCTCTGTCCTCCAATAAGGATCTGGATGTAAAAAAGGAACCTGAATTCCAGCATGAGAGAGGCAAGGTAGACTGAAGGAAGAACTTCCTCACGAGGTCATTTAAGCTTATAGTGCTAGGCTAGTGAAGACTCGGGGTACGAAGGCAAGGTGGGGCGGAAAGCCTTCATTTCTGGGGGTATCTAGTGAAAGCAGAGCCACCACTCTCCCAGACTGCCTCCTCCCAACTCATCACACCACTTTGCTAACTCCAGAGCCTCTCATTGAGCCCTGGCCCATGGAACAGACAGTCGGGGCTGCCAGCCACCTTCCAAAACATGTTTTGCCTTTTTGCCTTCATTCTGTGGCTTGGCTCAACTGGGCCTAAAAATTCCCCACACCTGGGGTAGGCCAAGATGGGATGCTCCACCATTAACATCACTGTTTCCAGCCTGAACGCCCTGCTCTGTCCTCAGAACAGCCTTATGGGGTGGGACAGCATGTCTTCAGTCCCCAAAAGCAGCGAGGGGTAGCTTCCAGGGCCACATGGGGGGAGGGGCATCAAGAGGCCATGGTTCAGAGTGTCTGGGGTCTTGCTGCACAGCCCCTAGTGCCACCCCCAGAGTGCCTCCCAAGAAAGAGCATCTACGGTGGTCTTCTAAGACCTGGCTGGAGTGGCCCCATCAGCTCACTGCCAAGAGGTGACTGGATCGAAGGGGCATCATTTGTGCCCAGTAAATTTCTTCCCAGCTTGCAGCCCTCGGCCCAGAGCTCCCTTGGCTGAATCCTCTGTCTATGGCCGCCAAGGCCAGTGTAAACACTACAAAGGAAACACAGTGTCTCTTGGCAAGAACACTTCATAACAAAGCTCAGGATTCTTCCATGATGCTGTTTCGTGAGCTACGGCCATAAAAAGTATTCATCCTTTACTGTGAATCTTTGGGTTCAGACAGTCGTTATGGGTCTTGTTGCCCCGATTGTCCTGTCTATGTGTGTATTGCCCATTTTAGACTGAGAGTCAATGGAACACTTCAAATAAGCCCTAAGTTTCCCTGCTACGCTCCCTGGGCACTGACTGGGGAGGGAGAACAAGGATGAAGCCAATCATGGCTCCTCTCTCCCACACCATCAGCTGGGAGAATCTTGGGAAATGCCAATGCCAGTCTGATGGGGAGATGCAGCTTCTGTCAGGGGCAGAACCACACCATGTGAAGAAAAGACAAAGGAGATCCAAGAACAAACCACAGGCACGCAAGTGTGAACAGAAGGCAGGGTGAATGTAGGAACAGAGGGGTTCCAGGGATCTGCTCGGGTGGGCCGCCCTCCCTTCCGGAAGGGTGCTTTGACACAATTTCCAGGGCAGGATGGTGGCTCCACTCTGGAGAACCAAGCTGGGGCCCACAGACAACTACCAAAGGGCGTTCTCTCTCTCCCTCTGCTTCAGCCTACAGAGGGAGAGCCCCTGGAGGCAACAGAAGTCTCAGGCAGTGGGTGGGAGTGCATGCACACACTGCTGTGACATCCTACAGTAGCACTTCTGAACACTGCAGGCTGAGAAAGGAGAAAACTGGAGCTGAGAGCATTGGCTTCCGTCTTTGCCTCTGTCTGGATCCTTTCCCTCTGGTGGGGCCGGAATCTGGAGGCCCCACGTGGGCAGCCACGTGGCTCAGCCCCTGAGCCCTGTGATCTGGCTCTGAGTGAGGCCAGGGGTGTGCACAGGAGGTAGGCGGAGGAGGGCCAGGAGGCAAGACGGAGATGGGGCACCGTTCCCTGAACTGCAGGCCAACCAGTCATTTTTCCAGACTGGGCAAGCAGAGCAGAACACAAGAAAAATAAAAAGAAAGGAAGCTGATGCTAATGAGAGAGATAATGAGAGGAGTGGGCGAGCCTTGTGTCAGCTCCTGGAAAAGAAATGACAGCTCTGTTACCTCAGTAAAAGCCACAGACCAGGTCTCGGGAGACCAGGGTTCCAACGCAGCCTGACACCAGGAATAGTGTGGGTAGGAGTCAAGTCATATCATGTTTTATTAACTAACACCGCCCCCCACACTCCCACACACACATAACTCACTGTGGATTACCATTCGCTCAGCAAGCATTATCAGTATAGTGTAGCATGGACCCTGGAGCCAGGCTTCCTGGCTTTGACACTTAGAGACTGTATAATACTCTGTAAAATGGGGATAATAATAATAGTACCTAGTCCCGTGGTTGTTATGAGGATTAAAGGAGCTAATGCACTGTAAAGTACATGCATGGCACATAGTAAGCTCTTGGAAATGTTAGCTATTCTGACCATTATTACTCCTCTGCCAGGTCCTTTGCCAGGAGCTGGGTTTCTGCCTTGGAGACCCTCCGATCATACAAAGGAGGTACAAGCAGTAACTGCACCGTGCGGTAAGTGAAGTAAGAGAGCTGTGGCCCAGGGGAGCACGGGCAAGAGCAAGCTCACTCTGCCTGTGGAAATCAGGGAGAGCTTCATACAGGAGACAATATTTGATTTGGGTCCTGCAGGGTGAATAGGAGTTCCGCAAATGATGAATAAGGAAAGAAGGACATCTGAACCTAGATTGGGCAAAAGCTTAGAGACATGAAAACCTGGGATACATGACCTCGTGAATCTGGCTCTCAAGTTCTGTAGGAATTATAGAAGGAAATGAGAATGGCAGGAAGCCAGGTCAGACTGCAGGGCCTCGTGTCATGCTAAGGCATTTGAATTTTGTTCTGTAAAAAACTGAGACTCACTACAGAATTTTAAGCAAGGGGATCGCATGATCAAGTTTCTGTTTGGGGAAATAACACACTTGTGGGTCATGGAAAATAGATTAGAAAGTGAGAAGGCTGCAGAAAAACATACACAGGAGGATTTTGCAATGGCTCGGGCAAACACAAAGGAGGAGAAAGTATTCCAGTGCTTCTGGACTGGCTGGCAGGTTACACTGAGGCCAGGGTGCAGGGTACTGACACCTACTGTGTGTCAGAACTGTGCCAGGTCCCAGGGCTCCAAGTAAGAATCAGATTTGACACAGGCCACTGGGGAGTTTGTAGAGCAGGCAGAGAGGAGAACAGAGGAGGGCAGGGAAGTGGCACTGGTCCTGGTCTGGACACACACTAGGGGGATGCTGGAACACATGGACAGAGTGCTTATGGCTACCCATGGGGTTGGAGAGGAAGGTGCTGTCAAGAGATCATCCTAGAGGATGCAACAGCTGGCGGACAGAAGGGTCAGAGAGCAAAGATGTGAAATAGCCTGGAGGATTCTGGTTGCTGTGAGACAGTCACATGGTTAGGGTCTAGAGTTGGAGAAATGGGGCTGGAGAAGTAAGGAGGAGTCAGAGCTCAGCCAAAGGTGTGGATCCCAATCTCTCACGGCGGCAGGCTTTAAAAATACAGATCTATTTGAATCAGCATCTCTAAGGTGGGGGGGGTGGGGCTCAGACATTTTTAAGAGCTCTCCAGTGAATCTGACCTGCACCATAGGCTAAGAACCATGGTTATGGGGGCAGGGAGTCACTGAAAGGTGACCTGGTCAGATCCATGCCTTCGGAAGATCCAGGTGGAAGGTGGAGGGAAGAGGGAGGGGTGAGGCAGGGACACTCGTTCGGGAGCCCCAGTAGTGGTGTAGTACCATGGCAGGTGAGGGGGGAAGCTGCCAAAGCCACTAAGGAAATACAACTGACAGAACTTAGGGAGTCCATACGGTTGGGGTGGGGGGGGAAGAGAGGAGTTGAGAGTAAATCTGTATTTTAGGGATGAGAAAGTGAGGCCTGGATCAGTGGTTCTCAACAGTTTTGAGTGTGAGGATTTCTTTTCAACATAAAAAAAAAATGTGATGATAGTTAAACTTGCATTAATAGAAAATACCTAAGGACACCAGCTACGTGGATTTCTAAAATGATCTCTAGATCATTTTAAAGAACCTGCATTTTATTCATCACAACAACATAGATATATACATGAACAAGAACATTGGAAGCAGAACAACCTGGATTCCAGTCTTATCTCTACCATTACTAGGCATGTGACCTTGGACACATGAACTATCTGTGCCTCCGTCCCTCACCTGTCAGATGGGTGTTTCAGAAGTACCGCATCATGAAGTTGTACTAGGATTGAAGAGTTGTTCATGTAGAGGGCTGAGAAGAAGGCTTGAGGTATGGTAAACTTCAATGAGCTTTAGCTATTACTATAATTTTTTTTCAGGTTAAAGATGATGCTTGGGGCACATGTGGATGTGAGGACGCCCAAAGTCATGTGTGGTTGTCCCAGGTCGGTCTGAGTTGCTCCTGCCCTCCTGAACTTTGCAACATGGGGCATAATTAACTACATATGTCCACGTGTCATCATCACATGGCGGCAGTGTGACTGTGCCTATTTAAGGCAGTGTCATTACCCAATATTCCATTGCATGGAGCAGGATGCCATCGGTGATTATCGGAATTATATCTGGAACTTGGATATTAGATCTAGGTATTGTGACTTGCAAAAGGCAAGTTTTACAACATAAATATTAAGTTAGACTGGAGTTCCAGGATGATGTAACTGGAGGGTGGAAGAGGCATCCCAGAACCTTGGAGGACCTCACATTGGAAGGCAAAATGCCATTACCACTCCCCTCAGCCTGGCTTCTCGAGGACCTGAGGAACTCTGGAAGCCATGCTGACTAAGCAGCCCCCTGACCAGTGTTGTCTGGTCATGCCAGCTGATGGTATACCAGGACGGCTCAGCTGGCCCACAAATTGACAACCTCTGGACAGGATCATGAACAATGAGCAGAAAGGGATTTCAGGGTCCTCCAGTACAACTGCACTCCCTGAGTGGCTGCAGACAAGGTTCATTTCTCCCCTCCCTGTCTTTGCCCCTCCCTTTGGTTGACAACCAGAGCCCTTGGGGGTTTCTGAGTATACATGCAATGTCTTGGCCAGAAGTAAAGAGGATAACGAAGCTTCGTCCGGGAGAAGAAATGGTCCCTGGTTGGGGCCAGGCCACGGGAGAATGTGGGGTCTGGGTCTTGGGGGGGGCCTGAGCCCCTGGCAGAGTGCCAGGAGCCAGCATGTCTCCAGAAAGGAAACGAGAGCTTTGCAGAAGGTTTCTGTCCTCGGTACACAGCCTTAGAAAGCGTCCGAGGGCTGCTCGGCCAGAGGGGCCTCCCAGGATGAAGGGCGTGTCCTGCAGCACTGGGGGTAAAACGTTAACGGCCTCAGCAGCCTGACAACCCCAAGGGGAGGGACACCCAGGACTGAGGTGGAGTTTTCCACTGTCCCGGTGACAAGAGTGCTCAGATTCAGAAACTAAGTTAAATTATAGAAGAAAGTTTAAATTGTAAAATAATTTAACTACTTAGTCAGTAGACTTCAATTGATACCTGCCACACACAGATGAGAAAACTGAGGCTCAGAGAGGGCAAATCAGTAGCCCAAGGCCACCTAGTTAGCATGGAAAGGAGGTAGAGCCAGAACTGGACCCAAGTTTGTGAGACTCCAAGCCCAACACTGCTTACCTTAAAAATGGGTCAGGAGGGGGCAACAAGCCCCAATGTCCGTCAGGAGGGGTGGCTCAGACAAATATGGGGCAGAGAGTGAGAGAGAGCCTTATGCACCAATATGGAGTGATCATCAAGATATCCCACTGAGTAAAAATAAAAGTGCATAGTTGCTTGAACCTATTGCTTGTATGTGCATTAAGTTAAATCTGGCAGCACGCAAGAAACTGGTATGCCGGTTGTGTCCTGAAGGAAACTGGGTTACGGGGAAACAGGTAGAGGGAGACGACTTTTCCCTCGTGCAATCTTTTGTACCTTTTGGATTTTGAATCAAGAGAAGGTATTAGCTTTTCATATTTTCACAATACTAACATTTTTTAAAAAGAGATCGGGGGGCTTCCCTGGTGGCGCAGTGGTTAAAAATCCGCCTGTCAATGCAGGGGACACGGGTTTGAGCCCTGGTCTGGGAAGATCCCACATGCCGCGGAGCGGCTGGGCCCGTGAGCCATGGCCGCTGAGCCTGCGCTCCGCAACAAGAGAGGCCGCGACGGTGAGAGGCCCGCGCACCGCGATGAAGAGTGGCCCCTGCTCGCTGCAACTAGAGATAGCCCATGCACAGAATGAAGACCCAACACAGCCATAAATCAAAAAAAAATTTCTTTAAAGAGATCGACAGAGAATTTCCTTGTTCAACCCTCTTTAATGTGATGACACAGACTCCTACTGAGCACCCAGGCTGTGCCAAGCCTCAGTGGGTGGGTGCTGCGGGTTATACCATAAGCCTCTACCCACCAGAAGCCACTCACCCCAGGCGACCCAGACCCCCAAGCTGGCTGAGGGGTACGTTACCACAAGACTCCCACAGCTCCTCCCTGTTGCGCATTTGCCCGGACCCCCAGCCACCCGAGGCTGTGAGCCTCAGTTTGTGAGGGGTGAGGGTCTGACCCAGATCCAGCCTCTGTGGGCCTGTTGACCACGGGGCAGTTGAGCCCAGACTGCTCAGGGCCACACCTCTCCTTCCTGGCAGAGTCTCCAGACAGGGCAGTGGGAAGGTGCGGAGCCTGAGCTGCCTCCCTGTGGGAAGGATCATAGACAATCGTGCCCTTTCTTCTCTTGCTTTAAGCACTCACTGCTTGTAATCAAGCAGCAGTTACTGTGCAGATCAAATAAGCAGGGAGCCCCCGAGATGGGATTTCAACCTGGGTGGGAAGTGTGAGCAGGTCCTGACTCTCTGGAAATGTAGCTGTAATCCACCACATGGGAGAGCCACCTCCCCACTGCCTCACCTTCCCTGCACTTTCCTGTCCCCACATTCCGCCTCCTAGCTCCATCCTAGGAGTGGGCAACTGCAGCAGCAACCCAGGTATCTTGACTTCCCACCACCTTTCCCAGCCTTCACCTCATATTGTCCTTGACACACCAAAAAGAGACAAATACCTCCCTTGGGGTGAAGCTACACCCATTGGTGTCCCCGAGACTCCGGGAAGGGAAGCTCTCTCTGGAGGAGCCACCTCTTTCTGGAGGAGGCTAAGGGTCTGGCTATATGAAGCCAGTGAATCGCAAAACGCTCTCCCAGCCAATGCTTCCAGTGAAGCAGCTTCCCAGGGACCTGATGATAGAAAAAGTAAACATCATCAAGTTTTCTAAGTAATCAGCTGAAGTGGCAGGAAGTTTCGATGGGCTGTTACTTAACACTTAGCTACAAGTGTGCTGCAGTTTTTTAACTGAGGAGAATTGTTAGAGGTAATGGTCTTACTTGAATGGGTCTTCTGGGATGACATGGACAGGGGACGTTTGGGTTTCCTCATGTACTTTGTGTGATGACCATACAGCCTTCAACTCTCTCCTGCGTGTGATATACATGGAGAAGCTGAAAGAAGACACTGACGTTGTTCACACGGAGAGTGACTTCAAGTCTTACATAAAATCTTTATTCTGCCTTTACCTCTGCAGTGTGATCCCAGGCCAGACTTTTCCCTCTCTGGTCCTCAGAGCATCCTGGCAGCCAAACCAAGGCTGTCTCTTGTGCTAATTCACACGCAGCAAGACTCCATTCCCTTAGCCACCTCCTAGACAAGGTGACCCAGGGAAGGATTGTCGCTGCTCAGAGGACACAGCCCACACCCCTCACATTTGGGAATGTAACAGCAGGGGAGTGAGGGGCGATAGAAGAAAGGCAATTGTTAGGAGGAGGAATGAAAGAATCTGGCGCTTTTCATTCCTTTTCCTCTGTTAATTTGGCCTGTTTTCCAAACATGGGTCAAACAATCTCCCTCCCAGAAGCAGCAACAGCAGAAGGAAATGTTATTAAAAACGGGTCCGTTAGTGAGCATGGTGTGTGGATGAAGTCTTTGGGAGTTTTGGCTGCTAAATAAAGACTTTATTGTTGTCATTCCTCCTTTCCCAAGCTCCCTCCCTCTCTCCTCTCCACCCTCCCTTCTCCCCTCCCTTCCTCACTCCTCCCCTCTCTCCTTACAATTTGCCCGGCCCTCCCCCAACCTAACCTCCCCACCCCAATAGGATCCGGTGGAAGAAAAGCCAGGCAAACACAAGCAGGAACACACCACTGGGAGATCAGAACTTCTAGCTGGCTCTCTGCTGCCACAGCTCCACCAAAGGGCGGGGGGAAACGGAGGGAGCCTTGCCGACTAAACCCAGAGCTGAGAGGAGAGGCAGGTGGTGCAGGTAAGTCCAGTCTGGAGATGGGGAGGAAGGCTCCTGCCTCCAGCCAGTTTCTTCCTGCTCTATCCAAGCTAGGTTATTGATCTAGTCTGTATGCTCTCCTTCCTTCCTCCCTCCCTCCCTCCCTCCCTTCCTTCCTTCCTTCCTTCCACCAAATTCTTCTCCTTTTGAAGGAGCTCAAATTAGTCTTCCTCATTTCTTCTCCACCCTGTTCCTTCTCTGCATCATTCTGTACCCATGAATTTGCTTGTTGCAAAAGCTAAACTTTCTTGGTACAGATGTTTGTTGTAGCGCAGAGTTAGGCTGCACACAGTATTTCTACAGACCAAGTTCCCATAGAAACCCTACTCTAGAACCCATTTCTCTGCACCTTTCACGTTTTGTCACAGGCACACACACGTGTCACACAGAGGCTGCACTCTCACTCCACATGCACACCCACGAATACACACACAATGTGAAGGCATCCTGTCCATTCACCTCCACTCTTCTGCATTATGACATGCAGGGCTAGAGCACATAGTGATGAGACACTGGCAGGGACACACGCAGGCACGCGCGCACACACTGCATCTTGTCTCTTGCCCTCTCACACGCCTCCCCAACTGTAAGAGAAAAGAGAAAGTGTGTTTCCCCACTGAGATGGCAGAGCCAAAAGAAATCATGTGTCCTGAGTCCAGGCGGAGTAGGAAGGGGATGAACAACAGCAGGAGCTGGAAGGATTTCTTCGTCCTTTAGAACTTAATTGAGTGGGAGAGAGAAAAGCAGGTTTCCAACCTGCACGGTGTCTTCCTAGTAGCTCTGACTTTGGAGGTACTAATTCCCAGCTCTGGGGGCAATTCATTTCTTTTTTCTGCAGGCAGCTAGAAAAGATTTCTCTTTAAAGCCACTTCAAAATTATCCCACATTGGTAAGGGGTCCCTGTGGGAGAGGAAAAAAGACAGTAGCTCCTTAATCAGTCAGGGAGGGGAAAACTGAGGTGGCCACCTGAATGGGGCTTGCTTCCAAATAGGGTGGTCCCTCTCCATCTCCCCAACTCATTTCTCTTTGACGACACAGAGTGCTATCCCAAGGCAGGCAGGGCATGGGCTAGAGCAGGGTCTCCAAATATGGTTGATCTTCCAAATGCCCTGAGTGCAGGGGAGGGGGAGAGGGGCGCTTACTAAAAATCTAGATGTCTGGACCCCTTGCTCCAGACCCACTGGATCAAGACCCAGGAATCTATTGTTGTCTTAGGACTTGAGGGTCAGCTAGGGCTTGAGAACCTGAACCAGGGACCTGAAGGAGACCTGTGTGGAATTGAAGAGCCCAGGATTCTGGCAGTTAGCTGCGCAGAAGGGCTGTGTGGCTTCCTGGACGTGGACTGTCTGATGGAGGAGCTCCAGAGTATCCCAAGTGGGCCACCCTCTTTTGCAGAGTAGAAGCAAGCACCTGAGGGAACAGGGAAGACCTCCTGTGAGCTCTCACCCTCCCTTCTCCTTGTCAGCACTGACAGGTATGTCCTGGGGGAACATTCCAGAAAGAAAGTTCCCCCAAGATAGCTCCAAAGAGTTTATGTTTCCTCTTACCTGCTAATCTGCCTGCCCTGGGCCCCCAGGGGCATGCGTGGGGCTCCCCTCCATCCCTTCTAGATCCCCCCCTCCCCTGCCCCACAGCTGTCTGTTCTGACGGGCTCACCCTATTTATTGGGCCTGTGGGAGAATCTGGAAGGGGCAGAAAAGCCAGGTGCAACAGGTTGGGATGGGAAGTCATGGGTCACAGTGGGACTCCACAGCCTGCTGAGGACAGGAGAGTGCACCGTCCCTGGTCAGCATCCCCTCACCTGCTTCAGAAAGGCTAGGGGTGGGGGTTACTGAATTGGAGGCACAGAGTAAACGTTCCCCGAATGGCCGGGGGCATCTGTGTTCTCTCTAATTTGTTGGTTCTGAGACCCAACTGTGGTCTCACAGGCCCCAAAGAGGAGGAAATTGCTCTGTGTAGGAGAGCTGCAGGAAATCCCTGTGCCCACCTGCAAAGATCAGCCTTTCGGTGGAGGGCAGGGCTGTCCTCTGGCCAAGCTGGAGGGAAAGAGACCCCATTACTTTGAAACAATGTCAATAATAGCTTAACATTCACTGAGCACTCACTTTTCACACATTTCCTCACTTAACCTTCAAAATAATCTGATAAGAAGGTGTTAGTATGCCCATTTTACAGATGAGGAAACTGAAGCTTAGTAGAGGAAAGAGATTTCTCAAGAGTACCCAGCTAAACAGCTGAAGAGTTGTAGGGTTGAGACCCACATCTACAAGCGCCCAGTGCATCAGACAGATTCTTGTATGCTTTTTTCAGGGCTTGGAGATGATAGGGGATGGAGGCAGAGAGAAGGATATGGTGAGGTGACAGGCTGTCAGAGGACTAGAGCCATTCTCACGCTTGTTTCTTCCCCAGGCCCTTGGAATGGAAAACTTGCTCTTCTGGACTAGTGGCCTGAGGCCAAAAAACCACTGTGTTTACACTTTGCCTGGTGGTAGACACTGGGGAGACAGATTGTCTCTCCATAATAGTGTTCTATTGATTTTTAGCACTTTCTGATCTGTTGCACATTTTAAAGTTGCTTATCACACTTACTTCTGAAAACAACTGGATGAGGAAGATAGGGATAGGGAAGACTTCATTATCTCCATTTTACAGATAAGGAAACTGAGGCGAGAACAGGGTCACGCCACTAGGTCGAGGTAGACAGGGCTGTGACCCCACGTCCCCTGTCTAATATGCACCGTGATGCGCTCCCTGCCTCTGCCCCAATCAGGCTCACCCTTACTCTGATTTCACTCCCCAGGAAAGGGACAGTGCATCAGTGATGTGCTGAATTTATCATGCCTCCATGTCAACCCTTTCCTTACCTCAGGACCCCACAAGCCCTACTTGGAGGCCTTGGAAGAGTCTCAGGCAGCCTGGCTGGGGCTGCCTCACTCCTCTGCTAACAGCTGATCAGAGACCACCTGATTCACCTAGCTTCCAACTCTCTTCTGGGCTTCGGGAAGAGATAAAGGGAACAGGATGGCTTTCAGAAGTCTGAGTTTAGGACAGAAGGAAGGGAACAAAGAAAGAGGGTCATCCCAATGTCCATGGGTGTGTCCAGGGGCAACCCCATCCTCCATGGTAGGGTCACTGTCTGTGTTAAGCCATGGAGGCTCAGGGGTGACAAGCTAGATGGGAAATCTGACAAGAAAGAAGAACACCAGGAAGTAACGTGGAGTCATCCTTCTTTAACCTGGGGAGACACACCCAACCTCACTCCCAGCCCAGCCCCAATCCTAGACTCTCTCCATACAAAGCCAATTACCCGTAAACTTGCCCTAATGACTTGGCAAACCCATGTGGACCTCAACCCTGCCCCCAGTCCTGAGGCTAAACATTACAAGGGTCCTGGGAGTTTGAACCTTAAATGAATGAATTTATGAGCTAAGCAGGGACAGGGCTATCTCACTTTAAAAATCAGAGTCTCTCGGACTTCCCTGGTGGTCCAGAGGTTGACACTGTGCTCCCGGTGCAGAGGGCATGGGCTCAGTCCCTGGTTGGGGAACTAAGATCCCATGTCCCACACAGCACGGCCTAAAAAAAATAAATAAATAGGTCAGAGTCTCTCTAGAGAATATGCTCTTTTATAAACAAATAAATGAATAAATGAAACCACTGTCATCTGTAGAGATTTTATGCTCTACAACATGCCTTAATGTGTGTGATCTCATTTGATCCTCACACAGTTGAGGATCCTGGGGCTTGAGGAAGAGGTTCAGAGCCAGGATTCAAGCCCAAATCTCTAATACTTGGAACTGAAATTTGAATTTAAAATTCTCTTAGAAAATGTTCTTAGGGCTTCCCTGGTGGCACAGTGGTTAAGAATCCACCTGCCAGTGCAGGGGACATGGGTTCGAGCCCTGGTCCGGGAAGATCCCACATGCCGCGGAGCAACTAAGCCCGCGAGCCACAACTACTGAGCCCGTGTGCCTAGAGCCCGTGCTCCGCAACAAGAGAAGCCACCGCAATGAGAAGCCCGCGCACCGCAACGAAGAGCAGCCCCCGCTCGCCACAACTAGAGAAAGCCTGCGTGCAGCAACGAGGACCCAACGCAGCCAAAAGATAAATAAATAAATTTATTAAAAAGAAAAAAAGAAAATGTGCTTAAATGAGGGAGTGAATTTGGGGTTGGTCAAAGCAATTGCTTTCCCCGCACAAACGAGCAGCTTTTTGAGAACCAGTGCTGGTGAACAGGCTGCAGGAGGAGGTCAGTGGTTCTAGGTGGACCACATGTGTTCATTGAGCAAGCAGTGAGCACAGCCTGGCAGAAAGCTGGGAGGCGTGCTTGCAAAGGCATACGAAATTTAAAACTCACACACACTTACAACACAGCCTAAGGCACTGTTATGACTGGACAGAAGGTTCTGGAAGACAGGAACATAAGAAGGTGTGACTCTGGGCTTTGTGAGGAAGACTATGGCTCCTCTTGGAGTCCAAGGACCTCCAGTCTGTCACAAATTCTGGTTTGGAGACTTAGACTCTGGGGGCTGCCCAGGCTCCGGCAGGACGGGGCACTGCCTGATGAGAAAAGCCTTAGAAATGAGCACTATTTCCTAAAGAAGGAAGTGTGTGCACGTGCGAACACACACACACACACACACACACACACAGAATGGTTCAGCCACCGGCTAAGAGAAAGGGAATTGAACAGATCCAATTTCTCCATGGAACAGGCCCAGGAGCTTCTCCTTGGGAATCTCCTCTCAGCTCTGAGAGGAGCTTGGCCAGCCCCAGAGGTCTAGAGTGTAGAAGGGTCAGAGGACCCATGGGAAGATAAGAGAAGTTCCCAAAAGGTCTGGCATAGGAGGTGGGGATGAGGAAGTCCTGTGTTCACGTGGATGGAAGGAGTGGGGGGCAGCCCTGCCAGGTGGAGCTGTGACTAACCTGTGATTCTGTCACCCCTGACAATGAGGCCAAGTGCTGCCCAGGCCCTGAACTGCCAAGAAACACCCCTGGGCGAGGGCCAGCTGCCTGAGTCACAGTGCCTCACAGAGCAGGCTTCCACTCTGGACGAGCTTTACTTGCTTCCCTCAGGGCCCAGTACCAGGTAGATGCTCTTGGTGACGAAGGCAGTGCAGGGAAAGAGGGCCCAGCCAGCCTGGGAAGCCTCCCCAGGGCAGGGCTTCTCACACCACGAGAGATCTCCTGCTTATTGTCAGGCTTCTGGGGGATAAGGAAATAAAAAACGCCAAAGCAAAAATACTCAAGGTCACAAAAATTGGGGCTCTTAAAATGTTTGGTTTTAGTACACTAATGTTTTAACCACCTGTTTAAAATCTATGTGCAATATGGTTGTGCTATTTTCAAGAAAATAACTTGTAACATATTAATTCATGGTTTACCAGTTACAAGTGGTGTGGGGTCCGGCAACAAGACTCAAGTTTAGTTTTACAATGAATGTCTTTTCCTCTCAGTCCTTTTGGTGTATCCCCAAGACTGTTACATCCTCAGCTGGAGATAAAGACAAGAATCTAACTGGAAGGTCCTTTGTGATGGGAGGCCCAGGGGACATGGTACTCCGGGACCCCTTGGAGAGGTCTGCCTGGGAAGAGACCACCTTAGAGGGAGGTGAAGAAGTAACAGAAGCTGCAGGGCAGTCTCCTCCCTCCTCCCTCCTCATCTGTCTTCCTTCCTTCTTCCTCTCCTTCCTTCCCATACTCAGTTTCCTCTATGAGGACTCACTCATGCACACAGACGACAGGGGGGCGTGCGTTTTCTTATGTGTGTGGTGCGGGGAGAGGAGTGGTGTGTGTGTGAGAGTGTGCAGGCTGGGTGTCCAGGGGGCATGTGTGAAAGGTGTGGGGAGACGCCCTCTGTCCCTCCAGGGTGGGCTCTGCCCTCTTTCCTGTTTCTTGTCTCATTCAGCTCCTCCCGAGCATCGGACTCAGGACTAAGTAGCTGGTGAGGGGCTTCTATCATCTTCCTTTGAGCAAAGCCAGCAGGAAGCCGGCACTGGGTCACACAAGGAAAGATGTGGGCTCCAAGGAAAGAGAGGGGAAGCCTGGAAGAGAGGCTTCACAGGGTCCAGATGCAGCTGGAGATACACTCCAGCCCACTCTCTTGCAGGGCACCCCAAGGAACCTGCATCTCCAATGTGTCCCAGACCCCAGGAAGGAGAGGCACAGACCACCACAACTGTGAAGCAGCAGCAAGGAGGGACATTGGAAGCAATGTGGAAACAGAGACCCTGGAGGGAGACCAGAGGGGCTGTCACAGGGATGATGGCCCTGGGAGGGGAAAGTACAGGTAACCCAGCCAGGCCAGGGGAGCAAGTCTATGGGAGAAGCCAATTTCCATCTGCAGACTTGGGTCTACTGCAATTTCCCCAGCTTAATTCAACTCAAACTACATGGCCCTGTCTGAGGTGTCATCAGGACCAAGGGGAAGGGCAACCCGAAAACATCCTTTAGCAACCTATTCCACTATGTCTCTGAGGCAGGAAGTTCTTCTTTATATCCCACCTCAATCCCATCAACTCCAATGGATATGGAAAGTAGCAATACCAGGTCAGAAGAAGTGACTCCACAGCCTTTTTTTTTTTTTTTTTTTTTTTTGCGGTACGCGGGCCTCTCACTGTTGTGGCTTCTCCCGTTGCGGAGCACAGGCTCCGGACGCGCAGGCTCAGCGGCCATGGCTCACGGGCCCAGCCACTCTGCGGCATGTGGGATCTCCCTGGACCGGGGCATGAGCCCGCATCCCCTGCATCAGCAGGCGGACTCTCAACCACTGAGCCACTAGGGAAGCCCCACAGCCTTTTTTTTTTAATTGAAATATAGTTGATGTACAATATTATAAGTTACAGGTGTACAATACAGTGATTCACAATTTTTAAAGGTTATACTCCATTTATAGTTATTATAAAATATTGGCTATATTCTGCGTTTTGTACAATATATCCTACTTTATTTTATACATAATAGTTTATACCTCTTAATCCCCTACCTCTGTATTGCCCCTTCCTGCTTCTCTCTCCCCGCTAGTAACCACTAGTTTGTTCTATATACCTATGAGTCTGCTTCCTTTTTGTTATATTCACTAGTTTGTTGTATTCCCCATAGCTTTCAGTTCCTTCCTTGTTTATTTCCCCAGGAGCCTCCACATCCAGGGAGAAATTCTTGGTGTGTATCCTGCTGGCAAAGACCAGCGTTCTCTGAGCTGAGCACTGGGGGTGAGGGGCGATCAAGGGCAGACACAAGAGTATCTGCAGCACTTCCTTCCCAAGAGCTCTGTGAGCCATGGAGAACTGGGGTTTTGTCCTGGATCTGCTATTACATAGCTTCCTGGCCTTCACAAGCTACTTCTTTCCTCCAGCACTCAATTTTTATAAATAGTCAAGTCTGGACTTGATTGGTGGATTTCAAAACATTTTTAGCAATGCAACTTTTCTTTTCAAATGAATGCTTTGGCTAAACCTCAATATACCTAACAGATTAAAAAAACACAGAGTGGGCTTCCCTGGTGGCGCAGTGGTTTAGAGTCCGCCTGCTGATGCAGGGGACACGGGTTTGTGCCCTGGTCCGGGAAGATCCCACATGCCGCGGAGCGGCTGGGCCCGTGAGCCATGGCCGCTGAGCCTGCATGTCTGGAGCCTGTGCACCGCAACGGGAGGGGCCGCAACAGTGAGAGGCCCGCATACCGAAAAAAAATTTTTTTTAAATAAAAAAACACAGAGCTGCTCAGGTTGGCATAGGGGTGGGTTGGGGGTACCCCAGGGCCATCCCCTTGGTCTCCCTCTCTGAGGAGGACCCCACAGAAATGGGGGCACAGTTTGAAAACCACCGAGTTATGGGATCTGTAAGGACCCTGCAGATGTAACACGCCAGGACTCTATGGCTCACATATTCTAACATCTCTCCTATAAGGGGAGTATAAGTAGAGGGATGGTTTTCTCATGATGCAAATGGGGAGACCGAGGGCTAGAGAGGTTAAGGGTCTTCTCCAGGAAACCCCGGGACTCCTGATTCACAGCCCAATGTGCTTTCTGCCAGAATGGCTCACACTCTCCAGAGCAGGCTTAACATATTCAGTGGCTAGGCCTCTGGGAGAGGCATCCAGACCCTCCAGCCCTGGTTACTTTCTCACCTGCTGGATACAGGCAAACAAGGAGATGCTTCCACAGGTCCCTCCCACAGCTGCCCCTGGAGCCCATCCTGACCAACTCTAGCTGCAAAGACATGTCCTCTCATTACTGAGGCCCAGTAGGCTGATGACTTCCTGTATTCCTCCCCACAGGGGCGTCACCTGGATCATGAGGTCATCCCTCTGCTGGCTTCTCCCACTTCTCCTCCTCTTGGCCTCAGAGGCCCAAGGCCAACCAACAAGACGACCAAGACCCAGACCAAGGCCCCAGACCAGACCCAGACTCAGGCCCACACCCAGCTTTCCTCAGCCCCATGAGCCAGCGGAGCCTACAGACCTGCCTCCTCCCCTCCCACCAGGCCCTCCGTCTATCTTCCCTGACTGTCCCCGGGAGTGTTACTGCCCCCCTGATTTCCCATCTGCCCTCTACTGTGACAGCCGCAATCTTCGAAAGGTCCCTCTCATCCCATCCCGCATCCATTACCTCTATCTCCAGAACAACTTCATAACTGAGCTCCCAGTGGAGTCCTTCAAGAACGCCACGGGCCTGAGGTGGATCAACCTGGACAACAACCGAATTCGCAAGGTGGACAAGAAAGTGCTCGAGAAACTACCCAGCCTGGTGTTCCTCTACATGGAAAAGAACCACCTTGAAGAGGTGCCCTCCGCTCTGCCCCAGAGCTTGGAGCAGCTGAGGCTAAGCCAGAACCATATCTCCAGAATCCCACCCGGCGTCTTCAGCAAGCTGGAGAAACTGCTGCTCCTGGATCTCCAACACAACAGGCTAAGCGACGGCGTCTTCAAGCCCGACACCTTCCAGGGCCTTAAAAACCTCATGCAGCTCAACCTGGCCCACAACATCTTGAGAAAGATGCCACCCAAGATCCCCGTGGCCATTCACCAGCTCTACCTGGACAGCAACAAAATCGAGACCATCCCCAGCGGATACTTCAAGGGCTTCCCCAACCTGGCCTTCATTCGCCTCAACTACAACAAGCTCTCAGACAGGGGCCTCCCCCAAAACTCCTTTAACATCTCCAACCTCCTCGTGCTCCACCTGTCACACAACAAGATCAGCAATGTGCCTGCCATCAGCAACAAGCTGGAGCACCTGTACCTCAACAACAACAGCATTGAGCGTGAGTGGGGGCAGGGCTGGGCTGCAGCCACTGCGGGGGGAGCTGGAGTCTCTTCTGCCTCAACACTTTCTCATGAGCCTCATGGTGGGGGGTGCAAAAAGCACCCAATGGGGCCCTGGTCTTCGAACCTTGGTCTTTCCACTTACTATCTATGTGACCTTAAAAGGATATCTGACCTCTCTGGGACGTTTCCTCATTTGTAAAATGAGAATGGCACAAAGCTGACATGAAGATTTAAT
This sequence comes from Mesoplodon mirus, assembly GCF_964341445.2. Taxonomy (NCBI): domain Eukaryota; kingdom Metazoa; phylum Chordata; class Mammalia; order Artiodactyla; family Ziphiidae; genus Mesoplodon; species Mesoplodon mirus. The sequence goes on along the minus strand of NC_138978.1, from coordinate 152,838,919 downwards.
AGTGTAATATGGATAAAGTGCCCAGAATACCATGCTTGGAGGGTAATAGTTTTTCTCCCTCCACTCCTTCCCATCAGCCCCAGCTCCTTTGCCCTCCAGACCTATAGGTAAGGTAGACATGGACTATAGCCCTGGACATTCTCCTAAAAGCAGAATGGTGACATTTAAATGTTGACTCTGAAATGTCCTGGGCCTGTCCACTGCAGAAACTGGCAGCTGTGAGGAAAGAGGCTTCTTCCCAAGCCTAAGCCTAGGTTTCACAGAGTGTAAAAAGCATACACAGAGAGGCAACTATATACTCAGAGTATACAACTGGTAAAAATGTGCAGCCAGAAGAACATGTCCATACGCAGGTGCTTTCTGAATCTATCTGGAAGGCTGGAAGATTTAGTCATATAAGATAGTACACTTAAGGCAGAATTTGCCTAAGCTACATTTACAGGGTCCCGGGCTTGGGATAAAAAATTGCAGGCCAGAAAAGAGGCTCGAAGTCACAGTTTTACTTCAATCAAAAATGTCAGGTCTGAGTAGAGCATCATCAGAACAGTTTGAAAACAAAAGAGAGAATATTATCTGGTCCGTGGACAAAATCAGGCCACATTCACACAAGGAATGCAGCAGCTGTGTGGATAAAGGACATCACGAGGAAAGAGAAGCACTCCTAAAATAATATTAGGAATCCTTAGTTTTCAAGCCAAAGGATGAGAGGGGGATTTTTGAATTTCTATAATAGTGAAACAAGCAGGTGGGAGAACAGGCTTATTCACTCATCTGAGATAATTACACAAAGGTAGGGGAAGGCTTCTTAAAGTCTTGTAAGAAACAAATTCAGGAAAAGGGAAAACTACTGTCTAATTTTACCCTGCAGGTAGCAAACTAATGGAACACATTACCCCCAGGAGGCTGTATAGGCCACAAATCTAGACAGAAAGGATACCTTGATTAATACATGGCTGACAAGTTTCTACCACACTGTGGAAGAACAGGCTGAGGAGTGGGGGTGGGGGTGGGGGAGTGTATTATCCAGCCTTCTGAGGTTGAAGACAGAAAGATCACACCCACTCTCACCATTTCACAGATTTGAGAACTGAGCATCAGGGTGGTAAAGTCCAAAGTCACAAAGGTCATAGGAAGAAAATCCATCTATGTCAGGGCTATTTCTGCTACTCCAGTGTTGAAGAGAGAAGAAAGGGGAGAGAGGGAAGACGAGGAAGAGGAAGGAGGAGATGAAGAGCAACCACAACAGCAACCCACAGAAGATAAAAGAAGCAAGGCTTAGGGAGAATAAAAAGCTCCATTTAGAAGATGACATCCCTCATGTCATCTAATAAGAGGTGAAGGAGAAAATGGAAACTCATTTTCCGTTTGGAAGCCTACCACAATTTGGCCATAACTTACCTTTCCAGCTTACTTTCTCCAGAATCAGTAATCAACTTCAGAATCAACCGATTCGTCATATCCTAGGGCCCCATGCCCTTCCCAGGCCCCCTTTCCTCTTCCTGTCATCCCTATTTCAGTTAATGTAACCATCTTCTGCTCATCCTCACGTCTCACATCCTGTTCACAGGAAAACCTCCAGAGTAACCCATCCACCTGCTGGCTTCAGATCTTGCTTCTCCCTATTGTTTCTCCACACTGTAGCCAGATTCATCTTTCTACAGTATAAACCTGATCATAGGACCCTTCCAGGTTTAACACTCCAGGACACTATGGTTCATATATCCCACCATCCATCTCATAACAACAGTCCTGCTCAGTGCCATTCCTCAGACTGGAAATCAAAGACCCCATCCTTAGTGAAATATTTGAAAGCCTACCATAACTGGTGGCCACAACTTACCTCTCCAGCTTAGTCTTCCTAGTATATCACATTGTACTATTTACTGGTCCCAAACTCTGCCATGAGCTTTTTGGCCTCCACAATATCATTCAAATAGGTCACAGCATCAGAACATCATCCCCAGGTCTCTACCTGCTGTAATCCTATCTTTGAAGGTTCAGCTGAAAGTTTACTTCCTCTGTGACTCTCCTGAGTAAATGTTCAATAACAATTGTTGATCAATTCCAACTTAATTTGTTTCACAAATGGGTAAACGGAGCCTGGAGGTTAGGGTCGACTCATTCATGGTCACACATTCCCAAGAACTGGTCAGCCAGTTCCAGAGAGGAAAACTCTAGAGTCCTTGTCCCCGTCTACCCTCTTCTTCCTCTTTGTCTTTGCCTCCAGCCCTGTCAGGCCTGACCCCCTGCCCATCTCTCCTGCTGACTTCTCCCCTTTTTCTCCATAGAAATCAATGGGACCCAGATTTGCCCCAACGATATAGTTGCCTTCCACGACTTCTCCTCGGATCTGGAGAATGTGCCACACCTCCGCTACCTGCGGCTGGATGGAAACTACCTGAAGCCGCCCATCCCACTGGACCTCATGATGTGCTTCCGCCTGCTGCAATCTGTGGTCATCTAGGCCTTACTCTGCCCCTGGAGCTCCTCTGGCCACACTTGAATGCAGTGGCCCAGGTGCCTCTGCCCACCATTTGTTTTCTCTGTCTCTTTTTCTTGCTCTCAGCTTTGCCTTTCCTATCCCACCCTCCTGAAGCAAGGACAAGCCACGTACTCTGCTGCCCCTGCAGCTTCTAGAGCAAGACTTCCAAAGGCTTGATTTGGTCCACCCAGCTCAAAGACACCCACTGCACATCCAAACTTCTGGCCCCAGAAGCACAGAGGTGTGTCTAAAGACTTCCTATTTTCTCTCTCCTCCTCCCCTCATCACTCCTGGGTAAGTCTGGGCTATGAACAGACATCTGGATCTTGTCCTGGCCAAAGCAAGCAGAAGATGGTCAGGGGCAGCCTAGAGGTGAGGTTTGGGAAGTCCTACTGGAAACTCCTCCGTGGTGGGCAGCTCTGGCCCAAAGAGGCTGAGAAACCCGTGTCTCCCTGGCCGAGGATCCCATCTTCCAAAACTGCTGCTCCACCACCCCATTCACTGGCACCAGACAATGCACCAGCTCTGTGCCAGCTCGTGTTCTGCGGAAAGGAAGTGCAAGGGAATGGCTGAGGGAGGGCAGAGGGTCAGAGATTCACACAAGGGCCTGCATCCGGCTGTCTCTTCATAGGGATGAGATGGGGCCCTCCTTCTCAGCACACAGCCTCCTGGCTGGTCCTCTCTGTTCCAAGAGTAAGAACAGGGAGAAATATTCCAGAAGAATGGCTCAAAAAACTAGGAATCAGCTGGTGGGAGAGGGGTGGGAGTCAGAGACCCAGGCTGGGCCCCGTGTGGGTGCAGATGGATCCTTCTGCCCCCTTGGCCACTCTGGATAAGAGGCCTGATGCCCTGGGGAACACGGCCTCCACAGTGGATCGTACAGAGCCACCAACCCCGCCCCGCCATCTGTTCTCTATCAGTGAGGATGGCCTAGTTCTTTCCACTCCCGGGAAGCAGTTCCGGAGAAACTGCTCAAGAAGGGGTGGCGCACCTGGAAATCTCCCAGAAGCCTCTTCCCCTTGTGCAGATTGGCCTCCCCTTCTAAGACAGACACAGCAGTGACACCTGGTGGCTGGTGCTGGCCACAGCTGGCTCCCGTGTTCCTGCTCATCTCTCTGGTGTGATTTTCCAAGATCAAGGAGTTGGCCTCAGGTTCCAACTTGGAGAGCCATGGGCGATGTGCATGGTCTCTCTCTCCTCTGGGATCTAAAGGGCACAAAGGTACGGAGGCCCCAAGGTGGGGGATCTGATTCCCATCATGAGTGAACACAAGTGGGAACCTTCAGGAAACCAGTTGAGGATACAGTTTGTTCCGATCTGCTCTTACCTTATGGGTCCCCTCTGCTCTCAGCTTTCATGTGGTACACCAAGGAGGTGGATAAGATACCCCTCCAAGGACCCTCTGGCGCTCATGTTCCTGTATGCAGCTCCATCCTTTAGACCATGTTCTAATGCAAGACGAGTCCTAAATATTATCCCTTTCCCTTGCAATAATTTATTCCCTGTGTGGACTGTCCTCCCCACAGAGTTCCCACCCCACCCTGTCTGGCCCAGGTGAGCAGTGCAACAGGCCTCTAAGGGAAGCCTGGGTTCCACAGGGCTGACTCAACTTCATCTTCCCCTTAACTCCCTCTAGGGGATGCTGACCCTCTATAGCCTCTGAGTGTATGTTGGTGGGGGTGGGAGCATATGTCCTAGAAATGAGTGGGATACAGTGCCCACTCCCAAGTGAGGTTGAAAAAAGTTCCAGAGATGTTTAAGAAATTGGATTAAGCTAGGTCCCTAACTTCAAGAAATTCCCATTATACTCTTATTTTTCCCTTTTGCTAATTTACAGAATATGGGCCCATTTCATTACAGCCTCCTTCCCCCATGCTCGCATACAACTGCTTCATTCTTCAAGGCTGCAGCTGGTTTCTTCGAGGCTGCAGCTGGTTTCTCCAAGGCTCCTGCTTTGAGTCAAGATATTATTGTGTCTGTAAGCAACCTGGTGCTATGGCCTGGATAAGCCCCTTCTGCACCTTATTCCCACCTTGCGTCCTCAGCCCCTCTGATGAGGCCCTCAGGGGAGCACAGCTCCTGGGGCTCCCCAGGGAGGAGGGGTCGTTCCCCAGCTCCTGCCAACCTGAAGTGTTTTGTTTCAACAGCAACAAAATCACCATCATCCTATTGCCGCATCTAGAATATTTCTGCTTCCTCCATTGCTCCCTGTATCTGTAAACCAGAGGAAATTAAATTGGCTTTACAGCACCACCCTCCCACATACAATGTGCTGTTTTCCCTTGGGCTTAAGGAAGCCCCCTCCTTCATATACAAGTTAATTCTCTCAGTGCTGCTGACGTATGAACATACAGGTGTGTAGGAAGGTGTGTGTATGTGTACTCTGTACATATATCTATTCTTTCTTGAAGACCATATTAACTTTGTGCAACAACTTTGACATTCCAGCACGCTTCACAGCAGAGAAAATAAAGTTATATGAAAAATATCCTGCTTGAACTTGACAATGTAAACAGAAGAGAATAGTACCTTAAAGTCACTTTGCCACCCCTCTCCCCCTGCCTCCCACCTTCCTTGCTCTGAGAAGACTGGTGGAGAAAGGATCCTATCCTTAAGAAGCTCTAGGAAAATGATTCCAAAAGTGTTTTTGGTGAATTTCCCCCAAACTCACAATTGTTACAAAAATAATCCCTGAAGTCAGACAAGAAATCTGACAGCTACATTTTAAGCCCAAATCTCCAAGTTCTTTTTAACCCGCAGATACCAAATTGTTGAGGTCTCCCAAATGCTCAGTACTGAAAGACACAAAACAGACACCATTCCTGACCAGGAAAAGCTAACAGACTACTTGAGGACAGGTAGTGTAAGATACACAAAACAATGGCAGAGGTGTATCAGCCAGCCACATCATCTGGAATGGTCTACACGCTATGCAGATGTTCACAGAAGGGCAAAAACAGGGTACCCTGGAATCTCTCTTCAGGTGGCAGGTTTGTTCCAGAACCAACCCTGTGATCCTCCCAGACTACACCATCTTCTTTTGAATGAAAACTGCTAGATGCTGTCCCACCCCTCCCACCCTGCCCCCTGAATTCCTGCTTCAGTTCAATTCAGCAAGTTTTCAGCATATATCAACCATGTGCAAGGTTCCCAGCTAAGAATTCAAGGATAAGTAATATATACCCCATACCACTGAGGAATTCATAAAGGGAAAAATCCATGAATTAGTAATTGCATGTCTTATGTGTCTGCAATAATGTTGGGTACAGAAAGCATAGTAGAGAAGGCCTCTACTTCTGCCTGGGAGAAACCAGAATGGCCCCTATCATTTGAGCTGGATCTTAAGGTTTTAATCAGATTTTGCCAGGTGGGAGAAGGAGGAAAAAGCACATAAACAGGAAAGAAGAGAAGCAGCATGAGAAAAAGATTGGACGACATGGAGTCTACCCTGTATGAGGTGTGTGTGTGTGTGTGTGTGTGTGTGTGCCTGAGAGAGGAAATGAGTTCCAGTCATGGAGTTATGTAGCTACAAGCCCTCAGCAGGGAATAGACCCTTGCTGTCCAAAAAGCAGGAGGGTTCCTGAAACTTCCACCCCTGCCTCTCTCTCTGCCCACGAACAGGGAAGCAACAGGGTCAGCTGGCCAGACTTCTGTCCCCAGGGCCTGCCACCTCTGTTCCATCATCATGCCTCCTGCTTCTCCTAATGAGATTCGGATTAGACCAGCTCCCGCACCTCCCGCCACCTTTTCCGGGCTCTCTGGGAGCTGAGCTGCCTGGGACAACAGCATGATCGTTAGACGGTTCCCACGTAGGTCACACACACACACACACACACACACACACACACACACACACACACATCCCATGGACCCTCCCTGAAATCCATGGTAACCAGAGTGTGTGCCGGTGTGTTTGTGAAACCGAGAGCAGAAGCTGGGACAGGGTCTAAGACGTGCAGCCTAAATCAGAAGGTGCTCCTTTGGGGTTCCGGGGGAGGGGGCTGGGGGAGGGTGCGGAGGAGGGGAGCCGGCTCATGCGTGGCGTGACCGCAAATCTGGCCAAGCTGGCCGAGTGCGTGGGAGAAGACCGATTGCAGGGGCCACAGCGATAGAGCCCAGAGAGCAGGAGGGCTGGCGGGTGTGCGTCACCGAGAAAGCGGGGAAGGAGAGTGGGAGCAGAGAGCAGGGGGGAATGAACGAACAGTCACATCTGCATTCTTCGCAAGGAATAAGTGGTGTGGGGTGGGGAGGGGTGAGGCCCAGGCTGACTGGGGGGCGGGGCGGGGGCGCTGGTTTCTGGCTGCAGTGCGTAGGCTGTAGAGAGAAAGTAGAGGACAGCCCGCCGCATATGCATTCTGCTTCCTGGGCACCTTCCTGGCTCCAGGGGCTCTCTCCCTACACCAGCAGAGCCCTGCGTGTCTCTCCACACGTGGGGGGCTGTCTGGGGCACAGGAACAAGTGTTGCTCTGGTGACAAGGTTCTTGAGCTGGGGAAGCCCCCTCCACACCAGCTGGTGCCCAGGAGCACTGCAGGCTGAGCACTGCCCCTGGGGCCCAGGAGCACCGCAGGCTGAGCACTGCCCCTTCACCTGTTGTGCCAGGGCAGAGATGAGTTCTGCCAAGGCCATCTCTTCTGAGGACACGGAGACACATGGCCTCAGGACCTCAGGGGTGAGGCAAAGAAGGGGAGGGTCATATGAATGAAGGAGAACTCTCTGGCCTGAGAATCAGGAAATCTAGGACCTGGCCCTGGCTCTGTGTGACCTTGGGCAAGTCACCTCACCTTGCTGGGCCTCAGTTTCCCCACATGCACTATGAAAGGTTTGGATTAAATGATCCTAAGGAGAACCATGCAGCTGGGATTTGGTATCTGGTTAGTGGGAGGAAGTAGGGAGGAGCATCACCTATGAACCTGGGCAAACATGTATGCAGGCTGGCAGACTCCTGGGGACAATGTCTTAGCCCCTTACCCGTGCCTTCAGCAAGGACTTGCCCTGCAGCAACCTAAGGCACCAGGGAAAGGAGAGTCTCTCCTGACACATACATCTTTGGTAGGGGACCATGGAGTGGGGGTGATTCTCCTCATCCCCCTGAGGACCCCACACAGTGCCTCTTGGTGTTTATGAAAGGGAAGTCTTTTTCTAGGGCCCAATCTTATAGATTGGGAGAACTTCCTATATCTTCCTGCCCATCATCGTCAGAGAGCTTGAAGTTGGCTATCAAATCCTGCTCCGTCCCCCATTCACCTTCTCTTTGAATCTCTTTCCCTGTGGTGATCTTTGTTCAGTTATGGTCCTGTATTAGAGGTCCAGGTGGTGGGTAGTGGTGCTGGTCGGAGTACCTCAGCTGAGCCTCTTTTAATCTTTGGATTCCATCTATGAAACCAAAGCCTTATCACTCTCTGGCTGGAGAAAAAAGCTGGAAAGCCAAGCCCCATCCTTCCACGTACCCCCACTGCTGCCTCCTCTTCTTGGAGAGTACAGAATCTGAGGGGTCGGTCTCCCCTCAGGAGGTGGGAACCACCTGCCCCCTCAGAGACGGTGGGCCAGAAAAAGAGAGACGTAGCAGACAGAGAAAGAGAGGAAAAGATGATGGGAGGTGGGGAGGGGTGCGTATAGGGGGCTGAGAGTAGAAGAGGTGGAGGGAGGGAGAAAAAAATTCTTTCAAACCAAGCAAAGGAGTGGGATGAGGGACCCGCTGAGGAAAGAGGAGAAGAAACAGCTGGACGTCAGGAAAAAGAGAAGTCTGATTGGCTACATGCCTGCCTTGGCTGGCTCCCCTGCCCTCCCCAGGCGACAGTCTATCCAGACCCCTCCGTGGGTCATGACTTCTCCATCAGAGTCTCCACCTCTCTGGAAGCTGTGAGCCTCCATTTGGAACCAAAAGAGTCTACAGGGGTAAGCTTCAAGGCTTTGAGGTGTTGGGCCCGTTGGTATGCAAAAGAGGGAGAGTGCTTGTGGGGAGGAGGGCATGGGTGCAGTGGGGTTGGGTGTCTGGGTTGAGACAGGGGATTGAGGTTGGAGGGAGGGAGTAAACTGTCTTAGGGCTTTAGCTTGGAGATTTTTTTGATTATATAATTTGGTTTGGAGTAACGTATGGGAGGTAAGATGAAGAGACACCTCTTGCTAGGATGGGGGCTTTACCCCCTTGCCCAGCAAAAATTAAGAAAGGGAGCGTGCTCGCTTTGGCAGCACACATACTAAAATTGGAACGCTACAGAGAAGATTAGCATGGCCCGTGCACAAGGGTGACACGCAAATTCATGAAGCTTTCCATATATATATATATATATATTTTTTTTTTTTTTTTTTTTTTTTTTGCTGCATTGAGTCTTCGTTGCTGCGCGCAGGCTTTCTCTAGTTGTGGTGAGCAGGGGCTGCTCTTCGTTGCAGTGCGCGGGCTTCTCATTGCGGTGGCTTCTCCTGTTGTGGAGCACGGGCTCTAGGTGCATGGGCTTCAGTAGTTTCAGCACGCTGGCTCGGCAGTTGTGGCGCACGGGCTTAGTCGCTCCGCGGCATGTGGGATCTTCCCGGACCAGGGCTCGAACCCGTGTGCCCTGCATTGGCAGGCAGATTCTTAACCACTGTGCCACCATGGGAGCCCCATATTTTTTATAATTGAGTCACTGTGCTGTACAGCAGAGATTGGCACAGCATTGTAAATCTATACTTCAATTTTTAAAAATGAAGAAAAAAACGAGGGAGAGTCTACTAGAGACTTGTGTAGCTGGCTTTGGGGAGAGCTGCATTATCAGAAATACATTGGGTACCTCACACCCACACTGCACACATTCCTTGACCCATCTGTGCATATGTGGATGAACTTGCATGAACATTTGAATTCACCTGTACACAGAAACCTAAGGAATTTTCCAGGTGTGTACAACCAAACACAAAGAGCTCTTTTGTTTCCATAATCATTTGTTTCTAAAAAGCTGCATTTATAAATAGATTTTAAAACTAACATGCTTTTTTACACTGTAATCAATTTTTAAGCCTATGTTCTCTAAATGGACTAGTCATTCCTGGAACTAGGCATGCCTTCTTTATTTCTGTGCCCCCAGAGACAAATCCAGTGCCTGGGACTATTAAGATATCTCATAAATGTTTGTCAAGCAAAGGCATGAATGAATGAATGATCTTTTTAAAAACCACAGGATTCCTTAATGGTGAAGTTTCTCTAAATCTAGTTTAGTGGCTAATGGTTGTACTCTGAGTGGGTGGTTGTATAAAAGAACATCTGTGTAAATTCACAAGTGTGTGCCTAGTTAGTAGGGAGGTATGTAGACAAGGGGACATGCATGAGTGTGTCTGTGTTGAGATAAGTAAATGAGCCTTTGCCAGGTGCCTGCACATTCCTGAGTGAGTGAATATCAGTGTGTGGTTGAGCATGTGAAGAGACTGAAGTGGCGAGCAGTGAGGGGGGCTGGCAGGAGATATCCCCCTAGATGTAGCCCCAGCCTTGAAGGAGCCTGCACATGCAATGAAGACACTAAGTGTGTGACAAATGGCTTAAGAGTCTGCAAGTGTTGGGGTGGGAAGTGGGGTGAGTTTGTGGGCTATTCCCCCAGGACTGGATACCTAAGTGATTCGGCCCCATTCTCATCCCATCCCCCACCTGCCAGGACTTCCATGAAGCTCCTGGCCTTACTCAGCCTGCTGGCCCTGATGCTGCAGGAAGCAAGGACAGCATCTCTCCCAAAGACGGAGAGGGAGAGGGAAGGAGACCAGCCGCACGGGGAAAGTGATTCTTATGCAGTTCTGCCTCTGGAGGACTATGTCCTGAGCCTGGACAACTACGATCAGGTCATTGACCTGAGCAACTATGATGAACTCACAGACGACAGGGACCAGCTCCCCAAGGTGAGGGGCATGCAGCAGACCCATTGCATTCCCTGCAAGAAACTGGGAGCCTGAGGCCTGGTCCCTCTCTACCTGTTCCATAATGCAGGTATCTCAAGCCTCCAACTTTCTCTAGGAGGTGGAAATTCTTGTCCCTCCACAGGAACTTGTCATTTAGATAATACTAAGAAAGAGGACACAACACTTCAAGTTCTTTGTCTGTTTGTAGTAAATCTTGTGGGACTTCCCTTAGAAGTCATACATCCCTCCTTCCCTCTGCCTTCAAGACCATAAGGTGTATCTCACTGGGACAACAGCAATGTCCTCACATTCTCCCTTGAAAAAAGGAATGTTACAACCTGTCTTTTCTTAGACTATCTTCAGTTCTGAAGTTCTTTTCTCAGTCCTTTCTGGCCTTTGCAGGGACTGATCTGAAGCCTGCACTCATCTGCTGTCTGACCTTGGTCTGTGCGGGCAAGGGAAAAGCCCAGCCTCGGGGGTCTGGAGATGTGGTTCTGGCTCTGCCACCAGATGGCCCCTTGAGCTCAGTCCCTCCCCTATCTGGACCTCAGTTTCCTCATCCATGTCATAATGAGGGACCAGATGCTCAGAAGGTCCTTGCCTTGCTCACTCTTTCAACCATCCCTCCCTCGTTCTCCACAGTGACTCTTTGCAAGCTTGAAATTGGTTGCTGATGTTCCCAGAATCTAAAGTGAAGTCCCTCTCAGTCCCTCAAAGCTGGCTTACTGTATACTGTGTCTCCAGGTTAAAGGGACCAGCCTGGCTTCTCCAACCAGGACAAGTTTCACTCAGAGCACAAAGGCTCCAAGGACACCCCCTTCAAACCCCACAATGGCCAGGCCTACGACGCTGGGCCTGCTGGTTTCCCTGACCAACCATGGTAAGTTCACAGGCACAGGTCTCAATAGCCACAGGTCATGGGCCGGCAGCCATGACCCAGCACCAGGGGTACCAAAGAGGAGTGCAGTCAGAGCTACGGAGTGGAGGATCAGGGAGAGAAGGGGAAACAGCTGCAGGGGAGAAAAAAACAAAAAACAAAGGGAGAGTCTGGCTGTTCCTAATGCTTCTTCCTGAGTGCACAAACTGGATAGGAAGCAAAGAAATGCAAGAACTCCGCTGTGCCTAGAAAAGCCACCTACCTTAATTAATAGCATTGCTGGGGGAGCAGGTTGAGTGGTAATTAGATTAGTGACAATTAAAGGCCTGTAGAGAAGAATAAATAACTTTGTGGCTGTCATTTGGCATGGGGGCAAATGAAGCAGTCATACTGCTTTTCAGCTTGAATTCCCTCGTTAGCAGCTTTTCCCTCTCCTTGAGGCCCTCCTGGAGACTCTGAGATGCTGGCATACCCGCCGGTAGGGGGTTGGCACTCTGCTGGGGATCAGAACTGAGGCAGAGGAGGACGCAGTTAACTCCTGACTTGCTTGCTCTCGGTCCCTGTTCTCCTCTTGAGATGTTTGCCTTGGGTGGGTATAGGGTAATGGGGCATCTGTAGAGAAAACACTTCTGTCAGGAATCCATGACCTCCCAGGCTTAAAGAGACCATAAAGGGCCTCAGCTGGACCTGCCATTCAAGGCCTGGGGATAAGTACACTGTCTGGTCACGACTGGTGAAGAAGAGCTATCTCTTAATCTTGGGTCTGTGTCACTACCAACAGAGTTCCCCCTTGAGCTGGACGAGCAGTGATCTCCAGTAATCTCTGTCCTTTCTCATAACAAGGGATGGAAACCTCCTGCAGTATTCAGTAAAACCTTCCCAACTTTGTAAAGCCAGTCTGAGCTCAATGGCCTGGCCTAAGTCTCATGACCACTGGTCATGGACTGAGAACAGGGGAGGGATGTTTTCCAATAGAAAACTGAGATGCTGATAACCATAAGAAGGGGAAGTGAATCCTGGGCAGGCAGTGTACACTCCACCTTGGCTCTATTATGCTTTTTGGAGCCACACAGAAATGTCTAACTCCTCGCCCACAAGGCAGATGGCAGAGCCGGCAGCCATTGGCCATTCCACTGAATCTGGCTTTATTTCATCTTCATTGCACCTTTCAGGACCAGAGAGGAGCCCTATGGAAAAGAGACTGATAGATGTCCTAGAAACACCCACATAGGCCCAGAAAAACCTACACAGGACCAGGATCTGATAAAGGCACTAATGGGCTTGGATTGTAACGGGTAATAACTGAGGGTGGATCTGCTTCTCTTAGGTCAAGGGCTGAGTGCCAGGCTGGCAGCGGCCCACAGCACTCCTGGGTACATTGTGACAGTCGGTCTGGGCAGCAACCCAAGAAGACACAGACAACCACGGCTCAGACACTCCCTGGGGCCGGGGCTATTGGTCCCAGAGGCTGAAGGGAGTCTGACTGAGGAGGGGGGTCTCCCTTTGTTCTGTCTTCCACCTGGGCCAGGCCTGCCAACCTGTCTGATCTGCGTGTGCCTTGGTTCCTCTGTGTACTGTGATGACGCTGACCTAGAGGACATCCCTCCTCTTCCCCAGACAACCGCTTACCTGTACGCCCGCTTCAACCGTATCAGCCGAATTCGGGCTGGAGACTTCAAAGGGCTGAGTATGTAATGTCCAGGCAACAGAAAAGAGTGGGTGGGCAGAGGGAACCCCCAGGGTCCTTTCCCTTGCCACCCAGCCACATTGAACAGTCACCAGACCAAGTGCCTTTCCCTGTTGGCTTTCAGTCTCTCCAGCTATCAAACAGAAATAGCCCCAGTCTCTTTAATTCCTTTCCTTGAAGATTTTTAGATGGCAGAAGTGACCTGTTCTAGTATGTTCTCCCCGAAGCTATGGGAAGCAGGGGAGGAGAAGGTATGATCAAGCCTACGTTTTCAGGCTGTCCCAGTAACTGTAGCTCTCTGCCATCCTGGCCTCCGGACAAGACCGTGGTAACTCTTGTCTCTAATCCAGATTCTCCCACTAATTACTGACAGCCTTCCTGGGCCTCATTGTTCTTTTGTGTAAACTAACGGGTAGAAGTGGGATGGATCCAGGGATTCCTGAGCCTGTTGGGTCTTACCCTCAAAAAGCTTCTTCCAAGCCAATCCACATAGGACAGAACTCCAGGGAAAGGTATAACAGAATCTGAGGGCTTTTCCAGGTTTATAAAGTGATTCCTTCTGGTTTGGACCTGGTGCAGGTGGAGAGCTGGCTAGCATCTCCTATCCTGAGAGGCAGGGAGCAGGGCACAGGCAGCTCCAGCAGGAGCGAGGGAAGATGGTGTGTCCCTCACCTCTCTGTGTTCTTCCCTGCACCTCTTAGCGAGACTGAAGAGGATCGACCTCTCGAGCAATGTCATCTCCTCCATCGATGACGACGCCCTCCTCCTGCTGCCTGCTCTGCAGGATCTGATCCTCCCTGAGAACAAGCTGGCAGTGCTACCCATGCTGCCCACTGGCATTGAGGTCCTGGACGTCCGCCTGAACCGGCTCCAGAGCGCAGGGATACAGCCTGAAGCCTTCAGGGTGAGCCAGGGCCTTAAGTCCCCCATCTGCCACCTGCCACCACACACACACACACACACACCCCCATGGCCCTCACGGGATATCTCTGCTCCAACCCTGTTCTGGGGCGTGAAAATCAAACCCCATTTTCCTCATCTAAACCATCATCTGCTCCCCCTCTCCCTCTGTGGGGCACCTGGTCTCTCGGCTTCTTTCTGTGCAACTGCCCAGTCACCTCCCTGTGCACCAACATCCTCGCACACTCAGTTTCTGCTCCCCTAAGACTTTGACTTACATGTGACTGGACTTGCAGTGGTACTGGCTCCAGTTCTCTCTCTACATATTCTTTTATTTCCCAAACCCATCACTAACTGACTAATCACTGTCTTTCTAGGAGCAAGTTCTCAAGAGAGAAAATCTGGTCACTGGCTGGCCAGTTTTGATGGGAAGGGCTAAACACATGGCACAAATATGGCCCCCTGGGCTGCCCACTCAGCAGGGCCAGGAAGAGTCCTGGGACAGTTCCAGCGAGGAGATGAAGAGGGGTGTGGATGAGATTGACACCCCATCTCTGTCACACTCACATATGCAATTTGCTTCCATTGTGCCTGTGGCTTTCATTACACTAGTCCGAGTATTTCCCGACCATGCTCTCCATAGCTGCTCCAGATTTAGCATCTGGAGACTTTTCACTTGGGAAAGTCCCTTCTGATAGCAGAGATGCTGAGGCTGGGCTGAAATGTCCTGCGTCCTGCCTCCCACCCACCCCTGCCCCTTGCCTGCTCTTCCCAGAGTCCCCGCTGACACTGCCGAGTGCCTTCCCACTCCCCGAGCTGCTGGCGCCTCAGTGATAGCAGCTTTTCCTTCTGCATCCAGTGGGAGGAAATGGGCCTCCCCCACAGCACCCAGTGTGGACCCTGGCACCTGGCTGAGGCCCAGGAGACCCTGAGTGAGCGAACGGGGTCACATCAGGCACCCATCACTGCCAATGGCCCCACAGCACCCACCAGCCTCCCGCACCCTTTGCCTCCTCCCCAGGCGCTGGAGAAGCTGCAGTTCCTCTACCTGGCCGATAACCTGCTGGACTCCATCCCCAGGTCCCTGCCCCTGAGCCTGCGCTCACTACACCTGCAGGTGAGCTGCCTCCCCAAGAGCAAGAGCATTGAACAGCACAGAAAGTGGGGGTCAGATTGCAGGGAGCCCGCCCCCTTAGGCAGCAGTGGGTCTACGTCACTGAGAGCTCACTGGAGACAAGGATTGGTAGGTCTTGTTCAGACCACTGTCCACAGACTCAGTTTGATTGCTTCCCCTTCCCACTCTTTGAAACACTTCCCCTCCATGTCCTTATCCCATCTCACCCAGTTGCTTGTTCCTTTTCCCCCTTCCCTTACCCTCTGTCTCCCGTCTTGCCTTCATCCCTCTCAATCTGCCCTCTCTCTCCATCTGTCCTCAATGGGTCTCCTCTCCTCTTTCCTTGTATGGGGCGTTGGCTTTCTGTGCCTCGGTTTCTCCAGTTGTAAAGGGGAGGCGAGCTGGTAGGGAGAGCGGACTGAGCCTGCCTTCAGTGCGGCCTGAGGGCAGAATCTCCAGGCGGAGGAGGCTTGCAGCTGTCAGTGTGTTCTTTCCAGAATAACATGATAAAGACCATGCAGAGGGACACCTTCTGTGACGCTGAGAAGCACAAGCACACCCGGAGGCAGCTGGAAGACATCCGCCTGGACGGCAATCCCATCAACCTGAGCCTCTTCCCCAGTGCCTACTTCTGTCTGCCTCGGCTCCCCACAGGCCGCTTCACCTAGCTCACCCCTTCCACGGCTCCCAAGTAAGAGCCCTTGGAGGACCACCAAGGGCACGGGCCTCCTGGGCCATAGGGCCCGATCCCTGTCAGTGGTCTTTCATCCAGGCACTAAGCATCCTCAAGATCCAATTACAAAACTCCAGACACACCCCTCCCCCAACCCACACACGGAAATCTCCTCCAGGAGCCAGATTTGTATTTCTCCATCCTCTTTCCTGAGCACCTTATGGCTCCTGGCTCAGAGAACAGCGACGTCTGCAGCAAAACTCTTTCCCATATCCCCCATCCCTCCTACCCGTACAGAATGCCAAGAAAATCATGTAAGAGGAAGAGGAGGAACAGAAAGAGAAGGAGGAAGTGGGGAGAAGCAGTGGCGTGCTGGAGCCAGCTCTTACTACTAGGCTTGCAAGAACCGATTATTAAAATTTCCCAGAATTTTGCAAGCCAGGTGTTAAATACAGCCATTATTAAAAACTAAATTACATAAACTCACAATTAAATATATTACGTTGAAAACAAATGTACTAAATACTCAAACTCATCACCTCCCAATTATTTTACTATGTTTTACTATTAACCATGTTCTCGAACTTTTTTACGTCCATGGTACGTGTGTGGTGGAACTACTATATAATGACATGCTGCTACTGCCCATCTCTTCCCAACTCTGCTTTCAGTGACATCACATTGGTAGTTTGAAATTGGCCATGGTGGGAGTACTTATACCACGCACATCGGTAAACACTACACATTAGGATGTTTTTGAGAAAGAGAGAGAGCCTGTTGTGAAGCATTTGCCAGCACACCACTGAGGAAAAAGAAGAGCTATTTAAACTACCCCTCCCCCTACTTCCAGGCCACCCCACTGGGGGTAGGGTGGGGTTTCTGTGGGGCTTTTAAAATTTTCTTACTTTTCCTATGCCAGGGCTTCCTGTTACATTTGGAGGGAGCCATTCATAAGGATGGAGAACTGACATGAATCTTCATCTGGATGCCTCCTTGTAGCGCTTACCTATTCCTGGCTCAGTGACTAGCTTCTGAGCGCGGATGGCTCAGCCAGCTGGTTCCTAGCCATGCTCTCTCGATGTTTAACCACGAGAGGGCAGCCTTGTGCAAAGATAAATAAATAAATATAGCAATTACTCACCTGCAACTTTCTTGGATCCTGGGCTGGGCCTGCTGTACTGGGCGAATGGGAGGAAGGGCAGCTATGATCTAGCCAACTTGCCCCTTGAATTATAATGGGAGGAGAGGTGTCATCTTTCTCCTTTTTATAAGGACATGTTGGGCAAGGGGGGGTGTAATAGATGGGTGCTTGGCATCAGGTGTTGACTGGGGCATAGAAGAAGGGTGAGGCCGGCAATTCATGTATTCATTCAGCAAGGATTTTATTGAGCACCTACCTGCTATGTGCAGATGGTATGCAATAGACATACTCCTTTTCTTCATGGAGCTTAAAGTCAAGTGTGGAAGACATATGTGAAACAAATAATCACACAAATAACCACACTATTCAACTCATGATAAATACTGTAAAAGGAATATACAAAACGTTATGAGAACTTACAGGAGGGGGACACAGTTTAAGGGTCCAGGAGACCTTGAAGAATCAATGTCTAAGCTGAAAGCTGAAGGAATAGGAGTTAGCCAAGGCAACCACTCGAGGCCCCAGGTGATCCCGAAGTCTGGATGAACAGGTGTGTCTTGGGGCCCACCTGGAAGGGAACCCATTCATCTGCCTCCCCCACCACTGTCTAGACCTCTCAAAGTACTGTGGATGCTCAGGACAGTCCTGTAAGCAGGCCAGTCAGGGATCATTATACACATTCTTCAGATGAAGAAATTGAGAACTAGAGAAGACTCCACACACAGGCTGCAAACTAGGAGTGGGAAGTCTCAAAGGCGGTGAGAGGGGCCTGGTGCAGTTGCTGCTGTGTCCACCCTCCCTCTCCCCAAGGACCCAAGGATTCCAGGACCCAGCAGGCTCCCTCTCTGTCTGTCTGTCTCTCTCTCTGTTTCTGTCTCTCTCTTGCTCTCTCTCTCTCTCTCACGTGCACGCTCTCTCTCATTCCCCAGTCCCATCCTCTTCCATATCCCACTTTATCTGATTATGACCAGGCCTAGGCATGCAACAGTTGGAAACCTCAAGATCCACAAGTGCAAGAAACCCTGATTTGAAACAAGCCAATGAAAAAAACAGAAGAAATTTTCCAGAACTGGGGCTCCCGTGTGCTAGAAGCCACATCATACCCATATGCCCCAAGGTTAATATGTGCTAAATACAGAAAGTCATCTGACCCCTGTTCTATTGTGGGAGAAGGGGACTCACAATTTCTGGACTCCTGGAATTTGCCAGACACTGTATGAGAAGTTTTTATGCACATCAACTCACTTACTCCCAACCACCACTCTAGATAGTAGAGATGTTTATCTCCACACTGTGGATGAGAAAACAAGTTCATGAAAGGGAGGTACCCAAATTCACACAGCTAACAAGTGGCAGAGCCAGGAGTCAAACCCAGGTCCCTCTAAGCATAGGTTATGGAGTCTGGCTCCCACAGCACACTTCAATGTAGGCACTACTTTCAAGGCCAGCCAAGGTAGGCAGGTTCCTTTCCTGAGGCCATGGCTGCTGTGCTGGGTAGGATTTCCCCAAGGGCCTGCTGCCTTTGCAGCTCTCTCCTAACTAATGCCCCATTTTTGGCTAGGGAAACCCAAGGAATAGAAAGAACGCCCTTGTTGGCCGCCTCCCTGAAGAAATTATAAATAGTGCATCTGTCCCATGATCCAGGGAGTGGGGAAGGAAGAGAAATCCAAGTGGCTCCCAGCAGCTCTTATATCTTGACTGAAGGAGCTGGGGCTCTTCTCAGGGACCTAAAGAAGTTAGGGTCGGACACCTGGCAAGGGAAAGAGAGAGCACCTCTTTATCCAGACTGAGGGTCTCCTGTCTGGTGGAAAGGTAAAGACGGGTGTGAACCAGCCCTGCGGAAAAAAGGGAGAGCAGAGAGGAGTGGGCTGTGGGGGTCCAGTCAGGTGGGGAAGGAGCCTCACTGCTGATGCAGCGGGCAGTGCTAGGTGGGATTTAAATCCACCTCTCCAAAGAGCCAGTCTTTTCTAGCCTCACTCATCCAGGTCCTTAATGGCACTCAGCACCTGTGCTCCACCTTGGCAACCTTGGTGAGGACCCTTGCTCTTGGGTGGCTCCCTGGTGGCCCTCCTGCCAGCCCCGAGCAAAGGGGAGCACCCCCCCACCCCGTTGCACCCCATGGCCTCAGGATGGTTCTAGCTCCAGGCAGGCGCCCTGACCAGTTCTGTGACTTTGTGGGAGGGGGCAAAGAGGCCAGGGTAAGTTTGCAGTGACTGCCCGTCCACCTGCCCATCCTCAGCTCCACAGCCAGGCCCAGGGCAGGAAGAGGCTGGTAGGGAATGTAGGGAAGGAGGGGCTGCTGGAGGGGCTGGAGCTAAATCCATTCAGGAGCCAGGGAGTGTTTCCTCGCCCTGACCTTGCCTTGCTGCTTCCTTTTCCCTTTAATTTCCTCCCTGAATAATAATCTCTTATGCTTATGCTGTAAATTTTCACTTTACAGATCTCTTTGATATACGGGATTGAATTTATGGTCCCAATAACTCTGCAGACGGTATTATTATCTCTACTTTACAGATAGAAAATGGGAGGCTAAGTGATTTGTTCAAGAGAAAGTTGACTTAACGTACAGAAGCACAAGGGAGATGGGGGGAGACAACCATCATTTCTTGGGAATTCCTGCAAGAGAAATGGAAATCCCGTCACCAGCTGCTGGAGCAATGGATTAGTATCCCCCTCCCCAATCCCCAAGAGCTCTTTGAAAAGCAAGGAACAGCGAGAGCATCTCTCAGAATGGCAAAATGCGTGCCACCCACAGGGCTGTGGGCCTGCATCCTGATGGTGCACAGGAGGTAACGAGGAGAAGGCAGCTTCTGTGAATCTCAGCTCAGGAAAACCCCAGGACTCAAGGACACACTGCCCCCCATCTCTGCCCCCACCCCAGCAGGCGCATGGACAGCCCAGCACCCACACGCCCCCATCTGTGTCCTTCTTGCTTCCGGCCAGAAGGAGGGAGGCAGACAGACAGGAGGTGCACGAGGCTCTGCCCTGCCCCCTCCACTGTCTGGATCTCTCGGCTTTCTCTTTCCTCCTGCCTGCCCCTCCCCTCTCCCCCACACTAGACACCAACTCAATTTGGCCTCTCCTCTCTTTCAAGGTCATCTTTCTCAGCTGGGCCAGCTTCACATCCCCCGGCAGCCAACATCTCACCATCCCACAGACCTCCCTCCTGTGGTTGCCAGCAGCTTAAAGGAGGGTCTCCATGAGGAGGGGGGATGCTGGCTTCTTTCCCCACGGCTCCCATGTCTCCCTTCTCCTCCAAGAGTGACAAAGCAGCCAGGGGACCACCTCCTTCCTGTCTCACTGCACAACCCCCCGAACTCAGACCTCCTTCTTATCTTCAGACCAGCCTGTTCATCCCTACCAGGCGTGGCCAAACCTGTGGCCGGGACATGCATGTGCACACTGTCCAGTACGTGCATGCAGAACGCGCTACATCTGCTCTCTTCTTTCCTCCCCTCTGCAATCTGGTTCCCTTCCCATACCCACTGCTGTGCCCCAGGCACCGGAGCAAACAGTTCTTAGCCTTTTCCTGGCACTGCTGGTCCCAGCCCCATTGCCCTGAATCCTCGTCTCTGGTGTGTATCTAACACACAGTTCACACACAGGAGGAAACGCAAAGTGTTCTCTGCTGCAGCCACCTGCAAAGGAACCACAATTCAGGGAGCGAGCAACTGGAGTAAGAGTCCAGAGCCCTGAGTCTGACCACCTGAGGCCCTGACTTGCTGTGCAGCATGCGGCAAAAGTCATGCCAGCACCACACTCTGCCTGCCTTCCACTTGGGGCCCCTCAGCCTACTTCTGTGGCTCAGAGCGTAAAGAAGCCTGGTGGGCGTGGTGTATCTCCCCACCCCCATTACTTTTCTAGTCTAAGAACAAAGACCAAACCCTCCCCCACTATTCCCAGTAGCACAGGCCAACGTAGACAGAGACACCTAATGGTAAAGGAGAACAAAGGAAAACAAAGGGGAATAAGGACAGAAAATACACACCACACAGAATGTGTCTGGCCCCCAACTCAAGGTTTCTGATCCCAGATCAACTGCACTTTGACCCAAAAACTGGCTTAGCTGCAGGCCTTCCTGAGCCCCTCTCTGGTCCTGCAGAAGAGGAAACAATCCAAGCTCTCCTCCCACTTAGGCCCAGGAACCTGGGACAGGGACATCCATCCTGACCCCTCTCGACACAAGAGGCAACAGCTCTTGAATCACACGTTGCCCATGGTCAGTGTCCACCCACCTAGGATAACCATTCATCAAAGGATAACCGAAACGCAGTCTCAGGAGAGGTGTTTCCCTCCCCCAGAGGGGACCCTGCATCCAAGGACAGGCTCCTGGAGCCCAGTGCCTAAAAGGAGAGCAGCACCCCTCTTGGGGATCTAAGAAATCCCCATGGAGCCATGTCCTGGGAGACAGGCATGATGGTAGGTTTGAACCTTGGGGACAAGTGATAGCAGGTGAGACTGTGACCTTCGGGAAAGTGCTGGGGGATGGGGGAGGTGGGGATTGGCATGGGCAGAGGAGAGGTGGGACCCTAGTCATGCATGAAAAATGCCAGGCTAGAGAGATGCCCACAGGCCCCAGGCCCAGAACGCTCTGCAAAGTAGGAAGGTGTTAAGCAGTTACACAGATGTTTCAAGCTAAAACACCCAGCAGAGGAGAAAAAAAAAAAAAAAATGTAGTCTGTAGGAATTCAAGTCTTCCAGATCATCTGTATAGTTGGGTTAAAGTCACCTTGCCCAGGCAGATGCTGGTACCCCTTTGAACAAGTCAGTCTGAAAATATGGTCCATTTTAAAGTCAGCAGATCAGAACATCATCCCTGCAGAGATTATGGGAGGTAGCGAAAGATGGGAAGAAATTCAGTATTCCAAAGGCCTTGAGATTGCTCACAGACCTTCAGTCCAAGCCCCTGTGTCCAGGCAGGTCTTTACCTAGTGCAGGTAAAACCTCCCCTGGTTTTCAGTAAGAGCCAGAGGTCCAAGCTGCAGAAGGCTACCCAGCCACCATTTGCAGGACACCGTTGCCTGGCCTTGGCGAGCCCTTTGCATTGCACGCATGGTTACATTTAATCCCCATAGAAGCTTGATGAAGTGAGCACTGCCCCAATTTTATAGAAGAACCCCAAGAGGTTAAGTTCCTTGTCCAAGGTCAAGGAGTTCCTTGTCCAAGTTATGCAGCAAGTAAGAGGCAAGTTTGAATGGAAATTCAAACTTGGCCTGACTGCAAAACCCTCTAGCCCTCTTGGATTGGTGCTGGATGCCTGACATTCCTGGTAAATCATGGGTCACCTCATGCTTCCCATAGGAACCTTGCATATGGAACACACCCAATAAACACCATGCGGCCAGCTCCATGGTGTCGTGGTCCGAATGCAGGCTGGAAAAGAACTGTCAGACATAAGGCAGAACGTAAAGAAGATAGACTCTATTAGAGGGAAGGTCGCTGCCAGAACAGCAGGCCGACTTCCTAGGAGTCTGGGAGAATCGAGCCCCGAACATGTGCTATTGATCAGTTTTTATAGCCAGAAAACAAAGGAGTGTTCCGAGGTGAAAATTTCGTTTACTGATCTGTCGAGGCACATATACCTTCCTTCTATAGGGTGGGAGTGGGACAGGGCATATGCCTTTCCTTATTTGGGACAGGTCCCAGTTGCCCAGGTGGGCGTCCCCCAGGTGGGCTCAGGAATTTCATAACCATAGCAATATGGTGGGGAGGGCGATTAAGAGTCCAGTAGGGGGTGTGACGCTGACACTTTTTCAGGCAGGGTCATCCTTTGTCCTTGAAGCACCATTGTCCTTGGAGCACCGCACATGGCATGGGGAGGGAGGCAGACTTCTGCAGAAATCTGACCTTAAATAGCTCCTTTTCTGTCACCTCCTTACCCCAGTGGTGGTACCCGCACACCTGGATTTCTCCTTCAAGCCTTTCCAGTCTAGATCTCCCTTCCCACACCACCCCCCTTCCTACCCATTGTCTCTGAGCCCAACTTCTTGGCTCCTGATCTTCTATTCACCGATTTCTTCCCGCTTCTTTCACCCTGAATACAATAGGCTCCTTCCCGTGTGTTGGTAAACAGAATCACAACAGTCCGAGGGCGGTGTGTTCCAGACCAGGTTTCAGCTCCTCAAGGAGCCCCTCATGCCACAGTCTCTTCCTGATGGGGACAGAACATCCTAGAGAGGTGGCCTGGCCTGGCCCCTGCCCCGCCTCTCTGCCCCTGCCATTCTTGCACATCGCAGCTTAGGGGACAAGCAGTACAGCGCCAAATGTACTGCCTCTATTTTTCCTCAGAGCCCAGGAATTGCTCTCTCAGCTCCTGCCTGGAATACTGGAAGAAGAATGGGAAGGGGAAAGTGTTTGTTTGTTTGTAGCCATCACCAAGCAAGTTCCTACCACCCCACACCCAGGCTGAGATCTGGTGGGTGAGGGAATGGTGTTTTCCAAGTAACCTCCATGACAGCCGGCGAAGAAGCAGCAATAAACATGGCAGAGACATCAACACTGGAGAAGGGAGACACAACCACCTGAACAGAGCAGGCGGCCACGGCTCCTCCATCACAGAGAATGATGGGGATCCCCTAATTCTTGACTCACATGGATCCTGAGCCTCAGTTTTCTGAGCAGGCTGGAGAAGGGGCATCTGAGTCTGCAAGGGCTCATAAACCAAGAGATTCACATAGAACAAGGCCCTCCCTCAACCGTCACCATCTCCAGTGTCCTTCATTGATTCTTTGAACAAGTCTTTATTAGGTACCAAGCATCAGGGACATTATAATAAATAGACGGACAAGGTCCCTGTTCTCAGTGGGGGAGGCAGGCAGTAATGGAATAAGCAAACAACCAGATCAACAATATAATTCAGACACATGCAGCAAAATGAAGGTGATGTCACAGAGACTGGTGATAGCACCTGCAACATTAGAAAGGGTAATTAAGGAAAGCCTCTTGGAGGTGGTGATGGTTGAGCTTGGACTTTCATGACAAGAAGGCAGCAGCCATTCCAAATATGAGGGGAATGCTCTCCAGGCAGAAGGGAGAGAAGAAGCAAAGGCCCTGAGCAGAAACAAGCAGATTTAAAGAGGAGAGAGGAGACCCATGCAAGCAGCCAGAGCTGCTTCCCCCTACCAGGGTGTGAGGTAGGGGGAAGCAGCAGGCCCTGAACATGAAGGTCTTGCAGGATTTTACTGGAAATGCGATGGGTCCTTTTCCGAGGAACTCAAACACCCTTACCTGCTTGTCTCTCTGTTAGTGATGCTAAAAACACAAGGAAGGAGGGGAAGGAAGCGTGATTCACTGGCGATGACATTGACCAGAGCCAGTATAACGTTTTAGGGAGGAAGGATCTGTTGCTTGGCTACCAGGCCTGGGGAAGGTCATGGGTGGAAATGAGCAACAGAAGTGGAGCAAAAAGAGAGACACCAGGGGAGGGTGTCTAGGGGAGGGTTGAGAGCAGGAAACCTCAGTGGGCTGGAGCTTAAAGAGCGAAGGGGGCATGAGCAGCTCCCAGGTGCTGTGGCACTTTGAATAGAGGGGAACAGAATTTGTTTGTTTGTTTGTTTTGCAGTACGCAGGCCTCTCACTGCTGTGGCCTCTCCCGTTGCGGAGCACAGGCTCGGGACGCGCAGGCTCAGCGGCCATGGCTCACAGGCCCAGCCGCTCCGTGGCATGTGGGACCCTCCCGGACCGGGGCATGAACCCGTGTCCCCTGCATCAGCAGGAGGACTCTCAACCACTGCACCACCAGGGAAGCCCAAGGGAACAGAGTATTTTACGGAAGTTTGGTTGGCTTTCACACAGTGTAATTTCCCCTTGGTTATCCTCTCAAGAAGACCTTGTGTTAAGAGCTTCACTATGTCCCAAAGCTTTAAGAGTCTGATGTCAGCTCCTTTTGGACAAGTCTAGAGACTTGAAGTGGGCCTCAGGAGAGGCCCAGTGCTCAGGGCACTGTTGAGATTGGAACACAGGTGAAAAGGGCTCCTGCTGGGACACTCGCCTCAGTCAAGTCACTTCTCTGTTCCCTTCCTCTGGCCATGAGAGGACTGACTTAGATGATCTCTAAGGTGCGAGCAGTCTGGGACTCCAAGATGCCACAAGTCCTTTCGTTTCCTTAACAGAGACTTGAGAAGATGGGGCTTAGATCCTCCTGACCTCCAGAGAAGGTTGTCTCACCCCTGCAGCAGGCTGTCCTGCTGCCCTTAGTGCCAAGAGGGGACAGTTTTAGGGGCACACCTGCTCCCTGACCGCCACACACTGCTCAGGCCCAGCCTTCTCCAAGGAACTGACCTCCTTCAGGGACAGGGACTCCTGGAAGCTTTCATCAGCGACTGTCTTTCGATGCCAGGACTGGGTTGGGTGCAGCCCCGAGCAAGGTAGACCATGTCAACAACTCCTCAAGGAAGGTGGCTATGACCTCAGTGGGTGAGATACCCCCTGGGGAGCAGAAGCGCCTCTTCACCTTCTGGAGAGGCTCTGGGGTGACCTGTGACCCTGGCAGAGCCAAGTGTTCAGGCCCTCTCTCCTCCTCACCCTGCTGCTTCAGGGCCAAGCAGAGTCTCCAGACCCTGGTCAGCCCTCTCCTTCCTGGCTCCTTCCTGGCTCCTTCCTGGCTCCTTCCTTCTAGCTTGGCTGCAGGAACCCGGACATAGCTGCTTTAGCAGGCTGCCTGCTTTCTTCAGCACGGCAAGTCCTTCCTGCAGAACCTGCAGCGCTTTCTACCACCTTAGTAACCAGCACACGTACCCAGCGCTCTTCCTCTCCTCCCCTCCCCTCCTCCCCTGCCTTCTGCCTCTTTCCTCCTTTCTCTCTCTCTCTCACTCTGTCTCTCCCCCACCCCCTTCCTTTACCTTCTCCTGCTTCCTTCCCACCCCTCAGAGCCATTGCCACCTCCTGGGAAACTGAGAGGGTTTATCATCAAATCAGGCTTTGTCATAAGGAAAACAGGTTTATTTTCCTCACTTTGCGAAGGTGCTGACAGGAGCAGGTAGGTAAAGGGTGTTTTGTATATTCAAAGCCTCCATCTGTCCGTCCCCCACACTCCCTCACCCCCACCCCCATGGCTGAATCTGGCACTGTTTTCTCATTTTCCTCAAAGGCTGCTCCTCTGACCTGCCTCTTGGGTCCCCCATTCTCTTAATCCTCACCTGTGAGCCTTTGCCCACAGGACCCATCCACTGCTAACCATTCCTTCATTCAGGTCATTTCACTCATTCAGCAATTTAGAGTCAATGCTTTTATGTGCTAGGGACTTCGGGTGCTGTGGATATGAGATACCGGGGGTGGAGGGGGGTGGTGCATGGATACATGAATAAACCGTTAAAGTACAAAGCAGTAACCGTGGCAGCAGTGGTGGCACACAGCACCAAGGTGGGGCAGAGACCATGGAAGGCGGAAGGTGTACTGAAGGAGAAGATAGTGATGCCAGAGCAGGAAGCCTGAGGCCAAGTGGGATCATGGGATCAAGGGCTGGAGGGGGGGTGGGAGGTGATGCGTTACAGGCCTGTACCCAGGGCACGCGGTGGTGCTGAGCATGGTGATTCTGGAGCAGACGTTGTGAGCAGAGGAAGCAGGGGCAGGAGAGGCTTATGAAAGGAGCCCCTGCTGGGTGGCACGTGGGGGATCAGAAGGGTCAGCCTGGTATCTCAGAAGTTCTGTGAAAGGCAGTTTTGAGGGGGACAAGCCTGGAGTCTGGGGGAGGGAGACTGGTTAGAAGGCCAACGTCATGAGAGTCAGAAGTGAGTTCTGGGACTTCCCTGGTGACGCAGTGGATAGGACTCTGTGCTCCCAGTGCAGGGGTCCTGGGCTCGATCCCTGGGCATGGGAACTTGATCCCACATGCATGCCGCAACCAAGAGTTCACATGCCACAACTAAGGAGCCTATGTGCCACAACTAAGGAGGCTATGTGCCACAACTAATGAGGCCGCCTGCCGCAACTAAGACCCAGCACAACCAAATAGAATAGAATAGAATAGGGTAATAAAATAAAATGAAGTGAGTTCTGAGGTGAGAACAGTGGTGGGACAGGAGAAGTCCCAGGAGCCATTAAAGGAAGAGCCTGCAATAGTTATGGGGAGTGGGACTCTCCAGCAGAGGGGCAGCTGAATCCAGGAGAGGGTATGAGATGGATTACTAAGCACATGAGCCGTGAGAAAGGCAGCCAGGGGGCAGAGAGCACTGCCCAATGGGAGGAGCCCCAGGCCAGGTGGGTGTGCAGACAAAAGAGAAGCCAGAGAGGTGAGAGCAGCAGGAGAGACTGGCAACCCAGAAGGGAAGAAAAGAGATGGAGGGTAAAGTGGGAGGTAGTCGGGTCAGGCTTCACTCAGAGCAGAGTATCACTAACAGCTAACACCCTGTTCAACGTGGAAGTGACGTTGGCCCTGGTGACCCCTGTGTGGGCAGTCTGAGCTCACTGCTGCCTCTCCCCTCACCTCTGGGGTCTTCCTGGAGACAACCACTCTTCATTCTGCCACCCCATTATCAATCACAGTGACTGCTGGTATTGAGCACCAAGTGGCAGTCCACCCCTCTATGGGCTATGTAGCGTATGGGAGAAGCACAGCCCTCATGCTCAGAGAGCCCCCAGTCTATTGCGGGAGCACGTGCACAAAATCTCCATCCATTAAAAAAGCAGCCAACAAGGGACTTCCCTGGTGGTGCAGTGGTTAAGAATCTGCCCGTCAATGCAGGGGACACGGGTTCGAGCCCTGGTCCTGGAAGATTCCACATGCCTTGGAGCAACTAAGCCTGTGCACCACAACTACTGAGCCTGCCCCCTAGAACCCACGGGCCATAACGACCGAGCCTGTGCACCACAACTACTGAAGCCCGCGTGCCTAGAGCCCATGCTCCGCAACAAGAGAAGCCACCACAATGAGAAGCCCATGCACTGCAACAAAGAGTAGCCCCTGCTCGCCACAAATAGAGAAAGCCTGCATGCAGCAACGAAAACCCAAGGCAGCCAAAAAAAAAGAAAAAAACAACCAACAAGTAATATCAATCAGGAATGAACCTAAAGTCAATGAATGCATGCTAAAGGGATGCCCAACAGAAGAGGCTGACTCCAGAAGAGAGGCACGGACACCCCAACTGGCTCTGCAGCACCAGGACTGACTGGGACATGAAGTCTGTAATTCATAGCCGATCAATCCCGGAGGGCCCAGTGCTCTGACTCCTTTGGAAACCTCTCTCTTCTCTGACAGCTGAGCCCTTCTCCTCGGAGGCCTAGGGCAGGAAGGTTTCTCTGTGAGATGTACTCTGGTGCCCCGCAGCCAGGATGATGGACGAGGAGGCAAGAGAGCTGCTCAGGGCAGCTGAGACCAGTGGGGCTGAGCAGGGAGAGAAATATTATGGCAGAACAACTGAGAAACAGGAGAAGCGCTCAGGGGCTGGATGGGAGTGGTGGGGAGCTAGGTCCTTCTCTCAGCCATCTCCATTCACCTGTCTGCCTCTCAAACCAGGGCCTAAGTTCTATGACACAAATGCCACAGAGGGACAGCTGAGAGGGGAAGGTGAAAGATCAAGCTTCCAAAGGATCATCTGTTCCCTTCAAGTTCATGGGTTTGAAAGCTCTTTGGTGTACTCAGGAGTAGCTCATCTGGCAGCCGAGTCCTGGTCCCTGTTCCAGTGCCCCAGTGCCCCAGAAATGGGCCTAGCCCCAGATTCTCCTGGCAGAGATTCAAGCTCCCATTCAACCTCACTCCTTCAGGCTTAGGAGATGCTGGGGCCAGCAGCTAGCAGAGGGAAAGACACATCTCCTTGGATTCAATCCAATCAGGACTCCATCCCAGGGTCCAAGGTACAGTAGAATGGCAGCCAATCCCTCTGGGAACTAAGCCTGCAGTGTGGCAGGCTCCACAGCCCATAGATGTGATGAGTAAGGCCTCAGCCTTCTCTTCTCCAGCCTTTGCATTCCATTTGTCCAGGCCTCTGGAATGTACTGCATCCCTCCCATGTACCCACAGGACTATAGGGATGCCAGCAGGTTACCACTGTCCTCTCACTCCCCAGCAGCTGCTGGATAAGGGGGGAATCAAAGAAACAGAAACTCGTGGGAGCCACCCTTGCAAGCAGCTAAAGTGAAAGGAAGCTGGGCACAGGGGGAGGGGGCCTGGGGCTGGGGCAGCTGGCATTATTGGTCTCGCCTGCCCAACAGAAAAAAAATGACTGCATTATCGGTTGGGTAATTGAACACTCTTTTCTAGAGCAGTAGGGTAACAGAGCTTCTCTAACCTGAGTGTTCCACGCTTTGTGCTTCCCTTACTCCTAGGTATAGGGTTATGCTGACAAGTCAAACATGAGCCTGTGCTGGAGAGTTTACTCTGGAGGCCATAGCTGAGGCAGTAATGCTAACAATGTAAGACATGGAAGCTCAAGGGAGGAGGGTGCCGTGGGCTGAAGTCAGCTGGAAGCCTGAATCCGGGAGGCAGTGTGTGAACTGCCATGGCCCCTCCTCACTCCCGCAACGGCAGCTGTTTAGTACAACTTCTACGTGGCAGGGACAGGCCTTACACACAGCACAGTATGTATTTATGGAAAGAATAAGAGGCTTCTGGCAGCAAAGGTATGTTTCTGAAGGTAAGACGCATGAACGGGCCCTCCTGGGTAGCTGGCCTTCGCCAGTCCGTCTTTCCACCCCTTCCTTCAGGGGGGCCATCTTCTCCCTGACTCCTCTCCATCTCTACTTGGCGCCCTCCCCATCTCCAGGTAGGCCCCTGTTCAAATCCCCTGTGTCCCTGAGGGGAGGAACGGGTGCCTTCCCCCATCGCTCTCACACCCAGGACATCAGGTAGAAGCTGCTGCCCTGGACCCAGGCAGAATAACACTGCGTGCTTCCCAGCCTGACCCTTATCAGGCTCCTGGAGCATCAAGGCAGTGCCAGTTTCTCAGAAAGTTCCAGAGGCACCTTGCTTTGAATAGCCTCCATTCGCCCCTCCGCCCCAGCTCCCACACCCTCCACCCTCCTCTGCCCTGCTCTGAGCCCTGTATCTGGAAGACTGACTTCTAAGCCTGCACCAGCCAGGCTCCCTAGACCTCCAGCCTCCAGTGAGATCAGCTGTTGGAGACCTGGCGCAGGAGGAGACTGTGCCGTCCTCGTGTCCCCTAGTTTACTCCGCGGCCCTCAGCCCTCCTCTGTCCGGCAGCCTCCTCCTGCCGCTGCAGTGCTCTCCAGGTCCCAGGGAAGGCCCTCCCCCATTCCTTCAGGGTGTTTCACCTTCCCTTGCTGGCGTCCCGCAACCCATGCCAGGGTGTCTATGCCACCTCTTTCCTGCTGGAGCCCCTCTAATGCATACTTTGCCCCTGCTCTCCTCACCAGTGGGAAATAGGGAGAAAAGATGCCTTAGAACGCTGCCCCAGAACAAGGCCCAGTTTGGTTAACTTAAGAGATGAATCTGGGTTTGACACTTAGTTCTACTACAAGGTAAGTTATTTTTCTTGTGTTTCACTTTTTTCATCTGTGCAATGGGAATACCACTCCCTCTCGGGGTTGTTATGAGGGTTAAGTTAAGCAATGTACATACACATAGCGCTTACCATTTTCTGGCACATAGAGCTTGACAAACGGAAGTGATTGTTATTGTGCTTTAAGAGAAGTATGACGTGCCCTAGATCCTCCCGCTTTGAACTCCCTTTGGGGTCCATCAAGCAGTCATGGTGACCAAGACATGGGGCTATTCTGGGGCCTCTGAGAGACTGCAGGACAATTCTTGGAGGGTGGGTCTCAGACTCCCCTTTCTTGAAAGGTTACCTTCCCAGGAGACCTCCAACTTCCCTCTGATGCCACAGGAACAGCCTAGGAGCAGCATGTCAGTGGGGGGAAGGGAGTGAGGGGAGAGGTTATAGAGACCCTTTGTATTGGAATCCCAATTGGTAAGGGCAAGGATCAGAGCAGCCTGCCTCTCTGACTTATTTCCAGGTTTCATCATGCGCGTTATCATACTGAGATCATAGCTCAAATGAGCTTCTCTCATTTCCATGCTATCAACTTCTGTGACTCATTCTCCAAGTCCCGGGGTGCCTGAGGAGCCACTGAGGCTATGTGGATCCAGATATATCACATCTTGGAAGTGGGAAGCAGGAAAGGAGGCCTGAAGCCTCAGGTGGCATAGGTGAGGCCAAGGTGACGGCAGCTCCAGCCAGCATCGGCCTCCCAGGTGCTGACTGACTCCCAGGCCTATCGCATCCCCACTCCAACCAGATGCTAGAAGGGCACAAATAAGCTAAAAAAAAGGAAAGGGAAATGGGGAACTAAGACCGATGAACTCCCCCTGTGTGCCAGATGTTGGGTTAGGCACTGCATACCCACTATCTAATTTTTTTTTTTTTTTTTTTTTTTTTGCGCTATGCGGGCCTCTCACTGCTGTGGCCTCTCCTGTTGCGGAGCACAGGCTCCGGACACGCAGGCTCAGCGGCCATGGCTCACGGGCCCAGCCGCTCCGCGGCATGTGGGATCCTCCCAGACCGGGGCACGAACCCGTGTCCCCTGCATCGGCAGGCGGACTCTCAACCACTGCGCCACCAGGGAAGCCCCCACTATCTAATTTGATCCATACCTTCAATCAGCTGTATCTCCATTTTACAGATAAGAAAAATCTAAGGCTCAGAAGCGTGATGTGTTTGCTACATGACAGACAGCTAATCAGCGGGGTTCCAGCCCTACTCCTCCACTTGCCCAAGCTGCATCCTCCTAGGGAGGAATACTTCCTCACCAAGAGCATGTTGGGCGGCTGGGTGGCTGCATCTGCGGGCTCAAGCAGGGAGTGATGGAGGTCAGTGGGCAAGAGCAGGGGGAAGCTTGGTGAGCTGGTGGGGCTGGTGGTGGCTGGGCCTGAATGGAAGGGGCCCTGAGCAGCACACAGGTTGGGGGCTGGGGGCTGGGGACAATCAGCACCAGAGGCCCCTTGGGTAGGGAGCTGGGCCCAGAGCGCCATGTGGTTCTCTGAAAGATGGGGGTGGTGGGAGTGGCAGAGAAAAAAGCTCAACCAATTTTTTTTAAAAAAGGGACTTCCCTGGTGGCGCAGTGGTTAAGAATCTGCCTGCCAATGCATGGGACACGGGTTTGAGCCCTGCTCCAGGAAGATCCAACATGCCACGGAGCAACTGAGCCCCTGCGTCACAACTACTGAGCCTGCTCTCTAGGGCCCATTTGCTGCAGCTACTGAGCCCGTGTGCTGCAACTACTGAGCCTGCGTGCTGCAACAACTGAAGCCCGCACACCTAGAGCCCATGCTCTGCAACAAGAGAAGCCACCACAATGAGAAGCCCGCGCACCGCAATGAAGAGTAGCCCCCAGTTGGCCACAGCTAGGGAAAGCCCGCGCACAGCAACGAAGAGCCAACACAGCCAAAAATAAATAAATAAATAAATAAATAAATAAATAAATAAATAAGGCTGGCTCCAATGCCAAAAGAGACCCAGCCTTGGGGTCTGGGGCTGGGAAGGCTGGCTGTGGCCGGGGCCGCCCCTGCTGGAGAGGGAGCCGCAGTAACAGGGATGTGAGCCATCCTGCTGAAAGCACTGGAGCCCCCCCTGCAGCTCTCCCAGTGTGACCTCAGAGATGACAGCAAAACCAGCCTTGCACTAGGCCCCGAGGCAACTCAGAGGACACAGGGAAAGGGGAAGGGAAAGGAAAGCTAGGGAAACAGAGAGGAGAGCTGGAACTCTCCTGCACCCTGAGGAGGAAAGGGACCCCCTCCCGGGTCGGGGTGGAGGGAGTGCCCCTGGAGGCATTTATGTTGCCTCCCCCATCCTGTCCTCTCTGCAAGTAGAGGAGCCTGGGTGTCAAAAGATCCCTAGAGCACAACTCTGTGGAGGGACAAATCCCCACTATAGGATTTCTATGACGTTTCTAGTATAGGCAGTCAGCAGCAGTGTGTCTAGGACACTGTCCTCCTGGTCCCTCTGCCACAAGCAGGCCAGTGGGTGGGCCACCAGAAGAACTCAGATTTCACCAGTGTCAACCACAAAGGCCTGCAATCATTTTTAACTGCTAACACCTAACCTGCTTAATATTTTCAGGAGAACTGAAACATGTTCACGTTAGACATCCATTGTTTGCGGGTGTAGGAAATCCATTTTCATAATGTTTAATATTTTTGGATTTATTGGATTTTCGTTTGACTTTTATTGGCCACTCTCCCCCGCTACACTTGCTACAAGAGCTTCACAGAGCAGGGTAATTGTTTGTACAAATTCAGCCAGGAGAGAGGATGGCATCCTGGCTAGTGAGAGAGTGCCAGGTGCCAGCCTGCAGCAGGACCCTGGGACCATGAGGACTCTCAGGGCAGTAATGGACAAAGGCTTCAGCCAACCAGAATGGCCTTCCCCTCAGCACACCAATGGGGGAGGGGCACTCGGGTGCACACCAGGAGCCAGAGCTGAAGCCCAGGGCAGGGGCCATGGGGGCTCTTCCCGGCCACTCAGGGTTGTTGCCCAACCTCCGAGCCTAGGCAGGTGGCCCTCACATGGGACAGGTTTCACTCTCCTGGGCTCAAGTGTATGATAAGCCTGAAGCTCATTGAGCATCCTCAGTGCCTGGACAGGACAGGGTCGGGCTGTGCAGGACTGGCATCATCAAAGATCTAGAAGATTCTGCCACCACCTATCTCTGAAGCGGAGTGTTCCTCACCTACAAAGTACAAGACCTGAGTCTGATCCCAGCTCTGCCCTTTCCTAGCTGAGTGACCTTTGGCAAGTCACTCTGATTCTCCGAGCTTAGTTTCCTCTATAAAATGGCTTTAATAATGTGCCATTGGAAAGGCTGATGTGAGGCTAAAAGGGAATACCATGGGCAAAGCTCCTAAGGCTATGCCTGACACATAGTGGGAGTACAACAAACGTTCATTCACTCTCACCCTCACCTCTAACCCTGGGAAATGGTCAGGGTGTCGTGGCCACACACCCCTCACCCCCATCACTGCTTCTTACTGGCTCTGCAGACACCCAGACACTATTCAGTTCACCCCCCACGCCATCTGGGAGGAGTGTGGGTGAGGAAGCTGCATGGCCATGGAGGGAGGCAGGGAAGAGAGAGCCCTCTGATTAGGGGAGGGTGCTGGTGGCATATCCAGCAGAGCCAGGCACAGCCAGGCCCCGACTGGAAAGAACTGCCTACCAGCATCTATGACTGGAAGCCCAGGGTGGCCCCATCCCCCACTTCCCTGCCACCAGACTGAGTCAGGATGTTTCTGGGTTAAGTGCTCTGCATGACTCTGGAACCCTGGGGATCCCGCCTGCCTGACTGAAAAGGTCCCAGTGCCCAGCTCTGCCTCTGTCCTGGGATCCACAGAGGCTTGTATTACTAACAATAGCTGCAAATCCCTGATTAAAATGCTACAGCAGGGAGAATCAATAACCATTGGCAGCTGCGCCTCTAATAAGTATAACAATCACCATTAAGGGAAAGAGGGGGGGAGTGAGGGGGGCTGGTAATACAGCGATTACAGGAATCGGACTCCATCCCCCTCTGCATCCTCCTGCTGTTGGCGTGCCCCTGCCAGGAGCCAGTCAGGAGGGCCAAGGGATGCCAGCCCAAGCAGGCAGCCTGGCTTCACCCTGTTCCCAGCCTCTGGGGGCACCGCAGCCCCCAACACCCACTTTATTCACTGATCTGGAGAAAAGCTTCCTGCCTAGATGGGAGGAGGCAAAGTGAATCTCAGCAGGGAGGGGAGGGAAAGAGAGGACATGGAGAACTCCTCACTTAGAGGCCAGGACTGCTAATAGGTGTGAGTCTGTTCAGGCTTCACGAACTTGTGGGCTTCCCTGGTGGCGCAGTGGTTGAGAGTCTGCCTGCTGATGCTAGGGGACATGAGTTCGTGTCCCGGTCTGGGAAGGTCCCACATGCCGCGGAGCAGCTGGGCCCGTGAGCTATGGCCGCTGAGCCTGCGTGTCCGGAGCACAGGGAGAGGCCACAGCAGTGAAAGGCCCGTGTACCACAGAAAAAAAGAAAAAAAAATTTCTTGCTCCACGGGGCTGATAATTTATTGAATCTCATTTAATAGAAACTTGCAGAGTGCTTACCAGGCACCACACATTAGTTTAAGCATTTTGCAAATGTAAACTCATTTAATCCTCATAACGACCCACAGAGTAGATGTTCTTATTGGCCTCACTTTGCAGATGAGGAAACTGAGTCACAGAGTTGGTGAAATAATTTGCCCAGGGTGACTAAGCCGGAAGTGGCAGATCCAGGACTTGAACTAGATGGCCCAGCTTTACTCTCTGTGCCCTGAACCCTTTTTCTATGTGGCCTCTGTGACCCCTGTGCCTGACACATAGTAGACACCAAACTCATTGGCTGTCTGGAGCATTAAGCTACCCCCAGTCCCTCTCAATTGTGATATTAGCACTACGTCCCCCGTGCTTTTATTGTATCTAACCCCACCCCAGAGCCTGGGCACGTTCTAAAATGTTTTCTAGCAGCACTGGTGAACAGGAGCGAGGCCTGTGGGAGAGCACTGCCTCATCCCTTCTCCCCAACTCTGGCTAAGTCATGAACACTGACCATGCCCTCCTCATGGCTGTGGGACAACGACACCAACCCAGAAACCCTCTAGAGTAACATTCATGTATCTCACCTGCACTCAAAACCTAAAGCTAAGTGAGCTGGAAGCTGCCATCTTCCAGAAGCAGAGTTTTCTTGGAAATGGGACAATACAGAGGGGTTTGTTGGAAATGTCCATGCCCACCTCGTCCACCTGGGACCTAGCCCCCTCTCCAGCCCCAACATGCAAAATCAGGGCACATGAGACATCACAGTTTATATTACCTCCGATAGTTTAACTGGCTCCCCTAGAACTGCCATTCCCCTAGTTCTGATCATTATTGAGGAGAAAATAGGTCAGCATCCAGCTCTGTCATGTTTGCCCCACTGTGCGCCCTGTTCGGAGCACGGTGCTTGGTGCATAGGTGTGCGTTTCATGATACGAAAGAACAAATGAATGAACAAGTTTTCTCCTTGTTCTCATTCACTATTTCATACTCCAAACTCCAAACAAGTTCTACTTAAATGAATTGGGTTTTAGGAAAGAGAATTTTTAACGTCTTTTTAGTTTTCTTCAATGCACATTTTTTCTTTTTATTCTTTTTTTTTTTTTTGCGGTACACGGGCCTCTCACTGTTGTGGCCTCTCCCGTTGTGGAGCACAGGCTCCAGACACGCGGGTTCAGCGGCCATGACTCACGGGCCCAGCCGCTCCACGGCATGTGGGATCCTCCCGGACTGGGGCACGAACCCATGTCCCCTGCATCGGCAGGTGGACTCTCAACCACTGCACCACCAGGGAAGCCCTATGCACATTTTTTTTATTGTGTAAGCTCTACATAACATAAAATTGACTGTTTTAACCATTTTAAGTATATAGTTCAATAGCATTGAGGACATTCACATTGTCGTACAATCATCAACTCCATTCATCTCCAGATTCTTTTCATCTTCCCAAACTAAAACTCCATACCCATTCAACAATAACTCCTTATTCCCTCCCCCATGCAGCTCCTAGGAACCGCCATTCTGATTTCAGCCTCCGCGAATTTTACTGCTATAGGGCCCTCATAATTGCACAAGTTTGGGTAGATGGCTCTGTCATAATTTAGTTAACCATTCCCTTAGGATTGATCATACAGATTGTTTCCAGTCTTTCCCTAACAATAATGCAGCAACAAGTATATTGAATATTTGGGCAACTAGCTTTTGTGTGTGTGTATTTAGGATTATTACCTTGGGTTTGATTGTCAAAATCGAGAATTACTGAGGAAAAAAATAGCTTAAACATATTTTTGTTTTTGATATATATTGTCAGCTTATCCTAGGATTTTAGAGTTAACATATTACATCTTAAACATTACACCAGCAACATAAAAATGGGCCCATTTCTTTGTATTCCTACCTCCACTGGATTTTTTAAAAATGCATTGCTAATTTGTTAGGCAAAAACCTATACGTCATTGTTAGACTAAAAATATGTCATGGCAACTGGAGTTTAGTGGAAAGATGGATGAACTTAGAATCAGATCTATTTTGGGAAGGTGAGTATAAAGCAAAATGTACGCTGAACTGAAAGGAAAACGAATAGCTGCCACCGTTTTCAAGTGTTTAGGCCCTAAGTGGAGCTGGCAGAAGGAAAAGCAAGGGAAGGAAGAGGAGAAACCAGCATCTGTATACCGGGTACTGCTGTAGCACCTGGGGGTCCAAGTCAAGAAGACAGTCCCTCTATCTGCTCACAACTGAATAGAATTTTGAAATCCCAGTTTACAGAAGTGAAAACTAAAGATGAGAGTTAGCTGTTAAAATACCTTTTGCAAGGTCATACAACTCATCAATAATAATAGCAACTAAAATATATACATGGCTAACCACATACTAGACACTGTGTTAAGCACTTTATATAGTGTTTTTTAACATCTTTATTGGAGTATAATTGCTTTACAATGGTGTGTTAGTTTCTGCTGTATAACAAAGTGAATCAGCTATACATATACATTTATCCCCATATCTCCTCCCTCTTGTGTCTCCCTCCCACCCTCCCTATCCCACCCCTCTAGGTGGTCACAAAGCACCAAACTGCTCTCCCTGTGCTATGTGGCTGCTTCCCACTAGCTATCTATTTTACATTTGCGAGTGTATATATGTCCATGCCACTCCCTCACTTTGTCCCAGCTTCCCCTTCCCACTCCCCGTATCCTCAAGTCCATTCTCTACGTCTGCATCTTTACTCCTGTCCTGCCCCTAGGTTCTTCAGAACCATTTTTTTTTCTTTAGATTCCATATATGTGTGTTAGCATACGGTATTTGTTTTTCTCTTTCTGACTTACTTCACTCCATATGACAGACTCTAGCTCCATCCACCTCACTACAAATAACTCAATTTCATTTCTTTTTATGGCTGCGTAATATTCCATTGTATATATGTGCCACATCTTCTTTATCCATTCATCTGTTGATGGACAACGTAGGTTGCTTCTGTGTCCTGGCTATTGTAAATAGAGCTGCAATGAACATTGTGGTACATGACTCTTTTTGAGTTATGGTTTTCTCAGGGTATATGCCCAGGAGTGGGATTGCTGGGTCATATGGTAGTTTTATTTTTAGTTTTTTAAGGAACCTCCATACTGTTCTCCATAGTGGCTGTATCAATTTACATTCCCACCAACAGTGCAAGAGGGTTCCCTTTTCTCCACACCCTCTTGCACTGTTGGTGGGAATGTAAATTGATACAACCACTATGGAGAACAGTATGGAGGCATTTGTTGTTTATAGATTTTTTGATGATGGCCATTCCGACTGGTGTGAGGTGATACCTCACTGTAGTTTTGATTTGCATTTCTCTAATGATTAGTGATGTTGAGCATCCTTTCATGTGTTTGTTGGCAATCTGTATAGTGCTTTATATAGTGCTCATTTATTCATTACCTTCCCAAATCCCCATAAAGCTGGTCCCACTTGGTCCCATTTAATAGACTTCCTAAGATCACAGAACCTCGATGCCTGGTCCTACAGTGTGACTCACCCCCCAAGCCTACCTGCATGTCCCATCATCTCTCAGCACCAGGCACTTCATTCCAGACAATGCATAGCTCCTGAAAATCTCCCTTTTTTCACTCCATGCCATTTCCTCTTCTTGGAACCTTGGAACACCCATCCACATCCCCCAACCTTTTCTGTTTGTCTAACCCATTCATAAGAATCAGCTCAGAATCAGCCCTGACCCCCAGTACCTCCACCCCACCTGACCCCACATGGGGTTTGGTGTCCCTCTTACGAGCATCAGTGGATAAACCTATCACAGCTCTTACCACGCTATATTGTAATTGCATATGTGTCTGTCTCCCTAGCCAGGTGTCTAAGATCACAGGCTGTGTTATTTTATCTCCATATTCCTTTACCTGAGTCCTGGTACTCAATAAGAGTTTAGTGAATGAATGCATTCGCTGCCATGCAAACCCAGATTTGGCCCATTCTGAAGTCTGAGGAATTTCCAGCAAAGGTGAATGAAACAGGGCAGGAGGAAGCACATAGGCTGGATTCTCCTCCTGGGGGAACTTTGAAAGCCCCTGGGCTGGCACCATCTTCCCATTCTCCACACCTGCGCCTTGACACTCAGACCTGCTCGTAACCAACATTGGAGTGCTTAAGAGGGAAGCACTGTGCGAACACAGAACCTTCGGCCTGGTGAGAGGGCAGTAATTAAATTTCTCTGCTAACATGCTCATCCTGGAACAGCCTCGCCTCCAGACCGGTCCTCTAGGAATAGAGACCTGACTGTTTTCTTTTTCTGCAGCCAGAGCCAGTGGCTGACTGGAAGTGCTGGAGGCCCAGGAAACTGCTGACACACACGGGGAGAGAAAGTGGATCTGGAGGTGGTGGAGCTCTCCCTGTTGCCTAGAGCCTGGGACTGACAGCTTCTCCAGGGAGGCTGGGGAAGCCCCCAGGATCGCAGGCCACCAGGCAACGGTGCAGGGATTCCAGCCTCTGCTCAGAAACAAGCTGACCCTCTCACCATACCCAGTGCTCCAATGCTTATGGGACACCCAGTAAAGCAGACACAGGAAAAACAGTTCGAATGACTTCATGCTTGACATTCTAGTTAGCATTATGGGAAAGTCAGAACTCTTTGGGAGTTTCTTGCCTTAATTCATGTTTCATTTTCTGCTATATCAGGGTGTCGGGGCAGTTGAGAAAGCACCATAATCTTTTTAAGGCTCAGGACTTCCTAAATATTTTCCTCCAGCTCTGGCAGGTCCACATCTGAAGATGAGAACCCTGAGATTTAGGAGGGACAGATCAAGAAAGACTTCCTGAAGGAGTGTGAAGAGAGCAGTCTAGGTGGATCTCACTGAAGTTAAGCCCCCTTGAGGCTTAGTTTGCATCT
Organism: Mesoplodon mirus; assembly: GCF_964341445.2. NCBI lineage: Eukaryota > Metazoa > Chordata > Mammalia > Artiodactyla > Ziphiidae > Mesoplodon > Mesoplodon mirus. The sequence continues at coordinate 152,799,324 of NC_138978.1, read as the reverse complement.
CTTATTTGGCCTTGGGGATGATGCCTTGCTCTTGCAACAAGCTTTTGTGCATGTGTATTTAGGATTATTACCTTGGGTTTGATTATCAAAATAGAGAATTACTAGGGAAAAAATAGTTTAAACATATTTATGTTTTTGATATATATTGTCAGTTATCCTAAAGGATTTTAGAGTTTATATATTACATCTTATACATTACAGGGATGATGCCTTGCTCTTCCTTCTGGGACTAGGCATCCATGCCAGGGGCCCCTGGGGGTGGGGGCGGCTGCCCTTTGCCCAGCACAGCCTTGTGGGCTGATGTGCACAGTCCTTCGTAATGAGCCACATCTCCCACTTCCTGACATTCCATTTTTGAAGAGGAAAGTTGCCAGAGGGGGAGGGAGGAGGGTCAGGAGGAGGGTGGGATGGCAGTGGAGAGGATGGGGCTCTGCCTTACAGGATTATTAGTCTTTCAGCACTAGAGTGTTTCAAGATCAGAATGATAATTTAAAGGTAAAAAAACAAAACAAGCAAGGCAATTACTCTAAAAAATCTTCCCTGAAAGAAAATGGGGCAAATCAATATTTAATTCAGAATTCATTGATTTGCAATTTGGGTACCACACTCAGCACTCGATTTTGTTCAGTTTTCTCAGTGAGAGATTATTATGGAGTCACTGGCGATGGATACTTAGTGCCTCAGGGAAAGGCTGTGATGGGAGACAGAGAAACAGGGGACTTTCCCTTGAGTCAGCTTTCCCTGTCTGCTCCCGTCTCCAGCTCCAGGTGCCTCCCGTCCCTGAGAGCTTGGGGAAACCCAGGCTGAGCATGAGGTGGCAGCCACTGAAATCCAGGAGGGATGTGAGGAGAATATATATGGTCCATTCTCCTGACTCTGGGTAGAGCGGTGTCCAAATCCTCTCAAAATTAGCTGCCTGCACTTGCACACACACACACACACCCCACCTTCATCATCAAAAATGCCCTAAATTTTTAGAGATGCAAACTGAAGTAACTAAGGATGAAAAATCATAATATCTGTAATCTACTGTAAAATGCTTCAGAAAAAAAAGATCCAAAAAAAAATCTTAGAAGAGAATTCTCAAAACATCACAGTCTCTCCCTTTTCTTTCCTTGGGCCTTCCAGCTAACCTGATCTATCTAAAGTCTAGCCTAAATCCATGTTGTTGCAAATGAAGCATGTACCATTCTGTTCTAACTTTCGCTGTCATGGAAACTGGCTGCTCACCTGTACCCAACCCCCACCCCAGGCCCCCCGAAAAAGGGCAGTGACTATGAATCCGTAGAAAAACTGGTTATTACCACATACATGCAGTCAAGCTATCAACCAGTCAGCCACTCAGCAGATGCTGTGGCACAGCTGCCCTGCTGAGCAGCTGGAGGTGGGGGATGGGGGAATGAGGGGGTGGGACGGGGTGGGAGAAAAATGGAAAAGTATGATTTTTAGTCTTCTCTGCCACCATGCAGTCTAGATGGGGACATACACCCGGAGCACCCAGGATCAGAGAGCTCCAAGTCTACAATAAATGACATATTGCCACACTAGTGGGTTAGTGTTCTAAAAATTAATTAATCAATTAAAAACAAAAACACACAAAATTCTCTCCTAGTCCTTCAGAATTTGTTACAATTTTCAGTGCTCTTTTATATCTGTTAACTGCAGTTGGTTCTTGTTCCTTGTTCAGAATACTATGAAATGGTTAGGGCTGGAATTATTTGTCCCCATTTTACAAGTGAAGACATTGCGGCACCGGAAGTTGTATGAATGAGTAGCATAGATTAGTGGCAGTGCTGGGGCCAGGACTCAGGCCACTCCCCACAATGCGGCACTTTCCCAGTCTTGCTGCCTGAGAGGGTTTCTGCACATGCCTCAGGGAGCCTTCGAGCTGGACAACCTCTAGGCCATCTTCCCCAGCTTTCCTCCTCTCTTAGTCCAGCAGCAGATCCAGCCAATGTCCAACTATTTGACCTTTCTCAGAACTTCTCCGAAAGCTCCCAGCCGTCTTCTGCCACTGAGCCCCTCCATCACATATGGAACAAGAGAAGCCACTGAATGAGAGAAGCTAGTGTACCGCAATGAAGGGTAGTCCCAGCTTGCCACAACTAGAGAAAGCCCACGCGCAGCAATGAAGACTGAACACAGCCTAAAGTAAAAATTAAAAAAATAAAATTAAGAAAAATCTTTTAAAAAAGTAATTGAGATTGATCTTTAAAAAAAATGAAAGTGCCTTATACATTACAAAGGGCAATTCTACCATGAGTTATTTTTTGTAGCTAAGAAGAAAGAAAGAAAGAAAGAAAGAAAGAAAGAAAGAAAGAAAGAAAGAAAGAAAGAAAGAAAGAAAGAAAGAAAGAAAGAAAGAAAGAAAAAAGAAAGGAAGGAAGGAAGGAAGAAAGGAAGGAAGAAAGAAAAAGAAAGAAAGGAAGGAAGGAAGGAAGGAAAAAAGAAAGAAGGAAAGAAAGGAAGAAAAAGAAGGAAAGAAAGAAAGAATTTTTAAAATGCCCCTTATTAATAGTTATAATTTATTGAGTGCCAACTAGGTGCTACTTACTACATTTAGCGATTTAAATTATTATTTCCAAAACTCACAAAACCAGTAAGGAGGGCACGGACCTCATCTTATAAATAAGTTGTCCAAGACATTCAACTAAATGGTAGAGCAGAAATTGGAACCTAGGTGTGTCTTCTTGCACAGTCTATATTTTTCCTCTACCCTAGCAAAAGCCTACACCACACACATGCTTCCATTGCCATGTTTACCACATTGCATTTGTAATTTGTTTGTCTATACATTTTTCTCCTAGAAGACCATGGACTTGTGAAGGACTGAGACTATACATTTCGGTCGTTTTAGTCTATACATCTTGGTCCTATCTTTGTGATTGTCAAACAATAGGCATTCACTGAGTGTTTATTGATATGGCTATTTACCCAATCTCATTTCCTCCTAAACATATTCAGAGGCCCAGTATAAGGGTGGAAGGGTGGGGGGGTTAAAGAAGAGGGCACAGAGGCCCTCTGCAATTCTCTGTCTAGGGGGCCCTAAATCCAGGAGTTATCCTCAGAAGCCTGCCTCTTCCCAAAGTTCTTCCCAAAGAAAACACTGACAAGAGATATTTATTTTGTTTATTAAACTGACATCTTGGCAAATTCATAGCAGAAAAATGAATAAGTCTGTTTCCTCCCGTGCTTTCACAGTATGAGAGTTGAATTGATGGTGCCTCCTAGCCTGACAGTCAGAAGGAAAAAGAGATCTGGGCCATCACCCAACCAGAGTTACCCTGGAGCAGCTCCTACGGCAGAGATGGGATTCACCAAAGGGAGAGGATGCCCACTGGAGTTTGGGAGGCTCAACAAATAACACCCCTCTTTTCTCTACCCAAGTGAAAAAACAAAACGAAAGGAGAGGGGACTTCCCTGGTGGTTCAATCCCTGGTTAGGGAACTAGATCCCACATGCCACAAGTAAAGATCCTGCACGCCACAACAAATATCCCAAGTGCCGCAACTAAGACCTGGCACACACTAAATAAATAAATAAATATTAAAAAACAAAAACAAAAAAAAGCAAAGGAGAGATAGACCCAGTAATCACAAAGATGGAAATATTAAAAAAAAAATATTTTAACAAAATATTCAGATGTGCTGTGCTTGCTAATATCCCCTCCCCGGTACTGAATTTATCCCTTATTAAGAATTACCCAGGAATTCCCTGGTGATGCAGTGGTTAAGAATCCACCTGCCTGGGCTTCTGGTGGCGCAGTGGTTGATAGTCCACCTGCCAATGCAGGGGACACAGGTTCGTGCCCTGGTCCGGGAAGATCCCACATGCCGTGGAGCGGCTGGGCCCGTGAGCCATGGCCGCTCAGCCTGCGCGTCCGGAGCCTGTGCTCTGCAATGGGAGAGGCCACAACAGTGAGAGACCTGTGTACCACAAAAAAAAAAAAAAAAAAAGAATCCACCTGCCAATGCAGGAGACACGGGTTCAAACCCTGGTCTGGGAAGATCCCACATGCAGTGGAGCAACTAAGCCCATTTGCCACAACTACTGAGCTTGAGCTCTAGAGCCCACGAGTCACAACTACTGAAGTCCACGCACCTAGAGCCTGTGCTCTGCAACAAGAGAAACCACTGCAATGAGAAGCCCATGCACCGCAACGAAGAGTAGCCCCAGCTGGCTGCAACTAGAGAAAGCCCGCGCGCAGCAACGAAGACCCAATGCAGCCAAAAATAAATAAACAAACAAACAAACAAAAAGAATTACCCAGAGTTATCAAAATCTTGGAAATAATGCAAAAACATGACTACTTGTTGTCTCAATATTATACTGGATCACTGTCTAACAGCCCCACCAAGATTTATTTAATTCTCCAGGAGAAATTAGTCTTTGCTTGACTTTTATTGACTATGTATTAGGGTCCAGATTTGTTAACATTCATTAATATTACATGTTAATATGTAGATTTTTGTCTGATAGAGACCCAAGCGATATCTGTTTGATAGAGAAGATGACTGCAAAGACTATCATTTTATCGCATGGGAGGATATTTTGCACCTAATTTAATAAACTTATTTCAGCATTCCTTTTCTAACTATATAAATTTCATCAAATGCTTTTAAGACCCAGCTTCAACATTTTCTTATTAATGAGTTAAACAGAGCTTTGACATATATTCTTCCATATTTGTATAGAAGTAATGTTTTTTAACGTTTTTGGAAATTATACTTTGTCCCACTCTCCGTCCCCCCCACCACACCCCACTCCCTACCCAGAAATAAGCCTGTTCTGAAGATCCAGGTCATGCTCTCTAAGCTCACACAGAGTAGACAGAACAGTTCAGAGTGCAGATCTCAAGACAGAATCCAGGAGGACTCCCTACTTATATTCAGTTCCTTCCTTAAAATCATTAATCGAGTAAGTTGATCCCTTGTTCCTCGGGTGGAATGAGAGAAACCAGGAGTGATACCCCAGAGAAGCCCTTGCTCATGGAAACAGGAAGAGTGGAGACTGTGTCCCTACCAAACTGGGCCCACAGGAGGAACAGCCACAGCCTGATGGGAAACTGGCCACTTGGCTGGTGGCCAATGGAGAAAAGCAGGAAGTGGACCTCTCCCAGTGAGACCATGAGGACCACAACCCTGAAGTCTCGGCCAATGGCTATTAGGAATCCATTTGCCTAGAGAGTGAGCCTTCTGGGCCTGGGGCTGGGTGAGATCAGGGCACTAGGAGTAGCTCGAGATTCAGGAAGGGAAACAGATTGTCCGAGTATGCTTGCTGCCTGGACAGCTCTAACTATATCCTTCCCCATGTTGTTACCTGGATTACCCTCAGGTCCTGGAAACTCTCAACAAGGTCCCACATCCTGGGGAATCAGCCCAACCACATCTCATGACTGTAGTCTTTCACTGACTCAGGAAAAGGCTGCATTTCAGCATTAATGAGGGGAGGGGAAACAAATAAAATTAATTTATGACCTTTCATATACCAGGTACCGGGTAGATGTTTTTGTGTATTTTATATGTTGTACTCCTCATGACAACTCTGAAAACTAGATAAAACTGAGAAGCTAAGTGACTTATTCAAGGCCACAGAGCTAATTAATATAGAGATAGAATCATCTATGTGGCCCCAAAGCCTATGTTTTTAACATCACACTGCCTCATTCAAGCAAGTAATGCAACACCTCTAGGGCCAGAGGTCTGCAGATCCAGGACACAGCGCCTCTCCACTGTGAGACCCCAGACAAGCTCTGACCTTGTTTCTCTTCCATGAGGTTCACTGCCTCTGATCTCTCCTACCACTTCCGTGGAGAATGTAAAGTTAAATATGGTCCCAGAAGCTCAATTTGCATTGCAGTTTCCGTTGGAGTTGACTTTGTTTCTTGGCCTGAGAGGTTCTCAAAAGAGCCAGCTGCAGTCATAAGATCATTAATGATCGGAGCTGATTGAAGTTAAGATTTGAGAAACCACAAACCGGGCTGCATCACCCCTTTGGCAGCCGAGAGGTCTTGGGTCCTATTCTCCCTGCTCTTGGCTGACCAGTCCACACCTGGCAAAAATCTTCCCCAGCCAAGAGGATCCTGTTCTAGCCATGGAGATAATATGCATATAGGAATAGTCTGTCTTCTTCTCCCTCCCTCAACCCCAATCCAGAAGGGGCCAGAAACAGAGGCAGAGAGAAGGAGGATGAATAGAGGGAAAAGGTTAACATCACCCAGCTCCCTGCCCCAGATAGCCCATCTGCAGCAAGTGGCCCAGCCAGACAAGGGGCTGTAACTTAAGTTGGAAGCTTTGATTTAATCAATTTGATTATTTAAATTATTAATTTCTAAACTGGGACAGAGTATAAGAACTTAACATGACCCAAAAGGCTTATTACCTAAGAGGGACCAGAAAGTCCTAAGACTGTGTGAGTTTTTGTGCAGGAGCAGAGGGGGAAATTTCCCAGCTGAATAAATTTGAAAGGGAAGTAGGAGACAAGATAAAATCACTTTGTGATTATAGCCTTTGAGTCCTGTGTGTACAGCACCCAAGAATAACTTCACAGAGGTCAAGTGCAATCTGTGCTCTGTTTCCCGGCCTTTGCCCTAATTGTTCCCTGCCCACCCCACCCTCTTGCCTTGTCAGAGTTCTATCCTTCCATCAAAGCCAGACTTTTTCTTGTCTATAGATGTTTGGCAACCAGAGACTGTGTCTTTTTCATATCAGTCCCCCAAACCCAAGGTGCAGTCTCAGATACAGAAAAAGCCATCATGTCCCCCCAGTATTCATATGTTGAAGTCTTAATTCACTATACCTCAGAATGTGACTGTATATGGAGATAGGATATTTAAAGAGGTAATTAATTAAGTTAAAAAGAAGTCATTAGGGCGGGCCTAATCCAATAGGACTGGTGTCCTTATAAGAGGAAATTAGGACACAGACACACACAGAGGGAAGACCATGTGCAGACAAAGGGAGAAGACACATCTATGAGCCAAGGAGAGAGGCCTCAGAAGAAACCAACCCTGCTGACACCTTGATCTCAGACTTCCAGCCTCCAGAACTGTGGGAAAATAAATTTCTGGTGTTTAAGCAACCCAGTCTGTGGTACTTAGTTACAGCAGCCCTAACAAACTAATACAGCACCCTCCATCCATATTTGCTGAATTGTTAATTCAGAATTGAATAGTACAAACTTTAATGATCAGTTTTAATATCTTCCTAACACTTCATTATCTAGACATTTCATATTTTATTTAACCAATTCCTACTGTTGCACTGTTGATTTCTTCCAAATGTTCTCTACTATATAGAATGTCTCTATGAACACTATTGTTCAAAGAGCATTTGGTGTTCCATTGAATTATTTCCTTAAAGCATAAATTTTCATGGTCAGGATTACTTGTCAAAGACATGAACATATTTTATGGCTCTCAAGGACTGTACCAATTTGGAACAATATCAGCATTGAATGAGCTCACCCATTTTCTGAAAGCCTTACCAGACTGGAATTTATCAAGTGAAGTCACTGCATTCTGAGCCAGAGGCGCTGCTTTTTTCCACCCCTTGGCTACTGATCCCATACTTCAGGGGTCCTCCCTTCCCCATTGCCAACACATCTACCTGCCAAAGTTCTCGTACATTCTAAATCCTGATGAAAGTTCTCTGTTTCCAGGCAACCCGTCCTGGTTTATCTTGCATGACTCTGATCTTTCTTATACGTTGACTTTTCTCACACTCTAATCTCTTTGGACTAAGTAGTGCCCAGGTTGCTAGGCAATTGTGTACAGTGGAATAGCAGGGAATGAGAGAGGAAAGGAAGATTCTGGAATTCCTGGTGATAAGGGCAGTTTAGCCTGAAATGTTGAGATGAAATAAGAAAATGAAATGTGACTGGATTGTACCTAAACAGGTCAAGCAAATCATGGGGGTTGCAGAGGCTTTCAAGCATGCTGGAAGACTGGGGCTAGGGATGGGAATGAGAGCAGGAAGTTCCAAATGATCAGCGTCTGTGTGCCAATGAGTAGTGATGATGACTGGAGCCCTCGGGGCAGGCTGGGATCGGACAGCAAAGCCCACTTCCAAGTATTTTTCATAAAAGGGACATGGTCCCTGCTCTTGGGAAATTCCCAGCCAGGCTGGAAGGCTCTACACATAGCCCATTGTGAGGGTGGAATGAAAGGCACCGGTGCAGAGCACAGACATCAACACTCAGGTACAGACAATGGGTGGGGACTGAAGCCCTACTGTGAGCCAGACACTGTGGTCGTGGCTTTCACCAAATGCACGCATTATCCTCACCACTCCTGTGTGAGTTGGTATGGTTATCCTTTCCTATGCAAAAGATGAGAAAACTGCAGCTCAGGCTGATAAGAGTCAGAGCCCTGACTCAAACTGAGGCTGCTCCCCTTCAAAGGTGTTCTCTCACTGGGACACCAAGCTGTTCCACTAAAGAGGCACCAGGCTTTGGGGTGATGGGATTTGGCAGGGCAGCAGGAGAAGGTCATGTGGTGTGGCAGAAGGAACACGGAGCTGAAAGCACACACCTGGGTTTATATCTCAGCTCTATCCCTGACACATAGTAGCCATGGGACTTAGGGAACTTACTTAACCTCTCTCAGCTCAATTTTCTGTAAAAAGAGGTAAAATCGGTCCCACTGACCTTAAAGATGGTTGAGAGGCTCAACCAAGATAACACGTCAGGCGGAGTTCCGTGGTGGCCTAGTCATTAGGCTTCTGAGCTTTCACTGCCGTGGCCCTGGATTCAATCCCTGGTCTGGGAACTGAACTGATATCCTGCAAGCCGCGCCAAAAAAGAAAAGTAACATGTCAGAAATCTGTTTGTAAACTGTAAAGAAAGTTCTGTGTCAGTGAGAGGGAGCCTGGGACTCAAGAGCATCTCCCAAGGTCTGGCAGCCGCAGCCCTGCAGGCACAGGACACCAGCTGCACTGAGGGGGAGCCTCTGCTAAGGGCTCTGGGCAGGACTGACATGCAGCCAGGGCTGTGCGGCTTGGCTCCATTTTTCATACAGTTAAATACCTCCATAAACTAAAGCATTTGCCAAATGATCAACTTCCATGGGAACATTTGCAACTCATTGTTTGTTTGTAATAAGCCTCTGAAAGCCACACTGGCTTCTCCATCAGATACAGAGATGGTGGCCTGTGTCTGGCTCAGCAGTGTCAGAGCTCCCAAGAGGAAGGAGAGCCACCACATGGAGTAACGGTGGAGAGTTTGGGAGTCTGGAGGTGGATTCTAGCTCCGCCACTTGCCTTGGAGATTTGTGAAGTCACCTTACCTCCTGAACCTCAGTTTTCTCATTTGAAAAATGGTTGAACACTGGAAGCCCTCTCATTCAATGGGATTGATTGGGACTAGTGGAAAGCAGGTTATCTCAAAAGTTCAGTTAAAGCAAGAAATCATTAAAAAACAGTACATATTTACTTTAAACATTTCAACTTAAAATAGCTAGAAGTACGTGTTTAGGTCAATCTTTTGATGTAAGGCCAGGCCTCTAGGTTTGCTGGTTGGATTCCAAGATGACTTTCTTGCATGAACCATGCTAGCAATGCATAGTTAATGATTTCTTCAAAATGGTGTAAGAGCTTAAAAGACTTAAAAAGAAATATGACTATAAAATTTATTTTAGATGTTAATGATTTCATTCCCAATATTATACCATTTCTGTCCTATACCTAATATAATGGCAAATTTTGAGGGACTCACTTTTAGAAGTACAGGCATACCTTGTTTTATTGTGCTTCGCTTTATTGCAGTTTTTTACAAATTGAAAATTTGTGGCAAACCCACGTCAAGCAAGTCTGCCAGCACCATTTCTTCCAACAGCATTTACTCACTTTGTGTCTCTGTGTCACATTGTACTAATTCTCACAATATGTCATATTTTTCTATTATTATTATATTTATTATAGTGACCTGTGATCAGTGATCTTTGATGTTACTACTACAACCTGCTGAAGGCTCAAATGACAACATTTTTTAGCAATAAAGTATTTTTTTTGAATTTTTGAATTTTATTTTATTTATTTTTTATACAGCAGGTTCTTATTAGTTATCTATTTTATACATATTAGTGTAAATATGTCAATCCCAATCTCCCAGTTCATCACACCACCACCACCACCCCCGCCGCTCTCCCCCCTTGGCGTCCATACGTTTGTTCTCTACATCTGTGTCTCTATTTCTGCCCAGCAAACCAGTTCATCTGTACCATTTTTCTAGGTTCCAGATATATGCGTTAATATACGATATTTGTTTTTCTCTTTCTGACTTACTTCATTCTGTATGACAGTCTCCAAATCCATCCACATCTCTACAAATGACCCAATTTCGTTCCTTTTTATGGCTGAGTAATATTCCATTGTATATATGTACCACAACTTCTTTATCCATTCATCAGTCGATGGGCATTTAGGTTGCTTCCATGACCTGGCTATTGTAAATAGTGCTGCAATAAACATTGGGATGTGTGTGTCTTTTTGAATTATGGTTTTCTCTGGGTATACGCCCAGGAGTGGGATTGCTGGGTCATATGGTAATTCTATTTTTAGTTTTTTAAGGAAACTCCATACTGTTCTCCATAGTGGCTGTATCTATTTACATTCCCACCAACAGTGCAAGAGGGTTCCCTTTTCTCCACACCCTCTCCAGCATTTGTTGTTTGTAGATTTTCTGATGATGACCATTCTAACTTGTGTGCGGTGATACCTCATTGTAGTTTTGATTTGCATTTCTCTAATAATTACTGATGTTGAGCAACTTTTCATGTTCTACTTGGCCATCTGTATGTCTTCTTTGGACAGATGTCTCTTTAGGTCTTCTGCCCATTTTTGGATTGGGTTGTTTGTTTTTTTTAATATTGAGCTGCTTGAGCTGTTTATATATTTTGGAGGGTAATCATTTGTCAGTTGATTCATTTGTAAATATATTCTCCCATTCTGAGGGTTGGGTTGTCTTTTCTTCTTGTTTGTAATTTCCTTTGCTTTGCAAAAGCTTTTAAGTTTCATTAGGTCCCATTTGTTTATTTTTGTTTTTATTTCCATTACTCTAGGAGGTGGATCAGAAAAAATCTTGCTGTGATTTATGTTAAAGAGTGTTCTTCTTATGTTTTCCTCTAAGAGTTTTATACTGTCTGGTCTTACATTTAGGTCTCTAATCCATTTTGAGTTTATTTTTGTGTATGGTGTTAGGGAGTGTTCTAATTTCATTCTTTTACATGTAGCTGTCCAGTTTTCCCAGCACCACTTATTGAAGAGAAAATCTTTCCTCCATTGTATATCCTTGCCTCCTTTGTCATAGATTAGTTGACCATAGGTGTGGGGGTTTATCTCTGGGCTTTCTATCCTGTTCCACTGATCTATATTTCTGTTTTTGTGCCAGTACCACATTGTCTTGATTGCTGTAGCTTTGTAGTATAGTCTGAAGTCAGGGAGTCTGATTCCTCCAGCTCCATTTTTTTCCCTCAAGACTGCTTTGGCTATTTGGAGTCTTTTGTGTCTCCATACAAATTTTAAGATTTTTGGTTCTAGTTCTGTAAAAAATGCCACTGGTAATTCGATAGGGATTGCATTGAATCTGTAGATTGCTTTGGGTAGTATAGTCATTTTCACAATATTGATTCTTCAAATCCAAGAACATGGTATATCTCTCCATCTGTTTGTGTCATCTTTAATTTCTTTCATCAGTGTCTTATAGTTTTCTGAGTACAGGTCTTTTACCTCCTTAGGTAGATTTATTCCTAGTTAGTTTATTCTTTTTGCTGCAATGGTGAATGGGATTGTTTCCTTAATTTCTCTTTCTGATCTTTCGTTGTTAGTGTATAGGAATGCAAGAGATTTCTGTGCATTGATTTTGTATCCTGCAACTTTACCAAATTCATTGATTAGCTCTAGTAGTTTTCTGGTGGCATCTTTAGGATTCTCTATGTATAGTATCATGTCATCTGTAAATAGTGACAGTTTTACTGCTTCCTTTCCGATTTGCATTCCTTTTATTTATTTTTCTTCTCTGATTGCCGTGGCTAGGACTTCCAAAACTGTTGAATAATACTGGCAAGAGTGGACATCCTTGTATTTTTCCTGATCTTAGAGGAAATGCTTTCAGTTTTTCACCACTGAAAATGATGTTTGCTGTGGGTTTGTCACATATGGCCTTTATTATGTTGAGATAGGTTCCCTCTATGCCCACCTTCTGGAGAGTTTTTATCATAAATGGGTGTTGAATTTTGTCAAAAGCTTTTTCTGTATCTATTGAGATGATCATATGGTTTTTATTCTTCAGTTTGTTAATATGGTGTATCACATTGATTGATTTGCATATATTGAAGAATCTTTGCATCCCTGGGATAAATCCCATTTGATCATGGTGTATGATCCTTTTAGTGTGCTGTTGGATTCTGTTTGCTAGTATTTTGTTGAGGATTTTTGCATCTATATTCATCAGTGATTTGTAATTTTCTTTTTTTGTAGTATCTTTGTCTGGTTTTGGTATCAGGGTGATGGTGGTAGCTTCATAGAATGAGTTTGGGAGTATTCCTTCCTCTGAAATTTTTTGGAAGAGTTTGAGAAGGATGGGTGTTAGCTCTTCTCTAAATGTTTGATAGAATTCACCTGTGAAGCCATCTGGTCCTGGACTTTTGTTTGTTAGAAGATTTTTAATCATAGTTTCAGTTTCATTACTTGTGATTGGTCTGTTCATATTTTCTATTTCTTCCTGGTTCAGTCTTGGAAGTTTATACCTTTCTAAGCATTTGTCCATTTCTTCCAGGTTGTCCATTTTATTGGCATAGAGTTGCTTGTAGTAGTCTCTTAGGATGCTTTGTATTTTTATGGTGTCCATTGTAATGTCTCCTTTTCCATTTCTAATTTTATTGATTTGAGTCCTCTCCCTCTTTTTCTTGATGAGTCTGGCTAAAGGTTTATCAATTTTGTTTATCTTCTCAAAGAACCAGCTTTTAGTTTTATTGATCTTTGTTATTGTTTTCTTTGTTTCTATTTCATTTATTTCTACTCTGATCTGTATGATTTCTTTTCTTCTACTAACTTTAGGTTTAGTTTGTTCTTCTTTCTCTATTTCCTTTAGGTGTAAGGTTAGATTGTTTATTTGAGATTTTTCTTGTTTCTTGAGGTAGGATCGTATTGCTATAAACTTCCCTCTTAGAACTGCTTTTGCTGCATCCCACAGGTTTTGGGTCATCGTGTTTTCATTGTAATTAATCTCTAGGGTTTTGTTTTTTTGTTTTGTTTTATTTTTTTGCAGTTCGCAGGCCTCTCACTGCTGTGGCCTCTCCCATTGTGGAGCACAGACTCCGGACGTGCAGGCTCAGCGGCCATGGCTCACGGGCCCAGCTGCTCCACGGCATGTGGGACCTTCCTGGACTGGGGCACGAACCCGTGTCCCCTGCACCGGCAGGTGGACTCTCAACAACTGCACCACCAGGGAAGCCCTCTAGGTATTTTTTGATTTCCTCTTTGATTTTTTCAGTGATCTCTTGGTTATTTAGTAATGTATTGTTTAGCCTCCATGTGTTTGTGTTTTTTATGATTTTTTTCCCTGTGATTGATTTCTAATCTCATAGCGTTGTGGTCAGACAAGATGCTTGATATGATTTCAATTTTCTTAAATTTACTGAGACTTGATTTGTGACCCAAAATGTGATCTATCCTGGAGTATGTTCCATGTGCACTTGAGAAGAAAGTGTAATCTGCTGTTTTTGGATGGAATGTCCTATAAATATCAATTAAATCTCTCTGGTCTACTGCGTCACTTAAAGCTTGTGTTTCCTTATTAATTTTCTGTCTGGATGATCTGTCCATTGGTGTAACTGAGGTGTTAAAGTCCCCCTCTGTTACTGCGTTACTGTTGATTTCTTCTTTTATAGCTGTTAGCAGTTGCCTTCTGTATTGAGGTGCTCCTATGTTGGGTGCATATATATTTATAATTGTTATATCTTCTTCTTGGATTGATCTCTTGATCACTGTGTAGTGTCCTTCTTTGTCTCTTGTAACAATCTTTATTTTAAAGTCTATTCTATCTGATATGAGTATTGCTACTCCAGCTTTCTTTTGATTTCCATTTGCATGGAATATCTTTTTCCATCCTCTCACTTTCAGTCTGTATGTGTCCCTAGGTCTGAAGTTGTTCTCTTGTAGACTGCATATAGATGGGTCTTGTTTTTGTATCCATTCAGCAAGCCTGTGTCTTTTGGTTGGAGCATTTAATCCATTCACGTTTAAGGTAATTATCAATATGTATGATCCTATGACCATTTTCTTAATTGTTTTGGGTGTGTTTTTGTAGCTCCTTTTCTTCTCTTGTGTTTCCCACTTAGAGAAGTTCCTTTAGCATTTGTTGTAGAGCTGGTTTGGTGGTGCTGAATTCTCTTACCTTTTGCTTGTCTGTAAAGCTTTTGATTTCTCCATCGACTCTGAATGAGATCCTTGCCAGGTAGAGTAATCTTGGTTGTAGGTTCTTCCCTTTCATCACTTTAAGTATATCATGCCACTCCCTTCTGGCTTGTAGAGTTCCTGCTGAGAAATCAGCTGTTAACCTTCTGGGAGTTCCCTTGTATGTTATTTGTGGTTTTTCCCTTGTTGCTTTCAACAATTTTTCTTTGTCTTTAATTTTTGTCAATTTGATCACTATGTGTCTTGGCATGTTTCCCCTTGGGTTTATCCTCCCTGGTACTCTCTGAGCTTCCTGGACTTGGATGACTATTTCCTTTCCCATGTTAGGGAAGTTTTCGACTATAATATCTTCAAGTATTTTCTCAGGTCCTTTCTCTCTCCTTCTCCTTCTGGGACCACTATAATGTGAATGTTGGTGCATTTAATGTTGTCCCAGAGGTCTCTTAGGCTGTCTTCTTTTTTTTTTTTTCATTCTTTTTTCTTTATTCTGTTCCACAGCAGTGAATTCCACCATTCTGTCTTCCAGATCACTTATCCGTTCTTCTGCCTCAGTTACTCTTCTATTGATTCCTTCTAGTGTATTTTTCATTTCAGTTATAGTATTGTTCATCTCTTTTTGTTTGTTCTTTAATTCTTCTAGCTGTTTGTTCTTTAATTCTTCTAGGTCTCTGTTAAACATTTCTTGCATCTTCTCGATCTTTGCCTCCATTCTTTTTCGGAGGTCCCAGAGCATCTTCACTATCATTATTCTGAATTATTTTTCTGGAAGGTTTCCTCTCTCTACTTCATTTAGTTGTTTTTCTGGGGTTTTATCTTCTTCCGTCATCTTGTACAAATTCCTCTGCCTTTTCATTTTGTCTATCTTTCTGTGAATGTGGTTTTTGTTCCACAGGCTGCAGAATGGTAGTTCTTCTTGCTTCTGCTGTCTGCCCTCTCGTGGATGAGGCTATCTAAGAGGCTTGTGCAAGCTTCCTGATGGAAGGGACTGGTGGTGAGTAGAGCTGGGTGTTACTCAGGTGGGCAGAGCTCAGTAAAACTTGAATCTGCTTGTATGCTGATGGGTGATGCTGGGTTCCCCCCCTGTTGGTTGTTTGGCTTGAGGTGACCCAGCACTAGAGCCCACCCAGCTGTTTGGTGGGGCTTATGGTGGACTCTGGGAGGACTCACACCAAGGAGTATTTCCCAGAACTTCTGCTGCCAGTGTCCTTGTCCCCACCATGAGCCACAGCCACCCCCCGCCTTGGCAGGAGACCCTCCAATACTAGCAGGTAGGTCTGGCTAGTGTCCTATGGGGTCACTGCTCCTTCCCCTGGGTTCCAGTGCGCACACTACTTTGTGTGTGCCCTCCAAGAGTGGTGTCTCTGTTTCCCCCAGTCCTGTCGAAGTCCTGCAATCAAATCCTGCTAGCCTTCAAATTCTGGTTCTCTAGAAATTCCTCCTCCCATTTCCGGACCCCCAGTTTGGGAAACCTGACATGGGGCTCAGAACCTTCACTCCAGTGGGTGGACTTTTGTGGTATAAGTGCTCTCCAGTTTGTGAGTCACCCACCCAGCAGTTATGGGATTTGGTTTTATTGTGTTTGCGTCCCTTCTAGCATCTTATTGTGGCTTCTCCTTTGTCTTTGGAGGTGGGGTATCTATTTTGGTGAGTTCCAGTGTCTTCCTGTCGATGACTGTTCAGTAGTTATTTAGTTGAGATTCTGGTGCTCTCGCAAGAGGGAGTCAATAAAGTTTTTTTCTTTTTTCATTATTTTTGCCTCAGCTTTAAATTTCTGGGAATTTTTTTAACACCTTTATTGGAGTATAATTGCTTTTCAATGGTGTGTTAGTTTCTGCTTTATAACAAAGTGAATCAGCTATACATATACATATATCCCCATATCTCTTCCCTCTTGCATCTCCCTCCCTCCCACAATAAAGTATTTTAAAATTAAGGCATATACAGTGTTTTTAGACATAATGCTATTGCACACTTTATCGACTACAGTATAGTGTAAACATAACTTTTATATGCACTGGGAAACCGAAGACATTCGTGTGACTCACTTTATTGTGGTGGTCTGGAGCTGAATCCTCACTATCTCCAAGGCATGCCTGTATTTCCAGAGTCTTTAACCCACTTAATTAATTAAGGAAACACAACTTGCACTAACAACAAGCCCCAAAATGTATAATGGTTCAAGAACAATAGAATTTTTTTTCTTATTTACCTAAAGGCCAAAACAGTTGCTCCTAGTTGGTGAGTGACTCTCCTCCAAGCATGATTCATGGGTGCAAGGTCCTTCAGTTTTGGCCATGGAGTATTCAATATGTGGCTTCTGAAGTTACTGTTTTGGGTGCACCAGGTGACAAGCAGGGGAAAGAGAAGGAAAGAAGATAGTGAAGGCATACCCACCCTTTAACTACCTCAGTCTAGAAGAGATGCATACCACCTCTGTTCACACTCCACTGGTGAGAAGTAGAAGTATGGTCCCATCCAAAGCAAAGGGGCCTGGGAAATGTGGTCCAGTTTTATGTCCAGGAGTTAGGTTAGTGAGGTCTAGCCAGTCTCTGCCATGTCAGTTATCATAGAAACAATTCCTTCTATATTTTTTAATTAATTAATTTATTTATTTATGGCTGCATTGGGTCTTCATTGCTGCGTGCGGGCTTTCTCTAGTTGCAGTGAGCAGGGGCTACTCTTCATTGCAGTGTGCAGGCTTCTCATTGCTGTGGCTTCTCTTGTTGTGGAGCACAGGATCTAGGCACATGAGCTTCAGTAGTTGTGGCACACAGGCTCAGGAGTTGTGGCACATGGGCTTAGTTGCTCTGCGGCATGTGGGATCTTCCCAGACCAGGGCTCGAACCCATGTCCCCTGCATTGGCAGGCAGATTCTTAATGACTGTGCCACCAGAGAAGTCCCTCCTTTTATATTTGCACTCCTGTAATGATATCATTGATTTATGTCAGTGTCAAGATTGAAAAATTCTGATTCATGTGATATGTTATTAAATTATATAATTATGATAATAAGAAAATTAGAAGGTCCAGTAACAAAAGCAAGTTGGTAAGCACAGCTGTATTGATGAAGCAGAAGTGCACAAGCATTCTTGTCAGTGGTCAGCCTTGAGCACTTTGTGTACCCTGGTCATCACTCATTGTGTTTTATGGAGGAAAGGGAGAATGCCAGTTAATTGGGTTAGTGAGTTGATTTAGTGCGAGTCTACTAAGAGACTCTCTACTGTTCCAACTTCATAGGGTTGTTGGGAATATTAATGAGATATCCATGTAAGATGCTTTATATTGCCTTATATCAATAGTATCGATTGACATTTTGGACTGGATAATCGTTTGTTTTGGGGGCTTGTCCTGTGCATTTTATGTTGTTTAGCAGCATCCTCGGCCTCTGCCCACTAGATGCCAGTAAGAACCTCCTAGCTGTGACAACCAAAAATATCCCCAGATATGGCCAAATGTCTCCTGCAGAGTAAAATCATTCAAGGTGTGACCCACTGCTTTTTGTGGTGCCAGGCACTTACTAACAATTTATTATGTTTCCCTTCTCCTCTGCATCCCCTACCACCATACCTTCCACCAAAGATTCCTCTGCCTCAGCAACGTGATGATGAGTCCATGAGAGAAACAGCCCTCTTGACTCAAAAGTGGGAAAGGAAAATTAATAATATATTGAATTCATATGGCATTTTACCAGTTTTCTAATTGCTCATACTTGGGTGCTAGAAAATAAGATTGCCATCTGAGAGTTAAAATAGCAAAACTCATACACAGTGAATGAGGTATTGTGTGGAAAGTGTGACTGAAGATTTTAGAAATGCCCTCCAATCAAAGTAAATTGGGTGTAATTTCAGAAAGATAAAATTGTAATTTGTTGAGGGTAAGCTTAATCAATTGTACCCTGTTCAAAGAAAGACTATGTAACAGAAATAGGGAATGAACTAGTTTTGTCTTGGTTTTTTATTCTTGTCAACTGCTAAATAAAACATCTTTTACCCATATATTACTTATGATTGTACATGGATAGGATGAATTCCTAGAAATTGAATTAAAATTGAATAGATATTACACATCGCCTTCCAAAACTTGGTATGAATTTAGATTTCTACTCCTACCAAGGATGTATGTGATTGCTCATTTCCCAAAAGCATGAATTATATATTATTTTGCTTTTAACTTTAGCCAATGTGATGGGTAGAAAATAGCAAATCAGTCTTATTTTAGTTTGCTGGTGAGATGAGTTTCTAAGTTGTTCGTATTCTTTTATAAATTATCTTTTCAAATAATTGGATTGCTTTTATTACCTTGTAGAAACTTTTTATATATAACGGATAGTAACCTACTCTCTGCTCTGTATGTTGCAAATATTTTCTTCCTCTCTGCTGCTTGTCTTTTTTGGGGTTTTTTTTTTTTTTTTTTTGGCTGCACTGGGTCTTCGTTGCTGCACGCGGGCTTTCTCTAGTTGTGGCCAGCAGGGGCTACTCTTCATTGTGGTGTGCGGGCTTCTCATTGTGGTGGCTTCTCTTGTTGCGGAGCAAGGGCTCTAGGCATGCGGACTTCAGTAGTTGTGGGATGTGGGCTCAGTAGTTGCAGCTTGCAGGCTCTAGAGCCCGGGCTCAGTAGTTGTGTGCTTATTTGCCCCGCGGCACGTGGGATCTTCCCCCACCAGGGATTGAACCAATATTCCCTGCACTGGCAGGCAGATTCTTAACCACTGGACCACCAGGGAAATCCCCTCTGCTGTTTGTCTTTTGATCTTATTTATGATGTCTTTTTTCAAAAAGAAATTTTCATACTGTCAAATCTGACAATATTTTCTTTTATGGCTTCTGGTATTTATGGCTTACTTTTAAAATAAAAACTTTCCCTGTTCAATGTAATTTTCTTGTACTGTTTTTTATAATTTGGTGGTTATTTTTCCTTATATTTAGATCTTTAATTCACCTGGAATCTTATCTTTGGATACAGTGTTAATTGTAATTCTAATTTTATTTTTTTTCCAAATTTATAACTAATAATCACATTTTATCCCCAATGATCTGAAATGTCACTATGATCATTTACTAACTTCCCAATTATATAGAGTGCTTAGATTATTTATTCTATTGCACTGATTTATTTATTCCTATGTTAATACATATTGTTTTAATTACTGAAGCTTTGTGGTATGTTTTGAGATTCTCTGTCATTATTCTCATTAACTATATCTTGGCTATTGCACATTTCCCCCCAGATAAGCATTAAAGTGTGGCACTGTATTTCCCATTGTAAATATATTGATGCTCTGCTTCAAGAGTGTGGGAGTTCACTTCTGCCTGGTGCCTGGCAACTGTGGACAGAGTAAGACTCCCTATTTGTTTGAATCAAGCACAGAAGTGTGTTCTTTCCATAGAAACCCAGTGGGCTGTCTGTCTCTTCTAAGGAATTCTATTGGTTCCAAGCCAGTGACAGAAATTTGTTGGGTCAGACTGCTTCCTCAATGCTTAGCCTGAGAGGTTGTTTAGAAACAGCATTGCAAGTGTTCTGGGGTGACCATTTCTGCAGGGGCTCTGTTGCTTAGCAACAACCTAGGCTACACCCAGCTCTATCTTTGTTTCTCACCTATTCTTCCTCAGAGGGGAAAAATGGACTGGATCTCCTTTCTCATGTTTGCTCTCAAGCTTGACACCCAGAACTCACTCTACACTTGGCCTGGTCAAAGAATGCATTTTACAGTGGAATGCAACATGACATTGATTTACAGGGTATGCAGTGGGAAGCTCACTGGAGGGGCCCAGTTTACTCACTTCTCAGTTATGCATATTTCCACTTATCAGGACCCCTTTCTTTTTTAATCAAGGCATTAACTTGAGTCACAAAAAGGGGATGGCAGAGAATTCAACTGTTATAATTTGGCAAGATGAATTAATAATCTCTTGATAAGGTCCCCATCAGGTCAGAAAGGGTATCCCACAAAGAGATTAACTACATAATTGCCCTATGTGCTTTCAACTGGGTAACCTAGGCTGGAGTTTCTCCCTTTCTTGCCATACTCCATGCAAGTTTCAGGAAAGAACCAGCACAGTTAGTCTCATGTTTTACAGCTGTACAGTTCCCCAAAACCTTGATCTCGGTGAGCTAGACCATGTCTAGGTTCTGAGAGGCTGAGGGTACTAAAGGCCACTGGTCACTTTTCCTGAAAGGAAGAGATCTTCACACACCATTCCACTTCAGCACAACCCATATCCCATCTCAACTCCACAGCCCATTCGATATTTTCTCTGTCAGTCTACTGATTACAAATCCTCTTCTTTAGACTATTTTACATCTTAGTAAAGCAGAGCTCGCCAGATGTGGTGCCACAAGTGGTCCAAGACTGTGCTATGCAAGTACTAGTATTTTCTGTCTCCAACGGAAATGTTTTGGAAAGCATGCTAGTAAAGAATCATTTGATTGGAAGAAGTAAAATTCACTCAAACTTGCTTTAGCAAAAAAAAGACCATGGAGATGTCTCATGTTGAAAGACCATGGAGATGCCTCATAAAACCAAAAACAGGAAACACAACTGGAACTCAGAAAGAATGGGAACTGGAAACTTTCCTCCCTCTCCCCAATAGACCTTTTCTGTTTCATTTGCTTATTAAAACGAACATAGTTGCCTCAACCAAAATTCACATAACTTCCCACTTCCAGAAAGTTTAGGGTTTCTGAGCCCCCTCCCCCCATTTCAAAATCCTGAGACAATTTAATTGACCCAGTGTGATTTGGGTGGCCACTCTAGCCATGCCTGGTGCAAAATGCAATGAAAAGGGTTATGAAGTTTCATACCCCACTAGCCTCCTGTTGGCGATGAAAGGAGACAAAAGGGGTTAGACAAAAGGCCTGGGCAGGGCAAACTGACCCACCAGTCTGCCATGAAGATTTAGGAACATACAAGGTAAGGCCCACTCCTGGGTCCCAGTGAACTCACCAGGGCAAAGGATCCTGTATGAAGAATCAGGAATCACTGGCTGATGGCATCAGTACTAGAATATCCAACAATTTGAGTATTTCCATTTGGGAGAATTTGTTGAAGTTCCTTTTGATTTGTCTTTATTCTCTGGATCTCCTCTTTCTATGGAACACAACCCTGACATTCACGGACAGGTTCAAGCATTTTTTGTGGGAGGAGTGGAAAATGCTTGGATTCTTTTCAAAGGGGTTGCTACAATAATGTCACAA
The DNA here is from genome assembly GCF_964341445.2 of Mesoplodon mirus. Classification (NCBI taxonomy): domain Eukaryota; kingdom Metazoa; phylum Chordata; class Mammalia; order Artiodactyla; family Ziphiidae; genus Mesoplodon; species Mesoplodon mirus. The sequence goes on along the minus strand of NC_138978.1, from coordinate 152,777,719 downwards.
TGGTAACTATAGGATCTAAGGTCACTGGGAAATGAGTGGGAACTGCAGAGTAACTCATGAAATAAAAGAATCTATTATCCCAGTGAGGTGTGTATCCCAGATATCCAGCATCACAATCAACTGGGGTGCTTGTTAAAATGTAGATTCCTCTAACAACAACATTATAAATCAACTATACTCCAATATAAAATAAAAATTAAATTTAAAAAAAAGGAGATTCCTGGTCTGGCCCCAGATCTACCAAATCAGACCCCTTATGAAATTGAGCAGGACCCTGTGGGGCTCCTGGGCACCCAAAACTCTGTCTCCGAGATTTGATTTGGCACCAGTGCACAGAGACCAAGTTTCAACATCACCTGGAGTGGGGCAGCGCATCTGCCTTTTAACAAGCTCCCTGGGTGAGACTGATGCTCACTAATGTTTGGGAACCTCTGTCCTAGAACTTGACACTAGGGTTCATTGGAATGAGCCAACTCACACCAACACTCAGGGTCTCATAACCATTCAAGAATGCAATAAAAGCAATGGTATCTCTTCCCAGAAACACATACATGAGTATCTACACATAAAATGTGCATGTCTTTCAAAGGCTCCACTGATTCCCTGAAGCTCTTCTGCAAACCCAGATTCCCTGAAACTCTTCTGCAAACCCAGATTAAGACCCTCTGCACTGGAGAATATAAAGACCCTGAAATGTCTTAAGGGACAAGAAAGAAGGTAACATACAATTTAAGGAAGTGGATCAGGGAAGGGAGCCAATTACACAAACTCATTAAGATTCTGAAGTCAGGAAGGTTTCGGTCCCAACCCTGGCTTGGTCATGTACTGGCTGTGTGACATCAGTCAAGTTAATCTCACTAGGACTCAATTTCTTCATATGTCAAATGAGAAGATAGTATCTCTTAATAAGATTGAAAAGAACTTTAAGTGAGAATTTTTAATGAGATGATATATCTGAAGCACTTAGCATAATAACAATAGTAGTTGATGATAAAGAAGAGACATCAATAGGTAGGTAGGTAGGTCAATAGGTCAGTAAATGATCAGGTTCTCTCCTGGAAATTCCCAGCAAGAATATACTTAACAGAGATAAGATAGTTGGGAGGACACCTCCACAAATCACAACTGTTCTGTCAGCCCATTGTGCTGACAATATTTTCACTGGAGTCTTTCCTCACCATTGATACAAAAATCAGCCTGCGGGCTTCCCTGGTGGCGCAGTGGTTGAGAGTCCGCCTGCCGATGCAGGGGACACGGGTTCGTGCCCCCGTCCGGGAGGATCCCACATGCCGCGGAGCGGCTGGGCCCGTGAGCCATGGCCGCTGGGCCTGCGCGTCTGGAGCCTGTGCTCCGCAACGGGAGAGGCCACAACAGTGAGAGGCCCGCATATCGCAAAAAAAAAAAAAAAAAAAAAATCAGCCTGCAAATGTGATGAGCACAGAAGAAACAAAGACTGTGGATAAGGAATTATAACTTTAGAGCTAAGTGTCCATCATCCGATGAATGGATAAAGAAGATGTGGCACATATATACAATGGAATATTACTCAGCCATAAAAAGAAATGAAATTGAGCTATTTGTAATGAGGTGGATAGACCTAGAGTCTGTCATACAGAGTGAAGTAAGTCAGAAAGAGAAAGACAAATACCGTATGCTAACACATATATATGGAACCTAAGGGAAAAAATGTCATGAAGAACCTAGGGGCAGGATGGGAATAAAGATGCAGGTCTACTAGAGAATGGACTTGAGGATATGGGGAGGGGGAAGGGTAAGCTGTGACAAAGCGAGAGAGAGGCATGGACATATATACACTACCAAACGTAAGGTAGATAGATAGTGGGAAGCAGCCGCATAGCACAGAGAGATCCGCTCGGTGCTTTGTGACCGCCTGGAGGGGTGGGATAGGGAGGGTGGGAGGGAGACGCAAGAGGGAGGGGATATGGGAACATATGTATATGTATAACTGATTCACTTTGTTATAAAGCAGAAACTAATAAAAAAAATAATAACTTTAGAGCTGAAGGGGGCCTCAGGGATCAGCCAACAAGCCCATTATTAACAAAACCTTCCGAGCAGCCTTTTTTCCACATCTCTGTACATTTTGTCAAAAATAATATTCAGGGGCTTCTCTGGTGGCGCAGTGGTTGAGAGTCCGCCTGCCGATGCAGGGGACACAGGTTCGTGCTCCAGTCCGGGAAGATCCCACATGCCGCAGAGCAGCTGGGCCCGTGAGCCATGGCCGCTGAGCCTGCGCGTCCGGAGCCTGTGCTCCGCAACGGGAGAAGCCACAACAGTGAGAGGCCCACGTACGGCAAAAAAAAAAAAAAAAATTCACTTTGATGTTGCAAAGCCTTAGTTTGCTTTTCGTGTTTTCTTTCTCCATAAGTGAATGTTAGGTCATCCTTTTATATAGGCAAACTGCTGTGACAAAACGAGCATTATAAATTGCAACAATATAAACAAATTCTCCCAGCTCTAAAATTCTCTTTCCATTCAAACGGTTGACACAAATAATTTAAGGATGATGGAATTCCTCAAGTGCAGAGGGCAACAGAGTTCATTCTTCCACTGCGAGAGAAAGAATTGTCTCCCTGCACAGCGTGGGAGACAGGGGCTACCGCTCTCTAGGGACGGCAAGACACTCACCGGTCCTCCTTTCCAGACAGCTTGGCACAGGAGCTGAAAGCCGACTCCTCTTTCCTGAAAGTCTTGTTAGGGGATGTGGGGGCTGTGCTTCCAGGTGCCTCACCTCTGTTGTAACCTGAGACCTTTGAACCGCTGGCAACAAAATTTCAGGCTTTTGAGGGGCCTGAGACAGGTTGATGGGGCTTGAAGGGCCTGAGCCCAGGCAGGACATTCTGTAACAATTAGGATGTCAGAGGGCTGGGGGTTACATACGACTGCTCCTGATGGCACCACCTGGGCATACCTTGCAGATGCTACCTGAAAACTGGGTTCAACTCTTGGTTAGTGTCAAGCTGAAAGATACAACCAAGCCAAAGATCAGGAGAAGGAAAGACTTATTATTTTCAACAAGTAAGGAGAACACCAGGATCTTTCCCAAAGCAGTGTCTCCCCAACGGCAAAACTGGGGAAATTTTCAACTAAGAGTACATGCATATTAATGATGGGGCTTGAGTGGTATATACATATTCGTGAAGGGGCTTGAACAGAAGAATTCAGTATAGAATTGGGGCAAAAGTCTACAAGTGTCCAAGCTTTAGCTGATTGAAGTCACCAGGGTCAGAAAAGTCAATGACATCGTCTTTTAGGTTCCAGTAGATCTGGTGGTTGAGCACTCGAGGCGGGTTTAAATTCTGCAAAATAGCTCAAGAAAATGCTTCAGGCTAATTTTTAACATTGAAACAGAACTGGGAGTCTTTACAACTGATTTATTATCTTTGCTATTGTTACTTCTCTTTCCTGATAACAGTTTGTGCTTTTGTGCCCTTAAGATCATTATTACTTAGACCTGTTCAAGGGCAAGCATTGTGGCCAGGCTTAGATCCCAAAATGGCTTAGGCCTAAAATGGCTTCTCTTATGTCAAGAAAGCCAGGCTTGGTTCTCTTTCTCCGGGGATCCCTACCCTATTTGATTACACCTGGACCTTTCCCTACACTTCCTGCTGTCAGGAATTGTGCTCCGTCTGGACCAGGAGTGCCAGAGCCATCTTCCCAGGGCGTCCTTAGGAGGGCCTAACAGGACTTGCTCCTATTCCATTCTCATCTGTCTAGAAAGGAATTGAAACCACTGCAAAATGCAAGGAGGTTAGCTTTTGAAACAAGGTTGTTTCAGTATCACGATCCTTATCATAAAGGCTCATTACTCTCCACCCTCTATAAAAACACATGACCCAACATAGTCTTGCTTCCAAACAGGCCAGCTGTGGGTGGCAGATGCTCTAAGTTGCAGGGCTTTTCAGTGAGCTGCTGAGAAAATTCCTGGTGTGAGTATCTTTCAAGAAATGAAGTTCGTCAAATGTACATTATGCTGCTGACCTCCAAGCCCACGGAGTCATTTATTAATTTATTTAAAATATAATCTAGGGCTTCCCTGGTGGCGCAGTGGTTGAGAGTCCGCCTGCCGATGCAGGGGACACGGGTTCGTGCCCCGTTCTGGGAAGATCCCACATGCTGGGGAGCGGCTGGACCCGTGAGCCATGGCTGCTGAGCCTGCGCGTCCAGAGCCTGTGCTCTGCAACGGGAGAGGCCACAGCAGTGAGAGACCCATGTACTGCAAAAAAAAAAAAAAATATATATATATATATATATATTGCATGCCAGGTGCTGAGTTACATGCTACGGTGGCCAGGATGAGTAAGATACAGCTCCCACTCACATCTTGGGAAGATGGAAACTTAAGAACTTTACTCCAATACAATGAAATAAGGGTTGCAACTTGTATTAATTTGGCTTCAACTCTTGGGCAAAAGAGAACTGAATAGTTCATAGAATCTAAGAAAGATTAAAAATCAAAACCTGGCCAAGGCAGGGAGGTCTCAAGAACAGCTGGAACCTGCAAATCGAACACTGTCAGAATTGTCTCCCTCTCTCCGCTCTGCTTCTGCCTGCACATCCAACTTCTTCTCTCAATAAAGACCAGTCCTGTTCATGTGTAAGAAATCGAGGCTGCCATTAGTCCCTGAGCTTAGTGTTTTCCAAACTCTTACACCTGAGAGTACTTTATTGTTTCTTACTTCCTGTCTGAAAAATTCTGGGAAGGCACCTTGGTTCATTTTGTATCAGGTGCCTACCCTTAAACCAACCATCTGGTAAATTATATGGCCACTCCTAAAGATGCACTTTACATATTGTGGTAAGGGGTAGGAGAAAAGGGTAAATGTGGGTGAGTGCCTTTAGATCAACCCCAAAAGATGAGACATCATTTTCTTCCCTGGGTAGGGTTGCCAGATTCAACACAGGGTGCCCAAAAATTGCATGAGACATACTTATACTAAAAAATTATGTCTATCTGAAATCAGACTTAACTGGGTATCCTGTATTTTTGTTAACTTATTTATATTTCAAATCTGATAATCCTATTCCTGGAGCACTTCAAGGAAAAGGGAAGCAAGTCTAGTTCCTGGCTGGTTGAATAGCAGTGGGTTGTGGGAGAATGGCTAAAGATTCCAGGTTAGCTTCTTTGGTTGTAACCCTCAAGAACTGACTTGGGCTAACTTAAACAACAATGAGGAATGTACTGGAAGGCTATGGGGCAATGCCACCTCTTTGCACAACACCAGAGATGACATGTGAATGGTTCCTCCTAAAATTGTGCAGTGTGGTTGCTCGGATTACAGGGAAGCTCCCAGAATGAGAGGGGGATTTGGGCAACAATGCCTGGGAAGGACAGGACCTGGGGTCCTGCCCATCATGCAGCGTTCCTACTTGTTAACTCTACTGTGAGTCTTCTCTCTCCTCTTCAAGAAGATATATTGAAATGCAAGAGAGAGTGACTGCATTTAAGGATAATCTTGAATTTGCTCTAATTAATTAATTATGTAAATTAATACTCAGTATCCAGAGTAGTGAGAATTCATGAGTCAAGACAATTCAGTCCCAACTGTTATACATCTTGTTACCTGGGACACAACACTGGGTGAGAGAGAGGGAGAGAGAGAGAGACTCTGGTCAGGTTTGGGTCACGTGCCTAAACTTTGAAAAGAGCAGACGTTGATCACGTGGAATAGGCAGTAGGTGCTCCCTGAAGGGAAAGCAAGACACTGTAAGCAGAAGGCAGAAGGAATACTCAGGGAGCGCAAAACCAGCAGATGTTCTTTTTGATGACATCTGTGTGTTCTGTCCACACTGAAGAGCTAGCACTCCATTGTCCTTGCCCTGTGGTGCTGCAGACCGTGTGAGGTAAAGCTGACCAGCGGCAGACATGACCAATCACTGAAGCAGTCCCTCAGGCTGGTGCTTCCCCACAGCAGTGTCATGACAACTGACCCACCACAGTCAAATGCGAGGATGAAGAAAGATTTTTTACTAATAGTGCTCAAAATACTTTTGGAAGTGGGCTTCCCTGGTGGCGCAGTGGTTGAGAGTCCGCCTGCCGATGTGGGGGGCGCGGGTTCGTGCCCCGGTCCGGGAGGATCCCACATGCTGCGAAGCGGCTGGGCCCGTGAGCCATGGCCGCTGAGCCTGCACGTCCGGAGCCTGTGCTCCGCAACGGGAGAGGCCACAACAGTGAGAGGCCCACATACCGCAAAAAAAAAAGAAAATACTTTTGGAGGAATCCACCTTTTAAAAAATAAATTAGAACAAATTCAAGACTCATCCTCAGTAATGTCACTCCGACTCCCCTGCATTGCAATAGGCGTTCCTGAGTGGGAAGGAAGGGTGGGGGTAGGACCGGTATACAGACGACTGCACATAACCACAGCCATCAAGAAGGGACCGCCACTCCTACTCCACGTGAATGATTGTTAAATTGGGGGGGGGCTATGTCTTAGTCTGAGTTTATTCATAGATGTGGGTCCTTCATATGTGCATGATCCATTGCATGGTATGTGGCAGAGACAATGAGGGCTGTGAGGCAGATACCCCAACAACCTGACCTTGCCTGGATAGGATAGGGAGGGAAGAAGAGATATGTCTGGGGTGTTGAGAGTCAGGACAGCATGCTGCTCACCAACTCATGGGCTTAGGAGGAGATTAAATTAAATGCTACATGTAAAACCCCCAGTACAGTGATGGATCCATAGAAAGCTCTCAGTAACTGTTGGCTGTGTTATTTATATAGGTATGATACAAGTTCAGCTGCTGGGACAAAGGTCATGATAAGAGGGGCTTCACCAAGAGAGAGTCCCAGTATAAGCAGTCCAGGACTAAGTTTGGCAGTTTCACAGTGCAGGACAGACTCATCCTACTTTGTCACGCTGCCCTCCTCAACATGCGGCTTCCATCTCAAGATCTAAGATAATTGCTCCAGCTCCTGCCATCACATCCACATCTGGTCAGAGAGAAGGGGGAAAAGGGAAGTGGAGTGTATGTCTTTCCCTTTAGGGTACTACCCAGAAGTGGCACCCATCCCTTCCACTCTCATTCCATTGGCTAAAACTTCATCCTAAAGCCACAGCTAGGAGCAAGGGAAGCTGGGAGATGGGGTCTTGAGCTGAGGAGCCAGGTGCCTCACTGAAATTCTGAGTTTAATTTCTCAGAGAAGAAAGGATGGATACATTTTTAGGGACCGTAATCACGCCTTGGTGTGTTGTTGTTTCTGCTGCTGCCTTTCACACAGAGTTAGAACTTCCCAGAATTAGTTCCTGAAAACTCTCAGATCTCTACAGGTAAAATAGAAATGTGGGAGAGCTTATGGCAGTTCAACAGGGACACAACACTGTGCTGGGGGTTGGTGGAGGTTGTAATATCCCCTCCCCCTCCGACCATGTTCTTCTTACCTCAGCCTTTGACCACTGATCTTCGACAGACATATGCCTCCTTTCCCGCACACCCCACCCTCCGTTGTCCCCCAATTCAGTTGACTCCTGTCCAGACCTCTTTCTTTTTTTTTATTTCGTTTTTTTCTTTTTCTTCCAGTTTAATTGAGATGTAATTGACATACACCACTGTATAAGTTTAAGGTGTGCAGCATAGTGACTTGGCTTACATACATCATCAAATGATTATCACAATAAGTTTAGTGAACATCCATCATCTCAAACAGATACAAGATTAAAGAAGTAGAAAAAATATTTTCCTTGTGATGAGAACCCTTAGGATTTACTCCTTAACACCTTTCATATGTAACATACAGCAGTGGTCATCATATCTATCATGTTGTACATCCCTAGTATGTATTTATCTTTTTTTTTTTGGCCAGGCCACACAGCTTGTGGGATCTTAGTTCCCCAACCAGGGATGGAACCTGGGCCCCGGCAGTAGAAGCATGGAGTCCTAACCACTGGACCAGTAGGGAATTCCCTGAATTTATCTTATAACTGGAGTTTGTACCTTTTGACTGCCTTCAACCAGTTCCCCTCTCCTCACTCCCACCCCCAACCCCTGCCTCTGGTAACCACAAATCTGATCTCTTTTGATAAATTTGTTTGTTTGCCTCTTTGTTTTTGAAGTATAATTGACCTACAACACTATGTTAGTTGCTGGTACACAACATAGTAAGTCAATATTTCTATACCTTTCAAAATGATCACCATGTAAGTCTCCTTCTTTCTATTCCCACCCTAGGTGTTGCCTGCCAGGCCATACCCCAGTCCCACTGTACTGCTGGAGAATCCAGGAATACAAAATGGCAACCCAGATGTTCTAAGGTAATATCGCAACTGCCCCTTAGAAAGAGACAGTCTCCTGCAGTTACTGAGACATGAAAACTGGAAAACCCAGCAGCTGGCCCCAAATGTCCCCTCAGAGGTACAGAGCCCTCCTCTTCATCGTCACACACACTTCCTTCCTCTTCCCAGGGAAGCAGGAAAGACAGAAAGAGGGAGCATTGGGCTTGGCCCCAGCATCTTTCGAGAGAAAACTGGCCTGACATAGAATAAGTCACTCCCCTTTGGCCTTCCCTCCTGGCCTGGGACAGCGACCACTTCACCACACACATTTCCCTTCCATAGCCCCCCACCTCTCAATACCTCACCACCAGCTGATAACGTCCTCCCTGCCCCTGGCAGGCCTTCTCCCTGATGAAGCACGTCGCCACCTTTCTGGCTGGAGCCAGCCGGGCCCGTGTGACCCCCCCTTCCCAAGCGATGCCTTCTTAATAACCTTCTGAAAGAAGAAAGCTAACTAACAACCCCTGTTCTGCTTTGTTGAGCTGACCCTGCTTTTTCCAGTCACAAGGACAGTCTGAGGCCAAATTTTCCATCCAGGGAGAAAGGCAGGAATCAGGGCGAGCTGGGGGAAAGGGGGATTGCGAGGGGTGGCCTCACGGCTAGTCCACCTCCTGCCTTCTTGGTTTTAATTAGTGGGTGCCAAAAGATGCAGCCTAGTTCTGAGAGGCCAGGCCCGGCTCGGGGAGAAAGGCAGAGAGAACACATTTCTATTTGATGGAAAACAGATTTGAGAGGGGGGAAAATGAGAATTATAGAGGAATGAAACCCCAGAAATCCCAGCAGAGCAGCAGGCAGCTGGCCCAGCAGGACTTCCCACGATGGCCTGCCCACCACTCCACCCAGTTCCTCCTCCTCAGGGTTGCATCTCCTGGCGCACAGCCCTCTCACTGCCCATTTTTCCATCCACTTCTCCCAAGGGCCTTGTAAGGCAGGCTGACAGGAATCACTAGCCCACTAAGTCAAGGAGAATCCTAAGACTCTGAGAGGTTACATGGTTGTTCCAGGTCAGCAGCAGAAGGGAGGAGGAACACTGGGGGGCCTGAGATGTAACTACGGTGATGGCATTATCAGGTCCCACCAGCCTGCAAGGGATTTGCATGCATTTGCTTAAGTTATGCATCAGTACAAACTCTTTGCCTATATTTAGATGTAATGAAATAACTATCCTTTTTAAAACTGAGATGGGGGCTATTTTAAGGTAGCCAAAGGTTACCTATTCATGTATCATGCATGCAAAACTATATGGAGAATCACACAATAACACAAACAATGCTACAACCACACAGGATCCCAGAGAAAGTTCTTTTTTCCTTTTCCACCACTAGTGGAGAGAGTACCCCTTCCTCAGTTTAGAAGGTGAGTAAACTACTCCCTCTTCCCCCCAACAATTAAACCCTAAGTGTTGTATTAACCACCGGACCCAGTCCTGCGATTAAGGAATCAACCAGAGGGAAAAAAGGAAACCAGGATTTTCTTTATTTTATTTTTATTTTATTTTTGGCCGCATTGGGTCTTCGTTGTTGCGCGCGGACTATCTCTCTAGTTGCAGCGAGCCAGGGCTACTCTTCGTTGCAGTGCATGGGCTTCGCATTGTGGTGGCTTCTCTTTTTATGGAGCACGGGCTCTAGGCACACGGGCTCAGTAGTTGTGGCTTGCAGGCTCAGTAGTTGTGGCGCACGGACTTAGTTGCTCCGCGGCATGTGGGATCTTCCCAGACTAGGACTCAAACCCATGTCCCCTGTACTGGCAGGTGGATTCTTAACAACTGTGCCACCAGGGAAGCCCAGAAACCAGGATTTTCATCTGCAAGACATGTAATGGCTCCTGCTTCTCCTTTTCAGTCCCTTTGAATCAGCTTTCACGGTGTCTGCATGTGGGGACCGACTGGGAGCCAGGCACTGTGCTGGGTGCAAGGGTTACAAACTTGAGTAAGACCTCGCTGTTGGCCTCAAAGTCCTCGGGAGAGATGGAGAAAGTGATCTTATCAGTATAAAAAGATATGTGAGAAGACAGAATTATGTACAAGTGCTGTGGGAACACGGAGGAGAGGCACTTGGCCCAGTGAGTGGGCTGGGAGTTTATGGAAGGTTTCCAGGAGAAAAAAAAAACCAAACAAGTGAGCAGAGTCTTAAAGGCTGAGTAAGAACTGGGGGAAGGGGCTGCAGGAGGTGGGTGGCGCAGGGTCTTCCAGAAGTGGGAACAGTGTGAGGATGGCACGGAGGCATAAAATAGCAAGGTAGGAGCTGGGCCCCTAGAGATGTGGGTGGGGACCAGGCTGAGGAGGGCCTTGCGTGACTGCTAAGGGTTTGCCCGTTATCCTGTAAGCAATGGCGGTTTTAAGGTGAAGAATGGTTTGGTCACCTTGAACATGGGTGTTCCTGGTTGCACCATGGGGCTGGCAGGCTGGAGGGAGGGAGGCTGTGAGGAGGTTGAGGCAAACATCCAGAAAGGAGATGAAGGGCACTGTCTGTTGGGGTAAAGAAGAGAGAGCAGGTCTGAGAAAGACCTAGAAGGTTAATTAATCAGTAGTATCTGGATAGGAGGGAAACTATGAGGAGGAGGGAAAGTGTTACCTAAAAACTGGGTTTGCCTCTTGGTGGGCGTTGAGCCAAAAGATACAACCAAGCCAAAGATTGGGAGAAGGAAGGATTTATTACTTGCAGCAAGTAAGGGGAACACTGGGGATCTTTCCCAAAGTAGTGTCTCCCCAAACAGCAAAAGTGGGGAAGTTTGGGGGTTTTTTTGCGATACGCGGGCCTCTCACTGCTGCGGCCTCTCCCGTTGTGGAGCACAGGCTCCGGACGCGCAGGCTCAGCGGCCATGGCTCACGGGCCCAGCCGCTCCGCGGCATGTGGGATCTTCCCGGACCGGGGCACGAACCCGTGTCCCCTGCATCGGCAGGCGGACTCTCAACAACTGCACCACCAGGGAAGCTCAAAAGTGAGGAAGTTTGAATCTAAGAGTACTTGCATATTCATGGAAGGGCTTCAGCAGAGGAGAATTCAGCATAGAAGTGGGGCAAAGCTTGACAGAGTCCAAGCTTCAGTTGACTGAAGTCAGGAGGGTCAACATCATTGCTCCTTCCTCCACCTGGGTGGGGGCCTTTGAGTTCCTGCAGAACTCAAAGATACATATCTGATTGTTAGGTGCTTTTCTTGAGGAGGAAATAAGACTGTTTTATTGCTGAACTATTGTTTCTTTCCTTTTTTTTTTTCTTTACTGTTTTTAAATCAGATGATCTGCTTATATATTCTGATTTTTCTTTTCTTTTTTTTTAATTGAAGTAGAGTTGATTCACAGTGTTGTGTTAGTTTCTGGTATACAGCAAAGTGATTCAGTTATCTATATGTATATATTCTTTTTCATATTCCTTTTCATTATAAGTTTTTACAAGATATTAAATATAGTTCCCTGTGGTATACGGTAGGACCTTGCTGTTTATCTGAACTATTATTTCTTAACTGCTTTTCCTTTGTTCCTACATTTCCTCACTTCTGTTAAGATCATTAATTACTAAGACCTGTTCAAAGGTAAGCATCGTGGCCAGGCTTAGATCACAAAATGGCTTAGGCAAAAAAATGTCTTATGTTAAGAAAGCCACGCCTGGTCCTTTTTCTCAAAGGACCCCCACCTTATCTTACAACAGAGGACATGGAGGGACCAGAGCACGTCTGAAGTTACTGCAGACAGCCGTTGTTCTCTAGGCTGGAGCGATCTGGAAGCAGAGAGGCTAAGACTGTCAGTGAGATGGAGACCAGAGAAGGGCAGAATCCCTCCTCCTCCTCCCGCTGTCCCCCTCCTCCTCTTTCTTCCTTTTTTTTTTTTTATTATAGTTACTTTACAATGTTGTGTTAGTTTCTGCTGTACAGAAAAGTGAATCAGCTATACGTATACATATATCCCCTCTTTTTTGGATTTCCTTCCCATTTAGGTCACCACAGAGCACTGAGTAGAGTTCCCTGTGCTATACAGGCAGTTCTCATTAGTTATCTATCTTATACATAGTAGTGTATCTATGTCAATCCCAGTCTCCCAATCCATCCCACACCCTCTGCAGCATTTGTTGTTTGTAGATTTTTTGATGATGGCCATTCTGACCAGTGTGAGGTGATACCTCATTGTAGTTTTGATTTGCATTTCTCTAATAATTAGTGACGCTGAACATCTTTTCATGTGTTTGTTAGACATACAAATGGCCAGCAAACACATGAAAAGATGCTCAACATCCTTCTTCTTCTTTCTAATGGCCAAATAGGGTTGTTAGGTGGCCTCTCAAGCTGAGGAGCTTCCTCTGTAACTCCAGCTGCATTCAAGCTCAGGCTACATCCCGAAGCCTCTTGAGGATTTAATTCAATTCAACAAATGCTTATTGAACAGGTACTCCTCATAAGGGAAAGGAGAAGAGAAGAGATCTAACAATTATTGAGTACTTAAATTGTGTTAGCAGAATGTTATGCTAAGTGTATTTACATGTAATCTCATCTCCAGTCACAGTCTTCTCAACCCTGAGAGTCTGGGGCATTTACCTCCAGGGCCCTGAGAGGTCAAGTAATTTGTCCAAGTGTTGAGGGGTAGTGCCAGGATGCAAGCCTGGAAGTAGTGCTCTATCTCTAAGACATGTTCTTCCGTGAGCCCAGGAGGTTGCAAGTGACTGATACACAAACTATTTTAAGCAAAAAGAGAATGCACTGGCTTATTTAACTAAAAAGCACATGAGTCAGCTGGCTCCAGGCACAAACGATGTTGTCAGTTCTCCCTTGCACTTGTTCATAAATGAATAAATCCATCTATCTCCCATTTATGTTCGTCTTGGCTCATATGTAACAGCATAGCATGATAGTTTTGGGGTCCCACAGGCTGGATTCAAATCCTGGCTCCACCACCTATCTAGCTGGTGACTGAAAACAAGTTGCTTAACTTCTTAGTACCCTTGTTTCTTCATCTGTAAAATGGCTATAATAATAGTATCTGCCTCATAGTTCTTGTGAGGAGTAAATGAGATCATCCACACAATGTGCTTGGAATAGTGTCTAGTGTAAAGTCAGCTCTGAACATGCCAGCTATTATTGTTTCTGTGTCTGCTCCCTTTGAGGTAGGCCTCATTCTCTCCTGTAGCTTCCTCCATGTTGGCTAGAGAGATGGTCACAGAAAGGCCAATCTACCTCTTCCCCATAGCTTCTGGTCTTAGAAGAAGAAAGACCTTTCTCAGTGTATGCATGTAGCAAATCTCAAGGCAGACTCTTTGGTTCTGCTTAGGTTGTGTGTCATCTCTAAGGCTGGGAATGGAGTATTTTCATTGGCCAGCCTGTATTTTCTGCCCAACTTTGCAGGACACCATAATTTACAGCCCCACTTTGATCATATAGACATAGAAGGAGGATCCCTTAAGAGATGGGATGCTGTGAAGACAAAATAACATCTGTCCACTGTTCTGTGCTAGGTGCTGTTATGAAGGGGTGTGACAAGAAGATGGGTGAGGCACAGCCTCCTCTCCATGAAACCTTGCATCAAACTAGAGCAGGTGAGGCAAAGACACACATAACGATACTAGAAGGCAGATGTTGTGGACTGAATTCTTGTGTCCCCCAAATTTATATGTTGAAATCCTAACCCCCAATATGATGGTGTTAGGAGGTGGGATCTTGGAGAGGTGATTAGGTCATGAGGGTGGGACCCTCATGAATGGGATTGGTACCCTCTTAGAAGAGACCGTAGAAAGCTCCCTTGCCCCCCTTCTGCTGTGTGAGGATTACAGCTAGAAAGCTCCACCTGTGAACCACGAAGCAGGCTCTCACCAGACACAAAATCTGCCAATGGCATGATTTTGGACTTCCCATCCTCCAGACCTGTGAGAAGTAAATTTAGTTGCTTAAGCCATCCACACTATGGAATTTTTGTTGTGGCAACCTGAATGGACTAAGACAGCAGACTATGACAAATTCCATAAGAGAAGGACAACTAAGATTCTCTGCAATTTTCAGGAAAGAGGAGATCACAGCTGGTTGGGTGAATCAGCACAAGTCCTGTGAAGAAGGCAGTGTTTAAGCTTGACTGTGAAGTATGGGTGGCATGTTGGTTCATGGGGGTGGTGCCCATTCAACATGGACAATTGTGTTGGGGGACATGGCCACCTAGGTTGATAATACAAGGTGTAAAAAGTAATCTTGAAAGTAAGGCTGGAAAGCTGAGCTAGCAACCAACACAAAAAAATGGGCCAAGGTCAAGAATCATTAGATCAGGGGGCTAGAGAAGAAACAACTATACACAGATATTGAATTGCTGAGACAGAGAACAGAGTGTGCATGGTGTGCAAGAGAACTGTGAGTCAGATACTGAGGTCATTTGGAAAGTCCTGGAGTTATGAGCATCATCAGTCAAGATGGGGAGAAGCCAGGATAAGCAGATGGCTAGATGGCAAAGATTTTTAAGAGTCTTAATTCTTGATCCTGAATGCCCTCCAGAGACTTCTACATGACTCATGTGAATGCCAGTTAATCCAAGAGAAATTGGCTTTCTAGAGGTAATTTTATATCCAGAAGCATGCAACGATTCATTCAGTAACTCATGTATTCACTCATGCATTTACATTTGGTGGGCATTGAGCTGGGATCCAAGGCACAAATAAATGAGACTTGGTCCCTGACCTCGAGGAGCTCACTACCACTTTGTTCATACCCACTGGTCACACTCTGTAAACTGATTATCTATTAAGTGGTTGGTTCCCCACTGGACTGGGCATTCTAGTCAATAAAGGTTTTTGACTGATTAATTGTATCTCTATCTTCATCCTCCACTTGGATTGAGAGACTTTAATGAAATAATTTCATTTCCATTATGTACTGTTTTGTGCAGAGTCTGAAGTCACGATAGGAAGCAAGAGAGCTGAGCCCTCTTCATGAGAGAAGCAGCAGCTGTCATTGAAAATTGCCAGTAGGAAGCAGCTGCATAGCACAGGGAGATCAGCTCGGGGCTTTGTGACCACCTAGAGGGGTGGGATAGGGAGGGTGGGAGGGAGACGCAAGAGGGAGGAGATATGGGGATATATATATATATATGTATAGCTGATTCACTTTGTTACAAAGCAGAAACTAACACACCATTGTAAAACAATTATACTCCAATAAAGATATTAATAAATAAATAAGATAAATAAATAAATAGAAATCCAAAAAAGAAGAAGAAAAGAAAATTGCCGGGAAAGATCTGGTTCTGTCTGAGGAAAAGTTCTATTTCATGTGGGAAGAGGAAGGGGAAGGATTACCCAAAATGAAGTTCACAACAGAAGAGGGTCCAGATGGGCCTGTGAAAGGAGCTAATAGAGAGGCTGAGATAGAGGGGGCAGGGAAAAGGGGGTGGCCCTGGAGGGTGGTAATGACTGTGCAGGAACAGAGGGCTTAGAGACAGAGGCCAGAGGAGAGGGGTCTGTGCTTAAGGCAGGTGAGAGGAATGCAGGAGGCAACAGGTTAGGAGCAGGTAATAGGGGAGTAGGAGGGGAAAGGGCTGAGTGGGAGGCATGTGTGGGAGAATAAAAATGACCAAGAGTTTATTGACATTCCACCCAGGAAGAAGTGGATCTGTTGCTACTCCAATGGCATTCGGGCTGGCCTGTGACTGTGTTGCCTGTGTTGTACTTCTGTGTTGCAGAAGTGATGCTATGCCAGTACCAGGCCTAAACTCTAAGGGGGCTGGGGTCTTCCTCCTTGGTCTCCTGGGGCCCTGAGCAGGTCTATCTTTAACCCTAATCACCCATAGTACTAACTAGCCTTTCACCATGGAGATCCTACCATCTCTCAGTGCTGAGCCCAAAAAGGTTACCATAGACCCCAGTACTGGTAGGTATACTCTCCTCCCATCCCTCCCCCCGCCCCCAGTTTCCCAGAGCTGCTGACCTTTTCTATGAGAGTAGGTTTTACTTTCAAAACACCTCCCAGTAGTGATTTTCCTGCATCCTGATTGGGAACCCATTCAGTCCTACACTTGGCCCTGGTGTCCCATTGAATTTTCTCAGTGTAGCCTGAATCCACTTGGTTTTCCTCCCTTAGACCTTAAACAGGTATCTCCGATAGGACCGTGGTAGGATCCCCTGGATCAGCCCTGGTGCCCACATTTCAGAGGTGACTATGGGCTACACTTTTGCCCTATTTCTTCTGTGTTCCAGTCTGGTTGCCATGAGTGATGCTTCCCTTGAATTCCGGTTGTTGCCCCGATTACTACTGCAGGCCTTTAGTCTTCCTTCAGCTGTTCTCTTCTCTTTCTCTGTTCATTCATAGTCTAGATCTTCCCAAGGGAGCCCTAATCCCTCTGAGAGACCCTATGTCTTCAGTGACAAATATTCTAGAAATGGGAAAATCGAAACTGCATGGGGTGATAGGGGACAGAGAGGGGCCAAAGTGGACAGGTGTGTGCTGGCCCCGGCTTCCCCTCGCTCCCCTTCTCCTCCAGCAGCATTTTCGTGTGGGAGATGGACAGGTAACACTCATCATCAACACAGCTCATCATTTTCCTCATCCAAGGCTGGGAGAAAGAAGCCACTAAACCCCTCCCAATGTGTAGGGAAACTGAGGCTCAGAGGAGAAATGTACCCTGTCCAAGATCATAAAACTAGTCATATGGCACTCAAGTCTCCTAATTCCCAACCCAATTCTTTCTTAACAGTGCTATTTTTCCACGTCTGAAATGTCATGCATCAGACCTAAGACAAACAGTTTACAAAAGGTCAGATTCTGAACTTGGTTGAGATGAATGAAACACAGTCACTTTTGCTCTCAAGAAAGTAACGACCCAGGCTTCCCTAGTGGCGCAGTGGTTAAGAATCCGCCTGCCAATGCAGGGGACATGGGTGAGAGCCCTGGGCTGGGAAGATCCCACATGCCATGGAGCAACTAAGCCCGCGCACCACAACTACTGAGCCTTCACTCTAGAGCCTGCAAGCCACAACTACTGAGCCCGCATGCCACAACTACTGAAGCCCACATGCCTAAAGCCCGTGCTCTGCAACAAGAGAAGCCACCCCAATGAGAAGCCCACACACCGCAATGAAGAGTAGCCCCCGCTCACCGCAACTAGAGAAAAGCCCGAGTGCAGCAACGAAGACCCAACACAGCCAAAATAAATTAATTAATTAAATAAAATAATAATAATAAAAAAAGAAAGTAACATCAGTGGGAAAGGGGATATTCACTCAGTCTATTAAAAAATGTTTTATTAAGCACCAACTATGTATAAGATGTATATTAGGAACTGTTAAGAATATGAAAATGAGTGAAATATGGTCTCTGACCTCAAGAGATGCTGTAGCAGGAGAGACCAGACATGTACAAGTGAAGATACAACGAGCAATTAAAAAGCAGAACATAATGATGAATGTGGGTTGCAGGGAGTTCGTGCAAGGAGAGGTTGAGGTGACTGGGGTGCATCTATTTGCCCTATGGCCTAGCGTTCCCATTCCCACTGTGGGAAAAACACTGCCCCGGGCTGATGAAGAGATGTGTAGAGATTCTCACTGCAGCGCTGTTGCTAGTGCCTAGGAGCTGGATAGTAACCACGGTATCTGCATGTGATGGACTACTGTGCTGTAAAAAGTACACATGACAACATGCATATATCTGAAGTCACTACCACTGAGTGAACGAAGAAACAGTGAGAGTTAGAGCACAAAACCAGTGATGCAAATTAAGAACACACACACACACACACACACACACACACACACACAATAACATCATGAATCTTTTTTCAAGAATACACATATATCTCTATCAGCATATGAAAGGCAGACTGGAGAGATATGTATTTCATGCACTGAAGTGAGTGTCTATGGTAAAGGAGTTAACAGGAGTGAGGGTAGAAAATAATAAAATAGCATAAAACACAGGTTTAGAACAGGACAGTGACTTAAGGGATGTGATTAACTCTGTGCTTCTGAGGGGTAAAAATAAAGTCATTTAAGAGAAGCAAGAAGTCCTGCTTGAGGAGAAGCTTGGGCAGAGAGTTCCATGAATGAGATAGACCCTGACCCAGTCAGTCACTACCTCATATTTCCTTGACAAAACCTACATTTCTAGTATCTGCCACTTTCTGATTCCAGTGACGTAGCCAGACTTCTCTCCCATGGGTACCCAGGACCAGTCACTGGACGCCTCCTCTTCTGCATCAGCAAACCTACTCACTGCCCTATTGCAGTGGCTCCTGTGAACCACCTGTACAGTTTTCCCTCTTTCCACCTCACAGCTCCAGAGTTCCTCAACTTGGCCCTTAAGGAGAAAAAGAGGCTGGACTGTAAGGTGCTTGCGAGTACTTACTGACTCTTGAGGTGAGACAAACCTGAGTTCAAATCCAGACTCCCGCCATTTACTGTGTGACCTTGAGCAAATTACTTAACCTCTCTGAGCTTCATCTCTCCAATCAGTAAAATATACATAACTACACTTACCTCACACTGGGGTTGTAAGGATTAAATCAGATAATGTATAAAGCACAAAACAATGGTGGTTCCTTTGTTTATATGTAGGTGAAATTCATGGTCCTGGAAGGGACACACAGCAGCTGGGGTCTGGGTCCTCAGCCCAGCCTACACACTGATCTATGGTGCAACACTTGGCCCCACTCTCTTCCTTTTCCCCAGGCCCTGCTCCAGTCTCTTCTGTTTTCACCCATCCCTGGGCTCTGCCTGAGCAGGATCTGCTCTTATCACCAGACTCCCAAACGCTCTAGAGTTTATAAGATTAAAAAGACTGCAGTGAGAGCTGCTCAATCCTCAGACTACAGTATCCCCTTCCCCTGACCCTTTGCCGCCCTCATGTGCTGTAGAAGAAAGCCTAAAACGGCAGCGCTGGCCCTTTTTCTCCTTAAAATGCCGAAAGGAGATGAACTCAGCGGGGCCTCGTGTCTAAATATGATTTATCCCTTCTGAGGCACTATTCGTGATGGGAGCTCCAAAGAAATTTATCATAGTAATGATTGCTGATTCTAGAGCATCAGGGTGACTGACAGCCATGCTACCCCACACTTGCCTTCCTGGCTTTCTCTTTCACTAGAGAGAAATTGTGTGGAGTGGTGCTGGGTGGGGGTGGCTAATTGCTCTGAGGCAAGTAGACAGTCATGGCTCAGCTTGTTACCAACCCTGGGGTGGGAGGACAAAGGGAGGGGTGCAAAAATAACAGTCAGCCGAGATGGCTCATAGAGAAAATTCAAAATCTGTGCGTTTAGGTGGGTTGTTTCATCTGAATGCCTCTGCTGTATCCTCTCCAGGTGAAAATATCCGCCACCGAAACAGGGAAAGACATGATGATAAATGTTTCCTCAGCGTTAGCAGAGTGGTAGATCAGGAGGAGGTTGGTCTACTCCAACCTCACGGACAGACCAAGAGGAAATATGGCTGAGCTGCTGCAAGATGGATTAAGGGAGGCTTGAGAAAGGCACTTGTCTAGTTAATAAGAAGAAGTTAAGGTACAATTTTATTCTCCAAGGAAACATTCTGGACATTTGTCTTTCTTTTGGATGGAGGAGGAACATTCCTGCCCGAGATGGGGGTGGGGTTCAATAGCTTTTTCCCTGCAACTTTCTGGGAGGCTCAGGGTAACAAGGAGGTGGGGAAGGTGGGTCTCAGTTTCAGATCCCAGTGTCCTCTGACCACCCTGACCTGCGACACCCCAACAAGCAGGTGGCGAACAAACTTGTGGAGGTTTTCTCAGCTCCTCCTGCCCTCTGGTGTAAGGGTGCAATTAGGGGATGTTTTGGGTTGAGAAGTGTCTCCCCAACATTCATGACCACTCGGAAACCTCAGACTGACTTTATTTGGAAATAAGATCTTTGCAGGTATAATTAGTTAAGAATCTCAAGATGAAGTCATCCTGGGTTCAGGGTAGGCTCTACATCAGATATCCTTATAAAATGAGGAGAAGACATACAGAGAACACCATGTGAAGATGGAGGCAGAGATCAGAGTGATGCATCTACAAGCCAAAGATTGCCAGCAACAACCAGAAGCCAGGAGAGAGGCATGGAATGGAGGCTCCCTCAGAGCCTCCAGAAGGAACCAACCCTGCGGACACCTTGATTTCTGACTTTCGTCCTCCAGAACTGTGAAAGAATAAATTTCTGTTATTTTAAACTCCACGTTTGTGGTAAATTGTTTCATCAGCCCCAGGAAACTAATACAAGGGAACTGGGCAGAAGGGTTCCAGAGGTGCCCCAAGGGCCCCAAAGTACCCTGGAGTATCACCTAGTTTAATGGCCTACACTGTAGTGTCTGCAGCATCTCTCAGTAGAGCATCTTCAGAAGTTAGAGATTCTATTACATCGTCCCCCCAATTCCTGCTCCCTCAGAGCCACTTCAGGCACATATGAAACCCACCTTGAACTGCCCTCTGCACCACTCAGCATGGGCTTCAGGCCAAGCCTGAGGATTGCCACCTCCTCTCTGTACCGCCACATCTGCTCACAGCTTCTGGCCTCAGTTTGCTCAGTCCTTCCCCCATACAGATTTCTCAGAGGCTCAGGATGGGAGATGAGGCCCAATGGTGACTGTCCACCGTGGATCTCTCACCTGCCTGACCTCCAGCAGCTCTCTCCTCAGTCTCAGCCAGGGCTGCCAGTCACAGGGGTCTCTTTGGCCTGGGGGAAGCAGAGGACACATAGGTATAAGGTTAAGGGAGGTCAAAGGCAGTGGAAACCAGGATCCCAGCACTCAAAGTAAGGACCTCAGAGAACCCCCAAAAGAAGACACTCTTTTATCCATTGTCCCCACTTCCTCCCATAAAGGTACCTGAGAAAGATTCTTCCCTTTAAATGGGGTGTATGTGCGTATATGATGTTTGGGAAGAACATTCCAGAGTGAACAAAGGGCCCAACGCTGGGGCCTCTCTACTGGCAACCCACGTGGTTACACTACTACTTAGGAAGGAGCCTGATCTCCTGAGTCATTCTCCCTCCATCCCCATACTGTGCTCATTCTTGTTAGACACTGCCCTCCTCATAAGCAGTTCTCAGCCACCTACTGGAGTGTCCTAAAATTATCACAGTCTCAAAGCTGTCTTGCCCTCCTAGAGCCATGGGGGTTGGCAACTCTCAAGACTCAGTCTTCTCTGTTCTCCTGGGTGGGTTTCCAGCTCTGCTGCTCTCCTGGGAGCCAGGAGGAGGAGGTGGGCACTGTCTTCTCTTCGCCTGGGCTTGGGCTGGGGCGGGAGATGGGGGGCCTGGGCCACGACGCCTTGCTGAGGGTGAGGGAGATGAGAGGACGGGGCAGCAGATAGGGAGGAGGCAGAGGGAACATGCCCTGGAACCCTGGACTCCCTGGAGGCCGAAAGCCAGGCAGATCTTGACAAACACATCCTGGGAGTTATGGGCCCAGCAGGCATGGAGAGAGACAGAAAGGCCAGACTCAGAAAGGGATCATGGTCATAGCAACCATCTGCTTCATTGACCTGCCCACCCCCCACATGTGTGTCAGACTGTGTTCCAATGTTTGGCTCGGGACTGTGGCCACCAGAAGTGTGGCTGTCTTCCTCCAACCAGTCAGCTGGCTGGAGCCTGGGCCAGACTGGAACCCTGGCCTTGTCACTCCCTGCCCAGCACCCTGTCCTCCATTCAAGCCGCAGACCAACCCATCAGGGGAGACTGTGAGTGTCTCCTCCTGCCTTCTACCTGCTCGCTAAATACATTTGACACCTCAACAAGGCAGGGCTTCTCTGAGTGCCCAAAGGAGCCCAAAGCCTGGTGTCTGGTCTGCACCGAGGCCGGGCTGGGCAACCAGCACTAAGGTTTAATTGCAGGACTAGTGCAGCATCAGGGTTGCTTGGTTTTAAAATTTTATGCAAAAATGCCTTCAGAGCCTCCATAATTCTCAAGTAAAGGAACTCTAGTGCCCAAGACAAGGGACCAGGGATCAAGGACAGGGCTAATATGATCCAGAGGCCTCCATGTTGGGAAAGACCAGAGGGCTGTCAAGAATTGCCAGGCACAGGTCTTCCCGGGAGTTGGTTCTGGGGAGACGCTATGAGCACATTCGCTTGGGAGGGGACCTTGCAGTAGGGGAGGCAGCTTTACTAACTACTGAGAAATGACTTTTGTTCCTAGTGAACAGTCTCGGTTTTCCGCCTCCTGCTTTCTAGGAGTGGAGCGGTCCCAAAGTTCAGCGGGTGGGATCGGGAGAGACACCCCACCCCTCGCTGCCCCTCTGGCTCCTCTCAGGTAGAGAGAGTCCAGGGTTCTGGTCTTTCTTGGGTTAGTTAGGGAGGGGAGGGGTCCTCCAAGCTGCCAGGAGAAGAAAGTGAGGGACGTGAATGGTAGAGGGAGAGAAGTCACCTCTGTAAGAAAGGAGAACCGAGGGTGCCAGATTCCTCCAGAAATTGATTCTGGAGCCCAGCTCTTGCTTCCCTTATCTGAGGGGCACCGCTGTTCCCTCACTGCTGTATGTCCTCCCTCCCCGTTTCCCAGGATAACGCTGGGACCAGGTCAACATTTTATCCTAAGCTATTGTGAGAGGGAAAGACAGGGGCTGAAGCTGGTGGTGGAGCCAAATCACTCCCTTCTCTCTGGTTCCCACCATTCCCTCTCCCCTCCATGTTTTGGGGTTGTCAAGGAAACTGTGCAGCCTATCTGCAGCTTCTGTTCTGTTCCTGTCAAACCCAGGAAACTTTCTAAGGCCAATTCAGTGGGAGCGCTGTCAGAGCCTGAGTTGGTCGGAAAGGAGAGGCCGCTCCCTCTTGAAGCCTCCCGCACGGATGTCCTCCCACACAGCTGTGCACACGCACACGCACGCACACACACACACACGTGCAAGCACACAAACACACAGGCTTGTGCTGCCCACACACACACCAGCAGTTTCAATCGCCCAGCCGAACCTAATAGGAGGAGAGAGAATGAAAACCAAACAGGAAAAAAAATCTGCCCTGCCAGCCTCCTGGTGGAGCTGCATGCCCCAGTTACCTCCATCCTTCTCTCCTCTGAGCCCTGCGGAGCTGGCGAGGTCTGGGTGCCCCAGGCAGCCCACCCACTCGGGTAGCACCCTGCCACCTCAGGCTGGTCAGTCCAGAGAGAGCTAACAAGTCAGACTACCTGAGGGGATAAGTCCTTAGGAACAGGAAGAGGCAGCAAGCAGAGAAAAGAATGTGCAGGAATGACCCAGAAGCTCCACAGTGGGAGTCAGAGTGGAGTCTGACCTTGAGAAGGTCACCCAAATACATCACCCTCTGTGACAGGGGACACGGACCTCAGCCTCTCCAGATGTTCCAAAAGTGAACTGAGATACTATGAGGTAGGGAGATGGGCTTAAAAAGCACGGTGAAAGGCAACTGGTTGTAAAGTGGACCATGTTTAGCATCTTTCTACAGCTCCTAAATCCCAGAACTCAGACCAAGGTCACCATCAAACAAGGACCCTTCCAGTGATTTGAGCTGTCCAGCCAAGACACAAGCTGCTACCATGAGTACTGAGTTTTTCATCATAGGAGGTATGGAAGCAGAGGCTGGGTGCCCACTGACAAGGCTACTATGAGTGGCAGCTTAGGTCAAATGACCTCTGAGATTCTGGTGGCAGGAAGAGTCCAGAGTCCATGGTTCAGAGTCTTTGCATGAAACAGGCCCTCTCAGTGCATGATGGCTGAGGGCAGGGGGCCAACCCTTCCTTGCATACACTGGCATTCACCAGTGCAGCTGACCTTCCCACTGATCAGCCAAGTGACCTAGCCACTGTTTTCCCTAGAGGACTTGAATAGACTGAAGAGAAGATGCCTAAGGAAAAACTCAATGGAAGATTTCTGGGTGTAGGAATTAGAGAACCACAACCACGTGGGGTAGAGGCCCTGACTATAAAGCCAATTTCTACTTGAAATGAAGGGTTGTGTCTTGAGAACAAGCAAAAAAAGTGGCTTAGTTTTGGGTTTTGTTTTTTGTTTGTTTGTTTTTGCGGTACACATGCCTCTCACTGTTGTGGCCTCTCCCGTTGCGGAGCACAGGCTCCGGACCCGCAGGCTAAGCGGCCATGGCTCACGGGCCCAGCCACTCCGTGGCATGTGGGATCTTCCTGGACCAGGGCACGAACCCGTATCCCCTGCATCGGCAGGCGGACTCTCAACAACTGCACCACCAGGGAAGCCCTTGGGGGCGTTTTTTGGCTGTTTGTTTTTTAATTTTTTTATTTGGCCATGCCACATGTCTTGTGGGATCTCTGTACCCCAACCAGAAACTGAACCTGGGCCACAGCAGTGAAAGCACTGAATCCTAAGCAGTAGACAACCAGGGAACATATGTACAATGGAATATTACTCAGCCATAAAAAAGAACAAAATAATGGCATTTGCAGCAACATGGATGGACTTAGAGGTTGTCATACTGAGTGAAGTAAGTCAGACAGAGAAAGAGAAAGACAAATACCATGTTATTGCTTATATGTGCAATCTAAAAAATGGTACAAATGAACTTATTTACAAAACAGAAATAGAGTCACAGATGTAGAAAAAAATCTTGTGGTTAGCGGGGGTGGGGGGTGATAAATTGGGAAATTGGGATTGACATATACACACTACTATACATAAAATAGATAACTAATAAGGACCTACTATATAGCACAAGGAACTCTACTCAATACTCTGTCATGATCTATATGGGAAAAGAATGTAAAAAAGAGTGGATATATGTATATGTATATGTATAACTGATTCATTTTGCTATACAACAGAAAGTAACACAACATTGTAAATCAACTATACTCCAATAGAAATTTTTTTTAAAAAATTGGCTTCGTTTCCTCAGAAATCAGGGACAGAGAGGCAGTCTCTCTGGTGAGAATGGAAGGAGGTTTGAGTCAGAAGAAAGCAAAATAGAGGTGATAATGTAAACTCCTTAGGGTCAGGGATAGTATTGTGTCCTAAATTCCAGGCTATTGAGAACTGTTGTACCACCTGTGGTCTGCACAACAGAGCAAGCGAATTGGGGTTGAAATGCAGTCACGTTCTGCTAGCCAAGCAATACAACCCACAGGATAGAGGTTGCTTGGAAGAGGCACCTTTTTGCTAAATCTCCCCCAGGGGCAGCAGTGGCCCTGCTCCAATCGATTCCTGTATGGATCTCCTGTGATCTTCCTAAAGTCCAAGTCTCACCATGACCCTCCTCACTTAAACTCTTCAATGGCTGCTCATCTCCTATGAGGAAAAAGGCAAATGTCTTAGCCTGGTTGACAAGACCCTTCATCATGAGCCTCTGCCCCTCCTCCCAGTCTTGTGAACCCTTTTTCTTTACATTCTCCTGTACTCCAGCTATATCACCCTACCCACCCTTCCCCAAACACTGCACTCTGCTCTTCTTAGCTTCAAGACTCTTCCCAGCCTAGACCAGACAGGAAACTTGTCTGCAAACGACAGAAACCAACTATCACTAATTAAGCAGATAAGGAGTATTCTGGAAAGAGAAATTCTGGTGGCTCAAGAGTTGATGGGTAGGCTGGAGCAGCAACTCCCACCACAAGCAGGAACAAAGGGAGGCTAGATGGCAGAGAACACTCCAAGGTCAATGATAAGGGCATCTGGTTAGACACTGCTGCTAGTTCTGCCCCCTTCCCACCCACCCGCAACTGACACCCCCCCCCCCAGGCTAGATATCTTTGCTGTGATGATTCTCAATTGTTCCTGCCCTTCCTGTCAAAGTCTCAAAGACCCTGTGGGGGCATCAGATTGGCTGAGCTCAGGTTCCAGGGCTCACCCTCCCTCTACCCATACTCTGCTCACACCCATGCTGTGGGGGAAGCAGGGAGAGAAAAAATCTGCACCACCATGCTCCCCCCGCCCCTACCCACCATGTGGAGTAGAAGGTGGAATCCTGCCTGCACTGAGACTCATGCGATAGGGAATTCCCTCTGAAATAAGAAGGGTGCTCAGACACTGGGCAATCAAACACAAGACAAATGTCCACTTCACTGTCTCCTTTCTGTGTCATCAATTCCTGTTCATTCCTCAAATGTCATTTCTCTAAAACCTTCCTCCAACCCAGGCATGCTCACGTGCTCCTTCCATGTTCCCATAGCACCTGGTACCTCCACCACACCCTTCTTATTTTATTAAAAATTTTTGCATATTTGTCTTCCACTCCAGACCATGAGTTCCTTTGGATCTTTGAGCAGGGCATACTCATCCATGACCCTTTGTCTGTATCCAGTGGGTAGCATTAGTGGGAGCTCAGTAAGTTTACAAGTGAAAGACGGAATGAATGTGTACCCCCGAGACCCCTCACATGGTAGCAGATCAGCTTATAACACGGTAAATGCCTGGATGCATGTGATGAATGGGATCCTTACAGAGATGGGGTGCCAAGGAGAACTAAGGAGCAAAGTTAGCTTCTTACGCTTACAGGTATTAGAGAGAAAAGCCTGTTAGCAAGTTACCCTCTTCCCTAAAGGGCTGTGAAGATACATTTTCCGTAAGACACTCCAGTTAGGGGCCTAGTGGGGTGTGAGTTCAATTGTAAGCATAAAGTCTTGGTTGCTGTAAATCTGGAATTGTGTGGGTTGAGATGAAAATGCTTTACAATCATTAAGTTCCATTGTGAAGTAATTATATAAAGTCCTACACCAGACCCCTGGGCCAGGAGTGGGCTGGAACTGCCCTGAGCGGCCCCCACAGGGGAGGATAGTGGGAGAGAAGCATCTGGAAAGATACGAGAGGGTAGCAAGAGCTGCTGAAAATAGAAGGGAAGCAGAAGAGAACGTGAGGGAGGAAAGCAGCAGAAGAAGCACGTAGGAGCAAAGCCCGAGGATAGGGACAGAGGGGGAAGGTGGAGCAGAATCTGGAGCCCAGAGCTGGGACAGAGAAAGAGGCGACGTGTGGTCAAGCGTACTGCAGCCAGGAGGAGCGGGGAGAGATGTGGAGAAGGCCAGAGCGAATGTCCACCTCCGTTGAGCAAACATTTAGTAGTGTCTACCATGCGCCAGGCACTGTGCTAAGGCACTAAGAATATAAAGGTATATAATTGTATATAAAGATACGCAAACCCCTTACCTTCCAGGGTTTACAGAGTAGTGAGGGAGACAAACACAAAAACCAAGATTTTAAAAACTGGTAGATGGATAGAAACAAGAAAGAAAAAGAATGCAATTACACATGAAAGGGACACTCCTCCTAACCTATAGGAGATGCCCATTGAGCTCAGTGTTGAAGGATGGGTTAGCCAAGGGAAGAAAGGTGAGAGGAGGTCCCTGCCAGGAAAACAACTTCATCAGACACATGGAGGCATGGGCTGATGGGGATGGGGTGGGCAGGGGCGCGAGATATGCTGGAGAGGCTGGGAGGAGCCACATGTGCCAGCCTAAGGATCTTGGACCTGCAGGGGATGAGAGCCATTGACAGGGCAAGACACAATGAGATGTGCATTTAAGGATTGTCACTTTGACAGAGGGGGATTATCTGGCAGAAGACTGTAGTCTGGGAGACCAATTAGGAGTTGATTACAGTTGTCAAAGTGAAAGATGATGGTGCTATTACCTGAGATGAAGGACACACAGAAGAGAACAGTTAGCAGGAGGGAGGGGAGATGATGATGCGTTTGAGACTGTTGAGTTCAGAATGTTTGTAGACCACCTAAGGGCATATGTGTCTAACAGGCATTTGAATGTGGGCATCTGAAGCTAAAGGGAGAGATGGTGGCTGCAGATATGATGTGGGCTTCATCAGCATAGAGACGGTAGTTTTAGTAAATGAAAGTGGATGAGCTCTCCCAAAGAGAAAATACACACAGCCAAGTTGTGGGCCCAGGCTGGAACTCTGAGAAACCCCAGTGTTTAAGGGGTGCTGGAAAGGAGGGCCCTGAGAAGGAGAACACAAAAGGAGAGTTGGAGGAGCAGAGGAGATTTAGGCCGAGGGACAGCAGGCCTTTCAGGAAGCTATGAGGACAGCAGGGTCAGAAGCAGGAGAGAGGTCTAGAAGGTAAAGACTGTAAAGTGGCCACTGGAGTTTGCAAAATGGAGGTAATCTTTTCACAAATGTGTGTTGTGTGGGGCAAGATGGAAGCCAGTGATGAGCCTGGGTAAGAAGTATAATGAGTTCCTCTACTATTCTTTTTTTTTTTTTAATTGAAGTAGAGTTGAATGCCTTTACTATTCTTGCAACTTGTCTCTGGGTTTGAAATTACATCAAAATAAAGAGTTAGCAATTTAAAAAGGAGGCTTTTGTTTGAAATAATACAGGTGCGTTTTGAAGATCAAACAACTCTAAAAGGCATAAAATAGAAAAAGAAAATTCTGCCTTCTCTCTATCTGTATCCAAATTCCACCCCTCAAAGGTAACTTCACCACTGTTAATATTTCAATAATTTCCTTCCAGATCCGTTTTATTTATTTACTTGTTGCTACTATTGTTACAAAAATAGAATCATACTATATATATATCCTGTTTAGCAACTTATAAACATATCACAAGTAGGGACTTCCCTGGTGGCCCAGTGGTTAAGAATCCACCTGCCAATGCAGGGGACACAGGTTCGAGCCCTGGTCCGGGAAGATCCCACATGCCGCGGAGCAACTAAGCCCATGCACCACAACTACTAAGCCTGTACTATAGAGCCCATGAGCCACAACTACTGAGCCCATGTGCCACAACTACTGAAGCCCACACACCTTGAGCTCGTGCTCCTCAACAAGAGAAGCCACCACAATGAGAAGCCTGCGCACCACAACGAAGAGTAACCCCTGATTGCCGCAACTAGAGAAAAGCCCATGTGCAGCAATGAAGACCCAACACAGCCAAAAATAAATTAATTAATTAAAAAAAAATTCTTTAAAAAAACATATCACAAGCATTTTGTCATGACAGAATATGTATTTCACTTTCATTCTTCAATACTGCACAGTATTCTATCATATGGCTGAACAAAAACTCATTAATTTTGAAATTTGAAAACTCAAAGAAAAGTACAGAGAATAAAATAACATATACTCACGTACCCACTGCCCTTTTTAAATAAATGCTAACAGTTTGACATACACGTTTCAGATTCTTTTTTAGAATATAGTGGGCTTGGATGAGACATGATTGAAAAAACCCAAGGTGGCTGAAAGTTGCCTAAAAATGCAAACTTGACCTCATCACATACCTGATTTAACCCTTTCAGTGGCTGGGATCAGGGCAGGCTCCACAGCATGGTGTTCCCAGGCCCTCTTGAACCCTAGGTCCATTTCTACTTGCATCCCCTCCCCAACGGCAGCCGGGTCAGGCTGTTCAAATTCCAGCATTTTTTTTTAACTATTCTTTTTTTTTTTTAATTTATTTTTGGTTGTGTTGGGTTTTTATTGCTGCGCACAGGCTTTCTCTAGTTGTCTCAAGCAGGGGCTACTTTTCGTTGCAGCGCGCGGGCTTCTCATTGCGGTGGCTTCTCTTGTTGCAGAACGGGGGCTCTAGGTATGTGGGCTTCAGTAGCTGTGGCACGTGGGCTTAGTTGCTCCGTGGCATGTGGGATCTTCCCGGACCAGGGCTCGAACCCGTGTCCCCTGCATTGGCAGGCAGATTCTTAGCCACTGCGCCACCATGGAAGTCCTCATTTTTTAAACAGGCTTTTTCACATGTCCTTTCTTCAGGCTCATCTCTCTAGCTAGATTAATTCCTCACTCCATCCTGCTGCCCCACCCCACCCCCGCCCCAATCCACCTGGAAAACACTTAGTCATCTTCAGGATACAGTCACCTAGGTGCCTTTCCTCACTTCCCCCACCCCCACCAGATAGGATTGGCATCACCACACTTTGGGCCCCATGATGTCCTCTATTTGTCTCCATCACTGTGCTTTTATCCTTTGCACTCCTCTGTTGACCTGCTGACTGCCCGCCCCTAGACTATAAATCCCTTGAGGACAAGATTCACGCCTTATTAATCTCCAGCTCTTTAATGCCTGGCACACTCAGCAAATGCTCTTTAAATAGCCTGTGGATTCCTGAAGCACTGGTGACAAAGCAAAGGGTTAGGTGGCCCCAGCCTGACTGTTTTTGGAGGTCTCCAACAATGATGGTGCCCAGGACTGCTCTGGATCCTCCAGGGCACCTGCAGAAGCCCTGCCCCCACTTTCCCCTGTGTCCTGACTGAGCTGTACAGCCTCTGGCCTCCCTTGCCCATTCTCTGGCTCACCCACCCACGTTCCCAGCCAGATCCCCCCTCCATAGAGTCATCAGGGAGCACTCAGTGGAGTTCATTACTTAACAGTCAATGGCCTAGACTCCCATCTCCCTTCAGAGTCCACAGAGGCTGTTTGGAGCCCAGCCGCAGTTCCTGTAAGCGGAAGGCGAATTGCACTCATTCCCAAGATGAATCATTTTGTTTTAATCGCCCGTCCTTTTGCTGGCACGGCCACTGCCACGGCTGCCTGCTCTGCCTTTTGGCCGTCTGTTGGCAGGATGCCCTCCCAGGCCCTGCTAATAACCAAGAAGAGAGGTACAAGGAGGAGGAAGGAGAGGGAGCCCCCTAGAAGGAGCAGGTAGTGTGCAGCAAAGAGCCAAAGCTTATGAAAACGACACCATTGTCCTGCTGGAACCCAAGCAAAGATTCCAAACAGGCAGAGAGCAGCTTCCAACTTGCGGCGCCCTTGGGGGGCTGCTCCAGAGACCAGATGGCTAACGTGGTGGAAGTACCCCACCTCTCCCAGCCTCTAAGGAGAGCCTCCCCACCTGGAGTTCCTCTGAGCTGGATGGGCTGGGTGACCCGGGAGACCATGGGAGGAGGAGGCTAACAATGAACAGGGAAATTGCAAGACCCGGAATTCGTTCCCTGAATTCTGGTATGAAATGGGTAGCAGGTAGGGAGAAGCAAATCTACACCCATTTTCCTTCTCAGGCAGCGATTCCAGGAGACCATGTAGAACGGCAGTCATGTTTTTTTCCCACCTACAGGAGGGCTCATTCTAGATATGTGGGGGAGAGTCCAGCCTGCCGTCGGCAAGAGGCTGCCCAGGTTCCAGCCTCTGCCATGGTGCTGGCACTGGGCCCTACAGGCTATTGGCACTGAAGCCTAGGGTGCAGACTGCAGGCACACCCACTGAATGAAGAGCCTGTGGCCACCTGGAGCCCAAGGATGTGCTCGCCCCTCCACAGTGGGATGGACTTGTAACCTTGCTCAGGTCCTAAGCTGGCTGGAAAGGAGTTATGTAGGGACGGGAATTCTTTGCAAGGGAAGCAGGAAGATTGAATGACCCAGAGGACACTGGTCTCCCTTTCTGACCAGTTTGCCAGTCAGGAGGCACCCAGGGTGCCTGCGGCAGAGGAATGACCTCTGGAGGACTCTTCCTGCCCAAGGTGCTCAAGGTGCTTCACAAACATGACCTGGTCCGGGAGGGTGAGGAAACAGTGTTCTCTCCGCACCTGGTAACCGAGCCTCTGGGAGAGGTTCCCTCCACCCCAGCCCAGCCATCTCTAAAGAGTTTGTGGGGTTGAGAGGAAACACCTGTTTGTAATAATTTACTGTGCAGTGGCAAGCCTCGAGTGGCCGTGTTTGGAGTTTGCCGAGAAGAACCCTGTCCTCCACTGTGCTTTGCTCCACCAGAGGAAGGGATGGTCTGGTATTTCCACAGCAGGTTACTGAGCCTGCTGGGAAGCCAGGACCCCAAGGAAGCTGTGTGAGAACAGCCAGAACCTGCATTTCTCCATGTGCTACCCACACTGCTGCCAGGAGCAAGTGCAAGGGCAGAGAGAAGTGGGCTTCCTGGGAAAGGATGTCTCTCTGAGGGAAGAAAGGATAGGAGACTCATTCAACAAATATTTTTCAAGGGTCTACCATGCACCAGGCACTGTTCCGGCACAACTGTTCACAAAACAGGCAAAGTCCCTGCCTCATGGAGCTTACATTCTACTGCAAGTTCGATTCTGGAAGGTCAGAATTGTTCCAGGCCTTGAGAAATAGCCCCTGAGCTCCCACCAAGGAGGAATTGAAGCCTTGAGAGGAAAAGAGAGTGAGGAGTAAGCCCCAGCCTCCCAATCAGCAGTAGGAGAGGAGAGAATGGACATAGGCTGTGACTCCAGTCCAGTATCCTTCCCAGAGCGCCTGTCAAGGGCAAGGGTTACTGTGTTGATTGGGGAGGATGAAGAGTAGTGTTGAGTCCCCTCCTCCCTCCCTCTTCCTCCCCCTCCTCCCCCTCCAAGCCTGTTCCACAAGTCTCCAGCTGACTGTCTGCTCCATTCCTGGCTTGGAGTCTTGAGTCGGTGACAGCCAGGAAGCCTTGTGAACTGTTTCCTTGATGCAACAACTCCAAGGCAGCCCCTGGGGACAGAAACTCAGAGGGAATGTGGACCTGAGTTCCAAAGGCCCAGATGGAGGAAAGGTAAACAGGGAGAAGCCGTGGGAGGCAAGGAGTTACCCTTAGACTGCAGCTGCCTAGGTTAAACTACAGAGATAAGGTGTGTGAAAGCTCCAAGCAGAGCTCCTGATACATCAGCGCTCAATAAATACTAATCTTCCTCCTTCCCTCCCTCCCTCCCTTTCTTCCTTCCTTCCTTCCTCATCTCCACTGGACAAGCCTCCATTTCAAATGCCTTATTAATCATTTACAACATCACTGATAGTAATAAGATTCATAAAAACTCAAATTGTAGGAGCTTTACCCCACCCTTCCGGCTTCAGATCAGAGAGCTACACATTCCACCTTCTGTTGGGAAAGAGGGAGCATTATCCCTTGGAATTCTCTCACCCCCATTTAGGCTTTCCATTCAGATTATCTCACTCCTTTGGATGTCCTCAAGAAACACGAGTATCTCATCTGCCCAGAATGTGGCTGAGATATGGATGAACAGGCGACCATGCCCAGCCTCCCTAATGCTTGCTTTCCTCTGGCTGCAGTTCCAAGGCCCCCACTTGGCAGGTGTCTGACAAAATGTCAAGGACCTCTGTGTCCATGCTGGGTCCTAGCATCTGATCTCAGGCCCTGGCCTCCTCTCTGCCCCTTTTCTGCTGTTCATGCACTGCTAACGGATCTCTCCTGCATGAATTCTTAGCACCTGCAGATATATGCCTTGATTTGGATAAAACCTTTATGTATTGCCATTGATTTTAAAGATACCAACAGGAGCAAGCTTAAACTCTAATGTGATATAACAATAGCTCCAGATCACAAAACACACCAACCGCCCAAAGGAATTCTGAGCACTTACCAAGTTCTTCTCTGTGCACGCAACTGTCGCCCCCAGTCCCAGGAAAGTAAGACAAAGTGAAGCCAATGTCTGTTTGGGGAAGCAGGATTGGAGACAGAAGGGCTCTGCATTTGAACTCTGACTTTGTTACTCCCAGATGTGTTTGTCTGGCTAAAATGCTAGGTTTCTCAGGGGTTCCCCACTCTGATAGAGAAAAGTAGTGACTTTGTCCTCTGGTTTCCCAGACGTCGTAGGAGGACATAAAGATCTTCATAACGTGCTTTGGAGGTTTCTTTGGAGGTTTTTGGAAGAAGAAGCTGATGAATTTGCTCCAGGCTCTCACCACCTTCCTGCCAGCCCAGGACTCCCAGCAGGAGGCAAGTTTCCCAATCAGTCAAAACCATGCTCAACCCCCGTCCCCACCCCCCACCCCACCGGGCACCCTACATGCCCAGAAGGCAGGATATAGGGAAAAGTTAAGGAGCCCTTAAGGGGCTCCATGCTGGGGACATATGGCCTCTGCCCTGGAAATTTCCAGTCTGAGTGGGTGGACAAGTACAGAGAAGGGCACATTCTCAAAACAATAACGACACAAAGACCCAGAAACAGCAAGTAAAAGGTGGTAACACGTCTTCTTCTTCCAGGGAGAATGTATAGGACAGTGATAGAGACAAATGCAGAGGATGGGGGTAGATGTGAGTAATCAGCCCCGTTCACCTGGCCCGCACTGCTCCTGGGCACCGGCCACCAGCCCTGTCTGGTTTTACTGATAAGAGCCCACAAATAGCATTCCCTTGGGCCACAGTCCCCCTCTCCCAAGGGAACAGATGAAAAATTCATGACAGCAGCCTCAGATCTCTGATCCCTGCTTTCTGAGATGGCTACCTGCAGAGAACCAAGGGCTACCTGAGGGCAAAGGGCCAGAAGCTTGCCCAGATTATTCTCATCCGAGGCAACCAAGGCTTCTCTGACAGTCAGAGGGGAAGACCTGGATGCTGCTGTGTGCTGGCCCAGCTTGCTGCAGGCTGGCCCATCCGCTCCCATTCCAAAGTGCTTCAAGGGGCTGAGGGCCCACTCTCTTCTGCCCGGCCCAGCCTGGGCTGCTGCAGTAGGAGGGAGGAGGGACAGGGAGAGAAGAATGGCAAGAAGGTGGGAAGGTGCCAACCTGCTGATTCCAGTTCTAGCTGCTGAGCTTCCCTGGAAAAGGAGAAATTCAGGAGAAAGCCAGGGAAAGGTTGGATGTAAGGAATCCCCTGCTCTGTCACAACGCTCCCCACAGAACCCAGCAAAAAAGAACCTCATTAAAACACATGTCGGGTGAGCTTTGGTGAATCAGTTCCTAAACAACGACCCAGCCTTCTGCCCCTCCTCCCTGCCGGCTGGGCTCTTACCAGCCTCATCAGAGAGGAAAGCAGAGTTTCTCCCCGTTTGATTCCATCTGGGCCTGGGCCTCTCGGCAGCCAATTTGCAGCATCACAGTGCAAAACGATGCAACTGGGCTCAGCCAAATCCAAGGTCCCAGATCCCATCCCCTGATCAGCAGGAGAGTTAGATGGGCCCTCAGGCCACAAAAGAGAAACACCTCAGTAGGACCAAAAGAGTTTGTTAATAAAAACAGTCGGGGTGGGACTTCCCTGGTGGCACAGTGGTTAAGAATCCGCCTGCCAATGCAGGGGGCATGGGTTCAAGCCCTGTTCCGTGAAGTTCCCACATGCCACGGAGCAACTAAGCCCGTGCACCACAACTACTGAGCCTGTGCTCGAGAGCCCACGAGCCACAACTACTGAAGCCTGCACGCCTAGAGCCCGTGCTCCGCAGCAAGAGAAGATACTGCAATGAGAAGCCTGTGCACCACAACAAAGAGAAGACCCAGCTCACGGCAACTAGAGAAAAGCCCACGTGCAGCAACGAAGTCCCAATGCAGCCAAAAATAAACAAATAAAAAATTAATTAATTAATTAAAAAAGAAACAGTCGGGGTATGGCCCTGGGTCTCATGTATATACATACACATACGCTCCCATTTACACAGATTTACAAAAACATGTCTTTTTCAGGTACAATTTAATTTTTAACTTTTTTTTTTTTTGGCCATGCCGTGGGGCATGTGGGATCTTAGTTCACACATAGACTCATAAAAGCAGAGATGCATACTTTAAGATCCTGATGTACCCTCCCCCCCACCCCCACATACTAGAAAGTCAAATGAAATCACTCACCTTCTACCCCGCCTCACCTTGCCCCTCCCTCCTGCAGGGTGGGCTTCTCCCAAAAAGCAGTCTAGGGGGCTCAGGGCTAGGGGAGTAACTGCACCATTTGCATTTTTTCCAGGAGGGGAGTGGCACCAGCAGCCCAAGCATCTGCATGTCCCAGAGGCTGACAGCCTGACATCCTTGGATTTGACCCAGTTGCTCTGGGGAGACCTGTCTTCCTGCTGTCCCTTCCCTACCAATCTAATTGCATTATGATGGTTCTTGGCTCCAACCTG
The DNA here is from genome assembly GCF_964341445.2 of Mesoplodon mirus. NCBI lineage: Eukaryota > Metazoa > Chordata > Mammalia > Artiodactyla > Ziphiidae > Mesoplodon > Mesoplodon mirus. Next base: position 152,741,844 of record NC_138978.1, on the reverse strand, counting down.
TGAAACTAAATGCACAGTTCCTGAACGCAACACAACCTGGGTACCCTCACCTGCCCTCTGAGAGGACCTGGGCCATTATTCTCTATCTTGGTGTCCGCCCCCCAAGTACCTCTTTTCAGTCCCTGCCCCATACTCACCTCCTCCAAGAAGTCTTCTCTGATTAAATCTGTTTTGTTCTAAAAGGCACAGCTCTTCAGCGCTCAGGAAGAAAATTGCTTTCTATTTATTGCTTGTTTTCTGAGCTTGTGTCAGGTCTGACTCATGAGAGTGCTGACTCTCCCATTAGATGAGAGCTTCCTGATCCTCCAAACAACGTCCCCTCCCTCCAGGGTCCTGCAGAATCCTGGGAGTGGACTCAGAGAAGGAGTCCATTGCTGGACGACACGATTTTCAAGGCCTTGCTGTTGGTTTGCAGAGGACCCTGATGGAGACTGGGGCCCTTGGGAAGTAGGAGCAATAACCATGGGATAGGAGCCATTTGGGTTCCAAGCGTTAAGAGCTTTTCCCAGAAATGACTGATTATCAAACATGGCCTCCGCGGACAGCAGCTCCGTGTCCGGTTTCTTTTCGCTCATTTCCTTGAATGCTCTAAGGAGAGTCATCCTATGCCTTGAATAGAGGAATGTGAAACAGAGCCAGCAAGGTGAGAAGTACAGTCACACAGAGGCCCTGGAGGGTAGGAATCAGGGGAAAGGAGGAGGGAAAGAAGGAGGAAGGGAGGGGGTGGAAAGGAAGATAATTAAGAAAGTGGGTTGTGGGAAAGGTAATGAGAGAAACAGAAAGGGGAGAAAGAAAAACTGACCAAAAAAAAAAAAAAAAAGAGCTATGACAGAATCAGAAACGAGACGACACAGAAACAGACTAAGACAAGGACAAAGCTATAAGAACATCTCCATCAGGAACTTCAAGAAGCTTCTCGGGGGCTTCCCTGGTGGCGCAGTGGTTGAGAGTCCGCCTGCTGATGCAGGGGACACGGGTTCGTGCCCCAGTCCGGGAAGATCCCACATGCCGTGGCGTGGCTGGGCTCGTGAGTCATGGCCACTGAACCTGCACGTCCGGAGCCTGTGCTCCGCAACAGGAGAGGCCACAACAGTGAGAGGCCCGCGTAGAGAAAAAAAAAAAAAGAAGCTTCTCGGGAATTCAACTGCTCAAGATGGGGGCTGGGGACTTTAGGATTTTAGCACCTATTGTGGACCAGCTGCATTCTGTACGTTAGATCGTTTAACCTTGTAATGCCCCATGAGGTAGGCATTATCATTATTGCCTTTTTACAGATCAGGGAACCCCAGAGTAGAGAGGTGAAGTGACACCCCCTGTCACACAGCTGATATGTGTCAGGGCTCAGGTTCAAATCCAGGTCTGACTCCAAAGCTTGTGATCTTTGTGTCACGCTTCCCCAGCTATGAAAGCACTCTCACCTGGGCTGATTTTTCCCCAGCGTTTCAACAAGCACTAATTAAGTGCCTGCTGTGTGCCCAGCACCATCACAGCAGGGGTCTCTGCCCCCACAGCATTTACAGTCTGACTGGGGGACTTAAGGAATGCTATAGGGCTGCTGCCCAGAGCCCAGAGAAGGAACAATGGCCCCGACCAAGCTGGAGGAAGAGCAGGGAGCGGGACGCGGCCTGGGCTGTGTTGGGGTCTTGGGAATTCCTTCTTCAAAGCTTTAAACTTAGGCTAGAACATCACCAATTTCCAGTAGATTGCTGAAGTCTTGCCTAGAGGCTTGAGGAAGGAGTCAGTGAACTCTCAAGGTCACTAAACAAAATGTATTATGAACTATTCAGACATAGAGAAAGACACAAAGAACAAGATCAGGAACACCTGTGTAGCCCTTCTGTGTAGCTTAATAAATAAACCACCAGGAATACCCCGGTAGACCCCCTTGTTCTCTCTGCTGGCATGCTTCTCATCATGAGTGCTCCGAGGTTAGCACTCTTCTGAATTTGGTGTGTACCAACCTCCAGGGTGTTCTCCACCCTAGGATTCCTGCCTCTCCTACGGGGAGAAGGCCAAAGAGGGCCTTGGTCATCCTTCAGCATGAGCACTCTATCCATCCAGGGCTGCCTGATAGGGCTCTCCCCACTGCCCGGCTTTTCTCTCTCTCACTCTCTCTCTCTCTCTCTCTCTCTCTCTCTCTCTCTTCTCCCTCTTTTTCTTTTTCTCTCTCTTTCTTTCTCTCTCCCTCCCTCTCCCTCCCTCCCTCTCTCTCTCTCTCTCTCTCTCTCTCTCTCTCTCTCTCTCTCTCACCCTTCCCAGATGGCTGAGCAGACAATCAATATTTATGTGAATCCACCAGGCCAGCTGGACAGAGAGACCCAGCAGACAGAGGCAGAGTCGCCATCCCCCACATGGGCGGGTTTCAACTCAGACACAAAGCAGGTGACCCAGGTGCCTGGTGCCTCTGGCTAGACTGAGGTCAGCATGAGCCAGGAGCCAACGAGGCCCTGCCACTCCAGTGGCCAGATCTGATGTGTGCCCCTGCCAGACGTTTACAGCTCCTTTTCACTCTGGTGTTTAGCAGGGTGAGATGCCTGGGTGAGGCTGAGGGGAAAATAATAAGCAGTTTATTCCCCCCTACAGAGCAAGGCAGCAATACAGCTGCATGGCTGATGGGAGTTTTGGAGAGAGGCCCATACTGCCCCAGGGCCCCAGTCCACCTACCAGCAGCCCTCTTAGCTCGTCACACATCACTCTCCTGAAGGGACACCCCACCTCCCCTCAGTGTGGTCTCTTGGTTCTGGTCCCACTAGCCTAGCTCCAGCCTCCTCAGGAAGCCTTTCTTAGTTGAGCCTCCCTGGCCTTGAGCACTCATGCCCCATGTTCGTTCAGTTCTCACAAAATTAGTTGGCACAGTGGTAATTTCTCTTATGAAAATACAGCCTTATGTGCCATGAATGATCTTCCCTGCCACACTATAAGCTTCTAGAAAGCAGGGACCATGGCTGATCCATCCTGTGCATCTTTCACAACCATTTTCAAAAGTGGCTCCATACGTGTTTGTTGAATGACTGAATGATCTCTGCCCCCACATTTGCCTGAGGGTTTCTCAAGGATGGGGCCACCCATGTCTTATCTTTTCTTAGAATCTCCCAATAGAACCAATAAAGGGATACCCACTCCTGATTGTTGGGTGAGTGGAGAAAAACCCCAGAAAAGTCTCTGCAGCTAGCCCACTCAGCCTCTCTTCCCTACCCAATGCTCACCTGCCCACCCATAGGTCCCTCCCAAGCAGCAGGAGCAGAACTAGCACAGCCTCATCATGTTCCTTTGAAACCCCTGGCTGATCCTGTTTTGGTTTGACTTGACTTGAGGCCCCTTTCAGTCTCCACAACTGTCTGTAACACAACCATCTTAAGAAAAAGAAAGTGTGCTTCAGGCAGATTTCCTGCTAACACAGTGCTTTTACTGTATATTTGATCATCACAGATGCATCTCCATTCTACAGATGAGGAAACTGAGGCTTAGGGAGATGGACTGAAGGACCTGGAGCTCACAGTTTGGACAGAGACCTTCTGACTCCAGTCTGCCAGGTCACCTGACAACCCTCTGCCTCTCTCCCCACCTGATGTGGGGTCACACAAAGTGCAACCTCCAGAAAGGCATCGCCTTTGGGCTGGAGAGAAAGTCTTTGAAGACAACTGAAAGCTCCTTGCAAAAAAGAAGATAGACATAGCCTTCAAGTTGGAGCAAGGCTGGGGTTGCCCTCAGGGTTTCTGGCCAGATGGAACTGCTGGGTGGGGCCCAGCAGTTCCCGGTGGAGGCCAGCTCTGCCCAGGCAAGAGGGCGCTGCTACTGAGCCAGCACAGCCAGCATGATGAACTCCATACTTCCTCCTGCCCCGGCAACCCAGAGGACGCCAGATTTTCAAGCAGCACAGGGATGCTCAGGGATGCTCTGAACCAGTGGGGCATCAAGAAGCAGCAAGGCTTTCTTACTCTTGACCAGACATGAACAGCACCCAGGCTCTCCTTCTCTGTTTTTCCAGGGCCCATGGTGGCACAGCTGCCACTTTCTGAGCATTCAGCACAGAGAGGCACTCTAAGTGCCTGCCTGCACCGTCACCCGTCTTCCCCACGAGGAGGGAGAATCCCTAGTTACATGTGTCAACTGGGATTCAATGAGGTGAAGTAACTTGTCTGAAGACCTGGAGCTGTGTCAGTGTGCAGATCCAAATCCAGGTTTTTCTAAAGCCAATATCAACCACCTCTCCACTGCCTCCATGAACTGTCAGCTCCACTTCCCTGCTCATTAAGACTGCACCTCGCCTAGGCCAGGACATTTGTTTTTAATCCTATTTCTTTATGTGTAATAGGTCATATATTCAAAAAGCCCAAAACTCATATGTTACAAAAGAACGTACCATGAAAAGTCTTCCTCCACTCTTTTTTTTTTTTTTTTTTTTTTTTTTTTTTTGCGGTACGCGGGCCTCTCACTGTTGGGGCCTCTCCCGTTGAGGAGCACAGGCTCCGGATGCGCAGGCTCAGCGGCCATGGCTCATGGGCCCAGCCGCTCCGCGGCATGTGGGATCTTCCCGGACCTGGGCACGAACCCGTGTCCCCTGCATCGGCAGGCGGACTCTCAACCACTGTGCCACCAGGGAAGCCCCTTCCTCCACTCTTGACCCCCAAACATGTAGCTACTCTTCCCAGAAGCAACTACCGTTACCCGTTTTCTATATCTCCTTCCATGGATGCACTGTGCAAAAGAAGTAATTATGTATAAATATCCTTTCCCCCACCCTTTTAAGAGAAATGATCGTGGGCTTCCCTGGTGGTGCAGTGGTTGAGAGTCCACCTGCCGGTACAGGGGACACGGGATTGTGCCCCGGTCCAGGAAGATCCCACAGAGATCTGTGGAGCGGCTGGGCCCATGAGCCATGGCTGCTGAGCCTGCGCGTCCGGAGCCTGTGCTCCGCAGCGGGCGAGGCCACAACAGTGAAAGGCAGGTGTACCGCAAAAAAAAAAAAAAAAAAAAGAAATGATCGTATATTAAACACATTGCTCTGTGCTTCTATATTTTTTTTACTAAACAATGTGTTCCTGTAATTATTCCATATCCATACATAAAGTGTTCTCCACTTCTTTTTTTATTATTATTTTTTTAAGAATCAATTTTATTTATTTATTTTTGGTTGCATTGGGTCTTCATTGCAGTGTGCGGGCTTCTCATTGCAGTGGCTTCTCTTGTTGTGGAGCACGGGCTCTAGGCACGCAGACTTCAGTAGTGGCACACGGGCTTAGTTGCTCTGTGGCACGTGGGATCTTCCTAGAACAGGGATTGAACCCGTGTTCCCTACATTGGCAGGTGGATTCTTAACCACTGCACCACCAGGGAAGTACCTCTCCACTTCTCTTGATGATTGCAGGGTATTCCACTGTCTACAAATCCATTTAACCAGTCCCCTATGACGGACACTAGGTTGTTTCCAACCCTTTGCTATGAAAAAGGATGTTACGGTGAGCAACTCTGTATACAAGGTCATTGTGCTCATGTGCAAGGACATCTGTAGGATAAATTCCTAGACATGAAACTGCTGAGTGGCAGGCTCTGGAATTAAACATTCCCAATGGGAAGCAGAACAGAATGGTGAGGAATAGACTGCTATCTTTCATCCTGGCTCTGTCACTAACCAGCTGGGTGACCTCCAGCAAGCTATATGACTTCACTAATCTGTGGTTCCCTAGTCTGTTAAAATATTTGCTTCCTTGTAGGGTAGCTATGAGGGGTCAAGTAAAAGGTAATGTATACAAAGTGCCAGGCACAAAGCCTGGCTCACGGGGATAAGGAGGCGATGGAGCAATGATCATCCTTGCCCCCCTCCCGCCCCATTCCCCATCCTGGGAAAGAGCTTCTCCCATCGACTTGTCCTTCTCGCCTTCTCTATCCCCCTCCTGTATCAATTTGTCATGCTCCCAGTGCCTCCTGCACCATCTGCCTGGTACCACAGTTCTTTGTGTAGTTCAATATGTCTCTTGCCCATCAGACAACAAGTTCCTAGAGGACCAAGACCCTCTTACTCTTTCTGAAACACCTCACCACCTGTCAGAGGTCCTGGCACACAGTAGAAGCTTGGTAAAAGTCTACTGAACTGAAATCAGCTCTGGAAATTACTCCTCACGGTGCAGCCTCCCAGATTCTTGGTACTTTAGCAAAGACAGGTGTCACCTCCAGCCATCAGGCTGAAGAGGCAGCCAGCCTCCCTGTGCCGTTCTCTGAGGTTTGGTAATCAGGAAAGGTTTTCCAAAGGTGCCATATTTAAAATCCCCGCTTCTGCACCCCACCCCATCTCCCACACCACCCCCACACCCAGAGCCCGGTGTAAAGCATTCAGATATTCCACCCCTGGGAAGGGGGTGGAGGATCCTCCCTGGCCCCTGTCCATCCCTTCCCTAGTGAGTCCCAGGTTTGGACAACACACCACCAGGAAGATCATTGCTAGGGACCGTTGCCCAGAGAGCGTAGGGAGGTGGGAGGAAATCATTTCAATTTCTCTCTGGAAGCATAAATGCTTTTTTAATTGCTGTCAAAGGCGGCTCCTTGGGAATGTATTATTGATAGCGATTGAAATGAAAGAGACGGAAAAAAGCAGCAATTTCTCCTTTGCTGGCTCACTGCCCTCCCTCCCCTGCCCTCCCACCTACCTTCTTCCCTGGGGCCTGAGACATCCCACTCCTCAGAGCTCACAGGCCTCTTCCTCCACACCCCCCATCTCTCTCCCCCGCACCTGCCTCCTCCTTTCCTCTTCCCCAGTGTTCCTGACGTGCTGTCTGTCCCTCTGCCTGCCTTGCAGTAGCTCTGTCGCTCTCACCCTCTGCCTCTTCCCTTAGCCTGTCTCCAGGTTCTCCACCCTCACGTCTTGCTTCTCCTCACCCTGCTGTAGATCCCTGGCCCACCTAAGTTCCTGCCATTCAGCCATTGTTTTATTCTCTCTCCTCCCTTCCTTTCCCATTCCAGCTCCTCTAACCACTGCGTTCTTACTTTCCCTTAGCCCCTCATTCTCTCCCTTTTCTGCCTGGGCTCCTTTTTTGGGGGGTCTTGGACCCTCACCAACAAGGAGAAAGGCCAGGCTATCATGTGGTTTGAGGTGTTTCCTGACCCCCAAACTTAGGATTTGAAAATTTTTATTTCCATCCTCCGATTGTACCTAGGCCTTTACCCATTCCCCAGATTCCCAGCCTTTAATCTTTGGTTCGTGCCAGTCGGTCCACTGAACTTCTGTCTATCCTGCTGGCTGTGCTTGGGGCCAAAGCTAGCAGTAACCAGGGAAGCTGCTCCTGAGGATGCCAGGTGTAGAAAACCCCCACGCTCCCTGCATCACTCACACGGGTGTCTCTTATCCTGTGCCATCAGTGGCTTCTCCTGCAGTAGGTCTCAGTTGCACCTCTCTGTTTTAACTGGAAGATGCCTCGGGTTCCAGTGTGGGCCGGACCCAGTCTCTCCAGCAAGGGTCTCCTGTGCCTTTAAGAAAGCAGGACCCTGGGGCTCCCCTGGTGGCGCAGTGGTTAAGAATCCGCCTGCCAATGCAGGGGACACGTGTTCGAGCCCTGCTCCCGGAAGATCCTACCTACACACCACGGAGCCACTAAGCCCATGTGCCACAACTACTGAGCCTGTGCTCTAGAGTCCGTGCTCCTCAACGAGAAGCCACCGCGATGAGAAGCCTGCGCACCGCAACGAAGCTCTCCGCAACTAGAGAAAGCCCACGCACAGAAACGAAGACCCAATGCAGCCAAAAATAAATTAATTAATGTTAAAAAAGGAAAGGAAAAGAAAGCAGGAGCCTGCAGGCACCACCAGCTCCTCCCCTCCCCCTTCCCCGGCTAGGGGGAGGGGAGCAAAGATGGATATTCCCGCAGTGCCCCCTTCAGAGGAGCTCATAAATAATGGCTGATCTTCCCTCGGGGGACAGGAACGTTCTGCTCTGTGGAGCCTGGGAAAAAGGTGATAAGGCTAATTTATCTATCTCCTCCTGTGCTCACACACCAGTGAGAGAACAAGCCACTTTCCCCTCTTTCCTTGCCCGGTTCTCCCTCCCAGAATCTGTGAGAAAAAGGGAATGAGATGAGGAAGAGAAAAGCGCCAGTCTCCTGCTTCCCTGAGGCTTTGGATATGCCCACCCTTCACCACCGCCCCAAACTGATTGCAGAGCAGCCTCAGAGCAGCAGACACACCCACCCTCCCTCCAGATCCCCACTCACCTTTCACCCCACAGAGCCAGTGGCCATGGTCAGAGCCTACCCCACACCCCAAGCGGCCAGAGCACTTGCTGTGAAAGCAGACCTAGTTGCATATGATGTTCACGCAGTTTTAGGTTTTAGACCAAACTGCAGTGGACTCTCCAAACCCGTCTGACAGCCTTCCAGTTCCTTCTTCTCCTCCCATGTGCCTCAGCACCCCCTTCTCTCCCCACAGAACCCCCCCACGTTGGGCTCTCCACAACCCACCCGTTCAGCCAGCTCACAGTTGGCTTCAGCTCAACTGCTCTGCCCCGACTCATTTCCACATCAGTGCTGCCAGGTCACTGCTTCCACCTGCCTGTTACGTCCACGGCCTCCACAGCGAGGGGTTTGAAGCTAAGGAAGAAGATTTCTGAGGTTGCACTCTTTCACTATACTATGTCTGAATCCTACCCTCACTCGGGACAGGCCATCCAGAAGGGCACACCACCACCGTCATTACCACCCTACCTCCACCCAAGGCCAAAGGCAGACTGGCTGGGACCCTAGGCCCCTTAACTACTGCCTTGGGGTTAAGGTAATGTCAGGTCTGGCTCCTAATGAAGATGTGGGGAGGCAGGCAGGGGTCTGGAGAAGCACACTGTCTCTGTGCTAGTCATCACCGCAGCAGATAATCAATTAGCAAGGGCTTTCAGCAGGTGGCCAGACCCCAGACCTGGGCCATCCCAACCTATCCCTATCCCAGGCGACCTCTGTTGTTCCCCCTGTGCTCCCTCCACCAAGCTAGCACGTTTCACCGGTCGGGACTGCTGAGATTTACTGTCGTTCCCAGGGACTGATTGATCTCTATCTCTCCAGCTCTCTTTCTCATCTCTTTCCCTGCAACTCTTTTCTGCATCTCTTCGCATTTTCTCCCCATTTCTTTTCTGCCTCTCCCCTTCTCTCTCTCTCCCTCAGACCCCTGCTGCCTCTTCTTTCTCCCTCCTTTCTTCCCTCCTCCCACTCTCCTCCAGGCTTCATTGCCCCCTCTCCTTAGCCCCTCCCCACCTCCCAAACCAGCACCACCTTGCCTCCCATGACTATATTTAGCTCAGAGGCGGGGTTTTACAAAGGCGCCTCAGGAGCTGGCGTCTAGGCTTGAAGGGTCTGTCACTGTTTCCATCAGAGGCTCAGCTGGAATGAGTTTATAAGTGAGCTGTTTCCTTTCCTTACCAGCACCAAGTCCTGGGCTGAGTGAGGGCGGGGAGGAGGCCTCCAAGTACATTGAAGCGTTCTCCCCAGAGATGGGTAAGCTCTTCAGGAGAGAAAGAAACTGCAGGTTAATTTGGAGGGCAGCGACCAGGTGCCCAGGTGACCAGGCAAATTAGGACTCTGCCAGTCCACCTGCTAATGCAGGAGACACAGGTTCGAGCCCTGGTCTGAGAAGATCCCACATGCCCCAGAGCAACTAAGCCCATGCGCCACAACTACTGAGCCTGCGCTCTAGAGCCCACGAGCCACAACTACTAAGCACGCACGCCTAGAGCCCGTGCTCCGCAACAAGAGAAGCCACCGCAATGAGAAGCCCGCGCACTGCAACGAAGAGTAGCCCCCGCCCTCCGCAACTAGAGAAAGCCCGCGTGCAGCAACGAAGACCCAGTGCAGCCAAAAATAAAATAATAAAGTAATTAAAAAAAAATTAGGACTCTGCCATGGGTTAGGACTTTCAGGAGCCTAAGGATAGGGCCCATCCTAACCACAGAGCAGGCAGTAATGTGTCCTTAGGGGAAGTGGCTCAAATGTCAACTACTGGTGTGTGCCCAGACCTTACTGTGCATAAACATCCATCCATTCATTTCCTCCTGAAGTTTAGGGGATGGCTTGGAGTGAGAGGTAGGGCCAGCATTATAATGCCCCTTTTACAGATGTGGAAATCAAGATCCAGAGGGAGAAGTAATCTGCCCAAGGTCACAGCTAATTATTTCATTCATTCACTCACTCCATCAGATATTTAGTGAGCACCTACTACCTACAGATGTAGTGTTATATACTGGGCATACTCAGTGACAGCTAGAACCGGAACTCAGGGTCAGGATACACAGGCCCATGAGTTCTCTCTAATGAAACCACAATACAGCCTTCAGGCCAGAGTTATTGGTTCAACTAGTAAGTGGTGGTTGAGCCTGAGCAGTAAGCAAAGGCACGGCCCTATATGGACCATCTCCAACACTTTCTTTGGACTTTCCCCTCCCTGGCTTGAGAGGGGCCCCACAGCAGAGTTTCTCTGACAGGTGGGCAAAAATCAAGAGGAAAGAGAGCCTGAGCCAGCAGAATTCTTGGCTCCTGGGGCCTTTGTAGGTACTTTACCTTTCTAAGCCCAACCACAAATGCCATATTGACCACCCCACGGGAGGCCGGGAGGCCGGGTGGGAAGAAATCCTGACTCAGTTCAGAGCAGGGCTTCAGCAAATGAGAAGAGGTATGGGGCGGGGCGGGGTGGGGGGCGGATTCCATTCCATCCATTCCTCCACCTTTCTGCGACAGAGCAAGTTACTTCCCAGCTTCTCTCTCAGTGCCGCACCTATTTCTTCCTCCTTGGCTGGGAACGTCGTTGTCGTTTATAACGTGAGATCTTGTGGATGGGTTAAAGGACCAGGGAGCCGGGAGAGTTGTTCAGGACTTATAAAAAGGACCATGAGGGGCTCCCCTGGTGGCGCAGTGGTTGAGAGTCCACCTGCCGATGCAGGGGACACGGGTTCTTGCCCCGGTCGGGGAAGATCCCACATGCCACGGAGCGGCTAGCCCGTGAGCCATGGCCGCTGAGCCTGCACGTCTGGAGCCTGTGCTTCGCAGTGGGAGAGGCCACAACAGTGAGAGGCCTGTGTACCACAAAAAAAAAAAAAAAAAAAAAAAAAAAAGAAGGACCCTGCGGTGCGTTGCCTGAGTGGATGTGCAGTTTCCCTAAGTCTCATCCATCCATCCATCCACTCAACCTAATTTACTGGACACCTAACAGACAAAAGCTGATGTGCATTTTCCCTCTTTCTCTGGCTTCTTTCTCTTCACGAGATCTGCGGGTAGCAAGGGGGAGACTTTTTAGAGGTCATTTCTGCAGCAGATAGACTGATTTCCCCAAGTAGCTCACACTTACCGTGAATAATCGTTGCTGCCCAGAAGCTTTTATTATGTTGAACCTGAAGGCCTCCAGCACCATCTAAGCTGTGTTCACTGCCTCCCTGACTCTTCCATTTCTCCTCTTGGCTGCCCTGGTTTTCATTTGTTTCCTCATTCTCATGGCTCCGGGACACAGCTGTGGACTTCAAGTCAGAAAACCTCATTTTGAATTCCAGCTCTGTCACTCACAGTGGAATGACCATAGCCTTCAATTCTTTGAGCCTCAGTTTCTTCCTCTGTAAAAATGAGTATAATAATAATACCCAGTTGCTGTGAGGATCAAATGAGATAATGAATGGGAAGCAGGTTTGTAAACTGTGAACTGCCATACTCGTGTGAAAGCTTATCATTAATTTCCCCTGTCTGTCGGACACCACAGAGAGAGGAGCTGGGAAAGCAGCAGAACTCCAGGTCAATGCATCTGAATTGGAACTCTGCCCTCTGGCTCTCCTGGCGACCCTGGGAAAGTGGCATAACCTCTGAGCCTCGGTTTCCCCATCCGTAAAGGAGGAGTCATTAGACCCATTTGCGTCCCCTGCTGAGGAGGTGAGTTGCTCATAAACAGTGTTGCTCAGTCTATTTCAGAGACACTTCTGAGCTCACCACTGTCCATTATAGTTTATTGAGCACACAGATGCAGTCTCCTGGGCTGGATAAACAGATCTTTCAAAGGTCTAGGCCTGGCCCAGGAACAGCAGCCAAACTGGCCCAGCCCTGCCAAGGAGCACAGCAAGGTACCTTCTCACCACACATGTGCCTCTGCTCCTGGATGAACTGACCTGAGCAGAAATGACAACTGGGTCTCTCTCTTGGCACAGGCCACCAAAGCCAGTGAGACCCTAAATGATCAGAAAGAAGGAAAGGTTTCCTTATCATATCTGGGTCCTCTCTTCTGTGGAGATCTACTGACCTCTCCTTCTCAATGTCCTTTCCGCTTCTGCTGTCCTCCTGGAGGTGTCTCAAGGTGACATTGTGGCAGTAACCTCCTAACTGGTCCTCACAGCTTTGGCCTCGCTTTTCTCCCATCCATCCCACTCACTGCTGTCGAATTAATCGTCCTAAAATACTCCTGTAGCCTCTTGGTTCCCTGCTTGGCACCATGATTCCCCATTGCCTAAAGGATAAAGTTCAAGCTGGATGAGGTGTGACATAGAGGGAAGAACAACTTCAGAACCAAGAGAATCCTGGCTCTGCCCTTGACGGGAAGGTTACCGTAACCTCTCTGAGTGTCAGTCTCCTCAACTGCCAAATGAGGCCAATAGTACTGATATTCTACTACTGTGATTCAACTTTAAAATATATAGAAGGTACTGTGCCTAGCCCATGGAAGTCACTCAGTATGCATTAGCCCCCTTCTGCTTTCCTCGCTATTACTTCCCTCCACATCCCTCCACAAGATGCAAAGAGTGCACCTAACTGCAACTGCACCCTGGGAATTCTGGGAGACAACCAATACACCATGTTTACAAGGGCCAGGAGAGGGGCACTGAGAAGAAGGTAAAGGGCTTTGGGATAATGAGCAGGCTTCTGGCACATCAGGCTTAAGGCTTCAAACGAAAAGGGAAGATAAAGTCTGTTCCAAGTACTGTGAGCATATGGGGAGCTCCGGAAAGGCAAGAAACTCACCTGAGATGAGAACTCCTGTTCTTGATGTAGAAGAAAGGCTTTTTTAGGTAACTGAGCACATCACTTAAATGGCCTTGGCTCAGCCCTTGGAGAACCTGGTCCATGTTCTTTCAAAGAAGAAACTAAAACCAAAAACCAAAACAAATGAACAAACAAACAAACAAACAAACAAAAAACAGGCAATATTAGCTACAGAGTTCCTGCTCCAGCAGCCAAGAGCCCTGAGGAGCCCGCGGACTTGGGGCCAGTGGGTGCAGCAACATCAAGATGACTTCATTTACTGAGTTATCAAAAACCACAATGTCTGCCAAGAAGGAGTATGAGTCACCAGGACCCACAGGAAGGAGGGCCAGGGGTGGGGTGGGGTAGGCAGCATGACACGGTAAGAAAAACAAGTATTTTGAGGACACACAGGTTCAAATACTGACAGAGCTTTGGGGCCTTAAACTCTCTGCACCTCAGCTTCCTCATCTTTAAAAACCCGGGATAACCTAAATGCCGATTGCATAGCATTGTTTTAGGGATTAAATGAATTAATCTGTGCAAAAGACTTTAGCAATAAATGTTACTTATTTTGACAGCTGAGTTCTTAATTTTCCCCAAAGTTAGAGAAAGAGGGGTCACATTCTCTCCTCATCTTCCACTGCCCCTGACAAGAATCCTTGGCTTCAATTAGACAGACCTCAACTCTGATATTCTTCAGACGGATGCCTCCCCAAAGTTTGGGCCTCCCTGAGTTCCAGCCACTCCCTGGAAGGCCAGACCCACTTGGTCCAGATCCTTCAAAACTTCAAGACCTGCATCAACCCAGACAGACTTTCCCTGACAATCCCAGTGCCAGGCATCTTGCCATCCTCAGAACACCCACAGCACTTCCCTTCTGATTCAAGCAACAACAAATCACAGACCATTCTGGGACATTCTTGTGTCATTCGCATCTCCTTTTATTATGCTGTTGGGTAATTTTCATGGGTGTAAGTTTTTACAGCCAGCTACACCATAGCCTTTTCATAACTCTTCCTGCAGCTACAACAAAACTAGTCACATACTTGATGCTAAAGCTATTTTGAATGAGTGAAGGAGCTGAGCTTAGCTAGAGCATTAGGCTAATGAGATCGGGGCTTAGGGTCCAGGCTATAGATGGTTCTCAGAGTCCAGGCCACCCAGGCTGTTCTGTGCTGCTGGTCAGTCAAGGATGGGACAAGTGAGCATGAATGAACCTTCCACCACTTCCCACCACCACAGCCAGAACAAAGGCACCTGCCCCGCAGAGGGGGCGCAGAGCCTTTTCCTCCTTCACCTTACTGCTTTCTGTGATACTGATCTAGTTCAAAGTGACTGGGGCCTTGTAGGAGAGGAAACGACCAGATGGAACCGGATTGAGACAGCAATGCAGATGCTGCTGCACAGACTAGGGCTGGAGAAAACCTCAGGCAGGCTAGGACTAGAGTCCAAAAGAACAAGTGTCTCTGTGCTAATGTGAAAGTAGATGGTGCTGGGTATCTAATCAGACTGATAGGGCACAGCAGCGGGTAATGCAGGGGGCGGCCAATTATTTGGAGTCCACGAGAGTGGTGGCCATTGGGAGAGCAGTTGAAATACAGAAGGACCCCAGCCAAGGTAGCATCCAGGCTTGGGGAGGCACCTGTGGACTGGGCCACAATCAAGCTGAAGACAGAAAGGCACTGGTTCCTTGTCTGATTGGAAAGGGCTCCCAGCGGGGACACAGGAGCCTGGTCGGTGCGGCTGACTCATTAGTCCTAGGCTGGAACATTCTTCAGCTTCCCTCCCTCATGCATTTCTAGCTAGGATATTCTTTCTTTCATCTCAGCACAGGCCAGAGGGGAAGAATATTATGGAGATAATTAATACAAGTCCTGCTTCTCTCAACGGTAATTCAAAAACTGGATATGGCCAGAAGCCAAGATAGGTACAGGAACCAGGGAAGACAGAGGGAAGGAACAAACAAAGGGAGTGACTGACAAATCTGTCTGCAATACACCAAAGAGTTCTGTTAGTCTAATGCATTAAAACAATACCTTGTATGTAGAGAAATCCCCTCATAGGGTGACCTGTCCAAAATGTGACCTTTAGATGTGATAATGCATACCTGCAAAATTTCAGGTCCCTTTGCTCTTGTGGGTAAAACCACACCCAGCTGATTCCCTAAATGGTGGGGTCTTGGATAGAAAAGGATAGAAGCGAGACCTCCAGGTATTGTAGAGTTTGGAGGCAAAGAGTCCAGTTATTTCAGTATCAGGAGTCAGAAGGTGGAGGGTGGACAACATCTCAAGAGGCTGTACAATTGCCCATGGACAGACTGCTACTCCCTCACCCAGTCTTAGTAACCTACCATCCTTAGGGCTGTTCCTGGGAGTCAGTGCAGCTGGGGCCACCCCAAACTGAGGACTTTGCTTCTGAATCCCTCCATGGCCTCATCTGCCCCATCAGGACAGTAGTGTCTGGAGGCTTGCCCCTTCCTCCATCATCTATACACTCTAACATGCTTATCCTGATGAAGTCAGGTTAAACCAAACTCCAGGGACAGCCTGGAAGGGGAAAGGAAGTAAGAAAAGGTCAGTGTATAGCAGGAGATGTAGGAGGAAGAAGAATTCACTCCTGTTCCCTGAGGCTAGTGGGAAAAGGCAACTTTTTTTTTTTTTAATGAATATGGGCCTCAGGTCCAATATTAGTCAGGATTTTTTCCATTGCAATGAAAAGAACCCAACTATACCTGGCCTGAGCAAAATCCATGAGTATATCAGGCCTGGCTGCATACAGAAATCTCATGACATGGTCAGGACTGGTTTCTTTCCCACTTGCAGCTGGACTTTCTACATTGGCTCCACTCTCCTGGAAGCATTGACAAGATGCCCCACAACTCCAAGTGTTAATCCTACTAGCTTCGATTCTACCGGAAGTCCCAGAATTGGGTCTCATTGCCAGGTTTGGAGTTAGGAGTGGGGTCAACTGTTCCCAAACTGCAAGATTTTAGCACGAGGAAGCAGTGATTTTTCAAAGAAAAATCAAAGTGCTGTTACCAGAAGCAGACAAACATACATATGACCACTACTGACCCTATCTTTAATCAGTGGATCAAGTTTCCTTAATATGAAGACATCCAATTTAACTACTAAAGTATATTTCAGGGGGCGTCCCTGGTGGCGCAGTGGTTGAGAGTCCACCTGCCGATGCAGGGGACACGGGTTCGTGCCCCGGTCCGGGAAGATCCCACATGCCGTGGAGCGGCTGGGTCCGTGAGCCATGGCCTCTGAGCCTGCGCGTCCGGAGCCTGTGCTCCGCAACGGGAGAGGCCACAACAGTGAGAGGCCCGCGTACCACAAAAAAAAAAAAAAAATATATATATATATATATATATGTTTCAGGGTTAGGCAAAGCATTTAAACAAATGGATGCCATGTGGATCTTCTGACAAACTCCTGGCCCCTCAAGAGCCAGAGTCAGTCTTATCCACCTTTGTTCCTTTGGTCTTAAAACAGCGGTCAGTGCATTTGACTTAAATACCTCCAAGGTATTTTTTAAAAACTGTGAGTTCAAGAAAAATGAAGAATGTTTAGCAAAAATTTCATCTCTCCTGGGTGTCCAGTAGAGGCAGAAACCACTTGTAAAATTCTGGTTTTCGTAATTCAGGGGATGCAATGACTTCAGATCGACAGAGCTGTGATGAAAGCCGAGATAATTCAGAGCCCAGACAGAGGAGGTGTTGCTTCCTGTGTGACAGGAGAAGGTAAGAGAAATATCCCTGGCTATGGACTGGGATGGAAGGAATGGGAATCCAGGAAAGGGAACTAGAAATGTGGCTGTGATAGCTGGTGTGTAAGGGAGCCCCTGCCAACCCGTCCTAGAGGGCAGAGACGGCATCAGTTACCTCATTGGGGTTGAGTTTATACACCAAGATGCCAGACCCAGTAATAAACTATTTTGTGAACTCTAAACTTGTGACTAAATGTTAAGAGAGGGCAAGTAAAGCAGAGGGATAGGGATGGAGGAAAGTCAGAAGTCCAGGAGCCATGGGCCCCAGGCTTTGGAAGAGAAAATATGGGCTTTAGAGTAAGGAAACTAGGTTTGAAAACTAGTACTGCTACATACCAACTGTGTGACCTTGGATAAGTTACTGAACCTCTCTGACCTTCACTTTCCTCTTCAATAAAATGAGGATAATGATTCAATGAGGATGATGAGTTTTTATAAACTAAAATACAGTAGCCTAACTAAAACCTTTATCACCTTGGAAATTCAGACGTGTCTGATCAATGGTGGGTATAGACCCCACCCAAGACTTCCCATTTCAAAGGTTTTTGAGCATTTCAACATTGTTCTGCCACAGGCAGCCTCAGAAACAGATGAGGGAGAAGAGGGTGAGTTCCCAAAGGGAGAACCATTGACCCTATTCTTCACCTCCTCACTTAATATCTGTGGCTTGCAAGGAGGTCAGAGACCTATATCCCTGTTCCTAGGCCTGGCAAAACCAGAATTAGCCCAGACCAGGCAGATGGCATGTTGTTCCTTCTTAAAGACCTCCAGGTGGCAGACTTCTCGGCCTGCCTGCCTCTGGAATCTGTTAGTTAGGATGCTCTTGTGACTAACTCCAAGCCCTCCAGCACCAACCAAAGTTTATATTCATTCCAGTATTCATTCAGCTGTTGATTCATTTTTGCTATAATAAACTACTGGGCACCTGTTGTGCCAGGCACCATGCCAGCTGCTGGAAATACAAAATGAGTAAGATGCTTTGCCCTCAAGGAGCCTGGAGTCTAGTGGGAAGGAGACACAGCAATAGACCATCATCATAGTACACAGTAAGTGCCTCAACAGAGGTCACCTCTGAACACTTTGGAAGCCCCGAGGGGCACCTAACCTGGGTTTGGGAGAGAGAACTCAGGGAAGGCATCTCAGAGGAGGTGACACTTGAGCTGAGTCTTAAGGGACTGCTGAGCAAGCAGATCTGAGCAACAGTTACTTTGAGAACTATTTCTCAGCCTTTATCACACAAGAAGCCTAACAATTGGTTACTGTCAGGCTGATTATCTCATGGAGATGATATCACGCTGAAAGTGCTGGGGTAATTACCAAGCAGAAGTTACAGCCCAATGCCTGTGATTCCAGGGTGATGACAACTTGGGCACCATGGACTCTTATGGTGAATGATGCCCTAAGGTCCTAGAAGCAGGTGGTCCCGTTGGAATGCACCACAGGGGTTGCTGCAGCTTCCATGTTCAATGGAAGATGCAGGAATGGAGGCCCGGTCCTCACAGAGACTGGGCGTGGTGGCCCACTGGGGAAGGGTGTGGAATCACTTTCCCTTCATGAAAAATCAGCTAGATGGAATGGTGACAAGGACCGTCCAGCCTGGAATGTGGAAGGGAAGAACCAGATGACCTCGGGAGGCTCCTCTGATCCGAAGTTTCAGAATTGGGCACTTTATTTCTAACTTATCCCAAGGATCTTGCCTCAAAGTGCTGTCATTGGTCTTTCCCTCAAACTAATTAGCCAGGTTTCACACCACCATAGGAAAGGCATCCGTGTATCCCACTCCCATGCTTCTATGCCACAGGTGTGGGGAGCCCACAGAGGCCTACGGAAGTTGAGCACTTTGCAAAAGGCCACTCAGGGAACCAAAAATAGAACACTGTCTGTGGCCACTCCAATGGGTCAGGTAAGCCACACCCCTCCAAACAATGCAAAGAAAAACAGCTTTTCCTGACTACACACTTTCTCTCCACCCCCAACCACCAAATCCCAGAAGAAACTAAGCAGATAAATGAAGCCAGCCTAGAGCCAGCGGCTGAAGCAGCCCCTATGCTCCTGTTCTCGGCTCTGGTGGACGCACTCCCTCCGGCACCCTCACTTTCAGCTCCAGCAGACGAGGGTGCCTCTAAGGCAGAACTGCAGACCCCAAATGTCAGTGTGGCACGGGGTGCTGGGGATACTCAGCAAGTCTTAAAATGCCCCCTATCTCAGTTATCGTCCTCTTCCTGTTTCTGGTGTGTGCCTGTCAGAATCTGAATAAGAAGGATTCAGCTTAGACCTTCCGAAGAATTTACTTATTTCTAATAGATAAAAGAGGAATGTGTAATAACCCAAGGAGGCTGCAGAGTTTCCTTCTCAGGGGGATTTTGAGGAAGAGGGTGCCCTACCTGGTGAGCCTTACAAGGATCTGTTCAGAGGCAGGGGTGTGGACTAAGCGACTTCCCGGGAGCACAGGGCATGGCTCCTCCAGAGGTCAGGCTGAGACCCCAAGGGCTCCGGGGCAGAGTGGGGCAGACAGTCGTTGGGGAGGACACCACCCCAGCCCTCAGGACCCTCCCTTCACCTGGGGTCTGCCCTCCATCCGCCTACTCTCCCTCTCCCCAACCCTCCCCAGGCCCAGGTTAAATACAGGGAGTAGGTGTCCTTTTCACAGAAATGTTTTCCATCCTCAGTCCCTGCTTTCTGGAGGCTGTTAAACTGAGATGGAGGCACTTCCCTGGGGGTCCAGTGGTTAAGAGTCCGCCTTCCAATGCAGGAGACGTGGGTTGGATCCCTGGTCGGGGAACTAAGATCCCACATGCCGCTGGGCAACTGAGCCTGCGAGCCACAGCTGCTGAGCTCGCGCACCCCAACGAGAGAGAAAACCCTCACGCCACAACTAGAGAGAAGCCCGCGCACCGCAACGAAGACCTGATGCAGCCCCAAAAAATAAAGAAAATAAATAAATAAATATTTAAAAAAAAAAAAAAACTGAGATGGACAAGCAGACTAGCCAGACATTTAAAACCTCTCTTTCCTCCCTGCCCTGGCCACTCTGGGTTGGTCTGGACACTGTACCCATATGTCCATTGTTTCTTTTAAGTAGCACAGAAGGGTGAGGGCACAGCAGGCTTGGTCAGAATGTCTAGATCTGGCCCCACCTCTGTGACTTACTGGTTAGCAGCCCTCTCTGAGCTTCATTTCCCATGAAATGAGCGTAATGCCACCTACTTCTTAGGACCACCAGGGTGAAAGGAGATAAGGCAAGTGAGGTGGCCTGTCCATTGTCTGGCACATAAATATTAGTTGGATGAATGACTGAAAGGCAAGTGTCCAACCTAAGCATTTGCCCAGGCCCCAGTGGGAACACTTCAGTTCACTCTGTGTTTGGAAGGGGCCATGAAGATGGGGCCTAAGGAGCTGCCTAAATAAGGGGAGAGACTGAAGGGCCCTAGATCCTGGAGTAAAAAACCTGAGCCTCCCCTGCAGAGCAAATTCCACCCTGGGTTTCTGTGAGGGTCCATCTCCTGTGGTCTTTCCCAGGTGAAAACATGAAGGAAGGAGGATTTCTGGAATCCAGGATCCAGTGTCAGCTTGAGAACAAACCAGAGGGGCTAGAATTCATTTCCTGGGATGGAGGCAGAACTACTGCTGCCCCCCCTTTGCTGCAGCCCTTCCCAGCCAGGGCTGCTCTCCCCAGGTCTCCCTGGTACCACCCAAGCCTAGAAAGCCTGAAGCCTGAAGAACTGGCCCGAGGTGTGCAGGGTGAGAAAGCCTGTCAACTCAAGGTAGGGGACAAGAGCCTAGGTCAGCAGGCAGAGGACCTCGTTACAGTCCTGCCACATGAATTGTGTGATCTCATGCAATCCTGTCTGAGCCTCGGTTCCCCAACTGGAAAATGGGAATAATAGCTCACACCCTATCCTCCCTACCATATAGGACTACTGCAAAGATCCAATTATTCTATGCAGAAAAAGCGCTTTGTAAACTGCAAGTACTGTGCAAACACGGAAGAGCTATTAAAGGCTCTGGAACAGAGGACATGTGAGATGGGACAGATTGTAAATTCTTCCTGTCTGGCAGGGGGGCCAGAAAGAATCCTTCCAATTGGTTTTTCTTTGATCTTCATTTGAAATTTAATGAGCACTTAAGGCATTGCTGACACTCTAAGTTTAAAAATTAGGGACTTCCCTGGTGGCGCAGTGGTTAAGAATCTACCTGCCAATGAAGGGGACACGGGTTCGAGCCCTGGTCGGGGAAGATCCCACATGCCGCGGAGCAACTAAGCCCATGCGTCACAATTACTGAGCCCGCGTGTCACAACTACTGAAGCCCGCGCGCCTAGAGCCTGTGCTCCACAACAAGAGAAGCCACCGCAATGAGAAGCTCACGCACCACAACGAAGAGTAGCCCCCACTCACCGCAACTAGAGAAAGCCCGCGCGCAGCAACAAAGACCCAACGCAGCCATAAATAAATAAACAAATTTATTTTTTAAAAAATTAAATTTAAAAGTCATCACTTGTTCCCTTCTTTCCACGCTCTCTTCCTCAGCTTTATTGAGCACAACCATTAACCCAAAACTATTTTTAACTGTCACTAATTTGATGTAGACTGAAACAAATGAAAGACAAATATTTTGTTAGAAAAACAGATTATGAACCAAACTTGAGCTTAAAAAAAACAGAACCTAGCTAATGAGTTCAAAATGAAATTAAAACCAAGCCACTGCAGCTTCCAAAACAACTGAACCAGAATGAAATTGGAACAGCAAAATATGCTCCCAAGTAAATCAAACTGATTCTACATATCATCAAAGGCCCTGGATCCAAAAAGCGCTTCTGGCCCTCACCTCTGCTGGTCCACGTTTTCCCACGTCAGATTCTGCACTCCTTCATTTAAGGGGATGCCCCAGACGTCCCAGATGTGCTAAGTCACCAAGGATGCAAAGATAAGGAAGAGACAATCCCTTCCCTCCAGGAGCCTATGGCCCAACACACAGGTTTTTCCTATTCAAACATGCTCCCACTGCCCATCTCAACTGCCTCCCCACTCTAAACCCTCTTCTGCCTGAGATCACAGAGCAAGATGGAACTCTCGGCACCTCCACAAAGCCTCATTATTGCCAGAATCAGAGCACGAAACCAGCCATAAAACAAAACACCAAAACCCCAACAAATAAAAGTTGAGCCCCAAAGGCCTCTGTGGTGAGGTGATCCTGAGACCAGCACTTCCCAGCCAGCAGAGAAAGCATCCTTTGATTTAATTCTGCATCGTACCCTTGCAGCTCAGACATGCTTTCGAATGATCTCAGTAAAGATTGTCCCATCCAGTCCTCTCCACAGGAATCCCAGAAAGTGGGAAAAAAATGAAATTGTTGCTTGTCTAGGGTAGACGACCACCCACGCTCAGCAAGGGGGTGAGCTGGAAGCCAGGCCTCCTGTGGAGGGCCCAGCAAGGTTTCTGTGGTGGAAAAATAGCTCTGGCTTGCTGCTGCTACTGCTGCTGAGACAGCTGCTGTGATTTGCTTCTCTCTCATACTAACAGCCAGAGCTATCCATCCTTTTATCGTCCTTGGACCCTCCCAGCTGAAATCACTATTGCCTTCCAGGATAGAGTCCTCCCTATCTGGTTCCTGGAACAATCCTCACGACAGACTTGAGAGTTAGCTGTCTGAGTGCAGATGAGCTTGTCTTGGCTATCTGTGTTCTTATCTAGTTGCAGCCTTCTTTTATCTCCTGTCATCTTGGCCCAGGCTAATTCTGTGGACTTCTGTCTTGATATCTCTGCTTAGCACTCTGACCCCCAGGTGCTAGCAGGTACTCTTGTCCCCCAACCGTTGAGACCAGCCTGCGGCCAAATTAATTTCCTAAGTTCTGTCTTCCAGTTTCCTCCCCATCAGTAGCCTTGTCCTGGGTTATGTATAAGGACAAACAAAGGGCATGGAGGCAGATGTTGCTTGGATAAATGCCTCTGTCTATCCTGCCTTCAGCCATCACCAGAATTGTTCTGCAGGGTAGTGGGAGGAGAGACACTGGGAAGAATTTCAAAGTCCAGCTGGTGTCCCACCAACTCTAAAAAGCCTTCCCCAAAGGCTCCAGCCCATCTTTAGCTTTCCCTTCACTAGACCTTCACTGGATTTTTCACCTGGAGCCAAGTTTTACACTTAATCACACACTTTGTTTTGTGATCTGTTTTATGTCTCCACAACGGATCAGAAACTTCTAGAAAATATGGACTATGTTAAATATAACTACATTATATAAAATTGCCCAGCATCGCACTGGGCGGGGATGATCCCCGCCTGCCACCTAGGTTTCCAAGCTACCAGACACACTGTTGCCACAGCCAGCTTGCTAAACATAGACCTGAAGTGGCCACTCAGGGCTCTGGACAGTCCATTCCCAGCCCATCTCCCAGCCTCCACTCTCTACACTTTCTGCCTCTGGACCTTTGCTCACAGCTCCACCCCAGCCCGCCCACCCCACCCCACCCCACCCCACCACGCCAAAAACAGGCTAAAGCTTACTCTTCAAGATTTTCCAGGTACCTCCAAATACCATCTCTTTTCTAGAGCCTTCTAATGTTTTTGTCAGAAGTAATCACTCCCTGGAATTTCCAGAGAAGTATTTTCGTACTCCATATTTCAACATCTACTGTCTAGCACATAGTAAGCACTCAATAACTATGTTTAAAAGACTAACTAAACACCTATTGTGGTTATTTATGCTATGAATACCTCTTTTTCCTCCACTAAACTATAAGCTTTATTATCTCTGTATGCCTCATCTGGGTCCAATAGATGTTGAAACAGTAGACATTCAATATATGTGTACTGAATTGAATAGTAGATATTCAGTAATGAATAAAATGAATGAATAAAATTCACTGAAATGAGTGTATCTAAGTAGTAGGTACCAGCATAAAAGGTTTCTATGTTATATTTCTATATCACTTAGTACAACTGACTAAAAAACCCAGTTTAGTCTAGATTATACATTCATAATGAGTCATGTAACTAACTCATTTGTAGGAACAGCAAGGGTACAGTAGGATATGAGGTAGAGTTGATGCAAATGCTTCCAGAACTTGCTCTTTAGCTTTCTTCTCTGTCTCTCTCTGCAGGTAAGCTTTATTCTTTCCTATGGCAGGCTTCTTTCATGTGGCAGGGAATATAGTCCCTCATACTTCCAGAGCTTCACTCCTCAGAGTGTCCACTGCTGGAGAGAATCAAGCCTCATTTTCTTTTTGGCCTTAAACTCAAAACTCTCAGGAAAGAATATAATTGGCTCAGTTTGGGTCAGGTAGAGATGGGGCCTCTAATAAAATGACAGTTCCCATATTAACAATGAAGAGAAAGACCACCTTAAAGCAGACCTGGGTCTGGGCGTGGGGAGGATATTTGCTGTTCTAGACAGATAAAACAGTAGATATTCACAATAAGGAGAGGTATAGTCTGCATTCAAGAAAGCTGGGGAGAAATGACACAGGTAATTTGAGGAACTCAAAGTGGGACTCTCCAGAGGCCAGAGGAACATACTCTGTTAAACAGCTAAGGGAGAGACAAGGCTGACTGCATTTTCTTCAAGTAAGAGTCAGCTTGAGGACAGGGTCCACAGTGATGGAAGCCCACTAGACTGACCTGCTCTGGGGAGGCCATGACACCTGGATGAGGAGAGCGGGGCTAGAGCTCAGGAAGTAGAGAACATGCAAAGTCAAGGGCATGGCAGGGATAAGAAGGAAAAGGGTCTAGTCAGAGCCTAGTCAGCCAGCCATACACAACAGCCCAACTAGGAACTTTCGATACTAGAGACAGTAACCCCCCTCTTGCCATTGTGGGAGAAGGGGCACAACTCTACTCTCCCACACTTGGCAGTTACTTTTATGTGTAGATTTATCTTTATTTATCTTTATCCATTCTAGATTTCAAGCCCACTGCTAAAAGAAACAAGGCACCAAGGCTTCTGGGTTTCCAGAAAACACAGGCTTCAGGGGCTAGCTCTGCTGTAGAGATCAGGTAGGTGGCAGCCACCCCACTCCCACATTCTCCCTCCTGTCTACAAGGGGGCTGGAGTTGGGATGGGATGGCGGGGTTCTTCCCTCATCCCACAAGCCCCCACCGGTGAAGGGGACACTGGGCAGATCTACCTGACACTGGCCCAGGGACCCCAGCCAGCCAGAGGTAGGACAGACTTCAGAGGCCCTTTTGGCAGCACCTGCCCTGCACAGCCTGCCTCCCTGGAACCCAAGGAGTTTGAGGAGAGGATCTAGCCTTTCAAACACTAACCAGGCATCATTTCCCGGGCCCCACATGCCAGGCAGCCAAAGCAGACTCTTCCTTTAATGGGCCCACACATCTGGCCTAAATTGTTACTCCCCCAAGACAAGTTTACCGAACAGTTAGGCAAGGCCTCCCCGCACAGCCACTGCAGACAAGCTTAAAATACACTTTAATACATTTAAAGCACCATTTCAGAGACTGTCTTTCTCATGATAAAGATGCAACTGACACTCACTGGGGACTAAAATGTCAAGTTGTTGCAATCCGGCAGGAAGCCTGACAAGCCATTAAATCTGAAGCTCTGTTCTGCTGATTCCTTTCCTTTCATTCCCCCGTCTTCCCCAACAATTGATCTGGGCTCCTGAAACTGACATTTTGGTAGGACCTTCCAAACTCTAACAAGGTACCATCTCTATCCCTGCCATCAGTTCTTCCACTGAAATGCCCTGGGGAGTGGAGTGGGATGGACCAGAGGAGTTGGGAGAGAGGCGGGGAGTGAATGAGAGCACACCTCACCTTTGGTGTCCTCTAAATGCCAAAGAGGAGGAGACTTTCAATCCCTAGGAAAAAAGGACTGCTTGGAAAACAATCCATGATGACTTCCGAAGAGGGTGACCCTAAACTCCCCTCCACACCCCTGGAACCTTCCATCTGCTGGGCTGGGCTGGAAAGGAGAAGTACAAGGATAGGCAGGGGCTTATTTTGGATTCAGCTCCCAAAATAGATGGCAGTAGGCAATCTCTAGCACCACATTAGGAAACTCTGAGTTCCGAGCCCAGCCCAACCACTCTAAAAAGTTTCTTTACTTTTGTCTCTTTAACTTTCCCTGGCTCAGAAATAGGACATAGACGAGTTATTGAGAAATATTAGGATAGAAAAATAAAGAGAGGAAAGAAAGGACCCCAATGTTAGGACACTGGGAAGGGTGTTAATAGGCAGAGGGAAACCAGTCGTGTCTAATCCACAACTCTGTTTCTCCATGTACACATGGTTCTTCATCCCAGGATAGGGAGGTCGGATGGCAAAGGAGGACAGGTGTGGTGTGAGGTATTGAGTTAGGATGGGAGGATCAAAGAGGTCTCTTCCCAAACCCTGAAGCTGTGGCCAGTCACCTTCTCTCAGCATAGTTTACAACTCTAACCTCTGAGGTGTGTGTTAACCTGCCTTCCATTAGCATATGAATGTGTGTGTGTGTGTGTGTGTGTGTGTGCGCCTGCTGAGGTAGGTGTGGGAATATACCAGTCAATGAAGATATGCATCAAGAACCAGTTGATGGTGCATGTTTGCACCTGAAAGCCGGCATTTTTCGGGCAAAATCTAGGAGTGGCACTGTTGCACAATGCTGGTGGGTGTGTGGCTGCTGGGTGTGATTAACAGTTTATAGTTATGTATAAGTGTGCATGGATGTCTGAGTGTGTGCAAACTAAAATGGAAATGTGTGCGGGAACATGATACAAGTGCAGGAGAGTACACAGGCTTTGGACTCAGTCTGACTTGGCCTTGCATCCTTGCTCTGTTATTTACCAGGTGTGTAATCTTGGGCGAGTCACTGATCCTCAATCTCAACTCTGAAATGAAGATAATAAGACCCTGCAAGATTGCCATGAGCATTAGAAACCATATATACAAAGCTTTTGGTGCCATAGCCCACACATAGTTGAACTCAAAAGTAGGCAGCTATTGGGACTTCCCTGGCGGTCCAGTGGTTAAGAATCCGCCTTCCAATGCAGGGTATGCGGGTTTGATCCCTGGTGGGGGAACTGTGGGGAACTAAGATTCCACATGCCGCAGAGCAACTAAGCCCGTGCACCACAACTCCTGAGCCCACGCGCTCTGGGGCCTGCGCGCGGCAACTAGAGAGGCCCATCTGCCCCAACGAAGATCCCACGTGCCGCAACTAAGATCTGAAGCAGCCAAATAAATAAATATTAAATAAAAAAATAAAAGTGGGCAGCTATTTTCATGCACTGTGGATGTGGGTGCAGAGGCAAGAGGGAGCAAAATGTGACCTGGGAGTGTGTGTATCAAATCTGGGTGAGGAATGTGTACTAATGTGTGTGTATAAGCAAAGCGGTGTACGGGTGTGTGCATCCAAAGCAATGCCTTCGCCTTCTCCAGTGGGCCCCCTACTCAGACAGGGGCAGGAGGGTGGCAGGGGGAGGTCCAAGTTTTCGCAGACACCTTGGGTTTCTGGGTCCTGGGTCTAAGTGAGTAAGAGGTTGAGAGGAGCTGCAGGAAGCCAACCGCCTGCAGAAGCTTCCTTTTTTCCCTCCACCCAGCAACAGTTGAATACCGCCACCCACATCCACTCCCGCTCCACCCACACCCTATTTTGCTTTCAACAAGGGTGAGAAAGGGCGGGGAGGAAACCCCACAGGAAAGAGGATTCCTCCCCTTCTTTCCCCATTCCGCCTTAAAACAAACCAGGAAGCAGCCGCAGCTCGCAATCGAGCCACCTTAACAGCGGAGTAATGGTCTGGCTTCTCGCCAAGTCCCACCCCCGTTCCGTTTCTCGCTCCTCCCCTTTCTCCTCCCGCTCCGGCCGGGCTGGTGAGCCAGAGTCTGCCGGAGTTGGCTGGAGCTGTTGCCATGACAAGCATTTTCTCAAGAAAGCTCTGCTGTTGAAACCGTCTAAAGCTGGGGGTTGAAAGGGGGCACGAACTTCCTGGGGAACCATCCCTCCGAGGAGAGTAAGACCGGAGACACCCGCCCAGCTCCCCTGCACCCTTTCCTTCCAGAAACCTGAGAGGTCCTTCCCTTTGGGAGGGCCGGGGGAGGAGACCCAGCCCACTCCCTGGTCGTGGCTGGAAAGGCAGAAGAGACCAGCCAGCATCTCCGGCGTGGTTGCCACATTGGACCGGTGGGTGGTCACCCCCACCCTACCCCTGTGCATGGACAGCCAGAGGGAGATTCCCGCGTGGAGAAGCCTGGATCTTTGCTAGAAAGAGAGGTAGGCTTGTAGAAAATGAATTGAATCTTGATTTGTAAACTTAGTTTCTTTCTTTCCTCTCAATGGCTTCTAAAACTCCCTGAATTTCCTCTGACTAGCATATTTCTTGCGACTGGGTTTAGGGTGTGTGTACGTGTGTGTGTGTGCACAGATTTGTCAAATACTGTATTTCCTTCCTAGATTCAGCTCTTAGAAACCATATAATCAAACAAGTGATTTCTCCTTCATTCCCCCCTAGTTTTTGTCATTCCTGGCCTGTGGGTGTAGGGAAGTGAAGGGCCTGTATTCTTCATACCCAAATTGAGCTTTTGGAAAAAGCATTTGTTTTCCCCCATTCGTTCCTGCCCTCCCCCTCCCCCTTGGCTTGGGAATGAGACGCAGAATGGAAAACTGTTGCAAAAATATTTTCCGGGTCTGTTCCCTTTCTTGAAAGCACCAAAGAAAAACGGAAAAAAAAAAAATGAGTATGAAATCTTCAACAGGAAGGAGGGACACCAGTGGGGACTGAGGGAGGGGCTCACTGGGGGGGATGGCTGTAGGAGCTAGGAGAAGCTGGGGGTAGGGAAGGGGAATGTACAAGTTAAATTTCCTTGGCTTTGTAGAGAAACCTCAACAATTTCTCTCTACCGCTTGCAAAACATCCTCAGACTTTCACGTCTATAATTAGTCGTGGAAAAAGCTGGGAGTTCCCTCGTACTGTTGTTGTTTGGTTGTTGTTTGAGTGTGTGCGGAGAGTCAAGAACCAACTGTATGAGTGTCTCTGAGGGCACTGCCCCATATATAGCTGTTCCCAAAGGGGAGAAGAGGTGAAGTTGGAAAGTTTGCAATTTCAAGGCTGGTGACTGTGGGGCTGGTGAGTGTTTGGTGGTTGGGGGTTGGCCACAGGCATCCTTGGGAGGGTCCCTGAGCATCCTGGGCCACTGCGCTGTCTTGCTGAAGAGCTATAAATTAAGGCTGGGATTGTCCCTCCTGCTTTCATCCACAAACATACTCACTCAAACACTTGGCTTGCTCTTGGTGTGGCAGAGGCAGGCTGGCATCCTTTCCAGACGAGTCCAGCCTCACACACTCTTCCATCTCACTGAAGGATCCACCACTCTTCTCTTGCTGGGTGTGGGGGATGCGAGAGTGGCTAACCACATCCTGGGAGAGAGTGGGCACTCTGCTGGCCAGAGACAGTACCCTCGTGGGCATTCCTGCCTTACTTACAATAACTTGCAGTCGGTGCCAGCCAGCCTGGTAGGGGGGGAATCTCAGCTGAAGAAATAGGCAGGCAGTCAACTGGCACCACTGGGGAGGGGAAGTAAAATCCCACTTTCCCAGGCTACCTCCTCCTCTGGGTGGGGTGTCTGGCAGGCAGTCTTAAGATCCCCTTCTCCCTCCTTGAGACTCCCCCCAGAGCTGCCCCTTCTGGTCCTTCCTATTTGGAGCCCCTCCCCTTTCTGCTCCCTCAGCTCCAGGCCCTCTTTACGAGGAAGGAAGGGAAGGGAAGAGACCTGGGTCACCCTAGGCTGTGACAGGCCACGGAGAGGGACCTAAGGGGTTAGGAGGAGCTGGGTGGGGGAAGGTTTAAGAGAAGGAGGAGGCCAGGAAGAGTTGTAGAGCTGGGTTTCCTCGCTGGTTGGCTAGGGGTGGTGGCCTGGGAAGCTGACTCTGGGAGGGGGTAAAGGGTGCTCTATGAGGTGGGTCCTGTACCGAAGCTGGGTGGGGGGGTGTGCGTGGAAAAGAAGCACCTGCCCCCTGTCCCAGCTAGTTTGGCTGGAAGAGTGGTAAAAGCAAGAGGTTAGAAACTGGAAAGAAGGAAGCAAAAGAATTGGAGGACAGCAGAAATGGGGGCCGGGAAGCAACAGGAACCAGTTTTCATCCTGAGGTTTTGGATGACCGATCCGCCTCCACCCAAGGACAGACAGCTCCTCTCTCCCTAGATTCTGCTGGAGATGGGAATGAGGCCTTACCCAGTGGGCAGGAGACCCATGACAGGATCCATGCCTTGGTTCTGTAGAAAGTCAGGGAGGAGAACCCATTTCTTTGCTTCTGCCCAGGAGCCCCATCCTCCCTGCCACCATCTTGCAGAGGTACAAACCCCGAAATCACACCGCCCGCCTCCCCCCTGCCTGCGCCCTCCCATTCTGGGAGCCCATAATCCCACCGTTCCTGCAGCCGACCTTCCCGTTTTCAGTGCTCTGACTAGGGGTAGATTCTGGTGGGCTCGGGAGGACTTCTTGAGAAGCAGGGCGCGCACCGAGGCGCCTGTCCCGTGGCCTTGAGTCGTGGGTGGGTGGGGCGGCGGGGGGGAACTCCCCGCAGCCCCCTCCCTACGGCCGGGGCCGCGGGGCGGGGTCGGTGCTACCTCACACCCTCGGCCCCCTCCCGTCGGCGCCTCTGCGGCCACGCCCGGTCGCAGCCACTCCTGCAGCGCCGCTCCACCCTCGGGCTCTGCGGGAATCTGAGTACTCCTTGCACCGGGCGCTCGGAGATGGAGCGGAGGTTTCCTGCCTCTGGGGCCGTGCTGAGCCTCGGTTCCTTCCACTCCCAGTTACCATCTCCGTGTCCCTGGCTGGATTCAAGATCAACTCGAAGGAACACAGCTCGTTTTTACCTCTGGGATTCCTAGCACCTAGGCGCTTGGTCAATGTTGGGAGAAGGAGGTGGCATTTTGGGGGAGTCTGGGAATCAGCAGATCTGGGGATCAACCTCATCCGGGCTGACTCCTAGCTTGCCCTGTGGTCTTCGGTTTCCCCCCTGCAAGGTGGAAAGCCTGCTCCCGCAGTAATGGTGGGAGGGAGTGCTGAGTCAGATTTGTGGGATTTCTACGGCTTTTGGTGTCAGAAGAAAGTCAAAATGGGAGGGCGCAGTTAGGGGCAGAACTGGCTCAGTTTGCCTGAGGTGTGAGCGCCAGAAGAAGTCAGGTGGTGTGGGGGAGGGGCGGAGGTCCCTGAGCAAGGGTAAGGGGGAGCCTTACTCTTTCCCACTCTGACCGCAGCCTCTTGAAAAGAAGAGGGGTCCTGGGCCACTCAGCCCAGCACTGACCCAGCAATTCAAATATTACACAGCAAACTGCCTCTTATTCAAGAATTTAGCTTCTCTCAGCAACCCCCATGAGCCCTTTTCTCTTTTTTTCTATTCTCCTGGCCTTGGACCCAGCACCCAGAGAGAGGGATAAGGCCTCCCCATCTAGGGCATTCCAGATCCACCAAAGCCTTGGAGGGAGGAAAGGAGGTTGTTCATTCTTGGTCCCAGGACCTTAAGAATCATGTTTGGCTTAGGTTGACACAGGTATTTGGTTTGACTTTGAAGAGGAATGCCCTACCCTAGGCCTCGCTGCCTTCCCAGAGTAATTCTTCCTGCCCTCTGACCTCTTCCCCCCAGCCTACCCTGAGACAGGGCTCTCTTCCCAGCCAGTTCCTTGCTCCTCAGACATGTATGCATTGACTTCTGTCATCTCTGATTGGTATTTGGTGGGTAGAGGTGAGAAGGAGGGAGGGATGAGAAAGGCAAGGTCTCTGGGTCACAAGGAAGGAGAACATCTGGGCAGAGTCAACTGGGATGACATCCTTTCTCCACTCATTTCCCCCTTCTGTAGAATGGGTCAGAGGAATAAAGCTGGCTGGAGTCCAAAAGGCTTGTGTGGAATGTTTTGTACTCTGCTTCCTCTCCCAGCATCTCTCTTTGTCTCCTCTTTCCTCTTTCCCTTGTATGAGCCATTCTTGTTCCACTGACTTATTTCCTCTGCACGTGTTAAAACAGAAATGACAGGGACTTCTGCCTCCACCT
This sequence comes from Mesoplodon mirus, assembly GCF_964341445.2. Lineage (NCBI taxonomy): Eukaryota > Metazoa > Chordata > Mammalia > Artiodactyla > Ziphiidae > Mesoplodon > Mesoplodon mirus. Next base: position 152,710,131 of record NC_138978.1, on the reverse strand, counting down.
TAAGCCAGTCCTCTGTGTTCAACCCACATAAATGCGGGCTGAGGAGGGAAACCAGGCAGGACCTAGTTAGAACCAGAGCCAAGGACTCCCAGTCAGGGGAGGAGCTTTTGGAGGCAATTTGTATTGGGAGAGGGGGTAGCAGAGAGGCCAAAGAAGAGAAGAGGGAGGTGAGAACATAGGTGTCAAGGGGCGAGGGTCCCTCCCTCTATTCGGACTCTCCTCACTCTAGTTCTTCTCTGGCTACAGGCTTCTGCCTCATCATTTCTCTCTGCTCTGTTTTCCCAAGTTAAGTAGAGACATCTTTGGGATAACTCAGGGAGATGGACTGCAATGAAATCAGTGAGATTCCTTTGCTTTTGCCTTCTTGCCGGATCGCTAGGGCAGAGGGAGCTGGGGGTAGTGTGTTTATTGGTGGCGAGGTTAAGGACTCTCAGGTAAGCTCAGGGTAACTCTCAGCTCAGAACACTTCCTAGCGTCTTGCTATGATCTTCCACCTAGGTTGCAAAATCAATGTCAGGGGTACAAATTAGTACGGCCCCTATGGAGAGCAAGTTAGCAACACCTAACAAAACAACATATGCATTTACCCAGCAATCCTATTTCTAGAAATTTATCCACATTCACAAATACAAAAAGATGTGTGCACGAGGTGATTCTTTAAGACATATTTGTAAGAGCCTTACGATATTTTTCTTTAAATAACCTTCTAACAAATTTATTCACTTTTTAACCATTCCTGTGTGGTAAAAGTCACACTTTTTGGTGTCCAGTTCTGTGAGTTTGGACAAAAGTGATCATCATATAATCACCACCGCCATGAGATACTGAACCACGGTGTTTGCCTTTCCCGAACGTCCCATCGATGGAATTGCACAGGATGTGGTCTTTTGTGTCTGACTTGCACTCAGTATGACACAGTTCAGATCCTCCCACGTTCTTGTGTGTCTCAGGAGTGTGTTCCTTTTTATTACTGAGTAGTGGTCCATTGTTTCAGTTTGTTTATCCATTCACTAGTTGAAGGACATTTGGGTTGTGTCCAAATTTTTGGAGACAGTGAATAAATTCGCTATAAACATTGGATTCAGGTTTTTGTGGGAGCATCGTTCACTTCTTTAGGGTTATAATTTATAAGAAACTGCCAAACTGTTTTCCAAAGTGGCTGTACCATTTTGAACCAACACTGTATGAGAATTCCATTTGCTCTACATCCTTACAAGCACTTAGTGTGGTCACTTTTTTTTTTTTTCTTTTTTTGGGTAGTGTTTTAGCTAATCTCATAGGTGTTCAGAGGTACAAAATTAGTTGGTAATTAGACTTATTTGATGTCATCAGCCTGAAACGCAATCACCTAGTAAGAAATAAAGCAGGCATCTCTGGATGTTATCAACCAAAAAGAAAAAAAAAGCAAAAAAAGCATCTGCTAGGGTAGAATGAGAGCCACCCTACATGACAACTGAGACTTCAAAAAAGTGAATTGATTTAAAAAAACACATTAAAATTATGTGTTTGGGGAAAAGGGTGGGGAGGCGGAAACCAGTCTAGATTTAAAGAAACTAAAGAGATATTATAGCCAAATGCAATGCAGAAACCTTAATTGGATCTTGGGTCAAAAAAAAAAAAAAAAAAGACCGTAAAAGACATTCTGGGACAATTGGGGAATTTTTAATATAGATATTAGATGACATGTAATTTTTGTTAATCTTTAAAGGTGTGCTAGTGGTCATGACAATGGTTTTATAGGAGAATATCTTTATGAAAAAGTATTCAAGGGCACAATGTCTGCAAGTGGTTTTCAAATGGTTCAGCAAAAAATGTGTATATATACCTCAAGAGAGGGCATACAAGATGCTAACAATTGGTGAATCTAAGTGAAGGGTCTGGAGTTGTTTATTGTACTAGTTTTTTCAATGTTTCAAATCTGAAATGTTTCCTAGTACCAAGGTGTGGAGAGAAGTACATGCTAGGAAGGACCCCAGATTCCTAGACCGCCCTCACTCATCGCCCTGACTCCGGACCAACCAACCAAATGGGACATCTTTTCTCAGCTCTCTAGCCCCCACTCGCCACCCTCTCCGGGGAGTCTTTGTTTTCACTCTCACTTCTGTCAACATCAGGCTTTTCTTTCTGGGTGGGAGCAGCTGGGGCACAATGGGCTGGGCAGCTGGGCGGGCCAGGAGCAACGGGTGGAAGCAGGCACTTCCCCACAGTGCCATGGGCCAGCTGAGGAAACCTGTGGATTGAGGGCTTCCAGAATCACCCACCTGCCTTTTGAGGAGGGTCCCCAATTGTAAGAGGAGGAATCCACCAACAGTCCAGAAGTGGTTTCTGACCAACCTTTCACATCCCTTCTGAATTCTATAATGAGGTGCTTCTGAGAGAAGCCAGCTGTGCCTGCCCTGAGCCTTCAGGTGTGGGCTAAGCAAGGGCTCCTAGATCCTCCCTTGCTGGAGCCTGCATAGCGGCTGCACTGTCACTGACCCAAATTACTGTGCTGTCCACCACTGCCTTTTCAGCCTGGTCCTAGCTCTGGAGAGATATCAGGTTTCCAGGAGGCGTATCTCTCTCTCCCCCTCTCTTTTCTCCCTGAAAACCGTGGGACTAAGGCTCTGTGTGACTCAGGGTTTTTTTCATGTAGGAGAGGGCTCTTGATCCTTTAGTCAATTCACCTTCTGTCTTGCTTAGGGAGGCTGAAAGAGCAGAAGCCAGGAAGTTGAAAGGGGGCAGACAGGGAGGAGTTTGTTCTCATGCGCTGCCAGGCCTGCCAGAAGAACATGGGACTGGGAGTCAGAAAACTAGTGATCATGGGACTTCCCTGGTGGCTCAGTGGTTAAGAATCTGCCTGCCAATGCAGGGAACACAGGTTCGAGCCCTGGTCCGGGAAGATCCCACATGCCATGGAGCAACTAAGCCCTTGAGCCACAACTACTGAGCCTGCGCTCTAGAGCCTGCGAGCTACAACTACTGAGCTCACGTGCAATAACTACTGAAGCCCACGCGCCTAGAGCCTGTACTCCACAATAAGAGAAGCCACTGCGATGAGAAGCCCGCGTGCCACAACGAAGTGTAGCCCCCACTACTAGAGAAAGCCCGCGCACAGCAATGAAGACCCAATGCAGCCAATAAATAAATAAATAAATAAATAAATAAATAAATAAATAAATTTGTTTTAAAAAAAAAAGAAAACTGGTGATCTGGGCTTTTGACTACTGTGTGACCTTGACAGAGGCAGGTGATGTCTCTGGGCCTTCGTCTCCCCGACTATAAATTGAAACCAAGCTTGGACAAATAGGCATTTCTTTTTTTTTTTTTTTTTTAATTTATTTCTTATTTTTTATGTTTTTGGCTGCGTTAAGTCTTTGTTGCTGCATGCATGCTTTCTCTCGTTGTGGTGAGCGGGGGCTACTCTTCGTTGTGGTGCGCGGGCTTCTCATCACCGTGGCTTCTCTTGTTGCGAAGCACGGGCTCTAGGCACGTGGGCTTCAGTAGTTGTGGCTCGAGGGCTCTAGAGCGCAGGCTCAGTAGTTGTGGCACACAGGCTTAGTTGCTCCGAGGCATGTGGGATCTTCCCGGACCAGGGCTCAAACCCATGTCTCCTGCATTGGCAGGCGGATTCTTAACCACCGCACCACCAGGGAAGTCCCAAACAAACACTTCTGATTCAAGATTCTTTTTCTACAAAGAGGCAAAACTCTCAACACCCAAACCAAGCTCTTTATGGTAGTCTAGCACAATGTAACAGCCTGTAGCTAAGTTCCATCCTTCTTCCCAGGATGACCAGACATAAGGAGACCTAAAAAGATCTGCCTTGTGGACAGCCACACCCTCACGTTTTGGGACTAGAACAGGTCCTTAGAGTCCCCATCTCCACCTGTCTGTAAGTTCAATTGAGTACCTACTCAACACCTTCTAAGGCCACCATTCTGCTATGTCCTAAGCTAGAGAAAGAAAGATTAGCTAGAGATACAGAAATCCAAGCCTTCAGGTAGTTTACTATCTCCTAAGGAACATGGTCCCCCCAAAGAGTTATTAGGCCCAACCATATGAAATTGCCAGTTTGCAACTGCTTTTAACCTATAAAAGGCAATTTAATATGATTCAACATAATATTAATATTATTAGATATTGGAAATCAGGAACTACAGTCAGTACCGTGGGATGGAGAGATGAGATTTTCATCTGAACAATGGATTGGGTTTGGAGAAATTTGGGTAAAGCCACCAGTTGCTAGGCCAGCCTGTCCTACCTCTCAATCCAGACTTTTGGCCCTGAAGGTAGACACATTGGCCGAGCCCTTGTCCAGACTCTGGTTGAGATTTCAGCATTAGCATTTCTGGTAACTGGCCAGGGCGGCTGCCCATGGGTAGAGAGGAGAGTGCTGTCCATCTATAGTCCACTATTCCTGTGCCCTGAATGCCCTGCTTCATATCTTGGGAGCTGAGAATGGAGGAAACTAAGAAGGGAAGAAATAGGAAATATCCATCTAATTTTTCCCCCCTCTAGTGGCAGACAACAGCGGGGACACACACTTGAAGCCTCATCTGGCACAGTGATACGGGAGCTGAAGGGGTATTAGAGGGAATGTGGGGACCAGAATTTGGCAGGGCTCACCTGAAAATTATTCTTGGGGGAGGTGATTGCCAAACAGGATTTGAATGAGGAGAGAAAATAGCTTTGATGAAGGAGACGATGGGGGTGGGGGTAGATTGGGAGGAAGGATTGTGCTGCTGCATCTGGCTGAGGACACTCAGCATCGTGGAGAGTCAGATGCTCTGGCAGGTGAGGGAGGCTGTCTGCTGCCTCCTGCTGAAATGCCTCCAGCCCTCTGTCTGAGCCAGCACCTGGGTCTCAAGCAGGATGGCATCTGGCCTCAGCAGCAGCCTGCTGCCTGCCTGCTCTCCTGGTGCTCGTGGACCATTAGGATGATTTTTTGATGTTTTCTCCCCACTGTCTGTACTACAACCTTCTTTGTGGGAAGCACTCATAGGACATCTATTAGGATGCTAGGATAGGCAGAGCCGGCATCCAAACTTCCAGGGGCTTTCTGACCTTGGTACAGGGGAAGTCGGTCACCAGGCTTTGGGCTGGGGGGTAGCTCATTTTATTGAGCCAGGCATTTGAGATGGATAGAGTTGGAGAAATGGTCCAATTTCCCTTCATCCCAAGTGAGAAAACTGAAAACTAGAGACTTGCCGAAGGACACCAGACTAGTTGGAGGCCAAGTCCAGTTCTCCCCACTCCAAGTCGGTGACTGGGCCCCTGAGCCCCTCAGTGCATCACTGCGTGAGCCAGATCAATACCAAACCACGTTGGTTCCCGATTTCTCTACCCATGTAACTGGGAGAATTATTCCAGCCCCTCTTAGGACGATGTGTGACACGATGAGGTCATGTGCTAGAAGCTTTTGGGAAGAAAGATGCTAGAAACCACAGAAGTGCTGTGCTGTGATGACTCTTTTTGCTGCTATTATTAACAATTAAGGTCATTAGGACTAGAGAATATGCAAAGGAGAAGCACTTTTGGCACCACCCTTATCACTGTGTAGCTCCTGAGGGACCTGGTTTTCTTCCACAGCCCCTCCCAGGCAGCTGGGCCTTGAGCTGGGAGAGGCAGGATAATGGAGAGGGGAAGCAGAAGTCCTGGAAAAGGACCTCCTTCTGCCTGGGTGTCCCCAGCCCAGCCCTTTGCTCAGGATGTGGCCTCTCGGAAGGAGTGTGGAGGGGAAGTACTCCGACCTTCACTTCTTCCTTGGCAGCTGACTAACCCAGGTTGGCTGGGAGCTCTGATTTGGGGGCTAAGAATCAGCAGGGTTGAACCACTGTAATGGGACAGCACAGATCGATTTTACTGCCAGAGCCAATCTGTCATTCATTTGCTTGTTTATGTATTTATTTGTTCATTCAACAAACACAAAGTAAGCACGAACTGTGTGCCAGGCGCTGTGTTAGTATTTGGAGAGAAGTGGCGTCCAGAAGGCAGGGAAGGAGTAAAAATCACCTACTTTCAGCTCAAGGACAAGCATCCTGAGCCTGGGCGCCCACAGCAAACTCTGATTGTAGCAGTGTTCCAGAGAACTTGCATTTGTGTTCTTGGAGAATACCTTCAACCCCCGAACTCAGGAAGATAAGGCCTAGATTCCATGAAGGATTGAGCTGGGAGAGGCACCTCTGGGTTACCAATAAGACTGTGGCCTGATGATGAAGGACTTGCCCTTGTTCTTTGCCTTCTGGACCAGGGCCTGGTGCTGGAGCTGGGTGTTTGTCCAGCCTGGTATACCCAGTCCTTGGGCTGGCATCCCAGTGTCATCTGACTTTGTAACCCCTGGCTTCTGTTCTCAGAATCTGATGGGGCAGAGACATTCTGTTGCCGGGATGTGCAGAGTTCCATCTGAATGGAACCTCGGAATGAAAAAATAAACTTCAAGAGAAACCCTCCAGTTTCTCCTCCAATCCTTACTTCTCATTTCAGCCCTTCCACCCTACTTGTGATATTGAAGGATAAAAGAGTGGATTTAGATTCAGTTGATACATGTTATACGCATCTTTATTGAACCGCAGTTTTCCCATCTATAACGTGTATATACTATCACCTTTCCTTATCTACCCTTTAGAGTGTTGTGATGGACAAATGAGATATGGTAGATGACAGCATTGGGTAAACGCTGAAGTGCCGGATGTATGTAAGGCTTACTATTCCAGTGGCCCCCTTCTCATTTTCCAGTTCGCATTTCGGTCCCCTCTACTGCCCAGTCGTTTGACGCCACTTGCCAGCACATCCTTCTGTGATCTCTCACTGTCCACTCCGGATTCTGCTCTTACCATGTCTTCTCTCCTTGCCTAGATCAAGATCTAAAACAACCCTTGTTGCATCTTAAATAATAACAACAGTAGAAGTAATAGTCTGAGCTAACATCCATTAATTATGTGCTAGATATTAAATTTGGGTTATCTCATTTAATATGCTTTTTTAAATTAATTAATTAATTAATTAATTTTGGCTGCATTGGGTCTTCGTTGCTGTGCACGGGCTTTCTCTAGTTGCGGCACGCAGGCTTCTCATTGTGGTGGCTACTCTTTGTTGCAGAGCACGGGCTCTAAGCGCGCGGGCTTCAGTAGTTGTGGCGCGCGGGCTCAGTAGTTGTGGCTCACGGGCTCTAGAGTACAGGCTCTGTAGTTGTGGCTCAGGCGCTTAGTTGCTCCGCGGCATGTGGGAGCTTCCTGAACCAGGGCTGGAACCCATGTCCCCTGCATTAGCAGGCGGGTTCTTAACCACTGCGCCACCAGGGAAGTCCCATCATTTAATATTCTTAGCAGACAATAAAGTAATACTAGTGTTATCTTCATTTTACAGATTAGTAAATATGTTCATAAAACACAGGCTGAGGTGCAACCCAAGTGTAGGCCATTTCTGAATTTCCTCTTTCCATTGCTGAATGACTGAGTGGTTGACAAGAACAGGGAGAGATTCGACAGCATTTGTTGAATGTCGACTGAATACGCTGATTTCAAATTATGTCACAATAACCACCTTCTGAGACAGGTACTGGATTTGTCTTAGACATCATCTGGTTGCAGAACAGAACCAACCCAAAGAAGCACAAGTAAAAAGGGGCTTTAGGAGATTACAGAGAAATATCACAGGCTTAGCGGCAGGCAGTGCAGTACCCGGTGGACCGCGGTTTTTCTCTGGGGCTGATAGCATTCTTTTCTCTGCCTCCTGGTCCACATGCGCAGCACCCATTGTGGTTCACCAAGCAACAGGTTCGATCTCCAAGTTGATATGACCTTCCTGCTTAGCTCTCCAAAGTAAATTAACTCCGTTTCTCCAATATGACCTTCCTGCCTAACTCTCCAAAGTAAATTAACTCAGTTTCTCCATCCAAATGTCAAGAGATGCTGATTTCCAGCTCAGGTCCAATGTCCACCCCTGCTAATTATCCGTGGCCTACTTGAGGAGAGTGTGGACTAATCAAATCATGTCCACCCAGGTCTATCCCTTCAACAGGGGCTATGGGTGGGAGCAGATGTTTCTAGAGGGGAAATCCTTGACCTTAGGTAGATGCAAACCCAAGTATACTCTTTGCCACACCGGACTGTCACTAAGGACATCATGGAGATGATGCCCTGCATGCAGCCCCTAAAGAAGACAGCCTGTGAGTTGTCCCAGAATCTGCATGTTCAGGTGGGCCTGGAGAAATAAGAATACCATTTTTGAACTCTGCTATGTGCCAGGCATTTTATGTACGTTATCTTTTATCCTTAGAACATCCCTATGATGTGTCATTGTTTGATTTTATAGATAAGAAAGCTAACACTCAGCAAGCTAAGTTAGGGCTAGGCTGATATTTGACCCAGGCCTGTCTGACACTAAGACCCTTTCTATTAACCAAGACTCACCAAAAAAAAAGATATTTTACGTTGATCCTGCTGTAATGTATGCTCCATGAGGGCAAAGATCTTAGTCTCTTTGTTCACTTGTGTATCCCACCTAAAATAGTATGTGGCATATAGTAAGTGCTCAATTTAAAAAATCGTTGAGTGGATTTTGTTTTAGTATCTTCTGCACTCCTGGGCTTCCCATGGTCAGAGGGAAAAGGGTACTATTCTAACTGTTGGAGGATGGGCCACTGAAATAACTGGGGTAACCCTCTGGGTGTGCCTCTGATCCCTACTCAACTCTACTTTGATGGGAGACATTAGCAACCGTCCCTCAACATGGAGGAGTCTAAAGGAAAGTATGGCCCTATATCCATCTGTGTCTCCTGTCCTGTACATCTGACCTAAGACACTTAGCCCTGTGAAGGGAGCAGGTGAAAGGAGATTTCCCAAACACTGGAAAATTCACTTAGTGGAACAGGAAATAGGATGCCAAGCTCCTCTATCCCTAGAGAAAATAATGCTAATTTCCATTGGGTTTTCAGCCCCAGGATCCAGAGTTTACCAAATCCTGAATCTCTTCCCATGCCCTTCTCTATAGCAATGCCCTCTGTCTTCAATCACCCAGACAACCTTCCCAATCCCAGATTTGAGAGAGTCAAACGGAACTGTGTTCAAGTCTGCCTTGCCATCCTTGTGACCATGGACAAATTTTTCCATGGGACTGGACTCAACTTTCTCTGAAAAAAGAGGATAACATATTAATAAAGAGTGCTACATGTTCTGAGGGCCTGGCCCATAGTAGGTCCTCGTTGACTTTCAGTTTTTCCTCTTCCATCCCTCCAGTTCTCCCTTCCTTCTCCATGGATCCCACAAGCCTGCCCACCTGCTCCCTGCTAACTTTTGGGCTGAGTACCTTTATAAAAGGGTCATAGCCCATTGTCTCCAGGTAACTGAAAGGCCCAGAAGGCCCCAGCTTCCTGCAACTCTCCACCAAAGGGCTTTAGGGGCTGACTGGGGACTCCATCGTTTCCACGTGGCAGGTTACCCTCTCAGTGCCAGTTCCAAGATTGTGCTTCATCCTTGCACAGCAAGAGTCCTGGCAAAATAAGGCAGAGTGGCAGGTGGAGAGCTACAGTCACCTCACCTTATTTGTTCCTGCCTTGCATTCCTCCCCCGGGAGGTATACTGTAAGAGCCATGCCGGGAAATCTCTTGTTGATGCAGGGAGCCAGACTGGGTGACAGCGCTCTACTTGGTTGTAGAAGCTGTGGCCCAAAGATGCCATTGCTGTCATGCAGATATCTGCCACTGGAATCAAGCAGGCTACTTAATAAACAGGCCGGGGGACTTCCCTGGTGGCACAGTGGTTAAGAATCCACCAGCCAAGGCAGGGGACACGGGTTCGAGCCCTGGTCCGGGAAGATCCCACACGCCACAGAGCAACTAAGCCCGTGTGCCACAGCTACTGAGCCTGTGCTTTAAAACCCGTGAGCCACAACTACTGAAGCCCGTGAGCCTACATCCCGTGCTCCACAACAAGAGAAGCCACCTCCATGAGAAGCCCACGCACCGCAACAAAGAGTAGCCCCCACTCACTGCAACTAGAGAAAGCCCGCACACAGCAACAAAGACCCAACGCAGCAAAAAATAAATGAATAAATAAATAAATATTAAAAAATAAACAGGCCGGAGAGTCCCAGTCTGGGATCTCCTCCTCTCTGCCCACTATGCACCCACACAAACTTCAGCTGGTATGAAGTGGCAGCTTGGCCAAGGTAATGCATGAACCAGAACTTGCCCTCCCTGAGCTGGAAGGGGCTTGGCAGTGAGAGGCTGGGTTCTTGCTCCTGCTTCCTATGGATTACTTAAGTGTTCCAGGCTCTCTTGGAGTGGAGGAGATTCTCCAGCCCCCTCCCAGTCTCTCAGGGATGGCATCCAGAGACAGGAGATGCTTTCAGAAGAAGTGAGCATGTGAGTATTAACCCAGTTCGTGTGAGGAGGCCTATGGCAGTGTGGTTGCCGGGACGCGTCACCTTTTTTGGCTCTGGCTACAGCATCAGCCTAGCCCACACACAGCCTATGAGCTGCTTGAAGGGAGGAGTGGTGCCTTCGTTAGCTCTGTTTAGCCAATGTTTAGCACAGCTCTTGGTCCAAGGAATGATCATCCGTAAACATTGGATGGATGAATGACTGAATAAACAAATAGAAATTTTTCTGTAAACTGGAGTGAAGATCACAGCAGAGTTTACCTTTTTTCTTCCCAGGGTCTCCATCCCTGTTCAACACTTCATCATCTCAGGCTGAATAATTGCAAAGGACTCCTAATGACGAGCAGGGTGGTCCAGAGGAACGAGTTCTAGATTAGAAGTTGCGAGATGTGGAATTTGAACCCTTTAAGTTGCTCTGTCGCTTTGGGGATAGATCGGGGCTGCTGTTTGTTCAGGTGCAAAATGAATAGTCTGGCCTAAGTATACTGCAGGGATGTTTTAACTCCCAATTCTCCTCATACCCAAACAACCCTGCAGATTACTTACAGTTGGTTAGCAAATTTTAAAAATAAGATTTTCCATAGAAATCCAAATTTCTTGCCTCTTCTCCAAAAGTGGAAGTCTGACAAAAATCCTGCCTTTTTTCCATGGCAACAGTTAGCAGGAACTAAGTAACTGCCGCCCCATTCAGACACGCGTATGCTTTCTAGTTTGCCACAGACTCCTCCTCTCCCCGCTGCCTACTGCCTAATGCTCAGCCTGCTTCACTCATTTCTGTGCCTGCCTGGTCTGTGTAGGCATTTGAATTTGCAGACCTAGAATGGGGAAAGCAAAACTTCTAAGGGTGGAGGCAAGGACACCTAGGAGGGGGTAACAGCTCAGCTGGGCTTGGTGGCAGAGACTGGGGGATCTTCCTGGGAAGCTGGTGACTGGGTTGTGAAAAGAAACAGTAGCCAGTGCCCCAGGAGACTTTGCTTAGGGACTTGGCCTCCAGGAATTGTTAAGCCTGTCTGAGGAAGCTGTCCCCACTTCACCTGTTTCCTTTTCCTTGGACCCCTGCTGGGAGATTGTGAGGCTCCCTGGGGCTGCCCCTGTATAACTTTACATGGCCACTACAAGGTGGGGAGGAGGGCTGGGGCTCCATCTTAGAACCCTGGCAATGGTGGTAATTCCCTTTTCATTTCTTTCTGTTGTCCAACCTCCACTAGTGTTTTGGGCACAAACAGGCCAGACCGTTGGAATAAATACAACATGAAGCGACCCAGGATCCCAGCTGTATTCAGATAGGTGAAGTGTATGTTCTCCTGTTAACTTACTCAGGTAATCTCATGCACCTGTTGCTGTGAACAGCTGTACTTCAGAGCTCCCCAAGGCTGGCCAATCCCAAAGTCCCTTGTCTAACTGGAAGCTAACTTGTGCCCCAGTGTAAGTCAGGGCTCTTTCTTACTCAGTTCCTTCGTTATCCTGTCTAAGCCCTAGGCAACTCTGCCTCTCTCTTACCCTAACAGGCAGAACATCCCCTGCACACCCACTCACAGAATCTGTTTTTTGTACTTTCTGGTTTGCATGCTTTTCTTAAGGGATAAGTAAGACTTCCATAAGTCCAGAGATAATTGTTAACATTTTGGTGTATTCTCTTTTATCCTTTTATATATGTAGGTGAGGTGACTCTAAACATTTTTAAAACAAAATTGGGACTACATTGAATATCAAGTTTCTGATTCAAATTTTTTCTTACCCAGTACCAAGGCATGAGCATTTTCCTACATCCTAAGAAACTGGCCACAAGTCAGTTAAGAATATGGTCCATGGAATCAAATAATAGCAGGCAACCTGAGGCGAAAGGTTGATGTGATTTTGGAAGGAAAATAAAGATACTGTTACCTGCACCCTTTGCCTTGAAAGTTGACAGTCTGGAGCCAACCTGGGTGGGGCACAGGGGTCTGAACCTGGGATGAAGAGATCAGAGAGGGGAGAAAGCTTGGAATTCTTGAAGTGCCTTTGAAAATTCTTTTCCTTTGTGTGTCTGGATCCCACATGAGGGTCCAGGCCAACTTGTGTTTGAAGTGAGAGTTAAAAATGTAAAGTGGCTTTTACACAGGCTCCGTTAGGGGCCGGGCTCTCTGGAAGAAGATGTGGAACACCCTAAATCAAGCCCCGTATACACCTGTGAGTGGAATTACTCATTAATGGCAGAGAGGCTGGCTCCTCCTGCTCTCACACTAGCCCCTGGTTGGAAAGAACCACATGGCTTTCCTGCCTTCTTTCTCTTAAATGGGATGTGTGAAAGAGGCTGAGTATATTTTATCTTGGGCTGTATATTTTTTTAATTATTTTTTCATTTATTTTTTAAAATTTTATTTATTTTTGGCTGTGTTGGGTCTTCATTGCTGTGCATGGGCTTTCTCTAGTTGCGGTGCGTGGGCTTCTCATTGTGGTAGCTTCTCTTGTTGCAGAGCATGGGCTCTAGGCACGCGGGCTTAGTAGTTGTGGCACGTGGGCTCCAGGGTGTGCAGGCTTCAGTAGTTGTGGCACGAGGGCTCAGTGGTTGTGGCTCACGGGCTCTAGAGCACAGAACCAGTAGTTGTGGCGCAAGGGCTTAGTTGCTCCACGGCATGTGGGAGCTTCCTGGACCAGGGATCCAACCTGTGTCCCCTGCATTGGCAGGCAGATTCTTAACCACTGTGCCACCGGGGAGGTCCCATCTTGGGCTATATTTTTAAAGAAAAGAAATGTTTTTTTTTGTTTTTGTTTTTGTCTTTTAAATAATCATCGAGGATTAGATCAAGGAGGGGCAGAGAGAAAGGAGTTAGGAAGAGCAAGAGGCTGCCACCACCACCAAAATTAGCAAACGTAGGGCTGGGGACAAAGACAAGGTCAAGTGCATATGATGGAGACAGAAAGTCCCTGTGCTTTTGGTAGGCAGCTCAACACCCCTCAACAGTTAGGATGCTTTGGAATGAAAGCCTAAGATGTCAGCCTCTTAGAGGTTGCACGAACCAGCAATTATACATCTGAGAGTGACAAATAGTCTTGGTGACCACCATGAGGGATATAGGCTTATCCGAAGAATGTTGGCACTTGTTCAGTGCAGGCTCAAGGGCTGGGACATGAAGTCTTGGGTTCGTTCATCCACGAGCTGGTGCCACCTCCCTATGTGACCCTGGGGAAGCCTTCCACCACTTTGTCCCCTGGCCCACAGGGAGGTTTCACCTTTGCACTTTCCTCCTTCCTAGGGAGGTTTCATCCCTGTACCTTCCTCCTTCCTAGGCCATCTTAGGGACATAGATGAGGAAGATGGAGGGAGATGCTTTGGTTTCCATTATGAAATAGAGGAATCTTTGTTATTATACTAGTTACTGCAGAACCTCCTGCCATAACACAGGAAGGTAACAGACTGGGTGTTATCATTGCAGGTGTCACCCAACTGCTAAACTTCAGCCTTTTCACTCTCCTTAAAATATCAGATAATATAATTCTGAATACCTTACAGGATCATTACAAGAATCATATGAGACAATGGATGTAAAAGTACTTTGTACAACAAAGATTCTTGAGTGGGGAAGCATCTCCTCACTCATGTGACTCCTCTGAGGTTTGGAAGGCCTTTTCTCCAGCTCATCTAAAATTTGAGCCCTCTTTCTTAGGTAGGCTGGATTCTCTCCATGCTGTAGATGGAGGGTGAGACCCAGCAAGTGTGAATGGTTTGCTCAAAGTAGGTAAAAAAGCTGGAACTCTAGAGGCACTAAAAAGAGCCCCTTAATGGAATTCCACTCTTGACCATGCCACTAGCTAACAGCGCGACCTTGAGCAAACCCCTTAACCTCTGAACTGTCATTTGTTTCTAACCATGAGAATTGTTAATAGATAATCTAGGGGGAGAGTGTAGAATCTAAATAGAAGTGTTCTGAGAAGTTAAAAGCACTATACATGTGTGAAAGTATGCTGTTAGAGCTCAGAGGTGTTCCCTGAGGATGTCAAGATGAACCAGCGTTTAAGACTACAAATCCTAGAATCCTATTAGATCAGAATGGGAAGGGGCTATCGCTCACCTCCCTCAATTTTACACATGAGAAAAATTGAGTGCAGGGAATCCACACAGTCCCCTCTTGTACCCTGACCAGGTCACACTCTACTCTAGGGCTCGGGTTCCCCACATGTGTGGGGTGCCCTCCAGTTTCACCTCTCCCTCATCCCAGCGCGGAGGAGTCAGGACTGAAGAGATCATGCACTCTGCATACACACCATAGTGTCCTGTGTCAAAGGCTCTCAGATTTGCCACAGCCTTCCCTTCCACTGGGATGCTAACATCTAGAAGCACCCCAGTATTTGTCCCTGTGCTCTGACATCATGCAGCCGCTGATAATCAACATTCGTGAAGCGGGCGTGCTGGGCAGAGTGGGGAGCTTGGCCCTGCGCCCAGGGATCACAGCAGCGCCGGGACAGGGCTCTCTGGAGGAAACTGTGCTGAGCAGCCGGCTGAGCCACTGAAACCGCGGGGTTGAGCTCTCGAGTGTTTAGGGAGGCTAGGTGAAGGGCGGGGTGAGACCTGGAAGGGTTCCCGAGGCTGAAAAGTGGAGATTCCTCCCCGGGGTGTGGCACGGGGAGGACAAGAGTCCTGGGGGAGGACCAGGGTCTGTCCGGCCTGACGGCGCGGTGAGTCACTGCCTCCTCTGAGCAATCCGCGGGCGGAGGGGTGTAGGCGCCCGCCTTCTCCCGGGCTTTGGTGCAGAGCCAGACTTGGAAAGGGCCGAGGCATTTGCTGCCCCAGCTGCTGCTGTGACCCGGCCCGGGCGCGTTGGGAGCCGAGCTGCGACACGTTGGAACCCGGCCGCCCCGGGCCAGGGCGAGGGCGAGGGCGAGGGCGAGGGCAAGGGCGAGGGCTAGACCGGCTCAGCGAGCGGAAGGGGAGGCCCGGGGAGCTACGGCGGCCCAGCTGCTACCCTGGGACTCCGCCCGCCTACCGTACAGAGGCGGCGCGGCAGCGTGTGGAGGCTGGGCCGGGGATTTCGTGCTGGCGGGAGGCTCGGGAGCTCATCGCTGGCCTCCCGCGCCCAGAGACTGCATGGAGCTCCCTGTCTGGGTGGGGTTGGTGGCAGCAAGAGGACCCAGGAAGTCTCGGCGGGAAGGGGTGGGGGTTCTCCCCGAGCTATTTTACTCTGGATCCAAGAAGAGACTGGCGCTTAGGCCTCTGCCCCCAGTTGCTGTCTCCCTCCATTGTGAAATGAAATGCCTCTCTTCCACCTCTCCCCACCCAAAGTGGGGGACCAGGTCACTGCGGACTTCTCCCTCCCACCTTCTTGCTCTCTGGTCTCTAGAGGAATAATGCAAATCAGCCCTCTGCCCTGCTTCTCTTTACTCCCACCTCTACTCGACACCACGTCTGGCCCCCCACCCCACGCCCAAAATCAGAATTTCTAAATTGGTTGATATGTTACTAACATGGTCAAGTGCAGTATATTGACTGTGTTGTTAAATGGCAACTTTAGACCGTGAAATCGACAACTGAAAGTCTTATCTAAAAGAGTCTTGCTGGGCTTCCCTGGTGGCGCAGTGGTTGGGAGTCCGCCTGCCGATGCAGGGGATGCGGGTTCGTGCCCCGGTCCGCGAATCCCACATACCGTGGAGCGGCTGGGCCGGTGAGCCATGGCCGCTGAGCCTGCGCGCCCGGAGCCTGTGCTCCGCAACGGGAGAGGCCACAACAGTGAGAGGCCCGCATACCGCAAAAAAAAAAAGAAAGTCTTGCTAACTTAACTTTTGGTAGATCCATGACTTTGATCATGTAGATTAAAAAATGTTGCTGGCGGAAATACTGGAAATATATTTTTCTTTCTTCTCTCTCTGATCTCTAGCTCTATCTTTTTCTTTTATTTCTCTGGTGCACAAAAATGGATGGTTCATGATACATATTCTTCACTGGTTTATGCATGTCTCTCTTTTGCTACTTATTTATATAGGTTATTAATGTATTTTAATAACCTGTTAAAGACACCTAAACTCACCACCCAATCCAAAAATGAGATCACTCCCATATTTTGCATCCACCTGTAAGTCCTTTCTATGCTATCCCCCTACCTCATCACCCATCCCAACCACTATCCAGAATTTTGTGTTTACCATTCTTTGGATAAACATATGTGTACCTAAACAAATATATTATTTAATCTTCATATTCTTTATTAAAAATATATACTGTGTACAGTCTTCTGGGGCTTTCTTATTTTCATTCAATATTATAATACTAAGATTTGTCCCTGTTGAGTGTAGCTGCAGTTCATTCATTTTCACTGTTATGTAATATTCCATTAGCGAAGCTATCACCTTTTTCACCATAATGAACAGTACTACCACAAACTTTCCTGTTCATGTTTTTCTCTGCAAGTCACTCCTAGGTATCAGTCTCAGAAGGGAATTGCTAGGTCTTAGTATGTGAACATTCAGCTTTATAAGATAATGATAGATTGTTTGTAGTGCTTCTGCCTCTACCAGTAAAGTGTAAGAGATGCTGTTGGTCCATGTCCTCTCAAGTGCCTGGTATCATTAGACTTTCAAATTTTTGCCAACTGAATGTTGTAAATAGTGTCTCTTAGTGGTCTCGATTGGCATTTCTCTGATTACCAATGAAGCTGAACAGCAGAAATAACACTTCACAAATCAGACCCACAAAAATTGCAGACATTGGAGTTATTGGATATAGAAAAAAATTAAATATATTTAATATATTAAAAGAAATAGGAGGGTATTGAAAGAATGACGCAGGGACAGGAAACTCAACTGACCAGGCAGATATCCAGAGAGAACTTCTAAAAATGAAAAAAATACAATGAAAGAAATTAAAATTTCAGTGAATAGCTTAAAGTAGTATTTTGCAGCTAAAGATAAAATTAACGAGTTATAAGATATTTCTGAGTAATTATAGGCAATGGAAGATGGGAGAGATGAAAATGAAAAATGTGGAAGAGGTATAGAGGCATAGAAAATAGATCAGAGATTGGCCACATAGTAAATATTTTAGGCTTTGTGGTCCATATGGTCTCTGTCATAACTACTCAACTCTGCTGATGTAACATGAAATCAGTCACAGACAATATATAAATGAATGGATGTGGCTGTGTGCCAATAAAGCTTTATTTACAAAAACAGGCAGCAAGCCAGATTTGGCCCAGGTTGTATAGTTTCCCCACCCCAGGAATAGAGTAAAAAGATCCCAATATACACTTAATTAATGCTCCATACTGAGATAATAGAGAAAATAGGAGTATGACAATGTTTAAAGCAGCAGTGGTCAAGAATTGATGAAGTAAAAAAAAAAAAAAAAAAAGAATTGATGAAGTATAATCATTATATTTGTGAGGCCTAATGAATCCCAAGAGGGATAAATAAAATTCACCATTAGACACACAATAATGAAACTACAAAACACCGGAGATAATTTTAAAGTAACCCAAAAGATAAATTATCTTCAAGGGAATGACAGTCAGACTGACAACAGATTTTTCAACCTCAACAGTAAAAGCGAGAAGATAGTGGAATAATATCTTCAAAGTTCTGAAGCAAAAAACTGCTAACACAATATTCTGTCATCAGTGAAAATCTTCCAAGAATGAGGGCAAAATAAGGCCCTTTGTAGACAAACAAAACCAGGTTTCTACCAATAGGCCTTCCACAAAAGCAACTTCTAAGGGAAATAGTTCAAGAAGAAGAAAAATTACCCACAAGGAAGGTACAAGGAAGAATGATAAGCAAAGAAAATTGTAAACATGGTGCTAAATCTAAATATTACTCACAAAGAAAATAAAGATAACAATGTCTAATTTATAGCAATAAAGTGAAGCTGTAATTAAAATTGCCAGTAACAATAGATATAAATTGGAAGATGAGTAGAGTTTAAGTGTTCTAAGGTCCGAGTATTGTTTGGGAAGAGGTTAAAGATATTGATTATCAGACGTTTTTAAGTTAAATATACATTCTAGGATTCTTAAGATTTCTAGGCTAACACTAAAAAACTAGGAATATAACTTCCAAACTAGTGGAGGGGAAGAAAATGGAAAGAAAGAAAAGAATGAAGACAATAGGAAATGTGACAGTTTAAAAAGGTTAAGGCTATGATATAGAAGAAAATAATAACTTACCATTTATTGAGTAGATGTCATGTTAGTCATTTTGCATCATTTATCTTCATAATTTCATGTAATACACAAAAGAGTACCAGGCACAAAGTAGGCATTAAAATGTACACTTTCTATTATTACTATATGTCTGTGCTTAAAACAAGATCTGGAGCTTAGTAAGCACTCATTCATTGACGAATGAATTAAATGGGAGTGAATATTGATTCCTATCTAAAGATGAACAAACTGAGGCTCTGAGAAACACGATAAAAAGAAAAGCATCAGGCAGCATGAGAATGAAACTCGGCGGCTCTTCTACTTAGGAGCTTTGTGGTTTTGAGCATAAATGCCCCTCAATTTTCTTATCTGTGAAAATAAGTCAAACAGTGATTGACACATGACAATGCTCATTAAATGCTTAGTGCTCACTAAATGATAGATGCTATCGGTAGGGAACTTGTGCAGAGTCACAGAGCTTGGATTCCAATCCAGGTATTTGGAATTCAACCACACCTACTTTCCGCTCTACCATGTAGTAGACTTTCCCTCTCTTCTCTGATGCAGAAGTATCCATATGATAGCTGAGAGCAGGAGCTTTGGATTCAGGCAGACCTGGGTTTATGGCCGGGCTTGACCACTATAGGACTTTAGTTAACTATAGGACTTTGGGCCTCAACTTCTTCAACTGTTGAAAGGGGATTTTTAAAAAAGCTATTAAACAAGGTGGTTGTGGGCTTCCCTGGTGGCACAGTGGTTGAGAGTCTGCCTGCCGATGCAGGGAACACGGGTTCGTGCCCCGGTCTGGGAAGATTCCACATACCGTGGAGCGGCTGGGCCCGTGAGCCATGGCCGCTGAGCCTGCGCGTCTGGAGCCTGTGCTCCGCAACGGGAGAGGCCACAGCAGTGAGAGGCCCGCGTACCGCAAAAAAAAAAAAAAAAGAAAGAAAGAAAGCCCCAGTCTGCTTCCCCTCCCCCTGGCCTTGCCACTCAGCCTTGCCAGGTCCCCTGTTGAGTTGTTTGATGTTGTGCTAGGCCCTCCATGGGCTGTCAGCTCTGGGCAAGTCTGCGGTAACTGACCTCTGCGCCACTGGGCCTCCACCTCCACTACCAAGACGGGGCTGAGCTCCTGATGACAGCAGCAGCTGGATTCCACAGCCCTGGACTAGACTCTGCTCTGCCCTTCTCACCTGTTTGTACCGGCACTGTGTCACTTGCTTTCCTGTCTTCTTCTTTTTTTTTTTTCTTCATTGTGGTAAAATACACAGAACATACAATGTATCCTTTTACACCATGTTTAAGTGTACAATTCAGTGGCATTAATTACGTTCACATTGTTGTGCAACCATCACTGCTATCCATTTCAAGAACTTGTTCATCACCCCAAATAAAAACGGTACCCATCAAACAGTAACCCCCGTACAGTTTTCCCCTCAAGCCTGGGCAACCTCTGTGCTACTTCCTGTCTCTATGAATTTGTGTCCAGAGTAGGCACTTCACACAAGTGCAACTGTACAATACTTGTCCTTTCGTTTCTGGCTTCTTTTACTTAGCATAATTTTTTTCAAGCTTCATCCATGTTGTACTATGTATCAGAATTTCATTCCTTTTAAAGGCTGAATAATATTTCATTGTATGGATATACAACAGTTTTTTAATCCATTCATCTGTTGATGAATGCTCTCTTTTTTTAAAAAATTAATTAATTAACTTATTTCTTTTGGGCTGCGTTGGGTCTTCGTTGCTGCACGGGGGCTTTCTCTAGTTGTGGTGAGCAGGGGCTACTCTTCGTTTCAGTGCGCAGGCTTCTCATTGCAGTGGCTTCTCTTGTTGCGGAGCACTGGCTCTGGGTACGCGGGCTTCAGTAGTTGTGGCACGCGGGCTTAGTTGCTCCGCGCCATGTGGGATCTTCCCGGAGCAGGGCTCGAACCCGTGTCCCAGGCGGATTGAATTGGCAGGCCTGGCACTGCGCCACCAGGGAAGTCCCTGCTCTCTTTTCTCTAATCGAACTTCTTTGGGCATATCATAATTTGCAATAATATGGAGAGAACAGCCTCTTGCAGCAGAACACGGAGGGGTGTCACTGTCCCAGATGGTGGGAGAGGGTGCAGCCGAGTGTGCTGTCTGTAAACTCTGCTCTGAAGCCTCTTCTGGGGTTTCACCCTTCCAGAGGTCTCTTCCCAACAGGTACATAATGTGCTGAGGTCACCTGAACCCAGAAGTGCTAGTGGCAAAGGAGAGAAGGGATTATCTGAGGCTACAAGCTTGCCTTTGCCTGCCTTCCTGGGGACAGAGCCTACTGCTGCCCCAGGGATGCTCTGTTTTCAGTGCTGTAGGCAAAGGGTCTAGAGACTCTAGAGCAACTTTGGTTTTCCTGTGTATATTTTTAAGTTTTTGTTTGTATGTTTTTGTTTTGTATATTTCTTCTCATCAATCTCTGTCATTTCTGGTCTCCTGCTTGGCACGTCAGTATTTCTGTGTGTACTATACTATAATTGTAGGGTTTATTAATAGAGACGTGTCCTGTCTTCTTTATTTAGACTTCTGTATCTGGGAGTTCCCTGAAGGGAAGGGCTCTCTTCCTTTCTCTGAATCTTCCTCCACCCTTTTTTGTTCTCCCTTCTCTGCTTCTCTCCCTTTCACACCCCATCAATGCACCAGAACTGCATAGCCTTTATGTCGACCACAATCTGTACCCTCAAGGTGTCCGTGGCTAAGATGATGACACACACCGTCATCACACATACCCTCAGCGTGTCTCACAGTTACTTCTCAGGGGAAGTAGGAGAACCTATACTAATCCTCTGAGCTCATCAGGACAGGAATCTCCCAGCTTCAACATCCTGGGTTGGGCCTAAAATCATCTGACTGTTTTATATAGGCTGCTGACTTCTCTCTTATTCCTGTTTCTCTCCACTTTCTTTATAGGAACTTGTATCATGTGGTATGTCTTAGCTTCTAGGCTCTTCCTGTGGTTGCGTGCCCTTAACTGAGTCATGTCACCTTTAAGACCATGTGTTATAAAATCTGTAGAAGGAATAATATCACCAGTCCTGTTTATCTTAAAAGGCTGCTTTCAGATCACACATCAAAGTGCTTTGAAACTACGAGGCAGTACCCGGATGTGAGTTCTTACCTCAATCGTCTTTGACTCTCATGAACTTTTCTGCCTTTCTCCTCAGTTTTCCTGACACCACTTAACAGAAAACCTCAGGCAGACAGGTTCCCAAGATAAAGCTGCAAAAGTTGGAGATTATGGAGAGATCCGTGAATGGGGAGTATCAGTGTCTTCCTGGCACATAGAGCCAGGATCCAGACCAGTACTGGGATGTATAGGAACAAGGTGGCCAGAGGCACTGTGAGCCTCTGACAAAGGGGCAGCCTTGGTTGCCTCCATTCTGCAAAAGCTTCTTAATGCAAATGATCTTCATCATTCTTCATCATTGCCTCTTCAAGGCAATGGAGCTTTGGATACAAAAGAAGTAATAGGGCTTCCCTGGTGGCGCAGTGGTTGAGAGTCCACCTACCGATGCAGGGGACACGGGTTCGTGCCCCGGTCCGGGAGGATCCCACATGCTGCGGAGTGGCTGGGCCCATGAGCCGTGGCCACTGAGCCTGCGCGTCCGGAGCCTGTGCTCCGCAACAAGAGAGGCCACGACAGTGAGAGGCCCACGTACCACACACACAAAAAAAGAAGTAATAACCCTCTCAACTTCATATGAAGCCAGTTACTCTCATTATCTCCTTTTTTCAGATGAGGAAATTAAGACCTAGGCAGAATGGATTTGGAGGAAAATGTGCTGAGGGGAAGGCAAGCCTAGTGCTGCTTGGGAAGAACTGTTAAGGGAAAGCCTGTGAGCTGTGAGGGGCA
Organism: Mesoplodon mirus; assembly: GCF_964341445.2. Classification (NCBI taxonomy): domain Eukaryota; kingdom Metazoa; phylum Chordata; class Mammalia; order Artiodactyla; family Ziphiidae; genus Mesoplodon; species Mesoplodon mirus. Next base: position 152,687,790 of record NC_138978.1, on the reverse strand, counting down.
GGAGCCTGGCCAACAGTGGGCAGACCTGGCCCCCAGAGCTCCATCAGGGCCTGGGCCCATGGGGCTGGCTGCTTCTGGTGTATCCTCTGGTCACACTGGATTCACTTGTGGTTTTCTTCCTTAGATATTTCTTAGGGTCTACTGACCCAAGGCAGTGTGCCAGGTTGATGGTTAAGTGCAACTGCCAGCCTGTAAGACACCTCTATAAAGATGTTAGCAAGATGTTCCCTTCAGATGAACGCAGCGCATGGGTGCATAGCCTACCTGGCAAAACTTAGCATGTCTCATCTCCCAACCCCCTCCTTACCATGGCTCATCATATTCAGGGCACACTCTGCACACCTGTATGTAGCAGCTCTGGAAAGCTGTAAGAAACCTCTGCTTTGCTCAGGGTGTGGGCTGAGCCCAGAGTTGGGGGCTGGGGGTGCTGTGAGTGAGCGCTCCCTGGCAGTCACGTGATGGCTGCAAGCTGGCCTGCAGAGCAGACCCTGGAGGTGTTGGATACACACAGGTGAATGGGTAAGTGAGGTATTTCCGCCCTTCATTTGACACCTAAGACAGATTTCTTTGCATCATCTGCCCCGTGCTTTCCCATCTAGACTTTTTAAATTAATTAATTAATTAATTTAAAATTTTATTTTATTTTTGGCTGCCTTGGGTCTTTGTTGCTGCGCGCGGGCTTTCTCTAGTTGCAGCGAGCGGGGGCCACTCTTCGTTGCAGTGAACGGGCTTCTCATTGCAGTGGCTTCTCTTGTTGCGGAACACAGGCTCTAGGAGCGTGGGCTCAGTAGTTGTGGTTCGTGGGCTCTAGAGCACAGGCTCAGTAGTTGTTGCACATGGGCTTTGTTGCTCCGAGGCATGTGGGATCTTCCTTGACCAGGGCTCAAACCTGTGTCCCCGGCATCAGCAGGCGGATTCTTAACTACTGCGCCACCAGGGAAGCCCCTAGATTTTTTTTTTTGTTTAATATTTATTTATTTGGCTGCTGCAGGGTCTTAGTTGCGGCACGTGGGATCTTCGTTGCAGCATGTGGGATCTTTTAGTTGTGGCATGTGGGCTCTTAGTTGCAGCATGCAGGATCTAGTTCCCTGAACCCAGGCCCCCTGCATTGGGAGCACAGAGTCTTAACCACTGGACCACTAGGGAAGTCCCCCATCTAGATTGTATAGTCTTTTTGTCCTAGTGCCCAGCACAGTGTTTGACTCATAGAGGCTTCAGTGTAAGATGAGGGGGTTTGTATTAGGCTTTCCCCAAAGTTCCCTACCAGGCTGTGATTCTGGGACTCTGTGAGGTGTTTGCTGTAGCTGGTAGGAAGAGCAGACGATCTGCTCCCTGCAAAGCCAAGGAACTTACTCTTGAGCGCAGTTACTAGTAATGAAATTGTGATTAGGTCTGGCCTGCCTCCTAGCTTGTGGCCAGTCAACCCCTGGCCCCACTCTGCTTTGAGAAGGTAGCGGGGCATACGTGGTACTTAACCTACAAAGGTGCTGCAGTCACTGCTTCTGGGTGTAGTGGAGTCCTGAGCAGGTCTGTCTCCTTTCCATCTCTCCAGTATGAGTCAAGCTGGCAGCAGCTCTAGAGGAGGCATCCAGGGGGTTCTTGTACAATGCAGAGAGCTGCCCACGAGCATGAAAGGGAATTCCTAGGCCAGGTGGCCCCATTCACCTGCCAGCTCCTGCTGGAAAGACATGGTAGCATTTTGGCACTGGACACTTTTGCCCCATCTGGCTCCTTTTGGAACAAGAGTGAAGAGTCCTGACCAGGGGGCCTGGGAGGCTGTACGCTGATGCTGGTGTAGGGAGCAGCCAGTGGGGTGGGCCTCAGTTCTGGGGAACAGCACCTCTATGCATCACTTTTGGGGATAGTTGTCTCACCTGTCTCTTGCAGGCAAAACTCAGAGGCTTTGGAGGTCCTTGCCTTTCCCGAAGCAACTCAGTTTCAGCCTCTGTTCCCCTTGCCTCCTAGGTTAGGTTGGCTGGGCATTTGAAGAGAAGTTGCTCATCTTCCTATGTAATTCCTAGGTTTATTTCACCCCCTACATAGTGCCTTATCATCCTAAAAATGGGGCCTTCACCCTAGCCTCCCCAGGAAGAATGGGGACTATCAAGTCCATTTTCTGTCCCCTGTAACCTTCTGTAAACTTCTCTACATTTTACGATATCCCCCTCCTGTCTTGGCTCTTGAAACTACTCCCGTTGGAAAAAAAAAAGGCAGTTCTCCCTCCTACCCCTCTTTAGGGCCATATTCTGTTTGTTCTCTTGGAAACTATGGCAACTTGGCCTAAGAGGCCACTTCTACCACCTTGGAAGTTAATGCTCCAAAGCCTTGTACTCACAGCTGCGAGGTCTCTAACACGTTTTTCCAAAGTGGGACAGGAGCCTCTGAATTTTCAGTTCTGCTAAAAGAAGAAAGTTTCAAACAAACCAACCCCAATATAATCCTTTTACAAGTTGGTTAGGAATGGGAGCAACATTCCCTGTAAGATCCAGAGTATGAATATAAGCAGCATTAGCTAGGAATCCTGAAGCGTATTCTGGAGTGTCTGGTCCACACTTATTTTTCTTATGCTCTTTTCTCCTTTCCCTTCTCACAATTACTCAGTTGCTTAGAAAATTCTGTTGGAGGTGCTTATCTTTTAGCTTACACCAACTTTTTTTTCTTTTTCTTCTTGACATGTTTGTACTTCTTGTTCTGGTGCTACCTTTTAAAGCCCCAAGTAGGGAATCCAGGGAGCTGTGATGATTAAATGCAGGAGCCCGGTAGAAGAATTCCACAGCCTTAGACGGCAAAGTTTCCATAGCCTCACTGCCGAGGGACTTCCCCCACGGAGTCCTCTTTCTTGAATTGGCCGCTGGAGGTGGGAGGGGAGAGAGTGGGCTGGCCTGTCCTTGGCTTCTCTTTGGACTTGGAGGCTTGCAATGGGAGGGTTTAGCGGCTGAAGCCTTGAAGGGAGGGCACTGACCCCTCCCCCCACACTGAAAAGGATTTTCTCTGGAGATAGAGGTCTTAACTGATTTGGAACAGCTGGCCAGGGCATGTGAGACTGGAGCTCCCACAAACCTTTGCAGAAGCAAATGTTAGGTAAATAGTGTGAGATGCCTACAGAGTTCTGGCTCTGCTGGATTAGGATGCCTTCTGCTGCTCCTCCTCTGGTCCCCTCTGCAAATCCTTGAATCCTTGCACGGTGCTGGGGAGAGCTAGGAGAAGGTGGCCGTGTCACCAGGGAGCTGAATGTTTGCCTCCATCTGTCTATTCCCAGCCCCAGTTTTATAGGCTCAGAGTGGAATTCAGGTGGAATAGTGGAGCCACCTTGCAGCTTGTGGTTGGCTAGGACTAGTTTATCATGTTCAGTTCTGAATTTTCACCTTCTGTGGGAGTACTGAAAGGAACCAGAGTCCAGTTGTAGCACAAGGTGTATTTTACATCTGTCTGATCTCCCAGCCTCTTCCTCCATCAGGCCACTTCCTATTTACACTGGATTGGGAATGGCTGAGCATACTAAATCCTGACTTTACTTTTTAATCCATAGGAGTAGTCTCATATCCTTCCTCTCCCCCCATCTCTTTAGGGCTTCTCACTTCTGAGTCCTCAGTGGTTGCCTCTGCTTCAAGCATAGTTAGATACTACATATTCGACTTATCCAGGCAAGCTCCAGGTAGATTTGGGAGAATGCAGATTGGCTCATAGAGTTCATCCTGTGTGGCTTTGGGCCCATCATCCATGACCCATGACACGGATCAGCCCTGTGTTGGCTCTAGCTGTGGCAGCCCCATGAGTTCCCGGCTTGCCTCTCAGCACTTCCATACTCTTTCGCTATCTGAGCCAATGTGGACTTGACAGGGCTGATTGGTTTCAGAAATTACCCAGGTAAGGAGAATGGAATTCTGTCCATTTAGGCTGTCCTTGGAGATGTGGAAAAGAGAGAATGACAGAGATTTTGAGATTGAGATAGATAGATAGATAGATAGATAGAGGAGGTGAGAGGAAGAGAGAGAGAGAAGGAAGGAGGCAAGAAGAGAGGGAGAGATGGGGAAAGGGATATACAGAGATGTGAAAAAACAAAGTGAGAGGCTTGGAAATGAGGTATAGAGAGAAAAATGAGGAGGTGGAAAGAGATTGGTACTGAGTATTTTTCCCATGATTTTTGGTAGCTCAGTGCTTCAAAAATAATCCAGAAAACATCCTTTTTTGCCACTTCCTACAGACCTCCCCCCAAGCACCATCATCATAGTTCTCCCAGGTTTTTCCTTGGAGGTATGGCAGTGATGTTCAAAATGCTGTGTGTGGGAGTTTAGAATCAAATGGGTGTTAGGAGAACTTGAATTCTTTATAGTTTACCTTTGCTTCTGCCTAGAGAGCGGATGATTCCTACAGTGATGGCTGGTTTCCCTTCTGTCTACACCAGAAAAGCCCTGTGACTGTGTCTTGGAGAACAAGGGTGATGTGCCTCCAATACACCAACACTATATAGCCCCAGAGGGAAGAGGGGGAGATGGGGCCTGTGCTGAGGCTGTGGTTCTTGGGACTTACAGACAACTGATTCTCTGTGCAGATTGGGTCCCCTTCTGGGCCTTCCATCTTTCTCCTTCCCTTAGAAACAAAAGCATACTGGAGCAGAGAAGGGTGGTTCATTCATGAACTCCACATGTTAGGTTGGGCACTGGGACAGACACTGGGAGAGAGAGAGGTGATACAACCTTTCTGCTCACTCAGGAGAATAAACAGTACCTTCCTCTTTCTCTCCCGTGAGATTTCCATAAACAGCCACCAGCTGGGTCTGAGTCACCTCTCTGCCTGCTCGTTGTTTCTTTCAACAATGGGCCCTGTGTCCATCACTGTGGATCTGAGCCCTTTTGAATAGATGCTCTTTCTAACCATGATTTTTGGAAGCTTGCTCTACCTTGGGGGTTCTGAGACATGTCTGTTTCTTTGTCTTTTATGTATTCCCACGTAACGGCCACTCAGCCTGAGTAAATACCCTGAGACTTAGGAACAGAAACACTGGTGTCTATGATGCTATCAGCCTACTCCCGACCATCCAGGACGGTGCCCCATATTGGGCCCTTTCCTCACCTCCTCCCTTCTCCCTTCCTACCCTACAGGAACAACGGGATGCTGATGACAGTTGGTTTGACAAGCCTAGAAACCATGCGTTCTCTGCTCTTTTGACCTCAAGGTGCTGCCAAGACTGATTTGTGTCCCAAGTTCTGATTTTCCCAGCAAGATTTTATCAGCTCACCCGGCTGTCAGTTAGGACTTTGACCTCTCCTGGGGCAGCAGAGGGTGCTTCCCTTGTGGAATCAGCAGCAGCTTCCCTCTTCCTCCTCTCTCTTCCCTTTGGGGGCTGTTCTCATTAGCCTTTCTGAGCCATAGTGGTATCTGCAAGACATTCAGTTATAATCTGAGATGGACAGAATTGAACAGTCTGTGAGATTTGCTCTTCTTAACACTGCCCTAACTTTATTTTTTAATCTGATTAATATGCCCATCGGCAGTGGGGTTTTTTCTCCTACTAAGTGTATAACAATCCAGAAGGAACTGGAATAATGTGGAGAAAGAAGAATGGTAAAAATCCTGCAGCATCTTTTGTATTCCAAGCAGCTGTTTCTGGAAGGTGTCTCTCTCTTCCTTAGATACCATTTAGTGACTGGCATATTTATCAGTCAGCACACACTTTCAGCTCAGTTGTGTATGTGTGTGGGTGTGTATATGTGTGTGTGTGAGATTACCACATGGTAATCTTCCACGCTCTTGCCCCTCTTGAGCTGCCTATGCCTGATGGCCCATTTCTTTGTTCTCATTTGTTACTCTGAGTTTGACTGGGCGAGTGGAGAAGGTAGGAGGCTATAGTGCCCCATCCAGTAGCCAGAGGTAGGAGGTACTCGCTATTTCTACCAAAATCTTTTCCCAAGTGCCTAGTGCCCTGGAGACATATGTGTTCAAGGATAAATCAACCTCGTTTTCGGTCATCCTTCAGCATCTGACTCCTTGGTGCTGGTGAGAGGTCCTCACCACCCTGACTAGAACCTTGAATCTTGTTGTGCAGGAGTATCCCTTCACCCCAGAGCTCCCTGAGGAGTAAGAATTGGATGAAAGTTCTCTGTACAAGTGGCGGAAACATGTGTCTCTTCAGAGGTACCTCAGAGGTCATTTCCTGCAGCCCTCCAGCCAGGAGTGACCAGGCTCCATGCTGGGTGGCACTGTACCCAGGTTGTAGGGGATGGGGCTTGCTTTGAGGCTCTCTTCCCACGACCCCTGGTGGAAGTCTCCGTATCTTCATCCTGATGATACAGGCAGCCAGTGGGGCCTGGTGGGGAGTAAAGGGATGCGAGGAATGCTGCTGGCTGGAGCCAGCCTTTGACAGGAAGGAAGAGGACAAAGCGCTTTTGTCTCTTCTCAGTGTGAGTGGTGCAGAGGTGAGAAAACCCTGAGTTTGGGCCTTTCTCCTTGATGAGCTGAGGACACCTCAGCTCGAACACCTCACTTCAGTGTTCCCCTTGCTGGCTCAAACCGCATGCTCTATAGTCTGGCCATACTCTTTTTGTTCCTAAGAAAGTTGTGCTGACATTTTTTTTTAAGCTGCTTTAGGGGGTTGGGAAAGGAAAACTTTAAAAGTAAAATAATAAAAAACAGACCACTCTGCCATTACAGGCACATAAATAGCTACACCATAGCCAGGCTGCAGACTCACTTTGCCATAGCAACCTTGTCGAGTGTTTATAGCAGCCTGTCGCCCCAACTGGAAAACAGCAGCTGCTGTTGCTCATCAGCTGCACCCGTGCCGCTGCCTTGGCCTCAGCACGGCAGGCAGGCACCCCCCGAGAGGTGTTGCAGGGGCCACAGACCAGCCCTTCTGTGGGGGCTGTGGGAAATGACAGAGCAAAAGCAGCATGGGGTTCAGATGTGCTGGGGGGGCAGTAATATTTGGGGAGCCTGAAGTGAGTGGTGGGTGTCTTTTGTGTCCGTTTTCCCCCGCCCCTGGGTATCACACCATCTCTCATCTCCTGCCGAGTAGGAAACAGGAGTGCAGAGGGTGCTTAGCTGCACCAGAACCCGAAAGGGGTCTGGGTTTTCCTCTGAACCTCACCAGGTATCTTGTTTTAACTTTCTGAATAAATCTTGGCTTCAGTTGCAGCCTGTTCAGGGAGGTCCTCTCAAGTCTATTTTCTCAAGGACTCACAGGAGAGGAGCTTTCCTTGGGAGGATCATGGGTCTCTCTGGGAAAGGGCGCTGCCCCAAGATGAATGGAAGCAGAGATCAACATTCTGGAAGGACTAAAGGAGGGCGAGATGTGACAAGAGCCTCCTGTGCCTCCCCTGTCAGGCTGGATCTGAGGACAGTGTCGGGACTGGGCCCCCAATCGAGGCTCTCAAAGTGCTTTAGCCTGGTGTTGCTGGAGGTTCTCACGACGGTGTAAACTCTGCGTCGTTCTCAAGTGTGGTACCCAGACCAGCATCAGCATCCTCTTGTTAGGGAGTTTGTTACAAATGCACATCCCCAGGCCCCACCCCAGACTTCCTGAACCAGCAACTCTGGGAGCCCTCCTGGAAGTCCTGATGCTCACTCAAGTTTCAGGATCACTGCTCCAAGGCACAACAGAAGTGCCAGAGAGTATGGTCTGCCCACTTTCTAAAGACCAGAACTGACTTAGCGCCTCCTGAGTGAAACTGGGGGGTGAGGCGACAGCTATTCAGGAATGCCCCCGGCTCTCTTTCCTGGTGAACTCCATCTTCTCAGCATGGAGCCGTTGTCCATTTGCCTGGGAATTCCGGGAAGTAGCTGGGCTGAGAGGGCCTGGAAGAGGCAGCGGCGAGGGCTGGCTCTCTGTGTAGGCTGTACCGGCAAGACTGCCGTGGAGTGAGGGAGGCGATGGGACGCCGGCAGGCACAGTGTCCAGGGTGTGGTACTCTGGCTAGTGTCTGGGTCCCACAGGAATGTTATTTTGCTTCCTCTCCTGCTGAGCCCCTGGGACAGCTGCCCCGGCGGTCTCTTTTGGTAGATGCCATGTGGCCTCCTCAGTCTGAGGCCAGGCAACTTCCCTCTCACCCCGAGGCCTCCCCAGAGCCTGAGGCCCGGGAGCAGCGAGATCCTGACTGACTCCAGTAGTCAAGGGAGATTGGCCCTCCTCCATGAGCATGGCATGATTCTGCTGAAATTTGTTTCTAAAAATAACACAGGATCCAATCCAGCTGCTAAAAAGCCCCTTGATTCCCTTGGGACCAAAATATGGAAAAACCGCCGCAGCCTCAAGAAAGGCAATCTGTGTTGCCCAGGAGAGTGTGTGTACTGGATATTTGAATGCTGCTTCCCAAGGGTCTGCCTCTAACCGTCCCAGTTTCGAGCAGCCGCACCTTAGTGTTAGAGGCAGGTACCCTTCTAACCCATATCCTGAGCATTTCCCACAATCTGGCCAGCACTCCTTTCATTAGACAACAGACCTTCTGGATGGCACTGTTGCTACCACCTGAAGTCACCTCTTGTCCTCCTTAATCAGCTGAAGGCGGGGGAGGTTGCTGTTCCATCCTCTACATTTTTTTTAGCTCTAGCTTGCTGTGAACATTCCGTCAACACCCCTTGAGTCACAGGAGGCCACGGAGGTGGCCCGGGCCAGTATGACTCATAATATTTGGAAAAAAAGGGTATATTCCCTATGGCTCTAGGCTCAAGGGACTGCCCGTTTTCATCTTGATCCATTGATGCTATTATTAGGATGAATGCAGGGGGGTGACAGTGCCCCACTAGGCACATGCCAGCTTCAGTTTCCCAACCCATACCGTGAAGCTTCCTGTCTTCATCTTGATGGTTCCTGGAGTCTCTGAGAGGGGCCGGATCAACAGGCGAGATGATCAGGAAGAGACTGTCATCAGCCTTGGGTCAATTCTTGGTATCACTGTTGAGAGAAGACTGTGCTATCTATGGGCCTGACCTTCTCCCTGCCCTCTGAAGGCATCTGGCCAGAACTGATTAGTGTTGTCCTCATTGTCATAGCATATCTTAGACAGTACAGCCCCTCCAGGCTTCAGCATCATAGTATGTTTTATTTTTGGGGGACCTCAGGTACAGACTATTGAGTCAATCATACTATGGATTCATGGCCCAGTATTATCGTTGGTCCATGCAAGGCCCTTCCTGTGCTCACTGTTTCCCCATATCCCATGTCTTTTCCCTTCCTTGCCTAGGAGCAGCATTCTCATGTGTTAATATGTATCTTTTTGTTTAAATACATCCCTTAAAATGTATAGTTTTGCTTTAGATGCATGTGTTTTTAACTTTTGTTAAAGCACCTTTTTTACCCCCACTAAGCACTATTTTTAAGATAGCAATATTGTTGTGTGTATATCTGATCTGTCTTTCTAACTGTTGCATAATATCCCCTCTTATGTAGCTCATATTTCACCTGTCCATCACTGGGAGAGGGGATCCCAGGTCGCCTTCAACTCTCTGTCTCCACAAATAATGCCCCAGTGAATATCCTTACACATGCCCCTTTCTGAACCTGTGTGAGAATTTCTTTGGGAGATGTACCCACTTGATGACTGGATCCAGAGTACGCATAGACTTAGTTCTGTCAGGTACGAGGTGGCTCCAAGGAGGAGGGGAAATTCTGGATCCCTGAGACCCAGGGGTTGAGGGCAAGACATTTTCTCCGGATAGATGCTTTGATTCTAGCACTGCATTTCTGCTGCTGAATTGAAGAAGACACTCTCAGGGTAGCAGACTTGGGGAGGGGGAGGGTAAGGGAGGGAGCCTCATGTATACCACCTCCTAACCAGCAAGTGATGTTTTCTCTTTAGGAAGGGAGTACCCACCAGAATCCAGATCCTAGAGGCTGGCTGAGAATTAGCATCGAGTTCCAAGACCAGGACCAGAACCACAGGCTACCGTGTGTCGTGCTGTAGTCAGTACAGAGGCATGGTTTTGGTGCCTCAGCCCTCACTTGGCTTCCTGGCACCAGCATGGCTATTGCTGATGATGACAGGTGGTGCCGCCCACTACCTGAACTTTAGCCAACATCCTCTGCCTCTGACCTTCTTCCCATATGCCTCCAAAGGGCCTCAGTAGACTGAAGGAGGGTATGTGCACAGGTCTGCTCTGCAAGTCAGCAGGCATTAGGGGAGCAAGTAGGGCAGGGCGGGCATGAGGAGGGAAAGAGAACCTGGAAGCACAATGAGGATGGCTGCTACACCCAAGTGGTGGGAACCAGCGCGGGTGGGCTAGACTCTGGGTTATGGGAATAAGGGGTCTGTAATGAGGAGGAAGCAGAGTAGCCTTTGTGTAGAATTTAGACTTTCAGAGAGAAGGGCCAACCAGGGGTGTTTCGTGCTGGGCAGCCTGCCATGTTCAGGTGCTTGCCAGCTTTCTTGAAAGCCCCTCTAAGAGGTATGACAGTGCCGAGAAAAGGAGTGAAGCTTAAGACACTGTGGGTAATGGCCGAGGAACTGCCCCCGCTGGAGAAAGGAGGGAGAGAGTCTAGAGCCGGGGCTCTCTGTGCCTCTCCCCAGTCCCTACCGGCTGCAAGGCCCTGGGTGTGAGATGAGGAGGGGAGGAAGCCCTCAGCCCCACTCCTTCGGTCTCTAGGTGGGAACTGGATATACGTGGAATCATGCCAATCCAGAGCTAAGGGCATTCTGGCTGGGGGGATACGTATGTGTGGGGGTGGGGATGGAGTGGGGAGTGTCTGCCCCTCACAAGCTGTAGCTTTACCCCTATGCCTGCCCTGATGTGTTGTAGAGGCTTCAGGGGTTGTGGGCCAGGGACAGATAGATAGGTTTATATGGGCCTTCTGATCAAGCTGTAAGAAGTAAATCTGTAGCTTTTTTTCCATTTTTCTTACAGGATTGTCCTTGTACTTGAGGCAGGGTGGCTTTGGATTCAGACTAGGACACAAATCCTGGTTCTCTGAATCTCTATTTCCCTGCTCTAAAATGAGGTGCTCTCCTTATAGGGCTGTTAGTGAAGATTCAGTGAAACAATATGTGGAATAATGATAAATAACTACTATGTATGGACCAACCACTACATATCAGCTGCTATGCTAGGCTGCTGCCTATACAGTACACACGTGTGTGCGCATGTGTGTGTGCTTACATATATGATTTCTCTCGGGGAAGTGTGGGCTTGAAGCAGGCTTCATATTTCAGTTTGGTGCATTCTAAGGGGGGCCCAGCCTACTCCTATGCCACCCCCCTCCCCACCCGCACAAGGTCTTCCCTTCTTGGCACCGACGCTCCAAACACAGCATCTCCAAGTGCTACCAACTCACTTCTGAGCAGAGGCTCCCAGCCCAGCGAAGAGGGCAGGGCATGAGAGGCCGCTCCACTGAACAGCCCCTGCCTGCAGCCCGGAAGCCAGAGTTGAGCATAGCTACTTATTATTCCAGGCAGGTCTGGCTGCAGTGCTGCACCAGCCTGAAGCCCTAGGCCCCTGGCCCCTCCTGTTTCCTTTCTCCTCTTTCCATTCATACTTCATTTCCCATGCATCACGCCAGATTCAATAGGAGCCTTTGGCAGGGGAGATTCAGGGGGTGGGTTCCTTTCAGATTCTCAGAATACCCTACTCCCTACATAGGGAGTTACCCTTTTTCCTCATAGCCTGGGGACGTACCCCAGGAAAGTTAAGAGTAAGGGATTTCTTGACAAAATTGGAGGAAACAGTGTCTGACTATTGTTTGTGGTTTGGTGACTTAAGGCATGAGGTTTTTGTCTCTGGCAGCTCCTCAGTTTAGAACTTGCTAGGGAGCTTAGCTGCATATTGAGTCATCAGGAAACATAGGGTGGTCTGCTTCTCAGGTATGTGTAGGAACAGGAGGGGGTCTCTTTCACCCTCATTGCCTGTGATGTGATGTAGTCGATTCTGAAAGAGAAAGAGCAAGTGTAAGAGTCAGCATTTCCTCTAAGTGGTTATGTGTGTTCTCTGTATCCCAAAGCTGCCTACTTTTTAAAGGACTTATATTTGTCAGAAAATGGGGAGGTCCAGACTTGAGGGAAGGAGTAAGGTATAACAAAGAGGACCAGCCAGTCCAGGCCACTGACTTGCCAAAGAACAAATCACTTTTTATGTCTTTGGACCTCAGTGTCTTCATCTGTAAGGTGGGAGTCACAGCTGTCCTACCTAAAATTGATACGACAATCCTTTTACATGTCACTGCAAGTTGTAGAACAGATGTTACAGAACTTTAAGAGGAAAAAAATTAAAATGATTTAATGATCATATAAATAGTATGCTTTCTTGCCCCCGCAGGAAGGGATGAGAGTTTGCTCTTCCATCCCATCATCGTTAAGCTGGCAAAATACTAGAAACGGGGAGTGAGAACATACCTAACCCAGGAGGCCCTGAGCCGAATGACTAATGTTGACCTGACAAGAGGTGGTACCTCCTTGGCATCTGAGCATTGCATCTGAGGCTGAGCCTGTGTGAGCATTTACATACTCTTCTTTGCCAGTTGCCTACTAAGGTTAGGGGCTAGGCAAGCTCAGCAGTGCAGAGAGCTCTTATTCTAAGAGCTCAGAGAGAAGTATTGGCACCAGCTATACCTCTGAATTCCGGAAGAACTTTCACGGAGAGCCCAACTTAAGAAAGGGTCCCAAATGGGCACTGTCCCTGTGACTTTGCGCCAGCAGCTCAGTGCTTGACCTACATATGTGTCTCTAGAGCAACCTGAAGCAGACAAACCTCATTCTTTTCTACTTGTCCAATGTGTTCTAATCTTAAGTGACCTTTTCTCATTGGTTGTCTGTGTGAGTGGAAGAATCTCTCCTCTTTGATCTCTTCAGGCTGCCCCTACTTCTCTAGAGATCCAAGGCCGCATTGCCTAGTGGTTATAGCTAATGGTTATAACCTAGCTAATGGTTACTGCTAATGAAGCTGCCTTGGAATTTTCCATTCTTTGGGGGGTGTGGGAGTTCCCCCTGGCAAGGAAAGATGGAGGGGCATATGGAAATTATTGCTCTTCTGCTTAAAGGGCTAGATTTTAAAAGTTCATTAAGGGGCTTCCCTGGTGGCACAGTGGTTGAGAGTCCGCCTGCCAATGCAGGAGACACGGGTTCGTGCCCCGGTCTGGGAAGATCCCACATGCCGCGGAGCGGCTGGGCCCGTGAGCCATGTCCGCTGGGCCTGTGCGTCTGGAGCCTGCGCTCCACAACGGGAGAGGCCACAACAGTGAGAGGCCCACGTACCACAAAAAAAAAAAGTTCATTAAGATCAAATTAAGCTTTTTCTCATCACTTGAGTGTCCTATACTGGACACTGGTCATCTTTCATCTAAGATTTCAAAGCACTATTTCTGTTTATAATCCCTTTCCTTTATCACTTTCTTAGGATGGTGTGAAAAGGTAGGGCTGATTCTTCCCCCAGATAAAGATGGGAGGAGCTGAGCCCTAAGAAAACTGAGCACTAAGAAGGCCAAGTGACTTGCCCGAGGGGTACCTGGGAAGATGGTGAATCTGGTTCTGAATCTACTACTGGTTATTCCACCAAAAGAATTAGCTGAATGCCCGCTCCGTGCAGGTGCTCATCTAGGCACTGGGGAGAAAGCAGTGAACAAGACACATGAAAAATCTCTGCCTTCATAGAACAAACATGGCAGTGGGTAGAGAGTAAAAAAAAAAGTAAAATCTTCTGATTTCCAGTTAAGCTCTCAATCAGCACTGCCCTCAACATCCTCTTGAAAGTTTAAGGAGTTCAACTTAAGGGTCAGCTGGGCTTCTTGCTGCTATAGCCCTTCCCACTGCTTCCAGACTTGGAGAAGAAGGTGAACTGGAGAGAAAAGTCTGTGGTACTGCCTATCCCTTTGCCAGTATGATTGAAGAGAGTTTGACACTCTGCCTCAGGTTCTCCCCAGACCTCCTTGTTCCCCAGGATTCTCTGATGACACCTAAAAAGAAAGGGAATATGATGTTTAAAAAACAATAGCAGCAACAATAAAACAAAACCCTGCTTGTGTAACCCTTTGTAAGTCAGAGTAGCTCTAAAAATTTATAGTAGAAGGAGGAGGCAGAGGGCAGACTGGGAGAGGGAGGGGTTTAGCCACCTCCATCCCAGTGGAACCTGCCAAGAACAGGATTGATTACAATTAGCAGGAACTTTGGCCACATGTGACTTTTGGAAAATTAATTGATAAAAGAGTCAAGTCCTTATCTGATGGTCCTTGTGCTCTTTTGTTCCAGAAGCAAGGATGTCATCCATTTATTAGAGAGGGGCTGGGCCCCCAGTGTTTGGGTGCTGCGTTCAGGAAGAGCCCCTTCACATTTAAAGAGCCGATGTGTGGCAGTCCTCCTGCGTGCCACACAGCAGCCCCTTTCTGACGCTGAGAACGGGGCTCAGGATAAGCCTGTTCACGTTCATCCTCCCTGTTCTCACCTGTACATACTCCTGACCCTCTCTCCCTAGTGAGCACGTGTAAGAGGTAACACATGCCTTCCTGAGGGGAGAAGTGCTGGTTTGAGACCCTCCGGTGTCACTCACACGCAGACTAACTTTGCTCCCCTACTCACCTTGTTGTGGCCCTGCGCTCTATCTGAATCGGTAGCTGTCGTATTCCTGCCACCCCAAGAGGAACTTGAACACTCATAGGCTTCAAACTCACTATCTTTCCTCCTCAGAGGTCCTTCTGTCCCCTTTATGTAAAAAGGTTCCACCCTGTATCGCCTACTCACAGAGCATTTTACTCATCCTTTCCCCCCAAAAGCTTTTTGGAGCAGTGGGGGGGCTTAGCTCCTGATCTATTGACAACTGTGGCATCCTGAAGAATTTCTATACAGCATCAGGCTGAGTATTCTGAGGGGCTGCAGAGGATTGGGCATCTTCTACCAGGTTGTCCTCCTGGTTTGTAAATGTGTGTATTAGGTATAAGGGAGGGTGCAGGGTATGGGGGAGGGTGGCAGACTGGCAGGCCACCCTCCAGATCACTCTGGTCTGGACTCCTTTTCTGACCTCTTCTCACCTCTTAGAAGTAAGGTCAGACTAAAAGATTCTATAGCAGGTCCCTCAAATAGACAGGGAGTGCATTAGAACAATTAGAGGTCATAACCTTTTATTTCCAAGTTTCTGAAGTTGTAGGATTTGTGTTGCTTGGTTTGGAAGAGGTGAGGTATGAAGACTGGGGTGTATCTGAAATTATTGGAGTCTACAGGCTGCTGGGGCCTCCCAGGGAGGAAGGGGCCTCAGCTCAGGCCTCAGCTATCAGTTCAGCTCAGACATCAACTGTCACCTAAACCCTGTGCTAGAATGAGTACCTCTTGCCCTTGCAGATGCTGGATCTCCATGCTGCTCTAATTGTTTCTTTTTGTCTGTCTTTGAATCTTTATTCCAGAGATCCCGTTGTCATCGGTATCCAGGGAACCCTCCTCTTCCTCCTCCTCCTGCCGCCTCTCTACCACTGCAGTCGCTGGTTGTTGCTAAGGTTGCCTCCGTGGTAACATGCACATCCTGTTTACACCTCCATCTGTGCAAGTTGGTCTAAGCTAGGAACCTACCTACCCTGGACAACCACTTCCATCACCACCTGGGGACACCAATCATCGTGACACGTGGTCCGGTTCCACTCAGTTCCTCCATCCTCTTCCTCCTCCCACTGCCAAGCTTCATACTCAGAAAAGGATCTGGGCTACGGGTTGCCACTCTGAAGCTTATTGCACAAGATATAGTCGATCTATTTCCCATCTGGGCTCCCAGTGAAGCAAAAAGTAAGAAGAAGTGAGGCAGAGAGGCAAGAGACCCTGATCAGTGGAAGGGAAATTTCACATTTTCTCTGGTTGAGGGGCTTGGTAACAGCAGGCAAAATGACGAACCCAACAGAACACGCCTTGCCAGCCAACTCGATAATTGAGAGCCATGAAGGGGAATTTGGCTGCACAGTAATGGACCTGAGGAAGCTCATGGAGCTGCGTTCAGCTGATGCAATAAACCAGATCAATGTCCACTATGGAGGAGTAATGAATCTCTGCAGTAGACTGAAAACCAACCCTGTGGAAGGTAAAGGCCATACCAGGGGTGGGGAGTTGGAGGAAGGTGGCTAGTGTTAAAATATATTATTTTCCCAACTTCTAGAGAAGGAACATTTCTGGAGACCTTGCTGGTATATCTGTGTCTGGTGGGTAAAGTATAGTATCTGAAGTGCTGAAAGGAGGTGCGGCTATGAAGAGAAATGTCATTTCTTTCCCAGAGATGATGTTGAGTGACTGTGGTATTCTCTGAAGATCATTCTTTCCTCCTTTTTCTGTATCAATGTACAGAAGGCAGAAGATCTCTATTTTATAAATGTTTATGTTAGAGATGCTTTTATCAGTAATCAAGTCCCTCATTCTGTATCAGTCTTTGATTGCAAAGGGTTGAAGATATAATTCTTCCCCACACTGATCTTACAGTGTAACATGAAGAAAAGTGGGTGAGTCCATCTACCTAATGTAGCACTTCTCTATGGTACACAGTTAAAAACAGGACGGTAAGTCATAACGTAGAGAGTTGTACCCACCAGATCTTTGGATTACTCACTCTGTTTTCTTTCAGAGAATTATTGATGGCTTTTCAACCCTGTCCTATACACTTTTAGTATAGTTGTTCTTAATCTATTCTTAAAAGAAAACGAGGGCTTCCCTGGTGGTGCAGGGGTTGAGAGTCCGCCTGCCGATGCAGGGGACACGGGTTTGTGCCCTGGTCTGGGAGGATCCCACATACCGCGGAGCGGCTGGGCCCGTGAGCCATGGCCGCTGAGCCTGCGCCTCCGGAGCCTGTGCTCCACAACAGGAGAGGCCACAGCAGTGAGAGGCCCGTGTACCGCAAAAAAAAAAAAAGAAAAAAAAAAGAAAATGAAAAATCCAGCTTCATGCTTACCTGGCTCAGCCCAGTTGCCCAGTGAGCCATGGTAATTTTGCCTCATTGAAATGGAGAGAGTACCAGAGGAATCTTATTTTCTCCTTTGCCCGGTTTCAGCATCTGTTACAGGTCCTTGCTTGGTCCTATCAGTCAGGCAGGCCATGATTGAGTAGCTTGAGATAGAGCAAAGATCTTGTCCTTTAGATGCCTTCAGCCTCTTGAGGTATACCATTTCCGACCCTTCCTTGGAGGCCACATCATACTTCTTGCCAATTCTAAGAAGTTTTGACCCCTAGCCAATGTTATGAGTTAGTGACTTGGAGTCCAGACTCTCTAGGATTAAAAAGAGGAAGAGATTTTTATCTAGATATCTGTACATTGCCCATGTCTTATTTTATTTTATTTTATTTTATTTTTTGCAATCAAAGAGAGCTGACCTACACGTTCTCTGTACTTCTAGAATTCAGTTTCTTATCTCATAGGCTCTAAGTTCACACATTAGCTCTACCATTTACTAGCCGAATAACACTGAACAGTTTGCTCAGCCTCCCTAAGTAAACATCATTTTCTTCTTTGAAAATGATGTTAGTACCTAGCCTGTAGAGTTATTGGAATTAAATAATGTAATGTTATGTACAGTGCTTACACTTATAAGGGGTGTTCAATAAATTAGTGGTCTCACATTAAAATGGAGTCCATGTGTCTGAAGATATTTGCCAGAATATCTGGGTGCCTATGGAGTGCAATGTGTTTTTACATCTGGAGAGGCTGCTGCAGACTACTTGCAACCACTGTCCATTTTCTCCATTCACCTGTTGATGTCAAAAAGCCTGGTTAAGATGGCAGTGCTTAGTTGCTTTCATGTGGCTTAGCAAAGGCCTTCTGTTTAGTATCTAATGACTGCCCTTTGGATAATGCCTACTTCTTGTCAGCTAGATTTCTTTATTCTGCCACTTTCACAGTAGCATTGACCTTAAAGAGAGGGTATTCCTGTTATGTTTAACTGAGATACTGCAATACTTTAGAAACATCCATCAGAATTTAAGCAGGATCTTTCTTTCCCCCTTCCTCTTCTGTTCTTATCCCTTGGGTCAGTTGTTTCTCTCACAGAGTGAAACTCAGAAGTCCAAATAAGCTGGAACCTAAGAAACCCCTAAGAGCAGGGTCCAGACTTTCCTCCTGATTTTCCAAACCCTTTCTCATAGCTGTTATTGTTAACTTCCTGATTCCCAGAGAGCTTCCATTCCCAAAGGCCAGCATATATCTTGTACTTTAATCTCAACATCAGATATCAAATGCTTAGATTCTTTCCCAGTCCTGGTTTCAGACCTGTAGTTGAAAGTCACCCTTCTGATGTCAGGTGCCTCTGTTGCTACAGACCCTGGCCATGCCTATATCCCAGTACCCCTACCATTGTCACAGTTGTCCACTGCCATTCTCCTGCTTCCTTAGATCACAAATATGTATCCTGATTTATTTCAATGTTACGACTTACCCATAGGGCTGGTCCTGGAGCTGGGGAGGCAGGGTGTCAGAAAATAACTTTTCTGTGAGTAATTTTTAGCCCCCAGTGCCAACAATGACCCCCTCATATGTGAGAAGAGTAAAGGGATAGGAAAAGGAGACACAGAAGAGCTATGACACAGGAGTCTCTCCCCAGACAGGGATGGTGCTGAGCGGTTTGCTTGGACAGGCTAAGAAAAGAGCATCAATATCCAGGTGCCATAAAAAAACAGCCTGTTCACAGAACACTGCACTGAGTTGCCTGACAGCCTAGCATAGCTGTGGGGGGCCCCTGCAGGTTAATAATAAGAATAATAAAGAAATTTTCCCGGTGTTAGAATTCTGCTGATTGGAAACCAAGGTGAAGTAAGATAGGGGAGACTGGTTTCTAGAATATGACTCTTCCCCTTTATTTTCTGTTGGATTGATAGTATCTTTAGTATAGATTGGTAGATTGTTTTAAACCATAGCTACTAAGGGGCCTTATGGAACTTGGAGTTTATAACATTTCAAACACTAAAATGTTTCTTTTATTCTGTCTCTCTCTCTCGCTCTTGCTCATAACAGACCAAAAGGTTTAAATGACTTGCCTAAAGTCTTACCACAGGGTAGAACTCGATGGAATAATTCATGTTTTCTGATTCACAGTCCATTCATGTTCTGCTGCCCCTTTGGCTAGAGCAGCAACACGGAGAGTCTCAGAATCACAGATAATTTTACAATTTGTTTTGTATTCCAACGCCTGATAAAATGTCTAACCGTGACCCAATGCTAATGTGAATTTAATGTTGGCTTGTGTTCCTTGAGTACAATGGCTAGTTGGAACAAGAGGAGATGCCCCAGTGGCCAAGAGTTGGTTACGTTCGAGATGACATGGAGGTGCTCAGCCTCCATGGCATTCAGCAACGACCAGACACAAGGCCGAGTGTGAGCAAAAAAGGGAAGGAGAGTTGGGGAGACAAAAAGGGGTGGGGGAGACGTGAAAGATGACACATGCTTTCATCTAAGCCACTAAAGAGTTCAGCCTTCATGGCCATGTTAAAGAAGAGCAAAGAGGCAGAGGTGAGGCTCTAGTTCCTGGATAAGTGGTTGTTGTGTTACCTGAGGTTTATCAGTAGGGAAAACCTGAGCATTTTGCGCCAGTGGAATCTTTTTTTTTTTTTTTTTGCGGTATGCGGGCCTCTCACTGTTGTGGCCCCTCCCGCAGCGGAGCACAGGCTCCGGACGCACAGGCTCAGCGGCCATGGCTTATGGGCCCAGCCGCTCCGCGGCATGTGGGATCTTCCCGGACTGGGGCACGAACCCGTGTCCCCTGCATCGGCAGGCGGACTCCCAACCACTGCACCACCAGGGAAGCCCAATGGAATCTTTTTAGTTTGCTTGCTTCTTTCCTCACTCCAATTTCTTTATCCCCCCTCTTTCTATTGCCTCTTCTTTCCCCATTACATCCCAACCCCAACCAATCTCTCCAATCTCCAAAGAGCTGCGCATTTTGGATGATACCCCCTAGAAGATAGCCTTTTATCTTCTGATCAGTTTTCCATGCTATCTCCTGGCTTCCAAGAGCAAGAGAACCTTTGTGAATCTGGAATGAGAATTACCCGTGGCTTAAGGGGAAGAAAGAAGAGGTATTTTTCCTTAGTCTCAGTCTCCCTTTGTGTGCAGGAAGCAGGGAGGATCCTAGTTGAGAGATTCTTTGGTCTAGATAGAAAGTTGTATGAATTCTTCTTCCCCGTAGAACTTTCCCACATTGGTCCTCAGCTGTGTGACCCTTTTTAGGAGGAAGAATGATGTTTTCTGAGGAGGAGCTAGGCCACCAGTTAGTGGGGAGGTCTGGGCCCAGATGAGAAAGGGCAGAGAAGGGGAGCCTTGACTAAACAATGAATCATTACCTGTGGGCTTCTTTCAGAAAGCTAAAGACTATTTATGTTGAATTTGGATCTAGAAGAATGTTGGTGGGAATTTCTGTTTCATGTTCCCTCTGTACCCTGCTATTCCTTTTCTCCTCTGCAGAGTTGAGGGTGTGACAGTGGGATACAGAGGGTTTCTAATTTCTTTTCAACCACATTAAACAAATATTTAACGTCCAGCAGGTGCTGGGGACACAATGGTGAACACGACAGGGACAGTTCTTCCTTCCATAAAGCTTACAGGCAATAACAGGATACACAAAACTTGAGGCAATTTCAGAAATATTGTCCTAGTGCTATGATGGTATTATGGGGGCACACAGTACAGGGACCTAAGCTGAGGGGATTGTAGGGAAGGAAAAGGGGGCCTAGGAGTCAGAGATAGGACTCCTCCATCATGTGATTGCCTAGGGAAGCTCTGGCCTGGCCATGCTCTGTGGTAATTGCTACCACTTACTAAATCTTCCTGGCATAAGATGCAAGCATCTTTGCCTTGCCTAATAACTGAGCACCTACTAGGTTTTGGGAGCTGAGATTCTTTGGGGATTAAACAGCAGGAGGGGGAAAGAATCTGTTTTAAGACAGCGCAGACTTTGATTTTGGTTCATTAACTGCAGGATTTAGGTTTATCTCTTCTGCACCTTAAGGTCTCTGGGGTTTAGCTGTGTTCCTGTTGCCATGCCTTTCGAGGTCAGTGGCACGTTCTACCAAGAAGTATCCATTTTCCCATAAGCTGGGACATACTGGGATTGGGCTCTTCCTCAGTGTAGGAGATTGAAATTTCTAGTAGCATTGTCAATCTGAAAGAAAATTGCACACGTAGCCCCATAAATGTTCACCTACAGTACTTCTAACACTAACATTATTTAGAGTAGGATCTACAAGGAATAGAAATGGATGAAGTAATACAAAAAGTTCCAGTACCTTTCCCACGCCCTAACAGATGAATGCAGGCCCCCGACTTAGAGACCACTGCTTTAGAGAATGTTGATGTTGCAGGGGATGTAAAGAAATGGGCAAGTGGATATGGGATGGAACGGATATGAGAAGAAGATGGGCAACTGGCTTCTCTGAGATTTTCTTCCCTATCTGTAGGGCTTATAGTCTGTTTTAGAAAATCCACTTTGAGGAGTCCATCAATTTCAACTTAGAAGCATAGCCAAGCTACCTCTCTTTCCTCATGCCCTCTGCCCCATAGCCATCACCTGGAAGATGCCAAATAAATTATTCTAAAAACAATTCATGTGGGCATGACTGCTGAGAATAACAATCTGTGGTCCTCTCTGCCCATCACACTTTGGGCAGACGTATTAAGTTTAAGGTATGACAGAGACTCAGGCCAAAAGAATATCTTAGAGGGAGGAGAAGGGGTAGAGATGGGCAGACCGGCTCAAACAGCCAGAGAGCAGCTACACTGTGCTGTGAGTAGCTGTGAAATATTTAGTACCTAGCAGAGGGGTGGGAAAGGTTTTCACAAAACCTGGGGGAAGCAGCATCAACAGTGGGATGGTAGATGATTGAGAAAGACAGGAGAGAAAAAGTGCCCTCCCTTAGTCCCTCCTCCCCCTGCAGGGAATTCCACGTTGCATCCTGGGAGTTCCCTGTCTGGTTTGAGTTATAGGCTGAATTAGGTCAACCGTGCGTGACAGCTATGGGCCTGCTCTTTCCCAGGCCAACCCCAGGCTCTGTGAATTCTTTTCTATCCAGCTCCTCCTTGCCCAGAGTTGGTCTTCTGGCTTAGCTGGCATAATGCTACCAAGCAGGGGGTAGAGAAGTCTGGAGGCAGGGAGAATAGTTACATCTCCTCAACCTGAGAGCCCTCCCTGCTTTCTCCCCTTCCACCAGGCCTAGAACCTTTTGTGCCACATTCCTTTGGCAACTCAGCAGAAATTCTTGCGAGCTTTGTTTTGCTTTAAACCTTCTTGTCATTGCCTTGCACTGAACCGTCAGCTAGGGGAAGGAAGAAAGATAGCATTCCCTCCTTGGCTGAGGCAGATGTTGCATCCGCCCTTGGAAGTGGAGCTTTCGCTCTTTGTATTTAGCTCTGAGGTGTGAGTACTGGGGGGTGTGACACCGGAGGGGAGTGTGTGCATGCAGCGTGGGAGAGGGCGGCCGAGCAGAGGGTGAGGAGGGTGCTCTAGGGAGCTGTCTCTTCTCTGTGCCAGAGTTGGAGTGTTCACAAAAGCCATACAGCAGATGGCCAGATACGGGGAGACATTCCCTGAGGAAGCTGTCCACCTAGGGCAGGGCTTTAGGATTGCGAGTGAGAAAGGGGCATTCCTCTCTAAGTCCATCATCCTCTTGTGGTGACCTTAGGGAGACTGCCTTCTCTCTGGGGGCTGGAAGGCCAGCAGGTACAGAGCACATCTCCAAGCTGTGGGTGTGTTAAGCTAGAGATGCAGAAGCAGAGAAAGTGCTCTGAATCCTCAGAGGAGTGGCAGTGGGTTAGCAGTAGCAGCTGGCTGAAGGCTGTCAGTCCTTATGTTGACTTTAGGCTACTCTTCCCTCTTGCCCCCTAATCCACGGTTTTTAAGGTAGGACTTGAAAGGTATTCTGATGTCTGTTCTTATATACCAAATAGATTGCCTTCAGATCAACCCAGAGAAGCCTCTCCCTTATACTAGTTTTGTAGGAGAAGGTTCTGCTGTCCCATTGGCAAGGTATCATAACTCAGACAGCTGGGAAGTCCCTCATGATGTCTAACCTAGCCCCACCCTTTCTGGGCCTGAGCTGGCTCTGATAAGGGGTGCCTCTGCCGACAGTCCTCGGCCTCCTAGGGAATCTGGCCCTGGTCCTTCCCTGCTGGAGCCAGGCCACTGAGGGCTGGGCTGCTGCTTCTCCTCCCAAGCCCTGGGTCCCCGAACAGGCTCATAGCAGACACAGATTTTCCACTGCTGCTTATTCCATCTCCCGCCAGCCTGGGCAGGGCTGTGTAATTCCCCAGCGTGGAGTGGGGGCAATGACTTCACAGACTGACATTCTTGTCACTTCTCCTAGCTCACGTGTTAAGTCTGGTTCTTCGGGCCAGATGTATTCCCGATTTGGGTAGGATTTTCTCTCTTATGTTCTTGGGGACAAGATTTCTTCTCATTTTCTTGATGTATTTTTAGGGGAAACCCTTTTCCAGTGTTTCCAGCATTTTCTCCCTGCCAAGTCTTCCTTCCCCTCTTCAGGAAGCAGTATATTTTAGAAACAACTGTGGAGATAAGGGACTAAAACCCCCTCCTGGGCTGGACGAGTATTTATGTGAAATCACAGCTGCTGAGATCAAGGCCTGAGAGCCTCTTGGGGGCAGAAGAATGGGAATGGAAAGCCCCAAATTGGGGATTGGCCGAGATCCCAGTCCCACATGGCTTTCCTGGGCCATGCCACATGTCAGAGAGGATTCCCAAGGCTACTATGCTGACAGCCCCAAACTGCCCCTCCCTGCCACAGGGCATGCTGGGAACTTGGGCAGCCACTTGACTTCTTAAGGTAGCTATTTTAAGAGCGTAGGGTGACTTAAGGTGGAGCAGAGAGATGAGAGAAAATGGCAAAAGGGAAGTAAATGTGTGACTTTGAGGGCATCTAAGTAAGAGCAAGGCCTGACCTTTTTTGTTTTCCATAACCTGTCTTGTTCCATTTGCTTGGGTCCAAAAAAGGCCAATAATGGACCTTTTATTGAATACAAAATTCATAGGTTAGACTCTGACAGACCTGGTGTCACCAACCCTGAGGACGGGAAAAGATGGGACTAATTCACCCTGGTGGTAAATAAAGAGTGGGAACAGGACTGATTTGCCTAGAGGTGTAGAGAAAAGCAGCATGTGGGCCTGCCCTGAGGTAAATAAAGGAGGGTGGGTGACCAACCATCCCTGTTTGCCTGGGGCTGAGGGGCCGGCCCAGGAGGCAGGAGCTCCAGTGCTAAAACCTGGAAAGCCCTGGACAAACCAGGACAAGTTAGTCACACCAGAATGAAGCCTCAGCTGAGTGCAGCTGCCTCCACACCCCAGCCCCACTGTGTGTAGGTTGGCATCCAGCTGCTTCCTGTAGAGCGGTACAGACTGCCGTGTACTTACCTGAGTAGTTACAAAACCTCTCCAGGCCATAGTTTGCTTATATGTGAGGTGGGGTTAATAGCAGCTACTACACAGGGCTTTGCAGTGTTTCAGTGAGAAGACACAAATGTGCCTGGTGAAGCATCTGGCACAATTGTAATCGCTTAAATGTTCACAATCTTATTTATTACTCATTCATGCAGTTCATTCAATAAATTCGTGTGCATACTATGTGTCAAGCACTGTTCTAGACCTAAGGAACAAAGACAAAAATCCTGCCCTTGTGGAGGGGGATAGACAAACGTAGGATAAATATATAACCTGTTCTGAGAGAAGACCTGTAGAGGGAAACAGTTAAGCAGGATAAGGAGATCAAACGTGCTAGGGGCAGAAAAGTCTGTGTTAAATACGGTGGTCAGGGTGAGCCTCGCGAGGAAGGTGGCATTTGTGCAAAGACCTGAAGGAGGTGAAAGGATGAGCCCTACCTAGTGGAGAGGAATCTGAGAAAGGAAACGTGTGCAGGGGCCCTGAAATAGAAACGTGTCTAGTGCATGCAGAGAATGGCAGGAAGGCTAGCTTGATGGCATCTCAATGAACAAGGGGAAAATGGTAGGAGTTAAGGGGTGGGGGGCTGGGGGCTCATAAAGGGGGCTTATAGGCCATCGTAAGGTCTTCTGTACCCAGTTTCCTTCCAAGTAAAAGGCACCAGAGGATTCTGGGTAGATGAGTGTCATGGGTTGGGCTGTAAGAGATCATTCTGGAAAGAGAAGAGACTGAGAACAGAAAGGCAAGGGTGGAAGCAGCAGGCCAGTTAGACAGTCGCAGTGGTCCAGGCGAGAGATGACCGTGGCTTAGACCAGGATGGGAGCTGTGGAAAATGAGAAGTGAGGGGACCTTGGATATATTTTGAAGATAGAGCTGACAGATTCCCTGACTAAACGGATATAGTGGATGAGAGAGAGAGAGAGGAGTCAAGGGTGATTATGGGGCATTAATATGAGAGCAGGGAGAGGCAGGGCTACCTCAGATGGGGTGCTTTTAGCTAGACTGTTCTTGTTGTGTTGATGCCATTTTGGCCTTCATTAGACTTATTGGGATGTCCCTTGATGATAACCTCTAATATCTGACGTCTTGATTTGCCCTCATAGTCATCTACTCACCCTTGTTAAGGAGAGAATAACATCTCCTCCCTTTACATTGTGAATCCTGCTTTCTTGAGAAGCATCCTAGGTAGATTAACAAATTAGCAGAACTCCTATTTCCCTCCAGCAAGCCTGGCCATCCAGCACAGCAGTTCCAAGTTGGCACAGACTTGCTATCTCAGGTCCCTGAGAGAAAGAACCAGCAAGGCCCTGTCCCCTGGCATCTCTGCCTCTGCCTGCCTGGGGATCAAGATGCCCTGCCCAGAAACACTCCTTTCCCAGGCCCTGGATTTTCTTTCCTGCTGAGAACTGACTTCTCAGAGTGGTGGAGGCAGGGATTCTCTGGCAAGCAGCCCAGCTTGCTTCTAGTGCTTTGGTCAAACCCGCTCCCCTGCAGAGCTCTGCTGTGCCTCTCAGCTTTCCAGCCAGGGTGGCACTTTTGGGCCCAAGGAGGCAGGAGGCCCTGGATAAGAGCATCAGGCGCCACTCCCCCTGTTTCCCTCTCCTGAGCACTGGCAAGAGGAAGTGGTCTGCAGTCCCCACTTCACAATCGTGGGTGCCAGTTCACACCCCCACTTTACCTCCAGGCAGGGTCCCCAGGTAGATTTCAAGTACCTCTCCTGATGGTTTTTGTTTCTAGGGTGGAGAAGTGGACCCTGCAAACAATACTCCCTGAGCACCTATTTTCCCATTTTCAAAATCTTGCTCTGTCTTCCTTAGTTCTAACCCAAATCTCTCTCCTTGCCATTTAAAGTAACACTCTTGCATCCTATTCAGTGGAGGTGGAGGATAGATGTCTGCCCTCCTGCTAAGCCCCCATTCCCCACCCGTGGAGTAGCCCTTCACGTTGACTAAAGTGTGGAGAAGTCCTCTGGCATCAGTATCCCCATTTTCTCCTTGCAGCTTCCGGTCATCTGCTTTGCTTGCACCTCTGTGTGAAGCTGTGTTAAGTGTCCCCATCCTTTGATTCTAACCCTCCTCAGCTGCTGATCTTTTTTCAAGACAAAGGTTGCCTCACCCTGCCTATGAGGAACCCACAGTATAGCCAACAATGTCCAGTGCCAAAACCAGGGCTAATTTGCTAATCAAGTTGTGTAAACAATTTGATAAATGTCACCCGGCATTAATTAAAGTTAGAAGCTGTCTCCTCTTCCCTTAAAGTATAACACCCCTGGGGCCCAGGAGAAGGGCCTAAATATAAGGAAGACACTGGGAATAGTTCTGCCTCACTCTTCTTCTCTCTGGCAACATGCCTGGACTATGTGTGCACACTCACACAGGTATGTAAGCACACGTGTGTTAGTGGGGAACATGCTGATGAAGGACTGAGTACTAACTCAGTGGCTTCACCTTCATTGTTCTCTTTTTATTCAACCTGAATAATAGTGCTTCTCCTAGTACTTTGTCTAAGTAGTACTTCTCTTAGCACCTAGTACATCTCTAAGTACATAGTACTTAGCAGAACAGTAGTACCTCTAGTGATGTGTGTGTGTCTATGCATGTATGCCTCTGTGTGTGACAGAAAAGGATGGCTATGTGCAAAAAGGGGATGCCCAAAGTTGGAGCCTCGAAGCCTCTACTCTGTTGATCTCCTGAAACCACTGAAACTTGGACAGGACAACTGCTTAGGCCCTGTCTCCTAGCCTCCTAGCATGACCTTGGGCAGATAGCTTATTCTTTCTGGCTTTTGTGTATGAGCCAGTGGGTGGAAGCCAGCTCTGTTTTTATTTTTATTTTTATTTTATTTTTATTTTTTGCGGTACGCGGGCCGCTCACTGTTGTGGCCTCTCCTGTTGCGGAGCACAGGCTCCAGACGCGAGGCTCAGCAGCCATGGCTCACGGGCCCAGCCGCTCCGTGGCATGTGGGATCTTCCCAGACGGGGGCATGAACCCGTGTCCCCTGCATCGGCAGGCGGACTCTCAACCACTGTGCCACCAGGGAAGCCCTTTTTTTTTTTTAACATTTTATTTTATTTTATTTTATTTTTTAATTTTTGACTGTGTTGGGTCTTCATTGCTGCACACGGGCTTTCTCTAGTTGCGACAAGCAGGGGCTACTCTTCGTTGCAGTGCATGGGCTTCTCATTGCGGTGGCTTCTCTTGTTGCAGAGCATGGGCTCTAGGCACGCGGGCTTCAGTAGTTGTGGTGCGTGGGCTCAGTAGTTGCGGTGTGCAGGCTGTAGGGTGCGCGAGCTTCTGTAGTTGTGGCACGTGGGCTCAGTATTTGTGGCTCACGGGCTCTAGAGCACAGGCTCAGTAGTTGTGGCGCACAGGCTTAATTGCTCCACGACGTGGGATCTTCCCGGACTGGGGATCGAATGCATGTCCCCTGCATTGGCAGGCGGATTCTTAGCTACTGCGCCACCAGGGAAGTCCCAGCTCTATTTTTAAATCATGACCAGCATTTACATGTTAATGTGAGAGGAAAGTTCTGTGTGAGTCTCAGGAAACATTTTAATGTTTGTGCTCTTAGAGCTGGAGCCTGGAGCAAACTCCATGAGGAAGAGATGAAGTTTTAGGTCTAGGTTAGCTTACCCTGGAGACCAAGAGGAGTGAGTGGCCCCTGTGACCAACTTGTCTGGGTTTGCCCCCATTTTTAGACTGAAAATTTCACATCCCCTGAGTCTGAGCAAAAAGTCTGTCAGCCACAGAGACCAGTCACCCTAACTGGATCTCATACGTGGGCAGATCGGGAAGCAAGGTATCTTTTTTAAAGGGATCTTTTAACTGCCTTCTTCTGTCATTCATCTCTACCCCTTTTTTCTCGCTCATTTGCTCCACTCTTGTGTCTTTTTCAGGCCTATCTGGAAACCCTGCAGATCTGGAGAAACGTAAACAAGTATTTGGACAAAACTTGATTCCCCCCAAAAAGCCCAAGACCTTTTTAGAATTAGTGTGGGAAGCCCTTCAAGATGTCACACTCATCATCCTGGAGATCGCAGCCATCATCTCCCTGGTCCTGTCCTTCTATCGCCCCCCTGGGGAAGAAAATGAACGTGAGTATCTTGAACAGACCAGCGTGACTCTGATCTGGGTTGTTTCCAGCACCACCGAAAAACACTTAGTATTCACGTTGACAGATTATAGCTTAAAAATGCCCCCCCCCATTATCCAGAGTGGGTTCTCCAAAGGAAACTAACAAGTAGCTAGTAAGCTATTCTTCCAACCTATCCTGATTCCAGGGTCTTTTCCCCCCTTTCCCATCAAATCCTTATTCAGAATGTCTTAAATCCTCTATGCTCACTCAACCAACAAAGCCCTGCATCTCAGAGTTCCCCCAGTTGTGTGAGCATCATAGGAAGTAGTAGTGGGAGCTACCATGTTGGTGGTCATAAGTTCTTTATATGTGACTAACCTGTAATTTGTATTGACATGTTTCATGCTATTTAGTCATTTGCTTCTTTGGGGTAAACATAAATAGTTATACTGGTGGTGAGATGACGCCCAATCCTGCTGTCCTCCAGTATCCTCAGAGGAGAGCTATTCTACCCAAGAGAATAGCTGTTATTTTCTTTCCCTGACTTTCTATTCTGGGGGGTTGCAGAAGCACAACCCCCATTTTTTTTTTTTTTTTTTTTTTTTTTTTTTTTTGGCGGTACGCGGGCCTCTCACTGCTGTGGCCTCTCCCATTGCGGAGCACAGGCTCCGGACGTGCAGGCCCAGTGGCCATGGCTCACGGGTCCAGCCGCTCCGCGGCATGTGGGATCCTCCCGGACCGGGGCACGAACCCGTGTCCCCAGCATCGGCAGGTGGACTCTCAACCACTGCGCCACCAGGGAAGCCCCACAACCCCCATTTTTAATGCCAACAAAAGCCCCTACGTGACCCTTCTTTTCTCTGCTTTCCCTGGGCTAGAGTGTGGTCTAGCCGTAACTAGCCCAGAAGATGAAGGGGAGGCAGAAGCCGGCTGGATTGAGGGGGCAGCCATCTTATTCTCAGTGATCATCGTGGTGCTAGTGACCGCCTTCAATGATTGGAGCAAAGAGAAGCAATTCCGGGGGCTGCAGAACCGCATTGAAAAGGAACAGAAATTCTCCGTTATCCGAAATGGTCACATCATTCAGCTCCCTGTGGCTGAGATCGTGGTGGGGGACATTGCCCAGATCAAATACGGTGAGAGCCCTGTGTTTCTTGTACCTGTGCCACCCTCCCTATTTGAAGGCTAGGTCCTTTGGCATAAGGGGGCTGCTTGGAATTGCTGAGGGCCCAAAAAGATAAGACCCCAAATTGTGTTAGCTTCTAGGTTAGAGTTTAAGGAGGTTATGGGAGAGAAATTCACAGAAAGCAGTAACTGAAACTCCCAAAGACTGTTAGACTGTACCCTGTGTGTCTTAGATGAAAAGTATATAATATTCAGGCCATGGGAATGTGTTTGGGGATCAGTAACTGTTTGAATTTATAATACCCGGAATGGAGTCTTATCTCAGGTTGTCAGAGCTGAAGTTGTCTTTCAAATGCTCTCCAGATTCTCCCTGGGCCTTTGCCCTATAGGCGGGGCCCATGGGAGCAGCCCTGAGATGGGGTTGGATGGTCCTTACCTACCCTCTTTCCCTGTTGCCCCTTCACTTCTGTGTACTAGGTGACCTGCTGCCTGCAGATGGAATCCTGATCCAGGGCAATGATCTCAAGATTGACGAGAGCTCTCTGACTGGGGAGTCGGACCATGTCAAAAAGTCCCTGGAAAGAGACCCCATGTTGCTCTCAGGTATGGCCTCTGGCTTCACCAGTTCCCATGCTGCCTCCCCCCAGACAGTCAGCCCCAGAGACCGTATCCAGACCTTGCTCTCCCTTCTGGCCCTGCCCCAAGGTTCAGCAGAGGCAGTAGCATATTAGTGGGTTGAATACACGGATATCAAGCAACCTATAAGAGACTGCCTATGAAGCAGGTGCTATAAGGGCTCTGCTGGCTGGGGATGGGTGGTGGGAAAGGAGCCTTACCCTAAAGCAGTTAGACACATTGTTTCCCTTACCCCTCAGTTTGCTTGCTCTTGATCTTTTCCTGCTATCTGCTGAGTATATCACTATCCACGGGAGAGGAAGAAAGAGGGATTGCTTTTTTCCAGGTTTACGTTTCACACCAAAGAATGGCCAGGTATAAAAAAAACAACACTTCTCTCGTCTTCTTTCTCATTTAGGGACCCATGTCATGGAAGGTTCTGGCCGAATGGTAGTGACTGCTGTGGGTATCAACTCTCAGACTGGAATCATCTTTACCCTCTTGGGGGCCAGTGAGGGGGAAGAGGAAGAGAAGAAGAAGAAAGGTAAAGGGCTTTCGGGATGAGAGTCTTTTCCCTCCCACCCCCATGGACAAACTAGGAAAGGGAGCAGATCTGGATGCAGTACCTGGTTGGAAGAATCAGCAGGATGATGAGTGCAGATATCCAAACCCCTTGTTGAGCGAAGGGTATCATCCCCGGCTCCCCACAGTGCTCTCATGGAAACCAGATCCTGGCCCGGTCAGGTTGCATCGATTCCTGTGTCTGTTGGTGGATTGTAAAGGGATGAGGTAGAAAGCCTGCCCCAAATGAGCTGGCAAGGTGCGCAACTCCCCTCTGTGTAGTCCTCCGACCCTTGCCCCTTTTTTCCTCAGACATGGGGGATTATATGAATCATCAAGGCTAAGGGAAAACTGTCCAGGAGAAGAAACTGGATTCCTGCTGAAACTATGGGCTGTCAGTGGAAGAGAGACACGGCCAGGAGAGTAGGAACAGAGAGGGAATGTCTACCCCGAAGTTAGCCCTGTCTTTGCCATTCACTTGTTTCTGAAAGAAGGAAAAACAGAAGGCAAAAAAAAGATACCAAACCATATCTACACCTTTCCCTTAAGAATTCCTTCTTCCCTTGGAGGAGAGAAGGATTTCTACCAGTTGGCTGGAGGACCATCTTGAGCTGTTTAGGGAAGGGGAGTTAATGAGAAGGAGACAAAACACATTCACTCAGGAACGAGACTATCCGTTTCTGCAGCTGCCTGCAAGTGAATAAGGAGGACACTTGCTTGGCGCTGGTAAACTGACATGGAGGCACCTTGCAGGGCCTTTGCCACCAGGCAGAAACAGTTCAAACCTCTCGCTTCCTAACCCCCACCCCATTTCTCCAAGTGGTGTGACTCAGGCCGGGAGCACCCTCCCAACAGCAACTGTGCTCCAGGAGAAAGCAGCTCAGAAGTGGGTGTGCACTCACCTGCATGAGTGGCCTGGTCCATAGCCCAAGGATTCATGAGAGCCCCTAATGAAAATGGAGGTAAACAGATGTGAGCTTCCTTTACATTCCCTTTCCTGTAACTCAGCCCCTTTGCTGTTGCCCTTTTGGGCTCTGAGCAGGACCCGAAACATTGGATATCTGATCTCTTAATAGTCACTTTGGGTCTCCACCCCATTTTTTTCTTTCTTGTTCAAACAGGTAAAAAACAAGGAGTCCCTGAAAATCGCAACAAAGGTAACCTTTCCACCCACTCATTTACCATCTCTACCTGCCCACACTCAAACCAGGCCTTCCCAGGCCATCTGCCTCCTCCCTTTTCCTCTCCATAAATTTGTTATCTGCTGCTGTGGCCCAGATGCCTTATCCTGAGGAAGGTGCAGAGATTTGGGGGTGGTCTCAAGCTCTCAAACCCAATCTAAGATGGGACAACAGCACCCTCTGCTGTTGGCTCAAGGAACCTCATGTCAGTCTTGGAGAGCCTGTGAGATTGACCTGCTCTTCCCAGGGTGCTGAACTCTTTGCTTCACTGCCCTAGGCCAGATTTAAACAACAACGGTCATCGGTTTCTGGGTTGGAAGACTTCAGGGTCCTTAATGGTGGAAGGAGTTGGGATGGGCAGTCCCTGCACCCTCCTCTCGTTGGCTTCCTCATCGGTGTCCTCTTCTGATCTGGATTCCTTCTCAGCTAGTCTTCTCGGGGGTGGAGAGAGCCCTTTCTCCGTAACCTCGTTCCCCACCTCTTTCTTTGTTCTCTCCACAGTCTGTTTTCTTCCTCCTAATCTGATGTGTGTTGCTTTTTTGGTGGCTGTGTTTACATCCTGTCTCTGTCTTGTTTGTGAGTCTGACAGCAGAGACAGTATCTCAGGAAGGACATCTAACCAAAGGGGTTGAGCTCTGCAGGGGTGAAATTGGAGGGGTGCCAGGAACCAGCAAGAACTCTCTTGAGACAGCTCCTAGAGATTTTTTCCTTTTGTAACCCACATCATAGTAGTTTTTAGAAATAAAGGCATCATGTCGGAGAACCAGGGCTCCACAAAAATAATTCTTTAATTTTAGATTTCTTTAACTCTTCTTTTTAAAGCAAAGTGGATTTATATGTCTGTCTTTATCCTGGCTTTCTCTTATTCCAGGGAGTCCCTCACACCAGCTTCTTCCCTTTTCCCCTAGGTCCCACTCTGTACCTCCCTACCTTCATCAGACAGGGGAGAAAAGAGATTTCCTTCCCCTATCGTTCAACTAATACGAGAGGGAACTGGAAAGTACCCTGTGTCTGGGGTCTGTGTTTCTTCCTTGACAGTCTATATAGATATAGATAGAGATAGAGATAGAGATAGAGATAGATATAGTGAGAGAGAGATGAACCTTTCAAAGAGCTGACTAGGACCCTTATGCTCTAGGAATATCTACCAGCCTTCCCCTTCAGCCCCTTTCTGCAGTAAAGATTCTCTATATTAAGCACTGAATTCCGGGAAAGATGGTTGTTGGTAACAGCACTTATGGCATGACTAATCCTCTTGCTGGAATAAACCTGGCTTGGGGCTCTGAGGTAATGCCAGGAAGCTGCCACTGAAGTGGAAATCCACACCGTAAAAGCACCAGATTTCACCGCCAGTTGTTAAGATATCATTCCAAAAGCCCTCATAGAGGCTCAAAGTCAAGTTCCCTGTCTGGCATGGGGTGAGGGTGGTCAGATCTGATGTCAGGGGTCCAAGGTATATTCCAGGAATAAGACAGAAGGATTTGTCCGTTTCCACTTGCCTGCTACTCAGTGCTACTACCTTGCCTGCTTACCTGTCCTATTTGTGTGTACACCCTAGCAAAGACTCAGGATGGAGTGGCCTTGGAAATCCAGCCACTCAACAGCCAGGAGGGGATCGACAATGAGGAAAAGGAGAAAAAGGCAGCCAAGCTGCCCAAAAAGGAGAAGTCGGTGCTGCAAGGCAAGCTGACGCGCTTGGCTGTACAGATTGGGAAAGCTGGTGAGTAGGGTGGAGCCTTCTTGGTTTGTTTATCAGTGCTATTCTGGATCCTCGCTACTTTGATTGCCTTCTTTCTACACCAACCAGGTCTGGCAGAAAGAAGCTGAAAATTCCAAGTGGCTAATGCAGTCCAGGTAGCTGTGTCTCTCTCTGCGACTGTTTAGCTTTTGCAGAGAGAGATGTTTTCCTGTGTGTTAGGGTTAAAGGTGCAAACAAATGGGAGATTTACATTAGCAAGAAGGAAGACTTTAATAGCTACTCACCTGCTTGTGTATTGGCTTGTAAGCTCCTTAACAGTAGAGAAGGCTGTTGTTTGCTGAGGGTAATTCCCTAGCATAGCAATGGCCAGGCATAGAGCAATCAGTTCAGAATAAGGACTGGAGGGTAAAGGAAGACAGTGATTAAAGAGGCGCTTTGCAGAGCAGAGGTCAGTAAAGGCACTCCTGTGCATCGTGAGAGGAAGCAGCTTCTCCATCGCTTGCCTCTTCACTCTCCTCTCTCCTGTCTTCTTTCAGTGGTGGGGTGGGGCGGGAGATTTAGAGGAGGGAACAAAGAAGGAAGATTGCTCCTTCAGCGCACATATCCCTTAAACTACAGTCTTTTTCCACTGTTTATTTGCTGACCTCACCTCTCTGTTTACTACAGTCAGAGTCTAGTCCAGAGTCTATTTCTGTGTGCGGCCTGAGATTCTGCATTTCTAACCATCCCCCGGGTGATGCCAGTACTCTGCTAAGCACACATTGAATAACAAGAATCTATGCTGCCAGGAGGGGATTGAATCTATGCTGTCCACTACTGCAGCCACTAACCATGTGTGGCTGTTTCCATTTAAATTAATGAAAATTAATGAAATTAATGAGAATTAGATATAGTTAAATATTCATCTCCTCAGTCACATTAACCTATTTCAGTTGGTCAA
Organism: Mesoplodon mirus; assembly: GCF_964341445.2. Lineage (NCBI taxonomy): Eukaryota > Metazoa > Chordata > Mammalia > Artiodactyla > Ziphiidae > Mesoplodon > Mesoplodon mirus. The sequence goes on along the minus strand of NC_138978.1, from coordinate 152,653,288 downwards.
TAACCACATGTGGCTAGTGGCTGCCATATTGGGCAGTGCAAATAGAGAACATTTTAAGCACCACAGAGAGTTTTATAGAGTGTCAGTCTGGCCTATTCATCCAGTTCTAGTACCTAGCTAATTTTGACCACCATGAAGTCTCTTGCATATAAACAATACACAGATGAGGGACTTCCCTGGCGGCACAGTGGTTAAGAATCCGCCTGCAAATGCAGGGGAAATGGGTTCAAGCCCTGGTCCGGGAAGATCCCACATGCCGTGGAGCAACTAAGCCCGTGCGCCACAACTACTGAGCCTGTGCTCTAGAGCCCTTGTGCCGCAACTACTGAAGCCCGCACGCCTAGAGCCCATGCTCCGCAACAAGAGAAGCCACCGCAATGAGAAGTCCGCGCACCGCCACGAAGAGTAGCCCCCACTCGCCACAACTAGAGAAAGCCTGCGCGCAGCAACGAAGACCCAACGCAGCCAAAAATTAATTAATTAATTAATTTTAAAAAGAAAACAAAACGATACACAGATGAGATAAATTGCAAGTGTGGAATCAAATTGCTGAGCCTGGCACACGGGTTTGAAACATTAAACAGATCCTCCTGTTGTGCTCCTAATCCCTACCTTATTCTTTAGGGAGTACAAGCTACCTGAGGGCTACCCACTGGTCTCCTCTGTTTATTCATTTCACATATCATCTAGACCAAGGACCAGGGGGAAGCGAGTGAGGTGCCTTGCACCACCCTGAGAGTGAATGCCTCCTTAAATTTTGCAGCCTAGGTGCCTTGCTTGCCTCACCTCTTAGGCCTGACCCTGATGAAGCAAAGTACAAAAGAATATGCTTTCAATGATACAATCACCTCTAGCCTTGTTCTGATTCCTCTGAATCACTGGGCCCTCAGGAAAAGCAAAGACACAAATCAAACTATGATTTGAAGTGGAACTTTTCCCAGATATTGTACCACAGGTAGATACAGATGCCCAAATACTGATCCCCTCAGCCCTCAGAGTAGCCAGGCAGCACCCAAAGCAGTTGGAACCCTTAGACCAGTTGTTTTCTGATCTTGAGCAGATTCTCCATTGTAGGATATGTAGGATGACCAACTATCCCAGTTTGCTTGAGACTTTCTCAGTTTTAGCACTGAAAGTCCCACAGCCCAGGAAACTGCTCAGTCTCAGGCAAACCAGGATGGTTGGTCCCCCTCCAGTGTACCATACCAAAACCTCTCTGTGCCTTAGAGAGACACATAAAAGGGGATGATAATAGTAACATCTCACAGGATTGTTGTGAGGATTAAATGAGTTAATACCCGTGAAGTGCTTGCCTGACTCCTAGTAAGCACTATATTAATAGTTGTTATTATTGTCATCTTCTGTCTATGCCACGTCAGGAGAAAGGTTGGGAAGCACCGCTCTAAGGGTTAGTTATGTAGGTGATGTGCTAATACCATAGGGCAACACTGTGAACAAGTTGTGAATTGCCTGACATTCTCAGGCTACTAGGGAAGAAGTTAAAATTGATAAACCACTAGGAAATAGGCACCTATAGTCACTACATTATGATTTGTAGGAAGAGAGTAGGTCTGAGATAGAATCATAGAATGCTATTTTAGAAAACTAAACCAATCCTCTTATTTATGAATGAGGAAATAGGCCCAGAGAGGGTCAAGACCAGTCCGAAGCCATGAGTCAAGTTGGTGCAGTGCTGAGAATAGCACCCATGTCTTTAGAATGCAAAGCCACCTCTGTCCCCTACACTGTAATGTACAAGCACCAGAGAATGGATAGGGGCTTTGGGTATGACTTAGATAGTCATTTTAAAAATGGATAGCAAAGGCTACAATTTATGCCAATCCATCTCTGGCTAGGGCCCTAGGAATACCCTGAAGCCTGGGTTCATTTGACTTGTTTCCTGGACAGGTCTGATCATGTCTGCAATCACAGTTCTCATCCTGATTCTGTACTTTGTGATCGACAACTTTGTGATACAGCGCAGACCATGGCTGGCTGAGTGTACTCCCATCTACGTCCAGTACTTTGTCAAGTTCTTCATCATTGGCATCACTGTGCTGGTGGTGGCTGTGCCAGAGGGGCTGCCACTGGCAGTCACCATTTCACTGGCTTACTCTGTGAAGGTGAGACTGGAATGAAACTGTGTCTTCTTTCAGAACAGAGACCGGAGGGGAGGGTACCGTGTAGCCTCTGGTGAAAGGATGGGCCACTCTGTCTTCATAAACTCTGGGTGATGCCTTCAGGAGCAGAAGCCGCTGGCACTTTGGAAGGACCATCTGGATCAGTTGCATCAACATTTAAGTAACCCAGTAGAATCTTAAGAGCATTTACAAAAATGGTATCCTGCATTTTTGTGTGAGACCAGAGAATGAAATGTGGAGAGATGCTGGCTAGGAAATGGCCTTTGACCTGTATTTGGGAAGTCTTTTCTCTTCTCCTTTGTAGAAAATGATGAAAGACAATAACCTGGTGCGGCACTTGGATGCTTGTGAAACAATGGGCAATGCCACAGCCATCTGCTCTGATAAGACAGGCACATTGACCATGAACCGCATGACTGTGGTGCAGGCTCATATCGGAGAAACCCATTACCATCAAATCCCAAGCCCTGATGTCCTCGTGCCCAAGGTCCTGGACCTTATTGTCAATGGTATTTCTATCAACAGTGCCTACACCTCCAAGGTTCTGGTAAGCGTTTCCTTTGCCAGGACACTTAAAATGGGTAGGTGGAGGGAACCATTAATTTTCTCTTGTTTATTCTGCCTGAATTGCCATCCCACATCCCATTTCCCACTCCCCAGTGAACATGTTTGGGGTGAAACTAGGAAAAATAATCCATGGGAGTAGATTGGGAGATGGGAGGGAAAGGGGGAGGCAGGTAGGAATCTATGGCTATGAAATGACCTCCAATCACCAGGTAAATGCAGTATCTCTAAAAAGATCTTGGGACTTCTCTGGCAGTCCACTGGCCAAGACTTTGCCTTCCAATGAAGGGGGTGTGTGTTCGATCCCTGGTCAGGGAGCTAAGGTCCCTCCCACATGCCTCGGGGCCCAAAAACCAAAACCAAAAACAGAAGCAATATTGTAACAAATTCAATAAAGACTTTAAAAATGGTCCACATCAAAAAATCTTTAAAAAATAAACACAATAAAAATAAATAAATAAAAAGAGACCTCAGGCTTTCCTGGTGGCACAGTGGTTGAGAGTCCGCCTGCCGATGCAGGGGATACGGGTTCGTGCCCCGGTCCGGGAGGATCCCGCGTGCCGTGGAGCGGCTGGGCCCGTGAGCCATGGCCGCTGAGCCTGCGCGTCCGGAGCCTGTGCTCCGCGACGGAGAGGCCACGGCAGTGAGAGGCTCGCGTACCGCAAAAAAAAAAAAAAAAAAAAAAAAAGAGACTTCATGCTGGTCAGGAGTAAATTACTCAGTTTCTAGAAACTAAGAGAGACTGTTAGAATAAGACCCACACAGGGTGAGACACCATCACCACCCCCAGGGCAACTAAAAAATCCCCAAGCCCTAGGTGGCTCAGGGACCACAGTCAGCACCCCCACGGGCCCTGGGTACACGTGTGAAAGCCTCGAGCGGAGTCCTTCCCCTCCTAGGTTCTCTCCCCAGCTTCGGCACCTCATCCAACACTCCCACGTGTGTTTTTCCTCTCAGCCTCCGGAGAAGGAGGGCGGCCTGCCGCGGCAGGTGGGCAACAAGACTGAGTGCGCCCTGCTGGGCTTCGTCACGGACCTGAAGCAGGATTACCACGCCGTGCGCAGTGAGGTGCCCGAGGAGAAGCTCTACAAGGTGTACACCTTCAACTCGGTGCGCAAGTCCATGAGCACCGTCATCGAGAAGCCCCGCGGTGGCTACCGCATGTACAGCAAGGGTGCTTCTGAGATCATCTTGCGCAAGTGAGCGCCCCTCCCCCGCTTCTTCCTCCCTTCAGGATCCTCCCCTCAGGGAGGTCAGGGTGCCAGGCCTCACGCTGAATCCACCTGGATGACGAGCGAACCCTCCTTCCAGGCGGTGACATCATGACTAACATCTGAGCTTGGTTCAGGCCAAGCCTTGCTGTTAAGTGCTTTGGATACTGTACTTGCTCTTCACAGCTCAGCGAGGTAGATGCTGTCATTATCCCTGTTTTACGGATGAGAATTCAGAGGTGCTGGGAAGTTCAGTAACTTCTGGAAGTGATACAACTCTTAGTGGCACAGCCACGGTTCAGACCTAGGCAATCCAAACTTCCATTTCCTATTCTGAAAAGAGATGATAATACCCACCCATCTCACAGGGTTACTCTGATTAAGTGATTCAATGTATGTAAAATGCCTTGCACATAGCAAGTATTGATACTAGAAATGTTAGTTCTGCGTTCCCTTTTCCTTTTTATTCTCAATTCTGATCACAGGAGGTTGCATAATCAAAGTGGCTAGATGATCCATAGGTCACTAAAAGGTGACCTACGTGGATCACCTATGTGGATATAGGGCCAGTAGCTAAAAACCAGTGCCCCAGCTTGGCTTTAGCCACCCCCTTTTGAGTGACACGTTCTTGTTGAGCACACCCTCTGCACTGAGCACTCTAGATACTGAGGATTGAGAAAGTGTCTCTACCTTTGTGAAGCTCAAAAGAGCAGGCGATCCACAAATGACCCTTGATGTTGTATTCACATATGAGTAGGAGCAGACAACATGGGAGAATCAAATGCTCTGCCCACCTAGACGTTACCCACCTACTGGCCACCCCACCTTGGAAAAAGGGGCTCAGCTTTGGGTTATGAGTGGAGATTTATGGCCACAGAACAGTATCTTTAGGAGTAATGCAGAGTGGCCAGAATGTCTGTAAATGACTATGCAAGCACATAGCGGGGGATGCTGCTTTCTGACTGTGTGCCCCACCAGGTGTAATCGAATCCTGGACAAGAAAGGGGAAGCAGTGCCATTCAAGAATAAGGACCGAGATGAGATGGTCCGCACCGTCATCGAGCCCATGGCCAGTGAGGGACTCCGGACTATCTGCATAGCTTACCGGGATTTCAATGACGGAGAGCCCCCATGGGACAATGAGAGTGAAATCCTCACTGAACTGACCTGTATTGCAGTGGTGGGCATTGAGGACCCTGTGCGCCCAGAGGTGAGGCTTTGACTTGAAAAAAGGGCTAGGAAACATGAATGGAAGTCTTCCAGTGGCCCCGGCCCATGCGCCGGCCCAGTGTGACCTAATGCGAGGCCACCCAGGAGTCGCAGGAACTGGGGTACTAGCTCCATTTCTAGTTGTAACTTAGGAAACTTAGGCAAGTTACCTAACTGTTTCTCATTTGTTGGGATCGATGTTTCTGTGCTTCCTGCTTCACAGAACTGCTGTAGAGTACTGAACTAATAGAAAGTGGCATTCCTACAGTTCATGCTGTCTGAGGGGTAAGAAACATAGGTTTTACTGGGCTTATTGTTTGGTACTCAAGAATTGTCAGGAGATGGAATTAACTGGAACACCAACTTTGTCTCTAGCCACCTTCTTTCAAGCAACACGTTCTTGTCGAGCACCCCTAGAAGAGCTGAGCACTACTCTCAATTCTAGGGCATTGAAAAAGTCTCTGCTTCTAAGAAGTTCAGACCAATGGACTATCAACCATCAAGACCCAGTGTGTCATGCATTTGGGAAACTTAAAAGAATTGATATTGTTGGAGTATGTGCCAGGGGGGTGGAAGGTGGTTAAAACTTCTGCTAGAAAGGAAGGCAGTGGCAAAATCTCAAAAGGCCAGGCGTGCCCCGCTAAGAAATCTAGATTGTAAGTGGGAGAGTAAGCTTTTACACCTGGCTCCTGAAGCAAATTTCCCCTTCAACTCATGGTACAATAAGGCAAATTCAAATGTGAGTATCATGGATAGGACAGAAGCGAGGTGGCGCCAAGCAATATAAAAATGACCAGACTTAGCCCATGCCCCATGGTTCTGCTTCCAGGGTGCCTCTCCGCTGTCCACAATGAAGGGACAACTGAACAGGAGCAGCTTACCAGGCCTCACCACCCCCACCTCCTCCATTCCTCTTGCCTCACTCTCCACAGGTACCGGAAGCTATTGCCAAATGCAAACGAGCTGGCATTACTGTCAGAATGGTGACAGGTGACAACATCAACACAGCCCGGGCCATCGCCACCAAATGTGGCATCATGACACCTGGGGATGACTTTCTGTGTTTGGAGGGCAAAGAATTCAATCGACTCATCCGAAACGAGAAGGGCGAGGTGAGTCTTGGGTGGGAGGAATCAGGGCCTCCTTTATTAGGCGAGGGCTGGTTCACGTGTAAGGCGTCTGGGACAGGTGGGAGGAAGTGGGTGGTTTTTAGACTAAAATCTATTCATAGTGAGATGTCCCTTTTACTGTTCAGACAGTAAAATCGGATTTTTTTTCTTCTCACTATCTTCATTCACAAGCCATCTTTTGAGACAGTGTCACTAATCTTTCATGTCTTTCCATTTTTTTCAATTGTGGGATGATTTTGTACTGATTTCCTTCTACCTCACCCCTCCTATGTCACTGCCTTGTGACTCAGAGTGGCACAGGTTGGTAAGAGGACATGGTCTGGGTGTGGAGCAGGCCAGAGCTTCCTGGTCAATGTAGAAGTTGAGCCTAAGACCTCAGAAGCACTACTTTAGCCACCTGAGCCAACAGCTAACCCTGGCCCACCTCTGTCAAGGGTCTAAGAAACACGGGATTGGCTCCCAGGTAGGGAATTGGCAGGGAAAAGAAGACAAGCAGGGCCTGAATGGTCACCATCCATGAATCTGCCCTGGAGCCTGAGTTGGCTGCTTCACCTCCACTGGAGGCCAGGATAACACTGCCCTGGGGGCCATGGAATACCAGCTCTCCCAGAAGCTCAGCGTGGGTAAGGAAGTAAGATTTTCCCGGATGGCTGTTCTGAGCTTGACTGACCCAGGTGTGGTCTGGTGTTGGCAGGTAGAGCAAGAAAAGCTGGACAAGATCTGGCCTAAGCTCCGGGTGCTGGCGCGATCTTCCCCCACTGACAAGCACACACTGGTGAAAGGTGAGGTTGGTTCCTGAGTAGGTGCCTAGGATAGAGGAAGGCAGGTGGGGATGAGCACAGATAAGAGTCATCAACCAAAGCAACTCTCCTGTCCTGAGTAGGGGGGTCCTAGGAGAGCTTCCCCGCTCATGGGAAGAACATACAGTTTAGCAAACATCTGAGGCCCTGGTGAGTATAAGATACATAATATAATAAAGTTGTTTTTAAACATTATCCTATCTTGTTTGTTGATAGTACTGTGAATTAGACAGTACAAGTTAAGCTAGTCCCATTTTGCAAATAAGGAAGTTTGAGGCTGAGACAACAAGTGACCTATCCAAACTGCCCAACTGGTAAGTGGAAGTGTTACCATTCAATCCCTGGGTCTCTGCCTTCAAATCATCCAGTGCTTTTTCTACCACATAATAGCTGCCTTGGGGCACCGGACAGGATATTCGACAAGGTCAGACTTTCTTAGCTTAGAGTGCTACCCGTGAAACAATTTACTGCCATCGGGTGACACTATAGAACCTCTAGCAGAGGGAAAAAAAGGAGGAAAGAGTGTAGAAAGGGAGGTGGTGGTAGGGACAGGAGAGGAAGACCAAAAAACTGCCTTTCATGGGGAAATGGCCTCAGATGGCACATGTGGAACTCACTGTAGTGTGTCTGTTTTTCCTAGGCATCATCGACAGCACCGTTGGGGAACAGCGGCAGGTGGTGGCTGTCACTGGGGATGGCACAAATGATGGGCCGGCCCTGAAGAAAGCAGATGTTGGTTTTGCCATGGTAAGCAGCTCAGCGTAGTGTCTCTCTCTGCTGCAAGCTGCCTCCTCCAGTGGGAAGCCAGGACAGGCTTCTGCTAACCTGCTGCTTCCTGTACCTTCACATCCCCCTTTGTGCTCTTTCTCTGACTCCATCTCTCCTACCTACCTGGCCAATAATAATATGTATAATGAGGGACCCCTCAAGTATGAAGGCAGGGAAATCATGAGGTATCATTACCCAGCAAAGCAAGACCAACTGAAACTTGCTCATAAACATGATGATATTGTCTGCCTAGGCACACTATAGAAAATTCACATTCTATATGGAAAATGTGCACTCTATAGTTAGCACTGTTCGTCACTCTGCTTTTCACCTGTGAGGCCCGGAGCATCAGAGTCACTTGGAAAGTTCATTTAAAATCATATATTCCAAGGTTCCACAGTCGGCTGTCTTGATTCAGTAGCATCTGAGCTGGGTCCCAGAAGTGTTTGGATTTTCTGAACAGGTACACTTATTGATTCTAATGCTCAGGGACATTTAGAAGTCCCCAGATTGCAAAGTACATTCTCACACTCAAGTGACTTATGGTTGTAAGCTTCCCATACACATTGAACTGTTGGTGAGTTTTAAGCAGTGGAAGAAGATTCAAGAAGAAATCTGTCTTTAGGGTGCTCTCTTTAACCAAAAGATAAATTTTAAAAGTTTTTACTCTAGGAAATTTCAAGAATATACAAAAATAGAATAGTTTATTGAATCCTCATGTATCTGTCACCCAGCATCAAATATCAACACTTGGCCAATCTTGGCCCACACATACACATTTCCCCATCTCCACCTGAATTACTCTGAAGCATATCCAAGATATTATATCATTTCATCCAGTATATGTCTCTGGAAAATATATATGTATCAATAAAATATCTAAAAGAATCATAGTACCATGGTCTCACAACAAAATTGATTCCTTACTATCATCAGATATCTAGTCAGTGTTCACATTTCCCCAAATGCTTCATAAATGTTGTTTTTGTAGATTGTCTAAATCAGAATGCAGACAAGATCCATACGTTGCAATTGGTTGATGTATCTCTTGAATCTATTAATCTATAACAGTATTTCCTGAAGTGTGCTCTTCCTTCCAACTCTACCTGGAAACCTATAGACATGCAGATTCTCAGGCCTCACCCCGGATCTACTGAATCAGAAAGCTTGGAGTTGGGGCCCAGCAGTCCATGTTTTAACAGTCCCTCTGGGTGATTCTGACACATCCTAAAGTTTGGCAACCACTGACCCTATAGGATCTATGTGTCAGGGGGACTCAGCATACAGTTGTACTCATGGTTAAGATTCAGTCCATTGGTATAGTAAGAATCTAGTAAGGCAGAAAGTCACAGGTAGAGTCTGGAATCCACACGCAGGGTCCCTTATGATCTCTTCCTCCCATGAGGGGTCACAAAGAGCACCTTCTTCCCCCAGCAATGAAAATGCAGCAATACATGTGATGTTTCTGCCCAGAGAAACCCACCAGAGACTTGGTGTCCTAGGTTTTTATTGGGGTTGGTCGTATAGGCACCTTCTGCCTAGCACGTGCTAAGATTCCAGACTTCCAGAAGGAAGCAGGTTTTCAGTGGAAACCATATGTTTGGGCACAGTCTAGGCACAGTGAGTCACTAATTAATTTTCAGTTAATTGTTGACTGAGAGCCAAGTGTTCAGGTGCTAGTCGAGGGCCAACCTTGCAAACAGGACTTTCTCAAGAAAGCAGTCTCAGGACTGCTATGTTAACTCTTTTCTGCACAATCCCTTTCCTTCTTTTTTTCTAGCTACTTAGTTTTGAAGGAATAAGGTGGTTTTTCTACGTAGAATATCCCATGGCAGGGATTTTGTTGATTGTATCCCTATAGTGTCCTTTAACCTGTTCTTTTAGCCCTTGTATTTCCTATAAAGTAGTACTTAGTTCTATGAGCAATCAGACTCTACATCCCATCTTTCATTAGGGGTTGCAAAATGACAATGTTCTGATTTTCTTTATTTATTAACTTGAATACTTCTGTAAAAAGAAATTTGCCCTCGTCGACTATTTGGTTACTGTGAGGTTCACTTCCTACATGAAAGACAGGTTAAATGCTTGATTTTTTTTCCCTTTATTTACCAGTTTTCAAAATAATGCGTTGACTTTTTAGGATCCTCCAAAGGTGACCAATGAATTGTTCACTTTTAAAAATTCACTAAACTACTCTACTAAAAGTTAATTGTCTGTTTTTTAAAAATATCATTATGAGCTCATGGTTATAAGTATATGTGATATGTTTTGATCCATTGCCCTTATTATTATTATGATGTTTATACTGACCCATCATTAGCCTCTTCAACACTGCTAAGTCCTTTGGGTACAACCTCAGTTGTCTTTAATAGCTTTCTTGGTCTCTTGCATGATAAGATGTTCCAGATTCATCATGCATATTTCTTGTGCTAGATCTAGAATCATCCACTTCTCAAAGGAGTTCTGCTTCATTTCAGTGAGAGATGATATTCAGAGAACACAATCTGAATGTCAGGATGTTCCTTACTTCTGAGTCAATTATTGTTTCTAGAACTTTTCAGTGGACAAAGCTAGGAAATATGTCTTTTATGTCTCTTTTTGTTTTTGTGTTTCTTTGTTTTAAAGATAAATACTTCATGAATTCATATTGGCATTTCCAATTCAAATTTAGAATTCTAGAACTCTAACTTCCTATTTTACTTCCCTGATTTTATATTTATCACTTAAGCTGAAAAGTTTGATTCCTAATGGCATTAACATAATTATTATTTGCTTTATCCTAAAATATATGTAATAGTCTCAAAATAGCAATAATAATACAATTACTCTACTAAAAACAGTTAAAGATTTTTCTTGTGGTTCTTTTTATCCTGTAGGTATATCCTACTATATCCTAACATCAAGTTACTGTGTTTTTCAAAAAGTCATTTGGAACTTTTCCCTTGGTATGGTTGTGCTACCAACTGGTTATACCAGTTCATTTATATCATGGTTTTTTTTTTTTCTTCCACTTTTGAGATTGCTTATTTTAAGCTTAATTTTGTTTTATACTTGTATAAAGTAGTTACATAATTCTAAAGTAAAATATACCAACAAGGTCTATTCATAGAAGTCTAGCTTCTATCCCTAACACCTCCACCCTGTTGCCTCCTTTTTAATCCCACAGATAACTTACTTCTTTGATTTTTGGTTTATCTTTCTGTTTGCTCCTTTAAAATACAGTCAAATGTGTAGTATACTTATATCCCACTCTCTTAGATAAGTGATAATTATCTATATTTATCTATATACACACTATATACTCTTTTTTCCACTTTGCTTCTTTTCATTTAACAACCTAACTTAGAGATTATTCTGCAGTAGTACATATATAAAGATACTCTTTCTTTCTTTCTTTCCATCCTTTCTCTTTACAGTGCATGGTACAGCATTGTGTGGATGTGTTACAAAACTTTTTGATGGGGAAACTGAATTGTATAGTCTATCTAACAGATATTCATTTGTTGCAATCTGGATAGGAAAATAATACTACCAGGTAAATGGTACAAATAATCTACTAGTGCAGGTCAGATTCACAAACAAGCCCCTCTGTAGGTTATAGGGATTGTAAGACATGGAATAGAAGAATAGGCTGGGGATGTTAGGGACAGCTTTGCCAAGCAAGCAGGGCTTAATTAATTGAATGGAACCTTAAGGACAGATAGGATTTAAATAGATGGGGAAAGAGGATGTTCCAGGCTTGGAGAAAAGGGTGTAAGTAGAAGACTGGACTCTAGAAGTGAATGAGAGATTCAGGGAATTGTGAATAAAACAGTAGGTTTTGAGCAGAAAGATATAGCAGGTTGGAAAATGAACCAGAGTTCACTTGTTGAGGGCTTTGACTACCAGACTAGAAAGTTTACTGTTCCTAAAACACTGCTTTCAACCACTGATCTGTCTATTTAGAAACCTTTAGTGGTTCCCCAGTGACAGGATTTTGAATAAGGACAGGACATCTGAACTGTACTGCCAGACTACTCCTCCTGGGAAAAAATGTAGAGTAACTTCAAGGTGCGGGGGAGATAAGGATTTAAATGAGATATTGGCAGTGGCAAAAGAAATTTTAAGATTTAGAGGTAAAACAGATAGGACTTTTCCCCTATCTTCTAATTATTTTCTAAGATGGGGAAGTAGGAGGGACGGGAGAAGGGAATATCAGAGATAACTGTAATTTCCAGTCTGAGATCAGGAGTAAGGTGGTGGCATCATGGCCCAGTCCCCTTTCGCACAGAATGACAGTGACACATTTTCCCTTCATTTTCTTTGGGAGAGAAGACGGCTCAAAATATGGTGGTTTAATCTGTAGGATTTGTGTGGCTAGTGTGCCCTCTAGTGTTTATGCTGAGTTCTGAAGCTTCTTGGAGGTCAAGATACGAGTTCAGAATGTACATGAATTTTGTCCAGTTCCTCACTGTTTTCCTTCCCCTTCTTACCTCAGGGTATTGCAGGCACGGATGTGGCAAAGGAGGCCTCTGACATCATCCTAACAGATGACAACTTCACCAGCATCGTGAAGGCAGTGATGTGGGGACGAAACGTCTACGATAGCATCTCCAAGTTCCTACAGTTCCAGCTCACTGTCAACGTGGTGGCTGTGATTGTGGCCTTCACTGGAGCCTGTATCACCCAGGTGAAGGGAATGTGGGGTGAGCTGAGATGGGAGGGATGAGGCTGGGGCTAAGGAACAAGGGGTGTGGGGTACAGTATGTCGACTGAGGAGTAAGGAACAGAGTTTCCGAAGGGGTGTTGGGGCAGGAATAGCTCTACTAGGTCTCCATCTGCTCATGTGGGATGATGATAATTTATCTACCATTAATGTAGTACTTACATGTTAGCCAGTGTGATGAGCACTTATATGTAGTTTCTCTGTTCTTCAAAAACAACCTTGCAAAGTAGGTATTATCCCCATTTTACAGGTGAAGAACCCAAGGCTCAAAGAGGTTAAATAAGTTTCTCAATGTCACTCAGCTAATAAATGGTGGATAGCAGGAGGTAGGCCATTTCAAGGGCAAAGATGAAGCTGATGAGTGAGGTGGGGAGTAGTCTCCAAGGAGAGCTAAAAGGAGTGGTTCTTCTTCCCACCAGGATTCCCCACTGAAAGCCGTGCAGATGTTGTGGGTTAATCTCATCATGGACACTTTTGCCTCATTGGCCCTGGCCACAGAGCCTCCTACAGACTCTCTGTTGAAGCGTCGCCCCTATGGCCGAAATAAGCCTCTGATCTCACGCACTATGATGAAGAACATCTTGGGTCACGCCGTCTATCAGCTCACTGTCATCTTTTTCCTTGTCTTTGCCGGTGAGCCGAGGCGGGGGTGGGCGGCGGCGGCGTTTGGAGCGCTAGAGGGAGATGGGGGCAGAGAGGAGCCCAAGGAAAGAAAGTAGCAGGGAGCAAGCTGAGCACAAGACGGGAATGATAGCAGCTTCGCTTACTGAGTGCATCCTCTGTTCCTGCTACGTGGTGCATTGTGCCACTTTATTACTCCTTTTAAGAATCTCCGTAAAAAGAAATGAAATTGAGTTATTTGTAGTGAGGTGGATGGACCTAGAGTCTGTCATACAGAGTGAAGTAAATCAGAAAGAGAAAGACAAATACCATATGCTAACACATATATATGGAATCCAAGAGGAAAAAAAAAAAAAAGGTCATGAAGTACCTAGGGGTAAGACAGGAATAAAGACACAGACCTACTAGAGAATGGACTTGAGGATATGGGGAGGGGGAAGGGTAAGCTGTGACAAACTGAGAGAGTGGCATGGACATACATACACTACCAAATGTAAAACAGATAGCTAGTGGGAAGCAGCTGCATAGCACAGGGAGATCAGCTAGGTGGTTTGTGACCACCTAGAGGGGTGGGATAGGGAGGGAGACACAAGAGGGAAGAGATATGGGAACATATGTATATGTATAACTGATTCACTTTGTTATAAAGCAGAAACTAACACACCATTGTAAAGCAATTATACTCCAATAAAGATGATAAAAAAAGAAAAAGAATCTCCAAAGGGTGGCTTTATGTTACCTTTTTTTTAGATCATAAAACTGAAGCTTAAGTCACATATTGAGTAAATAGTGGCACGAAGATTCAGACCCATGTCTGCCAGACTCGTGCACATAGTTCTACCACAATGCAGCACTACGAAAAGGCAAATAGTGATGGAGCAAACTGAGGGAGAAGGTCAGAAATGTTGAGGGACTTCCCTGGTGGTCCAGTGGGTAAGAATCCGCCTTCTAATACAGGGGACACGGGTTCAATCCCTGGTCGGGGAACTAGGATCCCACATGATACATGGCACAGCCAAAAAAATTTTTAAAAAACGGGGGGAGCTTCCCTGGCAGCACAGTGGTTAAGAATCCTCCTGCCAATGCAGGGGACACGGGTTTGAGCCCTGATCCGGGAAGATCCCATATGCCGCAGAGCAACTAAGCCCATGTGCCACAACTACTGAGCCTGTGCTCTTAGCCCACGAGCCACAACTACTGAGCCCGTGCGCCACAACTACTGAAGCCCGCGTGCCTAGAGCCTGTGCTCTGCAACAAGAGAAGCCACCACAATGAGAAGCCCACGGACCACAACGAAGCATAGCCCCCGCTCAACGCAACTAGAGAAGGCGCAGGCACAACAACAAAGACCCAACACAGCCAAAAATAAGTAAATAAATAAATAAAATTTATTAAAAAAAAAAAGAAAGAAATGTTGAGACCAGGGCTAACACAGAAAATATTTGATGACTGTTGTGGTTCGAATACTGACCAGTTAGAATGGACACCAGTCATAAGCAACCAGTGAGGCCATACTCAAGTGTTCTGACTCAACCTGAACCCTCCCTGAGAGCATACTTATCCTCCAATGCATCCCTTCTCCCAACTAGGTGAGAAATTCTTTGACATTGATAGTGGGAGGAGAGCACCTCTGCATTCACCACCCAGCCAGCACTACACCATTATTTTCAACACGTTCGTGCTGATGCAGCTCTTCAATGAAATCAACTCCCGCAAGATCCATGGAGAGAGGAATGTCTTTTCGGGCATCTTCCGCAACCTCATCTTCTGCTCTGTGGTCTTGGGCACATTCGTCAGCCAGGTGGGATTCTAGCTGGAGTTGAGATAGGAGTCTGGGAGGATAAAGGCCCGAAGCTGGGGGCCAGGATTCCCTGAGCGCCCGGGGAAAGGAGTGAGGGAGTGATGGGGACTCAGGCTGTGGGTTGAACACTCTGGGGTTCCCAAATGCTTTCGTTTGCTCATTGCTCTCGAATTGGATCCTGCTGTGTCAAGTGCTCCAGTGCAAGGCAGCATGTTGGTAGTGAATAAAATAAAATTTGTAGAATCCTTTCCTTATCTTTCTAAAACACAGCAATTTCACACAGTGACCAGGAGGAAGATCACTGTCTTCTAACCCCTTTCCATGCCTCCTGCCAGCATACTTGAAATGTGCATGCAAGTGCTATATGGGATCTCTCCCTGTCCCTCCTTGCCCCTTTGTTCTGAAAGGGCTCATGGTAGAAAATGGTACGCAATTCAGGGAAAAGTAGAAGACGTGGAATGTTGCCATATGTAGTTGACAGATAAGCCTGATGTGGGCTCCTTCTGTGGGAAGTGGGGTCAAGGGCATGGCTGCCCTGGTGGTGAAAGGATTGAGCCCCAGTCAGAGGTACACTAAGACGCCTGCCAATACAAGAGGTTATGAGCCTGCCCTGTAACAAAAGAGCTCCTGCCTCACTCTTATTTGCCCCACTCCTAAATTCCTCTTCTCCATCACTGTGCCTTCTCTTTGTCACCTACTGGCTTTAGTCACAAGAAGCCTCCAGCTCCCCTTGATCCCCCAGCCTTTGCATTAATAATGTTCATAGTAGCTGTATCTGTCTCCCCATCAGAGCGCTCTATAAAGACTGTGTCTGTCTTCCCTTCTCCCCACCTGGATCTCTCCTTTCTCCTTCCCCAACAAGCAGATCAGGGTTTACACCACAGGGATCCTGGAGTAGGGTGGCTGACGTGGCTTTTGATGGCCTTGACTGGAGGGCTGGCTACCTGTTACCTCCCAATGATGGGCTGCCTCTTTCTCTGTTCTAGATTATCATTGTGGAATTTGGGGGGAAACCCTTCAGCTGTACGAACCTCACCCTGTCCCAGTGGTTCTGGTGTCTCTTCATCGGTTTTGGAGAATTGCTGTGGGGCCAGGTGAGTACGGGCACACCCTCCCTGTGCAGTCACATGGCCGGCAGACGCCCCCTTCCCTAGACGAGATGGAACGAGCAACTGTGGAGACACCCAGCTCCTCGCCTTCATATTCTTCTTCCCTCTTCTCTCTACCACCAGGTTTTCAAGTTCTTTCCATCTTGTAGGATCCCAAAGAATGATCAGTGCCCATCCCTTCAGAGGCTTCTGATCTCTTCTCTAATCATGCCTGGAGACAGACAAATCCCTTAGCTTCTCTGAGATGGAAGTGGACATTTTCAATGGAATTTTGCTAAAAAAAAAATTAAGTGTCTTGGAAGTAGAAGAGTTTGCAAAGCATATGTCTTCAGTGAAGCCGCAGTCTGGCCGTGAGCTTCTACTGTGCTGCCATAATGTAGGGCTCCCTTGCCTCTTCTGTTTCTCACCATCGCCTTAACCAGGATGGGTGCCTGACTGTCATCTAAGATAAATCCAGACTCACAAGGTCTCTAGAGAAACAGTATAGCATATGGGTCAAAGCACAGACTTTGGAACCGACTCTCTAGGTTTGAATCCCGGTTCTTCTTTTTACGAGCTGCATCATAGTGAGCGAGTTTATTAGCAACTCTGCCTCGGTTTCCTCAACTCCGGATAACAGGATCATTGTGAATCATTGTTAACCAGCATATCAGTTTCAATACAGAAATGACTTAGAACAATGTCTAGTACCCTGTAAGCACTCAATAAATGTTAGCTATTAATATTCTAATAATATAATCAGGTTTGATAAGAGTTTCATTCCCTCCCTAATACCACTTTGCGAGTCCCTCTCATTCTCAGCTCTGGCCTGGCCTTTACCTCTGCTTGCAGACCCCAGGTCTCTACTGATTGGTGCCCAGCCACCTGGGTAATGGAGGCTTTGCTCTAACTGGCCCCAAAGATCCCTCCCTAGGGCTGCAGGCTTTCCCCCATAGACCTGCTAGTTGTTTCTTTCAGAGCTCCTAGATGCCTCCCTGATTAATCCCTTTCCCCGTTCCTAACACAAGTCCTTCCACCATGCTCTGTTTGCTGAAGTTTATTTACCAGTGGGTCCCTAAAGCACTTCTACACTTGGGTGGAGCTTGATTATTTCACGTACTGTTTGAAACTCTCACCTGGATCTAGTCTCACATGTGGCCATGTGGCCTTGATGCCAGGTAACAACAGCCTTCCTTCTGTATCACAACAGCTCCTAACATCTAAAAGC
Organism: Mesoplodon mirus; assembly: GCF_964341445.2. NCBI lineage: Eukaryota > Metazoa > Chordata > Mammalia > Artiodactyla > Ziphiidae > Mesoplodon > Mesoplodon mirus. Next base: position 152,636,022 of record NC_138978.1, on the reverse strand, counting down.
AGAACGTGGACATTCTTTCTATTTCAAACACTTGACTCCATGTTGGACTGCTCACACAGCCCCCCTTTCCCAGCTGAGCCCTTGTCTTATTTGTAAAGGAGAACTGACTGACAGCTTGTAGAGTGATTTATTTTGAATTGCAAGCCCCAACCTACTGCTCCATGTCTTCTGATAATACTCATATGTCCCTTCTTCTATGGGCTATCCCACCCAGTTCCTCACCCCAAGCCCAAGAAAATTTTTAGTATCCTCTCACTATAGTTTTATAAAAGAGGAATTACTTAGCATATGGTAACTAAGAAGAGGGTCATTCCCCTCCAACACCCTTCTTTTCCCCTTGCCCATACACATACATTTTGACCATCCTGTCTCCAGACTTTTTTTCTCCCAGGTCCTTGTCTCTGTCTCTTCCTACTATGTATCACGCATTATGGTTCTACTTCCTTTAACAGACAGATGGCAAAATGCAAAGAAAGAACTGAGACAGGAGGAAGAGAATGAAGTATATAACAAGGCAGATGGCTGGTCAAATACTAGAATATATGTTCTCCTTTGTACGTCCACAAATACAGAAAATCTTCCTGAGGGCCTGACAGCTGGTAGGCACTTGGCAAATGCTTGCCTGAATGGGTTGGCACTTTTCCCACTGCTTTCCCAGTGGGAAGGTTGATAGGGCAAAGAGTGACCTACCCAAGGGCCTGACCCATAAAGTTGAGTGACAGCTCTTCTCGCCCTGATTCTAGTGTCTACCCTTTTGCTGCACCTGTCCTCAGGTCATCTCCACAATACCTACCCAATCCCTGAAGTTCCTAAAGGAGGCTGGGCATGGCACCACCAAAGAGGAGATCACCAAGGATGCTGAGGGGCTGGACGAGATTGACCATGCAGAGATGGAGCTGCGCCGAGGCCAGATCCTCTGGTTCCGGGGCCTGAACCGTATCCAGACTCAGGTACTGTGATAGTGGCCTATCCTCGCCCTGGGAGAAGGAATCTCCCCCATCTTTCTTGGGAGGTGTTGGGAGGGCAGCAGTTCTTGCTGGCCAACGTCTCTCCCCTTCCTAAGGCCCTCTCACTGGTGGGCAGCCCGAGCTCCCTTGCTTCAGGACAGACAGGCAGAGGCGGTGGTATGGGCTCCTCTGAGAGGAGAGTGATCATGGGGGGCCGAGAACACGGGACACTAACTGCTAGCATCATCCTCTAGCTTTGGGTTCGTCTGAAGCCCACTTCCCTCTGTCGGGTGGGCCATCTTCCTGCATAAGGTCTCTTGTAAGCACTAGGCCTAACCTCAGGGTGGGAAATGTTCAGAGTCTTTCCTAACCCTGCAGAGGGAAGGATTTAGACAGTATCTCTATGCCAGCATCCCCAGCAGACATTTACTGTATATCCTCAAGCTGCTATTAGGGGAATGTAGATGTTATCTGGATTGATCTTTGTAAAAGAAACTCGCTCTCTTATGTCTTCCCCACTCAAAATTTAAGGCCATGGTGGGGAATCTGATGGCTAAGTGTATATAAACGACAATAGTCTCTCAGTGCCCGAGTATCTTTTACAGGATTCAGACTTGCTTCCCAGAAAGGAAGAAGCTATAATTTCTTCAAACCTTTTCCCTTCCTGCAATTTCTAAAATGGGATAGAAGCTGCTCCTGCTGCTATTAAGTCCCCTCCTATAGCCCTACAGTAACTTTTTTCCCCCACTTCCTGTGCAGCAACTGTACCTACCTTCTCCTGGGTAAATGCGCTGATCTAGACATTGATAATCCTATCACTTTCCCTGTTCTTACCCCACATACCTCTATTGTGTTAGCCCTGAGATTTCCCATCTCAAGGAATTGTAAATCCCCAAGTTCTCAAAGGTGTTCACCAGAGAACAGGCCTATCCCTCTTTGCTGATTGGCTAGAGATCCCAGAAGTAAATTTCACTCTCTGAAATTAACCTTGCAGATGGTTTCAAAAGTTCCCTAGTGGAGCCCACCACTTCCTAGGGAAAAGGTGAAATGAATAGTCTAAACTAAATACAGTAGTCCCCCACTTATCCGTGGCTTTACTTTCCTTGGTTTTAGTTACCCGTGGTCAACCACAGTCTGAAAATATTAAATGAAAAATTCCAGAAATAAATAACTCATAAGTTTTAAATTGCATGCCGTTCTGAGTAGCTGATGAAATCTCACCACCCCCCCACTCTGTCCTGCGCTGGACATAAGTCATCCCATTGCCTATCACATCCTCGCTATATAAGCTACCCACCCATTACTCTAGGAAAAAACATAGTATATACAGTGTTCATCACCATCTGCAGTTTCAAGCATCCACTGAGGGTCTTGGAACATATCCCCCACGGATAAGGGAGGACTACTGTAGCAGCTGGGAATTTGTCTCCTACAGACAAGACAACAGATGGAAATGGGAAAGCAGGGCTAGGGAGGGGAGCACTGGGGCTCCTTTCCCCTCTCTTGAGTTCCCCCTCCCAGAGAGGGAAATCCACATGGGACCTGCAAACTCTACCTCAGCATGTCCAGAGTTTCCACACGCACCCCTCCCTCCAGGCTGCCAAGTCCATCACGAGCAAGGGCCTCATGTGCCCAGAGAACTTGGCATCTTTGGCTCATGTCTCTAAGGCCTCGGTGCTTCCCTGTAGGTCTGCTCTTTTCAGAATAACCTGTCTGCTTTTCTTCCCTTCAGGATCATCTGCCTCCTCTTCTACTATGTAATTTTTTTCCTAGCCAGAATGCCCTCGTTCCGGTGTCTCCTGGCTCCTTCCCAGTCTTCTCTCCTGGGGCTGAGATTCATGGATCTTCCTTCCCCTCCACTACCAATTTCCATTCCCTCGACTATATACCTCTCTGGTTTCGCTGTCTACATAGCTTTAGGTATACTACCTTTCTGTTGGAGCAAAAGGCGGTTGGACCAGAATGACGTTAAAGTCTAAACTTAGGCAGCAAAGGCAACCGGTTAAAGATGCCATGATGAGCATAGCTATGCCATCCCACCAGACTCCGTAAGCAGATGACTGTGCTAACCTGCATCCTGGATCCTAAAGCTCTCTCCTGGCATCAACTCTTCACCTCAGCAGGGTTCTAACGAAATTCCCTGCCATCCGATTGTTGTTCCTTGTTGTCATTCTTGCAACACTTATGGGTGGGAAGTGTTGCCAGGCTATTGTCCCATCCTGGTCCCTTTAGCTTTGGGAGAGCTAAGAGCACTAGGAAGCGGAAGGCTGGGAAACTCGAGGTCTAGAATCTTGGGAAGGTAAATCTGGGGCCCAGTTTCATTGTGGAGGTTGGGACCTTGTGACTCTAATAAGCCCTGAGGAAGGTGACTCTCCAGCCCCTTCTTCCTTCCGTGTGGCTGAACCCTCCCCACATGCAGACCTTTTCCTCTTACAGCATCAGGCTCCTCAGTCCCCTGGAACTGAAATCGTATCATGTGATGAAGAGTGGTATTTTAGCTCAGACTTGGTCTGAGTCCAGAAACTAGCCCTAAACATTTCATGGCTTCTCAGGAAGCTTTATAAGTAAGAACAACTGTCTGACTCACACGGTACCTGCTTTCCCACCTTCTCACCTGGGGAAGTAAAGTTAGATGAGTGAAATCAGCACCTTTCCTACATCCCTGGTCAACTGGCCCTTGGTCAGGCAGAGGTCAGGGATGAGGATGGTAGGTTTGACTGAGGCCCTAGATCAAGACCGCTGTCGGGAAACAAATGGCATTCATTGCCTCTGTCTCTGAGGCGTAGGACACTGAAAACCAGAGACAACTTGTACGGGGCTAGACTAGCAGCTGCTGACCACTGCCACCACCGCCAGCCAACTCTTCCTCCCCCAACCCCGTCTAACTGCTGACTTCTCGTCTGCACTTGTGCCAGCCTCTCAGGATCTCCAGTGCGCGAATGCTGCTAGTGGCATTCTCTCCACTGGGTTCCTGAGCTCCACTTTCAGGGACCTTGTCCACTTCTGCCCAAGGACAGAGAGTCTTAGAGAAGAACCCAGAAGAGGGTGAGCCCAGCAACTCATGGTCCAGGAGCCTTTCCACCATGGCACCTGTGTATGGATTACTACATGCCTCTGTTTAAACACATGAGTTGTTTTCCTGGAAAATCTGCAAAAATAGGTAGTCAATTTAATTGGTTTAGAGGTTCCTGAGCCTCAAAATTCAGTAATATATACACTTTACCTACTATCTTAAATTGCATGCCTTATTTTTTTAAGAGTACAGGTCAAAAAAAGAAAAGAAAATACAGGTCAGAGCATAAGACAGCTGTCATTCTCTGTCAGGAATCATGAGTGGGAAAGTCCATTTAAATTTTTAGATACTTTTGGATACCAGCACACCTAAAATGTCCATCATAGGCTAAAAGGGAAGAGAAGACTGGATTCTGGCTGGGTATTTAGACTCCATGGCAAATTGTTCCTTAAATGAAGTGTGATGTGCAATTAATGTTTTTCCCCCTTCTCTTCACCATTGTTCTGTGTGTAAGGGACTCTCTCTCTTGCTTTCCGTCTCCTGTCCCCTTTTCCCAGCTCTTTCCATCCCCCTCCCTAACCCTCCTGGACCCTCCCTTCCTCTTTCTTCACTTCTTTCTGACTGTGGAGCAAAGCTGTCTCACTTTCTGATTCTTTGCAGATCGACGTAATTAACACATTCCAGACGGGAGCCTCTTTTAAGGGAGTCCTAAAGCGCCAGACCATGGGTCAACACCTTGATGTAAAACATGTTCCTAGCTCATCCTATGTAACAGTTGCACCAGTCAAATCTCCCCCCACCACTTCTGTTGCTGCTGCTGTTTCATCTCCTACTCTGGGCAGTGAGTGATAGTCTATTATGATGCATGATTTGCTAAAATGACCACAAGAGAGCACGTGGCATTCACTTTAACCAGCTGTGGTTATCTTTTCCTTTTGGTTTTTCCCTTTGATCTTTGACTTAAGGGAAGAAAAGCGGGGCAAAAATTCCACTCCAAAACCGGGCTGTGTGCCGTTTTATTTAATTTTATTATTATTATTTTTTTATGTTGAAAAGCTCTTAAACCGTAACCATTTTAAAGACAGTAATCCTGTTTTCTGATTGTTCCTCTGCATTGCCTGGTCCTTCCTTGAGTTTTGTTTGTTTGTTTTACTTTACTTTGTTTGTTTGTTGCTCTGTTTGAATATGTTGTTGTTCCTCTTCTCTCCTTCTGCTCCTTTGAGTCTCAACTCTGTCTCCTAAGGTTAGGTGTAAGGTTAAGCCAGATGAAGACTCAGGAAGTCTTTTGTTTTCTTTTAGGAATTTCTGAAGAGCAAACTTTTTTTTTTTTTTCCTTCTCCTTTCCTCTAGTTTGTTTTACTTATAGCCAGCACTTCATATCTTATTTTGCATGTAAAGTTTTAGGAACCCCTTTCTCAGCCAGTCTATCAACCGGAAAGCTGTGAAGGCTCAACCTAAGATCTGGTGGATTATTGGTAGATTATTGGATTCTTGCTAATGCTTATGCCTTCCTATTCCTGATCTTTTCACCTTTCCCAAGTGGGACACAGAGAGGAAATGGAAGGCTCTTTGCTGATAATGCTATTAAGGTATTTGGTGGGGAAGGAGTCTCTCTGTGTTAAGTATACTGTGGGCTTCCAATATCTGAGTGCTTAGTCTGTTTCTTCCTCCCCCACTCCCAATCACCACCACCGTAACCCTGGGATGGGGGATAAAGAAAGAACAATTGCACTATCTGTGGTTCACTTGACTGTGAGTGTGTAGGTTGATCAGACTTCGCTTATCTGTTGTCTTTCTAGCCAACTCTAAGTGTTCTCATGTGAGATATGAGGGGCAGGGGGAGAGGAGGTTTATGTAGATGCATATTCTTTAGGCTCAAAGGCAGTCAAAGAACTAAGTAAGTCTTACCCTACAAATATGCAAGAGTCTCTCATTCTAGTCCTTCCATATTCCTCTCATTTCCTTTTTTCTTCTAGTTTTGTCATGTCCTTCTAACTAGTTACTGTTCTTTCTTAAATCATGCCTCTCTGTTAGGAGGGGTAGTGTCAGCTGCCCTGGTAATTTGAAGGTAGAAGGAGACTAAGGAAAAGACAGAGCCCACTGGGCTCATGTAGTAGAGTTGCTGGTGGAGGATATGGTGCAAACCCTCAAAGACTAGAAACTCAGGAGAGTCAGGCCGCACCTGCTCTTTCTCCAGCTGTGCCTTCCTATTGGAGGGCCTAGAAGTTATAGTCATGCATTTTAAAACCCATTGCCCATTCCAGAGTTCCAAATGAATTCATTTATTTATCTAACCTTCAAGTAGATAAATCTCTAAGATTTCTCTCTGTAAGAAGGTCCTAATCCCTTCTCTTCCCCTGGTTTCTGACAAAGGAGCAGAAACCTACAGAATACCAGCTGAGGAAATGGAGTCTTCATCTGTGCATTCATTGAGCTCCAGAGAGTGGCCCTTAGTGCTCATACCTAACCTAAGGTCCAGCCTGGTTTGGGCTTCTGAGCCATGAGAAAAGGTTGTCCTTCAGTCATCCACTTTCACCTGTAGGATAGGGGCCACAGAAGAGACACTTCCCGGAGACTTTGAGAGATGATGACTGGGGAAGGAAGGGTCGATTGACTGAGTGGAGAGGACCTGAAGCTTTCACAGCACCCACCTCACTATCTGTGTCTTATTCCCCATACACTGCTCATGCACCAGGCACTATGCGTCAAGAAAGGAAGATGGCACCACTTGGGGTGGATTGGTGATGATGTAGCTGTGTGATTGTTCATCGGCACATACTATATCGCCTCTGAGGCCAGTGTTGGAGTTGAGGAGCATTCTGGCACAGCCCCACCCTTCTCTCCACCTGCCAGGCCACAAGATGGTGCTCCCTAGCTCTCTGACTCCTCTTGTCTTGAGCTTCCCTTACAGGTGGCTGCTTTCCCTTTAGATTCCAGAAGTCCTGTTATCTAGCTGGATGACTGTTCCTTGCTCCCCCAAAAAAGAAATTGTCCCTATCTTTTCCATCTACCCATCCCCAATTCACTCTGATCTCCCTTTTTGTTTACCTGTAACAGTGATTGATCACCCCAACAGGTGAGAGGAAAAGCCAGCAAACAGGGATCCAGACCCCCATTCCAACTCCTATTTTTAAAAATCTGTTTTCTAGATAGGACTTCACATATAATTATTTTAACAAAGTATTCAATTGCTTCAAAAAAAATAGAAGCAGGAAGTTTGAAAATCACTGATACTGAAGATGATCAACTCATGGTATAAAGGTACCTGTTCTCCTGTAGCACTTGTTAGAAATGTTGAGATCTGAAGAGAGAGTGAAAAGTATGGGCTATATTATCACTCCTACAGGGGGTGGTATGGCTTTGAGCCCATTTCTTGACTAGGGCCAGGGGAAAAGGCATTGGGTTTGGGCTCACTTAATCCAAGTTGCCTTGCTCTAAGATGTTTGACATAGATCCATTAAAACTTGGGATTTCCTGCAAGCCAGATGGAACCTATATTCCATCTGATCTCACCTAAAGATAGAAAAGTAGGTCCTAACTTTCTGCGCAGCATGGTGAATGTGTGCCCAGGTTCCTTGATTCTTCTTGGCTGAAGCGTTGAGTGGATTCCATTGAGTGACAGTCCTTTGCCTTCTGAGCACCGAGCACCCTCCATCCTGGGTGAGTCTGCCAGTCTGTTGCGGAGTGAGGCAAGGTAAGGAAAGCCTTAGTTGGTGGAGACACAACTTTAATGAACCTTCTTTGTGCATTACTTTTGTAGGTTCTGTACAGTGATAGGAAACACTGAGACAAGCAATCCAGCCAGTTTATTTGCCTGCCTCTTTGGGTGCTCTGATGTCTCCACATTCTTGCCTCCTTTCCAGGAACATATTCTTTGCTTAAAGAGCAGAGTAACAAAAGATGTGCCCTATCCCAACCCTCATCATTTCTCCTTATCCCCCTCCCCACCTCAACAATTTCTCCTGCATTACTTTCATTTCTTTTCTGAGGAAAGAACTTTGGGACAAGACTAGGATCAGCCACCTCCCAACAGCTAAAACTGTCCTAGGACCACTTTCTTTTCCCCTGGCCTCTCTCTCCAAACTCTTAGGATCCAACCTTCTCCCCTCCTCCAATTCTACCAACCCAAGTTGCAAAGCATACCTCAGCGAGGCCCCCAGTTCAGAAAAGCTGCTGCCAAAGGAGCTGCTCCCTGTGGATAAGGTGAAGGCTGGGCCCAGGGATCAATTATTGTCGATTTTTCCTCTTCTCTAAACTGAATCCCTTCCTTTGTTGTGCAGTGGAACAAAGACTTTGACACTTATAGGGCAGTGCATTTCCCTTGCCCAGTCAAACTGCAAATCATTTCCTTTCCCCCATCCTCTTGGTCCACCCCATCAGAAAAGCCTCTTGTTTGTAGCACTGCCTCCTGGATGGGGTGTTTTCTGTCCTGGTCCTATCCTTTCCCTTCTCCACATAAGATCACATTCATCTTCATAATTTACAAACAGCTGGAGAAAGCTGCACGACTGGGCACAGCTGCTGTGTGTCAGAGACATGGCCATGCGTGTCCGGCCTCATCTGAGCTGAGAGAGCGGGCCTTCTGTCAGCGTCAGGGGGAGGCATCTTTTGATGCCTGTATTCATTCACCTCTTCCAGGGGAGGGACTGAAGGAATGGAGTTCTACTTTCTTTGGGGGAAGAGGACATGGTGAAGGCTGTGGAATATAAATATATGCATGTTTCCTGACGGAAAGAGCAATTATTAAATTGGAGAGTATAAGAGTTTTCATTTCTTGCATGCTGCTGACACAAATGAAGATTGGTTTGTCTGCCTTGCTGAATGGTATTCATGGTCACTTATCACCCAAAGTGTATTGCGTGTGAATTGATATGTGTTTGGCTCTTTGAGGGTGTTAAACAGATAACTAAACTTCAGTGTGTAATTTTCCATTCCACATTCACAAAATGTTTGGCTTTAACACAAAATCCACATGTCTGAATTATCTTTTAAGTTCGGCTATTAATTTGCACCTAGTTCCAACGTCCTTGCCCTCCATCCAAAAGAACTAATGAATCTTTTTGTTTCCTGTTTCATTTTAAGAGTGGATTGTTTGGGAATGCTAACTTTGCTTTGGGTTTTCTGCTTTTTTTTATGCAGCTTTTGAAATATTCCAGTTGTTTGCCATTACTCACTCTCCCCACCCCACCTCAGTGCTTGAAATTTGAGCCACGTGATGTTTCTAGTGTTTCATGATCTCCTCTCATACGTTTGGTTTTGGTTGTTGAGCAGTAGTGTTTTGTAGTTTGAGTTTTGTTTCTGTCCTCAAACCCCCCAGTTCCTTGTTCTACTAACCAATTCTCGCCTCCGTATTTTCTCATCCTCCTTTTCCTTCCCCTGGTGTAGATCAAAGTGGTCAAAGCATTCCATAGTTCCCTCCATGAAAGCATTCAGAAACCCAAGAACCAAAACTCCATCCACAACTTCATGACCCACCCTGAATTCGCCATAGATGAGGAGGGGCCACGAACACCACTCCTGGATGAGCAAGAAGAGGAAAATTTTGAAAAGGTCTCTAAGCCTGGGACTAGGATGCTCCCATCGGATGGTGAGGTCACTCCACAAGCCAACAAAAACAACAATGCAGTGGATTGCTGCCAGGTGCAAATTGTTGCCTGCCACTCAGACAGCCCTCTACACAGCCTGGAGACATCAGTTTGAACTTCATTCTCTGACTCCCATTCCTGCTTTCCCTATTTCCCTTTTCATCTACCCCGTCACTAAGGGGATGATGGGACTTTTCACTGTCATGTCAGCTGCTCCCAAGTATGTGTGAACCCCCACCTGGCCGTGAAGAGGCAAGAGCACAGACCTACGAGGACTTCAGCTGAAACCTGAGCTGGGGTTTGTAGCAGGACCCAGTTAGACCCCAGGCAAGTAATGAATGGTAGATCTACTCCTTGCCTGTATCAGTTGTCATTTTTAAAGAAATGACAAGAATCCTTTTGGCATTTACTGCAACCCAAATTCTTACCAGTATTCATACCTGTGTCATCCATCTCCTCACTTCTAGATTTTTACCCTATGAGTCTGTGCTGTTTACCAGCTCAGTTAAAAGTTCAGAGTGACAAATATCCTCAAATGAAATGTGTGGAGGTAAGAATGGAAGGTACAGAATCAGCCTATAGAGTGATTGTTTTCAAACAATTTTTCCATTTTGAAAACTTATACCTAAAGCCCTTTACCTCTTTCTGCCCTTCCAGTCAAGCCTCCCCATGGTCTCTTGGTCTTTTGTGACCATTGTCTTCCTTAGCTTCACTAATTTTTTTTTTTTAAGTTGTGATGATTAGAAAATAGAAAGGACATGGATGAGTTAAGTCGACTTTGACCATTCTCCTTTCTGGCCCCAGTGGAGCCCTTGATTTAGTTCTAGAGGCAGATAGGTTTCTTTGTTAACCGCGTCCTTTGTAAGCAATTGAGAGCTGGTAAGAATATATTCCTGTTGTTGCCAGGTTATCTACTTCTAAACTGCCATCTTGTCAGGTGTGTGTGGTTTCTAAGTGCCAGGGAGATCAGCATTGACGTGAAGCTTGCATATATGCGGTTTGTAGTTTTTACCTGAAGCCTGAGCTTTCTCCTGTTCCTAAAGTGGTGGCAAAGGAATGAATTAAGAATGACCTTGCCTCCTAACTGGACTTGGAAAACAGACCATCAAAGTCAACTCTGTGGGGTCCTCCTCGGGGTGACCACTACTGCTTTCAAAGCCATCCACCAAGGCTCTTCCAGGGCAGGACCTGATTGTTGGGAGAGTGAGTATTGAGCAGCCTTGGGAGAGGCCAAAGTGCCATTCCAGCAGCATCTGAGCAAACCTTCCTCTCAGAAACCAGAAACCTTGAGCTTAGGTGGCTGGGGACCAGCTTTGACATGCCCTTTAGTTTTCTAATTCTACTCTTTGCCATGTCCGCCAACATCAGTCTCTGATAAGGCCCCAGCCTTTCTCAAATATTCTGATTTTTTTTTTTTTTTTTTTTTTTTTTTTTTTTTTTCTGTACGCGGGCCTCTCACTGCTGTGGCCTCTCCCGCTGCAGAGCACAGGCTCCGGACGCGCAGGCCCAGCAGCCATGGCTCACGGGCCCAGCCGCTCCACGGCATGTGGGATCCTCCCGGACCGGGGCACGAACCCGTGTCCCCTGCATCAGCAGGCGGACTCCCAACCACTGCGCCACCAGGGAAGCCCCCTCAAATATTCTGATTTTGAAAACATGTATCCAAAGTGGGAGGCTTCATTGACGCTTTGCCGACTTAAAGGAGCAAAAGACCCACCCTGAAAAGCTCCCCTCCTTCCACCCTCCCTCTTGCACACCCCACTCAAGCCCCCTCCAGAATGTGCTCAGTGCTGCACAGTTAAGCCCTGTGCCTTCTCTCCCTGAACACTGCCCAAAGCGTCCCCTTCCCACCTGTCTCTCAGGAGCCAGGGACTTGGCTAGGAGATTTGTTCAGTGTTCCTTAAGGCAACAGGGTGGAGCCGCGTTTGCAGGATCTCCATTTCTATCCCTACCATGCTGCTGTAAGCTCTTCCGTGTAGGGGTCAACTCATGTCTGCCGATTCCCATCTCCCACTGGGTAAACGAAGCCTACCCCCTCTTTCTAGAGTGACGGGAGTAGGGAGAAGGGGCTTGAGGCTGTTAGGAACTGCCAAATTTCCATTTGGGAGTCAGGTGACCCGAACCTATCCTCTCTGGCCTTTTCTTCTGGATCCCTCCTCCCTCACCCTTTCACCTGAGCTGCCCTAGGAAGGAAGAATAAAGAAACAGTATCCCCTGCACATCCCTATTACTACATCAGCTACCAGATCTGATTTTGGTTTTGTAAAGGTTACATGTTTCAGTGATCTTTTCTCTGTCTTCAATACTAATGGGGGAAAAAATAGCTCACGCAAGGCGTTAGGTGTTCACATATATATTTATTAAGTACAGTGGAAGATTTAGTTCTGTCGAGTCTTTTTATTACCTCAGATCAGTTTTTAAAACAAACTTTGGAGGCTATTTTATCATTCCTGCTCCCAAAAGACTCTCATGGTGCCTGACAGGTTACTCATGAGGGCTGGTGTCTACTTGTTTAAAGTCAGTGGGGATTTTGTGTGTATTCTAGTTTCCATAGTAGGAGAGAAAATATAGAAATATTATGCAAAAAAATATAGTTTTCTTTAGATGAGAAACTGTTATTTTTTGAGTCAGCCATATGTATTTTGTTTAAAGGATTTAAAATAAAGTGCTGTCATGTAACCCTGTGGAAGGGAGCACATAACCAGCTGTTAGACATGGCAGGTGACTTATAGTATATTTGCAATCGGTTTTGAAACCAATGCACCAAACTTCCTTTCTCCAAACAGCCATCTTTATACTTAGGGGAAAAAAAAATTTGTTGGGTTCTAGAATGTTTTTAATATAAATTTGTTGATATGGAATTAAGTTTAAGTGTTTATGTGCATATATTTTTTATATAATTTTTTTTCCTGTTCGGTTTCAGTGATCCAACTGACAGTGAATAAATATGGCATGAGTTAATAAAGCTTTCCCCAAAAATGGTGCTTTGGATTTGAAAAGGGTCTGATGGGGAAAAGGGGGAAATATTATCCTAGATTCCTCTCTTGATAAACCTAGAAGAGTGGGCAGTGGATTACGGATGGGAAGGAAGGCATCCAGGAAGAAGGGGCAGCCAGCAGGAAATGAGTGTGCACCCCCATGGAAATGGGTACCAGGAGCTAGTGATCAGGATCAGGGACCTCAGATAGATTTATATTTCTTGAAGAACAGCTGGCAGAGTGGTACCCAAGACACTGGGCTGCAAGGATACTCTCTCTGATTTGGGGTTTGCATTGTTTATGGTTCTTTTCACCTCCTGTTTCCCCTGGAGTTTTCCATTAGCGACTTTTTGTGCAAGGATTTGATCTGAGGCTTCCTTCCCTCCCCTAGAAAAGTTTCACGTAATATATTAGTTGGGAGGTAGAGCTCTAAGTGGAAAAATAAAGGCTGGTTCTAGCCTGGGTGACAGTCTTGAGTAGATCCTTCCCACAGGTGCCCTCTGCCCTCTGAAATGACTCTCCATCTCTAAAGGTTGTAGAGAGACCACCGAGAAATCCCGCCAGCACTTGTGAGTTCTTTAGAGTTTGTGTTCCTTCTTCCCGTTGAGCTCCAGAGGGGGGAATCTGCACACTTAAATCTGAGTGATGACCTTACTGCCCAAAACCAGAGGGGTGTGGCAAGCTCACATGTGCCCTGAAACCTCTGAACACGTCACTTCCTTTCTTTCCTCCTTTCACTGCCTAGTGATTGAAGCAGCCCATGATGCCATCACGAAGTGTGTACTTCCTCACTCTTCCTCACTCTCCGTATCTGAGGACCACCCCACTACTGTGGTGGGGGTGGGGCACTAATAATTGTCTGCTCTTCTTAAGCCATTCCAGGCTCTTCCTCAGAAAAGACCAGACACCCTTCCATTTAGCTCAGTGCTGTCCTTTACCTTCCCAGCCCTGCTGTTGGGCCTGCTTTCCCCTTTCCTCCTGATTAGGAGAGATGGAGGGAAGTGAGCTCCCCATGACTGAATTGGCCTTTCGTTCATGTTTCTCCCCATATGTATATATGCCGTATGTGAATATGCCATATATATGTGCCAACAAATCTATCTGTGTTGTTCTTTTCAAATCAGCAGATAGGAATTTTGAGTTTCTTCTTTTTTTTTTTTTTTTTTTTTTCAGTAACTAGTATAACAGGCACTGGTATTTTTGTATAAAAGGAAAAAAAAAACAAAACAAAAGATTGACTATTGTGATCTGCATGACATAAACAAACAAATGGTGATATCAAAGCAATGTGTACCCCAGTGTGTGTTGCCGTAATCTGCAGTTCAGCTAAACCATGCACCCAATCTGTATTTGCATTTTGATATTATTTAAGCTCTCTGTACAATATTTTGCATGTATTTATAGGGTTCTTAGAAAAAAAAGCTATAAACTGGCAAATCTGAAATTCAAATATGTTGTTCCATTGAGAAAGGAAGAATAGAAGGGGAGTTTTAAAAGAAGGAAAAAAAAGGATAATTTTTTTGGAACCAATAAAGCTGTTGCTGATGAGCAGAAACCAAACTGTTGCACACTGAGAATAAAAACCCATGCCCACTTGAGACTGTGCTGTGCTCAATGTGTATCCACTTTTGGGTAATGTCAATGGTTGTCAGAGTTGAGAAGGGGTCTGCCACGGCTACATGGAGAGCTTACCTGTGCAAGCCCAGAACTTAGCCTGTCACTGGACCCTGACATGCTTCTCTGCCAATGCTTGCCTCTGGTGACTCGCAGCCCTGGTTGCCAGTTTCATTCCCTTGGAGTACGAGCTTTGCTCTGCCCACCTTGGTTAGAATCTGCAGTCAGAGAACTGTGAAGCTGAAGCTTTTTAAGAAAGGATGAGTTTGGAAGGATGAAAAAGAGTCAGGCTTGGCAGTCCTTTCTTTCTTTTCTTTGTTTTATTTTTTTGTTTTTAACAAAACGCCTATCGGGAAAATTAGTTTCCTGTATAGCAGCTATTCCCTATCTTTCTTCTGGGCTTCTCCAGTTCCCACCTTCCCAAAGGTTTTTGGGGAGGTTGGGAGTTTGTTTGTTGTTTGTTTTAGCTGCTCCATTCACTGGGTCTCTAGCATGCCTAATAGTAGGCCTTAGTTTCAGGTCAAAACAGCTTCCTGGCAGGTCCTTTAAGTTCTGAGCTCTCATATCTGAGAACACAGAACTCCTTCCAGCAACTCTCATCCAGGCACACAATCAAATCAAGTTCCCTTCTCTCTTTTAAGACAGCAAGGAGGATTTCCCTGGTGGTGCAGTGGTTAAGAATCCACCTGCCAGTGCAGGGGACACGGGTTCAATCCCTGGTCCGGGAAGATCCCACATGCCGCAGAGCAACTAAGCCCATGCGCCACAACTACTGAGCCTGTACTCTAGAGCCCGTGCTCCGCAACAAAGAGAGGCTACCACAATAAGCCCACATGCCACAACGAAGACCCAACACAGCCGAAAATAAATTTAAAAATAAATAATTTTTTTAAAAAATAAAATAAATAAATAGAACAGCAAGGAAGGAAAGGACTTTGTCAGCTCCCCAAGGTATTTTAGGAAAAGTATGATGTTGAAGAATAGCCCAACTCTCCTGGCTGTTTGAACAGGCTGGTTCCAAAGGAGGAACGAGCCCTTGAAAGAGCCTTCTGTAGTGAGAAGTCTTATCCCCACTTTTCCTGCCTGTCCCAGGTTGTTCTCCACAGGCACAGCCACACTGCCCTAGTTTCTTTGAAACATGTTGGGGAGAAAATAATTAATAACCAACCAACCAAACGGGCTGGGACTTATTTGATAACAAATCTTTCACAAAACAGAAATAAAGTCTCTTTCTTTCCACTGTAGCTTCCATCCCAAATACCCTTGCTTAAAAGGGGTGCAAAATACACAAAATACACACACCCGCACACACACACATACTACTAGAGTTCTTTCTAAAGCTTGGCCCTATATTTCCCCTCTTACTCTCACCTTGTCTTCGTTGGGCCCTAGAACTGTGCCTCTCTGCTACGCCAAACAGGATCTTTTTTTTTTTTTTTTTTTAATTTATTTTTTGGCTGCATTGGGTCTTCATTGCTGCACGCGGGCTTTCTCTAGTTGTGGCGAGCGAAGGCTACTCTTCATTGCGGCGCATGGGCTTCTCATTGCGGTGGCTTCTCTTGTGTAGTACGGGCTCTAGGCACATGGGCTTCAGTAGTTGTGGCACGCAGGCTCAGTAGTTGTGGCTCACAGGCTCTAGAGCACAGGCTCAGTAGTTGTGGCTCATGGGCTTAGTTGCTCCACGGCATGTGGGATCTTCCCGAACCAGGGATCGAACCCATGTCCCCTGCATTGGCAGGCGAATTCTTAACCACTGCACCACCAGAGAAGTCCACCAAACAGGATCTTAAGGATCCATACCTCCTAACCCCAGTGTGTGGTGAGGCATGAAGAAGAGCTACAAAGTAGCTTTCTGGCAGAGACCAGAGTTTCCTAAGACATTGGTCTCATGGGGTGTAAAGCCAGCTCAGCTCCTTAGGCCTAAATTACCATATGGAAAAAAAAAGCATGCTCTTTCCTTCCATCTTTTCCCTACCCCCGCTTCTAAAAAAAGTAGTTTCTTTGCCCTCCGTCTTTAATAATGGCTTGTGAATCTCCTCTTTCTTAGCTACCATATCCTCTCCCTGTGGTCATCGGGTTTGTTTGAAACTCTCCATCAAGACTGACTGATTCCCCCACCCCCAAGTATATACACACAACTAGGAACTCCCTGGCTTAAACTCTGGGCAAATCCAAGGATTACTCACTGGATTTGAGTGAGTAAGCTGGTTACCAACCAGTTTGCTGGTTACCAACCCCTGACCTGGGTCTCTTAGGGCATGGCCTCCATGTCACTGCAAGCAGGATAAAAATGCTATGTCCTTTACCAGCAAACTTTGAAACCCTGTTGTAAATAAAACACACCCATTACTATCTCTGTGTTATGTTGTTAACATCCAGTTGTCCCCACCATGAACCTAAGCCCCGAGAAGTAATAACTAGCTAGATTCATAGACTAGAATACTTTTAGCCTTGACTCTTAGCCTTTTAGGCAGTGACTTCTGGGTTCTGGGCTTGCCCATATCTTGTTGGAACTAATCTTCTCTGAAATTTATTTCAAAGAACACCTCCCAATCCTCAGAAAATACACACATAGAAGGGAGCGGTCTCTTTGGAATGTCCTCCCAGTGTCACCTCCTGGGATGCTGGTGTCAAAACCAAAATGCCACTTCACACTTACTTACAATGAGAATTTAAATGACCCACGTATTTGGAAACCCAAATTATAATCAGAAGTTTAACTGATGCTCATGAAGGACTTGAGCTGTCTGAGTGGCTGGCGCCATCACACTCAAAGCCAGTTGCATCGTTCCCTAGTCGGACAGGCCTGGCCCCTGAGTTCAGGCTCAGGCCCCACTTGGTTTCTCTGATGTCCCCTGTACTAATGGCCATGCAGACCATCCTCCAAACAGCACAGTTGATTAGGTTAAGTTTCTTGTTTTAATTCCAGATCTTCACATCCTGGCCTTATTTAAAGCAAATATAGGGAATTCCCTGGCAGTCCAGTGGTTAGGACTCCATGCTTTCACTGCCGATGGCGTGGGTTCAGTCCCTGGTCGGGGAACTAAGATCTCACAAGCCGCTTGGTGTGGTCAAAACAATTAAATTTAAAAAATAAAGTAAATATATATGAAAACTTTTGAAAGAGAACGTGAAGGTGAGGAGGGAAGGTCTGGAAACTAGTGATTGCCTTCAGCCATGGTTATCCAAACCCTTCATTTGAGTCAAGCATTCCTGCACCTTTTGCGTTAAACCTTTGAATTGAAACTCTGCTAATCAGGTAGGAGAGAAAAGGGGTTTGAATGTTTTTCTGCTCACCCTTTGGTGGAGGAGCTTAAACAGAAAAATTAGATAGAGTAAAATCCTGATGTGAAGTCTGCTTCTTGACTGGCTTGATTTTCCATCTCTACAATGAGAAAGTGGAACTACGTCAATCATTTTCCAGTTACACTTTGAAGACCTGAAAGGGATTCCTCAGCGATGATTCAGAGCCCACAATGTTCGTTTTTTCTTTTTTTTAAGTGTTCGGCTTCCAGGTCAGCTGTAGCTTTAAAAAATGACTTAAAAGCACTATGAACTAGCCATCTCTAAGGTCCCCCGGCTCTGGAATGCGAAGGTTCTAATTAACAAATCAAATAATCAGTGCTGAAATGATCCAAACTGAGGTGACAGTGTCACAAGTTGTGTGATTAAACACACAAGCAAACGTAATTGGGTTCTTGTCTTCATTGTCTCCCATTATAATTATCAACGTAAGCATAAATAATATAGAGTAAAACTTAGTGATTATAGTCCATTCTGCTGAGATTGTTATCTGGCTGTTCTGCTTTGGAATTTGCTGTGAAGAAGAACAGTAGTTCGGAAATCCAGAGATCTAACCCAATGGAATGTCATAAAATTAGAGGAGCAAAGTGGCTCATTTGAGCTTTGGTGGAAAGAGCTGGCCTGGGAATTAGAAGGCCTGTGTTATAGTCCCAACCCTGCTGCTAATTGGCTGTGTGACCTAAGGGTCTCTCCAACTCTGACACTCTTTCTCGCTCTGGTGTCTAAAATTGCTATTAATAAGCATAAGAGAATGTCTAGATGGTGTTTCTCCATTGCTTTATCTTCCCTGAAATGTGGCATTGTGTGTGCATTGAGCACTACTGCATACTGGGACAGTACCTGCAGGCTTCACTTGGGACTCAGCCACTCACACCTTCAACAAAGACAAATTGTTCCATAGCCCTTAAAGTACAAGAAATCTGTTTCTCTTCTTTTCTAAATCAAGTCAAATCTAGCACCAAACTAGCTAGCACTGGCCAAGATCTGTGAGAGGCCTCTGCTAGTCATTTTTTATGGTCTCATCTCCTCCACTTGAATATTGGTCCACTCATTCATTCATCAAGTATTTATTATGCCAGGCACCAATGTATGCACTGGGGATACAACAGGGAACAAAACAAAGACCCTGACCTTTTTGAATTTAGTCTTGTGGAGAGAGACAAAACAAACAAGTAAATACAGAGCATATGGAATGGTAACAAGGACCAAGGAGAAAAGTAAAGTGGTGTAAGGAAAATAGGGAGCACAGGGCATGAGGGTTGCTCTTTTGTAGAGTGGTCAGGGAAGCCCTCTCTGACAAAGAAGACTGTGAAGAGAAGTGAAGGAAGTAAAAGGGTGAGCTAGGTAAATATGGAGAGGAAAGAGATTCAAAACAAAGGGCATAGCAAGTGCAAAGGCCCTGAGGCAGGTGCTCTTGCTTTGTTTGAAGACATGCAGGGAAGCCAGGATTGGCACTGAGTGACCAAGTGGGGAAGTGAAGAGAGAAGTCCGGAGATGGAGGGCTGGAAGTGGACGCAAGAACCTATAAGCCAGTATAAGGTTGGCTTTCATGAAACAGGAATTCATTGGAGGGTTTTAACTGAGGATTCCAATGATCTATCTTACAGTTTAAGGGGATCACTTTGGCTATTGTGTGGCTGCAATCAAGGGAAAATGGAAGGACAGTAATGCAGCTTTAGCTAGCACACATGCCACACATGGGCCTAGGCTAATACTAAGGGATACAGGTAAATTCAAGCCTCACTGTCATGCTGTTGTCCTATGACACACAAAATAGTGAAAAGAAAGTGCTTGCTCAGAAAAATTAAGATATATTGCTTGCCACCCCAGCTTGTTCAGGATGCCCTAGTTAATGAAATGATTGAAATATTTTATTCACTCACACAAGAAGGAAACAAAGAAAACCATCTTGACCTGTGCCTTCCCCATTCCAGCTTCCCAATCCTGTTGTCATGCTGCTGCCTGGTCCCCAGGCAGGCCCTCTGCTCTCAGCACCTCCTCTGACCTGCGCTGTGCTCTAATCTGATTCTTGATGTGACTACCCACCCTGCTCCCTCTGCTAATAAGTCATCACCCTCCTGCCAGAGCCTCTCTGCCTGTATGGGCTCAGGGGATGGAAGCCAGGTCTCTCACAGCTCTGGGGCTGAGGGAAGACCGGGCTGTCAGCCTCACAGCTATCTATGCCCCGTGGCTCTCCAGCTGCCAGGACTCAGGGGGAGGCTGCCAAACGAAGAACTCCAGAAGGACCAAGCTGGCTGAGGTTGGCCTTCTCTCAGGACACCAAGCTTAAGGAAAGGGTTCGCTTTCCTGTCGGCAGTGCCAACCCGCTTCCTCCACTGGAGCTTAGCGGAGGGGACAGAAGCTATCCCCTAGTCTGGTCACACTCCTTGCTTCCAAATTCTCCTCGCTCTTCCCAAGGACCTTTGGTTGAGTGGGGCAGGGAGCAGAGAGGTGGAAGAAATATTTCTGTACTTTCTAAATCGTTTTGTCCTAATCCTGCTTTCTCACAACGTTAACTTAAAAGGAAGGTATTTGCTGCCTTTGTTCTGTTTCAGACATGCCTGGACTGGAGAAGGCCTCCAGGACACGAGCAAATGAGCGTAGAGGGGTGGGATTGCTGCCATTAAGGCTCCAGCTGTCATCCTGCTCCACTGTCCCAGCCCCCAGACCTTCAAAAACAAAGCCTGGCTGCAGTTGTCTTTCACACAGGGCAATTTTGGCATTTTGGGGGGCCCAGAAATACAAAAGCCACTGTTAACCCCTTCCTAGGACAAAGGAGACCCAACCCAGGACCTCAGGTTGCCCTTCCTGTGAGGTGTAGGGAGAGCAGTACAGAGATGGCTTTGTCCTTTGGCCCATTAGTGCACAGCAGGAAAAAGACGAGGACACTCGTTTCTTTCTCAATATCTCACCCTGTTACACACTGAAGCCATAAATTCACAGCAGCAATAAGCACCTGAGAGAACTTCTCCAGTCAGGCACCATGCCAAATGCCAGAGATGTAATAAATTAAAACACAGTCTCTGCCCTGAGAGGGTTCAAAATCTACTTGGGGAGACACACATTTAAACAACTAATCCTAACAATTGAGAGGTGCTATTACACGTGGTGCCATGGAGACACAGAAGAGCAAGAATCCAGTTCCAGGTGCAAAGGGCTTCACAGAAGTGGTGATGCTTAGGGCACATTTTTTTACATTACAATTTTATTTCTTATAAAAATGACACTTGATCTTTGCAAAAATTCAAACAATGGGTCCAAAAAAGAAAATAACAAAATACCTCAAGCCCCACAACCCAGAAATAACCAGTATAAACTCTTAAAATGTGATTTTATTGGAATTCTACAAGAGAAAAAGAATCTGCTGATAAAATGAAGGAACTAGTGCAAAGGCCTAGAGTCCGAAAGTAACAATGAGCTGGGTCTGCTTGGAGTACAGAGTGCCTGCAAGGGGGTGGCCATCCGAGACTGACCACGGCAGGAGAGCCGGGACCGCTTCTGTTTTATGTGCAAAGCCAGTGCCTGGTACTGTGCGGTGGGAGATGTCCCAGAGATATGTGCTTAAAGAATAAACGACCACGCAGAAGGTAGGCAGATTAAGCATCGAGAAAGGAAGAAAGGCCTGAGAGAGCAGTCCATTAAGTGTAAGGAAATGAGTCTCATGCACCAGGAGATGACATGATAATAGCAGCCCCATTTAATGAGCTGTTGCATAAGCCAAGTCCTAAGCCAAGCATTTTTCACTGTTCCTCCAATTAATTCTCACAACACCATTACCTAAACACTATTATTATCGTCACTTTGCATCCAAGGAAACAGCCAAAAAGATTAGAGGACCTGCCCAACATCACCCAGGTAGTAATTTAAGACCTGATACTCTTAACCCAGTGCTCTCTTTCCTGAGAGGATTCTGAAAGATTTTTGGTATTAGCAACAACGTTTAGCATGTAGCCCCGCCCCCTCAAAGGGCTTTGCTTGCTTGGATGCTTAAGTTGTCTATTTAAAACCAATTTTGGGTTTTTTTGTTGTTTTTTTGCGGTACGCGGGCCTCTCACCACTGTGGCCTCTCCCGTTGCGGAGCACAGGCTCCGGACGCGCAGGCTCAGCGGCCATGGCTCACGGGCCCAGCCGCTCCGCGGCAGGCGGGATCCTCCCGGACCGGGGCACGAACCCGTGTCCCCTGCATGGGCAGGCGGACTCTCAACCACTGCGCCACCAGGTAAGCCCTAAAACCAATCTTAATACTTTAGAGTCATATGTCACATTCAACCCCTCAAGTCATTAAGAGTGGTTAAAAGCCAACACTAGAGCAATCAGGTTTAAAACACATACCCTGTCACCCAGGAGTGAGTAGTTTTCTTCCACTATCACGATGAATAACTTCAGGTATCTATTTTGTGTTTCGAGTGGTGGGTTTGATTGGTTTACACACCATGGGGAGGGAAAGGAGAGCAGGGGAAAGTGATGCAGCCAGGGCCTGGAAACCCAGAGCTCACTCTGAAGCCTGGGAACTTTCTATGAGGAGGCTGTTTCACTCAAGCGTGGGGGCAGGAGAAAATCAGAAGACTGGAGAGATTAGTCTGACTCAAGCAGATTGGGTAGATAAGATAACATGATAAGACCTTGAGATGATCACAGGCAGGGGAAGTTCTTGAAAAAAAATTTTTTTTTTTAAGTAGCTGTCAGTGTGCTGAGGTTTGGTTCTATCTGCACTTCCCATGTACCATCTTCCAAGTTCCCAGTTCACACACCATCCCCTCTTGGCACCAATGGCTCCAGACAGGCCTGTAGAGCCCTCTCTCTTCCTTCGGTCCCAGCCACAAGTGTGATGCAGCAATGGATCTTCTTCCCCTGTGAGGAGTCCTAGTTCTAGTCCTAGTTCTTACTCAGACCCATCCAAAGGAGAGGCAGACAGAGACCCAGTTTCCAGCTCTAGAACCAGCTGCCTCTGAGTCATCTCTGCTTCCTCCCAGGTAAGGTTACTTGGAGGGAAGACAGCAAGGACCTGCACTGGCAGAGCCCAGGGGAGAGCTGGCCAGGGCCAACCTGCAGACCTTTCCCCTGGGGGCCCTCTGGGAGCCTGGACACAGGGCAGGCACCGACACCTCAGGGAAGCTGAGGCTTCAGTGTCCACTGGGATGACATAAGAGAGAAGCATGTGGGACTTCCCTGGTGGCACAGTGGTTAAGAATCCACCTGCCGGGTTCACCTCCCGGGACACGGGTTCAAGCCCTGGTCCGGGAAGATCCCACATGCCGCAGAGCAACTAAGCCCGTACACCACAACTACTGAGTCTGCGCTCTAGAGCCTGTGCTCCACAACAAGAGAAGCCACCGCAATGAGAAGCCTGCACACTGCAACGAAGAGTAGCCCCCGCTCACTGCAACTAGAGAAAGCCTGCGCGCAGCAATGAAGACCCAACGCAGCCAAAAATAAATAAATAAAATAAATAAATTTATTTAAAAAAAAAGAGAGAGAGAGAGAAACGTGATGAGGCACTGGCTGGCTTCCCTGCCATCCAGCTGGGAATCCATTTCCTTGTGGAAAGTGACATCAGAGGCTCTTCTTCACTAATAGTCTTAGTGGCCCCTTCTCCTTGGACTCTCCCAAGATGAAAGAGTGTCAGGAAATGCGTAAAAGGAAGAGGGGGAGAAAGCTAGAAAAAAAACTTCGAACAATCTTTGAAGGGACTTCCCTTGTGGCACAGTGATTAAGAATCCGCCTGCCAATCTTAACAAGAAAAGAAATGGTTCTGAAGAACCTAGGGGCAGGATAAGAATAAAGATGCAGACGTAGAGAATGGACTTGAGGACATGGGGAGGGGGAAGGGTAAGCTGGGACGACGTGAGAGTGGCATGGACATATATACACTACCAAATGTAAAATAGATAGCTAGTGGGAAGCAGCTGCATAGCACAGGGGGATCAGCTCGGTGCTTTGTGACCACCTAGAGGGGTGGGATGGGGGGGTGGGAGGGAGACGCAAGAGGGAGGAGATATGGGGTTATATGTATATGTATAGCTGATTCACTTTGTTATAAAGCAGAAACTAACACACCATTGTAAAGCAATTATACTCCAATAAAGATGTTAAAAAAAAGAATCCTCCTGCCAGTGCAAGGGACACAGCTTCGATCCCTGGTGGGGGAAGATCCCACGTGTCGCGGAGCAACTAAGCCCGTGAGCCACAACTACTGAAGCCCACGCGCCTAGAGCCCGTGCTCAGCAACAAGAGAAGCCCGTGCACCACAACGAAGAGCAGCCCCCTCTCGCCACAACTAGAGAAAGCCCGCGTGCAGCAACGAAGACCCAATGCAGCCAAAAGTAAATAAATAATAAATTTATTTTTTAAAAAAAAACTGACGTTTGGGACACTTTGGGTAGACACGGAGTGTGAATCTTCCAGCTTCTGAGATAGGTGCACAACAGGCCAGACTGGGATGGATCTTCTCTTGAAGAGCCCTATGTAAGCAAGCCAGCCAGCAGCCGGGGGCCCCGAGGGCAGGCCCCCGGGGCCATGTCAATCCTGCTTCAGCTTCATTCTGGGGCTCGTACCCAGAGCAGAGGTCCTCAAAATGTGAAACACAGACCAGTTCTGTCAAAATCACCTGGGAAGTGTTTATGAAAACCACCGGTCCCCGTCTGCACCCTCCGCCCACGAATCAGCAGCGGGTGCCAGGGATCTGCATTTGTTTCTAAAAAGCACCTCCCAGTGCTCTTTAGGTCTGCTGAAACAAACATTGTAAATCTGGAGGCTTATAAAATTCTCAGTGTCTCAGAAACCTAGGGCGAACAATCACAAATCCCCCACCACCTTGCCCCATCTTGGATCACGCTCCCCCCAGAACACAGCGCGCCGGCCAGCCCAGGGAACGGGGTGCAGACATGATTGCTTCTACCTTATTAAGAGCTGAGCAGCCTTTCCTGGGCCCCATGCTTCATTAGCACGTTGGTGGTGTTGCTTCCTGTCGCTGACTCTCTGTTTCCATTCTGGCAAAGTGTTTGCTCTCTTCTCTCTGCTTTGGGGGTTGGGGGAAGATGAGCTTCTCACGGAGCCTGTCTCTGCCTTCTTGGCAGTTTCCCCATCAGTGCCCCTCACATCCCCCCCACAAGGCAGAGACGCTGGCTTCCCCCTGAGCCTCGCTGCGGAGCACCACACCCAGACGAGCTCGCCCCTCCTGCAGTCGGCATCGCAGCTACGTCAAGGTAGAACCAAACCTGTTGTTTCATATTTTGGGTCGTCAGCCTGACATTTAAGGGATACAGGCAAGGTAGAGAGTTGATTGGGGGGTAGAAAGTTCTAGAAAGATAGATGGGAAGCTTTAGAAAGAAAGAAATAAAAACCAATAGACTTTATTTGTGAAGGACTTTGGTAAATAAAGATTTAAGAAGATGAATTTTGAGAGTAAAAAGTTGTATGTTAGGGAATGTTCGGAAGACATGGAGACCAGGAGGAGTTCTGTCATTCTTATCTACTAAAAAAAAGTGACTATACCACACAGGATTATCTGTAAAACACAAACCAATTCTGCCTTTTCTCCTAGGAGTCAGCAATTTAGGAAGAGTCAGGGAAAGTGGCAGACAGGCTGGCAAGCAGATGACGATTAAGAGAAGGCTTAGAAGGAGGAGCTGAAGCCAGAGACAGTCCTGGGATAATGGATGTCACCATACCGACCCGCTCAGAAATCAGAGGGAGGACCTCACAGCCCAGCACTCTGCAGGAAACCCTCAGCAGCCCAGACACGTAAGTGGCCCGGGTGGTGAGCTCTCCCCTCCCCTGATTTAGACAGAGGGCCCTGGTCTACCCTGGGAGGCTTCTACCCCAGCAGCATTGCCACCCCTCACCAGGGTGGTCCCCTGAGACCAATAAACTCCGGGCTCAGAGAAGTTTACTCAGAACTGCTTGGAGGAAAGAAATGGGTATTGAGGAGAAAAAGGAGTTGATAGGGGGAGACGAAATATGATAACACAGCATTTCCTTAGAGCTGGCTGCCTGGCCTGGTTGGATTTCTCACGCTCAGAGGCCCTGATTGCTGTCCTCAATCATTCCTGTCTCAGGTCCCACCAATCACTCCTCAAAGAAACAAAAACTAGTTCCCACTCTGATGGAAACAGAAAGCCCACTTTTTTCATGTGTTTTGGGGCCCTAAAAACTTGCCATGAATAAAAATGGAATCATAGATATGATAAAGATATACCCTTAGAACATAAAACCCCACAGAACTAATCATAGATGTAAATTTTACAGCTAAAAGCTTCAATATTATATTAAATAAAAAATCCATCAGTCATTGAAACTCTGACAGTGGGAGGTATAAGGTTCAGCGCTATCATAACAGCACAGCTCAAAATAATAAATTTCAAATCACTGTAGTTTGGGGAGGTAAATATCATTACCATGACAAACAAATACATGCCATTTGCAGGTGGACAGAGGCATTGATGGGGAATGAATTCGTAAAATGTCAGAACCCTGCAACTCTTCCGGCAAAAATATCCTATTTCTATATTCATTCGTTTGTTTGATAATTTACTCATTCATTAATTTAACAAATATTCATCCGGCCCCTACTGAACACCAGGCACTGTTCCAGGCACCAGGTGAACCAGACAGACAAGTTCATGACCTCCTGGAGCTTACAGTCAAGTGGGAGAGTCAGATAGAAACAGATGAACAAATGCATGGATAACATAATGTCAGTCAGTCATAAGTGCTCTGAGGAAAAACCAGGACAGAGTAAGGGGATTGAGAGTACGAGGGAGGGTGTGGCCAGGGAGGACCTGTCTGAGGAGGTGACATTTCAGAAGAGACCTGAATGAAATGAGGGACTGAGCTATGGGAGAGGGAGCAGCAGGTCTGAGAGACCAGACTGCTTTACCAGGAACAGCACGGAGTCCTGGCGGTCAAGGTCAGAGGGAAAGTGGTAGGAAAGGAGGTCAGAGGCAGGCAGAGGCTAGAACAGAAGAGGCCATGAAGTCCTCACTGGGTAGGGACTACGGATGTTATCCCAAGTGTGATAGGAAGTCATGGGGGGTTGCAAGCAGAGGAGGGACGTGATCTGATGTACCATTTAGAGGATCACTCTGGCCCGTGTGTGAAGGTAGTGTGTTGGGGCCAAGAGTGAAAGCAAGGAGACCCATTAGAGAGGTTCTTGCAAAGGTCCACGTGGAATGCACGGTGGTTCGGACCAGGGTGGTGATAATGGAGGAGCAAGAGGTGACTGGTTTGGATAGATGCCCAGGGATGAGCAGACAGAATCTGCTGGTTAACTAGAAGTGGGGTGTGAAAGAAAGAAAACATTCAAGGATGGCTCCAACGTTTTTGGCCGAGTCATTAGATGATGGGAAACACCAGAGGGGCAGGTTTGTGGGGGGAAAACAGGAGTTCTGTTTCAGACATTTTGGGTTTGAAATGTCTATTAGGCAACCTTGTGGAAATGTCCAATACGGAGTTGGGTAAACAAGCCTAGACCTCAGGAGGACAAAAGTCTTCCCTGATAGATGACCTGGTTTCTAGTCATTGGGGGGGCAGGGCTGCTAGTGAGCCCTTCTGTAACGTCAATCGGCTGCTTCTTATAGGCAAAGCAGAGCAGTAACTCCGCGCCTGCCTGGGAACTGCAAGTAACCCAGAACTTGCTCCGTGCATTTGCATTGGTTAAATTCTGCAGGACAACAGAGTGTTGCTTGGAGACCAGCTCCACAAGTTGGTGCTACAGGGGTTATTCAAGTGCAGGCAACCTGGACTCTTGTCCCAGAGCTGTTCCCTAATTGTAAATTGGGTAATCTTCTCCTTCGAGCAAGACAGAAAGCCCAGGAGCAGGGAATGGGGGAAGCGGGAGCAGGTGGACTTGACATTACAAGTTTGGAAGACAGTGTGAAGCCATAGAAAGAACAGTCTTTGGGCCCAAACAGACCTAGACTCACGTTCCATCATGCTCTTTCCTACCTATGTGATCTTTGACATGTTACTCTACCTTTCTGAGTCTAATTCTCGGATTCCTTGGTCACAAAGAGAAATGGGATTGTTGTACAGATTAAATAAGGTTCACATGCAAAACACTGGCATCCAGTAGGCATTCAAATGGGATAGGTCCCTTCTCCCATGTCCTATTTCCCTCTCTCCAAGGGAAGGTGACCCTCTCTTCCACCACCCAGCCCACCCCACCTCAGCTTTCCTTCACCGGGCTCTCATTCCAAATCCTCGAGCCCTACCTCCTAAAGGAAGCATCTTCTCCAACTTCCCACCCTCCTATGGCTGGGTCATGGCATTTGGTTTTCCTCGCAGAGCTAAAGACCACAGCAGCAGCATCTTTTCTGGGTTTGCGGGACTCCTTGCCATCCTCCTGGTTGTCACAGTTTTCTGCATCCTGTGGAACTGGAGCAAATGGAAGAAGCGTGAGTCCCTTGTTTGTCCCAAGTTGAGACACACTAGGATCAATCAACTAGCCTGGTATTTAAAGCCCAGTTTACCCTCCAGAGATAAACTGTTGGCTTGGGTAGTCCTCTGTTCTTACCTGACACACAGGTCATTGTCTCCCTTGGGATCCTAAGCTGTGGCTCCATAAGGCTCAGTGCTGAGTGGAGCTCCATTTTGAAAGTCATTGCCCTGGTATCCCTGTGCCCTGCTTCTGTCCACTGAGTCCCCTATGCTTCTAGCTCAAAGGGAATTGGTCAAGTCTGAAAACGTATTTTTCATGATACATGGTGAGGGTGGGCAATATTTTCTGGGACCATCTCATCCCCAAGAGGCCCCGCATTCTGTGCAGCTGGGCCCAGCCATGACCTCCGTGTCTCTCATTGCCTTGCAGGGCGAGTTCCTTACTTCCAAGTTACCGTCATGCCCTTGCTGACTCTGCCTCGACCCAGACAAGGAGCCAAAAATATTTATGACCTCTTGCCCCGAAGACAAGAAGAGCTGGGTAGGTTTTTCTTTCTAATCCATGGAGTCCAGACCTACAGAACTTCTACCCCCGGAATGTACCTCTCACCTGGAAGCAACTTTCTCTAAAGTTGCAGACCTTTCTGCCCTTCAGGGAGCATGAGAGAGAATGGGATAGATAGACTGCAAGATGCGACTCCAGTGGGGGCTTGGAGTGGGAAGTCATCTGGGTTGGGGGTTTTGTTTGTTTCTTTTTCCAATTTCATTGATAAAAAATTGACATACATCACCGTATAAGTTTATGGAGTACAGCATGATGGTTTGATTACATAGACAGCAGCTTTGATTTTTCTTGACATAAGTTAGCAGGCGACAGCTGGGTATGTCTAGCATTGGGAAAGACATACAGAAGGAGAAAATAGCCTCCAGCCTCAAGGGAGGGAGGGTTCGCCCCAGGAGCCTCCTTCCCAGCCTCCTCAATTCCTGTGCTAGTATCCTTTTGTCCTCAGCTAGCTGAGGAGGGTTCTGGGTCGCTTAGCACATCATCCCTGTAGCTCTGACCCTCTCCCCACAGAACGTCAGGCCCCGAACCCCAGACATCACACAAACCCACTTCACCCAAGATGCAGGAATTGTACAGGCTGAAGCACTCGGAGGACTGGCTGACTATGTTCAGGGTTTGTTCTCTGTCCTTTCAGGAAGACATCCGTCAAGAAGTATTCGTATTTTCAGTACCGAGAGCCTCCTCTCCAGAAATTCTGACAGCCCTCCCTCTGAGCATGTGGTAAGAGTCAAGTGAAATGACAACCCGTTTGGGAGAAATGATATGTCTCTGGCAGAAGAGCTGAAGTGCAAGAGGTCTAGGTCTTGGCTCTTGTTTCACTGCAAACAGCATGTCCTTTGGAACACACACACCCCTGCCCCCCACCCCCGAGGCCCTATTAATAAATTGGGAAGACTAGCCTCAGGACTTCCCTACCACCCAAGGCAAAAAATTTAGAAAGAGAGGAGCAAGCACTTGGGATTTTAGGAAAGGCACCAGGGCACATGTATTCAAGGACATGATGTTAGAACTAAAATGTGTTTTCCAAATGAGTGTTGTCCCCTTCGAAGTAGTCACCTTGGGAGGGTACCTAAATACTCCAACAGTGCGGTTGGTGCCCAAAATACTCTTCAAGTCCTACTGTGGCAATTACTTCTGAGCCTATGTCAAATTGTTTCAATCCTCCTCCATAGCAGAAATACTCATAAGTTCGCTCAGCACTGTAACTGGCGTAGAAAGCACTGAGCACGTCGGGGATACCTTTGAGGTTACCAGGGGACTATTACAATTAATAACAATAATCCCTTGTGTCCTGTAGTCTGGCTCTGAAGGCAGCTCCCCAGGAGGAGTCACACCAGGGACAGTAGAGGGACTATTTTGAAGATCAGGGTGCTTATTTCCAAAGATAAGTTCTCATTAGCTTGTTAAAAGAATCAATTCCTTTGGTTTTGTGACCATCCTTGGGTAAGTACAGCCATGCTGCAGCTGCTGCTAATTCGGTTGTTACCCAGCCTTTCTTCACTCAGGGGCTTAGGTTGATTACCATGCGGCCACTCCATGTTGCCACCTTTGCTTCCTCTTCCTCTTGCATGTCCCATCCTTGGGCTCTGCTCCTGCTTCTAAGACTTCCTGGGGCAGTAAGTCTAAGTGGCTGATAAAAGGGAGAGCAGAGGAAACTCCATTGCTAAAGCTACTTGTAGGACTCAGGTGGGCCCTGAGGGAATTTTGCATCTAGAGTTTAGATTTCAAACTGGCTTAAGCCCACAAACATGTTTGGATTGTACTCTGTAGTGTTTGAAGGAGATTTTGAACCAGTTGGCAACATTTAAAAACCTAAAAGCTTTCACATTAAAGTCCAGATGTCCAGCTTTTCTTGAAAATCAGAAGTTCTGGAAACAACAGACTAGCATCTCTAATTGGCCATAATCAGCTGATCTGCGTGTCAGCTGCCCCTATACTAATACAACAACAAGCATTTTTTAGTGTTTTCTTTGTGCCAGGAGCTATTCTAAACGCTTTACGGTCAGTAATCCATTTACTCCTCACAAAACCCTCATGGTGTAGATATTATTATGATTATACCCATTTTATAAGTTAGGAAACTAAGGCACAGTGAGATTAGGTAACTTGCCCAAACTCAGCACAGAGTGGTGAGGCCTGGGACTTGCACCCTCAGTCTGAGCCTAAGCCTCTACCTTTAACCACTATGCCGCACCTCAGTGTGCTCTGGGGTGTGACAGGCTCTCTCCAATTCATAATACTTCCCCCACTCCCCATTGAAACCCCACAGTGTGGCCAAAAAACAGTTGCAATTTATTGTCAAATTTACACTGCTGCTTTCCTTAAACTCAGCCTACTTCACTTATTCCTACCTAGCATCTGAAGCCTTGAGGTTTGAGATCCCTGATTCAGACCTTTTCTCCAAAGTGAAGAACTGAGAGGAAGAACCATAAGTTGTAGTAGTACTGGTCAGGGAAGAAGAAAGGTTTTGTCCATGTTTCTACTTCTATCTTGTCACTGGCTTTCTCTTCTTACTCATAGCCCTCCCAAGCAGGTGATGCCCTCCATGTGCACAGAGCCCATACTCATGCCATGGGGTATGCAGTGGGCATCTATGACAATACCATGGGGCCCCAGATGTGTGGAAACCTCACTCCCTCAGCGCACTATGTCAACGTCAGAGCTTCAGGAGATTGCCCAAGCACTTCTTCAGAGGATTCAAGAGATTATGTCAATATCCCCACAGCAAAGGAGATTGCTGAGACTTTAGCTTCTACCAACAGCCCTCCTGGGAACCTCTTCATCCTCCCAAGTACCAAGGTGCTGGAGTTGACTGAAGAAATAGATGAGGGCTGTGGGAATGCCAGTGACTGCACCAGTTTGGGGTCTCCAGGAACTGAGAGCAGTTATCCACTCAACGATGGGGAAGGGTCTTCTCAGACCTCAAATGATTATGTCAACATGGCAGTGTTGGATCTTGAGACCATCCAAGGGAAGCAGCCCTGGGGAACTTTTCAGTGCTGCAGAGATTATGAAAATGTACCACCAGATCCCAGTGGAAACCAGCAGCAGGAGGAGAAGGAAGCGACATCCTCAAACACAGACCACGTAGAGGGCAGGACAGATGGTCCAGAGACCCACATCCAACCTGTCATGCAGTCAGGGAGTTTCCTGGCCTTAAAGGATTATGTGGCCTATCAGTCATCTGCACAGAGTGAGAACAGTCAGATGAAACATGGAGAAGAGATGTCAAATGAAGACTCTCATGACTACAAGAATGTGTGAGCTGCTGACGTAGGAGGTAGGGACTTTGATCAGGGGCCTGACACATGGCTCCTTCCTGATGAATTAAGACCCAGCCACCCAGCTGGAAAGCCACATGGAGTGGTCTATCCTGCCGGATCCATAGCCATTACAGGGTCTAGTGAAGACCCTTGACCACCCTTGTATTTCAGTGGATTCATTTGGTTACGCTAAAAAGAAGCTGAAATGATTAGAGAGCTAAGAGGCTCACAAAAGCAGGGGTTTGAGAAAGTCAGAAAGAAATTCTTCTCAGGCAGGGTGCTGTTATCTCTCATACCAACTTAAGAATGCAGAAACTGCCTTATAAGTCTGTGAGGAGGTTAAAAATGGAAGAGTGCTTTAGTACACAGTGGAAACATGAAGTAGTCTAAAATCGTTACCTTCACTAATACCAGCAGGCTGCAAAACAGGAATACAGATTATTTGGTAATCAAGGCAGAGGCCGAAAGGAACAAGGAAGTTGGGTTGGGGTGGGGGGACAGTTTCCGCTCTAAAATGAGTGTGCACAACCAAACGCTGGAGAAAACGCAGAACAATAGGAATTCTCGCTCATTGCTGAAGGGATTGCAAGGCATAACATTCACTCTGGAAAACTGTTTGGCAGTTTCTTATAAACATAAACCTATTATACAACCCAGTCATTCCACTATTAGGTATTTGTCCAAGTGTGAAATTTGTATTCACAAAAAAACCCATACGTGACTGTTTATAGCAGCTTTATTCATAATTGCCAAAACCTAAAATAACCCAAATGTCTTTCAACAGGTGAATGGATAAACAAGTGTCCTATATCCACACAATGAGTTTATCCACACTCAACAGTAAAATGGAATGAAGTAGGTTCATGCAACAACATGGACAAATATTAAACGTATTTTGCTAAGTGATAGAAGCTAGACCTAAAAATCTACATATTGTATGGTTTCATTTATTTGACATTCTGAAAAAGGCAAAACTATAGGGGTGGAAAACAGATCAGTGGTTGGCAGGTTTGGGGAGAGGGAAGCGGTTTACAACAAAGGAGCTGTACAAGGGAATTTTTAGGATAATTGTTCTGTATTGTACTATGATGATGGATACATGACTATTCATTTATCAACACACACACACAAAAACCTGTATAGCACAAAAGGTGACTTTTATTATATGCAAAATTTTCAAAAATTCACCAGGCTGTCAGGGGAACCCACAATAAAATGCAGATTGTAAAAAATGAATCTAACTGCTTCACAAATGTATGACATAATCTCACTGAAGGGAGTGGGGGAAAAAGTGAGCTGGCCTAAGTAACTTTGGGAAACAATGTTTTGCTTGAAACTGTAAGATAAAGACACAAAGAATTGAAAACAAACACTGCAGTCTAGTTGGTAAATTTGTAGGGCATACTTGAATTGAACAAATAAGTAAATATATTGCAGGTAGGGAGAGGCAGGTTTCTTGCTGTCAGAGAAAGAAGTGACAAATAAGCAAGTAGAAAAGGAAATATAGACGTGTATATACATAGGCTAGTATACATATATACTTCCTAACTCGGTCCACTGGAGGGTCTAGCAGCAATCATGGTCCAGTAGCAGTGAATTCACTTAGCTCTCAGACCTTGGTTTCTAAACTTGGTAGACACCACCTTAACCATGTGATCAAGGTCAACTCACCAGTAATAAGTTATACTGCTATATGATCAAGGAGAAGGGTACTTCACCACCGTGGTATTCTTCTCCAAAATCCACAACCCCAGTCTTATCATGAGAAACATCAGAAAACTCAAATTGAATGACGTTCTACAAATACCCGACTGTAACTCTTAAAGGTGAAAGACAAGAGAAGACTGGAGAAACTGTCAGACTGGCGGAGACTAAGAAGACATGATGACTAAAATATAACATGATGCCTTGGATTGGATCATAGTACAGGAAAAGGGCATTAGTGGAAAAAACGGTGAAATGAAAAACAAGAAAGTCCATATTTTAGTTAATAGTATTGTATCAATGTTAATTTCTTAGTTTTGATAAATGTACCATGGTTATATAATTAACATTAGGGGAAGCTGGGTGAAGGGTATACAGGAACTCTCTGTACTATCTTTGGAACTCTTCTGTAAGTTATGTGAAAACAAAAAATAATTTTAAAACATGGGCAGAGCTGGAAGTGAAGACATCTAGGCTCATTCCACTTAAATAAATGTGCCTTTGTTCCTTTTTCTGCAAAATGGACATAATATAAAGCATATGCTACTGTAATTGTTCTGGATATTTGTCTGTTTTCTGCATTGTTCTGTTAATATATGTACTCAGTCTCTCCTATCAAACTGAAATCACTTTGCCTTTCGGAAAATATAATTAAATCCTTTGTATTCACCCTAGTTCTTGGCACGAGGCCCAAGATAAAGTCAGGTTATCTATGTGACAGTTGATGATGTGGTTCCAGTGCATGTCTTTATAAAATGTTGAGTGAGGTTTTTCTGTGGTTCAGGAATGGAGACTAAGGCTTAAAGCTAAGTATCAAAGGTGTAAAAACATCCCACATTCTGAGTTCAGAGCACCACCAGCTGTTAGGGATCTGCCAACACCACTCAAGGCTTACTGAGAGTAGGAAAATTAGTCCTACCATGTACTGCTCTCCACCACGTCGCATCCCTGCTCCACAGGAGAGGACTGAGATGTGATTGTGGTTAGCCTTTGAGGACATGCTGGTCAGGAAGAGAGTTTCTTTCCTCCTTCACTGCCCCCATCCCCAGGGATGCTAACCATCTCTTCTGCAGAGTACCTGATGCCCCAGTAAAAGGAGAAAGAGCAGTGTGTTGCCAGAACTGAGAGAAAGGGCTGTGGAGCAGATGGCCACCCACCGTTGGCCATGGCAACAATAAAAGTGTCACCAGAGGAAGGCAACTGGACCTGGGTCATTTTGTTGGCACCACCTCAACAGGGTGCCAAGGCAAGAGGCCTCTAGGATAAATCTGTGAGGTATAGACCATCTGAGGTGGCTTCACAAACACTTGGGTGGGTGCTATAGACTGAACATTTATGTGCCCCAAAATTCATATGTTGAAACCTAATCCCCATTGTGAGAGTAGTAGAAGGTGGGGCCTTTGGAAGTGATTAGGTCATGACAGTTGGTCTCTCGCGAATGGGATTAGTGCCCTTGTAAAAGAGGCCCAAGGGAGGTCCCTCACCCCTTCCGCCCTGTGAGGACACAGCAAGAAGATGGCTGCCTATGAAGCAGGTGTCAAGCTCTCACCAGACACCAAACCTGTGAGTACTTTGATCTTGGACTTCCCAGCCTCCAGAACTGTGAGAAATAAATGTTTGCTGTTTAAGTCACCCAGTCTATGGTATTGTTGTCATAGCAGCCCAAGCAGACCAAGATGGTGGGATAAAGACAGATTTTTACAGGAGCTAGCTCTCTCATACCTGGTGGCTATATTTTGGGTAGATTTCTTCATTGCTCTCAGATTCACTCTACATGTGACCAGCATTTAAATTCCTGCCACACAGAGGGCACTACATCAGTCTGATATTGATGGCCAGTAAAGGTTGGCCTGGGAAGCAACAATAAGCACAGAGGGAGGATGGCAACCTCACTCAGTCAAGTAAGGAGAGATTTGTATCAGATGTGAGATGAAGATTCAGACAGAACTGAAAAACACTGGCATGTAAGGATTCTCATAACCAAGAGACAGTTATGTAGTCGAACCCAAGTCCACATGCCCGACATACAGTGAGGCCAAACAAACTGAAACGTCGGCATTGGAGCAGAAAAAGGTTTATCGCAAGGACTATGCACGGAGAATGGGTGGTTCATGCTCGGAAGACCTGAACTCCCCAATGGTTTTCAGGGAAGAGTGTTTTTTGTTTTGTTTTGTTTTGTTTTGGCTGCACCGCTTGCCTTACAGAATCTTAGTTCCCCAACCAGGGACTGAACCTAGGCCACAGCAGTGAAAGCACTGAGTCCTAACCACTGGACCACCAGGGAATTCCCAAGGAAGAGTTTTTAAAGGCAATATTTAGGGTGAGGGCTGCAGGGTGTACAACTTTCTTTGGACTAGTTGGTGGTGAGGTAAACAGGGTGGTGTTCCAGGAATCTCAATCATCAACCTTCTGGTTCTCACCAGTCTGGTGTCTCAGCATGTATTTACCATCCTCCAACCAGATGGGGGGGTCTTAGTTCCTGCAGAACAACTCGAAAACATGTATCAGATTGTTATGTGTATTCCCTGAGGCAGAACTAGGGCTCTGTTCTATCACTGAATTATTGTTTCTTGACTCCTTTTCCTGTGTTTCTGCATTCTTTAATTAGTAACTGCTTGAATTTGAATCTGCTCTTTGGAACTCAGGGAAGGCCTAGGAGACTAAAGCCTTCTTCTATAAACAAGAAGGGGGTGGGTATCTTTTGTACCTGGGAGGGCCCCACAGGAGCCTGCTCAGTGTCAATCCTCCCTTTTCTTTGATACCCCTCAATCTTGAGGGGAACAGGGGCGGGACAAGAAAAGGAATAAAGTTTTGGAGAGAGAGGTTAATCATAAACTCAGCAGAGGAACGCAGTTTTAGGGGGACTTAAACCCAGCCAAAACCTAGATGGGACTTGAACCCACGGTCTCTCTTTTTTTTTTTTTTGTCTGTTTTTAAATAAATGAATTTATTTGTTTGTTTGTTTGTTTTTGGCTGTGTTGGGTCCTCGTACTGCTCACAGGCTTTCCCTAGTTGCAGTGAGCAGGGGCTACTCTTTGTTGCAGTGTGCGGACTTCTCTTTGCGGTGGCTTCTCTTGTTGCAGAGCACGGGCTCTAGGCGTGTGGGCTTCAGTAGTTGTGGAGCACAGGCTTAGTTGCTCCGCGGCATGGGGGAACTTCCCAGGCCAGGGCTCGAACCCATGTCCCCTGCACTGGCAGGTGGATTCTTAACCACTGTGCCACCAGGGAAGTCTGAACCCACAGTCTTTTAATTGAGATCACACACCTGGTCTCAGGACTTAATGAAACTCAGGTTCTTAATGTCTCATCGCAGAAAGAATTTAGTGAGAGACAAAGTGATAGGTAAGAAGTGGATTTATTTAGAGAGAAACACACTCCACAGAATGTGGACCATCTCAGAAGGCGAGAGCGACACCAGGGTACGAGGTTGCCAGTTTTTATAGGGGCGGGTAATTTCATAGGCTAATGAGTGGGAGGAGTATTCTAGTTATTTTGGGGAAGGGGCAGGAATTTCCAGGAACTTGGCCACCGCCTACTTGTTGACCTTTTATGGTTAGCCTTGGAACTGTCATGGCGCCTGTGTGTGTGTCATTTAACTTGCTGATGTGTTACAATGAGTGTATACTGAGGCTCAATGTCTAGTTGAAGTCTTGTCTGCCATCTTGCACCTAGTTGGTTCTAACCAGTTTATGTCATGTCCTATGGCTTTGTCATTCTTTTAAAGCTTGTGCCCTGCCCCCCTTCCCTCCTGTTTCAGTTTCAGTTATGAGATGAAAAACTATGGGATCAAAATGAGTTGTTAAGAGAGCTACCACCCAGTAAGAAGGGGAGGTTCAACCTACAACTTGGGTGGCAGGTCCCAGAAAAAGGAAAGCCAGCTCATGCTTATATCCCAATGAGCTGGACACCTCAATATAAAAGAAATAACAAGCCCCAAATGGAGTCATTTGCCCTCCACTACATCAAACCATGGCTTAATTGCAGTGTCAGTTCTGCCCAGAAATGTGACCTGTATAACAATATGAAATTTCCTGAGCAGTACAAGTGAGGTAATCTGCATGATAAAGATCCTTGCTATTCCCTTCCCCTCAAAAAGAGGAGGACCTGGCCCAAAGTAACCTTTTTCTTTTGCTAATAACTTTCTTGTCCCACCCTCCTTTCTGTAAAAGCTCTCCATTTTGTACCACTCCTGGAATGCTAGATGGGATGCTGCCTGATTCTTGAATTGCCTAATAAAGCTAATTAGATCTCAAATTTACTTGGCTGAATTTTGTTTTTTTAAACATCAGTTACCCTTATATACATTCTCCCAAATTGAGAATAATTAATAAATTATTTTCTCAGATAGGTAACCTTTCTGTTTATTTCTTGTTCTGAGAATTTTTACAAATGAATGGATGAAAGACTTTATTATAATTCTTTCCCCTTACAGTTTTGTTGCAGGAAGAGGGACCCCTTCCATGGCCCGAGAGTGAGCTCTTTTCTAACACTCGGAAATGAATTATCCGAGGAGACACACATGCTGACAGAGCTAGAGACTTTATTGGGAAGGGGCACCCGGGCGGAGAGCAGGAGGGTAAGGACTGCTTTGCCACCTGGCTCAGTCTCGGGTTTTATGGTGATGGGATTAGTTTCCGGGTTGTCTCTGGCTAATCATTCTGACTCAGGGTCCTTCCTGGTGGCGCACACATTGCTCAGCCAAGACGGATTCCAGCGAGAAGGATTCTGGGAGGTTGGTAGGATGGACTGGCATCTCCTTTTGACCTTTCCCAAATTCTTCCGGTTGGTGGTGGCTTGTTAGTTCTGTGTTCCTTACCAGGATCTCCTATCGTAAAAAACTCATGCAAATGGTTACTGTGGTGCTGGCCAGGGTGGGCAGTTTCAGTCAGTGTTTCCCCAACAGTTTTATTTTCTCACATTAGTTGCCAGGAAATCTGAGTTAAATTGAATGCCCAGTTGTGAAACAGGAGGGATGTCTTTTTAAAGAATGACATAGCCATAGGACATGACAAAAACTGGTTAGAACCAACTATGTCCAAGATGGTAGAAGATTCGACTTCCAGTAGGCCGTGAGCCTCATTATACACTTATTGTAACACATTAGCACGCTAAATGACACACCCATCATCACCATGACAGTTCTGAGGGTAATCGTAAAAGGCCAAAAAATGGATGGTTGCCGAATTCCTGGAAATCCCCACCCCTTCCCCCCAAATATTTGGAATAATCCTCCCACTCATTAGCCTATGAAATTACCCAGCCCATAAAAACTAGCCACCCCATATTTCAAGGCCTCTTGCCTTCTGATGGCCCACACTCTGTCTGTGGAGTGTATTTCTCCCAAGGTCACTCCTGCCTTTTGAGATGGACCACATTCTGTCTATGGAATGTGTATCTCTCTAATTAAATCCATTCTTACCTATCACTGTGTCTCTCACTGAATTCTTTCTGCAGTGAAACTTAAAGAACCTGAGCTTCATTAAGTCCTGAGACCAGGGGTGTGATTTCAATTAAAAGACCATGGTTTCAACCCCCAATCTGAATTCTGGCTGGGCTCGAGTCCTGGCACGTGGGTTCACATCCCATCTGAGTTGTGCAGTTTCAGCTGCAGTACTTGCCCCATCTCATATGCCTGATAATGCTAAATATGAAGAAAATTTTCAAGATCAGGATGAGAAAGTAGATATAAAACTAACTTATTCATTATGAGTCCTTAATTAGTTAAATATAGTAAGTTAATTATACAAACTTGTAGCATATAGATTGTGACTTCCTTCAGAGTACTGTTTAGTATCAAATACAGAAGCTGGCTAAGTCTCCTCCTTCTCTCTCTATCATTCACCCTCTAATGGTGAGCAGAGGACATTCCCTCTGGCATGTCTCCTTCCTGAGCACTCCATTAGTGTCACGGTGCTTTATCGTCATTTCTGGTTTTCCTTTGGGCTGAGAGCCTGTATGAACTTGCAAATACTTCCAGAAACTCTCAGTCTTAAATGAGTCAATAAGCTGTTGTCACAGAAAGAAGGCAATGGTGTTCTACGAAGCACAAACAACCAAGGAAATCTATCATAGCTATTCTTACTTCTGTTACTGTTACCCAAATACTGTCTTCACCTCTTTGTGGGTGTCAAGCCAAAAGACTCAACAAAGCCAAGGAGCAGCAGAAGGAAGGATTTATTGCTTACAGCAAGTAAAGAGAACACCGGGGATCTTTCCCAAAGCAGTGTCCTCAAACAGCAAAAGTGGGGAAGTTTTGAATTGGGGAAAATGTTACAGTCCAAGACTTAGTTGATTGAAGTCAGGAGGGCCAGAAAAGGTCAACATCATCATTCTTTAGGTTCCAACCATTCTGGGGTCTTAGCAAGTATTCACTATCCTCCACCTGGCTGGGAGCCTTAGTTCTTGTAGAACAACTCAAAGATGTGTATCAGGTTATTGTATAAAGACAGTTGCATGAGGAAGAACTGTTTTTATATAACTTTGTTTTATCACTGAACCATTGTTTCTTGGCTGCTTTTCCTGTGTTCCGTTAAGATCATTAATTACTGAGATTTGTTCAAGGACAAGAATTATGGCCAGGCTTATATCACAAAATGGCTTTGGCCAAAATGGCTTTTCTTTTCTTTCTTTTTTTTTTTTTTGAGGTACGCGGGCCTCTCACTGTTGTGGCCTCTCCCGTTGCGGAGCACAGGCTCCGGACG
Organism: Mesoplodon mirus; assembly: GCF_964341445.2. Lineage (NCBI taxonomy): Eukaryota > Metazoa > Chordata > Mammalia > Artiodactyla > Ziphiidae > Mesoplodon > Mesoplodon mirus. The sequence goes on along the minus strand of NC_138978.1, from coordinate 152,595,972 downwards.
CTCAGGCTCAGCGGCCATGGCTCACGGGCCCAGCCGCTCCGCGGCATGTGGGATCTTCCCGGACTGGGGCACGAACCCGTGTCCCCTGTATCGGCAGGCGGACTCTCAACCACTGCGCCACCAGGGAAGCCCCAAAATGGCTTTTCTTATGTCAAAAAGCTATATCTGGTTCTTTTCCTCCTGGGACCCCCCTACCCTATCTATGTACATTATTTCCTTGTATTGGTTAACCACTTACGTTTGTAGGGGAGCAGAATTTTGCCACCGCAAAATATGCCCTTTTGACATAAGGATTATTTAAACTGGTTATTTTAAAGAAACTGCAGACACAGGAGAAGCTCTGAAAACTAAGTAAAATTTACCCCTTTGTAAGAGACATTTACATTTATAAGGGAAATCTCCATTTGGAAGGGTATCTCCCTCACTGTACCAGGAAGAGGGGGATGACTAAATCTTTAGAAACTCTTATCATTGGAGAAGGCAGCAACTTAAATCTGCATAACAACCTTACCCTTGTTTACTGTGCTTTTCCTGGTGATCGCCCATAACTGACTCCCCATCACCATGTCCTTTGTCTTTAGCTGAAGATGATATTTAAGGTGCCCTTTTCCACCATTTTGGAGAGTTACTCACTTTTCCTAGGTCTGACCCAAGTATACATGTTATTAAGCTATTGTGAATTTTTTCTTCTGTTAACCTGTCTTATGTCAGTTAGGCCAGCCAAGAAACTTAGAAGGGGAGAAGGAAAATATCCCTCCCTGCCCCCGCTGAAAAAATTACATTATCATGAAAGGGAAAAATAGGGGAATCCATGGTTTGTTCTTCTGTCTGCCCTTACTCATCAAGTCAGAATTGGAGAATGTTGATAGAATGCACATCTATTGAGCAGTGGAGTTAACTTTTTTTAAATTTAATTAATTAATTAATTTATTTTTGGCTGCATTGGGTCTTTTTTTTTTTTTTTGCGGTACGCGGGCCTCTCACTGTTGTGGTCTCTCCCGTTGCGGAGCACAGGCTCCGGACGCGCAGGCTCAGCGGCCATGGCTCACGGGCCCAGCTGCTCCGTGGCATGTGGGATCTTCCGGGACCTGGGCACGAACCCATGTCCCCTGCATCGGCAGGCGGACTCTCAACCACTGCGCCACCAGGGAATCCCCCAGGGTCTTTTTTTTTATAACATCTTTATTGGAGTATAATTGCTTTACACTGTTGTGTTAGTTTCTGCTGTATAACAAATGAATCAGCTATATGCATATGTATATACCCACATCCCCTCCCTCTTGTGTCTCCCTACCACCCCTCTAGGTGGTCGCAAAACACCTAGCTGATTTCCCTGTGCTATGCAGCTGCTTCCCACTAGCTATCTATTTTACATTTGGTAGTGTATATATGTCAATGCTACTCTCTCACCTCGTCCCAGCTTACCCGTCCCCCTCCCTATGTCCTCAAGCCCATTCTCTACATCTGCATCTTTCTTCCTGTCCTGCCCCCAGGTTCATCAGAACCATTTTCTTTTTCAGAGTTCATATGTATGTGTTAGCATGCAGTATTTGTTTTGCTCTTTCTGACTTACTTCACTCTGTATGACATACTGTAGGTCCATCACTACAAATAACTCAATTTCGTTTCTTTTTATGGCTGAGTAATATTCCATTGTATATATGTGCCACATCTTCTTTAAACATTCATCTGTCAGTGGACACTTAGGTTGCGTCCATGTCCTGGCTATTGTAAATAGTGCTGCAATGAACACTGTGGTACGTGACTCTTTTTGAATTATTTTCTCAGGGTATATGCCTAGTAGTGGGATTGCTGTGTCATATGGTAATTCTATTTTTAGTTTTTTAAGGAACGTCCATACTGTTCTCCATAGTGGCTGTATCAATTTACATTCCCACCAACAGTGCAAGAGGGTTCCCTTTTCCCACACCCTCTCCAGCATTTATTGTTTGTCGATTTTTTGATGATGGCCATTCTGACTGGTATGAGGTGATACCTCATTGTAGTTTTGATTTGCATTTCTCTAATGATTAGTGATGTTGAGCATATTTTCATGTGTTTGTTGGCAATCTATATCTTTAGGAAAATGTGTATTTAGGTCTTCTGCCCATTTTTGGATTGGGTTGTTTGTTTTCTTGATATTGAGCTGCGTGAGCTACTTGTATATTTTGGAGATTAATCCTTTGTCAGTTGATTCATTTGCAAATATTTTCTCCCATTCTGAGGGTTGTCTTTTCGTCTTCTTTATGGTTTCCTTTGCTGTACAAAAGCTTTTAAGTTTCATTAGGTCCCATGTGTTTATTTTTGTTTTTATTTCCATTTCTCCAGGAGGTGGGTCAAAAAGGATCTTGCTGTGATTTATGTCATAGAGTGTTCTGCCTATGTTTTCCTCTAAGAGTTTTATAGTGTCTGGCCTTACATTTAGGCCTTTAATCCATTTTGGGTTCATTTTTGTGTATGGTGTTAGGAAGTGTTCTAATTTCATTCTTTTACATGTAGCTGTCCAATTTTCCCAGCACCACTTATTGAAGAGGCTGTCTTTTCTCCATTGTATATTCTTGCCTCCTTTAGCAAAAATAAGGTGACCATATGTGCGTGGGTTTATCTCTGGGCTTTCTATCCTGTTCCATTGATCTATATTTCTGTTTTTGTGCCAGTACCATACTGTCTTGATTACTATAGCTTTGTAGTATAATCTGAAGTCCAGGAGCCTGATTCCTCCAGCCCTGTTTTTCTTTCTCAAGACTGCTTTGGCTATTCAGGGTCCTTTGTGTTTCCATACAAATTGTGAAATTTTTTGTTCTAGTTCTGTGAGAAATGCCATTGGTAGTTTGATAGGGATTGCATTGAATCTGTAGATTGCTTTGGGTAGTAGAGTCAGTTTCACAACGTTGATTCTTCCAATCCAAGAACATGGTATATCTCTCCATATGTTTGTATCATCTTTAATTTCTTTCATCAGTGTCTTATAGTTTTCTGTATACAGGTCTTTTGTCTCATTAGGTAGGTTTATTCCTAGGTATTTTATTCTTTTTGCTGCAGTGGTAAATGGGAGTGTTTTCTTAATTTCACCTTCAAATTTTTCATCATTAGTGTATAGGAATGCAAGAGATTTCTGTGCATTAATTTTGTATCCTGCTACTCTACCAAATTCACTATTTAGCTCTAGTAGTTATCTGGTAGAATCTTTAGGATTCTCTATGTATACTATCATGTCATCTGCAAACAGTGACAGTTTTACGTCTTCTTTTCCAATTTGGATTCCTTTTATTTCTTTTTCTTCTCTGATTGCTATGGCTAAAACTTCCAAAACTATATTGAATAATAGTGGGGAGAGTGGGCAACCTTGTCTTATTCCTGATCTTACAGGAAATGGTTTCAGTTTTTCACCATTGAGAAAAATGTTGGCTGTGGGTTTGTCATATATGGCCTTTATTATGTTGAGGTAGGTTCCCTCCATGCCTACTTTCTGGAAAGATTTTATCATAAATTAGTGTTGAATTCTGTCAAAAAATTTTTCTGTATCTACTGAGATTATCGTATGGTTTTTATCCTTCAGTTTGTTAATATGGTGTATCACATTGATTGGATTGCATATATTGAAGAATCCTTGCATTCCTGGGATAAACCCCACTTGATCATGGTGTATGATCCTTTTAATGTGCTGTTGGATTCTGTCTGCTAGTATTTTGTTGAAGATGTTTGCATCTATGTTCATCAGAGATATTGGCCTGTAGTTTTCTTTTTTTGTGACATCTTTTTCGGGTTTTGGTATCAGGATGATGGTGGCCTCATAGAATGAGTTTGGGAGTGTTCCTCCCTCTGCTATATTTTGGAAGTGTTTGTGAAGGATAGGTGTTAGCTCTTCTCTAAATGTTTGATAGAATTCGCCATCCAAATTTATTTTTTGGATGAGTGGTGCTGTATTCCTGTCTCACTGGTTGTTTGGCCTGCAGCATCCAGCACTTGAGTTTGCAGGCTGTTGGATAGAGCTGGGTCTTGGTGCTGAGATGAGGACCTCTGGGAGTCCTCACTTCGATTGATATTCCCTGAGGTCTGAGGTTCTCTGTTAGTCCACCGGTTTGGACTCAGAGTTCCCACCACAGTAGCTTGGGCCTGACCTCTGGCCTGGGACAAAGATCCCACAAGTTTCGTGGTGTGGTTAAAAAAAAAAAAGAAAGAAAAAAAGAAGGAAGAAAAAAAGGAACAGTACAATATCAAAGAATAAAAAACAAAATAAAATTTGAAAGATAAAAAATATATTAAGAAAAATAAAACTATAATTGAAACAGCTGCAAAGGGTAAAATGAAACCACAATAGAAAAAGGAAAAGAAAAAGAGGTGGGGTGGGGGGAAACAAGCCAGAAGGAGAGAACAATAACAAAGTATAAAGAATAAGATAGGGCTTCCCTGGTGGCGCAGTGGTTGAGAGTCCGCCTGCCGATGCAGGGGACACGGGTTTGTGCCCCGGTCCGGGAAGATCCCACATGTCGTGGAGCGGCTGGGCCCGTGAGCCATGGCTGCTGAGCCTGTGCGTCCGGAGCAATAAAAGATTTGTTAGGAAGAATAAAAATATAAAGGAATCAATAACAGTGAATCAACAAGGTAAAACAGAACCCCAATCTGAAAGAGGCAAAGAAGAAAAAAAAAAAAAAAGCCTTGTCTATGGGGGCGGAGTTTAGGCGGGGCGGAGTTTAGGCGGGGGTGGAACTTAGGCAGGGGTGGGGTTTAGGGTGGGGCGTGACATAGACGGGTGGGGGAGGGTGACGGTTGAGCATGGGGTGGGGCCTAGGCTCTGGACCCACGTAGCTGGAAAGGGCCCTGGAGGCGAGGCCTAGGCCGGGCGGCATTCAAGCGTGGAGCTGGGCCTCCGCTTAGGACCTGAGCGTAAGGAGACAGGCAGCAGGACGAAAGGAGGGCGCCTGGAGTGTGGAGTTCTGGAGTTTGGAGGTAGGACCCTGAGTGAGGGTGTGTGGGTGGGGTTTAGGCCCAGTGTGGTTAGAGGGGGTCTCCGAGTGTAGAGGTAGGGCCCTGGGTGGGGGTGTAGGGGTGGGGCTTGGGTTCTGCACTGCAGGAGGGAGGCTCCGAGGACAGAGGATTAGGCCTGGGAGCCCAGCAGGGTCCCCAGTGCCTAAGTGGACAGGGAACGCACTGGCCGTTGTCCCTTCCGTTCCTTTGCCCCCCTCCCCCACTGTCTCCCCCAGGGTCTCCCCTGTCACCGATGGACCCCTAACCATGGGGGGGTCCCGCTGGATGTAGGAACACCTCCCCTCCCCCAGCCACCCCTCAGGGGTGCCATTCCTGGGAGTCCGGCCTTTACTTTTGCTCCCCCTTCTCCCCCCCAACTCCCTCAGGACCAGCACGGCTGGAGGGGTCCTAGCTGGGCAGAGGATCAGGCCCGGGATCTCAGCAGGTTCCTGGGGGCCCAAGTGGGCAGGGGAGCCCTGGCCATGCTCCATTTTGATCCTCTGCCCTCCCAATGGTTCCCCAATTTACCCCTTTGGGCGTGGGATCCCTTCCCCTCCCCCAGCTTCCCCTCAGGGGCGCCAGTCCCATCTCGCCTCCACTTCTCCTCCCCCTTCACTCCCCCCACGCTGCACGTCCTATCCGGTTGCTGGGGGTTCCTCCTGTCCCCTTAGGTGTCCGTGGTCCCTCACCCGTGCCTGGTAGATACCCTAGTTGTGAAGAGATGCGAATTCCACATCCTCCTAGTACGCCATCTTGACTCTCCCCCCCTGCATTGGGTCTTCGTGCTGTGCGTGGGTTTTCTCTAGTTGCGGGGAGCAGGGGCTGCTCTTCGTTGTGGTGCGCGGGTTTCTCATTGCAGTAGCTTCTCTTGTTGTGGAGCATGGGTTCTAGGCGTGTGGGCTTCAGTAGTTGTGGCATGCAGGCTCAGTAGCTGTGGCTTGTGGGCTTTAGAGCACAGGCTCAGTAGTTGTGGCACGTGGGCTTAGTTTCTCTGCAACATGTGGGATCTTCCTGAACCAAGGATCGATTGCATGTCCCATGAATTGGCAGGTGGATTCTTAACCACTGCGCCACCAGGGAAATCCAGAGTTAACAATTCTAATCACTGATTACGGCATATGGGGAGTTTTTGTACACCAGGCAATTCTCCAATACAGCTTGTTATCCTACAGTTCAATTCAATTCTGACACTATCTGCCCTGAGATAGCATCAGTTCCCACAGGTTAAGCGTTCAGTCCTACAAGACCGCCTTCCATTTCCAGTGCCAACTGCAAATCCTGGTTGTTACCCGTGCTTCTGGTTATAAATCAGAGTTTCTCACAACTGCCTTCTTGGGTTCAATTAGTTTGCTAGAGCAGCTCACAGGACTCAAGAAACTAGTTAACTTGGACTTCCCTGGTGGCGCAGTGGTTGAGAGTCTGCCTGCCAATGCAGGGGACACGGGTTCGTGCCCCGGTCCGGGAAGATCCCACATGCTGCGGAGCGGCTGGGCCCTTGAGCCATGGTCGCTGAGCTGCGCGTCTGGAGCCTGTGCTCCGCAATGGGAGAGGCCTCAACAGTGAGAGGCCCGCGTACCGCAAAAAAAAAAAGAAAGAAACTAGTTAACTCACTAGATTACCAGTTTCTTACAAAGGGTATTAAAGAGTATGACTCAATAACCAGATGAAGAGATATGCCAACTAAAGAAGGTTACTCACCATCTGGTTCTGAAACCGAGCAGGACCCTGTGGAGCTCCTGGGCACAGAAGCCTTTCTATGTCCCCCATTTCTTGTTTGTAGGGAATACCCTTCAGCCTCCATAAACTTCCCTTAGTACCAAAAGGTGGGTTCAAACAGTTGCTAATCAGGGAAGGGAGGAGATGCAGAGACAAGGGAGGAGGAATCAAGAAAAAAGAGTGCAGCCTTGGGGCAGAGTCCTGGTTCTGCCTCAAGGGATACACATAAAAATATCTTTGAGCTCTTCTGCAGAACTGAAACCCCCAATAGTTGGAAAATGTTAACTACTTGACAGAAGCATTCTTAATTCCAGAGAGAAGGGCATAGTTTGATAACCTTGAGAATCACAGAAGTTCACCAGGAGACCACCTGAGGCCAGATTAAAGGAATGCAGGTCCTGCACACACCCTGATCCTTATCAGCAACCCTGCCCTTGAACCACTGCTATAAAACTCCTCACCAAATCCCCCCTGGGTTGGGACACATAGTTTTGAGGGCATGAGCCTGCTGTGTCCCCCTTTGCCTGGCAAAACAATAAAGCTATTTTCTTCTACATCACCCAAAACTCTGTCTCCAAGATTCAGTTTGGCACCGGTGCACAGAGGCCCAGTTTTCAGCATCAGTTCTACAAGAATTAAGTTATTAGCCTCTCAGTCACTGACCTTCAACACACCCTGTAAGGAATTCAGGGTGGAGATCAGGAACGAGGCACTCTGTGCTCTGGAAAAACTGGCAAAACAGGCCTTCAGATAGTTAGATATTTTCAGGAGAAATTTTTTATGAATCTGCATTCTTGAATCTTTCCATTCTTAGAAAGTCACTAAAACTGTTAGGGGAAACACTGACCAAAGCCGCCCACCCTGGCCAGACAAGATAGTAGCCGTTTGCACAAGTTATCTTACAACAAGAGGTCCCGGTAAGGAACACAGAACTAACAAGCCACCACCAACTGGAAGAATTTAAGAAAGGTCAAAAGGAGAGAGGAGACGCAAGTCAATATGTCCTACCAACCTCCCAGAATCCTTCTCACTGGAATCCATCTTGGCTGAGCAATACATGCACCACCAGGAAGGACCATAAATCAGAATGATTAGCCAGAGACAACCAGAAACTAACCCCATCACCATAAAACCCGAGACTGCGAGCGACATGGCAGAGCAGTCCTCCTGGGTTCCCTTACCCTCCTGCTCTCTGCCCGGGTGCTCCTCCCCAGTAAAGTCTCTTGCTTTGTCAGCACGTGTGTCTCCTTGGACAATTCGTTTCTGAGCGTTAGACAAGAGCCCACTCTGGGGCCCTGGAAGTGGTCCCCCTTCCTGCAACACAACCGTTAACTAAGCTATCTAAGCTAACTAACTAAGTTCCTTATGACTAGCTGCAACCTTCTACTGAGATGTGTGTGCTTGATTGCACCTATACCCTTCGCCAAAATCACCTACACCCTTTGCCAAAATCACATGCATACTGACCTCCCCCCTTACCTTTTGAACTGTTTCTCAGAGCTATCTGAGAGGCTGTCTTCCAGGCTATAGTTGTCAATAAGACACTGAATAAACTCAGCTCACAGGTTTTACATTGTGAATTTTTTTTCAGTTGACAGACATCAATACACAGGGTGCCATCCCAAACAAAGGAGCTTCTATCATCATGGTGGAAGCACTCTGGTTCACCAACCTGGAAGCTCTCCAAACTCTGTCCTTCTGGGGCTTTATGGAGGTTTTGTTTCACAAGCAGATTGATCAAATCATTGATGACTGGCGGTTGATTCAACCTCTAGCTCCTCTTTCCCTCCCTTCCCTTCCCTCCTTGTCCTTTCCTCCCCTCTAATCACATGGTTTGTTCTCCTGACAATCAGCCCCCTTCCTTAGGTGGGGTCCAGTAGTCACCTCATTAACATAACAAAAGATATCTTTGTCATTCTCATCACTTAGGAAATTCCAAGAGTTTTAAGATCTCTGTGCCAGAAATGGGGACAAAGACCAAATATATATTTCTTATTATAGGTCACTATATCACAGGAGTTAAAACAGTTGCGTTGGGCTTCCCTGGTGGCGCAGCAGTTGAGAGTCCGCCTGCCGATGCAGGGGACGCGGGTTCGTGCCCCGGTCCGGGAGGATCCCATGTGCCCCGGAGTGGCTGGGCCCGTGGGCCATGGCTGCTGGGCCTGCGTGTCCGGAGCCTGTGCTCCGCGGCAGGGGGGCCACGGCAGTGAGAGGCCCGCGTACTGCAAAAAAAAAAAAAAAAAAACAGTTGCGTTAGTTTTGTACAGTGTTTCCACTGCTCTGGTAAGAACAACATACAATTGATTCTTGTTATTCACGGTAGTTATGGTCTAGAAAGTTACCACAAACACTGAATTGGTGAATACTGAACCACAGTGCTCCCAAGGGAAATACAGAGTTAGGTTCCTGCAAGCTTCTGGTCACATTTTTATCAACTGATCAATACATAACCTTATTTTATGTGTGTTTCTCTTTAAAGACACTTTATCTAACATACAGTATTGATTCATTAACATTTGAAGTCATAGTCAACTGCACTAACTCATGCCTAAAGGAGGCTTATCTAGCACACATATTTTCTCCATAAGGCACATCACAGCTTTCTTGCCCTTTGAACCTTCAGCACTACACTTGGGGGTCATTTGAAACAGTGAAATCATGAACGAAAACCACAAAAATGCAAAAAATGTGGCACTAAATAGACCACAAAAAAAACACTTGTTTACAGTTTGAGACCTAAAACAAGAAAGCAGAACTTCACCTCTTTCAACCTGTAAGAAAATTAATAAACAGAAACCTCAGTTGAATAGAGTGGGGGACTAGAAGGGGAAGCTGTCACCCCTGGAATGATAGCAGAGCCCAAAAGGAAAAAGGAAGACCCCTCTTCTTTCTCAGCAAGGAGCCAATGAAAAGCCATGGACTCTTTGTTTGCTATAGCCCTCCCAATTTCCTTTTCCTCCTTGTCAAGTACCCTTCCATTGCCATGTGGGGACTTGCACATGGCACACCATGTTCACAGACCTCGAATTGCAATCCTCTGCTGTTTCCGAATAAACCCATCTTTGATGGAGAAATATCTGGCAGTCTATTTGTTTTAGGTCAACAAACTTTGGGAGGGAATATGCATGTTGTCCAATTCCGATTTTTCCCAAACTGTGCATGCACATGTCCATGAATGACCAAAAGTGCTGAGAGTATTGATTTTGAGGTTACAAAAAAATTTTAGCTAGTAGGCAAATTCACAAGCACAGAATCTAAAAATAGTGAGGATCAACTATGTGTATGCATGTACAAATTACAAAATAAAAATTGTGTAATTTTGGTGATTCCACTGATGAGTTAGTTAAATGCCGATATATTTACATTTAAAACTGGCATTTGCACAATATAAAGCTGAATGGTAAAATTATGTCAACAATTTAAAATTCAAGCTTTACTTAGAATGACACTAAGTAGTAAGTGAAAAAACACAAGTCAAGGGACTAGAAGAAAGGAAAACGTTTTCTATTTTAGCACCCCTGACAACACTTTCTTTTCCTGATTCTTGAATAAGGAGGTCCCACTTTTTCATTTTGCATTGGGCCCCATGAGTTATCTATCTGGCCCTGTTCCCAGGGGCCTTCTTTCCCTGTCCTCCAGTTCATGTGCTTGCCCCAGTGTTGTGTATTGGTTTGATATGATTTCAAATCCAGGTGTTTATGACCTAAGTGAAGTTGTTTTAATCTACTTGTTTATGACTAAGACATAAAATGTTGTTTTTAGAAGTAAAGTTGTTTTGATATGAGAATGAAGTAAGCTGTGTCAGGATGTCATCATCTCATCTGTTGTTGATAAGCAGCCAGTAGCTTAGTGGCTAAGGGGTCCGGAAGGGGGCTTTTCCATAGAAGATGTGGAGAAGGAACTATGGCCAGGGAACATTTAGACTATGAGTACCGAGATTTTTGTCTGGGCAGAGCTACTCTTTATTAACCTAGTTCTCCAAGGACCTTGGGGCATTGGCCCCTGCTTTGGTAAAGGCAGCTTCTTTATTGGCAGTGGTGACCAACTGCTGGGAGATCAGCCAGCCTGCCAACACAACCACCATCGTTCCCTAGCAACGTGCTTTAGCAACCAGGGACTTTTATTTTTGCGCTGGCGTCGGATGTCAACTCTTCCAAGAAATCAAAACTCATAGAAAAGGTATTCCCTCAACTAAATTTGGACTTTATTATTCTTTTCATCTCCCCTTGCATGGAGCAATCTATCATTGGTTTGGAGTATGTTGTTTCTTTACTGGCTTATTAAGAGACACTATCCTGTATGCTATTGGCTTGTGAAATCATTGTAATTCCCACAGTGAACCTGTGTTAAATAAAATATTTAACAAGAACAATCTCAGTCTCTGAGCATAATTTGTCACCCCCAAACAAAGTACTGAGTCTCTTTATGGGAATATGGGACATTTGTCTTCCCCACTCCAACCTCAAGAAACACATCCTTTCTCACAAGGAGAACTCTGGCTCCCTCAGTCCTTCACTCTCCCCAGCATTCTATGCCCCAAGCCTAGGATTTGCAGGCTTCAGTGTCAGCTAGACAGACAATAAATGACCATCCCTTCCTATGCTAGCAGATTCCTATAGAGAAAGACAGGCCCAGTCCAAAGGTCAAACAGATAAAGACTCTTCCATCCATGTTTCCTTTTTCTATTATATCAGTACAAGATACAGACCTCTGGCTGCTTCCTTTAATTAGTCAATCTATTAAAGTAATAAAATCTAAAACCATGGAAGTTTCAAATGAGACATGGGGAAAAGGTTTATAATCTCAGAGTGGCAAAGGTCTTTCTAAACATGAACCCAAACTTAGAAAGCTATAAAGAGAAAGATTGATAAATTTGACTACTGTATTAGTTTTCTGAGGCCATAAACTTAGTGGCTTAAAACAACATAAATTTATTATTTTACAGTTCTGGAAGTCAGACGTCTGAAATGAGTCTCACAGGACTAAAACCAAGGTATCGGCAGAACTATATTCCTTCAGGAGGCCCCTTGCCTTTTTCAGCTTCTAGAGACTGACTGCATTCCATGGCTCATGGCCTTTTTCCTTCATCTTCAGAGCACACACTCCAACGCTGTTTCTGTTGTTGTATCTCCTTTTTTTTGGTGGTGCCACGCAGCTTGTGGCAACTTAGTTCCCCAACAAGAGATTGAATCCAGGTCCAGGCGGTGAAAGTGCCTAACCACTGGACCACTGGGAAATTCCCTACATCTCCTTTTCTGACTCTCACCTCTCTTGTCTCTTGTCTCCCTCTTACAGTGACCCTTGTGATTACATTGGGCCCACTCAGATAATCCAGGATAATTTCCCCACCTCAAAATTATTAACTTAGTCACATCACATAGTCCTTTTTACCACATGGGGTAACATATTCACAAATGCCAAGGATTGAGACATGACCATTTTGGGGAGGGACATTATTTTGTCTATCACAACTACATAACAGATTAACATATCTGATGATAGATGAAGCTGATAGCATCTGAAGCTCTGTTATAAGATTCAGAAAAGCAAAATGATATGTGCACACATAGGCATACACACACATCTGGGTTTTAAAAGAAAAAAAGAGTAGGAAGATGGCTGCTAGGCTTGGCACATTTGCTAGTTTCTTGATAAACTGATTTAGATTATGTACCAGATAGGGTATTAATTTAGTGGAGGTGCTTCCTTTCCTGGAAATCATAGCAAACATCAAAGCAGAAAGCAACCATGTAGAGCCACCAATGCCCTGGGAGATACCAGGCAGACACATCAGGGGAGGTTTCCAGTTGGCTAAATTTATTAAAAAATTCCTGAGTAGCTTACACTTAGACACTTAGAATCTCTGACAAAAGCTTGGGTTTGTCACAGGTGTCCTGGCTAACCTTGATGCCCTGTAAGAGGTGTTCTTGATAATCTCAGATCAAGGCATAAGTCTCTAAGTGTGTTCTAATTTTGCAGAATCTCTCACACAAAAAATACGTATTCATCTGCTGCTGAGTGGAATGCTCTGAAAATGCCAGTTATGTCAAATTGGTTGATAATGTTGTTTAGGTCATACATATCCTTATTGATTTTCCTTCTGCTGGTTCTATCGACTACTCAGAGAGGAGTGTTGAAATCTTCAAATGTAATTGTGGATTCCCTATCTATCCCTTCAGTTTTACCCATTTTGTCTTCATGTATTTTGAAGCTCTATTGTTTGTTGCATGCATGTTTAGGATTGTTATGTCTTCTTTTTTTTAAATTTATTTTTATTTATTTATTTTTGGCTGCTGCATTACTGCACACAGGCTTTCTCTAGTTGCAGTGAGTGGGGGCTACTCTTCGTTGTGGTGCACAGGCTTCTCATTGCAGTGGCTTCTCTTGTTGCAGAGCACAGGCTCTAGGTGTGAGGGCTTCAGTAGTTGTGGTGCGTGTGCTTAGTAGTTGTGGCTCGAGGGTTCTAGAGTGCAGGCTCAGTAGTTGGGGCGCACAGGCTTAGTTGCTCCGCGGCATGTGGGATCTTCCCGGAGCAGGGCTCGAACCCGTGTCCCCTGCATTGGCAGGCGGATTCTTAACCTCCATGCCACCAGGGAAGCCCCATGATGTGGTCTTTTTAAAATACAGTCTGACAATCTCTGCCTTTTAATTGGTATATTTAGACAATTTACATGTAATATAATTATTAATATGACTGGATTTAGGGTTACCATTTTATTATTTGTTTTCTGCTTTTCCTTTCTATTTCTTTTGCTGTTTTTGTCCCTCACTGCTCTGCTTTCTTTTTGATTCTTTGAATATTTTTTATTATTTTACTTTATCTATTGGCCTTTTGGCTATATTGTTTTGGATTTTTATTCTAGGGGTTGCTCTAGGAAATTCAGTATATATATCTAACTTTTCACAGTTTACTCAGAGTAAATATTTTGCTATCTCAAATAATATGTAGAAGCTTTTAACCATATAGGCCTCTTTACCCTTTCTCCTTTATATTGTAGCCGTCATATGTATTATAGGAACATTTGAAAATTCCAACAGACAATGATATTGTTTTTGCTTTCACTCCGTCATATATATTAAAGAAACATGATAGACGAAAAATAGACTTTTATATTTACCTAGCTATTTACCACTCCTGTTGGTCTTCCTTTCTTCTTAAATCTCCAGGTTTCCCTCTAGCATTGTTTCCCTTAAGCTTGAAGAACTTCCTTTCTTCCTGTTCTTTTAGAATATGTCCATTGATGACAAATTTTCTTAGTTTTCTTTCATTTGAAAATGTCTTTTTTTTTTTTTTTTTTTGGCTGTGCTGCACAGCTTGCAGGATCTTAGTTCCCTGATCAGGGATTGAACCTGGGCCACGGCAGGGAAACCACCAAGTCCTAACCACTGGACCATCAGGGAGTCCCCAAAAATGTCTTTATTTAGCCTTCATTACTGAAGAATATTTTTGCTGAATGTAAGACTCTGGGTTGACAGATATTTTCGTACTTTAAAGATTTTGTTCCACTGTTTTCTAGCCCCCACAGTTTCTGTAACAGAGATGAACAAACCTGACTCCATATTGTATCTATTCAATATGCTCTAACCTTTGTGCTCTGTTGCCTGTGCTTAGTCATGCTGGTTTTCACCTTTTGCAAAAGAATGTTGCCTATAGCCTGAAATATACAGGATAGTCCATTCTCAAGGCTCTGACCTTTAAAGGTATAACACTTTTCCTTTAAAAAGTTGCAGAACAGAGAATAACATTTGTCTTGTTGGATGTTTATAGGAACATTTTGACCAGACCTAGGTGGATAGCTGCAAAAATAAGGGTTCCAGCACCAAGAAGTTTGCAGTAGCCAACTTCACCCCCTCCCCTTTTAGTATAAAAGAAGCCTGAATTCTAACTCAGGTAAGATGGTTCTTTGGGACACTAGTCCACCATATTCTTTGTCTGCTGGCTTACTGAATTAAATTGTTATTCTTTGCCCCAACACATCATCTCTGATTTATTGGCCTGCTGTGCAACAAGCAGTACAAGGTTGGACTCAGTAACATTTCTGATGAGAAATCTGCTGTAATTCAAATAATTGTTCATCTCTGTGTCCGCTATATTTCATTTTTCTCTAGCTGCTTTCAAGAATTTTCTTTATATTTTGTTTTTAGCAGTTTAATTATGATGTGTCTTCATGTGTGCGGTTGGGGGTTTTTGGGTTTTTTGTTGTTGTTTTAGTTTTTCCTGTTTGGGGTTCACCAAGCTTCTTGAATCTGCAAATTTACATCTTTCATTAAATTTGGGACGTTTTAACCTATTATTTCTTCTAACATATTTCTGCATCAATCTGTCTTTCCTCTTCTTTGGAACTCCAATGTCATAAATGTTACAATTAAAAAAAATTTTTTTATTCCACAGAAACCTGAGATACTGTTCATTTTTCATCCTAACTGTTTTTCTCTTTGTTCTTCAGATTGAATACATTCTATTGATCTATTTTCAGGTTCATTGATTCTCTCTTTTACAATCTCCATTCTCTTAGCCCATCAAATGAATTTTTAAATTTCATGTGCTATATTTTTTCAGTTTATGTTTGAGTTATTTGATTAAAAAGAAAAATGTTCTGGCTTATTCAGCCTTATACAGAGTTCATTCTGGAGTCTCTTGTATCTTCTGTTAGATATAGTTTCTCCCAGGATTAAAGCAGGTTCGATAATATTTGTTGAAATGTGATGGTTGGGATGTTACATAGAAAAGTTGAGAACCACTGAGCTGACAAGCTATAGTTCATCTTCAGTTAGCTACAGCCACTCTGTTAGCCAAAGGTCAGCATAAACACATTCAGCTGGCCACCTCACTAGGGTTTGGGCCAGTGTTGATTTTTTTTAATGCTATTCTCAACAGGCTTAGCCTCTTAATTAATTAAAATTTTTTGTTTGGTTCTTTTTTATATATCTTAAGCCCTATTAGGTTGTACTGTCTGTGTGCCCAGGGATACCAAGCAGTTCTTAAAACAAACAAAAATAATTAATTAATTAACACTTAATCGACTCTCAGAAGCCCATGTAAGGAAGAGAGCCGGTTTTATGCCTTTGCACAGTTAGTCTGTATTCAGGTCTGGATGATGGGGGAAAAGAAGACTCTTCATGTATCAGTCAGTCCATCAAATTCAATCAGCAGACCCCATCAACACTGAATAAGTCATCTGATGCTCACTGTCCCACGTGACACTTTGGCAATACATGGATGGGTCTGAGGGCTTAGAAAACCAACTGCTGGTAGATCTGTCCTGCAGTCTTGGGGTATGTCTGAGCAGTCCCAAGCCCTCTTCACCATCACACTTCCTGAAGCACTGTAGTAGGCACTTTCACAAATATTATCTTGTTTCATAGGCAAAGACTTATCTGGATGCCAATTTGTGGGGCCTTGGATGGCCCTGGGCTACCTCACAGTGAAAAATCTGCTTGATCTAATATGAAAGTTGACAGCCAACACTTGGGGCAAAATTTTTACCATTCTTTTTACCAAAAATCCTTGATATCTTAATTGTGGGAAAGGGCTCCACCTTCAATGCAAAGTTCTTCAGGAAACCTTTGCCTTTGGCAGAGTCTATATTCTCAACAGTTATACTAGTCTTAGAGGATATCAGGGATGACTCCTGGGTTTGGGGCCTAAGCAAATAGATGATGAGTAGATGGTATGTCATTTGCTGGGGTGGGGAAGACTGAGGAGAAACAAGTTTCGGAGTGGGGAATTAAGAGCTCTGCTTTGAATATATTATGTTTGATATATTTTAGAGAGCTGAGTAGAGATGTGAAGTAGGTAATTAGATGAAAGTTTGGAGTTTAGGGAGTCACAAGCCTGTAGACAGTATTTAAAGCCATGGAAGGGGAAGTGGTCCCCTAGGGAGAGAAGCAGGATAGAGGAAAGAAGGAGATGCAAGTCCCAGTTTTGGAGCTCCATCATTTGAAAGTTGGAGAAAAGAGCCAGGAAAAGAGACTGATTGCCTGATGCTATAGGAGGAAGACTATGAGAGTATGTTGCCATAGAAGCCGTGTGAAGAGAGTGTTCCCAAGAAGTAGTGGTCATCCATGGCCAACAATGCTGAGAGGTTGAGTGAGAAGGGGCATGGAGATGTTCTTTGGATTTGCCAACATAGAGCTCATAGAGACTTCAGTTTCTCTGTCAGTAAAATGGGTTGTTCTGAGGATTATAAATTATAGAGAGTCTATATCTAAGATGCCATTAGCCTGAGTTCAAATGATTTTACTTTTTTTAAACTGAGGTATAGTTGATGTACAGTATTATGTAAGTTTCAGGTGTACAACATAGTGATTCACAATTTTTAAAGGTTATATTCCATTTATAGTTATTATAAAGTATTGGCTATATTCCCTGTGTTGTACTATTTATCCTTGTAGCTTATTTATTTTATACATAGTAGTTTGTACCTTTTAGTCCCCTTCCCCTATCTTGCTCCTCCCCCTTTCCCTCTCCCCACTGGTTTGTTCTCTACATCTGTGAGTCTGTTTCTTTTTTGTTATCATCACTAGTTTCTTTTATTTTTTTGATTCCACATATAAGTGATATCACACACCGTGGACAAAGAATGTCGCCTGCCATTTCAGTAAACAAAGGATGTTGCAGCCATAAAACCATCAGCTACTGCAGCAGCCCCTGATGGTGCAACCTGAGGGGAATTCAGGATGGAGAAAAACAGGATACTGGCCCTAGATAGTTAAAATGCATATCAAAAGAATAATTTCAGTGAGCCCAGACTCTTGCATCTTCCCATACATAGAAAGGTACTAAAATCATTACTTGAGATGTCAGTAATCTTTTTTTTTTTTTTTGCGGTACATGGGCCTCTCACTGTTGCGGCCTCTCCCGTTGCGGAGCACAGGCTCTGGATGCGCAGGCTCAGTGGCCATGGCTCACGGGCCCAGCCGCTCCGCGGCATGTGGGATCCTCCCAGACCAGAGCACGAACCCGTGTCCCCTGCATCGGCAGGCAGACTCTCAACCACCGCGCCACCAGGGAAGCCCCGTCAGTAATCTTTTGATGTTTGGATACATGGGGTTTTTTTTCCCAGCAAAAACTCCTATATATACCGGTTCCTCTCTTACCTCCTTGGAACAGTCCCTCAGAGCTATCTGAGAGGCTGTATCCCAGGTTTAAGTCCTCAGTAAGTCTGCGAAATAAAACATAATTCTCAACTTTTAGGTTGTGCAATTTTTTTTTCAGTTAACACAGTGTTTGTCTTTCTTAGTCTAAATGATTTTACTTTTGCAGTGATGTTCTTTCAGTAATTCTCAAACTTTAATATTTATTTGAATCACTTGGAGGGCTTGTTAAAATACAGTTTTTCTGATTCAGTAAGTCTGAGAATTGTATTCCTAACAACACTCCAGGTGTTGCTGAGTCTCTACCTGTTTGACAAATAAGAAGCTACAGCCTTTTCCAGGGGTTACGTTCTGCTCCTGCTTTTGAGAATCCCCATGGTGCCTATATGTCCATAAATAGGCCTGCTTACTGCTTGTTACTTCAGCCTATTGGTGAAAAGGAGACTAAAATACACTTTGAGCTGGGCCCAATTTCTGGTCCCTAACCAACCCTCAGAGACACCACTCTGACCAAGTCATTCATGCCCTCTGGCTTCTGCCCCAGCATGGGCAGCCAGGCACCTGCTGCCACTGCTAATAATGGAACCACAGATCCACCACTCAGTAGAGCTAGAAATCCATCAACGGCACTGGTATCAGTTTCTTGGCTTACACCCCAGAAATCCTGAAGGAATAAAACCCTAGTCTACTGACTCCTAAAGACCTTAGTTTAGACCTCTCTAAGTTTCCACAGACAGCACAACTTTAGTGAAATGGGAGGGAACATACTCCTTTTCAACTAAACCCAAGGCAAAACTGCCTGGCTCTGCAAGTGGTAAGCTCATTTAATTCACATGCATACACTCCTCCAGTGTCACCACCACTCAGTACACTGTCAAAGGGACTCCCCTTTAGACCTTTGAATTGAATTTAGGTCACTGGCCCAAGTCCATTTTACCCTGTAGGGGTAAAATTTTACCCTGTAAGGAATCTGATTGTCCTTTCCTGAAAACTTGCTTTGCCTGGGCCTTCCCCATTCATCAGTCATGCTGTTTTTGTTTGTTTGTTTGTTTAAGTTTATTTATTTATTTTAATTTTATTTATTTATTTTTTGGCTGCCTTGGGTCTTCGTTGCTGCGCGCAGGCTTTCTCTAGTTGCGGCGAGTGGGGGCTACTCTTCGTTGCAGTGCGCGGGCTTCTCACTGCAGTGGCTTCACTTGTTGTGGAGCACGTGCATGCTTCAGTAGCTGCAGCACACGGGCTCAGTAGTTGTGGCTCGTGGGCTCTAGAGCACAGGCTTAGTAGTTGTGGTGCATGGGCATAGTTTCTCCATGGCATGTGGGATCTTCCCGAACCAGGGATCGAACCCGTGTCACCTGCATTGGCAGGCAGGTTCTTAACCACTGCACCACAAGGGAAGTCCCATCAGTCATGTTTTTGTAACCTTAAATCTCAGTGGGGTCAGAGTTCCTGTTCCCTCTGTTTTGTGGGATGGATTAGTTTCTAAATAAATTCATGGCTGCAGAAAGATACAAGGGATTCCACCAGAATCCACCAACCACAGCAATCAAACCCCAAAAGCAAATAGATGCACTGGGGGAGGGGCATTGTTAAACTCTCAGCAAAAGCTCAAGGTCCACCCAGGCCTATAAAACACTTAGCATGTACATGGTACAGATGTTCAACAAATGGTAGCTATTATTATTGCCTGTTTCTGCCTATAAACTCTCCTTCTCCCCAAACCAGCTTTCCCTACCCATCCCAGGGCCACAGCCCTAATATTAGTCCTCATTTCTTTATACCCAAATTGCTCCCAACATCTGACTATCTAATCTCTCCCCCTCCAGCCTCTCTCTCTCCCAGTCCCATTTTGTCACGTCATTCCCTTGCACAAGGAACAGTGGTTCCTTATTTGTAATTATCCAAATCCCTCTCCCTGGCTGTTAAACCCTATTCCCCTATGTATGCAATCTTAGCATTTACTCCCCCAAATTCATTCAAATACATATTGAATGCCTTGAGGCACTGGGGCTATGAAGATGAGCAAGATGTTGCTGTTCTCAATGAGTTTACAGTGTGTGGAAAGAAACAAATGAGCAATAAGCCAATTCCTAAACCATGTGACAAAGCACAGGCTGCTGGAACTCAGGGGTAACCAGTCAGTAGGTTGACTGAGGGTGGAAAAAAGGAATTTGGGGGCAGAATAAACTGCATGTGTAAAAGTACGGGGGCTTGAGAAGTAGGACACATTCAGGTTACTGCAGGTTATTCAACAAGACAAAGCAAAGAACTGGAGGAGAGTGGACTAGCAAGTTTTCGGGAGGAATAGGTAGACAGGAGTAAGATTTTTAATAATAATAGATATTAATAGAAGCTTAGAATTTATCCTAAAGGCAATGAACAGGATTGGAAGGATTTTCCATAGGGGAGCAATGTTTAATTTTAACATACAGGTTTGGAATTGTTCTGATTCATAAATAAGTCCAAATTAAGGGGCATGTTATGTGTTTTGAAGAGCTTATCAGTACAATACAGAGAGATCACGTGTTTCTGAACATGGAAGAGAGGGTAAGAGGAGTGACCAGTATATCTTCAGTAACGCCATGTATACCAATGTAGAAAACCATATTTAGCCAGCCTATCAGGAAATACAAAACTAAAACCATTACTAGTATAACCTTCCTTCATTTTGCATAAAACTGTGTATCTGCAAAGAATGAGTGATAAAGAAGCTTGGAGAAGCAAGATAGCTTCCAGTCGGTATAGGACAATCCAAGTGAATTGTGCCTCTTTTCATGAAATGGATTATATTACCTATTAAAATTATATGCATTTAAAAAATTTTGTGTAGATTAATACATAAACATGGTATAAAATTCAAACACTATAAGCCAGTGAAAGTAAGCTTCCTCCCATGCTACATAGGAGATATCCCCTGCCCCCTTGTCCCTCCCTAGAAGCAACTACTGTTTAAGTCTATTAAAAAATCTTTCAGAGATGTTCTGTGATATACAAGTGGTATATCATAGAATATCCTCTTTTGCATGTTCATGCACATTAATACACAGGGGTACATAGTACAAAGCACATCATTCTTCTTCATGACAGGATAGAAATTCATTGTATGTCTGTACTATTTTTGTACTTAGCCATTATAGTATTTATAGGCATTTAGGTTATATCATATCCATGTACATATGTCACTTTTGCTCACGTGTATGTACAAGGATAGGATAAACGTTTAGATGTAGAATTTCTGGGTCAGAGTATAGAGAAGTCATTTTTAAAAACTAGTTTTTAAATAATAAAAGTAACACATATATAGTAAAATAATATTTGAATCAGTACCAAAAAATATAATAAAAGTCTCCGTTCCACCTCAGACATCCAGCTCCTCTCTCTTCAATTAACCACCATTAATAGATTCTTCCAGAAACTTTTCTGTGCATAAGTAAGTGTGTGTGTGTGTGTGTGTGTGTGTGTGTGTTGTTTACATTATACTTGCATTTTAGAAAGAGAAATTCTGTGGTAGGGAGAAATTCTGTTTGGAAGGGAGACTAAGGAGAGGGCAAGATGGACAGGCAGCAAAAGCAATGAGGAGGCTGGCTGTGGCAGCAATCTGGAAAATGAGCAACAAGTGATAAAGGCCTAAACTAAGCAGAAGAAATGGGAATGGAAAAGAAAAAGGAATATTCGAGAGATATTTAGGAGGTAAAGTCAATAGGATTTCCTAAGTAGTTGGATATGGAAGGTGAGAAAAGAGAAGTCCTCACTGATTCCCAGATTTCCTTTCTTTTCTTTTCTTTTTTTAATATTTATTTATCTGGCTGCACTGGGTCTTAGTTGTGGCACGTGGGATCTTCGTCACCACATGCGGGATCTTTTTTTTTTTAGTTGTGGAATGTGAACACTTACTTGAGGCATGTGGGATCTAGTCCCCTGACCAGGGATCGAACCTGGCTCCCCTGCATTGGGAGCACAGAGCCTTAGCCACTGGACCACCAGGGAAGTCCCCATTCCCAGATTTCTGACCTCAGTAACTGGGTGGATGGTGAGTGGCACCATCCACTAAGACAAAGACTTCAGGAGGAAGTATAGATGTTGGGGACAAGATGATCATTTCAGTTTTTGTTTGGAATTTAAAGTGCCTCTGAAACATCCGATCAAAGATTCCTAAAGCCAGCTGGAGAGAGATCTGGTTTGGAGATACAGATCTGAGAGTCACCACATATAATTAATGCATAGTCAAAACCAAGGAAATGGATGAAATAACCCACGGAGAGAATGCAGAGTGAGAAAAGATGAGGGCTGAGGACTGAATCACAACTAAGTGAGAGATGATGGAGAAGGGGAAACCTACAAAGGAACTAGAGAATAGGCAGCCAGAGAATTTGGAAGGGAACCGAGATAGGATTTTGTCCTTTAAACCATGGGAGGAGGAGTTTAAAGAAAGAAAATGGTGAGTGAGGCCAAATGATTGCATAATGATTTGCAGTTGGACAGACCTGGGTGTAAATCCTAGTTTTGCCACTTACCGACAATGACACCTTGGACACATCACCAGAACTTTATAAGCATTTGCAAAAAGAGATTAATAATATTACTTATCTAATAGAGTTATTGTCAGGATTAAATTAGATAATGTATATAAAGCTGTTAGCACAATATCTGGCACATAATAAACTATCAATAAATGCTGATTAATAAGAAAAATAAGCACAGAAAAGAATCCATTCAATTTAAAACTAATGACCCTACTACAGTAATTTCAGAGAAGCCACACAGATATAAATCCAAATGAAATATATAGAAGAGTGTATGAGAGGTGAAGAAAGAGCCAAGGAATTCGGCAATGAAGATAAAATGAGAAAGTAGGTGTGCCAGAGGGAAACAAGGAATTGAGCATAATGTTCGCCTACACCCCCACCCCAGCCTTTTTAAAAAATGGAATGGGGAGTCGTGTATGTTACTAGCCTTTGGGGAACAACTTAGAGAGGGACAAGTTAAAATACAAGAGATAACTTGGACTGGGAGAATTCATACTGTTAAAATGGCCATACTACCCAAAGCAATCTACAGATTGAATGTTACCCCTATCAAATTACCCATGACATTTTTCACAGAACTAAAACAAATAATCCTAAAATGTATATGAAAACATGAAAGACCCAGAATTGCCATAGCAATCCTGAAGAAGAAGAAAGAAGCTGGAGGCATACCCCTCCCAGACTTCAGACCAAGAAGTCATCAAAACAGCATGGTATTCTCACAAAAATAGACACTGGATCAATGGAACAGAATAGAGAGCCCAGAAAGAAACCCACATACCCACATTCAATTAATCTTTAACAAAGTAGGCAAGAATGTACAATGGAGAAAAGACAGTCTCTTCAGCAAGTGGTGTTGGGAAAGTTGGACAGCCGCATGCAAATCAATGAAGTAAGAACACCCCTCATACCATACACAAAAATAAACCCAAATGGCTTAAAGATTTAAATATAAGACATGGTACCATAAAACTCCTAGAAGAGAACATAGGCAAAACATTCTCTGACATAAATCATACCAAAGTTTTCATAGGCGAATCTCCCAAGGCAACATAAATAAAAGCAAAAATAAACAAATGGTACCTAATCAAACTTACAAGCTTTTGCACAGCAAGGGAAACCATAAACAAAACGAAAAGACAACCTATGGACCAGAAGAAAATACTTGCAAATGATGCAACTGACAAGGGCTTTATTTCCCAAATATACAAACAGCTCATACAACTCAATAACAAAAAAACGAACAACTCAATCAAAAAGTGGGCAGAAGACCTAAACAGACATTTCTCCAAAGAAGACATATAGATAAACAACAGGCACATTGGAAGATGCTCAACATCTCTAATTATTGGAGATATGCAAATCAAAACTGCAGTGAGTACCACCTCACACTGGTCAGAATGGCCATCATTAAAAAGTCCACAAAAACAAATGCTGGAGAGGGTGTGGAGAAAAGGGAATTCTTCTACACTGTTGGTGGGAATTACGTTGCAGCCACTATGGAAAACAGTATGGAGGTTCCTTAAAAAACTAAATACAGAGTTGCCATATCATCCAGCAATCTCACTCCTGGGCATATATCTGGAGAAAACTATAATTTGAAAAGATACATGGACCCCAATGTTCATAGCAGCACTATTTACAATAGCCAAAACATGGAAGCAACCTAAATGTTCATTGACGGATGGATGGATAAAAAAGATGTAGTGTACATATACACAATGGAATACTACCCAACCATAAAAAAGAATGAAATAATGCCATTTGCAACAACATGGATGGAACTAGAGATTATCATACTGAGTGAAATAAGTCAGAAAGAGAAAAACAAATACCGTATGATATCACTTATATGTGGAATCTAAAATATGACACAAATGAACTTACTTATGAAACAGAAACAGACTCACAGACATAGAAAACAAACTTTTGGCTTCCAAAGGGGAAAGGCAGGGGGAGGGATAAATTAGGAGTTTGGGATTAGCAGATACACACTACTATGTATAAAAATAAACAACAAGGTCCTAGTGTATAGCACAGGGAACTATATTCGATATGCTATAATAAACTGTAATGAAAAAGAATATGAAAAAGAATATGTATATATATGTATAACTGAATCACTTTGTTGTACACCAGAAACTAACACAAATTGTAAATCAACTATACTTCAATAAAAGAAAATTTTTTTTTAAATACAAGAACCCTCTTAAGTGCTCATAGTGTCCCCCTCATACCCTAAAAGCAAAGACTCAAATGGGTCAAGATCACTCTTAGTGGAGTTGTCAGTAGAGAAGCTGCTGCATGGCTCTGGATGTGCCCTACTCTGCAAGTGGGAGACTCAAAACTCTTCGTGCAGAGCTCTTTGCAGCTGAACCAGGGTTGAGGTGACACACACGTGCCAGCTTAGAAAGAACTCCAGATAGTTTTAAGTGAGAAGAACAAGTCTCAGAATGGTATGTACAGTGTAGTGCCATTTTTTAGAAAACAGTGACAATGGGGACTTCCCTGGTGGTCCAGTGGGTAAGACTCCACGCTCCCAATGCAGGGGGCCCGGGTTTGACCCCCAGTGGGGGAACTAGATCCGGCACGCGTGCCACAACTAAGAGTCTGCATGCTGCAACTAAGGACCCGGCACAGCCAAAATAAATAAATAAATAAATATTTGAAAAGAAAACAATGACAATAAAAGCTATGTCTTACCTTAAAAAAAATAATACAAGAGACAAGAGGGGATCATGGGTAGGATCAATAAGGAACCACTCCTCGATTCTCCCGTTGACTCTTTACTGTCATCACTCCTGCTGAACATCACCACTAGTTTAGCCTTTATGAAACACAGGTTTGCAAATGTCACATCTTCTACCTTTCTGTCCCTGTTCCAAAGTCTTCAAGGAATTCCTAATGTCCAAAGAATATTATTCAAATGCCTTTCCAACATTCAAGGGCCTCCATAATCTTTCTCCAACCTACTTTTATAATGTTCTCTCTTCCTATAGTCTGTAGACTCTTCCCCAGCTGAATTTCTCTCCTAGCTCCTTCAGGGATCTCCCTAACATAGTCTTCACTTACCTCTCACTCCCTCCTACTTTAAGGTCAGCTTAGGTCTCACACTCTCCAGGAAGTATTTCCTGGAACACTGCACTTTTCAATGACCACCTCTTCCTTTCTAGAACTAAAGTAGAGTTGCAGGCCAGGCCATGAAGTGATTTTTTTTGTTTGTTTCATTTGAATCAGCTTAATCATAAATTTTCACATAAAAATCTGAATTTGTGGCTTCCATTGAAAAATCAGGCATTCCCTCCTGGCAAGTCTGGGCTGGAGTTGAATGTAACAGTGGGACCTTTAGCTAGGGCATACATTCTCAAGTTTTATTCTTTCTTTTTTAATAATTTTTAAAATATTTATTTACTTATTTGGCTGCATCAGGTCTTATTTGCGGCATGCAGGATCTTCATTGCTGCATGCAGGATCTTTTCATTACAGTGCACGGGCTCTTCATTGCAGCGCACGTGCTTCTCTAGTTGTGGTGCGTAGGCTTCTCTCTAGTTGTGGCACACAGGCTCCAGAGTTCACAAGCTTAGTAGTTGTAGCACGTGGGCTTAGTTGCCCTGTGGCATGTGGGATCTTAGGTCCCTGACCAGGGATCGAACCCACGTCCCTTGCATTGGAAGGTGGATTCTTAACCACTGGACCACCAGGGAAGTCCCTCGAGTTTTATTCTTACACCTGGCTCATCATTCTCATATACACACGTGCCTGGCTCTTGTAAGCATTTGAGTTTGTAATCCCAGGTCTAAACTGTAGCTGGACACTTGATGTACAGTACATGGCAGTTATTTATCTTTACGTTTATCATGTCTTCTGGAAAAGTTCCACATGGGCAATTCCACATATTATGCCTATTTGGGATTCCTCACAATGCCTAGCACAGCATCCTACACATAGAAGAATACTTAGTATAAGGTAAATGGGAATGAGAACCTAATCTGCTTTTTCTTAACTAACCCATCACCCAACAGTTCTACAGTTACCCCACTCCAAAATTAAACACCAAGGAAAAAATTCTATATAAGGAAATAAGAAAAACACTGGGAGTGAATAGGGGAAGGCAGCCCTAGGAAGGTTGATTTCAGTGATACCAGCTCTGGTCTTGCAGCTAGAGCAAGAAGTTTTAAATTTATCCATTGCAGTTAACAGGTATTTGTGACTCCTGTGCAAGGCTCCTTGCTAGGAGACTCTGTTAGTTCCTATTTCCTTACTCGTGTCAGACATTTGAGACCCAAAGGCAGGAAGAAAAAGAGGAAGGTTGATGGATAGAGGTGATGGACACTGGGTCACAGAATGTCCCTCCCATTCTGTTCTCTAATGTGGGAAGT
Organism: Mesoplodon mirus; assembly: GCF_964341445.2. NCBI lineage: Eukaryota > Metazoa > Chordata > Mammalia > Artiodactyla > Ziphiidae > Mesoplodon > Mesoplodon mirus. The sequence goes on along the minus strand of NC_138978.1, from coordinate 152,569,286 downwards.
ACAAAAAGAGGGCTACTGCCAACTTGAGCCCACAGAGTTGGCTAGAGCTTCAGAGGAGGGACAGGCCAGGATTTGAATCCAGATCATATGGCTCCACAGTCAACATACTATATACCAAGAAAGGAGGATTTAGCATGAAGCTACAGAAGTTTAACCTTCAGGCCCTCTACTTGCACAAGCCCCCTTCAAGGCTCTGGGCAAGGCCTTAGCAATATGCTCATGTGGTTATTATAAAATTCCATAAGTAAGATATTTTCATAGCAATGACTAAGATCCTTGTTTCTTTTCACTCAGACTCTCTCTCCAATACCTTCCCCTTGTTGGACATTTTTGGGATCCTGCTAAGAGGAAGTTGAGTTGGGATACAAATATTTTGGGTTTTATTTATGTGGTGTACAGTCACTTTCACTTAGAGTTAAGTTATTGCCAGACATTTAGGTGTAGAAATGACTTTCAACAATACCCCTATTACCTGCTATGTAGACTCATCTGGCATTATGACCCAAAGTTGTAGGGCCAGAGGTCATATCTTGATACAAGTGGCATGTACTTTGTGGAGGAGAGACAAGGTTTGAAATTTATGTAACCAGAAACTAATGTTTGGAAAAATCCTGAGCAGCCCCGTGGATAGGTCCACATGGTTAGAAACTGAGGTCTATATGAGAGAGCTTGGAAATGGATCCTCTAGCCCCAGTCACGCCTTCAGATGACTTGTAGAGATGGCCAACAACTTGATTACCATCTCATGAGAGAACGTGAATGAGAACCACTCAGCTAAACTGCTCCTGAATTCCTGACCCACAGAAACTGTGAGGTGATAAATGTTCATTGTTTTAAGCCAGTAAATTTAGGGATAATTTATTATGTAGCAATAGATAACTAATATATCTAGCAAAAATGGTTGTTCTCTCCTGGCCAAGAATATATTAAATAATTCAATATTAATTCTATGAAGTCTTAGTACTTACATATGTAAGAAACTTGATGGAAGTTTCCCTAAATTTGACAACAAATCTATAATTTTCACCAATTTTACCAATAAGCTGTGAAATAAGAGACTTTTCTAAACTATCATTGATAAAACTATTTTTATTAAAGATTCCAGAGGGAAGACTGATGTATTTTTTATTATCTTTATAGAAATATTACAAGATTGTCATATGAAGAGGCAATCAAAAACTATGCAGCTAAATATATAGAAAAATCTATTACAGAGGATTATAGTTTATTGGTAAAAAAAAGTATGACTTTTTTGAGTTTGTAATATATATATAGTACAAGATTTTTTTAATGTGTAATTTACTGTGATTTCCTTTCCTAGTCTAAATAAATATTCACTTTTGAATCAATTTTTTCTCAATAATTTTGCATTATTTTTCTAGAGGGCTCTACAAAACCTTTGCTCTCACATTGCACATCCTAAAATGTTTTGTCAATTATTTACTGAAGAGGTCTAAAGATTGTTTGAAATTCATTTAGAATCAAGGTGGGGTGTGAGTAAGGAAAATCTGGCATTGTGCCCTTGGTCTAGATAATTTATCCCCTTTTAACAAACAAGGGGCAAGCCCACATCCACCCCTAAGAATTCTGTTTGTATATATGGGGTGGGGTGGGGTGGGGGGATCCCCATGTGGGTTCTCACCTGGACTTCAGAAGAATTCCTAACTAGCTCTCCCTCTTTTTAATAGCCAGAGGCTTTTAACTTCTGCACTCTTCAGTGTCCCTATTACTCCATTATTTTTCTTTTCCCCCTTGGGAGAGACTAATGGAGACGGAAACAGGATTATTTCCATCAAAAAGGAACTGGTGAAATTTACTGCAAAACAGCCTTACCATGGTATGAGAGCTGTTAAAAAGAATATAGTAGGCCTCTAAGCACTGATGACCATTAAAAGATATTCAAGATAAATGGTAAAGTGAAAGAAAAAAAGCAAGTTGCAAAGCAATATGCATAGTTTTAGCCTGTTCTTATCCTGAAATTACTGTATTTCATTCATTCTGAGATGAACATCCTATCATATTTTAATATCTCTGATCAATGGCCGGTCAGAGTTTAAGTGGCAGTTTTTTCTCTTAGAGGCCTATAAAATAAGATGCACGTTATAATCAATGATACCTCAGATTTGATGAAATATAACTATTGTTAAAGAACAAATCTTGAACCGAGTAAATTTAAAGATGAAATTGGCTTTATTCAACGTTTCATGAACCAGGCAGCATCCCATCTAACAAATAGAAGGAGGGAGTTGTATAAAATGGAAGGTTTTTACAGGCAGAAAGCGGGTGGGATAAGGAAGTTAAAAGTGGATTATTTGGGGGAAATTTACCTTTTCTTAGAGAAAGGTAGGGGGGAATCTTATCAGGCAGATTGCCTCACTAGTGCTGACCAGGAAATTTCAGCCTGATTGGTTTAAAATTTCACTCCTGGGAGAGGCCGAAACTACAGTTTGGTTACATATTAGGTCTTGGATGCGGCTTGAAAGTCCTAGTCTGCAAAACATTTCAGCTGTTTGGAAAGCCTTCTGTTAAACTGAAAAACCCTAGGTGTTGTGGCACAGACAGAAACTGGTTACCAAGAACCTGCTTGTAGGGCTGGTTGACATGGCAATCAGAGTATTGTTATGTAATACAGGGATTGGTGCTAGGATTCTAATGCTGTGGCTTCTCACTTTAAAGGAGATAACAGCTCAAGTGTGAAGAGACTCACCCGTCTGACCTGATTCATATCCAGTCCTGGATTGGCGGGGACTCTCTCACTAAGCTGGTAAGTGGAGGAACAAGCCCAATAGGAAATAAAAGGTGCCTGGAATCCCATCAGCTTTACCATCAAGTGTATCCTTTCTTAGTAGCAGAAATGTATCCTTTATCTAAGTTCAGTAAAATGTTGCCACCTAAGCAAGTTCTGTGAGCCTATAACCCAGGGGGGATCTTGGGCTCCTGCTGTATCAGTGCAATATATTTAAGTATATTTGCATACAAAAAAGTCAGAAAGAATACATGCTAAATTAATGAGAGATTATTTCTCAGGAATGAGGTTAACGCAGATTTAAACTTTCTACCTTTACATTTCTCTATTATTACCTTTAAAAAACTCATATGCATTACTTTATAATCGGGGGAAGAAAGGAAAGACATTCAAATGGGAAAATACAGGCTAATATCAATAATGAAGTGGATAGGCAAGTGATCTTTTTCCTTTTCACGTCTCAATCCTTGTCAACTTCTTAATGAGCATGAATTGTTTTTCCAAAACGAAAATTTGTTTTAAGAAATAAAAGAAACTGCCCTCAAACCCATTTCACTTCCTCAAATAAAAATAAATGCACAAATCCTTCAACATTGCAAGAAAAAAGTAGTTTATTTCTAAATCAAATTAACGCAGGATTTGGACGATTTATTCATTAAGCAAACACTCTGGTAAGAATAAACTGAGCGCCTACTGTCTGGTAGAGGTAATTCTCGCGATTTCCTCGCTTATTACGTCAATTTGATTAAAAAAATTTTTTTAAATCAAACACGGTTTCAAAACACCCGTAACTTTCTAAAACGCGTGCCTTAGAAAGGAACGGACGCCACCGGTTTACCGCCTCCCCTCTCACGTGACCCTCTCTCACCCTGGGAAGCCATCTTAAGCAGCGCGTCATAGAGGAAACTACATCTCCCAGAATGCTTGCGCTTTGCGTCGTGCTGGCACTTTTAGTGGCCGGGTCTTAGAGCTGAGCCTGTAGCCGGGCGCCATCTTTGACTCTGGCAGTGTTCGGTTTCTGCTGTGGTGTTGCTGCTGAGAGGCGGCGGGCGGCAGCGGCTAAGAAAGAAGAAAGACGTGGCAGCAAACGGGAGTCGGGCATAGTGTCGACGGTTCGGTAAAGTTTCTGTTCTCTGGTAACTAGACCCGTTTTTTGCTTCCCGGGTGGCTTGGGGCCGGGGAGGTGGGGGAGAGGGCGAGGGGAGTGGCCACGGCCTCCCCTCGCCCCTGGGTCGCGGCCTAGCCCGGGAAGTCAGAGTGGGTCTTTCGGCCCCGCGGTAACGACCCCCTCCCCCACCTCCCGGCCGCTGCCGTCGCCGGGGCGGGCTGGGAGCCCCAGGCTCCCGCTCCCATCCACCCCACCCCCACCCCACTTCACCCCACCCCACCCCACCCCCACGGCGCCTGCTCCTTTTCCCAATAAACCTTGTTTCCCTCCCCCACATCCGGTGTTGGTGAAACTGTAGGAGCCCGGAGCAGCCCCAGGAAGCCGACTTGTTTCCCTACTCCCAGAGGAGAACTGACAGTAGATCGCTTTCTTCGGGGGCAACAGTTTACATAGTTTAGCGGACCCCCGCTGCCTAAGTCAAATTGAGTGCCAGGAGCTGATTTTACCTACTCTCATTCCTCTCCAGGGTCCCACTACTTGGGAGATTTTCTCAAACTCCACACACAGAAAGCCACCGACCTTATTCCGGTATCCTACACCCCTTCCCTACCTTAATTACACTTCCCACTCCCAGCCCTCAGCATCGGAGTCAAGAGCAACAGGGACACTTCCGTTCTCCTTGTAGGACTGATGAAACCGTAATGAAGAACACCCCCTAAACTCCCATAATCGGTGCGGATTCCTATGGGGAAGGCCCGTATTGTTGACATCTTTCAGGCCTTGGTTCTGGACCTTGAGAAGGAGGCTGAACTAGTGATAGCGATGCTTTTTAGGGTAAATGTATGTAGGTACTGGGGGAAGGGGAGGGATCAACCGAGAAGGCATGGAAGTGGTTTAAAGCTAATATTTCAGTTTTTGCTGCTCATATAGAGTCCAACCTAGGAGTTACTCATTTACAAGCTGTAAAGCTTCTCCAGACTAAAAATGTCTGAAAACCAAGCATGGATTAACTCTCCATACGAACAGTAAATTGAAAATTCAGCTTGTGAGTAAAATTTAAAAATTTTACTCCCAAAGCATTTTTTTTAGGTACCCACATTTTAAAAAAATTGTGTTACTTTTAATTAGAGTTGAAAGGCCTCAACTAGCATTTGCTGTTAATGACCAGTATGTGGAGTCTGATTTAGCTTTCCAGAATTAACATTTTGGGTTGTATTGCCAAATCACAGTCCTAAACGATGAATGTTGAATGATGCACTATGTTTTTGTTTAAATGAAATTTACTGAGAATAATTAACTTCAGAATTAAGGGAAATTGATGTTGCTATCATGAGGCAGCATAAAAAATACATATTTTAAAAACTGAAGACATTTCAAGCAGGTATAGTTCCTGAAGCAGAAAGAACATGAACCTGGGATTTGGAAGACCTGGTTTCTAGCTGCTACTGATCAACTCTATTACTCTGGGAAAGTAGGCCTCAGTTCTTTTTTCTGTAACATGAGTAAATTGGACTGTTTGAATTCAGAACTCAGAAAGTTGGAAGGGATCTTAAAGCCCTCTGTGAAAGAGTTTGGGAATGTTCTCCATTGCTGTCATTTTTCCTCCAAAAATAACCTGGTTTGGAAGTCATTGGTCCAACGGGAATTTGACTCCCCATAGAAATTGGAGAAAAGGTAATGCAAGTAGAGAGGAACGGCTGTATATCTGTTTGAGGAGTAAACCCACTAACAGATTCTGGTACGAATTTCAGAGACATAAAAAGAATGAGTGTATGTACCTTAAGTGTACCAGTTTCCTCACTCTCTCCTGGCAGAAGATGTAGCACTTTTAGTGGTGCTGGGATTCTGGGATGTGTTCCTATTACGTCTAATACAGATGAAGATGTGGTAGAAGGAAAGATGGTGGCAGAAGGACTGGATAAAGAGGCAAAATTGCCCGCAAAAAAGAAAAGAAAGAAGGGTTTGCGAATTAAGGGGAAAAGGCGACGCAAGAAACTGATCCTTGCGAAAAAGTTTAGTAAGGATTTGGTATCTGGGAGGCCAGTTGCAGATGCCCCTGCTTTGTTGGCTTCCAATGCCCCTGAGCAGGATGAAGAAAGTCTTTTTGAGAGCAATATAGAAAAACAGATCTATTTACCTAGTACTAGAGCCAAGACCTCCATTGTGTGGCACTTCTTTCATGTTGACCCCCAGTACACCTGGCGGGCTATTTGTAACCTCTGTGAAAAAAGTGTTAGCAGGGGTAAACCAGGTAGCCATCTCGGGACATCTACTCTTCAGCGACATCTGCAGGCAAGGCATTCACCTCACTGGACCAGGGCCAACAAATTTGGAGTTACTAGTGGGGAGGAGGATTTTACTTTGGATGTACCTTTATCTCCCTCTTCCGCTGGAAGCAGTGGAAGCTTTGAATACATCCCTACTGATCCATTGGATAATAATGGAATGGGAAAGAAACGTGATAAATCAGTATCTGATGCCCTGAAGGCAGAAAGAGGGAGATTTCTCATCAAAAGTAACATTGTCAAGCATGCCTTAATTCCTGGAACAAGAGCCAAGACATCTGCAGTTTGGAATTTTTTCTATACCGATCCTCAGCACATCTCAAGAGCTGTCTGTAATATATGTAAAAGAAGCGTGAGCCGGGGTAGGCCGGGTTCTCACTTAGGAACTTCAACACTTCAACGACACCTGCAGGCCACACATCCCATCCATTGGGCAGTTGCCAACAAAGACAGTGGTGCAGTTGGAAATGGATTAGATGAAGCTGAGACTGAGAGAAATGATCTCTTGAGTGATACTTTGCCTGGAGAGAAGTCTACAGGCAGCCAGGATGTAATAGCTGAGGACCTTAGTGACTCTGATTCAGATGAACCTCCTGTATTAGAGGTTGAAAATAGAAGATCTGAGAGTCCTATTCCTGTTGCAGAGCAAGACACTCTAATGCATGCACAGGAACAAGAAACAACATATTGTGAAAATTCAACCTCAAGTCAAATAAGTCAGGCAATTATTCAAATGATTGTGGAAGATATGCATCCTTACAACTATTTCTCAACTCCAGCCTTTCAGAGGTTCATGCAGATTGTGGCCCCTGACTATAGGTTACCATCTGAAACTTACTTTTTCACTAAGGCTGTGCCTCAATTATATGATTGGGTCAGAGAAAACATTTTCTTAACTTTGGAGAACGTTCAAAGCCAAAAGATCCACCTGACTGTGGACATATGGACCCATGACCCATCCACTGACTATTTCATTGTGACTGTACACTGGGTCTCTTTGCAAACTACACCACCTTCCAGTAATGGCAGGATCCCCAATTTTAGAAAGTGGGCAGTTCTTTGTGTAACGGGTTTGGCCAAAGACTGTTTGATAACCAACATTTTACAAGAATTAAGTGACCAGATTGGTCTGTGGCTTTCTCCTAATTTCCTCATCCCTAGCTTCATCGTTTCTGACAATTCTTCTAATGTAGTACATGCAATCAAAGATGGTGGTTTTACCCACGTGCCATGCTTCCTGCATTGTTTAAATTCAGTCATTCAGGACTTTTTCTGTGAGCACAAAAGCATTGAGAACATGTTAGTGGCTGCTAGGAAAACCTGTCATCATTTTAGTCATTCAGTCAAGGCCCGTCAGATACTACAAGAGTTCCAAAATGATCACGAACTTCCATGGAAAAATTTGAAGCAGGATGAAGCTGGCCATTGGATTTCTACCTTTTATATGTTAAAATGGCTCTTGGAGCATTGTTACTCAGTTCACCATAGTCTTGGTAGAGCCAGTGGAGTTGTGCTCACCTCCCTTCAGTGGACTCTAATGACATACGTTTGTGATATTCTTAAACCATTTGAGGAGGCCACCCAGAAAGTGAGTGTGAAGACCACAGGATTGAATCAGGTGCTACCCCTAATCCATCATCTACTCCTTTCCCTGCAGAAACTCAGAGAAGATTTTCAAGTTAGAGGTATTACTCAGGCCCTCAATCTGGTAGACAGTTTATCTCTGAAACTTGAAACTGATACCCTATTAAGTGCCATGCTCAAATCCAAGCCCTGTATCTTGGCTGCTTTGTTAGACCCTTGCTTTAAAAACAGTTTGGAAGACTTTTTCCCTCAAGGTGCTGATTTGGAAACTTACAAGCAGATCCTTGCAGAAGAAGTTTGTAACTATATGGAATCTTCATCAGAGGTCTGCCATATTGCAACTTCAGAAGCTTCTGGTTCCTCAGCCATAGTAGGAGCTGATTCATTTACCTCATCTATAAGAGAAGGCACCTCCAGTTCAGGGTCTGTTGATAGTTCAGCTGCAGATAATGTTGCCACTGGAGGCAAAAGCTTCATGTTTCCTTCTGCTATGGCAGTAGTGGATGAATACTTCAAAGAGAACTATTCAGAGACCTCAGGAGGTGATGACCCTTTGATTTACTGGCAGAAGAAGGTGAGCGTATGGCCAGCTTTGACCCAAGTTGCCATTCAGTATCTGAGCTGCCCCATGTGTAGCTGGCAATCTGAATGTATCTTTACTGCAAATAGCCACTTTCATCCAAAGCAGATCATGAGCCTGGACTTTGACAATATAGAACAGCTGATATTTCTGAAAATGAACTTGAAAAATGTTAACTATGATTATTCTTCATTGGTTCTGAGCTGGGATCCTGAGAGTGAAGTTATTCAAAGCAATGAAAAAGAAATATTATCTTAATTTCTTTTTCCTTTCTCCATTTAAAATGGGCAACTTATTGCTATGTTACTGTGTCCTAATTGCTATAATTGTTGTATACAGTTATACTAATTATTCTTTATGCACAATCTGGGGAAACCTGAAAACACAGAAAGGGCTGAAAATTCCTCAAGGGTAATATAATGTTGACAAAGTGAAGATTAACTTTAAAGATTTCATAGTAGTAACTCAGTGTAGCTGTCACTTGAAATTTTGTTTCTACCAATTGAGAGAAAAAAAGACTTTTTTAATTAAAAAAATATAGTGCAGCATTGAAAGGCCTTAGGCTATTTCTGGCTGGTAGATTGAACTAGTAATTGGTTTTAAGTAAAAATTTCTCTCAACCTGGGAAGTTTGATTGCTCTGAAACCAATGAAATAGAGAAAAAGCATACTAAACTGGTATCTTTCCCCATCACCACCATTTTTCTATTTCTTTAAAAACCCTGATTCATGCTTACAGCTTGGCAAAAACAAAGTTCACAAAATTGTTTTATATTTGGGAATTCCTAATTGCCTCCTCATACTGGTCAGCGTTATAATTTCAACTTACTAAGTGTGATAGAGTTGCCCTTTATATTTAAGATTGGGTCTATATAGAGAGGAAACATTAGAAAACAATTAGGAAGAAATTACTTTTAGTCTGTGAATTGCCCTTTTTAACTTTTATTGTAAAAACAAAGATTAGCTACTTTTATATAATTTATGGGTAAATGACAATAAAAAGTTTACAGAATTGAAAAAGATTGAATGGAAATTGGAATGAAAGCCCCATGAGTATACTGTGACAAACCAGTATCCCTTTCCCACAGAATGTTTCTCTGAATTTAAGTGATCTTAAATGTCTTCTTAAAATTATACTGAATGATCCATACTACTGTATTCTTAACTATGAGATTATTTTGGCCTCAATTCTTATTTAAAAATAAGCAGTCAATATTTTCATGTGTTAGGAATCATCACCTCACTGGTAAAATGAGAGAATTGATCTCAATTGATCTTGTCCCTTTCCACTCTGGAAGTATGTTTTTGTGATTGAGTGGGAGGCCATAAATGATGACTTTTAGTAAAAGTCTATTAAAAGTTTCAGACTGAATAACTAATGTAAGATCCCAATTTTTCCTTTTTTTCATTTTAGATTTGGGGATATTCCCTGCCCAAAAATTTCCTGGAAAATTGACTAGTATTAAGTGTGAGTAAAAGGTGTCCACTTTTTTTTAAGTTTTGATTTTAGTTTTGTCTTGGGTAGTATTTGGCAAGATTTAGCCTAGAAATTATGTAGTATTTATTACGTGAGAATCAAAATTGCTTTGTTACTGAGCTGGTTCAAAATTTAGAACTCATTTCTATGTATCAAAATTGTTTTTTGTTTTTGTTTTTTGTTTTTTTGAAATTCTTAAATGGTAAATGTACCATTGTGAAATGAAATTTCAACTCCAAAAGTTTACCCTTTTACTAACTGGAGTAAATGGATAATTATAAAGTCTTTAGTTGAAGCCATCACTAGTAAAGAATTTGGAACCTAGGCTGCATAAGCAAGCCTTTGCAGGGCCACCATTGAATGTCATGCCAGTGTGACACTGGTGTTGCTATAACAGAAGGAAAACATCTTCCCTTATTAGATAGAAGCTTTCTGTAATTTTGACAGTGCCAGTTCAGGATGACTATAATGCTGCTCTGCCTTCTACAGCTTGCTGCACCACTCTGTAGTTACTCTATAACTATACATTTCTATCTTTTTTGGTTAAACACTCCCTGAAGGTGATAAAAGATGATGTGATGATTACATACATCCACATTGTAAACATCGATATATGTGTAAGGATTTCCCTTCATCTTTATTTTGTGGGCTGGGCAAAATTTAGTGTAACATATTAATATACTTCATGATACTTTGGTAGAAGAGGAAGTTCACTATTCTTATAATGAACCCAAATTTAAAGGCTTTTGTAGTGTATTTTAAAAGGGAAAACTTACCCAAATGTTTTATTTCTACACATTTGTGTATGTGTGTGTGTGTGTGTGTGTGTATAAGCCAGTTAGTATATATGTATATGTATATTATACATAAAACACTTTATATTTGTACATACAAGTATGTTTTTATTATACAGATAATAAAGATGGGGGAAGGTTTCTGTTTTTTTCTTAATAGGTGAAGAAATCTTGAAGACCAGAAATTGGATCTTATTGAATTTTGGTGTTCTTTTTCTTTTTTCTTTTTCTTTTTTCTTTTTAAATTAATTGTTCAGCTATGGAAGATGGATCTTTTTTTTTTTTTAATTCTTTGAATCTCAAGTTCATCTTTATATGAACCCTTTGTTGTTGTTTTTTTGTTGAGGAGATAACTAACCCTAGCTGTCTCCAGTTTGACAAAGGTTGTTTGAATGGACTTAAATCTCTCAGTAGTTGGGAGATGTTTTAAAAACACACCCTGTGTTTGAATTGTGGCTGAGAGGTTTCCTTGGCAATGTGAGGAGGAAAATTCTTTCTGCCTCATTATTATTAATTCATGGATTGAGTGTTGGTTCGACCTACAGGCGTAATAGATTGGAACTCAGTGAAGACACAGACATTCCTGCTGAGAGCAACCAGCTAATAATGTAAGTGTGGAAATGTGTTCTTTTTTTCCCTGCTTAAAGGAGTGAACATTTTTGTAATTTAAGGCGTAATTTTCCTGGATCAGTAAGAAAATCAAAAAGATATTGTCAACACATTTTTTTCTTGTAATTGTTCATGAGTTTTAGGTTTTTTGATGGAAATATCCCTACCCCCTCTTTTTTTGATGATATATGCACATTATAAAGAAGGTAAAAACAATATAAACAAGGTGGACTCTTCCTGTAATTCCACCTCCTCATAGAAAAGCACTGTTAATAGTTCAGTGTCCATACACATAGCTCTGCCTCACCTTTTTTTAATGACTACATAGTGTTCCTTTATATGGATGGATGTGCCATAATATAATGTATCCCTGATTGATAGACATTTGGGTTTTTGCCATTAAAAACAAAAAAGCCCTGCATCCAAAAACAGCTCTGTACACACATATATGTGAACTATTTCTTTGAACCACTTCTTAGATCGAATTTGTAGAATTGTTAAAATTCCCTAAAGAGATTATACCAATTTACTGAATTAATGAAGTCTTTGATTTTTAAAAGTTCTTAACACATCTCTTTTAGTGAAGATATTAATCTTTGGCCACGTTGCTGATAAACCTTTTGCTATATGAATGTTTTTCATTTTAGGTAGTGAAATCCATCAGTTTTATTACGGTTTGTAACTTTGGTATCATGTTAAGGACAGGTGTTTTTCATCCTGAGCTTATAAAAAAATAGCATGCATTTTTTTTTCTAGTACTTGGGTGGTTATATATTTTATATTAAAAATGTAATCTGGGCTTCCCTGGTGACGCAGTGGTTGAGAGTCCGCCTGCCGATGCAGGGGACATGGGTTTGTGCCCTGGTCCGGGAAGATCCCATATGTCACGGAGCGGCTAGGCCCGTGAGCCATGGCCGCTGAGCCTGCGCATCCGGAGCCTGTGCTCCGCAATGGGAGAGGCCACAACAGTGAGAGGCCTGCGAACCGCCCCCCCCCAAAAAAAATGTAATCTAAGGATTGTAATTATATGACATTGTCTCTCTTCCTCCCATTAAGCATTGTCAAATATTGCTTGCTTTTTTGTTCAGCGTAGTTACGAATTTAGAATCTTTCTTATATAGTGCTTTTAGTGAGCTAAAGCCCCTTTGCTATGCTTGCTTTTATTCCCTTGGAATCTTTTTGTATGAAGTAGCAATTGTTTTTTTCAAATGGGTAGCTAATTTTTTTGGTTAATTTCAAATGCCACCTTTTCCAGAAATTGCTTGGATTCTGTTAATCTTGTACTCATTCATTTGCCAATATTACATTTAAATGTTATCTTTCACATCTATGATAATATCAGGAAGCAAAAGGCCTCTCATTCTTTTTAAGATTTTCTTTATTTTTCTCAGTTACTCTAGGTTATTTTGCAGTCTGTCAAGTTCCAATAAAAATAAAGTATCACTGAGATTTTGAATTGAAATGCATTCAATGTTATTATCTGAATGGTTGTTGCTGGCACATAGGAAATTTATTGATCTTTTAAATATCTTATTTTAAATTTCTTTAGTTGATTGTTAGACTTTATAGTTTGCAAGCATATAATATGCAGATACTAAATTTTTTGCCTCATCCTTTCTAATCTTTATACTGTTTTTTCCTTATTGCATATACTGGACTCTGGAACGGTGTTGAATGATGGTGCAGACAGCGAGACGTTTTTTTTGCCTTTTTTTTGTTCTTGTTTTTTTGCCTTGAGTGATTTACCTCTAGTGTTTTACCATGTCTCATGTGTTGATAGTTTCTGATGAATTAGTACATTCATGCTAAGGAGGTTCCTTGTAATTTACAAAGAGTTTTTATTGGGAGTAGATGTTGTGTTGTAGCTTTCTTTTTTTTTAAGCCATTTTAACTTTTAAAAAAATTATAATTTTCAATCTTTTTTTCCCACTGTTTTTCTGTTTTTGAAATCGTAAGATACCATAGAGTTTCTGTTTTTAGCCCCCCCTTTATTCTATTAATGTAATGAATTTCCCAGTATTAAACCATTCTTTGTCCTGGAATCAACCTTCTTTGATCATGTTCTCTTTTTTTTAAAATTTATTTTATTTATTTTTGGCTGCATTGGGTCTTTGTTGCTGTGCGCGGGCTTCTCGTTGCGGTGGCTTCTCTTGCTGCGGAGCATAGGCTCTAGGCGAGCAGGCTTCAGTAGTTGTGACTCAGGGGCTCTAGAGCGCAGGCTCAGTAGTTGTAGTTCACGGGCTTAGTTGCTCCACGGCATGTGGGATCTTCCCGGACCAGGGCTTGAACCCGTGTCCCCTGCATTGGCAGGCGGATTCTTAACCACTGCGCCACCAGGGAAGCCCTTTTTTTTTTTTTTGCGGTACGCGGGCCTCTTACTGTTGTGGCCTCTCCCGCTGCGGGGCACAGGCTCCGGACGCGCAGGCTCAGCGGCCATGGTTCACGGGTCCAGCCGCTCCGCGGCATGTGGGATCTTCCCGGACCGGGGCACGAACCCGTGTCCCCTGCATCAGCAGGCGGACTCTCAACCACTGCGCCACCAGGGAAGCCCAGGGGAGCCCCTTTGATCATGTTTTGTTACTCTTTCTATATACTGTGGTTCACTTTGCTTTATTTAGGATTTATCAGCTATATCATAAATCAGATACCCCAAGTAGTTTTAACAAGCAATAAAATAGTGCCTTTTCATTGTTTTGTTCTTTTTCTACTATTATTTAGTTATTTTCTCTAAATTTTTTTTTTCTGAAGTTAGACTACTTCCTTCAGTAATTTTTAAAAGAATACATGGAGTACATAGATGGTATATACTTTCAGAGACTTTTCCAGAAACTTCTTCCAGGGAAATGTAGTTTGAAAGGCTAAATCTTAAGGTCATAACTTCTCCTTTAAATTCTGGATATTTTGTCTTTTGGCATTTTAGAGATTCAGATGAGAAGTCAAATGTCAAGTGTGATTTTCTTTCCTTTGTCATCAGTCTGCTTTTTCCTAGAAGCCCGTATGAGTCTGTCTTTACCATTGGAATTCAAAAATTTCACCATATATGGTATAGTAAGGATGTCTTTAAAGAAAATTTCTGCCTGGCATTTGATGAACCCTTTAGTTAAAAGACTCAAGTTCATCCAGTTTAGGGAAATTTCTTGTATTGTTATTTTATTATCTCTCCTAATTCCATTCATTCCTTCTAAAATTTTCACTGTGTAGAAATTGAATCTTCTGGAATTATTTCCATGTTATATATCTTTTCTCTCATATTGACATCTTTTTGCATTCTGGGAGATGTCCTGACAATGATATCCCATAATTCAGTTGTGTTTTTCATCAATGTTTATTATTTATCTATTCCTTCTACTGAAATCTCTTTTTCAGGTTTTTCTTTATTCTGGGTACTTTTTTCTTTTCCTTTTAAAAAAAGGAATATGCTACCTTAGTTTTAGATTTTTGTCTGGGGTACTGCCAGTTTTTTACCTCTACATTTTTGGGAGCTATTTTCTTTTTTCTTTTTTTTTTGCGGTATGCGGGCCTCTCACTGTTGTAGCCTCTTCTGTTGAGGAACACAGGCTCCGGACGCACAGGCTCAGTGGCCATGGCTCACGGGCCTAGCCGCTCCGCGGCATGTGGGATCTTCCAGGACTGGGGCACGAACCCATGTCCCCTGCATCGGCAGGCGGACTCTCAATCACTGCGCCACCAGGGAAGCCCTGGGGGCTATTTTCTTACATAGCAGTTATATCCTTTTTTCCCTGCTAGTGCAAGTTATAGAAGTTCAGTGTGTAAAACAAATATATGAAGGAACTGTTCTGTGTAAACATTAGTGAGGTGGTACACATCTACTCAGGATTCAATCTCTCCATGCCTTGCCTACCTCTGAGGGTGTTTTGCAGAACCTAATTTGAAAGAACTGGGGGGGGGGGAGTACAATTCATGCTATCTTGTTGCTATTTCATAAGTTCCATTTTGTTGTTTGATTAGTATGTAGGAGTCTTCCTGAAACCAGCAACAGTTTCACTGTTCTTTGAGATGTTGATTTCAGGAATGAAATTGACCTCTAAGCCTTCTTTTTCTTTTATAAAAAAGCTTTTCTGTTGTAAAACTTGTTCATTCTTTTCTGATGAATATTTTTCCTATTGTTTCCTATTGCACGGGGCATTGTAATTATTTGAATGTTCATTGACCCCATTTGAGGCAATTTTTTTAAATTTAATTTTTATTTTATATTGTAGTATAGTTGATTTACAGTGCTGTGTTTCAGGTGTACAGCAGAGTGATTCAGTTATGCATATACATATATCCATTCTTTCGTAGATTCTTTTCCCATATAGGTTATTACAGAATATTGTAATATACTGTGTTATACAGTAGGTCCTTGTTGATTATTTTATATATAGTAGTGTGTATATGTTAATCCCAAACTCCTAATTTATCCCTCCCCCCTATTTTCTTTCTTTCTTTTCTTTCTTTCTTTTTTTTTTTTTTTTTTGGCCATTCTGCTGTGGGATCTCAGTTCTCTCACCGAACCCAGGCCATGACAGTGGAAGCACTGAGTTCTAACCACTGGACCACGAGGGAATTCCCTCCCTCCTGCCAGTTTTTTTGTTTTTGTTTTTTTTTCACTTTTTCTTTTTTTTTTTTTTTTGCTGTACGCAGTCCTCTCACTGTTGTGGCCTCTCCCGTTGCGGAGCACAGGCTCTGGACGCGCAGGCTCAGCGGCCATGGCTCATGGGCCCAGCCGCTCCGCGGCATGTGGGATCTTCCCGGACCGGGGCATGAACCCATGTCCCCTGCATCGGCAGGCGGACTCTCAACCACTGCGCCACCAGGGAAGCCCCTCTCCTGCCAGTTTTAAAATATTTATTTATTTATTTGGCCACACTGGGTCTTAGTTGCAGCATGTGGGATCTAGTTCCCTGACCAGGGATTGGACTTGGGCCCCCTGCATTGGGAGCGTGCAGTCTTAACCACTGGACCACCAGGGATGTCCCCCTCCCCCCCAATTTTTAAAGTTAACCTTTTGGTGTACCCTAGAAGGCGGAATGCTTTCCCTGTGTTTGTGGTCATAGGAATCCTGGTAGTGGATTGGTGAGGTGCTATTAGAGGCCCAATCCTTCGTGGATCAGTGATGGTCAGGTTGGTTAGGGCAAACTTAAATTTTTTATGTCTGCGTTGCATTATATTAGAAAACTTAATGTTATTCTCAGCATAAAACAAAATAATCAGTAGCCACCTGTAATTCTACCACCATGGCTGTAACTACTGCTAACATTTTGGTCTGTGTTCTTCTAGACTTCTTCCTGCTACTCATCTTCACCAGCATTTGGTGGTGTGTTTTTGGATTTTAGCTCTTCTAAAAGGAATTTGCAATTCCCTGTGATGTTGAGTATCTTTTCATATGCTTGTTTGTCATCTGTATGTTTTCTTTGGTGAGGTGCCTTTTTCGATCTTTTGTCCACTTCTTCCAGGAGTGTTTATTGAAAAGACTATCCTTTCTCCATTGAAATTGCCTTGCTCCTTTGTCAAAGTTTAGTTGACTATATTTGTAATCTGTGTTAGTTTCCTAGGACTTCCATAACAAAGTACCACAAACTGGGTGTCTTAAAGCAACAGAAATTTATTATCTCACAGTTATGGAGTCCAGAAGTCTGAAAAGGTTGGCAGGGTCATGCTGTCTCTGAAACCTGTAGGGAAATGATCCTTCCTTGCTTCTTCTAGCTTCTGGTGTTTGCTGGCAATCCGTGTCATTCCTTGGCTTATAGATGCATCGGTTTTTGAACATTTAGGTTTCTCGGTGGTTTTTCATTGTTAGGAGAAGATGGTGGTGAACTTTCTTACGCACTATTATTTTGCATATTTGTTTAATATTAATCTCAGGATCAATTCTAGAAATGGAATTGGAAGTCATAGGGTATGTACATTTTGAAGGTATGTTTAGTGACATAACTCTTCTAACCTTGGTTGCTGACTTAAAGGCTGGTTTTTGTCATGGCCTGCTGTTCTTGGATTAGGAATTGTTAGTGGGAAATATGAAGGAATTTGATTCAGCTGATTTCAAATTGTAGATCAATGTTTCTGTTGTTGTTGTTTCCGGCCGCACCTCTCAGCATGTGGAACTTCCCCCACCAGGGATCGACTGCATGCCCCGTGCAGTGGAAGCACAGAGTCTTAACCGCTGGACCACCAGGGATGTCCCTAGATCAGTGTTTCTGAAACCCGATCTTCTGATGTAGGAGTTTGTAGAAACCGCCTCCAAGTTGTGGCTTGTGCTCTTGTCACGTATTTTTACTTCTCTAGAAGCTTTCTTTCTTGAACCCTTTAGTGCAGGGGGTCAGGGTATGGCAGGGACTGAGGCGGGAGGGAATATTGGTCATTTTGCATAAGCACTATTTTATGGGTCAAGCCCCGAGAACTTCTTTTGCTCCTTGTTTGCAATTGGTGTGCAGCTCTTTGTCCATCTTAATTATATTAGCTAGCTCTACAGATTTTTCAGGGGTAATTGTTTCACCAATTTTTCTAGTGAGACAGTTTTTCCCACATACTTATAATTATATACTTTTGAAATAACAAAAATGCTTGTGAAAATATTGGAACTTCTGTTAGATGAAAAACAATCTGGTTTGTCAGAAATGTAGATTTAGCAAATTACCTTGTGTAAAATAATCCAAGTCCCATTAATAATCTAAACTGCAGATCATTTATTGAGTGTATAGTGCTTACCTAATTTATGCTGAAGCACCATAGAGAGTGCAAAAGAAAGAAGCATGGCTATTCTTAACAAAACTTTTACCTTGTAGATGAAAATGTACAACATTCACATCAGAATAAAATGTGAATCAGTTTTCATAAGGCTCTGTTATAGGCAATATAGACATATTAATACAATTAAAATTTGGTTTTAACAATGTGATCTCATTGGTCAAGGTGATTTGGAGGAGAAAGTTGGAAGAATTTACCTGAAATACTTTTGTTCATTGTCTTCTCATTTTAGGATTACATTTAAAAGACAATTTCTGTGATTGGGTTGTCTTGGAAAATTAAACCCATTTCAAGAGGACTTGGAGCTGATCCTCGCCTTGAGGAAGCAGTGGCTTGTTTTCAAGAAGCCACTCCTCATCTGAGGATCTACTCAGCATGCCTAATAAACAAGAAGACTGCTATTTTTTTTTCTATTCTACATGTACTAAAGTAAGAATTGGCATCTCTAACTCATTTCTTTCTATGATTTCCCTCATAAAATTGGATAAGATTTTCCCAATATACCAAGTCGTCTTTATGTTTTGCTCAGCTATTTATTATCTGCTGTCAATTTTTTAGTAAAGGGTAGCATTCCTAAGGGAATTCATTCTTCATCATTTTTTTCTCTTCATTTTATGTTCTCCATATTCTCCAAAAATAAAAAGGTTCATAGCATTTAATCATCATTCAGTGTCCTTCTAGCTGTAATTAATCCGTTCAGGGTGCTTTTGGAATTAGGAACACTTTAACTGTGGCTGGCCAACTTTTTTTTTTTTTTTTTTTTTTTAATTTTATTTTATTTTATTTTTTTGCTTTATAACAAATTTAATCAGTTATACATATACATATGTTTCCATATCCCCTCCCTTTTGCGTCTTGTGGCTGGCCAACTTTGCTTTTATTTACTTTGTGTTAAAATGAATGGGTGGGTTGTATTGTACTTGTAGAAATTGTCGTGGGTTGAATTTGACTTCTTGCTTCAGATTTTCTGCTGAATACTAAAGCCACTTTTCTAAATAAGCTTTTGCAGCTTTATTGCTTTTTCTTTGTCAGAGCTTCCTGTTTTTCAGCTTGATTCTTCTATAGCTCCATTTAGATCTGTCTGCTATTTTCTGTTGTTCCTTTATGACTAATTCTATACATGTGTATTTTTTTTCAAAAATTTTTCTTAAATCATATTGGTGCTATGTTTAAAATTGTCAGTTTTGAGCAAAGCTTTGATTTTATATAGCAAGTTGCACAACAGTAGCATTTTGTTTCAGATATTAACTTAGGAAATACATAGTGAAGTATGGAATTATACTTAAATTCTAATCTATTAACTTACTTTCTAATTTTCCATTAAAAACTAGTTACACAAGTCAGGATGTATGAAATGGTTTTGAAGATTAACAGTAAAATATATTTTTAAAGAGTACCTAATACTCCCATTTGTCTTTTTCAGCCCCATCTCTCAGCTCGTGTCATTCATGTTGTCAGATCAGATATAGGATGCTGTCAAGAAATAGGTTTTAGGAAATTAAAAATTTGTTGACCTCAGATTGTTTGTGTCATCTCATCTCAGTTGTTTTCTACTTTACCTGTCTCTCCTTACTCCTTTGTGTTTGTCTAGATACCAAGAAATGTACAGTGAACATTTTGCCTGGGATCTAGTTTGGTACCACAGTTCTTTTCTGTATTATTCTCTTTGTTTACAGGGTGACAGCTGTCCATTCCGTCACTGTGAAGCTGCATTAGGAAATGAAACAGTTTGCACATTATGGCAGGAAGGGCGCTGTTTTCGACAGGTGTGCAGGTTTCGGCACATGAAGATTGATGTAAGTTTTCAGTCTGTATTATAGTAAGTAGTCTTGTGTCCTGATGGGCCAATAAAAAAATATGGGGGTAAAAAACAACATTTCATGTAACATGTGGGTTAAATTTTTTTAATGACCTAGTGAAATTTCTCTCATTAAAATGTTCACTTAATATCTAAATGTTATATGGTATGAATTGGTGTCATATTTCTTAAAAGTAGTTCGGTAATCTGTCCAAAGTGTAAAAATTATATATGTATATTTGGGGGGTATTTATATTTCTATGTTTATTTTATTTTATTTTTTTATTATTATTATTTTTTTGCGGTACGTGGGCCTCTCACTGTTGTGGCCTCTCCCGTTGCGGAGCACAGGCTCCGGACGCGCAGGCTCAGCAGCCATGGCTCACGGGCCCAGCCGCTCCACGGCATGTGGGATCTTCCCGGACAGGGGCACGAACCCGTGTCCCCTGCATCAGCAGGTGGACTCTTAACCACTGCGCCACCAGGGAAGCCCTCTATGTTTATTTTAAAGCAATCTGAACTTAGAGAAAACTTGCAAGTACAGTATTATAAAACTTTCTTCTAAGCCATTTAGGGGTAAATTACAGACATTTCCTATCACTTCCAAATACTTTCATGACTGTTTCCTACAAACAAGAAAGATACTCTCTTACATAACTGTGATACAACCATCAAAATTAGAAAATTAACATATATGTATTATTTTCATTGAATCCTCAGATCCCATTCACGTTTTGCCATTGTACTAGTGATGTCCTTTATTGCAGTAGGAGTGAGTCCAGAATCAAGTGTTGCATATAGTTGCCATAACTCTTCAGTCTCCTTCTGTCTAGAACAGGTAGTCTTTTCTTGCCTTTCATTGGCCTTGACAGTTTTGGTAGTTTTAGGGCAGTTATTCTGTAGTGTTCCTCAATTTGGGTTTATCTGATATTTTCTCATTACTAAATTCAGGTCATGTATATTTGGCAGGAATATCACAGAGGTGATATTCTTCTCATTGCTTACCATTGGGTGGCATACAATATTAATTATCCCATTACTGGTGTTGTTAACTTTGATCACTTCATTAAGGTGGTATCCACCAGATTGCTTCACTATAAAGTTTTCCTTTTTGTATTTAGTAAGTATTTTGTGGAGAGGAACTTGGAGACCTTGTAATTATCCCATTCCTCATCAAATTCTCAAGGTTTTTTCCCTAGCTTTTTATGTGGGAACTCATGGTTTCCTATTTTATTCAATGTGTTATATGTCACTACTATCATTTTTTATCCTCAGGTTGACTCAGTTTGGGCCAGTAAGAGACCTTAAAGCTGGTTTTTGTGTCTTTTTGATGTTTCCATCGTTCTTTGAACATGTCTTCACTTTGTGGCTTAACAAGATTATCCGGGTTCATCTGGTACTTTTCCTCCTCCAGTTGTGGAATCAGCCATTTCTGCAAGGAGCCTTGGTTCCTTCTAGTGTAACTGCTCCTGGAGTGTCACTGCTTCCAGGCATGCAGTGGACAGAACAGAGGAATACATAAATGTACATAAATACATTTATATCATTGTTTATTACTTTAAGTATTGAAAATCATGAATTCACATAGATGCTTCCAATTTACCAACACTACAGTGTTTTGTCTAGGCTTCTCCTTATTCATACTTGTAACTCTTTTCTCCAAAACTTGATTTCCATTGTTCTTAATCTTATTTGATCAGTCCCCTAGTTATGTAAACTAGACAGTGTATCACAGCCTATTTCTTCCTCTCAAGTCTCTGATGTCACATGAGGCTGCTCCTGCACAGGACGTCTTTCTCACCTTGTTTCGATTCTGACATCCTGTACCAGGGCAGGCCTCCCACCTTGCTCCACTGTGAGGACTCCTTCCTCACCCTGCTCCGGACCTCATGGATGCCTTTTTCACATCCTTGGGCTTTGATACTCTGTGTTGGGCAGCCCTCCCATGTGAGATGCTTGTTTTCCTCACCCTGCTCATTCTCTGACTGTACCAGGACCCACTCAGAAGAGCCTGCCTTCCTCACCCCACTTGATCTTTGATGCCTATTCTAGGCTGACACTCCATGAGTATACCCTCCTCACCCTACATTAGGATCCCTTCTGCATAAAAGCCTTGCTCACCCTTCTCAGGCGCCAACCTTGTGCCAGGCCATCCTCCTACACAAATGCCTTACTAACCCTGACACCCTATGCTGGTTCCACCTTGTCACGTGGATACCTTCCTCATCTCAGTCAACCTCCAACACCTTGCTCTGGGCCACTTGCCCTTCCCTCTCCCAACATGAATGCCTACCTTTCTCAGCTTCACCTAATGACTTTGGACTGAATTGTTTGAGAGGGGGTGGGGAAAGAAGAAAGAGACTAAATACGCAATTTGTATGCCTGTGGTTATATAACTACTCCATTCTGGTTTCAGATTTATGGTCTCTCAACTACATTCTATGCTGTCTTCCAAATAGGGAATTCATTAAATACATTCAGAAAAAGAAATACTCTGGAACTTTCAAAAAATCATGTTGTAACATTGCGAGCAGAGTGTAAACTGGCGCACCTCCTAGGAAAGGTGTATCAGTCTCTAAGAACATCTGCGTTTGGAGATTTTCTAAAAAACTCATGGGACTTGGCATATGGTTTATTCACGGCTAAGATTTATTACAGTGGTATAGTAAGGATACACTGATCATAAAAGAAAAAAACACAGAGTCTGGAGGAATCCATGTGTGGGTTTCTTTTATCATCTTTCGCTCCTATAAGGGGTCACAAAGAACATACACTTGCCCAGTGGTGAAAATGCAGCAACGTGTGTGGGGTGTTTTTGACCAGGGAAGCCCATTAGATCAGCATCCAAATTTTTTTGTTGGGGCTGGTCACATAGGCACCCTCTACCTAACACATACCAAAACTCTAGTCTCCTAGAAGGATGTCAGGTGTTCAGTATAAGCCATATTGTTTTCATGAACAGTCCAGGCACAGTGATCAGTTAACTGACCAGGAGCATTATAAGAGCCAATTTCCCACATGCCAGGAAAGGGCCAGCCTTACAAGCAGGCTATCTGAGGACTGCAGGCTTAGGGCTACTCTGTTAACTCTTTTTTTGCACAGAGGCTTGTTTGGCTGCATCTTTCAAAATTACTAACTGCTTGTACCTTTGTCTCATCTGTACTCATGTGCAAAATGAGATCTATGCAGAATTACTCATTGTAACATAATTTGTAATATGTAAAGTGTATGAAGCAACCAAACCTTCATTTAAAACAAATTTTATTACGTTCATACAGTGGAGTGCTGGGCAGCTGTTACCAAAAAATTTTAAAGGGATACTACTTATTTATTTATATGAAAAGATCAGGATATAGTGTCACTGAAAAAGCAAAGGACAGAATAAAGTGTGTAATATACTACCATTTGTGTTAAAAAAAAAAAAGATAAGGAAAAGAATTTATATTTGTTTTTCACTCGCATATGCATTTTAAATGTCTCTGGAAGTATAAAGGAGAAACCTAACAACAATGGCTATAGGAGAGTGGAGACGGGAATGGTAAGGAGTCGTTTTACTGTATACCCCCCTTTCTAGATGCATCGACTTTCATTATTCATGGGTTCCATATTTGCAAATTTGTATATATGCTAAAATTTATTTATAACCCCAAAATCAGTACAGATGTCTTCTTCATGATCTATTTAATGCCATGTTTGTTTGCATTTTTGTGCTTTTTGTTTGTGATTTTGCTGTTTTAAATGGCCCCCAAGTGTAGTGCTGAAGTGCTGTATGTAATGTCCCTAAGTGCAAGAAAGCTCTTATGTGCCTTGTGTAGAAAACACGAGTGTTCAATAAGCTTCATTCAGGTGTGAGTTACAGCGCTGTTGACCTTGAGTTCAGTGTTAATGAATCAATGATATTTATTTATTAAAATTTTATTTAGTTTCGGCTGCATTGGGTCTTTGTTGCTGTGCACAGGCTTTCTTTAGTTGCAGCGAGTGGGGGCTACTCTTTATTGTGGTGTGCGGGCTTCTCATTGTGGTGGCTTCTCGTTGTGGAGCACTGGCTCTAGGCACGCAGGCTTCGGTAGTTGCAGCACATGGGCTCAGTAGTTGCGGCACGCAGGCCCTGGAGTGTGCGGGCTTCAGTAGTTGTGGTGTGCGGGCTCTAGGGCATGCGGGCTTCAGTAGTTGTAGCACATGGGCTTAGTTGCTCCACAGCATGTGGGATCTTCCTAGACCAGGGATTGAACCTGTGTCCCCTACATTGGCAGGCAGATTCTTAACCACTGCGCCACCAGGGAAGTCCCCAATGATATTTATTAAATAAGGTGTCTTTAAACACAGACACACATAAAACAAGATTATGTATTGATCACTTGATGAAAATGTGACCAGGAGCTTTCAGGAACCCAACTCTGTTTCCTTGAGCAGAATGGTTCAGTATTTGCTAATTAAATAATGTGAGCATTAACTGTATATCTTTGGACCATGTGCTATGTTACTATTAAAAAGTTAAAGGAGTAATCATATAGGAGAATGTTACTATGGAGGATGTGTTGCTAAGTGAAAATGTACAGAATTATATGGAACAACTTTCTTTTAAGTGTGAATCAATACATTCTACAGGTTTTTGTTTTTGTTTTTTAAGAAAAAGAATTCTATACCAAAATAAGTGACTCTCACTGGGTAATGGCCTAACAGGCATTAATTTTATTTTCCAAGTCATCTTCATTGCTTATGTATTACTTTTTATTTTGAAACAAAATTCAGTAAAAGTATTAAACAGATCAAATAAACGTCATGTGATAAAGAGGATGCTATCACAGTAGTCATCCAGTAATTTGAAGATTGCTTTCAGGAAAGAAGTAAAAACTTAAGCAAACACAAATCCAGGAGCAAGGAAGATTGGCATTAGATTCTGCCTCAAGGAGTAATAGAATAATTGTTGTTATTCTAAAAAACAATGGTATCTATTATATTTACCTTTTAAGTGTAATGGGAGACTAATAAATACTATCCAGTTTTTTCAGAGGCAAAGTTACTTGCTATACTTTTTTAAAATACGTGGCAGTAAATGTAGGGCATAAATTTTTGTTTGTTTGTTTTGTTTTGTTTTTTGCGGTACGTGGGCCTCTCACTGTTGTGGCCTCTCCCGTTGTGGAGCACAGGCTCCGGACGCGCAGGCTCAGCGGCCATGGCTCACGGGCCCAGCCGCTCCACGGCATGTGGGATCTTCCCGGACCGGGGCACAAACCCACGTCCCCTGCATCGGCAGGCGGACTCCCAACCACTGTGCCACCAGGGAAGCCCCAGGACATAAATTTTTTACATAGTTTTTACCCAGTCGCCTTTCAGAGATGTTGAGCTAATTTATATCTTCATTATCAGTATGCGGGACTCCATGATTCTTCCACATCCCTACCAACACAGTGTATTATCAAATTATCAATCTCCCAATATAGTAGATATTGGGATCTTTGCCCTTTTTGATACATTTAGGGATCTTTTTGTAATGGTCATTGTTCCTCTGTTTCTTTCCTCCATATTTAAAATTTTCTGAAGTAGTGCTTCTGTTCTTTCCCGGAAATTTAATCCTTAGGCTGCTTATTGTGAGAGATCCAACATAATGCAGGTTATTAATCAGAATTTAGTTGCTTTTCAGAAGTGCTTACCGCGTCTTTTTTTTTTCTTTTTCTTTATTGAACTATTTGTTAAAGTATATATAGAAATGTGTACATATCATAATCTTACAAGTTGAAGAATTTTCACAAAGTGAATACACTTACTAGACCAGCACCCTGATCAAGAAATAGAACATTTCCAACACTCTGTCTTCCCCCTTTATCTCTTCATTGTCACTCACCACACCCCCAAAACTAATCACCGTCTTGACTACTCTGCAATAGAGGAGTTTGCCTGTTTTGGTCTTTACATAAATGGAATCATACAGTATGTGCTCTTTTGTGTCTGGCTTCTTTTGTTCTGCACCCATGGTGTTAAGTTTATTCCCTCTCATTACTGGATAGCATTGTATTTTATGAAAATACTACAATGTATTTATCCATTCTAGTGTTGATGTACATTTGGTTTGTTTCCATTTTGGAGCTGTTACAAATAGTGTTCTTTGAATATTCTTTATATACATCTAATGTGTATATTAGAACTTATGTATGTGTTTCTCTTGGGCATATATCCTGTTACCCAGCAAATCATTCTAGATGTACCGGTATTCTTGTTTTTCTTGTTCCCCTTTATAAGAGCGAGGTAGCTTGGGAAGGAAAGATACCACCCTAGTGTGTTACATGAACCTTTAGAAGTCACGAATGGGAAGAATTTTTCCAAGTCTTGAACTCTCAGCTTCAAATAATAACTGCAGTTTATTGAGTCTTTTCTGTGTGCTAAGTGCTTCATGTACATTATTTCATTTAATTCTCATGAGAAACTAATTAATAGCTACTGTTACTCCCATTTTATAGCTGAGGAAAGTGAGACTAAGAGGTATTAAATTATTTGACATCACATGGTCAATAAGTAGCATAATAGAGATTCTGACTCTTATCATTGATTCCATAATCTTACCCTACTATATTACCCTGCTTTTCTAAATTAAATATAGACATTTAGGAGTTCAAGGATGAGGGCAAGGAGGAAAGAATAGCAGACTACTTCCCTGCTCCTTTCATCTCTCTGTCATGCTAGAATAAGTTACTTTCAGCAACCCTTCTGCCTCATACTCAAAATCATTTCATATGCCTCAGATTTTTTAACCTTGTATGAACTTTGTCCAGAAAACATGACCAAATTAATACAGGTCACACTATTTTTTATTTGAAAACAATGTGTTTTTCCTCTTACAGAAAAAACGCAGCGAGATTCCTTGTTACTGGGAAAATCAGCCAGTGGGATGTCAGAAACTAAACTGTGCTTTTCATCACAACAAAGGACGTTTTGTTGATGGCCTTTTCCTACCTCCAAGCAAAAGTGAGATTTGTTTCAATTTTAAAAGAATAGTTACTGTATAATGACCACCTACATGCACAATGTACAGAGTACTTTATAAACATTGCCTTCTTTTAGTCTTTTGAGAGAGCAGTATTATTTTCGCTTCACAGATGAGGGTATTGAACTTTATTAAGGTTAAATGACTTGTACATAGTCATAAGCCAATAAAATAGCAGTCACAATTAAAACTTTGTTGCCAAAATCCATGCTGCTTCACAAATGTTGTTTGGCAAGAGAGTTTAGATTACTATAGCTTATTACCTCATTTCCCATTTTCTTATCGTATCTATAGAGATTTTCAAAAGAAACTTGATTCTCCAGGCCAGGGGTGTTGGCAAGTCGGGTCTTCCACCTGTTTTGTAAAATAAAGATTTATTGAAATGAAGCCCTACCCATTTGTTTATATATTTTCTGTGGCCAGATTTTGTGCTACTGCTTCAGAGTTGAATAGTTGAGACAAGATCTACAAGGCCTAAAATATTTACTATATACCTCTACAGAAAAACATTTGCTAACCCTGCCCCTGCTCTAGGGTGTAATCTAAAATGAAACTTACACTCTGCCAAAAGCTAGTATTTATTTCTAAAGTCCTTTTAAAGTAATTTCCTAGTGGAGTGATCAGCCATTTAAAAGCCACATCTGCTATGTGATTAAAATTTGATGGTTATATATTTTTATCTCTATTTAAGGGGAAAAAAGGCTCATTCCTTTCTGGTTTAATTCAGAAGTATTGCCCACTATCTCTTTAAAAAGCTGCTGCTTGATCAAAAAGCCTAGAATTTCAGTATTAATATTTAACATCTAGAATTTGTAAACAGTTACTGTGCATCTAGCTTCCTGTTTATTCTCTGTTTTGAGCACCCACTTTGAGTGTGTTTACATGCAGTGAATAGTTATTAGCTGAAAGCCACATTTTCCCTCCCTGGGAGTTTAAAACCTCATTGGGAAAATGGGGAAATTAAAAATTAGATTAAAATTTTAATTAAAAGACGTAAATTAAAAGGACATCATGCTCTAAGAAAATCACCAAACTTATGATAGGTGGTTGGAGATTTTTTTTTTTTAAACATCTTTATTGGAGTATAATTGCTTTACAATGGTGTGTTAGTTTCTGCTTTATAACAAAGTGAATCAGCTATACATATATCCCCATATCTCCTCCCTCTTGTGTCTCCCTCCCACCCTCCCTATCCCACCCCTCTAGGTGGTCACAAAGCACTGAACTGATCTCCCTGTGCTATGTGGCTGCTTCCCGCTATCTATCGGTTTTACATTTGGTAGTGTATATATGTCAGTGTTACTCTCTCACTTCGTCCCAGCTTACCCTTCCCTCTTCCCATGTCCTCAAGTCCATTCTTTACGTCTATGTGTTTATTCCTGTCCTGCCCCTAGGTTCATCAGAACCATTTTTTTTTTTAGATTCCATATATGTGTGTTAGCATACAGTATTTGTTTTTCTCTTTCTGACTTACTTCACTCTGTATGACAGACTCTAGGTCCATCCACCTCACTACCAATGACTCAATTTCGTTTCTTTTTATGGCTGAGTAATATTCTGTTGTATATATGTGCCACATCTTCTTTATCCATTCATCTGTCGATGGACATTTAGGTTGCTTCCATGTCCTGGCTATTGTAAATAGAGCTGCAGTGAACATTGTGGTACATGACTCTTCTTGAATTATGGTTTTCTCAGGGTATTTGCCCAGTAGTGGGATTGCTGGGATATATGGCAGTTATATTTTTAGTTTTTTAAGGAAACTCCATACTGTTCTGTCCGAGATTTTTGATGAATTGGGACTGTATCTTCTATTTTTAATTTATGACTAACTTTGTATGTCTAGCTGTGTTGCCCACTGTGCCTGAGTCTCCAGAAGAGGAAGTGAAGGCTAGCCAGCTCACAGTTCAACAGAGCAAATTATCTGTCCAGTCTAATCCCTCTCCTCAACTGCGAAGTGTTATGAAAGTGGAAAGTTCAGAAAATGTTCCTAGCCCTACACATCCACCAGTGGTAATCAATGCTGCAGATGATGATGAAGATGATGATGGTAAGCTTTAGCTCTTTCTTTAAGGCAAGTAAATGATCAGGGTAACTTAGTGAATTAGAATCAGACTTAAAGGTCTAGACCTGTTTTTAATTGGAAATTTGCCTTAAATTTTGATAATATAGATCAGTGTTCTGAGGAAGGTGATGAAACCAAAACACCTACCCTGCAACCAACTCCTGAAGTTCATAATGGATTACGAGTGGCTTCTGCCCGGAAACCTGGGGTCAATTTAAAACAAGGTAAGAAGAGGCTATATTGATGCTGGTTCCTGTTCATAAATCTTACAGCACTGTTGAGTGAGTCCAGACTATTTTAAATACCTTTGAAATTTAGTTCATGTTTACCACCACCTCCATCTTCCTTGTGCCCATTATACACACACACACACACCACAATTTCTTTTATTCATTGAACAAACATTTGAATGCCAGCTGTGTACAAATAAAATGCAAAGATGAAATGGTGCTGGTTCCTCATGTGGTTGCTATTTGCATTCCTAGGTGAATGTTTGAATTTTGGGATAAAAACTCTTGAAGAAATTAAATCAAAGAAAATGAAGGAAAAATCAAAGAAGCAAGGTGGTGAGTTATCAGGAGTTTTGACATGGAGGCTTTTTAAAAAAATAAATTAATTATTTATTGACTTGGTTCCCCCGGGTCTCAGTTGCGGCAGGCAGGCTCCTTAGTTGCGGCATGCATGTGGGATCTAGTTCCCTGACCAGGGATGGAACCCAGGCCCCCTGCATTGGGAGCGTGGTGTCTTAACCACTGGACCACCAGGGAAATCCTGACACGGAGGATTGAATGTTGCTAGAGAAGAATAGAAAGGACACTTCTGCAGCAATGAAGACCCAATTGCAGCCCAAAAAAAAGATACTTCTGATAATAAGGACACTTGACACCAACCAAAATGGGCAAATAGATTTTGATTTTTGTGGCTTCTTTGAAGTAAAACACAGTCTTATTTAAATCACAGTTGCTTTTTTAACCCATTGCAGCTGTTTCAGTCCCTAACTGTTCAGAGCTAGCCACATACAATGAAGAACCTGAAAGAACTTGTTTGTTTATTTTGAGAAATATAACTCTAAAGAATAGCATATAAACTTTTTTTTTTTTTTTGAACGCATTGCATGGCTTGCGGGATCTTAATTCCCCAACCAGGTATCGAACCCGTGCCCCCTGGAGTGGAAGCATGGAGTCCTGACCACTGGACTGCCAGGGAATTCCCTAAACTATTATTTAAAAGAGGAAAAAGTTTATTTTGTAGTAGGTGAATTCTTCCTCAAGAGCTGCTAGGATTTTCTTCTGGTGCTTGCCTTAGCCTGGTTGATTTATATTTCCAACCCTAAAAATTATATAGTGTGAAATGTATTTAGAGAGAATCAGATGGTTGGTTCTAAGTGCCTTCTTGCTAAAGATTGTTCCGTAGCAACTTTGGAGTTGTGTTTTGCAGATGATTGAACATAGATGGAAAAGATTGAATTGACACACTTAATAGCTGATGTGCTTCTGAGGTTAACTTTAAGATAATGTTAGCCTTCCTAGTAAATAAAAGTACATGGAGTGCCTGAGTCACTCAAAACAGTTTTATATTTTACTTTCACATTGTGCCAAAGGCAGATAAAAATAAGATTATCTCCCCTTTCCCTACTCCATTTCACTGTAGGCAGACAGGAACAGAAAAACTGATTGACTTGTAGTCCAGTGGTCTGTGTTGGATTTACCTGGTCTTAAAAACAGAATTTCTTGACTTCTGATAGCCTTATTTTCCATAAATCATTTACTGTTCTTTGACTCTCTATATTTAGAAGGTTCTTCGGGAGTTTCCAGTCCTTTACTCCAACCACAGCCCATTCCAGGTCCTGAAAAAGAGAATGTCCGGACTGTGGTGAGGACAGTAACTCTGTCCAACAAACAAGGTGAGGTATAGGTAGGTCTTAAGAGGTGTGAGCCTACTACTTTTAAATGACTGGGAGGGCAAAATGCTTGGGTTGGGTTTATTGGTGGATTTGCAGGGAGACTTCAATATGTTGATTGGATAGAATGATGAAAAATTAGTGCATTTGACCCTACTGTTTAAAAAGATGAAATTCTTAATCATGCAGTTCTCACATTATGTATTGTATTTGATCTTTACGTATACT
This sequence comes from Mesoplodon mirus, assembly GCF_964341445.2. Taxonomy (NCBI): domain Eukaryota; kingdom Metazoa; phylum Chordata; class Mammalia; order Artiodactyla; family Ziphiidae; genus Mesoplodon; species Mesoplodon mirus. The sequence goes on along the minus strand of NC_138978.1, from coordinate 152,538,384 downwards.
GTTTATTTTATCCAACAAATTTATTGACTGTCCATTGTAAGTAAAGAACTGTGATAAACCTTTTAAGTTATAGAAAAATGTAAAAGTCTTTTCCCTTAATAGTTTTAAATCTGATAAGGAATATGACACAAGTAATTGTAGTATGCAGATACATTAAAATGTGCCATTCAGACAACAAAGAATCAGAGGAAAGAGATCTCACTTCTTGCTGGGGTGATCAAGGAACGTGATCTAGGAGAGTTAGCAGTGGAGTAAAGTATGATTTCATTTAACATATGGAAGTGCACAAGCAAGGCTATAGCTTGGGTTTTCTAATCAGTGGGTTAGACACAGCTTGTCTTTGTGTACTTGGCTACTGTTAATTAGGACTGTGCTATCGCTCCCCTTTGGGCTGTGCATTTGGTTATTTAAAGTATTATTTAATAGGTTGATTTGTTTTCTTTTAATGTGGGTAGTTTTCCTTAAGACTGAGATCTGATTTCCAAGAGACTTTAATATCAGAGCATACTTCGTACCCATTAGTAGTTACTGAATATGGAAAAATTGGCTAATGGTAGAGAAATTCTGTTTTTGCCATTTTAGGAGAAGAACCTTTGGTAGGATTGAGTCTAACCGAGAAACTGGGGAAACGAAAATTTTCAGGAGGTGAGATAAGTTTTGAGCATATCCTTTGTTTTCTGCTTGTTTGTGCATTACATATCTCCTCCAAAATTCTCTTTATACAAATGCCCTGTCGATATTAACTCCCTTGTATTTCTGGCTGAAAGCATGTATAAAATCTCTTCATGTTTTTGACATGTGCGAAGTTATACAAATTTATAGTGTTTTAATTAGATCATGGCCAACTTTTTAGAAGGTGCTCCATTTAAAAAAGAGTAAAGAATATCTCTGTTTCTATGGATAAATTGAAATTTGAGTTTTTAGAGGGAAAACAAAGTGTCCAGTTAATATAAATTCAGTCCTTGAATTTTATTAGTGCTGTTTTATACTTAGGGAAGTATTTTACCATGTAACTGAATTATTGTGTACTGACCCTAGTGTATCTGTCTCAAAATAATTATTTTGAAAATCTTACCTGACTTCAGAGGTTCCTTCATACTCCTTTAAAATGTGCTTATGAATATGAAATCTTAACCTGTTTTGTGTTTTGTTTTATACCATTCTCGCTGCCTGAGAAATTTAGGTTAAAAATTACGGAAATAATCTATTTTAATATCAGCATATATGTAATAAACTTTGTGATTTTGGGTTGTATATTTAAATTACAAATAAGAGGAGAGAGAAAAGTACATTCTGTGTAGGGTCTTTAAAGTTTTTATGGGACCCTGCTAAAGTTCTACCTTCAGTCAAGTGATCCAAAGAACAGTTTTTAAAAACTTGTGACATTTAAACAGCTTGTATTGACCAGTGTAATGCAGTAAACCAGGAGTCAGGAAACTTGGTTCAGGTCCTGGCTCTGTCACTAATTGGTGACTTGGGTAAGATACAGCATCTTTCATAACCTTAGATTTCTTATCTGGAATTGGAGAAAGGGGCTCTTTGGCCTTTGGAGTTTTCATGTCCCTGGAAAATTTTAAATTTTATGGTTCTTTTGCTGTCCTCCTAATCATCCCAGTTGTATTTAATCACAGATCAACCTAGAATTCAACAGTTGGCCAGTTAAAGATTTTTTTTTGTGCCTGAAGATTTTTTTTTTTCACATATTCCTAATCCTGAATTTCAGTTTGAATCAGTGTTTATAATCCTTCATTTATAGTTTTAGTTATTTGGTAAATGTTAATTTGTGCCTTCTAATTTTTTTTGTCTCCTTCCTTGCCTCTTTTTTCTGGGACATTTTTATTCCTTCTCTAACATTCTCCTTCCTCACTTCTTTTTTCTGGGACATTTTTATTCCTTCTCTAACATTCTCCTTCCTTACCTCTTATTTCTGGGACATTTTTATTCCTTCTCTAACATTGAGTTATAAGGAAGCTAGTGAATGAACACATCGTATAAATGCAGAAAACTTACAGAATTATTCTACATTGTCTGTTTTTGCTTGTATTTCTTGACCTTGCTAAAGGTTGGCTTGAAATCTTAAACTGAGTTCCCTCTCTCTGTTTGTAGGTTGCGACCGTGAGCCTACATTAAAGCATAGCCTTGCACAAAGGCTAGGGAAGAAAGTTGAAGCTCCAGAGACTAACACTGACACACCACCAAAGAAAGGTACTTTTGTTCTAAATTCCTTTTGTGTGTAATCCTGACACTTGTCTCTTGTAATGTTAACAGGTATGGTTTGTCATTCTTTTTGTTCAAGTTAATAAGATTATTATCTTCTTGTGTCTGTTTTATTATTTGTTCAACAAACATTTGAATGTTTACTCTGCTGGATTCTAGGTAGACACCATTGGATAAAAATAAACACCATCACAGACCTCAGGAGCTTGTAGTATAATGGCAGATAGGAATCCTTCCATATATTGTGATAAATTCTGTGACAGAGAAAGTACACAGCGTTATAGGAGCACATAGGAAGGTCACCTAACCTCACCATCTGTCAGGGAAAGGTTCCCAGAGGAAATGATACTGAAGCTTAGACCTGAAACATGATTTAGCCAGGTAAAGTTGAAGGGCCAGAGGCAGAGAGTATAATACACAGAAGGCACAGAGCTCAAGGACTCACTGTGACTGAATCAGAATTGGAATGAAGAGCATGGTAACTGGAGAGGAAGAAGGGATTGGTCATATAGAGCAGGAGTCCCCAACCCCCGGGTCACGGACAGGTAGCAGTCCGTGGCCTGTTAGGAACTGGGCCACACAGCAGGAGGTGAGCAGCAGGTGAGCAAGCGAAGCTTCATCTGTATTTACAGCCACTCACCATAGCTTGCATTACCCCCTGAGCTCTGCCTCCTGTCAGCATTATGGTGAGTTGTATAATTATTTAATTATATGTTACAATGTAATAATAATAGAAATAAATGCACAATAAACGTAATGCACTTGAATCATCCCAAAACCACCCCCTCCCCACCTTGGGTCCGTGGAAAAATTGTCTTCCACGAAATTGGTCCCTGGTGCCAAAAAGTTTGGGGACCGCTGATAATAGAACCTTTTAAGCCATATTAGAGAGTTTGGGCTTATCCTAAGATAGTAGCAAACAATGGGAAGGTTATAAACAAGGATCAGAGATCCTCATATTGGCATTTTGGAACCATCATCTAAAATATGGAGAAAAGGGGATAAGAGTGCTGTCCAGGAATGAGCTAGCAAGCTGTTAAAATAATCCAGGCAAGAGGAGTTAGTGTCATAGATTTAGTGTTCTGGAAGTTGGTATGAAGAGATGCAGACTAATTTGAGAGATATTTGGAAGTTAGAATGATTTTATAGTTGAAGTTTTATTTATAGAAGGAAGTAAAGGGTTGGATTTTTTTTCCCTTGTCTCACTTTCAGTGAAGCAGTGATGTTAATTACTTTTAGAAAAAAAGGTGTTTTTTCCTTCTTGTGTTTAGTTTTAACTTCTGCCGAAGATAAGATACTTCTTTCCACTTCTCCCCTAGCGCGATAGGCTTTGACGAGTAGACTTTGTTTGGGGGCTTTCTTATATTCTGAAAGCTGTAAACAGAAGTTACTTTTTTTCTTTGCAGTCAGATTTCCTTCCCTTTTGCCTGTCAATCGTATTGAAGACTCTCATAACTAAAGAGCATATTTCAGATGGATCTAGGGGGGAAAAAACCTTTTGATGCCAATAAGATTTTAGAAGGATAAGATTTTAGAATGTTGCACGGTAACAAAATTATTTCCTTAAATTCAGTAATTTTTGCTTTTCACATGTAAAAGAGAGGACTTTTTCTTTGTGCTTTCCAAAGTGCTCTAGAGAATCCATTATTTGTATAGATCTATCTGTACTGTGAAGAAGAAAAGTTTTAAGACCTGAATAGATTTTTGAAAAGCATTTTCATTAGAAAACAAGTATAAGCCTAATTCGTGACCTTTGAAAAAGATTTTTGACCTATAAAAAGTCTCTGTTCAACTTTTTTTTTAAAGACAGTGTTCGTTTATTGATTGATTGATTGATTGATTGATGATTGCTGTGGGCTCTAGGTGCATGGTCTTCAGTGTAGTTGTGGCTCATGGGCTCTAGAGCACAGCCTCAGTAGTTGTGGCGCACGGGCTTAGTTGCTCTGCAGCATGTGGGATCTTCCCGGAGCGGGGCTTGAACCCGTGTCTCCTGCATTGGCAGGCGGATTCTTAACCACTGTACCACTAGGGAAGTCCCCAACTTTTTTTTTTTTTTTTTTTTAACAGTTCAAGTTTCCAAGTCTCTGAAGGAGCGATTAGGCATGTCAGCTGGTCTCAACAATGAGGAGGCAGCAGGTAGGTAAACTCTCATGCCAGCTCCTGATACTTTTTTCCTTGCTATTAGAATCTTTGCTTTTTCTCCAGTTTACCTTTTGAGTTATGTTGGGGCTTATGTTTTCTGTTTTTTGTGGGTTTGCTTTTTAAGTAATAGTTTTCTCACTGGAATGAGTTCTTTTTGTAGTTAAAGGTGGCAAAATGATTGTTTATGATAGCATTAATAACCAGAAATTAGAAATAATCTAAATATCTAACAAAAAGGAATTAAGATAGTTATGTACTAAAATAATTTCTGTCATGAAAAGTCATGTTCTGAACAATAATGATATGGGAAACTTATCCCCTTGTATTGAACGAAGGAAGGTTATGAAAGTATACACAGTGCTTTTGTCTTAGGGCAACATACGAATCTTTTTTTGGTGGGGGAGTGGGGGATGAAGTTTATTTTCTTATTATAGAAACATATTCCTTAGGGAAAATGTCCACATGTGAGATGATTTCCAGTTCTATAAAAATATATGCCTAGAAAAAAAGATACACCGAAATATTAACATTGGTTTTATCTGGGTGTTGAACTTTTAAGTAATTTTAATTTTCTTCATCATATTCCTCCTGTACTCTAATTTTTTGACTTTTTAAATTGTGAGATATAACTACCTAAGTGTATATACCTGTGTACAATTTTAAAGAATAATAAAATGAACACTTTGTGTATTCAGCCATCCAGCTTTTTTATTAAAATATTTTATTGCTGGATTCAGTAATGCATTTAAATTTTTATATCTATATGTATGAATGGTGTTAGCCTGTGCTTTTCTTTTTTCATCCTATCCTTATCTTTAGATAAGGATAAGTATCATAAAAAGGGAATCTGATGTCAAACATTGTTTTGTAAACAACCTGAATTTACTGTTCAGAAACTTTGAGGATTTCCTCTTATTTCTTCCTACTAGGCTGGGACTTCACTATGATAGATCTAAAACATGGATCTTTTTGTTCATTATGCTCAGTGTTTAGTGGGTCCTTTGAATCTAAGGACTTAACTAACTTTTTTAGTTGTAGAAAATATTCCTCTAATTTCTTTGAGTATGTCCTCCCCACGCTTCTTTTTGTTTTCTCTTTATGGAATTGTTATTAGATGTTGGAACTTTTGGACATAGGCTCCATGTGTCTTAACCTTGCCTTCATACTTTCCATTCCTTTGTTTCTTTGCCTCACTTTCTATGACTTTTGCTTGGTTATATTTTCTAGATTAGGAATTGACACACTTTTTCTATGAAGGATCAGATGGTAAATATTTTAGACTTTGAGGTTCACAGTCTCTTGTTGCAACTACTCAACTCTGCCACTGTAGTGTGAAAGCAGCCATTTACAGTATGTAAATGAATGAGTGTGGCTGTGTTCCAGTAAAGCTTTATTTATAAAATTTAGACCATGGCCAGATTTGGCCCATGGACTATAGTTTGCTGACCCTGTTCTAGATGGCTGTTATTCTACTAGCCTTGTCTTTTTTTTTTTTTTTTAAATTAGGTTGGATTTATTTTGTCACTTGGCTTTTTATTTTACAAGAACTTTTTTTAGTTCTCTGATTGCTCCTTTTGTACAGCCTGATTTCAGGCAGTTCTGGGGCTTCTTTCCTTTTTTAAAAGTAACTTATTTTTTATTTTTAAAAATTTATTTTGTTGAAGTATATAGTTGGTTTACAATGTTGCATTAATTTCTGCTGTATAGCGGAGTGATTCATTTATACATATATACACATTCTTTTTCATATTTTTTCCATTATGGTTTATCACAGGACAGTGAATATAGTTCCCTGTGCTATAAGGAGGACTTCGTTGTTTATCCATCCTATATGTAATAGTTTGCATCTCCTAATCCCAAACTTCTAATCCATCCCTCCTCCACCCCCCCGCCTTGGCAACCACAAGTCTATTCTCTATGTCTGTGAGTCTATTTCTGTTTCATAGATAAGTTCATTTGTGTCATATTTTAGATTCCACATGTAAGTGATAGTATATGGTATTTGTATTTGTCTTTCTTTTTCTGCTTACTTCACTCAGTATGATAATCTCTAGTTCCATCCATGTTGCTGGAAATGGCATTATTTCATTCTTTTCTATGGCTGAGTAGTATTCCATTGTATATAGGTACCACATCTTCTTCGTCCATTCCTCTGTCAGCGGACACTTAGGTTGCTTCCATGTCTTGGCTATTGTAAGTAGTGCTGCAGTGAATATCGGGGTGCATGTGTCTTTTCGAATTATATTTTTTTCTGGATATACGCCCAGGAGTGGGATTGCACGATCATATAGAAATTCTATTTTTAGTTTTTGAGGAACCTCCATACTGTTTTCCATAGTGCTACATCAGTTTACATTCCCACCAGCAGTGTAGGAGGGTTCCCTTTTCTCCACACCCTCTCCAGCATTTGTTGTTTGTAGATTTTTGATGATGGCCATTCTGACCAGTGTGCCTCATTGTAGTTTTGATTTGCATTTCTCTAATAACTAGTGATGTTGAGCATCTTTTCATGTGCCTGTTGGCCATCTGTATGTCTTTGGGAAAATGTCTATTTAGGTTTTCTGCCCATTTTTCGATAGGGTTTTTTTTTTATTAATTGTTGTGTTGTATGAGCTGTCTGTATATTTTGGAAATTAAGCCCTTGTTGGTCGCATCATTGGCAGATATTTTTCTCCCTGTCTGTAGGTTGTCTTTTCGTTTTGTTTATGGTGTCCTTTGCTGTACAAAAGCTTGTAAGTTTGATTAGGTCCCATTTGGTTGTTTTGTTTTTGTTTGCTTTAATTTCTATTGCCTTGGGAGACTGACTTAAGAAAACACTGGTACGATTTATGTCAGAGAATGTTTTGCCTATGTTCTCTTCTAAGTTTTATGGTGTCGTCTTATATTTAAGTCTTTAAGCCATTTTGAGTTTATTTTTGTACATGTTGGTGTGAGGGTGTGTTCTAACTTCACTGATTTTACATGCTGCTGTCCAGCTTTCCCAACACGACTGCTGAAGAGACTGTTTTCTCCATTGTATATTCTTGCTTCCTTTGTCTAAGATTAATTGACTGTAGGCATGTGGGTTTATTTCTGGGCTCTCTATTCTGTTTCATTGATTGCGGTTTCTAATTTGAATCTTTTTTTTTTTAATGGGTTTGTATGTTACTTTGTCTTCCTTATTGCTTCTCTTCATTTTGGTTCATCTTTAATGTTGCTTTTTCATAGTTGTAAGTACTGGGCCTAGGTTTCTTACAACCTAGAATCACTGGGCCTGTGATTATCTAAAGGTCTTTTTCCCAAGTGGTCCTCTCTCCTGGCTGGGAGATCTGTTTGCCCAAGTAGAGAGGGTGCACTAAATGGCAGCTTGTGTCGGTTGTAGGCTGCAAGGCTGAGGGCTCATATGATTGCTATGGTAAGAAAGCCTTTCTTTCAGAGTGTAACTAATTTCATTTTCTAGCTTTGCTGCTTGCTTTTCTCCCTCCCCTCTCCTTTTTCCGTTTGGCATTTGTGAAAGCCTGAAATTTTCATGCTCTACTTCTTTTCAGCCCCAACATCCTCATAATGTGCTCCCTTCCCTGACAGATTCTCCTCTTTTTAGGGAGCAGTTCTCAGGAGAAGGTCTTGATTGATCCAGCTGTTCTGTTGTAAACCGTCCTTAATTTCTACCACTGTTAATTTTCATTCTAGTTTGGCAGTTTTCTTTGCCTGTTTTTTGAAGAACAGATCTCACTCCTATGGTTTTATCTGGTTTTCTGTTTCTGTAATTTCAGACATCTTTCTGTCTCAAATTCCTCAAGATTTATGTTCTGCCAGTAGCATCCTTGTTTTCCATTGCTATTGTGGATTTATTCTTTTAATGTCTTCTTTATTGTTTTGATGAAATTTTGTAGTGTAGGGAAACAGGGTCTCTGTGTCACCATTCACATTCTTTTTTTTTTTTTTTAATACATGTATTATTTATTTATTTTTGGCTGCGTTGGGTCTCCGTTGCTGCACACAGGCTTTCTCTAGTTTGCGACGAGTGGAGGCTACTCTTTGTTGTGTTGTGCGGGCTTCTCGTTGTGGTGGCTTCTCTTGTTGTGGAGCTTGGGCTCTAGGCACGCGGGCTTCAGTAGTTGTGGCACGAGGGCTAAGTAGTTCTGGCTCACGGGCTCTAGAGCACAAGCTCAGTAGTTGTGGTGCACCGGCTTAGTTGCTCCGTGGCATGTGGGATCTTCCTGGACCAGGGATTGAACTCGAGTCTCCTGCATTGGCAGGCGGATTCTTAACCACTGACCATTCACATACTTTCTTAAAGTGGTGGTTTTGAGATCAGACTACCATCTTGAAATGGAAGAATTTTTATTTAAAAAACCTAAGAAAATCAGTGAGTACTTTCTCTGTAACAGGTACTGTACTAAAATAATTAAGCATAGTCACTGTTCTCATGAAATATCTAGTATGGTTGGAATTACAAGGAGTTACTATACTGTGTGATCAGTGCTGTGATCAGAGAAACAAACTAGACTGCTGGAGGGTGTCAGGTTCTAAGCTGAACTCACTTTAAACTAACTAAGCAGCAGGAGAAATGAGACCAGTAGAGAATATTCCATATAGAAGGGACAGCATATTCAAAGATTCAGAAGGTGAGACAGAAGTGATATGTTTAAGGTTGTAAAAGGGTATTTTTTGTTTTGATCTTTCTTTAAAAGGTGCTGGTGATTAAATATGTGTGTGTATAATCTCCAAATTGTTCTTATTTTTCTCACATTGCTTCATTATTTCTTTCTTTAGGCCCTTCAGTAATGAGGACAGGCATATGTGCCAAGTGGGAAATTTTCTCTTTAGTTTAAACAAATATAGAATGATTAATGTATCATTAAAAATAGCTCTTAAGTGGCATGCCAGTCTCTGGGCCTTTCTCATTTTTCTTCTGTCTTGTCACGTGTTCTACTTCCTTTTCATCCTTTCAATGTCACTTGAATATTACTCTGAAAAGCTTCCCTTAACCAATCTGTAGAAAATGGTTGGTGTTCTTGCTGTATGCTCCTACATAGCATTATACAATTGACCCTTGAACAACATGGGTTTGAGCTGCGTGGGTCCACTTATACGTGGATTTGTTTTCAGTAAGTATGTACTACAGTACTACACGTTCCATGGTTGGTTGGTTGAATCTGCAGATACAGAACCATGGATACAGAGCCCACCTGTAAAGTTACATATGCGGGTTTTCAACTGCCTAGGGGTTGGTGCCCCAGTACTCCATCCCAGCCCCTGCATTGTTTAAGGGTCAACTTTACCTCCTTTATCAAAGCTGTTATCATTACCATACTTTGTTGTTGTTTAATTATTGGTCCGTTAGACTGCGAACTATCAATACATGTGGGCAGAGTTTGCATTTTGCTTGCCATTATATTTCTAGCATAGTGTCTAGCATCTGTGCACGAACAGAAGAATTTATTTTTATTGGTAAGATTTATAATGACAAGCTTCTCTAACTAGTAAATGGCTTTCAGGATCCTCAAGAATAAGCTTCTGAATAGCAATCCAAATCACTAATTTTTGCCTCCTAAGAGTTTTCCTTGAGGGCCACTATCTAAAATTGAGGTTGAAACTAATGTGCTTTTGACCATTTTAATTGCTTGCCTAAGTGATACCACTCTATTGGACTCTGTCCTGATCCAAGAATAGAGAGATCATAAGTCAGTCATTAAGAGATGAAATCCAAGTACAGTGATTTTTTTTCCCCCATGAAAGCAGAGAGAGTTACTAAAGTTGGTGAGATCCACGTGAAGACATTAGAAGAAATTCGTCGCGAAAGAGCCAGTCGAAAACGTGGAGAATTGCAAACTAAACTCAAGACAGAAGGACCTTCAAAAGTTGATGATTCTACAACAGGAACAAGAACCTCCTCCACTATCCGAATCAAAACGTTCTCTGAGGTCTTAGCTGAAAAGAAACACCGGCAGCAGGAAGCAGAGAGACAAAAAACCAAAAAGGACGTAACCTGCATCAAGCTAAAGACTGAATATGAAATTAAAAAAACAGTGGTTTTGCCACGTGTAGTAGCCGGCAGAGGACAGTCAGAGGAACCTGCAGGTAGAGCGAAGTCTCTGCAGGAAGTGCATGTCAAGACGCTGGAGGAAATTAAACTGGAGAAGGCTCTGAGGGTGCAGCAGAGTTCTAAGAGCAGCACCAGCTCCCAGCCTCAGCCTGAGGTCACCCCAGGGGCAAGACGGCTTCTCCCGATCACTACAAAAACAGGTAACAGAAGAACTTGGTCTGTAGTACCACTTCCCCAGATAATATTTCAAAGGGCAGTATTCTACAGGATATTCATAGGAATTCTGTGAGAACTTTTCTTTACTCAGATAACTTTGAAAACCACTGGATTAAAAGAAGTTAAGCTGGGCACTGAAAGAAGTTAAGCTGGCAGTCCAGTGGTTAGGACTCTGTGCTTCCACTGCAGGGGGTATGGGTTCAATCCCTGGTTGGGGAACTAAGATCCCACAAGCTGTGAGGCGTGCCAACACCCACCCCCACCCCACCCCCCAAAAAAGTTGTTAAGCTCTTTCTTTACAACAACTGTACATAGACCTTGATATTTTAATGTGCATTTTGAATCCGTTTGAGGACTAAATAGATTTTGTCCACAATTTTTATTTGTCCTATCTTATCATTACTTTTATTAAGAAAAGTTTTGTTTAACTTCATCTGTTACGAGGTTGCAGCATGAATAAAATTACTAGCAATGTGTTTAATGTGAATCTAGGTATAAAAGAAAAGAGGAAACTTGAAGAAGAAAGTGTTGTTGCTTCTCAGATCAGTGTTACTAGAACAGAGGCTAAAGAGGTGAGTTTATTTAGAATCATTTTATAATTTTGTCCATGGCAAGCAAAGGCTAGATGAATGGTATATGTGCTTTTTAGTTTTAGTTTATAAGTTTTCTATTTAACACTTCACTGATATATCCAGGTAAACAGTCTTTCACTATGCTTATAATTTTCTATGAGAGTTTTCTGTACTTCTGTGTATATCGATGTTTTCTGCCCTTTTAAAGTTGTTTTTAATTGGCCATTCATATTTTCAAACTAAGTTTTTCCCTTGCCTTTGAGAGTAATGCTACTCATTTATAAAACTCAGGAATTTTTATTTTTTAAAAAGAATGAGGTGGAGCTTCCCTGGTGGCGCAGTGGTTGGGAGTCCGCCTGCCGATGCAGGGGACGCGGGTTCGTGCCCCGGTCCGGGAGGATCCCCCCTGCCACGGAGCGGCTGGGCCCGTGAGCCATGGCCGCTGAGCCTGCGCATCTGGAGCCTGTGCTCCGCAGCGGGAGAGGCCACAACAGTGAGAGGCCCATGTACCGCCAAAAAAAAAAAAAAAAAAGGAACCCTATAATTCCACATTCCAGATGTCACCACCCTTAGTTTTTTTCATGCATTTCTTTCAGGCCTTTTCTTTGTATATGTATGTACGTGAACTTGTTTAATGTTTAACTCATATTTAGAACATAGGCGAATCTCTACAGTGTATCATTTTGCAGCCTGCTTTGACTTTACCGTATTAATAATTCTTTAAGACGATTGCTTTTACTGGCCACATAGTGTTCTATTACACAAATATAGTCTGTTTCTGGACTGGATTTTGTTTTACCCAGTTAAGATAATGAACGTCTTTGTACATACACCTTTGTGCAAGTGTCTGATTAGGAACTATTTGTGTTAGACTTACGGTCATGATAGTCTAGCTTATAGAATTTGGGTTTTTATTGTTCCACACATCTTTAATCTTTTATCTTGATCTTTCTATTTAATATCATAAAAGGCAAAAGCTCTTGTGTTCTAGATCATGTGAAACTTTGCTTGACTTAGATGTTAGCTTGGTAACTTATAAACAATAATTATCATACAGGTTGTTAGAGGTACTAGATTTTAATTCTGTCGTTTAAATTTATCCATAGACTTCAGATGAGACCACAGCAATTGACATCAGTATAATTCAAGCCAAGAGACGTGAGACAGTGAGAGAAAAGCATGTGCAGAAACTGTCGGAGAAGGGAACCTCACAGAAGGAAAAATCAGTTTTGACACTCCTTCCGGGAGATTTAGACACTTGCAGTACCCAGTTAGCAGAGAAACCAGTGCTCGCTACCATGCCAGACATCACACAGCTCCTGGCTAAATGGCCTCCTTCAAAGTTATCCCAGAAGACAGAGGTAGAAACCTCAGGGATTGGGCACTCAAAACGGAATGTGAAAGGTGCAACACAGACCTTGGAAAAAAGGGGTAAAGGTGAATGTTTTTTCTAGTACATTTTGCTTTAGAATTTCAAAATTACCAAGTTTCAGTGACTGCCTGGCAATAATTGGGTTGAATTTCATTTGCCTTTGTATACTGGTCACACAGGTGGGTAGTAATATTTCTGAAAATTCTATTTAAAGAAACAGAAAGACTAGATGAGTTCCTTTTTCGCAATTTAAAATTGCTGTTTATAAAGCTTTGTCTAAAACTTTCCATGGTGCCTTTTCCCTCTGGTTTTGAAGGAGAAAAACACCTGGGAAGCAAAGAGCAGTAGCAAATTCAAGAGGCCCTGAAAGGAATTGTTTGAGAGAGAGAGAGAGAGAGAGAGTGTATACATATATGTACACACACACGCACATATGTAGATACATGTGTCTCTATATACACGTGTGTGTGTGTGTTACGGCCAAGTGCAGTGCAGATTGCTGGTGGATCATTTTCAGTCTGGTTTTCTTTTTTGGTTAGTTGGTTGGTTCGTTTTTTACTTATTTGTGCTGTTTCTATTGCTGAGAAGGAATTTTGATATCCTGAGTTATTCTCCATGTAAAAAGGGGATTATTCTAGCTTTTAATCAGATGTTTTCTGTCTTGTAGCTAAAACTAAAGTGAATGTGAAGCCATCTGTGGTTCAAGTTGTCTCATCACCCAGAGTGGCCCCAAAACGCAAGGCAGTGGAGGTCCACTCTTCTGTCACTGCAGCTGTGAAAATATTCACCTCCAGCAGCGTCCTGCAGGAAAGCCCAGCCAAAAAAGCAGCTATGGTAAGAAGTAAATCCAACTCAGTGGTACTTTAGTCTGTGTGGTAGGAAAGTGGGCAAGATTAATTCTCTGTTAGCTCTCTCTGTATTATGTGTAATAGTTTCTGTCAATTCCTAAGCATTTTAGTTGTTTAGGTTGTTACTGTATATTATGTTTACAGCTTAAACATTTGCAGTGGCAGGGTGAATTTTTTTTTTAACCTAATTAAGATATTTTGCTTATTTGTACCCTCAGTCTTTGGATTTATTCTTGGATTCCCAGGCTTAAAGAATGGTTCTAAGAAGGCAGCAGAGAAAATGAATCTGCTCAAATTTAAAGGCCTGACTCTCCCACTGAATTACCTTACTCTTACTTTTGTAGGGTGTTGTCCCACTTCTCTCTGAAGACAAATCAGTCACTGTGCCTGAGACAGAAAAACCTAGAGACAGGTAATACCTTGCAGTTCTTTTTAACCAAAGTTTAGGCCGCTGTTATTGTTTATGCTCTCTAGAGAATAACACTGCTAAATAATTTGAAAAATTTACAGTTGAGCCACATCTAAATAAATCTGCTAAACTTCATATTAATTGCAGGAAAACATGATATTCAGGGTTACTGTTCTCTTTTGGTGCTGTTGTTTATATTTTGCCTGTATTATTGAAAACATTTTTTAAACACCTGTCTGGATTCTTCTTTAAAGGATGAAAATGCTTTATCCCAAATCAGTAAAACAATTCTTTGTTTATGTGTGTCTTCAGAAACAACTCTTTGCTAAAATTCTTTGTGTACCTGAGACTGGGTGGTCCAGCCAACCATTGATGAAGGGCAATTATCTAATAATCCTTTGGGGTTTTTTTTCTTACAGTTTTGTGCTGCCTCCAACCCAGTGCTCTTCAGATCCTTCCCCACCAGAAGTATCTGGCCCTTCTTCATCCCAGGTGGCCGCAAAAACTCGCCGACTCAGCGCTGCCTCAACAGGAAAGCCACCATTCCCTATGGAGGATGATTTTGAGAAATTAATATGGGAGATTTCAGGAGGCAAATTAGAAGCTGAGATTGACCTGGATCCTGGGAAGGATGAAGATGACCTTCTGCTTGAGCTATCAGAAATGATTGATAGCTGAAGGTGGTAGTAGAACATTTAAAACAAAAACACACAAAAAAGACTCACCAAAAACTGGACTTTGTTTCATCTATTATAACATTTATCCAACATGATCATTTCTTTAGTCTTATTTACCCCAAATGAGAAGTATACCTCTGAATTATCCATGTGTGTTCTGGATTCCTTGGGGTCAGATTTTTTAAGTCCCTTGGTAGTCATTTTGTCCATTTGATGCCATTGTTTAGCATCTTTGAGAAAAAAGTTCTGTCTTACCCCTCTCTCCACAAAAAGACTTGAGTGGGAGACCTCAGTGAAAGGGTACAAGAAAACTTAGTGACTCCTTGAGGTGTTTGTTAGTTTTGGCTTTTTTCCCCTTTGTTGTATTATTTCTTTTATGTATTGTCCTAATGTACCTATTGTTACCTGAGTTTGAAAAGGATGAAGACAGCTGCTACCATTAAGGACCAAATTTCATGCCACCACTAAACAAAAAAATCCACTCAGTCTGTGTTAAATTGTACGTCTTTTTAAAGGTATTTGGAGAATTCAACTAAGCTTTTAGAGACAGCTGAGCAGGTCAGGAAACCTGTAATCTGGACATAACGTTTTGGATGTGATTTTCATGCTTCTACTGCTCTGTAAGCCTCTGAAGAGCAATAGCTGATTTATTATTACTGTAATTTTTTTAAGGCTTTAAAGTGCCTCAGGGGTCCTCTGAAACTAATTTTCTATTTCTGGGATTCCTTGGATTCTTAATAAGAGATGGTGACATAATGATCACAGGAATTTATTTTTTAGTAAGAAAGTTGTCCCTTCTGTTCTTCAGTACTTGCCCCCTTACTAGCATTGAATTATCACAGGGATAAAAATTGGTTAACTTTTAATTTCTAATTCTCCTAGCAAACTCCTCTTGCCCAGTATTTATTTGGTGTCCTTTAAACACCTGAGGGGGGTGGAAATGAACTCATTCAAGCTGCCATTATTTATCTATGGACTGTAGCAGTATGCTGAATTGTACTGTAGCAGGGATTATCAAGATGCTCTGGGGGTGTATTGTATACCTTCCGGTTTTCTTCATTTCTGAATTGAATTTTCTTTTCTTGATGTTGGTCTCCTTCATATCACCTCAAGGTTTAGACTGTGAAGGAACAAGTATAATGGGGATAATAGTCTTGAAAGGAGACATACTGTACATAATCAGAAGGAAGAGGAAAGGACCTGCCCATTTTGATATTTTGCTATAGGTGGCCAGTTTTGTTTCTCATAGGGAAATCTGACCCACCTGTCATGTTGGCTCCTAAGGAACTGCTGTTGTAAGCGGCTCATCAAGAGTTGAACTTCATGTAGCGTTTTTGGGAATATGGAAAAGGAAGAAAGCCACAGGACTGCCCATTCAGTCTTGGGAAGATCTGGATGATTCTACACAAGCAAAACTGACTTGAAATTTATGTATAGACACTTCTCTACCAATCCATCTTCAGCTGACTGAATGTTATCTAATAGCCCTTCTCCAAAGCAAGGGTGGAATGTTCTGGTTTCACCACAGATTTTCTACTCAGTTCATTTTTGGAATCGGCTTGTAGATTCCAGGTCCCTTTTGTATATAACCTTTATTCTTTTGCTTTTTTAAAAATAATTTTGTTTCATATTTAAAGCCCTGTATTAGTCGATGATTCATGTTCAGCATTATTTGAACCATTTGCCATTACAGAAAGAGAAATACTTTATTTGTGTTTTAAATAAAGCTGGTGTAGGAAAGTCTTGATGTTATGAGTTAAGTAGTCGTACATCACTTCAGCCTGGGATCTGCCTCAAAAGAGGCCCAGTTTCAGGCTTCCCTGGTGGCGCAGTGGTTGAGAGTCCGCCTGCCGATGCAGGGGACACGGGTTCGTGCCCCGGTCCGGGAGGATCCCACATGCCGCGGAGCGGCTGGGCCCGTGAGCCATGGCCGCTGAGCCTGTGCGTCCGGCCCGCGTACCGCAAAAAAAAAAAAAAAAAAAAAAAAAAAAAACAAACAATTTCACAGATACTATTTGTCTTTAGAAACCTTTTACAAAGACATGCTGCCAGACTTCTCCACAAGTATGCTCAGTTTTAGTTGCATTTGCTTTAGGTAAGAATAAATACTATTATATGTGAGGATTTTTTTTCTGACACTGATACTTAGCCATTAGCATTGTAACTCAAGTAATGTCATTAATTTTTTTAAAGGAGAGAGGGTTTAGAAGTGATCTTAGATGGTTCCAACAATTTAGAATTTTCAAGCATGAAGGCATATAAAATTTTTACTTCGGGAAAGTCTAGTTTTTTGTTATGGGAATACATACAAATTTTTAATTTACCAGAGAATATAGATTTTCCCAAATAGTCTAAAAGTAGTCCCCAAAAAGTTGAGTCAGCTTTTCACAGAAAGCAGAACAGATTGTGTATTCAGTTTTGAGTGATGATGGTTTTCAATTTTAACAGGAAAAGGGCCCAGATGTTGTAGAACTTGGTCATAGCATAGCCAGAACTTTCAAGATAATTTGCAGCTCATGTATTTGTCTCAATAAATGATCCTTAAAGTTCTGGCCTTAACCTCAAGTTCCAGTGGATCCTCTCACATACAACCAGAACATAGTTTGATTTCATCTCAACCAATCTTTGGTCGATGTTAAATAATTAGTTTCAGAAATAAAGCTTGTTGTCTATATTGATCAAAGTTCTACGATCCTTTTCTAAAATTGTGGCTTCATTTTGCCAGAATATTTCTGCAGTTCTTTAAAATATTTGCTTTGAATTTGTCAGGAACCAACAGGGACTGTGTAGTCTCCAGTTGCTATGTAACACCACTTTAAAGTAGCTAACATATATTGAGTACTTACTATGTGCTTCTTAATTCACATATCCATTTTGACACTAAATCCTACACTGCCTTGGAAGATAACTGCTTTTTATCTCCACTGTAGTGTCAGAATCAGTGTGTTCAGATATAACAGAAAGTATATTTTTATGTGCAGTTGGGTTTGATTTGTTGAACCTTTCAAGAACTCTTTTTTTCTTAAATCTGGTCTTTGAAAGCTGGTCAGTAAGTCTGTGGAAGTTTCCACAACCTACACATCTAACTGCATTAATAATTTATTCTCCAAACTCTATATGAATTGCAAAATGTTAGAGGCATCGACACAAAATACTTGACCATTTTCTTAACATTGTACAATAAAATGGACAGTATAAACAATGGCCGTAAATAAGAACAGCAATTAAAATTTTATATTTAAAAAAATAGGAGTCATAAAATTTACTGAGTGGGCCTATTAGTAAAGTTTGGTTGGATTTAATTGGGAAAGTGTTGCAGAGTCTGAGTCAATCGTGACGAGCAACAGTGGATTAAAACTTGGTACTGCCTGTTCCTGGGCTTTTTGGTCTTTAGGTTCTGTGGCTGATTTGTGTTCAGATAGGAGTTGAGCAATAGCCTACTGAGCGAAGGGTGTAGACGCCCGATATTCAGACTCAAGAATGCAGAGGAGGAAAAATGATTAAGTGAAAGACGACTGTGGGACTTCCCTGGCGATTCAGTGGTTAAGATTCCACGCTTCCACTGTATGGGGCGTGGGTTCGATCCCTGGCTGGGGAGCTAAGATCCTGCATGGTGCAGCCAAAAAAAAAAAAACACTACTGCTTGTTGAATAGACAAATGACTGAAATACAGGACATTGGATGGATCAAGAACACTCAAAGGAGGAGGAGAAGTTTCAAGGGGAAGAAGCTAAATAAGGAACCCTTCACTCCCTAACACCATACACAAAAATAAGCTCAAAATGGATTAAAGACCTAAATGTAAGGCCAGAAACTATCAAACTCTTAGAGGAAAACATAGGCAGAACCCTCTATGACATAAATCACAGCAAGATCCTTTTGGACCCACCTCCTAGAGAAATGGAAATAAAAACAAAAATAAACACATGGGACCTAATGAAACTTCAAAACTTTTGCACAGCAAAGGAAACCATAAATAAGACCAAAAGACACCCCTCAGAATGGGAGAAAATATTTGCAAATGAAGCAACTGACAAAGGATTAATCTCCAAAATTTATAAGCAGCTCATGCAGCTCAATAACAAAAAAACAACCCAATCCAAAAATGGGCAGAAGACCTAAATAGACATTTCTCCAAAGAAGATATACAGATTGCCAACAAACACATGAAAGAATCTCAACATCATTAATCATTAGAGAAATGCAAATCAAAACTACAATGAGATATCATCTCACACCAGTCAGAATGGCCATCATCAAAAAATCTAGAAACAGTAAATGCTGGAGAGGGTGTGGAGGAAAGGGAACACTCTTGCACTGCTGGTGGGAATGTGAATTGGTACAACCACTATGGAGAACAGTATGGAGGTACCTTAAAAAACTAAAAATAGAACTACCATATGATCCAGAAATCCCACTACTAGGCATATACCCTGAGAAAACCATAACTCAAAAAGATACATGTACCAAAATGTTCATTGCATCTCTATTCACAATAGCCTGGAGATGGAAACAACCTAAGTGTCCATCATCGGATGAATGGATAAAGAAGATGTGGCACATATATATACAATGGAATATTACTCAGCCATAAAAAGAAACGAAACTGAGCTATTTGTAATGAGGTGGATAGACCTAGAGTCTGTCATACAGAGTGAAGTAAGTCAGAGAGAGAAAGACAAATACCATATGCTAACACATATATATGGAATTTAAGGGAAAAAATGTCATGAAGAACCTAGGGGCAGGATGGGAATAAAGATGCAGGTCTACTAGAGAATGGACTTGAGGATATGGGGAGGGGGAAGGATAAGCTGTGACAAAGCGAGAGAGTGGCATGGACATATATACACTACCAAACGTAAAATAGATAGCTAGTGGGAAGCAGCCGTATAGCACAGGGAGATCAGCTCGGTGCTTTGTGTCCACCTAGAGGGGTGGGATAGGGAGGGTGGGAGGGAGGGAGACGCAAGAGGGAAGAGATATGGGAACATATGTATAACTGATTCACTTTGTTATAAAGCAGAAATTAACACACCATTGTAAAGCAATTATACTCCAATAAAGATGTAAAAAAAAAAAAAAAAAAAGGAACCTTCCCTGGTAGGTGTATTTGATTAGTGAGGTCACTTATTTAGGTTGAGAGGTCAAGGAAGGTAGTCAAGTTTAGAAAAGCTGTGAAGGGGCCTCCCTGGTGGCGCAGTGGTTGAGAGTCCGCCTGCCGATGCAGGGGATACGGGTTCGTGCCCCGGTCTGGGAGGATCCCATATGCCGCGGAGCGGCTGGGCCCGTGAGCCATGGCAGCTGGGCCTGCGCATCCGGAGCCTGTGCTCCGCAACGGGAGAGGCCACAACAGTGAGAGGCCCGCATACCGCAAAAAGAAAAAAAAAAAAAAAAAAAAGCTGTGAGGAAATGTGAAATACGTTGGCATAACTGCCGCAAAGTGTTTTGGACTGCCTTCCCTTGAAGAGGCACAAATTAGAACATTATGAATTCTAACCATCATTAAACACTGCTGGCCAGTAGGGATAGATTAAGTATAAGGTAAACCCCTGCCTTTGAAATACTTCTAAGGAAAAATTAACAGGAGTGAAATGGGTACAAGTAATAAATGGATGATGCTGTCTACAGAGGGGATGAGTGAGAAATCAATGAGTTCAAGACTGGTCAGGGAAGTCTTCCTTGAGGTGTTAGATCTGGAGTTTTGTGTAGTTTAGCAAAGGAGATGATTTGAGCTACAAACAAAGCCAAATTGAGCAGGTAAGGTTTGTTTTTAGTGACCTCTGACAATCCCGTTGGTATTCTCAGAGTCTGTCTTGTCTCATTCTTGCTCAGTTTGCTGTCAGCTGTTCTTGGCTAAGGAATAAACTGGTGTTTTACAAAGAAAGAAGGATCTATTTTAAATGTGAATTTGAGTCACTCTGTTTCATGAAATCCTCCTGTGCCTTCCCCTTCCCTCCAAAATTAAATTCAAGTCCCTTAGCATAGCATGTAAGGCAAGGCCCTGTTGTACCAGCCTCTTCCATCGCTCACCCTTCATGCTCTACACTAGCAAAATTACTGACAGTCGACTTCCCTTATACACCAATCTGTCTCTAGCTGTTTGCCTTTGTTAATGCTGTCCTCTATTTAAAGGTCTCTTTTCTCCTCTTTTCATTGGCTAATTCCTACACACTCCATGACTTCCAGGTTACCTCTCCAAATACCCTGTTCTCCCTCTCCCCACGCTGGGCTCTGTTGCCTATCTACTAGACATATACTCTTTGTTTACCCTCATTGTTTTGAAATTGTTTACCTCTCCATCAGCAGAGTATAAACTCCTTGAGATAGAGATTCTTACTAACCTATATATTCTCAGCACCTAGTACAAGTCTGGCACATAGAAGGTATATTAGTTTGTTAGGGCCAAAACAACATACCACAGCCTGGGTTGCTTAAACAACATAAATGTATTTTCTCACAGTTGTGGGTGCTAGAATTCCAAGATCCTGGTGTTGGCTAGTTTGGGTTCTTCTGAGGCCTTTCTCTTTGGTTTGCAGATGTTCCCCTTCTCACTGTGTCCTCACATGAGGCATGGCCTTCCCTCTGCATGTACATGTCTGTGTTTTAATCTCTCGGTAGAAGGACACTAGTCACCTTGGATTAGGGCCCACCCATATGACCTCATTTAACCTTAATTTACTCTTTAAGGGCCTATTTCCAAATAGTCACATTCAGGACACTAGTCACCTTGGATTAGGGCCCACCCATATGACCTCATTTAACCTTAATTTACTCTTTAAGGGCCTATTTCCAAATAGTCACATTCTAGAGGTACTGGGGGTTTAGAGCTTCAACACATGAATTTTGGGGGGCACACTTCGGAAAATAACAGAAAGCATTCAATAAATACTTGCTGCCCATTTCAAGGGCTGTTGATCTTTGTTAGGCTGCCCCTGTCTCTTCCAAACCCCATTCTTTGTCATGCTTCATTCAGCAAGTTTTGAGGCTCCTGGTTGATATGCAAGAAACTTTAAGCTGAGAGGAAGGATGTTCTTCAATATTCAGAAGGCCTGGAGGTGACTCTTCTCAGGATATGTCCCTTTGGACCAGTGATTCTCAGGGTATGTCTCTGTGTACCAGTCATTTGCAGATACCTTGGGAATGTCATGAAAATCTCAAATTTTACAAGAACATTATGATTAGTTAGAACAAAAAAAGGGAAACAAATGTCATAGTACCTTCCACTATCTAATAAATTCATTGAATTGTTGATATTCATTCACAAGTTTCAAAATTCAAAATGTGTATAAGGGTATACAGTAAAAATCCTCCCTCCTACTCCTGCCCCAGCTACCCACTTCTCCTCTGAAACCAGTGTTCTCGGTTTCTCAGGTATTCTACAGATATTTTAGGCACATATAAGTAAATATACTTCTATGTAATATTATATATAAAACATGATATCCTGCACCTTGCTTTTATTATATTTATTATGAACAGTTTTAAATTATGAATTACAAATTCATGACAAATCCTGTTTCACCTATACCCATACCAGCTATCCATCCCCTATTCTGGCCCCCAGGACTGGGGCTAGGGTGAGGCAAGCAAGGTACCTGGGCATAATTTAAGGAAGTGCTCACTCTCAGGGTTGTACTTGTACATGCAAGTGTGACTCCTTATATTCCTTAGGCTTGCCCCATCTGAGATCCAGCTCTGCCGGCTCCACTAAATTATCCTGAAGTTAATCTGAAATGTATCATAGCTTACTTTTTCTCTTACCGTATATTGGATATCTTTTCATAACAGGACACAAAGAACTGCAATTTTTATTATAGTTGCATAGTGTTACACTATATGAACATGCAATAATTGAGCTAGTTCCTACTGATAGACATTTACGTTGTTTCCCATCTTGGTACTTTAAACAATGCTGCAATGATTATATTATTTCACACATGTAAGTTTGTACGATTAAGTGTCTAGAATTGGAGCTTAATAAGGTATAGTACCACCAGTTTTTGATCTTTGCCAACCTAGTGAGGGAAAATGATTTCTCAGTGTAGTTTAGTTTGCATTTCTTTTATAATGAGTGAAGTTTGACCTCTTTTCATACCTTTGAAGACCATTTGTATTTCCTTTGCTATAAAACTGATTGTTCATATCCATCGCCAATTTTTATTTTGGGTCTTTGTGTCAGATTAGAAATGGTTGCAAATTCTTTAATACACCTCCAATAAAGAGGTGGGCTCTATTTTTCCAGCCCTTGAACCTGGCCTGGGGTGTGAACATTATACTAGTTCCAGGCCTGGCCTTAAAGGGTACTGTTAGCTTCAGCTTTGGCTTCTTAGAGCCTTGGGCCCCCATGTAATAAAGCATATTCCTCTGCCAGAGAGACCATGTGGTGAGGCCCTGAGGTTATATAGACATGGAGACTGACTCAGGTGGGGCTAGCCTTCTAAATACACATGCCAAGGCCTTAGACACATCTGAAGCAGAAAAATCACCCAGCTGATCCCTGCCCAAACTCTTGACCCACAAAGTTCACAAATTAAAGAAAAAAAAAAAAAGTATGCTGTTTTAAGCCATTAAGTTTTGGAATATTTCTTACACAGCATTTTTTTTTTCCGAGTTCTTTATATATTAGTAAAATTACCCACTTTTCTGATGTGGTGCAAACTTTCCCAGATCTTCTCATTTTGCTTATTATGGTGGCTTTTTGGTGATGCAAAACTTTATAATTTTTATATAATTGAATGTACTACTTTTCTTTTAAAAACCACCTAGAGCATACAATTGAATAAAAGACAATTTGTCAGACCAAGAGAGATGAAATATCTATGATTAAACTGGATGAACTAGAAAGAAGAAACTAAAAACTACAGAAAATTAAAAACCTCTCAAAGACTCAAAGGAAAGTTTGAACAAATAGAAAGCCATCACGTACTTAGATTTTTAAAAATTAATTCTAGGGGGCTTCCCTGGTGGCGCAGTGGTTGAGAGTCCGCCTGCCGATGCAGGGGACACGGGTTCGTGCCCTGGTCCGGGAAGATCCCACATGCCGCGGAGTGGCTGGGCCCGTGAGCCATGGCCTCTGAGCCTGCGCGTCCGGAGCCTGTGCTCCGCAACGGGAGAGACCACAGCAGTGAGAGGCCCGCGTACCGCAAAAAAAAAAAAAAAAAGCACTAAACCAACCTATTTCACAGACAGAGGTACGCAATGGGACGAAGCCGACTCAGAAAATGAAGTCGCGATGGCCAAGCGTTGTGCACCGCCTCCCGGCAGCCGAGGCACACCGAAGCCGCTAAGCTCCTCCTCCAGCCTCCCTTCAGGTGGCGCTGTAGGACCAACCCACGTTCCAAAATGCAGTCGCCGCAGTTGCTACAAAGCACCGAGATAAGCGGAGCCCGTGGCTAGAGAGGTATTTCCCAAGAGCCTCCCAGGTCGCCCCGCGAGCACCATGCACTTCCGCTTCCGGCCCTTTATTCCGGAAGTTGCTTTTTGAGGTAGTGTGCGGGGTAGTGTGGTCTTTGTGAGCTTCCACCATGGCGTACCGGGGCCAGGGCCAGAAGGTGCAGAAGGTGATGGTGCAGCCAATCGTATCCTACTCGGGATGTGAGAAGGAGGAGGTTCGGGCCAGGAAATGGGGGGCGAAGGAGCAGACGGAGCAGGCCAGAGGGAGCGGAGTCCGGCCCCTCATCCCATGAGCCCCTGGGGCGGCCGAGACTGGGAGAAAGCGCGGGTAGTTGAAGAAGCGGTTACGGATGGGAGGTGGGCTTGGCCGACCCCTGCGGTGGGAAATGCAGGAATGGCGGCGGTGAGCCGTTGGAAGATAACCTTAGTTAAGTACTCAGTGAAAGCGGGAGTTATCGGTCTAGTTCCTGAGGAAGATGTCGGCGCCGAAGAAACTCCAGGAGAATGATAGTGGGAGGGGATTCGTTTACAGTGTTTAGGGAGCCCTAAATGGGTGCCTGGTTGGGCACTTTGCATAGGCACAGACGTCGCGTTCAGAAAAGTGAGATGGGGGTAGGATTGACCAGTTCCAGGAAGCAGAGTCTATGCTATGCGTGTATTTTTTCCTTAACTACTGCTGCAGAATCTCATCTTCAGATACTTGCAAAATGTAAGTTGTTAACTGTTTCATAATTACTTTTTAAGTTAAAGGTGAATTTATTTGGCTGTTTGTTTCATCCTATCTGATCATTGTTCTAGAGTTAAATGTAGATGAAACTGGAGATTGCGAGGGTATTTGAGGGGAAGGAGTGCTGGGAAAGCTCTAATGTGATAAAATGGGGTGTAACCATGCCAACTCCAAGCATGCAAAGAATTGTGTCGTAATTACTTTACAAGACCAAAACTACTAATTTCAAAAAGTAATTATTGGTTGACATGACAGTGGTAATTGGGTACTTTTGTTGCAGTGGGTATGGCCAGAACGTTGGAACCTTTCCCCCTTCCCTTTAGGATGAGACACTGGAAGAAAAATTCAGTCGGCTTTAAACTAGGTCATAAAGTGGTGTGTTTAGCACTTTGCGGGGCGGGGGACACATACATACAGAAAAGACACAAAAAAAGGAAGACAGGAAGGATAGGTTCAGAGGATTTAGTGGCAGCCTTCTTTCCTTTGAGGGGATTTTTAGCAACTCAAAATTTGACTTGACAAGGCGGAGTATTTAAGTTATCTCTAAAAGAAAATGTGGCTCCTGTTGTTCTGACAAACTTTGACAACACAATTGAAAAACAGATTAATTTCAAGCTCTTGTAATTTTTAATCACAGGAATTGAGGGTCCCCCTCCTGATAATTAGGTATGAGACCTGGAGAACTGAGTACCTAGAGAAAGCTGTCTTGGAGCTGGATTTTGCTATAGCAGATAAGAAAGAAGCCCTTTTAAATGCTATCCTGTCACAAATTTTCACTTTAAATGTATAGAGACTAGAAGCAGTGGAAATATGATTGAGTTCTAAGTTCACAGGAAAATTATTAACTTAGTTCCAATATAGCATTTATTAAGTGAGAATGTTTCTTGATAAGTAACTAGTCTTGGCTTTTATTTGTTCAAGTTTTTTTAGGAGCCATGTTTCTCTGTTGTTTGACCAAAGTGGTTGGATTTTATTTACTTATTTCTTAACATTTCTATTTTTGTTGATTATTTCAGAGATCTCGGATTCAGGTGTGGCTTTATGAGCAAGTGAATATGCGGATAGAGGGCTGTATCATTGTGAGTACCCAAGATATTTTATCTCAGAGCAGTTTGTTCATAGAAAAAGATTTACCAAAGGATAGCCAGCAGAGCGATACACAAAAAGTCAAAAAGTCAAAGACCCAACCCACGGAAAGTTCTTCAGGACCCACTCTCCTTGTCTCATTGTTCTGCTTGATAGGGATTAGGTAATTCATAAAAGAGAGGGAAAATTACTAGAAAATTATGTAAACAACAGTATTAGTCTTTAAAGGAGGAGTCAAAAGAAATAAAATGGGGCCGGGGAGATGGGATTAATGGAGTATTAGTTCTGGGTTAGGTGATACCTGAATAGAACTGGGTGGGGTTAGTTAAATAAGATGTCCACAATGACAGAATAGCCTAAATAATGTTTTTAAAAAGGAAGATATGTATGGAAGTGTTATGCTACGACTCTGGTATTTCTTTTAGACAGTGTAGATTCCATCAGTAATCTCCCCTTCCCTGTTTACTAGTTGGAAAACAAGCACTGTGGTTAGTGGTGATAGTGTCTTGTGGGGAACATGGGAAGAGTTAATTCATATATGTACACACACTATATTGAGCTCGTTATAAAAGATAAGGGAAATGGCTCTTTGGCATAGTTAATGAAATCTTAAGTCCCAAAGGTTCCAGAAGTAATCTGAAGTACACTCCATCTTCCCTTTATTTAAAAAGAGGCTTAGGGGGGCTTCCCTGGTGGTGCAGTGGTTGGGAGTCCGCCTGCCGATGCAGGGGACACGGGTTCGTGCCCCGGTCCGGGAAGATCCCACATGCCGCGGAGCGGCTGGGCCTGTGAGCCATGGCCGCTGAGCCTGCGTGTCCGGAGCCTGTGCTCCGCAACGGGAGAGGCCACAACAGTGAGAGGCCCGTGTACAAAAAAAAAAAAAAAAAAAAAGGCTGAGGGAGTTTCCTGGTGGCCTAGTGGTTAGGGTTCCGGGCTTTCACTGCCGTGGCCCGGGTTCATTCTCTGGTCGGGGAATTGAGATCCTGCAAGCCGTGCGGCGCGGCCAAAAAAAAAAAAAGGCTTAGGACAGGGAGGTGGTGTTTCAGCTAAAAGATCAGTGGAGAGGTGAGTTTCTGAGGTTAGCATCTCTATATATAGCCATTTTCATTTAGAATGGTTTGGATATGATCTTACGTGAAGATGACAGTCAATTGTTGGCTTATTTTTCTAGGGTTTTGATGAGTATATGAACCTCGTGTTAGATGATGCAGAAGAGATTCATTCGAAAACAAAGTCAAGAAAACAACTGGGTAAGACTATAGATGGCCTTAAAGAATTGTAGAAATTTTTATTCACTTGCAGAATTGAATTGCAACTCACTTCATGTTTAAATTTAGTTTGCATTTGAGAAGTTATTATTTGGGAGAGAAATATACTCTTGAAATCATCCTTTGCTACTTATTCTGCACCCCACTCCATTTTTGCTTTTGTCTCTCCACTCACAGAGCTCTCACAAAGGTTACCAAAGACTAATGGTGTTAAGTCTAGTGGTCCTCATTTTATTGAGCTCTAAGCAGCATTTGGCTCTGTGATACTATAGTCAGGTTTTCGCTTTTCATTACTAGTTGTTCCTTTTTCAGACTTTTATATATTCATTCTTTAGGACCCAGCCATTAACCGTTTGAGTTGCTCAAGTCTTGGTTCTAGGTCCTCCTGTCACTCAGTATTATTTTCCAAGGCACTCAAGACTGCACCTTAAATTACATTTATATGTTGACTTCCAAATTTACATTTGTAGCTCTAGACCTCTCTGAGCCTATTCAACATTTATACTTGGATGTCTCAAAGGCTCCTCAAAGTTAGCATATCAGAAATCAAACTCAGTTCCAACCCCTCACACACTGTTTAGAGCAATTTTAGTGTTCCCTGCCATACTGAATGGCACCAGCTCTATTCAGTTTGCTAATAAATTTCTCTGCAATTACCTCAGCTCCCTCCAGTTTGCTCTGCAGGCTCCTGTCATCTTTTATTTAAAACACCAATCTGAACTTGTCATCTCTTTGCTAGAAAGCCTTCAGTGGCTTCTCATTGCTCGTAGGATAAGGAAATCTTTAATGTATCCTTCAAGGTCCTTCATGATCTGGCCTTATCTCCCTCTGCTCATTTTGTATCACTTTGCACTTCATACTCTGAGCTTCACCCACACTTCTTTCAATTCTTGGAATCTGCACATTTGTTCCATCATAAATCTTTGTATACGCTGTCACCTGTTTCTTCGGACTCAGATCAAATGTCACTTCCTGCCAGGGTTTGGTTTGGTTTTGCTTGGGGTGGGGATTGATGGAGGGTGTGCTTTGCTGAGTTTGTAGTAAAATATTCATTACTGGAATTATTAATGTCTCTGCCACTGGACCACACACTTCATTAGTTCATGAGTCCTGTCTTTTTTGCTCCCTAATATGCTCAGTGCCTAACTCAGTGCATGCCACATAGTAGAAATGTTAAGATATTTGAACAGTGAAGGCAGTTTCTTAACCCACATTCTTTAGGATTCATGGCTTCATCAAGACCTACTGAATCATTTCTGTTAAAACTCCATTAACCTGAGGTTTATTTAGGCATTTTGTCTTTAATTGTTTAAAGCCCCACTTCAGAGCTCACTAGTATTTTTATCAGTGGTGGGTTTCAGGTGCCTCTTTCTTCCAGTCCTTGAGGATTCTCTTGAGCCTATACTAGCTATGTGGAAAGTAGATTCTAAGGAGTGGTATTAATGTTTTGCTTTGCTTTTTCCTGCTTAGGCTATTTTTGTGAAAGCCTGGATTTTTCTAATTTAAACATGTCTTGCCAGGAAGGCCAAGCTAACCTTATTGACGTTATTTATAAATTATTTGCAAAATGTTGATTTCCCATGGTAATATCCACCCTGTAGAACAGATTAATATTACCTGTTGTAGAAGCCTGGGAAAGTGAAACAATTTAATTGCTATTGGTGTTGATTAGCATTTCTCAAACTGTTTTACTGAACACCACTGTTCCTGAAGATATTTATAGATATTTCTCAGGAAAAAAGTATTCTCTGCTCAAATAAGTTTAGAAAATGTTAGGTAAAACTTAAACAAGTTTGTGTATCTCAGGATGAAATCTATTAAGAACTGTAGAAGAGATATGGGAACATATGTATATGTATAACTGATTCACTTTTTTATAAAGCAGAAAGTAACACACCATTGTAAAGCAATTACACTCCAATAAAGACGTTAAAAAAAAAAACTGTAAGAAAGGGATTATAGTAAATATGCTGCATTTCCTGAAAAAACTAATTTCTCAACTTCTACAAACTCGGAGCATTAGGAAATGTTGGGGTAGTTGACTTAGTCAAATAACATTTCTCTACCTTCATTAGGTTATTGTTGGGAAAGTGCATATGGTCTAATATGCACAGCCTTTCAATATATGAATATTGGGAAATGTCACATACCTTCACAAGAGAGAAAGCATTTTCAGAATCACTTAAGAATGATCTGAAATTCTGAGGCCAAAAGGTGGTTACAAAGTTGTCTGAGTGGCTATTAATAGCTTTTTTTTTTTTTATTTTGTGTTGCAGGTCGGATCATGCTAAAAGGAGATAACATTACTCTGCTGCAAAGTGTCTCCAACTAGAAATGATCAATGAAGTGAGAAATTGTTGAGAAGGCAATACAGTTTTTTTTAGGTGTGCTTTGTTAGAAGTGTAGTTCTAAAGCATTTATTCATATTGTTTTGCTCACCTTTATGTTATTACCAGATGACAATAAATGCTGTGGGATTGTTTTTATTAAAATATTTACATTGTTTTCTTTTATCCAGTTGTAGAGAGTTTTTACACAATGGCACCATTAGCTGTTAGTATTTATTTTAAGGTTTTCTGAAGATGGCACTTGTCCTGGGCATTTGCTTTTCACAGAACTGGGATCTGTAGATTCTTAAGGCAAAGAGTAGGAATTCTACCTGACATGTAATCTTCTGATACTGGGTGGTGGAGAAGGGGAGTGTTCACAAAAGTAAAGATTATGGTGCCAATATATGTCTTCATCATCAGTTCTAATTCTGAATGCTGGGACACAAGGGTTTCTAACCACAATAGGTTGGGGACATTATAGTCGCTCAGTATTTGCTTAGCACTCTCTTAGAGTTATCGTGTAAGGCCTTTGTGAATTCTTTTATCACTAAGATCAGAATGTGAGAAGTATTTGGATATAGGCAAAGAATGAAAGTTTGTTAAAAAGGAGCTCTGTTAAGAGTTAACTGGAGGGAGACTTTGTGAGATTGGTAACCTGAAAAAGACCCACAGGCAACACTGGTAAGTTGTTGTTAGGCAGAACAGTAGTATGTTAGTTGGGGAAACACCTCTCCTATTCTTTTTTTTTTTTGCCGTACGCGGGCCTCTCACTGTTGTGGCCTCTCCCGTTGCGGAGCACAGGCTCCGGACGCGCAGGCTCAGCAGCCACGGCTCACGGGCCCAGCCGCTCCGCGGCATGTGGGATCATCCCGGACCGGGGCACGAACCTGTGTCCCCTGCATCGGCAGGCAGACTCTCAACCAGTGCGCCACCAGGGAAGCCCTCTCCTATTCTTATCTCCAAGAATTTTGGTTCCTCCTCCAGTAATTGCTTATTTCCTAATTGAATTATGTGGTCAGTTCTCTCTTGCCCCAATATCTCAGCGTTGTTCTAGTTAGAATTCTGTTAAATGGTTATAGAGCATCTGCTATTAGTTGAATATATACAGTGAAACAGACTGACAAACATAGCTTCAATACCACATGCTAAGTGTTAAGTTGAATCTTGAAAGATGAATAAGGCCTACCTTAAATTCTGGTAATGGGCAGTATTATTAAGGGTAGGAAAGGAAGAAGCAAAAAGTCCAGTTCGGGCTTTTCCAAGTGCCTATGAGGGAGATACAGAACTTTTCTTTAAACTGAGTAAAAGAACCACTTCATGAGACAGAGGAGATTTGTCGGTGAGTGTAGAAATCAGTCTAGCTTAGAACTTGGCGTTCTAGCTGTTCCACTCCATTTGAACTTGTGCCTTTTTGGTCATATTTTGAAATAAAGGGCTGCTTTAGCTCTTTTAACATATTTGAGTTTGAAATTCAATTGAACCTGCTACAGCATGCAAAGAAAACATTGGGCAGCAGAGGGAGTTGCAGTCCTGAGACTGCTTCAGCCTTTCCGGTGAAAAGCTTTTTGAGAGCAGAGCGAAGACCTCCCTGCAGCTTTCTTGGCACCAAAATAGCTGGGAAGCAGGATAAAAACTGGAGCAGTATATAATCCCTAAGAAAACCTGCTGGCTGCTTTTTCCATTTCCCTGTATGGCCTTTCTGACCTGGCTGCCCTATGTAAGCAAAGCTGTGCCTGCTGTGGCTTATCCTGAATGGATCAAGACATGGAAACGTCTATTTTTGACAGAGCAAGTGGTGATAGTGAGAAATAAGGTACAGTGAACTCTTAAAATTGAGCTCTGTATTTAGAAATCTCTGCTTGCTTTCCTGCTGTACTGGAGCCTGTGGTGTTTACTTTTTAAGTTGTATTTTTCCACAATCTGGAGATCTTTTCTTCCACCCAGAATTTGTATTACAGAAGGAGTTGCTGTCTGCTTCATTAAGGTTATTAAAACATGCTGCTGGGAAGCTGCTCTTGTTGGCAGCCCTTGGTATGTGAGCGGTTATTTTTCTGGAATGGCTGTTGGTTTCTGAAGGGGTCTTGCTAACCACCCACAAACTCTCTTGTAACATTATTGAAGTGAGGGGTGGGAGGAGAATCAGGCTCCGAAAAAGGAAGTGCTGATTCGGGCCTAGTGTTCTCTCAGTAGTAAGTAGGGAGAAAGAAGGATAAGAATAGTTAGAAAATGCTAGAATTTTGTATATGCAGGCACCAAATGTTATTGTATCACATTTGTCAATTTCAAGATTAGAGAGTGGATCTCTGTCTAATTTGGATTAAGGCATTATTAGCCAGGAAGTGTCATGGGCATTTTCTGGGGAAAACCTAATAGTACCATCTCATGTTAACTGGATGACACAGGATCTTTTCCCTAATTAATTATTTCTATTAGAACTGATCATAACCACATACTCGTGGCATGCTTTTTCGAGGGGATGCTTGGTAAAACTTAAGGTGACATGAGAACTTAAGTCTGTTACTACTTAGAATTTAATTTGAATTTAAAAGTTATATCCGGTGGAATTTTTAAATATTAAAAAGCATTAACTTAATACACGTTTATGATCAAATGTAAACTATACAGAAATATACAGAGCAGAAAACAAAAGCCCCTCCTTTTCCCATCAGTGTTCTTCATAAATAACCACTGTTAACAGTTAGGTGCTTTCTGAACTCTTTACAGATATGTATAGCTTGGTTTGATTCTCATTTTGGTATTACTTTAAAATTTCTTTTAGGTAAAATTTTTAATTTTGGTAAAATACACATAATATTTACTATCTTAACCATCTTATTTATTTATTTATTTATTTATTGGCCGTGCTTCGCAACTTGCGAGATCTCAGTTCCCCAACCAGGGAACCTCTGCCCCCTGAAATGGAAGTGTGGAGTCCTAAACACTGGACCGCCAGGGAAGTCCCTATCTTCACCATTTTAAAGTGTACAGCTCAGTAGTGTTAAGTATATTCACATTGTTATGCAACCAATCTTTAGAACTTTTTTATCTTGCAAAAAACAAACTGTACCTATTAAACAACAACTTAACCATCCCTCTCCTCAGCCCCTGGATTTGATTTTTTGTTTCTGAGTTTGATTAGGTACTTCATATAAGTGGAATCGTACGATATTTGTCTTTTTGTGACTGACTTATTTCACTTAGCATAATGTCCTCAAGTTTCATCCATGTTGTAGAATGTGTCAGGATTTCCTTCCTTTCTAAGGCTGAATAACATCGCATGTATATATACCACATTTTGTTTATACATTTAACTGTCGATAGACATTTGGGTTGCTTCCACTTTTTGACTTTTGTAAATAATGCTGCTGTGAATCTTCGAGACCCTGCTTTCAGTTCTTTTGAGTATGTTCTCTGAAGATTTTTGAGTAACCATCATACTGTTTTCCACAGCGGTTTCACCGTTTTACTTTCTCATCAACAGTGCACAAAGGTTGCAGTTTCTTCACATCCTTGGCAAAACAACTTCTTTTTTTTTTTTAAGAGAAGTCTGTGACTATTGGCCGAGCAGGCTACTTGAAGGGCGTGAAGCCAGAGGAGTGGCCCCGATGCCAACCTGGCTGTGTAGGTGATTGAGAACTCAGGCTTGATTCCACCTGGTTGAAGGTCTTGACCTTGTAGATGCCCACCATGCTGCCCACCATCTCAGGCAGGATGATGATGTCCTGCAGGTGCGTCTTTACCACTTCAGGCGTCTCCTTGGGCAGTGCCTCCTTCTTGGCCTTGCACCGGCGCTTTAGCAGGGTGTGCTGCTTCCTTGGCAGTCCTGGTTCAGCAGTAGCTGGGTGCTGTACAGCTGTACCAGCTGCTTGTAGGACACGTCCTACAAGGTCCACGCTGCTGTAGGTGAAATTGCCAAGGGTCTGCTGCTTCTGCTCCATTTCTGTCATCTTGTCGATTCTTCGGAGAGGTAAAACTTCTGTTTTTTGGGGTTTTTTTTTTGCGATATGCGGGCCTCTCACTGTTGTGGCCTCTCCCATTGCAGAGCACAGGCTCCGGACGCGCAGGCTCAGCAGCCATGGCTCACGGGCCCAGCCGCTCCGCGGCATATGGGATCTTCCCAGACCGGGGCACGAACCTGCGTCCCCTGAATCGGCAGGCTGACTCTCAACCACTGTGCCACCAGGGAAGCCCCCAAAACTTCTGTTTTTGATAGCAGTCATCCTAATGGTTGTGAGGTTGTGGTTTTGATTTGTATTTCCATGATTAGCGATGTTGAGCATCTTTTCATATGTTTATTGGTCATTAGCTTGTCTTCTTTGGAGAAATGTCTATTCAAGTCTTCTGCCTATTTTTAAACAGTTTATTTTTTGTTGTTAATTTGAAGGAGTTCTTTACATATTCTGGCCTAAATAAATGATTTGCAAATATTTTCTCCCATTCTGTGGGTTGCCTTTTCATTCTGTTCATTGTCTTTTGATACACGGAATTTTTAAATTATGATGTAATCCAGTTTATCTGTTTTTGCTTTTGTTGCCTTTTTTTTTTTTTTTTTTTTTTGGTCTTGCTGCAACTTGTGGGATCTTATTTCCCCGACCAAGGATGGAACCCAGGCCCTTGGCAGTGAAAGTGCAGAGTCCTAACCACTGGACCGCCAGGAATCCCCTGCTGCCTTTTTAGTGTCATAGGTATTTTTATTTATTTATGCACACATAACTCTTTGCAGTTCCGCTGCTATCAACAAAAGTTGCACATAGTTCCATGTTAAACAGCTATGATGTATTGCATTATATATGAGTCTCTCAATTTAAGTAATCACACCCTATTGATGGGTATTTTAGGCTGTTTCTCATTTTTTACCATTAAAAAAAATTTTGTAATGAACGTCTTCATGCCTGTTTTTGTCCACTTAACATTTTCTGAGATGAATTCTTTTAAGTGGAATTGCTAGATCAAAGGATATACACATTAAAAAAATTCTATAGGTACTTCTAAATTGCCTTCCAAAGTACATGTGAGAAAATTGTTGTCCTCATACTAGGCAACTGTTAGGCAGCAGCTTTAATGAAACTCAGGCTTATTGTGAGGATACTATGAAATAATAATTGCCGACATCCTAAGGATGCCAGAATAGAAAAATGGAAAAAATTTGGCCTTTGATGATTTTTGAACCACTGAATTAACTGGAACTTCCCTACCACCTAACTTGTTATGTGATAGAAGAAAATTCCTGATTGGATTTTCTGTTCCTTACAGCTAAAGCATTGTAACTGAGAACAGTGTCAGAATGAGGCCACTTGTCTTCAGTACCTCTTAAGCTTGGGATGGGATTAGTTGTTTAGTGAAGATTTGTTAAATGCCATAGTTAAGAAAGTTGGCAATTGAAGTGATAATCTTGGACTGTATGAGGGAATACAAATGAAGTGATGTGACTGATTTTATTCAATAAAACCGTAAACTTCCTTAGTTAAAATAATTCCTGAGAAAGATGATCTTGGATCATCATTCTATGTCCATAGAAATTGCTGTCTCTGGAGTATTAACAGATTAGCCTCATCCCCAGAACCACCAGAGTTTGCGATGTTTTGCAGTTCTGGGAAATTTCAGAGAGGAACTAGGGAGAATAAACAAATGAGTGCCTCCTTTTGATGGGCTGTTACTAAACCAGAGATGGTAGAAGTAGAGTGGGAAAGGGAGGATTTTCCCCAGAAAAGCATCTTTCTTTAGATCCTACACTTGATAAGGTACTCTGGGAAGTTGTTTCTTGTCTTTTACCAGTGTCAGTTTTTATTTGGATGTTATATGTTAGACATAGTGAAGAATATAAAATTTAGTCCCTGGGCTTCCCTGGTGGCACAGTGGTTAAGAATCCGCCTGCCAATGCAGGGGACATGGGTTCCAGCCCTGGTCCAGGAAGATCCCACATGCCACAGAGCAACTAAGCCCGTGTGCCACAACTACTGAGCCTGTGCTCTAGAGCCCATGAGCCACAACTACTGAAGCCCGCGCGCCTAGAGCCTGTGCTCCGTAACGAGAGAAGCCACCACAGTGAGAAGCCTGTGCACTGCAACGAAGAGTAGCCCCTGCTCGCAGCAACGAAGACCCAACTCAGCCATAAATAAATAAATAAATATACTAAAAAAAAAAAGTTTAGTCCTTGCCTTTAGGGAATTGGGAAAGCAGCGAGGTACAGAGGGAAAGATCACCTTGGTAGTCCGCATACTCGGGTTTAAACGGCAACTTTAGAATTATCCAAACCTCTTAACCTCAGTTTCATAGGGCTGGTGGAATAATTTCATGAGATAATACATATAAAGTACCTATCAGGCCTCGGGAATGCTCAAGAAGTATTTGTCTCCTTACAAATGAGGATAGATCTGTCGTTTAAAAGATTTATTTAGGAATGTGGGGGGAAAAGGTAAACTTGTTCCACATAGAACGAGACAGATCACAACTTCGGGAATCTGTTTTGTTTTTCATAGTTCAGTTTACTGAGGCATAGTTTACAGATAGTGTAAGTCACACTTCACACATGTGCACTTTGATGACATTTGACAAATGTATAGTCATGTAACCTCTGCCACAGTCAAAACATAACATTGAAAAACAAAAAACAAAACCATAACATTGATATTTCCATGATCCAAAATGGTTGCCTCAGGCTCTTCACAGTCAATCCACTTCACTCACCCTAGCTCCTTGGCAACTACTGATCTGAATTCTGACTTTACAGTTTTGCCTTTTCCAGAATGTCATATAAATGGAATCATACAATGTATAGCTTTTTGTGTCTGGCTTCCTTCATATAATGCTTTTGAGATTCATACATGTTTCTTGTATCAGTGGTTTTTCCCTTTTTATTGCTAAGTATTCCATTGTATGGATATACCACAATTTGTTCATCCATTACCTAGTTAATGGACATTTGGGTTGTTTCCAGTTTTTGGCAAGGGAGTGGTGTGACAGTCAAATGATAAGTGTATGTTTAACAAGAGACTCAGACTTTTGGAAGTGGCTATACCATTTTGCATTCCCATTAGCAATGTATGTGACTTCCAGTTGCTCTGCATCCTCACCCGCAATTGGTATTGTCAGATTTTATTTTCTCCATTCTAATAGGTGTATAATGGTATCTCATTGTTTTAATTTGCATTTTCCTAATATTGAATAATTTTGAGTACTACAGTCATTCTTTGGTATCCTTGGGGGATTGGTTTCTGGGTGGCTGCCCCCCACCTCCTCCCACAGGATACCAAAATCTGCAGATGCTTAAGTCCCTCATATAAAGTGGCGTAGTATTTGCATATAACCTATGCACATCCTCCCCATATACTTTGTCATCTCTAGATTACTTATAATACCTAATACAATGTAAATAGTTGTAAATACAATGTAAATGCTACGCAAATAGTTTCTGGTGTGGGGGCAAATTCAAGTTTTGCATTTTGGAAGTTATGTAATCTTATTTTTCTGAAAATTTTTGTTCTGCAGATGTGGAACCCTCAGATGCAGAGGAGGTCCGACTGTCTTTTCATGTGCTTATTTGCCATCTGTATCTACGATGAAGTGTCTCTTCAAACCTTTTGCTGTTTTAAAAATTGGGCTGTTTTCCTCTTTTAGTGTTGGAGAGTTCTTTATATATTCTGCACAAAAAATTCCTTGTCAGAGAGGGGTTTTACAAATATTTCTTCCCAGTCTGTGTCTATCTTTTCATTTCTCTGCAATGTCTTAACACAAGTTTTTCATTTTTTCAATTTTCAAGGTTTTCATTTATCAAAAAAATTTTTTTATGGTTTATGCTTTTTGTGTCGTAAGGATTCTCTGCCAAACCAACGGTGACAAAGATTTTTCTGATGCTTTTTTCTAGAGATCTTAGGTGCACCTTTAGATCTATGATGCATTTTGTGTTAATTTTATAATACAGTGTGAGGTATAGATTGAGTTCATTTTTTTGGCAGATGGATGACCAATATTCCAGGACCATTTGCTCAAAAGACTGTCATTTTCCATTGATTTACTTTAGCACCTTTGTTGAAAATCAGTTGACTGTATGTGTGGGTCACTTTTTCGGGGCTCTTTTGTTCCATTGCTCTGTAGGTCTGTATTTTAACCAATACCACATTGACTTCACTATTAAAGCTTTATAATAAGCTTTGAAATCAGGTGGTGGGAATCAGCCAGCTTTATTCTTTTAAAGTAGTTTGTTCCAGGGCCTTAGCTTTTCCATATAGATTTCAGAATCAGCTTGTCGATTTCTACAAAAAATCTGCTGGGATTTTGGTTGAGATTACTTGATGATGTAAATAGTTTTGGGGAGAAATGACAACTTAATATCATCTTCCATTGATGAACATGATATCTCTCCATTTATTTAGGTTTTCTTTTATTTCTCTCATCAGTGTTCTGTAGTTTTCAGCATAAGATTCTTGTACACATTTTGTTAGATTTATCCTTTCCTAAATATTTCATGTTTTTTGATGCTATTATAAAGTACAGCTGAGTTTTATAAATTGACCTTGTGTCCTGTGACCCTGCTAAACTCAATTATTAATACTAGTCTTTTTTGTGGATTGCTTGGGATTTTCTATATACATGATCATTTTGCCTGCAAATAAAAATGCAAGAAATAAAAATTCAAAGAAAAAGTTTTATTCCTTCCTTTCCAGACTAAGCCTTTTATTTCTTTTTCGTGCCTTTTTTCAGTGGCTAGGGCCATTCTAGTATGAGTGGTAGGAGTAGACATCTTTGTCTTGTTCCTGATCTTAGTGAGAAAGTATACCATTAATGAAAAAACGTACTATCAAGTATGATACAGTTGTAGGTTTTTGGTACATGTCCCTTTAGTTGGTTAAGTTCCCTCCAAATCTAATTTGCTTAGCGTTTTTTATCATGAATATGTGTTGAATTTTGTCACCACTTTTTTCTGCACCTATTGGGATGATCACATGGTTTTTCTGTTATTGTCTGATAAGGCAAATTGCATTAACTGGTTTTCTCTTTTTTAAAAAATATTTATTTATTTTCGGCTGTGTCAGGTCTTATTTGTGGCACGCGGGATCTTTCGTTGCAGTGCTCAGGCTCTTTGTTGCAGTGCACAGGCTTCTCTCTAGTTGTGATGCACAGGCTCAGTAGTTACAGCGTGTGGGCTTTGTTGCCCCGCTGCATGAGGGGTCTCAGTTCCCCGACCAAGGATTGAACCTGAGTCCCCTGCACTGGAAGGCGGATTCTTAACCACTGGACCACCAGGGAAGTTCCTGCATTAACTGGTTTTCAATGTTGAACTAACCTTGCATTTCCGAGATAAACACCACTTAGTCATGGTGTATTATCTATTTTATATATTGTTAAATTCAATTTGCTTATTTGTTTAAGGTTTTTTGTGTCTGTGCTTATGAGGGATGTTGACCTATAGTTTTTTGTGGTGTTTTTATCTGGTTTTAGTATCAGGGTAATAGTTTCAAAAAGTTGGGAAGTGTTTCCTCATCTTTTATTTTCTGGAAGAGTTGTATGGGATTCATATCATTACATCCTTAAGTGTTTGGTATACTTTTACCTATGAAGCCACCTGACCTGGAAGGTTTCTGTAACTTTGCCCCCAATTTGGAAATCTTTATCATGTGACCTAAGGAATTTACAGACTTGCTTAGGGCACTATTACACATATAATCAACAGAGAAAATAGTACAAGGCACTATATAAATACTAAAGTTTAACTGGCATAATAAAAAAGAACAAAATAATGCCATTTGCAGTGACATGGATGGACCTAGAGATTGTCATATTGAGTGAAGCAAGTCAGACAAAGACAATATGACAATGACAATATGACAGTGATATCCTATATCATATGATACTGCTTATATGTGGCATCTAAAAATTCTACAAATGAGCCTATTTACAAAGCAAACTGAGTCACAGATGTAGAAAACAAACTTATGGTTTCCAAGGGGGAAAGGGGAGGGAAGGATAAATTCGGAGATTGGGATTGACATATACACACTACTATGTATAAAATAGATAAGTAATAAGAACCTACTGTATAGTGTAGGGAACTCTATTCAATACTCTGTAATGACCTATATGGGAATAGAATCTAAAAAAGAGTGGATATATGTACTGATATATGTATAACTGACATACTTTGCTGTACAGCAGAAACTAACACAGCATTGTAAATCAACTATACTCCAATAAAAAAAAGAAAGAAAAAAAGATTAACTGGCATAAATATGGAGGGTGGTTTGGGGCACACCAAGAAAAAGAGAGACATCATCTGTATAATGGAAGTTGAAGTCCTTAGCCTGACTTTCAATGCTTTCTACAGTCTATCTCTCAGGACTTCAGCCTTATCCCCCAGGACTCCTAGGACTCCTCTGTATTCAAAACCAATAGCTCATTGTCCCCTAAGTTCACCTATCTCTACAGCTTGTTTTTGTGATAGAAGGTTTTTACTACTAATTCAATTACTTTAATAGATCTAGGACTATTCAGGTTATCTACATTTATTGAGTGAGTTTTGAGAGGAAACTTTTTATAAAGGAATTTGTCCATTTTATGTAAACTATCAAACTGACATAAAGTTGTTCATAATATTTCTTATTTTAATGCCTGTTTGATCAGTAGAGATACCTTTCCTTTAATTCCTAATATTGGTATGATCAGTAGAGATACCTTTTCTTTAATTCCTAATATTGATAATTTGTGTCAAAGTTTTTTCCTTGGTCAGAAATTTATCATTTTTATTGAACTTCTTAAAGAAACAGGTTTTCATTTCATTAATTGTTCTGTAATGTTTTACTATTTTCAATTTCATCATTTCTGCTTTTTATTATTTTCTTTTGTCTGCTTGCTTTGGGGTTTAATTTGATATTTTCTAGTTTTTTAAGGTGGAAATTTAGATTATTGATATAAAAATATTGGTTACATTTTTTTTTTTTTTTTTTTTTTTTGAGGTACGCGGGCCTCTCACTGTTGTGGCCTCTCCCGTTGCGGAGCACAGGCTCCAGACGCGCAGGCTCAGCGGCCATGGCTCACGGGCCCAGCTGCTCCGCAGCATGTAGGATCTTCCCGGACCGGGGCACGAACCCGTGTCCCCTGCATCGGCAGGTGGACTCTCAACCACTGTGCCACCAGGGAAGCCCGGTTACATTTTTAATATAAGCATTTCATCATGTCTCAGAAATTTTGATATATTGCATTTTTATTTTTATTAAGCTCAAAATCTTTTCAGTTTCCTTTTTAAATTCCTCTTTGATACATGAGTTATTTAGAAGTGTGTTGTTCAATTTCCAAATATTTGGGGATTTTCCAGCTATTTTTCTGTTATTGATTTCTAATGTAATTCTGTGTGCACAGATAATACACTTTATATGATTTTCGTTATTTTAAGTTTGTTAAGTTTGTTTGATATCCCACATGATCTGTCTTGGTGACTATTCCACATGCACTTATAAAGTATGTGTGTTCTAGGGAATTCCCTGGCAGTCCAGTGGTTAAGACTCCACACTCCCAATGCAGGGGGCATGGATTCAGTCCCTGGTCGGGGAACTAAGATCCTGCATGCCTCATGACACTGCCAAAAAAAAAAAAAATCAAAAATTTAAAAATCAAAACAGAACAAAAAACTTAAAAATAAATTTGCCATCTAGTGGGAGACAGAGCTTCATAAGTCTTTTGCATTTCTGTGTGTCTTGCAAGCAAGGTACTGACTGCCCTTTGTTTCTGACTGTCTTTTTCAAGGATGTTTATTTAGCAAACAGCCTTGGAAGATAGTATCTTTCTAGAGCAAGGAGCAGGCATGCTTACTGCCCACATAAAAAATTTAGCTCTACAAGTTCAGGGTTTTTCTGCTATAACAAAGCACTATATGTCAGTGTCATGTGGCCCTAGTTGCATTGCTCTGTGCTAATTGAGATTTGGGGAACCTGTAGAAAAAACAAAAACTGATACTCTGGGTATTTCCATTGATAGGAATAATAAGCTGCCCTTCTGTAACTCAAATGTCTCATGTCTTCTGCCAGCATCCATGAAACTGCGACAGGCCAACCTGTTGGCTTGCAAGTAGGGTAAAATTTCAGATACTTCACAGTTCTTGAATCAATCTTTCTTGTTTTTTATTAGTCCCACTTCTTCTTCTTTTTTTTTTTTTTTTTTTTTTTGCGGTACACAGGCCTCTCACTGTTGTGGCCTCTCCTGTTGCGGAGCACAGGCTCGGGACACGCAGGCTCAACGGCCATGGCTCACGGGCCCAGCCGCTCCGCGGCATGTGGGATCTTCCCAGACCGGGGCACGAACCTGTGTCCCCTGCATCGGCAGGCGGACTCTCAACCACTGCACCACCAGGGAAGCCCTCCATTTCTTCTTTTTATCTATTTTTCTGTCTTTTGGATTGTTTTTATTATGATTCCATTTTACTTGTCTATTGGCTTGTTAGCTATACCTCATTTAAAAAGTTTTTTACATGATTCCCCTAGGGATTACAATATACATATTTGACTTATTATAGTTTACCTTCAATAGTATTTTACTGCTTCATGTATGGTGTTAGAACCTTATTCCTCACATTGTTCATACTCTTTTGTCATACTTTTAGATGTGTTATAAATTCCTCAATACATTGTTGCTATCTTTGCTTTAGATAGTCAGTAACAAGATTCACATATACCTGCCTGAATATCTGGTTGGGAAGTCCCATCTTTTCTGTCTTATCAGTTTTTAACTTTTGGATTGGAAATAATTTTTCAGGTCATTTTTTTTTTCAGAGACGTGAGGGTTTTTTTTTTTTTTTTTTTTTATACCAGGTGGGTCTTTTCTTGGCTTCAGCTTGAGATCTTTTCATACGTAACCTTCCCACCTCCTCTTAGAAGAAACCTGAGCGCTGAATCCATTTCTGTATAGGCCCCCTTTTAAAGTGTTGGCTAGTGTTGAGTGTCAAGGAATTAGCAGCAGGAAAGGCTGGAGGGAAGGTCAATAAGGGCATTTCCTTTTCTCCTCCTCTTAATTTCCTTCAGACAGCTAAAGAAAAGAAAAGGTACTTTCTGCTGCAGTCTTTATACTTTGTTTCAACTCTAGAGGGTTCCTTTTTCTATAGATTCCATTGTTAAAAACAGTTTGTTGTGGCATTCGAGGATTTTTAAATTATCACCCATAATCATGGTTCCTTGTAATAGCTGTTTCCTGCTGTCCTTCAGGCTTTGTGTAACATTCCACTGAGCTGACAAATCATAATTTATGAAATATTTCTTTATGTAGTTTCAGCTTTTTCATTACTATAAATTATGCCACAGTGAACATCCTTTTGCATCTCTTTTGCACTTCATGAGGTATATTTCCACGAGTGGGTTTGTGTATTTAAAAACTACCAGCATTTATATAGGTAAATATATATATTTACCTATATAAATATATTTATCTATATTTATTATATATTTCAAAAGTAGGTTAGAAAGAGGAAGAAACCTGGAAAATACATACCCTGGGGTTTGGGGATCTTATAACTTTGCCTAGAGAAAAGAAGGTGAAGGGCTTCCCTGGTGGTGCAGTGGTTGAGAGTCTGCCTGCCAATGCAGGGGACACGGGTTCGTGCGCTGGTCCGAGAAGATCCCACATGCCGCGGAGCAGCTGGGCCCATGAGCCATGGCTGCTGAGACTGCGCGTCCGGAGCCTGTGCTCCGCAACGGGAGAGGCCACAACAGTGAGAGGCCCACGTACCGCAAAAAAAAAAAAATAAATAAATAAAAGAAGGTGAAGAAATTGTATAGACTTGTTGAAGACAGGCTATTGCAAGGAAATTTTCAAAAATTTGGTCATGGATCTCTACTGTTCTTTTTCCAGAGGTTAGTATTTGAGGTTTCAATACCTCTTGATTGGTTTTAAAACAATTTTTTATTGTCTGAAATACATATAAATTTTCTATATTAACCATTTTTTAAGTGTACAGGTCAGTATTTAATATCACCATCCATCTTCATAACTCTTCATCTTGTTAAACTAAAACCCTATGCTCATAACTCCCACAATCCTCTCATCTCCCCCACACTGCCACCAACCCCTGGCAATCACAATTCTACTTTTTGTCTCTATGATTTAAGTACCTCATTTAAGTGGAATCATACAGTATTTGTCTTTCTATAACTGGCTATTTCACTTAGCATAATGTCCTCAAGGTTTATCCATGTTGTAGTATATGTTAAAATTTCTTTCCTTAAAGGCTAAAGAACATTCCACTGTATATATATATGTCTCACATTTTGCTTATCCATTCAGCCATCAACAGACACTTGGGTTGCTTCCATGTTTTAGCTATTGTAAACAAAGTTCTGAACATGGGTGTATATATATCTCTTGGAGACCCTGATTTCAATTCTTTTGAGTATATATCCTCAGAAGTGGAATTGCTGGGTCACATGGTAAATCTGTCTTTGATTTTTTGAGGAACCACCATATTGTTTTTCACAGCAACCCTACCATTTTACATTCTCACCAACAGCATGCAACAGTTCCAGATTCTCCACATCCTCACCAACATCTGTTGTTTTGTTTTTTTGATAGTAGCCATCCTAATGGGTGTGAGGTGGTATCTCACTGTGGGTTTTTTTTTCTTTTTAAAAGGTTTATTGTGGAAAATACATTTAACATGATATCTACCCTTTAACAAAATTGTAAGTGTACAATACTTTTTCCTTCTTTTTATCCTGCATGTATGTTAAATTTTATAGAGTGCTTTCTTGCATTAATGATTATATGAATTTTCTATCTTACAATACTGCAATAATTTACATTAATTGACATTGTGGTTTTGATTTACATTTCCCTAATGATTATTGATGCTTAGCATCTTTTCATTTGCTTATCTGTCCTTTGTGTA
This sequence comes from Mesoplodon mirus, assembly GCF_964341445.2. Classification (NCBI taxonomy): domain Eukaryota; kingdom Metazoa; phylum Chordata; class Mammalia; order Artiodactyla; family Ziphiidae; genus Mesoplodon; species Mesoplodon mirus. The sequence continues at coordinate 152,494,233 of NC_138978.1, read as the reverse complement.
TCTTTGGAGAAATATCTATTCAAGTGTTTGCCCATTTTTTAATCAAACTGCTTTTTGAGTTTTAGGGATTCTCTATATATTCTAGATATTAATCCCTTATCACATATATGATTGGCAAATATTTTCTCCCGTTCTGTGGGTTGCCTTTTTACTCTGGATGGTGTCTTTCAGTGCAGAGAATGTTTAAATTTTCACGAAGTCCAGTTTGCCTATTTTTTTCTTTTGTTGCCTGTGTCTTTCATGTCATATCCAGGAAATTATTGCCAAATTCAGTGTTGTGTAGCTTTTATTCTGTGTTTTTTCCTGAGTTTTATGGTTTTAGGTCCTACATTTAAGCCTTTGATTCATTGTATATGGTATTGGATAGGGTTTAACTTCATTTTCTTTTGCATGTGAATATCCAGTTTTCCCAGCACCACTTGTTGAAGACTGTCCTTTCTCTGTTGCATGGTTGTGGCACCCTTGTCAAAAATAATTTCACCATGTGAAGATTTATTTCTGGGCTCTCTCTATTCTATTGGTCTATATATCTGTCTTTCTTCCAGTACCACACTATTTGGAGCTTTGTAGTACGTTTTGAAATCAGGAAGTGAATCTTTCAGCTTTCTTCTTCCTTTTCAAGATTGTTTTGGTTATTCAGAGTCCCTGGTTTTACGATGGGTTTTGGGTTTTTTTCTATTCCTGGAAAAAATATCAGGATTTTGATAAGAAATACATTACATTTGTTAGGAATCTATAGATCACTTTGGGTAGTCTTGACATCTGTGGGGTAGTACTGACAATACTAAGTCTTCCAATAAATGAGCATGGGATATTTCCATTTTTTAATGTCTTCTTTAATTTCTCTCAGCAATGATTTGTAGTTTTCACTGTACAAGTGTTTCAGCTCCTTAGATAAGTTCATTCCTAAGTATTTTATACTTTTTGATGTTTTTGTAAATGGAATTGTTTTTGTAATTTCCTTTTCAGGTTGTTTATTATTGGTGATTATTAGTGATAGAAATATAACTAACTGATTTTTGTATGTTGGCTTTATATTCTGTTACTTTGCTGAATTAACATTTTAGTGTCACAATTTTTTGTAGACTAGGGTTTTCTCTATCAAAGATCATATCTGTAAATGTAAACGATGATAATTTTACTTCTTCTTTTCCATATTAGATGCCTTTTATTTCTCTTTCTTGTCTAATTGCTCTAGTTAGAACTACCAGTACTAAGTTGAATAAAATTGAGGAAGGTTGACATCCTTGCCTTATACCTGATCTTAGAGGAAAGGCTTTCACATTTTTTTAAATTGAGGTATATTGGCTTACAATATTATATAAGTTTCAGGTGCACAGCACAGTGATTCACAATTTTTAAAGGTTATACTCCATTTATAGTTATTATAAAATATTGGCTGTATTCCTTGTGCTGTACAATATATATTGTAACTTATTTATTTGATACATAATAGTTTGTACCTCTTAATCCCCTACCTCTACCCTGTCCCTCCCCTCTTCCCTCTCACAACTGGTAACCACTAGTTTGTTCTCTGTATCTGTGAGTCTGTTTCTTTTTTGTTATATTCACTAGTTGGCTTTACATTTTAGATTCTACATGTAAGTAATATACAGTATTTATCTTTCTGTGTCTGACTTATTTCACTTAGCATAATTCTCTCCAAGTCCATCCATGTTGTTGCATATGGCAAAATTTTATTCTTTTTTATGGCTGAACTATATTCCTTTGTGTGTGTGTGTGTGTGTGTGTGTGTGTGTGTGTATTGCATCTTCTTTATCTATTCATCTGTTAATGGACACTTATTTTGCTTCTGTATATTGGCTATTGCAAATAATGCTGCTATGAACATTGGGGTGCATATATCTTCAAATTAGTGTTTTCATTTTCTTCAGATGTATACCCTGGAGTGGAATTGCTGGATCATATGGTAGTTCTATTTTTAGTTTCCTTTTTAATTAATTAGTTAAAAAAATTTTATTGAAGTATAGTTGATTTACAATGTTGTGTTAACTTCTGGTGTACAACAAAGTGATTCAGTTATTCATATATATTATTTTCCATTATGGTTTATTACAGGATATTGAATGTAGTTCCCTGCGCTATACCATAGAACCTTGTTGTTTATCTATTTTATATATAGTAGTTTGTAACTGCTAATCCCAAACTCCTAATTTATCTCTCTGCCACCCTCTTTCCCCTTTGGTAACCATAAATTTGTTTTCTATGTCTGTGAGTTATTTCTAGTTTTCTTGAGGAACCTCCATAACTGTTTTCCACAGCGGCTGCACCAATTTATATTCCCACCAATACTGTACAAGGATTCCCTTTTCTCCACATCCTCGCCAACTCTTATTATTTATGGTCTTTTTGATGATAGCCATTCTAACAGGTGTGAGGTGATATTGGTAATACCTCATTGTGGTTTTTTTTTTAATATTTATTTATTTAGGCTGGGCTGGGTCTTAGTTACAGCATGTTTAGTTGTGGCATGTGGGATCTTTAGTTGCAGCATGCAGGCTATTAGTTGTGACATGCAGGCTTCTTAGTTGCAGCACACGGGCTCTTACTTGTGGTGTGCAGCCTTCTTAGTTGCAACATGCGAACTCGTAGTTGCAGCATGCATGTGGGATCTAGTTCCCCAACGAGGGATCGAACCTGGGCCCCCTGCGTTGGGAGTGCAGATTATTCTTACCCACTGGACCACCAGGGAAGTTCCTCATTGTGGTTTTGATTTGCATTTCTCTGATGATTAGCAATGCTGAGCACCTTTTCATGTGCCTGTTGGCCATCTCTATGTCCTCTTTGGAAAAACGTCTATTCAGGTCTTCTGCTCATTTTTAAATTGGGTTGTTTGTTTTTTTGATGTTGAGCTGTCTGAGCTGTTTATATATTTTGCATATGAACCCCTTATTGGTCATATCATTTGCAAATACTTTCTCCCATTCAGTAGGTTGTTTTTTTGTTTTGTTGATGGTTTCCTTTGCTGTGCAAAAGCTCTTAATTAGGCATTTGTTTATTTTTGCTTTTGTTTCCTTTCCTGCCTTAAGAGACAGGTCCAAAAAAATATCGCTATGATTTATGTCAAAGAGTGTTGTGTCTATGTTTTCTTCTAGGAGTTTTATGGTTTCCAGTCTTACATTTAGGTCTTTAATCCATTTTGAAACTTTGAGTATGATGTTTCCTGTGAGTTTTTCAGGTATGGTTCTTATTATGTTGAGATGGTTTCCTCCTATTCCTAATTTGTTGAGTGTTTTTGTAATGAAAGGCTGTTGAGTTTTGTCAAATGCTTTTTCTGTATCAACTGAAATGATCATGTGGGGTTTTTTCCCCTTTCATTCTGTTAAAGTGTTATATTACATTAATCAATTTTTGTATGTTGAGCCATCCTTGGATTCCAGGAATAAATACCACTTAGTCATGGCATATAACCTTTTAATATGCTTCTGAATTTGGTTTGCTAGTATTTTGTTGAGGATTTTTACATCATTGTTCATAAGGAATATTGGATCTGTAGTTTTCTTATAGTGTGTTTGTCTGGCTTTGGTGTCAGGGTAATGCTGACCTCATAGAATGAGTTAGGAAAAATTCCCTATCCTTTCATTTTTTGGAAAAGCTTGGGAAGGATTACTATTAGTTCTTTAAATGTTTGGTGGAGTTCAGCAATGAAGCCATCAGGTCCAGAGCTTTTCTTTGTTGAGAGATTTTTGATTACTGACTCTATCTCCTTTATGGTCTCTTCAGATTTTCTATTTCTTCATGATTTAATGTTGGTAGGTTTTGTGTTTCTAGGAATTTTTCCATTTCATCTAGGTTATTCAATTTGTTGGCATATAGTTGTTCATAATATTCTTATAATCCTTTTTATTTTTGTAGAATCAGTAGCAATGTCCCCACTTTCTTTTCTGTTTTTAGTAATTTTGAGTCTTTTTTTCTTAGTTCATCTAGCTAAAGTTGTATCAATTTTGTTGATCTTTTCAAAGAACTAACTTTTGGGTTTCGTTGAGTTTTCTCTATTGTTTTTCTGTTCTCTGTTTCATTGATTTCTGCCGTAGTCTGTATTATTTCCTTTCTTCTGCTAGCTTTGGTTTCAGTTTGTTCCTTTTTCTAGTTCCTTAAGTTGTAAATTTAGGTTGCTGATTTCAGATTTTTTTTAAATGTAAGCATTTTATAGCTATACATTTTTCCTCTTAATACTGCTTTTACTTCATCCCACAAGTTTTGATACACTGTGTTTTTGTTTTCATTTATCTCTGTTGTTTAATTTCCCTTGTTACTTCTTCTTTGACTCATTGGTTGTTTAAGAGTATGTTGTTTAATTTCCACAATTTATAAATTTCCCAATTTTACTTCTCATTGTTTTCTAACTTTGTCCTGTTGTGGTCAGAGAAGATAACTTTGAATGACATTTATCTTTCTAAATCTGTTGAGACTTAATTCAAGGCCTAACGTGTAGTCTATCTTGTAAAATGGCCCTTGTGGGGCTTCCCTGGTGGCACAGTAGTTGGGAGTCCGCCTGCCGATGCAGGAGACACGGGTTCGTGCCCCGGTCCGGGAAGATCCCACATGCCGTGGAGCGGCTGGGCCCGTGAGCCATGGCCGCTGAGCCTGCGCGTCCGGAGCCTGTGCTCCACAATGGGAGAGGCCACAACAGTGAGAGGCTCGCATACTGCAAAGAAAAAAAAATGGCCCTTGTGCACTTGAGACGAATGTGTATGCTAGTTGTTGGGTAGAGTGTTCTGTATATGTCTTAGATCTAATTGGTTCATTGTGTTGTTTAAGTCCTCTGTTTTCTAATTTATCTTCTGTCTGATTGTTCTATTCATTATTGAGAGTGGGGTATTCAAGTCTCCAACTATTATAGTAGAGCTGTCTATTTTTCCCTTCAATTCTGTTTTTGCTTCATATATTTTGCTGGTATGCTATTAGGTGCCTAAATGTTCATAATTATTATGAACTGTAGTGTGCCTTTTATTAATATATGATATCTCCCTTCTCTCTTGTAATCTTTTTTGGTTTAAAGTCTATTCATCTGATATTAATATAGCTAATCCTGCTCTCTTTTTTTTTTTTTTTTTTAGATGTTGGGGGTAGGAGTTTATTAATTAATTAATTTATTTTTGCTGTGTTGGGTCTTCGTTTCTGTGCGAGGGCTTTCTCTAGTTGTGGCAAGCGGGGGCCACTCTTCATCATGGTGCACGGGCCTCTCACTGTCACAGCCTTTCTTGTTGCGGAGAGCACAGGCTCCAGACGCACAGGCTCAGTAGTTGTGGCTCACGGGCGTAGTTGCTCCGCGGCATGTGGGATCCTCCCAGAGCAGAGCTCGAACCTGTGTCCCCTGCATTAGCAGGCAGATTCTCAACCACTGCGCCACCAGGGAAGCCCCCTGCTCTCTTTTAATTACTATTTGCATGGAATATCTCTTTCCATCCTTTTACTTTCAATCAATTTGTGTTTTGGGATCTAAAGTGAGTCTTTTGCAGGCAACATATATTTTGGATCATGTATTTTTATGCATTCTGCCAATCTTTGTCTTTTAACTGGAAAGTTTAATCCATTTACATTTAAAGTAATTACTGGTAATAAGGGACTTGCTTCTGCCATTTTGCTATTTGTTTTTATGAGTTACAGTTTTTTCCCCCCCTAATTTCCTGCAGTCCTGTTTAGTTGAGTTTTTAGTAGTAAAAATTTTAAATTCCATTCTCATTTTCTTTTGTGTATATTCTATTGGTATCTTCTTTCCGGTTACCATGGGTATTACATTTAACATTCAATAGTTGCAACATTCTAAGTTGAATTTATACCAGATTAATTTCAATAACATACAAAAACTCTGCTCCTTTATGGCTCTGTCCCCCTGGTTTCAGTTGTCAATTCACAAAATTGAATCTTTTAAACACTGTATGCCCCAAAAGATAAAATAATAATTCTTTTAAATGCATCAGTTTCTTAAATTTTGTAGAAAGCAACATGTGAAGTTACTAACCAAAATTATAATAATCCTATTGTTTTGTGTTTATATATATATATATATATATATATATATTTTTTTTTTTTTTTTTTGGCCACACCATGTGGCCTGTGGGATCCTAGTTCCCCAACCAGGGATCGAACCTGGACCCTCAGCAGCAAAAGTGAAGAGTCTTAACCACTGAACCACCAGGGAATTCCCCTAGACTAATAATTTTTTTAAAAATACATTAGTCTCTTAAATCATGTAGAAAAAAAGTGGAGATAGAGACTGTTTTTAAAATAATTCTAGCTTTCATAATTACTTGTGTACATTTACCTTTGTTGAGATCTTTATTTCTTCATTTTTTTTTTATTGGAGTATAGTTGCTTTACAATGTTGTGTTAGTTTCTGTTGTACAGCAAAGTGAATCAGCCACACATATACATATCTCCCCTCTTCCTTGGATTTCCTTCCCATTTAGGTCACAGAGCATTGAGTAGAGTTCCCCGTGCTATACAGTGTTTTCTCATTAGTCCTTCATGTTGTTTTGAGTTACTGTCTAGTGGCCTTTCATTTCACCCTTGAGCATTTCTTGCAGGGCAGGCTTAGTGGTAATAAACTTTTTCAGCTTTTGTTTATCTGAGAATGTCTTAATTTCTCCCTCAGTCTTGAAGGATAGTTTTGTGAGATATAGGATTATCAGTTGAAAGTTTTTTTCTTTTAGCACTTTGAATGTATCAGCTGCACTGCTTTCTGGCTTCCAGAGTTTCTGATAAGAAATCTGATTGTCTTATTGAGGATCTCTTGTATGTGACAAGTCACATTTCTCTTGCTGCTTTCAAGATTCTTTATCTTTAGTTTTCAAACATTTTATTATAAGTGGGTCTCTTTGAGTTCATCTTGGAGTTTGTTGAGCTTCTTGGATGTTTATTTTCATGTCTTTCATCAAATTTGGTAAGTTTTCAGCCATCTTTTCTTTAAATATTCTCACTGCCCCTTTCTCTCTTCTCTTCTGGGATTCCCACAGTGTATATGTTGGTCCACTTGATGGTGTGCCACAGGTCCCTTAGCTCTGTTTACTTTTCTTCCATCTTTTTTCTTTATGTTCTTCAGACTCAATAATTCCTATTGTCCAATCTTCTTCCCTATTCTTTCTTCTGGCAGCTCAATTCTGCCTTTGAATCCCTGTACTGAATTTTTCTTTTCAGTTATACATTTTTTGGGCTGTGTTGGGTCTTTGTTGCTGCACATGGGCTTTCTCTAGTTGTGGCGAGCAGGGGCTACTCTTTGTTGCAGTGTGTGCAGGCTTCATTGCAGTGGCTTCTTTTCTTGCAGAGAATGTGCTCCAGGCATCTGGGCTTCAGTAGTTGCGGCATGGGCTCTAGAGCGCAGGCTCAGTAGTTGTGGCACATGGGCTTAGTTGCTCCGTGGCATGTGGGATCTTCCCAGACCAGGGATCGAACCCATGTCCTCTGCATTGGCAGGAGGATTCTTAACTACTGCGCCACCAGGGAAGTCCCTTAGTTATACTTTTTAGCTCCAGAATTTTTTTAGTTTCTTTTTAGATTTCCTATATCATTTTCTTGACTTTCTCCACATCTTCCTTAGTTTTTGAGCATTGTTAAGATGATATGTTAGACTTTGTCTAGCAGATCTGCAATCAGGTCTTTCTCAGGGACAGTTTCTATTGATTTAGTTTTTTCCTTTGAATGGGCAATATTTTCCTGTTTCTTTGTGTGTCTTGTGATTTTTTTGCTGAAAACTGGACATTTGAATCTAATAATGTTATCTCTGGAAATCAGATTCTCCCCCTTACCTGAAGTTTTTTGTTATTATTATTATTATTTTATTGTTATGGGTTGTCTCTGTACCAAGGATCAGCTAGAAGTTTAAACTTAAGGTCTTCTCAGTTCTTTTTTGAGCCTGAGCACTTTCTAATTTTCCCCATATATGTAGTTGGTTTTGAATGTCATAGTCTTTTAATGTCTGGCTGCCAACATGAAAAAAAAGAGAAAAATGAAAGGGAGGGAGAAAAAGGCACTGGCACTCTAAATCCCCTGTAAGTTCACTTCAGCTGTAGGGGAAGTGGCTTGCAACAATGGGTGGAGGTGCAACAACAGTGGCACCTCCTCTTTGCACCTCTGTGATCAGAAGCAGCCATCACCAATTAAAATACAACTTTCCAGTATTTGGAGAACAGGGTCCTTTTTACCCATCCTGGATGTGTGCAAGCTGCTCCAGGAACATATGCATAGCTGCCTGCCATGTGGATGGGGATGGGGAATAGTATTGTGCTAAGAGCTGAAACTGAGCAAAATTAACCATAGTTTACCTTCCATATAGAAAACACACATGAAACTAATATAATTTTTTTAACATCTTTATTGGAGTATAATTGCTTTAGAATGTTGTGTTAGTTTCTGCTGTTTAACAAAGTGAATCAGCTATATGCATACGTATATCCCCATATCGCCTCCCTCTTGCGCCTCCCTCCCACCCTGCTTATCCCACCCCTCTAGGTGGTCACAAAGCACCAAGCTGATTTCCCTGTGCTATGTAGCTGCTTCCCACTAGCTATCTATTTTACATTTGGTAGTGTATATATGTCAATGTTACTCTCTCACTTCGTCCCAGCTTACCCTTACCCCTCCCTGTGTCCTCAAGTCCATTCTCTACATCTATGTGTTTATTCCTGTCCTGCCCCTACGTTCATTAGAACCTTTTTTTTTTTTAGATTCCATATATATGCGTTAGCATACGGTATTTGTTTTTCTCTTTCTGACTTACTTCACTCTGTATGACAGACTCTAGGTCCATCCACCTCACTACCAATAACTCAATTTTGTTTCTTTTTATGGCTGAGTAATATTCTGTTGTATATATGTGCCACATCTTCTTTATCCATTCATCTGTCAGTGGACACTTAGGTTGCGTCCATGTCCTGGCTATTGTAAATAGTGCTGCAGTGAACACTGTGGTACATGACTCTTTTTGTGTTTCTCAGGGTATATGCCCAGTAGTGGGATAGCTGGATCATATGGTAATTCTATTTTTAGGTTTTTAAGGAACCTCCATACTGTTCTCCTTAGTGGCTGTATCAATTTACACTCCCACAAACAGTGCAAGAGCACTCCCTTTTCTCCACACCCTCTCCAGCAATGATTGTTTGTTGATTTTTTGATGAGGGCCATTCTGACCGGTGTGAGGTGGTACCTCATTGTGGTTTTGATTTGTATTTCTCTAATGATTAGTGATGTTGAGCATCTATTCATGTGTTTGTTGACAATCTGTATATCCTCTTTGGAGAAATATATATTTAGGTCTTCTGCCCATTTTTGGATTGGGTTGTTTGTTTTTTTGATATTGAGCTGCATGAGCTGCTTGTATATTTTGGAGATTAATCCTTTGTCAGTTGGTTCATTTGCAAATATTTTCTCCCACTCTGAGGGTTGTCTTTTCGTCTTTTTTTATGGTTTCGTTTGCTGTGCAAAGGCTTTTAAGTTTCATTAGGTCCCATTTGTTTATTTTTGTTTTTATTTCCATTCCTCTAGGAGGTGGGTCAAAAAGGATCTTGCTGTGATTTATGTCATAGAGTGTTCTGCCTGTGTTTTCCTCTAACAGTTTTATATTGTCTGGCCTTACATTTAGGTCTTTAATCCATTTTGAGTTTATTTGTGTGTATGTGTTAGGAAGTGTTCTAATTTCATTCTCTTACATGTAGCTGTCCAGTTTTCCCAGCACCACTGATTGAAGAGGGTGTCTTTTCTCCATTTTATACTCTTGCCTCGTTTATCAAAGATAAGGTGACCATATGTGCATGGGTTTATCTCTGTGCTTTCTATCCTGTTCCATTGATCAATATTTCTGTTTTTGTGCCAGTACCATACTGTCTTGATTACTGTAGCTTTGTAGTATAGTCTGAAGTCCAGGAGCCTGATTCCTCCAGCTCCATCTTTCTTTCTCAAGATTGCTTTGGCTATTTGGGGTCTTTTGTGTTTCCATACAAATTGTGAAATGTTTTGTTCTACTTCTGTGAAAAATGCCATTGGCAGTTTGATAGGGATTGCATTGAATCTGTAGATTGCTTTGGTAGTATAGTCATTTTCACAATATTGATTCTTCCAATCCAAGAACATGGTATGTCTCTCCATTTGTTTGTAACATTTTAAATTTCTTTCATCAGTGTCTTATAGTTTTCTGCATACAGGTCTTTTGTCTTCTTAGGTTGGTTTATTCCTAGGCATTTTCTTCTTTTTGTTCCAGTGGTAAATGGGAGTGTTTCCTTAATTTCTCTTTCAGATTTTTCATCATTAATGTATAGGAATGCAAGAGATTTCTGTGCATTAATTTTGTATCCTGCAACTTTACCAAATTCACTGATTAGCTCTAGTAGTTTTCTGGTGGCATCTTTAGGATTCTCTATGTGTAGTATCATGTCATCTGCAAACTGACAGCTTTACTTCCTCTTTTCCGATTTGGATTCCTTTTATTTATTTTTCTTCTCTGATTGCTGTGGCTAAAACTTCCAAAACTATGTTGAGTAATAGTGGTGAGAGTGGACAGCCTTGTCTTGTTCCTGATCTTAGTGGAAATGGTTTTAGTTTTTCAACATTGAGAACAATGTTGGCTGTGGGTTTGTCATATATGGCCTTTATTATGTTGAGGTAAGTTCCCTCTATGCCTACTTTCTGGAGGGTTTTTGTCATAAATGGGTGTTGAATTTTGTCAAAAGTTTTTTCTGCATCTATTGAGATCATCATATGGCTTTTATCCTTCCATTTGTTAATATGGTTATCACATTGATTAATTTGCATATATTGAAGAAACCTTGCATTCCTGGGATAAACCCCACTTGATCATGGTGTATGATCCTTTTAATGTGCTTTTGGATTCTGTTTGCTAGTATTTTGTTGAGGATTTTTGCATTTATGTTCATCAGTGCTATTGGCCTGTAGTTTTCTTCCTTTGTGACATCTTTGTCTGGTTTTGGTATCAGGGTGATGGTGGCCTCGTAGAATGAGTTTGGGAGTGTTCCTCCCTCTGCTATATTTTGGAAGAGTTTGAGAAGGATAGGTGTTAGCTCTTCTCTAAATGTTTGATAGAATGTGAAGCCATCTGGTCCTGGGCTTTTGTATATGCTTCAAAGAAAGAGATTTCTTTAAAGGGTTAAGCTTTATCTTAAAAAAATTGTGTAGATTTTCCTTATAGTTTTTCCATTTTTTTCATCATTGTTTAACATTTTAAAACATTTTACTTAATATTTTATTTAAAACAAATAATGTTTTAAAAAACTTAACTCACCTTCCACATTCTTTCTCTGAAGGAGGAGAATGCTTCAGTTTATGCTGTGGCTTCACAACTTTATAACTTCTTGTTTTTCCATCTTTTCTCCTTGGATTTATCATCTGGGAATATGATATCATATGGAAACTTGCGAATAACACAAGACCCAAATATCAATAGCTCAAACAAATATAAATTTATTTAGCACACAGTAAGAAATCTGAGCTAGGCAGTCGAGCTGTGTGCCACCCATTGGTATATAGCACATTGTAGTGCTAGTATGGGAGTCCAACAACACCATCAGACACCCAGGCTACTTCCGTCTTTCCCTGCTGCTTCCTTTGTCACAGAGAGAATTATCCATATGCCTGTCCCCTTGTGATCATAAGAAAGGACTGCTGCTCCACTAAGAAAATGGAGGGAGCTTGAAGAAGCATGCCATTTGAGTCTGACCTTTTTAAAAAAACTTTCTTGAGTTTCCACCCAAAGGCTTCTTTGTATATCATTAGCCATAACCAAGACTTACTGTTCACTCCTAGCTACCAGGATGTCTGAAAAAGTAAACGTATTAGTCTGCTTGGGCCACAGTGACAAAATACCACAGACTGGTAGCTTACATAACAGAAATCTATTTCCTCACATTTCCAGAAGCTAGAAGTCTCAGATCAAGGTGCCAGCAGATTCTGTTTATGGTAAAGGCCCTCTTCTGGCTAGCAGAAGACTGTCTTCTCCTTATGTCCTCACGTGGCCTTATCTCTGTGTGTGCAAGGAAAGAGAAAGAGATGTCTGGTGTCTCTTCCTCTTTTTATAAATTCTATTGGTTTAGGGTTCCACCCTTATGACCCCACCCCAACTAACTTGTTAAAGACCCTATCTCTAAATACAGTCACCGTGGGGTTTAGGGCTTCAGCTTATGAATTTGAGGGCACACAATTCAGTCCATAACAGCATTTTTAGCTAAACATATTACCACACCAAACAAAATCATTGTTTTGTTACTGTGACTGACTATCAGTGTTCAGCCCATGTTTCCTTGGTTCAAACTGAGGGCACCTGCAGACCATTTGCTGTACACAACAATCACTTCTTACATCTCTGCCTGGGGGCATTCTCTGGCCACTGCCACACACTCAGTCTATGTGCTGCCTGAGATTTAATGCTCTTAGAGCAACCCTTAACTAATAAGAGACTGGAAATGAGGGAAAATAACCATGTTACAATTCTGAGACATATTCTGCACATTCTCTCAGAGGGTCTGCAGCAGATTGAGCCCCATTTACCCACAGTGGTTAACCGGCTTATTAAAACAATTTTGTTAGCTTTCCTGTCACCCCTGTTTATTCCCCACTTTCATACTGTGCTTTCTGGGATCATCTCCCAAATAAACGACTTGTACCCAAATCTTGACCTCAGCCTTGGCATTTGGAGGAACAAAAACTAAGACACTTAAGTAGAAAATGTGGACAACTAGGAGTGTGTTACATTGAGAAAAAGTGTGTTTTCTGACACTAGGCTTATATATAATGTTAAATTCCATTTTAAGACTGTCTGTAGTCTACTGATGTGTCCTAGGGTCTGTAATCTACCACATCTTACTTCAGTAATCTTATTTAAGCTTATATCTCAATTTCCTTCACTATAAAATGATAATAATAAAATTAACTCCTTCACAGGATTGTTGTAAGGATGAATTGAGTTAATTCACATAAATTACTTAGAACAGTGCCTGAAACATTCAACACGTTTCATTGGTCATTATTATTATCCTCTGTTTGAATGTGTGTGTTACCTTTATCAGGGCCATATATGCCTAATAAGTTGAATTTATATCTTGCCATCTTTTTTGGAATAAATTATATAATATGGAAATTTTAAATTTCTTGAAAGTTTTAAATAATTCACATGTGACTCCAATAGGCCAGATGATTTCTTTTCAATAAAATTTTAAAATTTGGAATAATTTTAGATTTGCAGAAAAGTTTGCAAAGATAGTACAGGGAGTTCCCATATACCTTTGTTTGGTCTCCCCTAATATTAACATCTTCCATAATTATGGTACCTTTAGCAAAACTAGAGATTAACATTGGTATATCACTATTAACTAAACTCCAGACTTTATTCATATTTCACCATTTTTCTACAAGTTACCTTTTTCTGCTCAAGGATCCAATCCAGAATGCCACATTATGTTTTATCATTACATCTCCTTTTCTTCTCTTGTCTGTGACAGTTTCTCAGTCTTTCCTTGTTTTTTCATGACTTTGACAATTTTGAGGATACTGATCAAGTAATATTTTGTGGAATATTCCTCAGTTTTGATTTTCTCATGATTAGACTAAAGCTACAGATTTTTGGAAAGAAAACCACAGAAGTAAAGCAACCTTCTCATTGCATCATATTGGGGGCACACGATGTTAACATGACTTACTGCTGATGAGTTAAACTTTCTCACTTGGTTAGGGTGGTGTCTGCCAGATCTCTCAGCTGAACAGTTACTATGTTTTCCTTTTCATACTCTGTTTTTGGAAACAAGTCACTAAGAGGAACCTACACTCAAGATGGAGGAATTAGGTTTCACTTTCTGGAGGGGTGAAAATATCGACATACATGATTTGGAATTCTGTAAGGAAAAATTTTCTCTTCATTTATTTATTTGTTCAATCATTTATTTACATCCATATGGGTTCATGAATATTTATGTTATGCCTTAGGTTATAATCTAATACTGTGTTATCTATTTTCTTGACCAAATTATTCCAAATTTGGTCTTTGGCAGCTCTTTCAGTTGGTTCCTGTGTCCCTTTGACATTTCCCCATCATTTTGTCTTTTGAGCACTTTCTTACTTTTGGCACTAAAAGGTGCTCCAGGCCTATCTTGTATTTTCCTTGCCCCAGCCTGAAATCCCATTTCTTCAAGGAACCTTGGTTCTTTTTATTGGAGAATGGTATTCAGAAACCAAGATCTGGGCTCAGGTGTGCTCATTGCTACTGGGGTGTCACTGCTTCTAATTATCTCAGCAAACAGAGCTATAAAATTTAATATACATATATATGAAAAGTATACACACTTAAATTTTATATTTATTTATTTTTTTTGTTTTTTTGTTTTTTTGCGGTATGCGGGCCTCTCACTGTTGTGGCCTCCCCCGTTGCGGAGCACAGGCTCCGGATGCGCAGGCCCAGCGGCCATGGCTCACGGGCCCAGCCGCTCCGCGGCATATGGGATCCTCCCAGACCGGGGCACGAACCCGTATCCCCTGCATCGGCAGGCGGACTCTCAACCACTGCGCCACCAGGGAGGCCCTAAATTTTATATTTATATAAAATTATATATAAATAGTTGTTTATTTGATTATATTTTAATAAAATTTTTATTTTGGAATAAGTTTAGATTTAAAGAAAAGTTACAAAGATAGTACAGAGAGTCCCTATATGCCTTTTGCCCAACTTTCCCTAGTGCTAACATCTTACATACTAGGTATATTTGTCAAAACTAAGAAATTAACATAGGTACATTATTATTAACTAAACTTCTAATTTTATTTGAATTTCACCAGTTTTCCCACTAATGCCCTTTTCTTTCTTTCTTTCTTTTTTTTTTTTGTGGGATCTTATCCAGTATATCACATTACACTTAGTTGTCATGTCTCCTTATTCTCCTCTGGTATAATTATCTTTTTTAACCCTTAAATAATTGCTTCATTTTAAAGATGAGGAAACAGAGGCTCAAACCATTAAGTGACTTTTCCTGGTTCATATGGCTAATAAGTTGCTCAGTAGGAGTTTACTTGGCTCTATCTATTTGAAAAGACTGTGCATACTCTAACCACTCTACATGCTACCTCATGAGCTGTGTATGAAAACCCTGAAGAAGCACAAAATGAAGGAAATAAGAGAGTACCCTGAGTTTAGGTTAGTTTAGAACAATTTCTACCTAGGAGTCAATGACTCTCAAGTCCACATCTCTAGCCCAGACTTGTCCTCTATGTTCCAGAGCTAGATGGAGATTGGAGGAAAGGTTCACATTGGCCCAGTTGGCCAAATTTAAATTGGATGGCCTATGATCACCTCAAACTCAACATGTCTAAAGCAAGATTCATGGTCTTCCTTCCCAAAACTGGTCTTCTGGTTCCTTCTCTCCAAAACCTGGCTTCTTATGATATAAATGTGGAGTGAGGGCAATAAGAAGTCATGGGAACACAAAGTCATGGGAAAGCATTCACCATGAGTAGGAGTAGTTCTAGGACAGAGAGAAGATATGGAGAGTGGAAGGAAAGAATCAGGGATCTCTTAGCAAGAGGAGAATGGATTAAACAGGTGATGAGTGGCTGAAGTATCCTCAAAGGATGAGGGTGAGGTGCTGGAGGGTCAATTCCCAAATTCCTTAACTGCCCCAAATTCCTTCTTGCCTTTAGTTTCTGTTTCTGTGAGACCACCCGACTTTACTAAGTTCTTGCTATTCCTGAGCACAAGTGCTTGAGTATTCCATGGCTCACTTACTATAAATCCCCATTACTTAGAGATTAATGGAATACGCTGACTCTCTCAATTCTGACCACCCAAACACCCCAACCAGAACCCTACACAGTTGCAAAAGTGTGGCACATTATCAGCTTCTCAAGAGGCATGTACAAATGGTCTTAATCCAGGATTTCACAAAATCTGTCCAGTTTCTTCTACCTCCCCTGCTCCTACTCTGGGTGCTGAAGTGGAAAGGGTCAGGTACACTTGAATTCCAGCACTACTTGTTGTTTAAATCAGAGTTTTCTAATGATGCAGGGAATGAATAAATTATTTCTTCTTTGAGAAAATAATAGCTATTCAGAGGAAGTGATATTTTCTATGTATGGCTGTGTGATTAAGAACACAGACCCCCAGGACCTGTCTCTACCCACCAGTGAGATGGCACTAGCCCTGGAACACCGTGGACCTCACCTCACTAGTGACTGACACTAGCTCTGGGTCCCCTGGGCACAGCAGCCAGAGACCTTAGGACACATCTCTGCCCACCAGTTGGCTAGCACTAGCCCCAGGACCTGGCCTCACCCAATGGTGAGCAGGCACCAGCTCCAGGATCCCCTGGGCCCCAGCCCTGCTGACCAGTCAGCAGACATTAGCCCTACGACCAACACAGCCCAGCAGCCTGCCATGTCAGTACCCAGCCAACCCACCAATAGTCCAGCACCAGCTTTGGGACACCTCAGACCCTTCAACCAGCCATCTCAGAATCCATCCCCACTAATCAACAGGCTGACACCAGCTTTGGGACAAACTGGACCCTTTAGCCAACCATGTCAGGAACCTGCCTTGCCCAGTAGCAGGCCAACACCGGATCCAGGACCCCTGGTCCCACAGCTAACCACAATAGAACCTAGCTTCGCCCACCAGTGGGCCAGCACTAGCCCTGGAAACCCCCAGGGCTCTGCAGCCAGCCTCCCCATGACCTGGACCTGCACACCAGTGACTGGCAGCTTCTGCACAAGGCAGGGCCTAGTAATTAACTGAACAAGGGGCCAGCCACACATACCAGACTGCCCACAGTAGTTAGACTGGTACAAGAGGAGGACTCATGCAACCCACATAGGAGGCACCCCTATAGTTCTGATGACCAGAAGGGAGAACACTACTGGAACATATAGGATGTGTCCTGCAAAAGGCCACTTCTCCAAGGTCAGGAAGCATAACCAACCTACCAAATACATAGAAATAGAAATAACAAACTGGACAAAATGAGACAACAGAAGAGTACATTCCAGACAAAAGAGCAAGATAAAACCCAAGAAGAAGAACTAAGTGAAGTGGAGGTAGGCATCTACCCAATATGAGTTCAAGGTGATAAAGATGCTCAAATAACTCAGGAGAAGATTGGATGAACAGAGTGAGAAGTTAGAAGTTTTAAACAGAGTTAGATAACATAAGAAGAATGAAACAGAAATGAAAAATATAATAACTGAAATAAAAATACACTAGAAGGAATCAACAGTAGATTAGATGCCACAGAGAAACAGTTCAACTAGCTGGAAAACAGAGTAGTGGAAATGACTGAAGCTGAACAGAAAAAAGAATAAAAATAAATGAGGACAGTTTAAGAGACTTCTGAGAAAACATGAGTGTAGTAACACTGACATTAAAGGGGTCTCAAAAGGAGAAGAGAGAGAGAAAGGGGCAGAGAACATATTTGAAGACATAATAGCTGAAAACTTCCCTAATCTGGGAAAAGAAACAGGCATCCAGGTCCAGGAAACAGAGAGTTCCAAACAGGATCAACCCAAAGAGGACTACATCAAAACACATTGTAATTAAAATGGCAAAAATTAGAGATAAAGAGAGAATATTAAAAGCAGCAAGGGAAAAGCAACAAATTACATACAAGGGAACTCTGAGAAGGCTATCAGCTGACTTGCAGAAACTCTGCAGGCCAGAAGGGAGTGGCATATATTTAAAGTGATGCATTAGAAAAACCTACAACCAAAAATATTCTACCCACAAGACTTTCATTCAGATTTTATGGAGAAATCAAAAGTTTTACAGACAGGCAAAAGCTAAAAGACACAAGCACCATTAAACCAGCTTTGTGAGAAATGTTAAAGGGACTTTTCTAACCAAAAAAGAAAAGGCCACAACTAGAAATATAAAAATTAGGAATGAAAAAGTCTCATTGGTAAAGTCAAATATACAGTAAAGGTAGTAAGTCAGCTATGTATAAAGGTAGTAAAGGTTAAAGACAAAAGTAGTGAAATCATCTATATCCACAACAAGTAGTTAAGGGATACAAAAAACAAAAAGATGTAAAATATGATGTCAAAAATAGTAAACATGGGGTGGGGAGTAAAAATGTAGGATTGGAAAATGTGTTTGAACTTAAGAGATGAACAACTTGAAATAATCATGTATGTATGTATAGATTTTTATACATAAACCTCATGGTAACCACAAACCAAAAATCTATAATAGATACACACAAAAAAGAGAATGGAATCCAAACATAACTCTACAGATACAGATAGTCATCAAATCACAAAGGGAGAGAGTAAAAGGAGAAGACAGGAACAAAAAAAGAACTACAAAAACAACCCCCAACAATTAACATAATGGCAATAAGTACATAACTATCAATAATAATTACTTTAAATGTAAACAGACTAAATGTTCCAGTCAGAAGACATAGAGTGGGTGAATAGATACAAAAACAAGACTGTACATATGCTGACTACAAAAGGCTCACTTCAGACCTAAAGACACACACAGACTGAAAATGAGGGGATGGAAGAAGTTATTCCATGCAACTGGAAATGAAAAAAAAAAAAAACTGGGGTTAGTAACACTTAGACAAAATAGACTTTAAAACAAAAACTATTACAAGAGACAAAGAAGGACAGTATGTAATGATTAAGGGATCAATCCAAGAAGAAGATATAACAATTGTAAATATATATGCACCTGACATAGGAGTACCTAAATACATAAAGCAAATATTAACAGACATAAAGGGAGAAATTGACAGTAACACAATAAGAGTAGAGGAATTTAACACCTCACTTAAATCAATGGACAGATCATCCAGACAGAAAAGTGATAAGGAAACATTGGCCTTAAATAATACATTAGACCAAATGGAATATATATATATATATATACACACATATATGTATATATATGCACATATATATAGCATAAATATAAATATATATATAATATAAATATATATAACATTCTTTCTAAAAGCAGCGGGATATACATTATTTTCAAGTGCACATGGAACATTCTCCAAGATAGATCACATGGTAGGCCACAAAACAAGTCTCAGTAAATTTTTAAAAATTGAAACCATGTCAAGCATCTTACCAACCACAGTGCTATGACAGTAGGAATCAGCTACAAGAGAAAAACTGCAAAGAACACAAACACGTGGAGGCTAAACAATATGCTACTAAACGACCAATACTTCACTGAAAAAATCAAAGAAGAAAATTTAAAAATACCTGCAGACAGAGGCTTCCCTGGTGGCATGGTGGTTGAGAGTCCGCCTGCCAATGCAGGGGACACGGGTTCGTGCCCCGGTCCGGGAAGATCCCACATGCCGCGGAGTGGCTGGGCCCGTGAGCCATGGCCGCTGAGCCTGCGCTCCACAACGGGAGAGACAACAACAGTGAGAGGCCCGCATACCGCAAAAAAAAAAAAAAAAAAAAACCTGGAGACAAATGAAAATGAAAACACAGTGATACAAAATCTGTGGCATGAAGCAAAAGCAGTTCTAAGAGGGAAGTTTATAATGATGCAAGCTTACCTCAGGAAACAAGAAAAATCTCAAACAACCTAAATTTACACCTAAAGGAACTAAAAAAGGGAGAACAAACAAACACCCAAACTTAGTAGAAGGAAAGAAATCTTCATGATTTGTTTATTTATTTCAGAGCAGAAATAAATGAAATAGAGACAAAAAACAAAAAAAGAACAGAAATGATCAATGAAACTGAAGAGCTGGTTCTTTGAAAAATATACAAAATTGATAAACAGTTAGTTTGGCTCATCAAGAAAAAAAGAGAGAGGGACCCAAATCAATAAAATCAGAAATGAAAAAGGAGAATTTACAATCAACACCACCGAAATAAAAAGGATCATAAGAGATTACTACAAACAATTATATGCCAATAAAATGGACAACCTAGGAGAAATGGACAAATTCCTAGAAGTGTACAATCTCCCAAGACTGAACCAGAAAAAAATAGAAAATATGAACAGACCAATTTCATGTAATGAAATTGAATCAGAAATAAAATTTTAAAGTCTCAATAAACAAAAGTCCCAGACCAGATGACTTCACAGGTGAACTCTACCAAACATTTAGAGAAGAGTTAACACCTATCCTTCTCAAACCTTTCCAAAAAAAAAAAAACAAAACAAAACTGCAGAGAAAGAAATGCTTTCAAATGTATTCTATGAGGCCAGCATCACCCTGATACCAAACCCAGACAAAGATATCACAGAAAAGAAAATTACAGGCCAATGTTACTGATGAACACATATGCAAAAATCTTCCACAAAATATTTGTAAACTGAATTCAATAATACATTAACAGAATCATAAACAATGATCAAGTGAGATTTATCCCAGGGATGCAAGGATGGTTCAATATCCACAAATCAATCAATGTGACACACCATGATAACAAACTGAAGAATAAAAATCATTGGATAATCTCAGTAGATGCAGAAAGAGCTTTCAACAAAATTCAACATCTGTTTATGATAAAGAGTCTCCAGAAAGTGGGTATACAGGGAGCATATCTCAAAAAAATAAAGGCCATATATGACCAACATCCTACTCAACAGTGAAAAGCTGAGGATCTTGTTCCTCTAAGGTCAGGAACAAGACAAGGATGCCCATTCTCACCACTTTTATTCTACACAATATTGTAATTCCTAACCACAACAATCAGACATGAAAAAGAAACAAAATGAATCCAAATAGGAAAGGAAGAAGTGAAACTGTCACTGTTTGAAGATGACATATTATACATAGAAAACTGTAAACATGCCACCAAAAAATACTAGCATTCATCAATGTTACAGGATACAGAATTAACATATAAAAATCTGTTGCATTCCTATACACCAACAGCAAACTATCAGAAAGAGAAATTAAGAAACCAATCCCATTTACAACTGCATCAAAAAGAACAGAAGACCTATACTCAGAAAACTATAAGATGCCGATGAAAGAAACTAAAGATGAAACAAACAGATGGAAAGATATACTATGTTCATAAATTGGTGGAACTAATATTGTTAAAACGACCATACTACACAGGCAATCTACAGATACAATGCAATCCCTGTCAAAATACCAATGTCATTTTTCACAGAAATAGAACAAATATGGAAACACAAAAGATCCTAAATCATCAATACAATCTTGGGAAAAGAAGAGGAAAGCTGGAGGTACAACATTCCCTGATGTCAAAGCATAGTACAAAGCTACACTCATCAAAACACTATGGTACTGACACAAAAACAGATTCATAGATCAATGGAAGAGAATAAAGAGCCCAGAAATAAACCTACACTTATATGTGTAATTAATCTATGACAAATGAGGCAAGAACATACAATAGGGAAAAGATGGCCTCTTCAATAAATGATA